>NC_088909.1:7855000-9252500 GCF_037157495.1 Lathamus discolor | reverse complement strand
GCTACTTAAACATCTTTTCAGGCATGTCCACATCAGCACAGTCAGTGACAGTGATGCCCACATATACGAATTCTTTTTAAATATATTTTCATTTAGACTTGATACAGTCATACTGTCAGAATATTAAATAGCCCATGAAATGGTGTGTGTACATTGATCTCCTCAAATCATGTATTCCAATGTAGTAAGACTTGCCAAGTCATTTAACTTCGACATAAGATTCACTCTTCTGGGTTCCACTTGCTTGCCATAGTGCCTGCTATGCCTCCATGCAGCTCAGTCTTTTCCTGCTCCAAGGATCCACACATCCTGTTTTTGCTGTTTAGAGTCCTTTAAACAGTTCAGTCAGCCCAGGAAAAGGCAGTGAGTCAGTGTTCTGACATGTATTTTTCTACATGCTTGCATAGCTTATCATGGCTTGTATGACTGACATTAGGAGAGGAATGTTCTCCAAAGTTAGACTGGTATGAATCTGGGAAAAAAAAAATGAACTTTGCTACTGGAAGCCTTCAAAGTACTTCCTTCACTGGCCTTGCAGAGGCTTCAGGTATTAGCAGTTTCATTAGTCTCTTTCAATTTCATAAATACAGTGGTTTTTTTTTTTTCTTAAATAATTTTTTGGATTTGGTGATAGATGTGCCCAGGTGAAATAGAATGGCTGGTGATCAGGTGGTCAGAATTTGCTCTGATGTTAAAAATCTATGAAGCAATGAAACTAAGTGAAGAAATTGTGTGTGCTGTACTGTTCATTCAGACAGAAAGAAATTGAAAAACAGCTGCACCTGGGGAAAAAGATTTGGAAAGACACCTGGAGGTGTTCCAAACGTGTGCTTTCTTAATAATTAGCACATCACACACCTAGTTAACATCTCATAAATAACCATAAAGTAGACATTTAATGAATCATTTTACTTTATGCTGTCAGAGGTTACAGAAAAAGCAAAATACTTTGTTTATTTTAAGAACAAGGTGCGGCTCTTCTTTCAGCATCATTAAAAAAATTGCAGTAGGAAAATTGGTGTCGTATTATACATCAGCTATGGTATTTTTAATACTACGTAGCTTGAGTTAGGCTCTGTGGCATCAAGTACTATGATATTTTGTATATTTGATTTTGGAATATTACAAAGGATGGTACTGGTTAAGTCGTGGGGCATTTTCTGACTGCAGGCTTTTCTTGATTTGTATACCCCAGATCCTGTGTGGGAATCTGTTCAACCATGGAAACTTCTTAGACTTCTCATCTCTGTTCTACTCAACTAGACTCAGTTAGCTTAGTCAGCGCTGACAAAAGCATTAGTACACTGTAACGCTGTGGGCTTTGTAGATGTGTCTCTAGTCTTGAGAGCTGCAAGATTTGGTTGTCCTGTGGTGGGGCTAGCAGATCTAAGTCATCTTATGGAAGAAGACTTTTCCTGTTGTTAAGGCACCAGACTGGTCTTGGGGTGGGGGAGGAGAGGGGCATGATGCAGTCCTGTCCACTTAGGGAGTCTCAGCACTCTGCCTGGGGTTTAGCAATGATTTCTACATACCTTGTTGAGAGTCAGTTTTCTTCAATGTTTAAATTTAAGGATTTCTTCCATTCTGTCTTTAACAGTAGGCAGTGTAAGGTGCTTTGTCAAGCTAATAGGTACTAGGGGTTCTGGCTAATCATAGCATTGTAGGATTGGAAAAGACCCTGTGTTTTCCAGCCATAGGTTGGAAAAGACCCTGTGTCATAGAGTCCAACTGTTAACACTACCAAGGAAACTACTATGTTGTCATTCCGTTACATTCTTTCATATTACATGACTTCCTAGATTGGGTTAGTAACACATACTTTGTATTTCTGAGACAGAAATTATGGCTAAGTCATTGTGTGTAGTAGCAGCTAATGGATTACTTGCTTGTAGATACCAGATTACTTCTTTCATGTCTTAAATTTTTGTAAGGGAGGCATGAAGTCTGCCTCTCCAGAAGTTACTAAAGGACAACCACTAATGTAGTTGGTATGCTAATTAGTCCTTAGTACAAAGATGGTTATTGGTTTTATTCTAATGTCCAAAAAGATGCAAGTCTCAATTACTTACCTAAGTATCAGGAGACCTCCATGGAATAGGAGTGCGACATTGGTCAAGGTTTATGGTAAACCTGGCATCAGTGAGAGAGACATTATAGATGGTTCAAATCTTACTTTGAACATTATAGAAAGAACATAATTTGCCACTTCTTGGATCCTTGGGCTATGTGGTCTAGTGTGAGGCATCCCTGCCTGTGACAGAGGGTTTGGAACTAGGTGATGTTAAGGTCCTTTCCAACCCTATTATTCTGTAATATTAAGCATGGAGGAGAGGGGTGGAGGGGAATGGGATGGAGAATCCCACACTTACAGAATCACCTCCTTGCTGAAGAAGATAAACCCCCAAGCCCTGTTTGGGAGATAAGACTTTGACCTCTTTAGGAATATGTTCTGAGGGAGCATGTACAGGGCCTACTGGCAAGCAGGTTGCAGGAAAGCTGGTTAATAGTCAAGATCACATCCTCCAAGCTAAAAAGCAGTCTACCCCAATGAACAGGAAGTCTAGCCAGAAGGCCTGCATGGATGAACAAATGGCTCCTGGTAAAATTCAGACATAAAAAGGGAATATACAGAAGGCAGAAGCAAAGGCAGGTATGCCTGGGAGGAATACAGAGAAGCTGTCTGACCTTCCAGAGATGGGATTAGAAAAGGCCAAAGCCCACCTGAAGTAAATCTGGTTAGGGCTGTCAAAGGTAACAAGAGGGGTTCTATAAATACATAGCAGCAAACGGAAGAATAGGCCTGGTGCTGAATTCGACAGGGGCCCTAGTGGCACAGGGTGTGTAAAAGGCTGGGGCACTGAATGCCTCCTTCATTTCAGTCTTTACTAGCAAGATCAGACTTAAGAAATCTTCAGGGGCCCTCAAGACTAGGGAGAGGAGTCTAGAGCATGGAAGTGTTTCCTGTGGTAGAAGGGGATAAGATCAGGGAATGCTTAAGCAACTGGACATACAAAAGTCTGTGAGCCCTGATGTAGTGCATGCATGAATGATGTGGGAGGCTGCTGACTGATGCTGATGTGAAGCAGTGCTCAACAGGCTAGTAATAATCATGGAGCTTGGAATAGGTGTAGGAAAGAAAATCTTACTACTCTGTTCAAGAAGGACAGGAAGGAGGATCTAGTCAGCCTCTTTCTTGTAACCATCCACAGCAGAGTACCTGAAGTGCCCTTCAATGAAGAACTCTCGTTTATTCTTCTTACTGTATTTTTAATGTGTACTTCTGGGGGAATGTTCTGTACAGGAAAAAGTCTTCAAAGTCTGGCTTCTATATGTGGGTTCTTGAGAACTCAAAGTAGCCTGAACTTTGTATGTGTAGCCCTATCAATGTTTACCAGTGGTACTGTCAACAAATGAAAACTCAACTTTCATAGAAATCAAGCATTTCTTTAACATTCCAGGGAGAAGTAAGGCTTAAAACTTTTAGCCAGTAGCTGGTTTGTTCTATTGATATGTTGTATTTGTACAGACTAAACCCACTAAATTATGTATAACTTAGAGCAAAGTTCTCATTGGAATTAATGAGAGCATTCAAAAAAAAAAAAAAATCTAGATGAAATACTATACTCTCTTTTCCTTCTATTAAGAATTAAAGTGTTTGTGATTGTCACACAAAATAGGAATAATTAAATGCAACAAAGGCCTCTATTTAAAATTAACTAAAAAAAAACCCTCAAACAACCCATCAGTAAGGAACTTTTCTTATTTGCTTAAAGTATATATGCTCAGTGTTGTAGGATCAAGGCATAAACACTGGTAAGAGAAGCAAAAAAGGTTAAGGTTTGGAAGTATCCCGGCTTGGGCTGCCTGCAGGTCTGCAGTGTGTCTATTAGAGGGGTGAGTGTGACTATGCAAAACAGATTTTAAATCTGTTGTGTGTTTGCTGAATTCTCTTACTTGAAGCTGACCCCATATTTCTCTTCTGGTTTTGGCATTATTAGTATCTCTGTAGATGTTCTTTCTCTAGCACAAACAAGTGAAGATTCTTTCTTATGTACCAACAGTTCATAACAGTATCATAATCCAAGATTTGAGCTCTAGAAGAATTCTGATTCTTAATTAGAGAAATATAAATTAATTAAATTCTGAAGCAATTTGGCTGGCATCTTGGAAGCCTGCTGATTGTGTTATTGGAGCTATACGGGGCGGGGGGGGGGGTGGAACGGACACAACAGCCAACACCTAAAAATCTTTTGAAGCAAGCTTTGAATAAATCATCTGAAAAGCATCCTTAGAAAACCTTTGACATCCATAAGCCTTCTTTAAGTGGGAAATATCAATAAAATGTCTGTGGAAATAAAAAGAATTATCTAATGTGGTAAGTACACAGAAGGTATTTTTGGATTTCTTAATGTAGCTTTCCATCCTGCAATGTATCATTAGGTGTTATCAACAGCAAGGAAAAACTGCCAATCATCTTAACAACTAGCTACTTTTAAGAAGCCATCCAGTGACTATAATTATGATTAAGTATTTATGAAATTAAGTAACACCGAATACACAAATTCCTTCTGGTAATGAAGAAGGTGTTTATTTTCTCCCTATTGTTAGACTTTGGTTTTTGCAGAGTGCTTCAAGCTTAACCATATTTTTGAAGTTAATAGGAACTTCTTACATAACTGAGGTATTTTAATTAAGTTGGATAATAAATCCCCATAGACTTTCAAGCCCCTATTGTTTCTCCAGCAAGCAGCTCTACTTTTTACCCTCTATTTTTTTTCAGTGTTCTCTCTGTAATTTACCTTCCCTGAAACTTCACTCCTGTGCTCTTCAGCTTGTTTTGATCTTTGTTGAGTTGAAAGCATTTTAAGATGTTTACTGATACTCTACCTGATGTTTATTTTGTGGTCTTCAAATGCAGTGAAGAGTTTGCCAGTTTAGTAGATCTGCCTGGCCTCAGGCCAAAATTTTAAGGTATGTGCTCTTTCCAAAGCATCTAGGAGCAAACTAAATCCTCCTTCCTATCACTGGCTGGAAACAGAAAAGTAGATATGCCATTTATGGTACTTCAGTTCCTAACATCTTGAGGGCTTACTGAAATTGTTGGCCTACTTTGGAGGAATGCAAAAGGTTTGGAAGACACCGTGTGTGAGTCAAGGGATACATCTCCCAACACACAATTTAAGGTATCCTAAGTCCTTCATACTTAAATTTGTATTGGTGCTGGTGTCAGCTTGTCAAGCACACTTCAAATCAAGTTCATTTATGTACAATATTGATTTCACTCTTATTTTGTATGCTGCAGACAGGTGTTCTTTCCATTTCAGCGTTGCAGAGTACCTCACCACTACACGACGTCTCTTCTGGGTATTTCGCTTAGCAACAAGATAATTATTTTGCAATCTGAAATAACAGAAATAGGAAAACCTTGAGATCAGCCCTGTGATCTTCCATAGCCTGAAAATTAGGGCTTAGGAACAGCTCTGAGAAGAAACACTTGAAGATGCTGGTTGACAAGAAAATCAGCATGTCCCAGCAGTGTGTGATTGCAGCCCAGAAACCAACCGTGCTCTGGGCTTGCATCAAAAGGAGCATGAGCGGCAGGTCAAGGGAGGAGATTCTCCCTTCTGCTCTCATGAGAACCTACCTGCAGTCAACACTGTGTCCAGCTCTAGGGCCCCCAGCTTAAGAATTAGGATGTGGACTTGCTGGAGTGAGTCCAGAGGAGAGCTACAGAGATTTTCTAAGGGCTAGAGCACCTCTCCTATGGAGACAGGCTAAGAGAGTTAGACTTGTTCAGTCTGGAGAAGAGAAGGCTCTGGGGAGACCTTAACAACAGTCTTACAGTACCTGAAGGGGGAATACAAGAAATCTGGAGAAAGACTTTTTAAAAGGGCATGTAGTGACAGGACAAGGGGGAATAGCTTTAAGAGGATAAATTCAGATTAGATGTTAGGAGAAAGTTTTCCATTATGAGGGTCCTGAGGCGTTGGCACAGGTTGTCCAAAGAAGCTGTGGCTGCTCCATCCCTGGCAGTGTTCAAGGCCGGGTTGGACAGGGCTTGGAGCAATCTGGTCTAGTGGAAGGTGTCCCTGCCTGTGGCAGGGGGTTGGAACTGGATGAAGGTTAAGGTTTCTTCCAATCCAGACCATTCTGACGTGATTCCATGGTTTTGTATCCAGTATCTTGCTCAAAGTAAGTTGTAGCAGGGACTTGATTTCGCATCCTACCTCAACTCATCCAAGTGCTTTGCCCCAATTATTTCAAGTAATTATTCCTTTTATTTTCTTCTTTTAATTAACAGGCAATACAAACAAATAATAAACTAATGTAGAGACTTTGTTCAGATGAAAATGGAAGGTTTGGAAGAATTTTTGAATCTGTGTTGTCTGAAGTTTTATAGACTGTTAGGTTACCTTCTGAGTAAACCTAAATGTTGCAACAATTTTAGGTTCTGTTCATAACTAGATGAGTATAACCAAACCCTGTAAATACTACATGTGGTTTGGTATAAAAATAGCTGAAAAAGTTGTTTGTGACTGAGAATAACCTTTTAGGTCCCTGAGGAATTGAGTGGTTTAACTACTGTATAGCTCTTTAATCCATGAGAGTAGTAAACTGTTAACGTGTCTTGCAGCTAAATGCTCAGTAACATTTGTTAGGTACTGAAGTATCTTTGAAAACCTGGCCCCACATCCTTCTGACATACGGAGTCCTCATTTTCCTCCTTGACTGTGCTGTTGCTTTTGGCAGCACTGGGAGTATACCGTCCTTCTCATTATTATTGCTCTTCTCCTTGCAGAAACTCCTGGTTTATGTGCTGTAACCTCCTTTTTGACCACCTAGAATCCAGAACAGTGTGGGGTTAGAGTGCATCCATCCCAGTGTATCTCACTGTGTTTCTTTCTCTCCTCTTCCCCTGTCACACTTCCATTTTCCAGTGTGTTAGGCAGATGTCATTTTTACTTTTTTTTTTTTTTTTTTTACTTCTTGGCTCTAAAGATATTTTGCTGGCATGCATAGGGAAATTCTTGACTATTGTAACTCTGGGTGGATGGAAGCAATGGACTCAATGATAACTCTTGTCATTACCTATAATTTTTTTGTTTCACTGCACACACACACACAAAAGAAGAAAAACAATCTAGTAGTTTTCATTCTGTTCTAAATAATTAATTGACCTGATTTAGCTCATAGAGGTTTTAGATATTAGAATATAACCAGTCTGAATCTGTTGCAATACAAATCTTAAGCCACAACTTTACAGTCAAAATTAGAAAATAAACTCCAAATAGTCATACATTGTCTATTAATGAATTATTCCAAAATGCATAGAAGATTTCACTATTAGGCAATCATGCATTGGTGTAGTTACATGTGTTCTCATTTGTAGAAAACCATTTGATACAGATTTACAAAGAACTTAAGATTTCTGTTAATACATTTGGGGTTTTGTGCTTGTGCTCTTTCTTGTACTCTTGCTGGGTTTTTTTTAGATTGACTGTATTGTTTAAGTTAGCCCTATTTTATGCTAACGATTACCTTGATGTTTAACCCTTTTATTTAAAAGAAAACTCTCCCAAAATTGTGTTTCAGGTAGTTAAAAACATACATTCTCATCATTCAGTGCCGGACAATGCTAGTATGCTTGTTTTCTTGCACTTGCTAGGCAAGAGAATTTATATTGTGACATCAAACTTGAGTTGTAGTAGGAAACTAAACCCAAAATAAAACTGTGTGCTGCTGCTTTGCAGTGAATAATAGTTAAAGAACTCAGTATGTGCTTTGCTTTTTTTTTTTCACTTCAGTAATCTTAGATGCAGAGTGTAATAGAATGCTTTTATAAGTCTTGGCATAAAAAAAAAAATGGACAAGAGAAATACAAGGTAGATTTTAATATTATTTGCCTCTGTGTAAATTACGTATTTGTTTTTTAAATGACTTTGCTCTTTAAAGAACTATTTAAACAGTAGGTTAAAGCCACTCATTTATGTGTCATAAGGCAGTACCAGTGTTAAATGAGATTAAACAAGCCTTTCATTTTTGGTTAATAGTTGAATTATTAATGGTGCTTGCATGCATCTGTAGGGATTATTTGGAGAACAGAATTTAGACTATGTTATCCTAAGGAATACAGTTTCTAATTCACTGCTGAATTAACTGTACTGAATTTTGAGGAAGAGGCTGCTGGCCATCAGCCAGCAGCAATTGCCACAAGTCAAAAGAGCTGCAAGAAGCAGGTCAAATTTAAGAAGTACAGAATGCTAAAGCTCAGCTATTTCAGTCAAAAAACCTATTGCAGATGATCACATAAGCAGTTGAGAGTATTTGATTGGGAACACATGGAAACCATCTGTTCTTCTATAGGCTCAACCATAGTAATAAATACAGGCAGTCAATGTGTATTTAACTGGCTGTGTTTAGTTAGTACACTGTAATGCCCTTCTCCAAATTTATAAAAAATATTTCAGATTATTTGTGTGGAAAAGCATGTATATATGCGTATGAGAAATGCCCCACAAATGTGTGAAGAGTTTCACTTGCTTACTCCTCAGTTCAAATGAGTACTGTGTAACTATAAATACTTTTTGCCTTTTTTTTTAAGAAATCATCTGAAGCTACAGAAATTGTACAAAGAAGAGACTTCTTGATGATCTGTCCATTTCAAATGACATTTCCAATGGAGAGTTCTGAACAATGTTGTTTCATGTGTACTGTATTTGAATTATTACGGAATTTTGTTTTTCTGTGTAGAAAAAATGGTCTTTGGAACTGGAAATGATTGAAAGTGAAGTGGAAATTTTTCTCTGTTTTGATAGCAAATTAATTACGGTCATAATTAATCAGTATGAATTATTTTACATTTCTGCTGCAAGTCTGCATATTTCATTGTTGTTTCCATTGTTGCAGAGGAGGTTTCTGATAGTTTATTCAATTATTCCAGTTAGGGGTAAAGAATTCAAAGCAAGTTCATGTAGGGCTTATCCTGCAGTCATATTTTCCAAGCTTTTCCAAGTATTGTGTATTTACTGTGTTTCAACCCCATGTCAGCCTCTCTCCAGAAAGATGAGCGTATGTATGGCGCACATGTGCAGTGCCATTCTGAAATTCTAGGGAAAGTTGCTTGCAAATGGATTGGACTTGCCTTCTGTGCGTGTAATGACTGCATTGAGCAACTGCAGTGATCAAGAATTTCATTACCCTTAGAAACTGTAAGATTTTTGTGCTTGTGAAAGCAAGGCACAAGAGACTAGGAATCCTTAGTGAAGGAGAATGCTATGAAACCCTCAGCCCCCACCTAAACAATCTCATGAACTGTGGTCCAAAGTAGCACTAAAAGGAGAGCTTTAGCATCAGGAGTGGGTGGAGGAGACAGCTGGAAAGATGAACAGATACTGTGTCTCATTGCTTGTTTCCTGCTCTATGAAGGGAGATTAGTTTTAAGTGAGTGTGCCTTTCACATTGTCCTTGTAACAGGAACAATTGGCACTCTTCAAACTGGCTTAATGTCTGAATCATAATTGAATACCTGCGCAAGTGAGAATTGGAGGGAGCTGGGCAAAGAAGATACTAAATATGATACTCTGAATCTGTGTGCTTATAGTTATTTTACTTTGTAAAGCAGGACATATAAATCTCTAAAGTCAGCCAATTGAAATATTAAATTATGTAAATATGGAACTTCACCTTTGCAGACCTGCTACTTGCTAAGCAATAAAATGCTTTGTTATCATGGGTAAATTTCTGAAGAAGCAAAAAAAAGTGTGCGTTTCTTGGTTTCTTGCCTTTGTGTGTGTACTCATGTCCTTTGTGAGTATTTTGAGTTAATGGTCAGAAGGGCTAGACTGAAGTTAAGTAGTATGTACAAAGTATATACAAAATGTAATTAAAAAATAAAAAAATGTATTTTCTTGGGTTTTTTGTATTTCAAAAAACAAAAAAGTTTAGCTTTTTTTTTTTTTCAAGAGAGTGGGTTTTGTATAAAAACATGTTTTGTTTTCTTTCTTAGGCACTCATTTTCTCTACCTTTGCAGCTGTAAAGTCCCATGGAGGGGGAGACCTCTTGTAAACCTCAATTCTTTGAAGTAAAAAATGTTCACTAAGAGAGAACGGCTCTAAAATAGCTTATAGCAAGCAACATAATGTACTTAATGGGAATTAAGATTACTTTTAAAGAATTCTTTAGATAGTCCTTAAGAGTGATTTTTCACAAATTGAAGTAACTGAAAATCTGAACTTTCAAATGATGGTTCTGTTACAGATTTTGAATAATGGTCTTTGAATAACACAGTGGTTTACTTCAGTACATTTCAGATATCTCTGTTCAGTGACATAAAATTACAAATCAGTTCATCAAAGTACAGATGGGCAAACCAAAGCACTTAATTTTGATGACTCTAGAAGTAATGTACAATATAAGCACTTATGTGGAATTTATGTAGATGTGGCAGTACACTGCATGGGTTTTCTGTAACAACAGTTAGCTAACTAATTGCAGTGTACCATATTTGTGCTGTCACTAAACGGTTTCACAGTGTGTAACCACATCAGTTCTGTTTTTGATTTTGGCAACTTCAGTTATTGCTGGTAAAAGCTGACTTGTTCAGAAACTCTGAACTATGCGAAGTATGCTGTTAGATTCTCCAGGGATCCTGTTTTAATTCAAAACTGAGTTCTTTGGTATCCAAAACTGGTGCTTTCAATGAACAACGGAATAGAAAATTACAATTATTAAGCAGAGTTCAAATCTTAGAATGCAGAATGTGCTTCTAGCTTATGTGGGAACTGTTTTATTCCACAATAAAGTTGCTGTAAGATTCTGTGAAGGCTAAGATAGATAAAAAAAATAAAGAAAAAAAAAACTGTTCTAAGGTAAATTTTCTTCTTTAGATGTATGAGTGAAGGTATAAATTTTGCTATTTGTGAAGTGCATGAGTGTAGCGTGTTCTTACAAACAATGCCCATTAAAATAAGGTAGATAAGACATTGTAGTTGTGTGTTATTGACAGGCTTTTAAAAACAAACCATATGTTTGTGGTAGATAGGGGAAAATAGTTATATCTGGTAGTGTGAATCACATATAAGGATCTAATGCTGGAGATGTGGATCAGACTGAAATCCCATAATGGTTTAACTTGTAAGAAATAAGAGTAGAGTGAAGTGAACAAGGAAAGGCAAGAATGGGACACTAATATGAAGTCTAAGGGTTTGTGAAGGCAGTGAAAGGAAAATCTGGGGTTAAAGCACCAGCATCTGTTAGTGGCAGTTAGAATCTAGACAAAGTGTATGTCAGTGCTTGGGCTGCTTCAGCTGCTTCTTTGTCCTTTCTCACACTTTCTGGTGTGCTCCATATGGTTGCAAGTCTAGGGACAAATGTTTAGGGATCAGTAACAAAGTAAATCAATAAACATTGCTTTTTGTCTTTTGCCATTTGTATTGGTGTTTGTGATGAACGGTAGCAATTTGTCAGGGAAGAGCTGTTCTGATTTGATTGGTAAATGCTTTGTGCATTCCATTCTTTGGAGGAGGACGGGTTGGTTTTGTCTTCCATGGAGTTTTTTGTTTGGGTTTTTTTTTTTTTTTTTTTTTTGTTCTTCCCTGAATTTGTGTTGATAAAATTCTGTTAATTCAGTTTTAGAGAAGTGAAGACCAGAGGAAAACCTAGATTGCTAAAATGCCTTTGGGTAAGAGGATGGACCAGATGACACCCAGAGGGTCCCATTCTGTGGGTTGGTTTTTTTTTTTTTTTTTTGTTTGGTTTCACAGAATCACAGAATCCCAAGGGTTGTAAGGGACCTCAAAAGATCATCTAGTCCAACCCCCCTGCAAGAGCAGGGTAACCTACAGTACATCACACAGGAACTTGTCCAGGCGGGCCTTGAATATCTCCAGTGTAGGTTCTCCTCCCCCTCTACTCAGCCTTGGTGAGGCCGCATCTGGAATATTGCGTCCAGTTCTGGGCCCCTCTGTTCAAGAAGGACAGGGAATTGCTTGAAGGAGTCCAGCGCAGAGCCACAAAGATGATTAAGGGAGTGGAACATCTCCCTTATGAGGAGAGGCTGAGGGAGCTGGGTCTCTTTAGCTTGGAGAAGAGGAGACTGAGGGGTGACCTCATCAATGTTTACAAATATGTAAAGGGTAGGTGTCAGGATGATGGAGCTAGGCTTTTTTCAGTGATATCCAGTGATAGGACAAGGGGCAATGGGTGTAAACTGGAGCATAGGAAGATCCACATTAACATCAGGAAGAACTTCTTTACTGTAAGAGTGACAGAGCACTGGAACAGGTTGCCCAGGGGGGTTGTGGAGTCTCCTACACTGGAGATATTCAAGGCCCGTTTTGGTGTTTGTTGGTTTTTTTTTTTTCTGTGCTTCTAAATGCATAGGTCTGAACAGATTCTTTGTATTACAGGAATTAGTGGAAGTGCCACCAAGTACACTAAACATTAATTAAAATTAAGTCTGTTACAGGTTGGTTGACCTTTTACACTGACTGTTGATGCATATAGTGGATAGTGATAGGTATAGTGAAATGATTTTTGTTTGTCACGAGATATATTGTTCTTGGTTTTATGAGTTTTTTTATTATTTGTCTCCTATTGAAGTGAGAGTGTTTTGGTCTAGGAAAGATACAGTCTTTTCACTTGGAGCAGAGTGTAGTGAGACAGGATTGTGCCTGTTTCTTGGGAGACTTACCTCAAATGTTTGGTCCCACGTGTAGCTGAACTTTCTACTGAGAACTAAGCAGTGCCAGAAACTGCTGACCATGGTTTTTATCTTGCACATTAGGGAGCCTTTTAGATACCCTTGGACTACATGACAGAGCACTTTACTTATTTTGAAAGTGGACGTCTGGACACAGCTGGTATGCTTACATAGCGTGTAATACTACACTGACCAAGAAGGACTCACTTCCTTATGGTCCAGTGTATCACGTTATGTAGTTCAGCTGGGAATATATATATATATGATATGATATTTTATATATATATAATATATATTCTATATAAGATGTATTTTAATATCATTTGATGAAAAAGAAGCAGAGTTGTTGGATGGAATTTCTTATTGTCCAATTCATTAATCTCTTGAAGTAGCAGGTTTACAATGTTACAACAGTAGCTTTTAATATTAAGCTATGAACCCCACAGTAACATGTATTAATTGCTTTTCCTTTATACACTGTTATGCACATTGTGATTCTCAGTCTTCAAAAAAGATTGTTTCCATATTATTGTGTCTAATTTATGCAGACTTAATTACAGATTCTGCTATCCAGAACTTTAAATTTCAATTATAATTACTTGAGAAAGCATGAAAGTGATGGGTTAAGTGTGAAAAACACAGAAACATAAGTTGAAAATGCAGTGCAAAAACTTTAAATTGAAATTAGCTGTGGAGAATGAAGATATTAAAAACCCCCTTCAACTATGTATTTTGAAAGGCAGTATATTAAACATACGTTTCCACCACTTGAAATGATCTGGTGTAATCAATGCTAGCTTTTCTTAGGTTTCCAAGGAAGAGAACTTAAATCGATTGATGAAAGTTTAATAAAGTAGGAGCTACAATTAGTTTTCAAAATATGTAAGTAAACAGAGGTATTTTTCTGTTTTCTTGCGTGGTTAACATGGTGCCTGAAAGTCCAGAGTTGATGTGAAAATCCAAATTCTACATTTCATGTAGGAAATAGGAGAAAGAATGAAATACATTGTCCTACCACATGCTTTTTGGAGCATCCAGTCACAGGCTGTTAGAGAAGGAGCTGCAAACTCTTCTTGTGGGCTCACACTGTCTTGTGAACTCTCATGCTCTTGCTCTCTTCAGTGAGATGTTGTACAGATAGCCTGTACCAGCTAATATTTTGTGGAATTCTTACAGAAAAGAAGGTAATAGTCCAGACCAGGATCATTCATCACTAAAGAGAGGGAAATATGTAGTGTTACAGTAGTGCAGTCCCTGGTAGGAAGAAAGAATTACACGTGGGAGTGAGATAGAGAGCTGGCTGATACGCTCTTTATTAAGAAGCAACAGCACAGATTCAGAATAGGTTAAGGTGTACATAGGAAATAGAAACGGCACAAGTAAATTTCCTCTTTTTCCTTGTGGTTACTTGGTAAGCACTTGGTATTGATGCATCTCACTAAACATCTTACAAGATGTAGGAATGTGTTCTGTTCCAGGACATTTCACCAGCTTAATCTCCTGATAAGCCTTCTAACATCTGTTGTGAGCTTGACATATATTTTCTTTTCTATGCTATCCTTAAGGCAAAATTCTCTTCTCTGGTCCTTGCTGCATCTCTCATGTCTACTCTGCAGAGTTTTGCATACCAGCCAAGCACAGAATATATTCAATGATCCTTCGCTTTCTCACTTCAAATCTTAGAGAAGAGCAAATGAAGGAACTTTTTACTGTCATTTTCTGGTATTTTTGCTCTTTTGTTGATTTGGTTTTTTTTTGGTTTTTTTTTCGTTTCTATGGTTTTGGGGTGTGTTTTTTGGGGGGGAGGGGTTGGGGTTCCGGGGGGGGGCAGGGAGGGGGAGACAAAAACAAATAACTTTCTTTTTTTCTGTTGCTTGGCAGAGGGATGAGGATTTCTGTTGTTAATCAGTATAAAAGTTTATTCGCAAATTTTGTGGCTACTGAACTATACCACATATGGATTGTTTTTCTCAACATATTTTAGTGTTCTAGGTGTTTACAGGATATATGTTTTTCATGGTGTTCTTCACTATGATCCTGAAAAAATTAAAGGTGGTTTCTTTGTACAGATAGGGTGAAGTATTATCTTTGAATTTTTTTTGTATTTTTTTTTTTCCTTCCAAAGCTGTCCAAAGGAGTGTTCCAGTTTCCTGCTTGAAACTTAAAGAACTTGATGTCCTTGCATGTTTTAGAGAATGTTATATGTCTGATCTCCCAGGCCTGGTCTGCTAAGTAACTGTGGACATGTCTCAGAAGTATAGAATTGTAAAAGCACAGAATGGTTTTGGTTGGAAAGGACATTAAGATCATCTAGTTCCAACCCTCCTGCCATGGACAGGAATGACTCATATTGGACAATGTTGCCTAAGGCTCTGTGCAACCTGGCCCTGAAAACTGCTAGGGATGGAGCATTCACAACCTCCGGGGGTAACCCATTCTAGTGCGTCACCACCCTCACAATAAAGACCTTCTTCCTTATATCTAACCAGAACTTGCGCTGTTTGAACCTATTACCCCGTGTCCTGTTGCTACAGTCCCTGATGAAGAGCCCCTACCCAGCATTCCTGTAGGCCCCCTTCAGATACTGGAAACTGCTATGAGGTCTCCACGCAGCCTTCTCTTCTCCAGGCTGAACAGCCCCAACTTCCTCAGCCTGTCTTCATACAGGAGGTGCTCCAGTCCCCTGATCATCCTCGTGGCCCTCCTCTGGACTTGTTCCAGCAGTTCCATCTCCTTTCTGTGTTGAGGACACCAGAACTGTACACAGTGCTCCAAGCGAGGTCTCACAAGAGCAGAGTAGAGGGGCAGGATCACCTCTTCGACCTGCTGGTCACGCTCCTCCTTTTGATGCAGCCCAGGATGTGGTTGGCTTTCTGGGCTGCAAGCGCACGATGAAGCCGGCTCATGTTCATTTTCTCATCGATCGACACCCCGAAGTCCTCCCCCGCAGGGCTGCTCTGAATCTCTTCTCTGCCCAACCTGTAGCTGTGCCTGGGATTGCTCCGACCCAGGTGTAGGACCTTGCACTTGTCGTGGTTGAACTTCATAAGGTTGGCATCAGCCCACCTCACAAGCGTGTCAAGGTGCCTCTGGATGGCATCCCTTCCCTCCAGCGTATCAACCGGACCACACAGCTTGGTGTCATCGGCAAACTTGCTGAGGGAGCATCAGTCCTGCTGTCCATGTCACCAGTAAAGATATTGAACTTTACTTTATTGAACTGGTCCCAACACCAAACCCTTAAGGACACTACTTGTTACTGGTCTCCAGTTGGACATGGAGCTGTTGACCACACCTCTCTGCGTGTGGTCATCCAGACAATTCTTTACCCACCGAGTGGTTCATCCGTCAAATTGATGTCTCTCCAATTTAGAGACAAGCATGTTGTGCGGGACAGTATCGAATGCTTTGAGCATGTCCAGGTAGACCGACATCACTGCTTTGCCCTATCCATCAGTTCTGTAGCCCCACCATAGAAGGACACAAAATTATTCAGGCATAATTTGCCCTTAATGAAGCCATACTGGCTGTCATCAACCACCTGGTTTTTCATGAGGCTTAGCATGGTTTCCAGGAGAATCTGCTCCATGATCCTCCCAAACATAGAGGTGAGACTGACTGGTCTGTAATTTCCCAGGTCTTCCATTTTCTCCTTCTTGAAAATGGGGGTGTTATTTCCCTTTTTCCAGTCATCAAGAACTTCGCCTGACTGCCATGATTTTTCAAATATCGTGGACAGTGACTGCATGAAGCATTTAGTTATACTTACTTGAAAGATGTTGGAGTGGTGGATAATGGTTTGTTTGGCTTGGTTTGTTGGGTTTTGTTTATTATTTGTTTGGAGCTTTATGTCAGAGTTGTTTTTTTTTTAGGAGTGAGCAACATTCCCTGTTCAGATCTACTGATAGAAAGGAGGTATTCCTTAGGGTAAAGAGGGATTCCCCAGGGATTCCCAAGGAAAGTGATTTATGAGAAACCAGAACAGGGAAACTGAAAAGATTGACAATTAATAAGTAAATATTTGCAGCCTGAAAAGACTTTGTTTTAAAAGCAAGTGTACATTAAAGTACTAGTGGGGAGTTCTACTAAAAGGGTTGACAGAAATTTATGGAAAATACTGTTCTAATCTGTAAAGTATTTAATACATAATAGCTGTTTGGGTTAGGAAATAAGAATCATGGCATTAGTAGTAATTAGTAGTTTCAACTAAGACTATGTACTTATAATTCTTGGTATGAGTAATCATCATGAACATAGGATTTATAATATCAAGGCCACATTTTTCTAGGATATGTAAAAAAAGAAAAAAAAAAAAGCTTCCATCTCCTGAGGAACACATTTCTATTTTTAAATTCATAGCTAAAACAGGTTGTCAGAAATATAAGAATAGATCGAAAACATGAAGTGCTAGTGATATCAATTAGAAATTGCCACAGGAATCAGAAAAAGTGTTTTTCCAAAGTATTTTTAGTGACAGGAGGATTTCTCATGTCAGTTGTACCTCCTAGACAGAAAAAAAGTAGTGTGTGGTATAAATTGAGAAAATAAAAGTTGTTAAACAGGTTCATGAAGACCCACATGGATAATTTCCCAGATAGGGTTTTAATTCGGTTGTGTCCAACCGCAAATTGTGAGATCTCATCACGATTTTTAATGAAATAATAATCTATGGGTTTAAAAGCACATTAAGTTTGTAAAACTTGTTGAGTTTATTTACGGAAGACTTCTCCAGTAATTTAAATGTTTCTAATCCAGTAGAAGACGCTTTGATATGTACAGAGTCATTTGCATTATAAGGATGGGTGGAAAGACCTGTGGTCATTCTCCTCACAGTGGAGTGTGTCAGCCCAACAGACTGTTCTGTTACAACACCCATTCTAGAGCAGTGCTAGATTGCTGGAGACCTGAACTTCACATGGAAATGAGACTTATGACCAAGCTAGCTAAGAGCTGTTGTTGAGGTTTGATTAGTTTGTGCTTCTGTGTTTCCTTTAAAGCAGCATTTCAGCTACAGAAGTATTTTCAACCTATAAACTGTCTGAAAGTGTTTTTAGGAAGCTTGTGATCATAGGATCAAGATGACTACATCAGTGCTTCCATTTTTTAGGCATCCAGGACTCCTTTTTCTGGCACTCTTGCAATTTAAATACAGCTCAAATGATTATATTTTATTTCAGATGTTGTAAATGAGAAACAATTCATGCAGAGATACTCTTCGATTTCCACAGCCAAATGCTTTTTGAATGCTGAACTCTTACTAGAATCTTAAATGGTGGCAACCCTTCAGTTCTGGTAAAAGGGTAACTGTTTAGATTGAAACATGAATGACTGTAGATCTTTGCAGTCGTTCCATTTTGAGGTCAATAGAATCATAGAATCATAGAACAGGTAGGGTTGGAAAGGACCTCAAGATCATCTAGTTCCAACTCCCTTGCCATGGGCAGGGACACCTTACACTAAACCATCACACCCAAGGCTTCATCCAACCTGGCCTTGAACACTGCCGGGGATGGAGCACTCAAAACCTCCCTGGGCAACCCATTCCAGTGCCTCACCACCCTAACAGGAAAGAATTTCCTCCTTATATCCAATCTAAAATAATAAAGTATAATAATAAAGTATAAGGCTAGTCTTCTTCTATGGATTATTTTCAGTGTGGTCATTGCTGATGAGATAACTGTACACATGGTAAATTAGCACTGAATTTTGTGAAGATTTAGAGGGTACTGTGTAAACCCATATGTTTCTAGGTAGTTTTCTGGGATCTCTGTTTAGCCTGGACATAGCATGCAGAGGGCATATAATTTTAATAATCTTTTATTATACAGACTTTCTTTACAATGGCTGTAGTTACAGTATATGTATAAATGATGTTAAATGGAAATGAAGCTGTTTTTGTTCTAGTTCCTATAGTTCCTCAGAACAAAGACTTACTGTATCAATTCCTGTTAAATGTAATCATAAGGGTACTCACTAAGCTTGTCAGTGAAGAGAAAGAAAATAATATCAACCTGCTCTAATTTGGTACTTTGGGGCTTTCGGGGTTTCTTACGGTTTCTTATGTCTGGTCTGTCATTTGTTTCAGTATTACAAGGCTAGAAATGTATGGCATGAACTTTTATTATTCAGGATACTAAATAGGTAGCTTACTATTTAAGCAGGATTTTAAGAAGTTTAGTTTGTCAGTGAGCTTAGTGAGTTTGAGACTTCAGTGCTCTTCTGAGAAATTACTTAAAAAAAATGCTTTTTATTAATTTGTCGTTTTTTGTCTGCCCTTATTAGAAACTAATACTGTTATACATAATGTTGAAAACACAGCAGTCATTGAAAGGGGTAGTTTCTGTTATCTCTCAGTGCTCAGCACTTCTGCTTTTAAGCTTCAGTTGATCAATTAATTCACCTCAGTAAAGAAAACCCCCTGAATATAGCATGCTCTAATTTTCTTCAGTTTTCTTAAGGAGATCCCATGAATTTTAGGGTTGTCATGTTGTTTTTTGTTTCTGATACTGCAGCTGCAGATTTTTCACTACATGTTTATGGAAAAAGCTATTAGAAATGGTGGAGGTGGAGAGTGATCCTTTCACTGTTTATTCCTGAAGTTTCTGGCAGATAATGGCAGGGATTTACTGAGTTGGAAATTGCTTTGAAAAGTATTCATTGCATTTGATTGCGACTAGTGATGAATCTTGTAGGAATTACACCTTGTACTTTATTGAAATATTCTGATATTCTTCTCTGTCTTGTGGCAATGAATTTCACAATTTAATTGTGTATTTTGTTAAAAATTACTTTAAGCATTACTTTCTTTTGTGACTTTTAATATGCTCCCTAATAATCGCATTGAAGATTTCTCAGTTCTTGTACTGTTAGTAACATTGAGCATTCATTCCACATCTATTTTCCTCACTATTGTTCATGATTTTATATATCTTTGTAGTATTCTAATGCCTCTTTCATGCTGAACAGTCCTTGTCAGTCCTTTTATGATGCTCTCTTTTCTGAACTGCTTATTCCCCTTATCTGTGCTTCTTCTAATTCTCTCTTTTTTTGGGGGTTTTGGGTTTTTTCTGTTTTGTTTTTTTTTTTTTTTTTTTTTGAGATGAATCACCAGAATGACATCTCACACTGCAGCCAGTCTTCCTTGGGTTTAAATCCAGGAGAATTATACTGTTTTCAGGGAGCTGGTCACAGTGACTTAAAGATCTCTCTTCTGGATGATGCTAGTTTGCTTCAGTGATCCTCTTTGAATATATAGTTTAACTCTTTTTCTTCAGCGTGAATTATTTTGGACTTAACTGGCATAGGACTTTATCCCCTGGCTGGCTAATACCAAAAGCTCTTTTTGCAAGTCTTACTTTACAAAATTAGTTAATAAAAAAAAAAAAAAAACATATATTTTGTTGAGTATGTAATGCAAGAAGAATCTCTGTGGCAGCAGTTAGTGTTACTGGGTTAGTTTACTCACTCCGACTCATCCATATGAAGAAAGCATGGTGCTGGAAACAAGTAAAAGCAAAGAGAACTTCTAACATGCCTGCCAGTGCTGTGAATGGTCTGCCTGTCAGTTCATAGTCTGTTCATGAAGATGAGCATGTGCTCTCCTGGAATGATTTGCATGGTTTGGTATGTTTGGAACATTATTTGCCTCAGCAAAGATGTCATTTTTCCTGCTTTTCCTAGATCTGTGTAGACAGATGACTTCATGGCTAGAATTCTTTCTGTTTGTAGTGAATTGCTGCAGTGGCTAAGTGTCTCTGCAGCTTATTATGGAGTTCCTACTGTGCAAACACTTACCATCAGCAATACTGTACATGTTGCAATGCACATGCAAAACTACTGCAAAAAGCTGCAGAAGGATGGATTTAGGGGGAGACCCATTTACAGTTGTGTTTATTTAGAATGGGCAGCATCTGAACAAAACCAGCGTTATGACCCTTCAGTCTAAAGAATACATTAAGTGTGTACTTACTCTAAGCAAGGGCATGAAACTATCTTTGAGATACTAGACTACCAAAATTTAAGTATTTTGTTAATGGTTAATCTGATGGAGTTTCATTTTGTTCTGCTTGTTTCTCAATCTTTACTCAAGAGTTTTGGAATTTCTTATTTCCGTAGGTAAGACTTACGAAGTATCAGAAAATATCTGGAGTTGTTCATTTAGCTTTTGATTTTTCCTGAAGAGAAGGTGGTGTTGTGTAGCAAACCAGGTATGTCAGTACTTCTTGAATGCAATAGTAAATACTAAAATTGAATTACAGGGCTTTCTGCTTTAAAATCCAACTATACCTCTATTTTTTGAAACTGATTTAGGAACTCTCTCCTGACTGGCAAAATGGAAGTTGTCACTAGAAATCTGCAGTGAGTGCCCCGTACCCCCAACTCCTGAGTTGTGGTAGCTGCTTGGAAAAGAGGCATCCTATGATTTAAAATAAAGTTCCTGATAATTTTGATTGGACTCATCAGTAATTACTGTCACAAGGTAGCATGATAAAATAAACAAGCAGATTTTTAATACCAGTGATGTAATTATTGGGGTTTTGAAAAAGTTTCAAAAAATATTGGGGTCTAAGAGGCATGCTTTGCTTTGACATACCTATATTGAAAAAAGTTTCTAAACAAGTGAACAATGTCACTGTGATCAGTTAAAACATGTACTTTGTCCATTTTCATATCTTTTTGAAGTCACTAGGGTTACACAGATTCTTAAAATTGAACTCATGCTTACATGCCGTGTTTGACTGAGACCACAGTAAACTCCCAGAATACTCCTGAGCTGTTGTTCTGGTCCCTTTACAGAGGCAGATGATTATTTGCCATGATGATGTACTACAGTTTTTAAACAAAGTGGGTAATACTGATTTGTTATTATAAACATTATGCATCGTGTCTATTTTTTTGTTACCAACGTTAACATTTCTTTTTCTTTTACTTTTCAACTCTCTTGTTTGCTTGATGCTTACAAATGTAAGGTCCTAAAAAAAAGCCCCCAGTACCCCAACCCTGTAATTAAATTCCTTGGGCAGCATACACATCAAAAGAATGAAGGCATTTTGAGCTTATTAATGTTCTGCAGCAGATACTGTTTGTGTCCCAGAAGGAAACATGCACAAAAGAGGAAATAATTGGCAGTTGTCAGTTGTATATCTTCGTTCCAAGGTCAGGGCCACCTGAGAAGTGGTGTTTGTTATTTGCTGTCTTCCTTGTGAGAGCTAATGGTATCTGTTACTGTGAACACAGTGACAGTGGGTCAGAGGCTCACCAAGCCGGACCTCTACTCTCAGGTGTAAGCAAAACATACAGTAAAGACCAACTAAAACATTTGCGTAGGTTTCTGATTGAGTGGCACAAGTTTCCTGTGGGTAAACTAATTGTAGTTACTCACCAAACATCTTTATTTTTTTCTCTCTCTTTTTTTTTTTTTTTAATTTTTTTATTTTCTTGTCTAAGCTTGTACTTCTCCTCAGTCTTTCAGGGAGCTTAGCCACCACAGAGCTTGCAGAAAGTAGTGAGGTAAGGCGTTCTTACAATTTCTAATTTATGAAGGATTTTTTTTTTTTCATTACTTTTATTGAAGGACTGGTTAACACTGGATTACCATTCCTGATATTTGAGTCTGATCCAGTTTACAGTGAAGATACTGGAATACTGCAGATTCATTTTATGGGCCTTCAGCTGGTGCTTAGATTCTTGAGTGAGAGAACCATAATGAAAAACAGGAGACTGGTATTTCACAAAATATTTACGAAAATATCTTTTTCTATACAGTGAGTATTAGGCCCCTAATCTGGTAGATTAATATGCTCCCTAATAATCGCATTGAAGATTTCTCAGTTCTTGTACTGTTAGTAACATTGAGCATTCATTCCACATCTATTTTCCTCACTATTGTTCATTATTTTATATCTTTGTAGTATTCTAATGCCTCTTTCATGCTGAACAGTCCTTGTCAGTCCTTTTATGATGCTCTCTTTCTGAACTGCTTATTCCCCTTATCTGTGCTTCTTCTAATTCTCTCTTTTTTGGGGGGTTTTGGTAGATTGTTGTGCGATGTCTGTTATTGCATTTATAAGATACTTAAAAAAGGAAAGATACAAATACAGTGTGTTTTCATTTCATGTACAATTCTGGTGTCCTCAACATAAGAAGAACATGGAGCTCTTGGAGGAAGTCCAGAGGAGGCCACGAGGATGATCAGGGGCTGGAGCACCTCCCGTATGAAGATAGGCTGAGAAAGTTGGGGCTTTTCAGCCTGGAGAAGAGAAGGCTGCGTGGAGACCTCATAGCAGCCTGCTGGTATCTGAAGGGGGCTGCAAGGATGCCGGAGAGGGACTGTTCATCAGGGGCTGTAGTGACAGGACAAGGGATAATGAGTTAGAGCTTAAACAGGTGAAGTTCAGGTTAGATATAAAGAAGTTCTTTACTGTGAGGGTAATGAGGCACTGGCACAGGTGCCCAAGAAGTGGTGAATGCTCTATCCCTGGCAGTGTTCAAGGCCAGGTTGCACAGAGCCTTGAGTGATGTGGTCTTGGGTGAAACATGCCTGCCCATGACAGGGGTTTGGAACTAGATGATCTTAAGGTTCTTTCCAACTGAAACCATTCTATGATTTAGGCTTTTGTTCCAAGAAATGTGTTTTTGTCAACAGATGTATTATGTTTGTTTATATTCTCTCTCTCAAATGCAGTATATTTGTATTTTTGTGTTTATCATAGTATTGACACAACATGAGGAAGAAAGATTAAAGTAATATTCATGCACATGCATTCTTATTTTTGTTTTCAAAATTGGCCTTGATATTCCAAATAACCCTGCATTTTACCAAAATATCTTCAGTTCAGTTTTAAAACCAAAATGATTTAGTTTGGAAGGCCCTCTGGAGGTCGTCTGATTTAGCACCCCCCAAGTGGTGAAGACTTCAGGCAAACTGCTCAGTCTGTCCATTGTGCATTCTACCGGCTGCTATAGTATTTCACAGATGATAGTGAATGGCCTCGTAATGCTGCTGATAAGCTCTCTTGGCACCCTCAAGTCATAAGGACATGTGTGTGTCCATTTGCTGAAGCAGTCTGCAGTTTAACCTTCCTCTACTGAAACGCTGCCGTCTCCCAGACCCTGCTTCTATGTGAGCCAGCTCTCCTGACCCCTTTGCACTTTAGGGCAATACCATTGTGATCTGGAAAGCAGATCTGAAATCTGCGTTCCTGAAGTCAGGGCTGTAAGTCTACTGTTTGTTTTGCTCACTTCTCTCAGTGTCTAAAATTCCATCTTGTGTTGTGTTATTTTTGCAGCTGGGGCTACCACTGGCCTCTACCTCCTCAAAACAGTTTTTGTTTTTTATGAGGTAGTAGGTCCAAAAGTGAGGCCTTCCAGGTTAACTTGTGTCCAAAAATTCTTATTAGCTGTCTCCACAAATCTTCTGAATTTGCTGTGTCCTGCCATATTGCCCTTCCAGCAGATACTCAACCAGTTATGTTCCCAGTGAGAAGTGGGGCCTATGCTCATGTGGCAGCCTCCAGTTCTTTAAGGATTAATCTACCTTGTCTTCTTAACCAGGTAATCTCTATCTGACACCCACCATGATGTCAACTGGGATTGTCTGTTCTCTAGCCCATAAGCTCTAAACCAGCTTGTGACAGTTCTGCTTCAAAGCCACATGTGACTAAGCTGCTCGTTGTCCCTCTTTCTTGCCTTCCCCACCTGACCTTCCTGGAGAGACCACATTCTTTGTAGCACTCTAGTCCTGTGAGCTGTGCCAGTCGCTTGTGGATGTGTACACCAGAGTCCATTTGCATATCCCAAAGCATCCCGTAGTCAACATTACTGCACACCTTTATCATTGAGAGGTATCAGATTTGGTGTAGGTCATCTTTAACCATCCTTCTCTTCATTCTCCCGAAATAGTTGGTGATTATCACTGTTTGACTAGACATCATCTTGAGACATTTTTGCCTTGAGTCTTAAATTAGAAAATCCTGTATCAGTTTTAAACTCTCCAAACTATATAAAGACAAATGTAGATGGGGGAGGGAGAGAGGTAAATAAAAACAAAGTGTTTTTTCAGACTATTTGTTAATGCTTCTGTCTTGGATTCGCTGACATTTTCCACATTTTGCTTTGTTACTTGGCTGTAAATAACATACTTTCCTTGCCCCTTAGAAAGGTAATGTTCTCCTTGCTTGTCTTGTACAATAGACTTATCATTGAGCAGAGCATTCCTGGCAGCCTCCTGAAGAGCTTAAAATTGAAACATCCTTTTAGTGTAGGGTGGTAATCAAAATGCTTGTGTGTTATAGGAGAAAAGAGAAGTAAGCATTTTTCATGTTTATGACACAGAGCTTTTCCTGTTGCAAGAGTTCCATCATTAAGGAATCCACCTTAAATTGCTACATAGATCCCAAAGCAGTTCTAAAAATGTTTGCCTTTGGAGAGCAGTCTTTGGATCAGCTGTAATTGTAATTGTATTCTGGTGTCATTAGTTCACTGTGTGGCCTTGCTCTGTGTGTTCTCTGTCATCCAGAAAATGCATTTGATTTGAAGTGTTTTCTCCTGAGTCCCAGATTGAAATACATGATTTTCTCTATAATCACCAATAATTATGCATTGTTAGAAGTTCAGATTTTCTTCTCAATGAATATCAACTTTTGTATGGTTTAAAAAAATCCTTTAACACTGATGTTACTGTATGTTACTGTAACATGCTGTATGTGCACAGGTAGCATGGTAGTATGGTAGCAAACTAAATTGTACTTAGTGCTGATTTTAGAATAAAGAGTGTTTTCACATAGGAGAGAATGGATGTTTATATTCTTTTGTAGCATTTAGAATTTATGAGAATGTGACCTAGTAAAGGAGGAGAACAACATGAAAATGAGGCTTTCCCTTGCATTTATTTGATAGATGGTTGTACTGGCCGTAAGTCTTGTATTCTGGGACTTTTTCAATTGTCAAATTTGCCAAATTGTCTGATTGGAAATACTTCACATGAGCAGTTTTTTTTTTTTTTTTTTTTTTTTGTGAGCTCATAATGAAGCTTCATTTTCTCTTAAATTGCTCATCTGGCTCTACATGAATGCAGATGGGTTGCCAAGCCCCCTGTACTTCTTGGGGTCAAGTATTGGGGATAATTTACCATGTACTTCTATAGCGCATGACTTCTAGACTGGATTGCTAGGCTGGCCAACTTGCTTGGCATCTTGTCTTCAGATTTCCTGACTGTGGGAGATCCCTAACAAGCTGTGATAGAAGCTGTGGCAGGTGCATACCAAAATTAAGATCCATAGTCAGAATAAACATCTCATGTGCTAGTCAGATGTGAACAGCCATGGAACGGGCAGATATTTAATCCATACTCATCTAGAACTACCAGAGCTGCTTGATGGCCTGCTCTAGTGTGACCACTTATCAGTTTAACAAATATATTGTTACCTTGAAGTGGATATTTCATTCTAGAAATGCCATAATTTGGCAATAAGTACACACTTCAAAGTTTTGGCTTACTGCCCTGATTCAGTCTTACTCTTCTTGAAAATAAAAATTTTCCAGAAAGTGAAATTTAATTTGTGTACCTGCTCTCAGCATGTGCTGGTTTCACCAAACGTATTCTAAAAATGAAAAAAATCATATGTATCTTTGAAAGTTAAGAAATTCCAGTTATTTAGCTCCTTCTTGCAAGTATGATTATGTGCTGTTCCCCAGCAAGAATATACTATGAAACCTAAGCTTCCTTAATCAGCCCTTTGTTACTTCTACCCTCCCAAGCACAGCTTTTTATCACTCATAAACACAAACTTGCCTGTTTTCTTACTGACCATCAGCTTCCTCTTCTTTTGACAAGTCAGCTTTTTGGCACTTTGCAGTTTCAGACTGCTCCTTTCTTTCTTTAGCTTGTGATTCAGGTGGCGCTAGAATGCAGGCACAGTGCAAAGAGACAAAAGATCTTTGCTTTTCATACCAGTACATTACTGTATCTTGTAGCAGCAGTTATAATTAAAATCCTTCTCCACCCTTACTACCAAAGAACAGGAAATGCGTGCTCAGTCCGTGGTATTGTAACATGCACTGTATAGTTACAAACAGAATTTAGTACTCACTTTCCTATAGAGATAAAATGCATGTAAAGTTTGGTCAGCAAAATCCAGTTTGAGCTGTGAGAGGTTCCAGTTCAGTCACTGAGAACAGATTCTTCTGCTTGTTAATCTTTGTGCCTGCTTACATGTGTGGGAAGTGTGGAAATGCTAGCAGGCTTCAAAACAAAAATGTCTGGGAACTATTTTACATGTGCAAAATTCTTCTCTCCCACTGCCAGTGTCAGGAATGGCTGAGCTGATCAGGATGAAAGTATCAAAAATGAAAAAAGCTCATCCAGAGAGATAGTGACCCGGTGTAGGAAATGTCAACACAGTTGACTATGAGTTAGAAAAAGCAGGATGTTGAAGAAAGAACAGTAATGCAGTTTTAGTGTTCAGTGGTACCTTGAGTTCCCTGAATATCAGTGCTAAATAATCCTAGCTTTTTGTTTTGTGTATTTAAGTAGTAGTGAGAATAAAGCTTACTGCTATAAATGCACATTCTTTAATTTGCTCCAGCTTTTGGAACCCAGCAATAGGATGAGTGAAGTGGAATTGCTCAACTTTTTTCCTTCATCATAAGCTGTTTTGTATTGTGAGGGTTCGGAGATTTAAGAGTTACATCATCTGAAAAGCAAATTATTTTACTGGTTGGTTTAGTTTGCTTTTATGCTTTACTTTTCAGAAGGCACTTATATCTACTGTGTAATTTCAGCTTTAAACCAGCATGTAAACTAACTGTTGTGGTATGTAGATTCATTCTGGAATAGATCCAAACTTACTCATTTGTCAGATACGATTATAATGTGTATTAACAAGCCTAATAAAGTGTGCTGAAGTGGTGTCACTATGAAAGTATTCCCAGAGATGTCTGCATTGATGTGAAACAGTTCCCTGACTATTCAGATTTGATCAGAGCTATGCAGCTAGCTTCACATCAGACTTTTTCAGGCTTGATCACTCAGATTTCCATTAATTTTTCAAGCCTTTCTCTAAAGCCTGTTTTATTATTTATTTAGCTGTTTCTTTGCTGCAAAGAGATCCAGTGGAAAATGAATGTCTTAGCTGCTTAAACATTTGACTAGGTCAGGTTATTGGTATGTCTCACAGTCATCTTTATAACTGAAGGCTGAAGTGCTGCTTTGGTTTTTGGCTGCATGCCGCCTGCCAGTCCAGGGTAATCCACAGTTTACCCGTGGATGGAACTGGGCTGGTGAATGACAGTACCTCTGTGATCATTCTTATGGACAAGTCTCAGGTTGCCTACTCTTCTTGGGCCTGAAAAGTTGACAGAAAAACCTAAGTAGCTAGAATGGTTCATTAACAGCTGCTGCTTGGAGGTGCATATGTACAAGCATGCATAAATTACTAGCTGTCAGGCTTTCAAATTAACTCTTAACAAAAGGTTATGTTGCTTATTTCTTTTTATGATACAGAAATGTTCATCCAAATCAAGTTTCTACATCAGAGAGCATACCTGTCAGGGACCTGGTTGGAAAGACCAATGAATATCCTAAAGTAGGTTTTGAATTAAGAGGATGACACAATTGTGAATAAGAAGTCTTTAAAATCCACCTACATTCCCAATACGTTTTTTCTCCTCCCTCCTCTGCCCTTTCCTAAATACATTCTCACGAAGGCTCCACCAGCATCTCCAGTGCGTTCCGGTATGCCTTGTGGCATGGCCATTGGAGCTGTCTGGAACTGACAGGTAGGAGCAAGGAGGGGAGCAGAAAAGAAAAGGAGATCTTGTGTATCTTAAGTTGATGGACGTGTTGGATGAGCTCCTGCTATGAGTCTGGCTTGGGAGCTTACTGATGAAATGATACTGACATGCTGTATGGTAAAATGACCCTGTAAGAAAACACCTATATTCCAGAGAGACTGCTCCAGACAGCCTGGAGAAGGAGAAGTCTACAAAACTGAATTTACAGGAGAGAGAGAGAGATGTGGAATAGGAAGTTGTTTTGCCTTCCTGTATGTTGTTTTTTTCTGCTGTGTGCCTGGTGCAAGCTTATCTCCTGCTTACTCTGTACAGAGAGTTTTATGCGCAGTAAATTCTGTGGACTAGCAACTACAACATTTCTGCAGTGTGCCTGTATTTCCCAGAAGTGCTGGTATATGAAGATCTGGGAATAAGCCATTAAGATATTGCAAGAGCTTTATTCTTTCCTACAGGGTGTTGTAAATAACTTACAATAATTTGGACTTAAGCAAAAAGGAATTAAGAAGTTGACTGCTGTTAATGAATACTAATGATTGCTGGAAACATGATCAATGTGAGGCACATATTATTAGTGAAGGTGCCCTTCTTAAACTTCATTAATCACTGAGATACCTAGGAAGCAACAAATAATACTTTGCTATTTGGCAACAGCTAAAGGAAGAGCCAGTTTGTAATTGGTGTTAAATTCTGCATTCCTGTCTCATGCTGATGCAAAGCAAGATTTCTGTAAGAGTTCGTGCTGGCATAAGTAAAATACATTTAGTGTGCTATTGGCACTTCAGCTTATAAATGTAGCTGAATAAATTACTAATGCTGTCCAAATCAACCAGGTAGAGTGTGAGTTTATAGTTAATCATGTATTTCAATGCAAGTCTGTAAGGGCTTCCATGTGGGGCAGAGCAAGGCTATGACAGTGTATAGTGAATGAGATTGTGCTGTCTTCAGAAATCACGTGTCATGCAGAGACACATCCTTCTACTTCTCCCTAATTAAACACAGTCACCACAATAAAAAAAAAAAAGCACCTGAAGTTAAACACTTACTAAATGTGACTTCTGATTTTAGCTGTTTTAATGACCATGATTGTATGCTTATTTTCATATGCCTATTTCAGTATCTTCATATAAACTGTCGTGGTTTAAACCCAACCACAAAGCTCTTTTGCTCACTCCCCCCCTTCTTGCCCTCCCCCTGCTTCTGGAGGGACGGAGAGGAGAATCAAAAAGAATGCAACTCCCACGGGTTGAGATAAGAACAGCCCAGTAACTAAGGTATAACACAAATCACTACTGCTGCCACTAATAATAATAGTGCTAAAGGAAATAACAAGAGGAAAGAATACAACACCTCAACACCAGCTGACCAATAACTCGCCCCACTCCCCCCAGCAGAGCACCGACTGATACCTCCTCCAACCCTGCAGTCCCAACCCTTCCGGGTCACTCCAAGTTACATCCTGGGCATGACGTGCTGTGGTATGGAATACCTCTTTGGCTAGTTTAGGTCAGGTGTCCTGTCTCTGCTTCCTCCCGGCCTCCCCTCCTCCCTGGCAGAGCATGAGGCTCAGAAAGTCCTTGGCCAGACCAAACATTCGAGCAGCAACTGAAAACATCGGCGTTATCACCACTGTTCCAAGGCCAAAAGATCAAAACACAGCACTGTACTAGCTCCTAAGAAGGAGAAAAATGACTGCTACTGCTGAACCCAGGACAAACCATTGAACAGTTTTCATGTAATAGCATTGTTACTTCCTTTTCTCTTTCCCTCACCTCTACCCATCCCCAAGAAATATTTAAATAAATCCATTAAGAATGTGTTAATTTGTCATTCTACTTCTGTTGGAGTGGCGTTGTCCTGAAATTTTTCCTTCTCAGTACCAGAATCTTGTAAATGGAGTCTTTTAAATTCAAATTGGTTTTGGAATGATTTCCCCCCCAAAATACATATCTTATAGAGAAGGTTTTAAAGCTGTTACAAATGTCAGATGGAGGAAGATTCTATTTCAGACCCCAAAGAAGGATTTTTTTCATCTGATAACCTGTCCACTCTTTCTATTTGTCAAATAAAATATGCAGGCTCTCCCTACAAGCCTTTAAACACATTATACACCATTTCCTTTGCAGTATCAGTGAAAGTGGTGTCGTTAATAATGGAAATGGCATGAAATAGCAAGAAATTTTTTGCATTTCCTTGTCAAACCACCCCAACACCTCCCGCCCTCCAAAATAAACCTGGTAATTTGGACAGGTGGGTATATGTAATGAACAATAAAAATGCACAGCTGTTGGACTTTGTGATTGATTTAGTGCCACCAGGGATAGTTACAAATGTGTACAGACCTTATTTTATTTTCTCTGTTTCCTGAAGTTTTCCTAGAGATACCATAATAGTATAAGCTGTTAGGAAAGAAGGATTAAAATTTCTACCTGAGAAGAGCACACTTTCAATAATGCATGGTTAGCTTACCAAATAGGGGCCTGGTTTTCACCTTTGTCTATCTGTTATTTTTCATATTGCAGTTTTTAAAGTTTCTTTACTCTGCGTAAGGTATTTCTTCCTTAGCTCAACTGTTGCTTTTTTGTTGTTGTTGTTTTTTTTTTTTTTTAATGACTAAACAGAGATTGTGCCAGGAAGGTTTTAGTTACTTTTGATATTGAAGTTCCCTCAGATATCTATTTGCAAACTCTTGTTTTGTCAGTCTCACTAATGCCATTAATGGTAAGGTGAATAAATTTATGGTGGAGGTGTTAGCTGTCATCAGCTTATTGCTGTTTAGAAATCTTTAAGCTCACCTAGAGATGGTTTATTTCATTCTAAGAATCTCAGCAGAAGACTTAGGTAGTTCAATCATTTCAGTTCAGAATTTCACTCACATGAACTTTTTCAGTATCCGTGTGTGGAGGAGCCCTCCTAGCACAGATCAAATCAATTGATCCCTTTGACAGTGCCTGTGATTTGCAGTTAACCCAGACCTGAGTTTCTTTTCTTGATTTACATTGTTCTCTTCCATTTCATTTCAGTAAAGTACTTTTTCACTTCTTTGTCCTCCTTATGGGATTGAAGTTTCCTTTCTAGTTTGTTCGTTTAAATAACAAGCAGGCCAACTGAGAACTTCAGACCTATTCGACACCATGTACTGCATTTTTACTGTTCAGTAATTAGTTCCTTCAGCAATTCACTTAGCAACTGCTCCTCCTAGGACATTGCATTAGATCCCATTGATAATAACCAGCTGTGGAGAATTCTTTGAAGAAATTTACCTTTCCCAAGTGTGATTTTTCTTCCTCCTGAGCTTTCTTGTGCTCATTTACACATATAATATCTTACATGAATGCAGATTCTCAATTCGGAAACTTAAACGCTTTAAACGAATTAGCTTTTTGCCATTCTGTAGGGATAAAATCAAAGCTATTTTGATAATTTGTCACAGTTTCCCAAGTAAATGGGATTTGGTGCTGTTGAAAGGGAGAACAGGCCAAGCAAAGGTTTGCATGGGCCTTCTGCATATAATGGTGAGCTTCACAGCAGAAATTTGCTGAGAATATCTACCTTTGTTACTAGGTGTCAGTGTATGCAGAGGACAAAACAGACTAGTGACGTCTTTCCGCTGTGCCACCACTGGTGGTGTGTGTCCTTGTGAGCTGTTAGGTGTGTAGCAGTGGCAGTAAATGCACTCAGCTTTATCCCTTGGATCATGTATTATACCTATGGTAAATTTAGCATCTTTTTTTCTGGAGCTTTTTTTATTTTCCTACCATATACAGAGGGAGGATGCTGTTAATGGTAAATATTTAGATGTCATATTCTAAGGATCGTCACTTTCTTTTAGGTGATTATACAATGAAAGTTTCAAGGGGAGCTGTGCTATCAGTGAAGTGACATACTTGCTTTCTCACTGTCTGTTTCCATTTCCAAAAGTAGCATCTGGGAGAACATTTCCTTGTGAAAACTTGAATGTTCATACCCATCTTGTGTTGCAGAGTATTCCAGCAGCGCTGCTGATCTTTGAGCCTAGGTATTTAAGACAAAATAAGCATTCAGCATATGGAAACATTTGTTCCTGAGGTTGTTATCTGTGACTAAGAGAGAATTTGCCACTGGAGCTATGAATATTTCTGTGGTGCTGTTTATCACTTTGGATTTAGAATATAAAAAGTGGGTTAGGCTGAACCCAAGGAATTTTAGGGAAGGTATTACTTGACTGTGGAGGAGTTCTTGTCTCACTTAAATGCCTCAGAAATTTTAAGGCTTCAGTTTCCCCCTATTTTTACAAACATACACAACTAAAACAAAACGCTTGTAAAGTACAGTATTCTTAATGAGCAGTTATAAAAAGTAACTTTTACTGAGCAAATAATATCATTAATAACTGTATATCTAGACTTATTAATGTGTGTGTATATATATATTAATAACTGTATTTACTGATGTGGGATAATATGAGTAAGAACCCATAGTTAATCTCACAAATAGATGATAAAGCTTGACATTAATCTGAGTGTAAAAGATAAGGCAGCAAGTTGACTGTGGTTCACAGCAGTTTGCTATGGACTAAATTCTCAGCATATTATGGTCACAAATTGTCACTCATGTTTCAATGCTAAATATTTAATTATCCTATAATCTGTAATTAATTTTTACCATTTATATTGCACAGTGATTAATTTATAATTAAATATTAATTTAATAACATGATTATGTTTGTGTTGTAGCACAGAATTAACATTTAGTTAATTATGAAATAATTCAGATGAAGCAGCTTGGAGTAGTAACCTCTCCCTTTCCCCAAAAGAAATGTAACAAGAAGTAGTAAAAAAACAGCAGTAAAATGGGGTAATCTCATGCATGAATTGGACAGACCTTTGGGGACTAAGGTAGTTTGTTGGCATTTATAAATGCATAAGGGAATAATTCTGGCTTTAACACATTTAATACGTTAGCAGAGACTGATGTTTCTTTTATTAGTGGTGACTGTCACTGGAAATTAGTACTCAGATACTGCTGTGTGATTAAGATGCTGATGCTCATACTCAAAGATGTTGCAACCACACAGGAGACATTTTGTGGTGGAATTATGGGGCTAAAACTTGTGTGCCCCAAGTCTGCCAGTGAATGTTTGTAGGGTGATAGTTCTGGTGCTTTGGTTACTAAATAAGCCTTGTCAGTGTCTAGTGAATTCTGGAAAAGGAAAATATTGGTGAGTAGGTAACAAAAAAATTGCTTAATTTTGAGGTATTAATTTTTGGGGCACTTTGAATACTGAAATGCTGTGTAAAGGCTTACCCTAGCTAAGAATACTATTTACCTCTGTTTATAGCATGCTTTTTGTATTGTTTTTATACTGAACAGAGTTGCCTTATAACAAATAAAACCCCTCCCTGTGCTGGACTTGATGTGGGGTTTTTCCAAGCAGTGGAAATAAATTCAGTCTAAAGACGGATTTACTGTAGAAAAGATTTCTTCACAGCAATATTGAATAGTGCGTTTTGAGGGAGTGCAACTCTTCTTGAAACATCATTCCACCCTATATTCTCTTTTGTTATATTTCTCATTGCTGGATGGCCTTGTCTCTGGGTAGGCTGAGAGCTGCATTACTTAAGATACTGCCTAAAGTCGCATAATGCAGAGAGCAGGTTATTTAGCGAATTATTTAAAAAAACAGGTTGTTTCAAAACAAACGGGACTTGCTCTTACAGGAATAAGAGCTGTTTTTTTCCTCCTTGTTTATCCTGGTGCATTTTTTATATCCTTTTCAGGAGTTTATCACATGACTGAATTCAACTACATAACCTTGGTATTTACAGTGTATTAACACGAGTGTTTTACATCATGGTGCCTGAAATAGTGGATAATATTTCATAATCTGTTTTCCTCCCTTAGCATAGCCATTGCTTCTTACCAGTCTGTTACAGTTGTAGTGTAAGTCAGAGTATTGGAAACTATTTATAGTGGGCTTTGTGATAGGTCAGATACCTTGGGCTGTTTAGATGTTGTCATTAACAATCTTACTCCCTATTTTAATACTATTTGAAAATACACCAAACCAATATTTTTTGGAGAGTAATATTTACTTTTTTTTTTAAATAGGACTGGTTTTAATCTTAATCTTGATTAAATTCCTTCCTCGCAGAAAAACAGGTAACAAAACTAATTATTGTTCTTTTTATGTCTTTTATCTGATTTTGTATTGAAGAGCCCATACATTATAAATACAGTCAGCATTATTCATAAAGGCTGAATTGATTAGTTGGGTTTGGAACTAAAATATCCACAGGGTACTTTGATAAAGAAGGTACCTGGAAAGCTGGTATCAAAAGCTTAAGGAATGAATAGAAAATAACCTAATACTGCACGTGAGATAACATCATTAACAGAACTATCAAAATACTCCTTTTCAGGTATGTTATAGCTCTCTGAAGTGTTTATTGCTTGCCTTTGGGGTAGACAGCACCTGTCTTTGAACTGATTGACATCCCAGCAGCCCTGCTTGTGGTAGGTACAAAACACCTTCTTCAAAACCGCGCCCTTTCTCTTCTGTAGCATTACGTGTTCCAAAGAGAAGACAAGAGGTCTAACCACCACCTTCACAGAGCAGTTCCATGGCTGCTTGGGTCATGCTGGAGTCTGGGGCTTTGCTGACCATTCATTAAGCTAATTCAGCTACCTGATGCAGAGAAAACAAGTCTGATCCCCATCTCTTTCTCCAGAAAAAATGGTTATTCTGGGTCAGCATGTTGAATCACCTCAACAAGGGATCAGACAAAAGCTGCAGGCTGTGCATGTTGCCTCGGTCTTCAGTGGCAAAGGCTCTGGCTGCACCACCCAGGTCTTAGAAGGTAGACACAGGGACTGTGAGAATGAAGACCTTGGGCCCACTGTAGGAGAGGATCTGGTTCGAGACCATCTTAAAAATCTGAACGCACACAAGTCCATGGGACCTGATGAAATCCATCCGCAGGTCCTGAAGGAGCTGGCAAATGAAGTTGCTAAGCCATTGGCCATTGTATTTGAAAAATCATGGCAGTCAGGTGAAGTTCCCAACGACTGGAAAAAGGGAAATATAACCCCCATTTTCAAGAAGAGGAAAATGGAAGACCTGGGGAATTACAGACCAGTCAGTCTCACCTCTGTGCCTGGCAAAATCTTGGAGCAGATTCTCCTGGAAGGCATGCTAAGGCACATGAAAAACAACAGGGTGCATGGTGACAGCCAGCATGGCTTCACTAAGGGGAAATCCTGCCTGACCAATTTGGTGGCCTTCTATGATGGGGCTACAGAACTGATGGACAAGGGTAGAGCACTTGACGTCACCTACCTGGACTTGTGCAAAGCATTTGACACTATCCCACACGACATCCTTCTCTCTAAATTGGAGAGATATCAATTTGATGGATGAACCACTCGGTGGATAAAGAATTCGCTGGGTGGCCGCACACAAACAGTTGTAGTCAATGGCTCAATGTCCGTCTGGAGACCGGTAACGAGTGGTGTCCCTCAATGATCAGTGTTGGGACCGGTCTTGTTTAATATCTTTGTCGGTGACATAGACAGTGGGATTGAGTGCGCCCTCAGCAAGTTTGCCGATGACACCGAGCTGTGTGGTTCGGTTGATATGCTGGAGGGAAGGGATGCCATCCAGAGGGACCTTGACACGCTTGTGAGGTGGGCTGATGCCAGCCTGATGAAGTTCAACCACGACAAGTGCAAGGTCCTACACCTGGGTTGGAGCAATCCCAGGCACAGCTACAGGTTGGGCAAAGAAGAGATTCAGAGCAGCCCTGCAGAGAAGGACTTGGGGGTGCTGGTCGATGGGAAAATGAACATGAGCCGGCTTCAGTGTGCACTTGCAGCCCAGAAAGCCAACCGTATCCTGGGCTGCATCAAAAGGAGCGTGACCAACAAGGCGAAGGAGGTGATCCTGCCCCTCTACTCTGCTCTTGTGAGACCTCACCTGGAGTATTGTGTGCAGTTCTGGTGTCCTCAACATAAAAAGGACATGGAACTGCTGGAACAAGTGCAGAGGAGGGCCACAAGGATGATCAGGGGACTGGAGCGCCTCCTGTATGAAGACAGGCTGAGGAAGTTGGGGCTGTTCAGCCTGGAGAAGAGAAGGCTGCGTGGAGACCTCATAGCAGCCTTCCAGTACCTGAAGGGGGCCTATAGGGATTCTGGGGAGGGACTCTTTGTCAGGGACTGTAGTGACAGGACAAGGGGTAACGGGTTAAAACTTAAACAGGGGAAGTTTAGATTGGATATAAGGAGGAAATTCTTTCCTGTTAGGGTGGTGAGGCACTGGAATGGGTTGCCCAGGGGGGTTGTGAGTGCTCCATCCCTGGCAGTGTTCAAGGCCAGGTTGGATGAAGCCTTGTGTGGGATGGTTTAGTGTGAGGTGTCCCTGCCTATGTCAGGGGGGTTGGAACTAGATGATCTTGAGGTCCTTTCCAACCCTAACTATTCTATGATTCTGTGTTAGGTTTCCCTCCCTCCTCTCCCTGTGAGTTTTTTCCCCACACATGTTTTTTCCCCATGTGAGCTTTATCTCAGATGACTTTATACTGCCCACAGGCTTTTCCCTGTGCATGAGAGTTTTTCTACATGTGAGATTTTTCCACTTGAGTTTTCCCTCATGCAAGTGTTTTCCCCACATGACTTTATTTTCCCTATGACCTTCCCTTCCCCCCACACCAGCTCTGCGCGTGAGATTTTTCCCCACAGGGAATTTTTCCCATCCAAGTTTTTGCCCTACAGATGTTTTTTCTCTGCGTTCTGATGGAAACACTTTCCAAAAGGAGTGAATGGCAAAACTAGTTGTTTAATATGGAGCTGGATACTTCTTTTCTCTTATGCTAAAAAAATTTCATACATACTGAGCCTCTGAATATGTTTGATGTGAGCAGGAATGGATTCAGTCACAGAGATGTGACTGCATAAAAGCCCTCAGGCTTCTTCTGGCCAGCCCAAGTTCTGAGGTCGTATTTAATACTGCAGCCATCTTCTGCTATTGTATGGATTGAGCTCTGATCATTGTGCCTTTTTAGGAACTGTTTTTCACTTAACCTTTTCCTTTGCTCTTTGTTTATTAAAAGATCTCTCAAGAAAGCACATTGCTACAATGCCACAGTCCACTGCTTTTGTCAAGATTGTATAGAAGTGCTTTGCTAATAATTGTCTTGGGATTTAGGAGAATTCTGCAAACAGGTCACTCGCTGCTTCTGGATCTGTTTCCCATATTAAACAGATTGCCCTTCAGCTTGTCTTAGCTTTAAAGTCTGGTGTATAATACCATAAACAGTAATACAGTTGAAGGAAATCTCACTAATGTTGCAATTTACATCAGTTGTTAGTGTTAATTTATGATCACTTTATTCAATCCATTTAGTTTTATAAAAGGACTACAGATTAATTCTGTGATTTGGGAACACACAGAAGTTACTACCACACAGCACCTCCTTAAAAAATCCGAACCCTTCCTGCCTTTACAAACACACTGTGATGCTCTGATAGTCCCAATGGTTTTTAACTATACAACTGCAACAGTATAATGGTTTTCTTTAGTAGAAGAGAAAGTTCAGGTAATGATTATACATTTTCTGTTTAATTATATGCTATATTTGGTTGCATATATATACTGAGCCTCTTTTACCTTATTATGCATAGTGCTGAAGGGAATCCTTTCTGGACAGTCTCAAGGCATTTCTGTGTTATGTCCATTACCATTTGCCATTGCTATGCAAAGAAACAGTTGTGTCTATAGACACTTTGTTATGTAGTACAATACCCAAAAATCTTTATTTCATCATGTCAAATTGCATGGGGCAACAAGAAAAATACCATATTAGGAGCTGGTTTTCTTCTAAAATTCTCCCTTTGAATCCATTCTGGAAAAAAGAAAAAAAGGGGGGGGGGGGGGGGGGGGGGGGGTGAAATAGCCTCTGCAACCATTAAATGCAAATTTGAAAAACAGTGTGCTATTCAAAAAGGCATCATTTTTATTCCATTGTACACTAAAAGGTTATCACTGGTGTAGAACACCTTATGTTAATGAAGTGGGAGCAGATACCTTGCGCAGTAAAGATGTGAAAAGGTAAATTTAACACCTAACAGGTGTTAAAAGCCATAAATAACGAATGGCTCAGCAGTAGTTTAATCCTTTGTCAATCAGAGTTTTCGCTATTGAGAAAACATCTTGCTGAGAATGCTGTTTAATGGGAATGCTTGTTAGTTTGAGAGGCGAAGTGTAATTTTGCTAGCATAACACTGAGCATGGTGCGTTATCAAACAGTCTGTGATCCCTCAAATATTGAAAAAGATGAGTTTTGTTGCTAGTAGTTGTATTTTCTTCTTATTCAAGGATTCTGTACAAATAGCACAATGGTAAATAGACAAAGTACTTTCACATTCAGTATCTACATAGTGTTTGTTGTGTTCTAGGTTGGCCTTGCTATATAATAGATAAATAATTCAAAGGATTCTCAGCAAAGTACTTTAAAATTGTATGGAAAGTAAAATCATTAAAAAATGGGTGAAAAGATCAGTAAAATATTTAACAGTTCTTTGATATGGTTTTATTGCAGTCTGTTTTCCACACGGACAGACTCAGTGAAAAATAATTTTGAGGTTTAGGTTGGTACGGGAGAGGATAGGACATGTGTCACACTCCTGCGTGCCTGTGTTAGGAACATTGAGGGACTGTGGTAATTGCGGTCTTCAGTCAGCTCTGCATGTGCTTAACTAGAAGCTCATAAACAGTCTCCGGCTGGTCACAGATGTCCTGTTCTGAATCTAGTTTTGCCTATGGAAGCAATTATCATCTGTAAGTGATGCCCTCCTCCCTGCTGTTTTTCCCTGTAGGGTCTTCTCTCCTACCAGTGCAATTGCTCTTTTGAAAGATCCCTGACCCATTTCAGTCAGAAAGCTGGGTTCAGAGAGACTTGCTCTAGAAATTGGCTAAAGCCATCTGGCTCATTCTGACTCAAAGCAAGTGAGAATGGTATTTGCAAAAGTAGCTTTGGGAGGAGAAGGTAGGAGCAGTCACAACAAACTTGGCAGCAGCTTTCTGTCTGGCACATCTGGGTCTGGAAGAAAACTTGTGTCCTCATCTGTTTGACAGAGCAGTCTCTGTTGTAGACGACAACCTGGGGAGTGCTGTCTGTGCCTGTCTCCATGGAGGCAGTTGCTTGGTTGTGTGGTTGTACCAAGCTATCTAGAATCTGCTCAGGCTACACCAGGGTACTCACGCAGAGCTGCGGTTTGCACGAGATCTAAATCAGATGTGAATCTGATCTTGAGGACAGCTGCTGAAGTGTCCTTTCCTTCCAAAGAGTATATTTAAGTATGGTTCAGTAGGTTAATTTCCGTGTTTAAGCACACTTGTGTTGAAGATTAGGGTAAAATAAATGCAGACAGAAAGTTTTGCTGTATTTGATTGTGGTGAGGTGAGGTGTATTTATGACTGCAGTAGTCATGAGTATATTGAAAGTAGAAATGCATCAGAAACCTGCAAGCAAGGTCAAGTCTTCTGTTTTGATAAGGACAATCACTTAGTTTTATTGACTTAAATGCTCATTACAAAATGAAACAAAATAACAAGCAAACACAATATAGTTAATTCTTTCTTAAAATTGAGGAGCAAAATGTTGAAAACAGAATGAGTGTCTGTAATGTGGTATAAAAATACAAAGATAGGATTTTGTCAGTTACTTCTCAGTATTCCAGAGAACAGGACAAATAAGAATTGTATACTGTATATACATTATATATATATTACTCTTTAAAGAAGTGTGGTTTGGGGTCATAATTTTGCCAGAGAGGATCTGTTTATTGTCAAATTGTGATGTCCTTCCGTAGGTACCCTGCTGGCTTCATTTGCGGTAAGCAGTTCTGCAAAAGCGTGGACAACTTTCCTCCTTTCCATCTGCTGTTCAGTTAAATTCCTATTACATTTGGTTGGTATTTATATAAATTGCTGCTAATTTCTTTGTCATTGCTTCAGATGGTAACTGTTCAGTTTTCAAGATCCCTTTCCCCAAATTAACAGTGAGGGCTCAAGCTGTTTTCAGTTATTACAATTCTTTTTGCTTTATGAAGAACGCTTTTCTGCGTTTGAATGAGGCACCAAAAATAAGTTTCCCTTAAAATCAGTGGAATCCCACTGGACGAATGCTTGTCTTCTACTGTCTGTTCTGTGGGTAGCTTTGCACTGACTCCTCTTTTTCTTTGAAAGCCAGCCCCTACTAAGTTCAAAGTGGGTAGGTCACAGCCTCAGTGAAACAGAGAGTAGCCTTTACAGAGCGGCCTGTATTGTTACTCCAGGCTCTGCCTCTGAGTTATCGTTGCCTTTCTCAGCACAGGCTAAACAAGGGGATTTTAGTACATCTGGCATCGTATAGCAAAAGATACGCAAAAGGGTAACTGGTGAGTGTTCTGGTGGGTCCTCTTGTTGATTGTAAGATTTGATTGTCCAAGCTGCTCACTTTGCCACTGTTGTTTAGGGGAACAGGTATTCTGTAGTGATCCTTGTGAACATGGTAGATTCTAAGAGGGAAGTGGTTTTAGAATGTGCTTATGGTATTTAATATCTTAATGTGTGCAGCAGATTTTGAGTCCCAGGGATAGGAGTATGTATTTTTTTTTTATTTTATTTTATTTTATTTGGGATTTTTTTTTCTTTGACTGTAGAGGCTGATTTGGCCCACTTCTGCTGCTTGCATAAAATCGAAATAGTATTCAAAGTGGTGGGCAACAGTACAACACCCTCAGTCAGAAAATAGAAATGGGTGCATAGCTGCGATCACTGTTTATGTCTGCGTGGGAAGTGTGTGCAATCCTAGTACAGACTGCATGGTGGTCAATAACTTGCACGTATTGTAGTTCAGATTATACACATGCAGGCTGTCAAGGGTGACACATTTATCTAACGCCTTCTGACAGATTCAGCGCAGTTCTTAGCTGGCAGACTTACTGTTTGGACCAAATGTTTCAACACCAACGCGTTAGGCAAGGAGCCAGTAACTGTTTGTCATGCAAATATAAATAACTGATACCACAGCAGCACTGTCTTGCTGCAGTAAAGTCTGCTTCCTGGTAGAAGCACAGTTCACTGGCTGTATTTGACGTATGAGGGGATGAAGTAATATGTGTATTTCTAGTGTTGGAGAACAATTACTAATATTGTTATATATTCTGCAGTCTTTAAAAACTCATGCTGTGTATTCTTGGAATCTTTGGAGCTGCCTTTCTTTGCGTATTCAAACAGTATGTGGCAGAGTTTGGACCTGTTTCAGTGTGTGTAGGTTCTGCTGCAGTTTTAATCTTGTCTGTCCAGACAAAGAGTGCCTGTGATCACATAGGCAGGGATAAGGCTGACCGTTAGAAGCGAACCCTAGAGTCATGGCCGAGGTCCTTTCCCACTTTATTTTTACCTTGATTTACAGGTACCAGTAAAGGAGAACAAAACTGCTCATCTCTGTAGTCTCCTCTTTGTATTTGTGTGGCATCATCAAGCCATTCTGACTGAGACCACTTTGCCTGTCCTGCGTCAAATTGCAGGTATCATATTCCCAAGATGCTGTGCATCTGTCCAACTGGTAAGATACAGAATCGGGAATGCATTTTTCTAACCTAAGTTGCCAAGGTACCTCCTTCATAGCAGCCTGGATGTTTAGAGCCAGTCTGCTGGGGAGTAGGAAGTTAGTAAATTTTGTATTTAGATTGGATTTGTATTTTTGTTACAGTTTTCAGCTAACACCGGTTGATTACTTCCAGTGTAGTACAATTGATTAAGGAGATGAGAAATACTGGCTTATTAAAATGATAGAAAAGGTATTTCGGTTCCTGTCTGATTAAGATAGCTCTTCTGTACTTATCTTGCTCCTTTTTTTAGCAAAAGGCCTAGCTATCATAATGCCCAGGCTGTGAAATGTTTATTTGGCTTGGAACACTGTTAGCAACATATTGAACCAGATAAAAACATTTTGGTGTAATACCTCCACTTGCAATAAAAGTTAATAAAGTTACAGCCTCCCACTTTAAGTCACCTTATCTGTTCTTAATTCATTTGTGCTCATGTCCTTAATCAGTAGAGGCACTTCTGCAGTGAAATTCAGCAGCTCTTAGAAAGCAGACCTGCTACCATAAAGGCTTAAGATGAAACTGGAAAATGCAAAATGAGGTCTTTCTGGGAAGACAAATTGTAATGACTGCCTGAAATTGAATTTGTATTGGTGACTTGTAATGGGACCCGTACTTACCAGAAACAGTTTCTTGGCTTTCACAGGATTACAGATTACATTATCTTTTTCTCAGGGTCCATTTAGAATGCAAATTGTCCAACTACTGATTCACGTACTTCTTCCTGAACAACTTGTGTGTCCTCCATATGTGTATTTTACAACTAGTTTAGTGGTACATTTCAGTGCTTTTGTATCTGAGTAACTGTGTATCTGCTGTCTTACTTTCTTGGAATATCTTATCCAATCTTTAGTTTGTTTACTTGTTTTTAAAATACACATGCTTCAGATGCTGGGAAAACTGTGTTTGATAATGAAAGCTGTGCCTTTGCTATCACAAAACAGTTCCTTATCTTTCTCTTTTGCTGTAAACAAGGATAAATGGTTATGCTTCCTTAAAGCTTAAGTCTTATGTCAGTCACATCATATAAGCATCTTTTTTCCTCTTGCATTAGTGGCAGGGAGAAAAAAAAAAAAAAAAAAGTACAGCACTGGTGATTTCCTTCATCCTTTTACTTGTTTCAAAGCTTGGAGTCATGACTCATAAACATAATCAGAACTTTCTTATCCAGCCACAAAGCTGATTTGCAAAATGTAACTAACTTGGATAGTGACATCTCTCTGTAACCTACCTAGTCAATACTTCAGTTCTTTGTTCTCTGGAAGTGTTAAAGGTATTATTTTACTTCATTTTATCTCTTTGGTATTGCTCTACGTACTTCAGTCCACCTCTAGTGTTTGTTTCTGTGACATACGACATGAAAAAATTGATAAGTTGCCTAAGTGAAAGTGCTAGAATCATGTAGGAAGTGTATAAACAGTTTGCTATTTGGCATCCTTCTTAAAAGTTGTTATCTCCCTGTTTTGGCTGTTCATTAAGACAGATGCATAAAACATCTGTACTAGTCATTATTCTCTGCCAGAATCCTGGCTACTCCGAACGTACCTGAAAACCCTGTTTTACTAATTGAAGAGGGAGTTACAGCTATATTTGACAATAGCAGTTTCATGCACTTCAGTCACTAGAGTTGGTGGGGAGGGTTATGTGTGTGGTATGTATGTATTCTAAATATTATCATCCAGGATTTCACATAATCCAAGATAGCAGACATTTAGAAACAGTTTTTTTAAAGCTATTTTTTTTCCCTGGGAATCTTATTCAATATTCAGTACCATTACTGATATAAAGGCTTAAAGTTTAACTTCAGGACAGCTGTGAAAAATGGAGTATTGCTAGGTACCTCCCCAGGTACATACTCTATTACTCTGTGCAGTAAATTTGTTGTGCTTACAAAATATGTAAATATTTATCCAAAAGACCTTAAAATGCATTGTGTAGCAGAGGATGTAGACATGCAAGCAATACTTAATCGGATGAGTAAAATCAATTTTTTGTTCCTTTTTATGGTCTGTCACTCTCCTACTTTCAAAAACACGTGTGAACCTGTTTTGAATACTCTCACTAAACTTATTAAATGAGCAGAAATTTAATGAAAGTTTCCATTAAGCTGCCAAACTTTGCAGTGTATTAGTAAATTATATAGGGTTTTACTGTTCATTTTGTGTCTGTTATAGAAGGTTTGAAGGGATACATTCATTCAGGAAGCGAAATAGTTAAGACTGTTCTTAATGAGGCAGTGTATAATTATTGATCTTACTAATGCATGTATTCTGAACTGCAGCTACCAGTAATGCAGCACTTAAGACTGCCTCAGTGGGGTTAAGCTATTTTGCTTTGAAAAGGTTGCAATCAAGTAACTGTCAGTTTTTAGATTCTTAGTGTAGTATCTTCCTTGTCTTTTGCTTTACAGGTACATTAAGCAACACAACTGCCATGGAGTTTGTTCTTTAGGGGAGAAGCATGTTAAGGCAAGCTATTTTGTTTTGAATTGTTGTTTCATATGGGATGTGTTTGTGCCAAAATAACTATATACAACGTTAATGGTAAACCAGTAATCGGCATAACTCCATAGATGCAGTTCTGCTTTGCAAGAGGGTTTGCAAGAAGCACATATGTTTACACAGTTCCATACTTTGGTGTTATAGCAGTATCAACAGATGTTTCTTGAAAAACTAAGTGAAATGTACAGAGATTTATGATAGTTCTTTGTTAGTTGAAAGATTTATTCTGCAGTCTTGAGCTGTCCCAGAAAATTTCTATCTGTTGGGTAAAATATTTTCAATGTTCCAACATTGACTTTTAATATACTTACTGATTAGAGCAGAAACATTTACAGTAAATAAGTTATTTGTGAATTCAAACAGGGTTTTTGTCTTTAAACAGCTTGTGCTTTTAACACATTTCTTGTCAAGCCATAATTATCCAGTAAGTAAAAATTTTATGATTCTTATTCTCAAGATAAAACCATACACTACAAAATTTTAGGTGTAAGGAGTCACGAGCATGCTTGTGATTCATATTTAGGCTGGGATTGTTGTTGGGTTACAAGGAAGTAACTTTATACTCCTGAGTGATTAACGTGAATTTGATAGCTGAAAACTGCAGGAATGTCTTGGTCCTTTTTGAAACAAAGCGGAAACTAAAAAAGTGATGCTCTGTGGCCTACTTATCTCCATTTATTAGTTTGAGAAGAGGTTGCAGCTTGGTGAATTGTGTACAATTATAACTGTAGTACTTTGTGCCTTTGGGGGAAGAGAACTCCTTATATACACAATATTCCTTGTACATTGAAACAAGCTAAATATATGGAATTGCCTTCCAAAGAAGCCATTCTTTTTCTTGCTGTTCTACAGTAAGGAAAAATTTTCATGGCAAATAGAACCTAAATGTGTTGCAAAGCTGGATGCAGTCCCATAACATGTGCCTTTCAGGTATAATATGCATCATTTTGAATTAAAAAAAAAAAAAAAGATAATCAGGGGATAGTTACCTAAGCAAAAGAATTTCTCCAATGTAAACAATCCATGAAAAACAGAGAATTGGGGTATTGTTTCAGCAAGCACAACCTTTTTTGTTTATCTTAATAAATATAGAAAAATTAAATAGTGCACAATCTAAGAAAATTAAGCTTGTTTTATATGAGTGTGTTCACATGTGTAATACATAGCAATGTTTATGAATGTATTAGTTGGGCTAATTAGGCCGTAGTGATAGGTTTCTTCAGAAGGTAGAGGTTCCATGAACTAAATATTTTCCTCTTTTGTAACTGGCTGTGCTTTTCATAACTCTTTCCTAACTTGTCTTCCTCTTGATAACAGCTAGAATTCTAAAGATGTTTGAAGTGACCTACCTTCTTCTACCTTCTTCTAACATTTAATAAATGTTAGAATATTTGTTATTCAGTGGATGTGCTGAGAATTAAGTTTGTTACAAGATTCTGCCTGGGCATTTTTAAAGAATGAAAGGCAAAAATGTTTCCTGTACCTTCACGTATGCTGTTGCCTACCGATCAATTCCACTTAGATTAATTTGGACCCTGAAGCTTCTCTTAACATCACAGTATAAAAAATGCCAAACCAGTCGTTAAGAGAATGACACTTTTGATAAGTGGAATCAACTGTATTTAATATTATTTGTACCTCAGTACAGAGTTTTAAAGTAAACTGTGAAAAGTGTATGTCATTGTTCTTTAAGACAAGCAGTAAACGCGAACCTGATATAATGGTTTTGAATAAAACAAATGTCAGTAGAACTGTAATATTGCACTTGTATGGAAAGCAATTTCTGTGCTGAGGATCCCATTCTTGCGCATTGTATTCAGGAAGAATTTTTCTTAAGAATGAAAAGCACCACGGCCATATGCAACAAAACTTGCAGTAATGGAAGATAGAAAGGACACATGCGCTTTTCAAAACCCCTCTGTAATGGAATTCATTATTATTAGTAAGAAGGGAGAACAATATTATGTGGAAGCCAGGAAACAAATAATTTTTTTTTTTTTTTTATTGCAGATTCCTTTTGCAATTTTTTTTAGTCCTAGCATAAGCTTTTTTTGATTGAATCCCTGGCTGAGATGATTTCAGTTTGATGCATTTTCATCTTTGTCATTAATACAAGGACATGTGATAGTTATGAAATATTTGCTGTAGTACACTTATTTGCTTTGTACACTTACAGAAATTCAGAAAAGTAACTGTTCCACTCTCTAGCTTTGTCTTATTGAAGCCTAGTCTGTCTGAAATAAAAGAACACTTTATAACTAGAAGTAAGCATCTTTGCTTCTGCTAGTTGAAAGAGGGTTTTCTGTGCACTTCTTGAAGAAAACTGAAGTTAAACTCATTAGTATTTTTAAATGAATTGTGCTAGTCTTAGAGTCCTCGAATTTCTCAGTGGAGAAATTCTCATTCTGTTTGGTGTACAATAGATGTAGCCTCTTAAATTTTCTTGTAATTTTTCCTTTTCTAAATTACTGTGTTTAAGGTTTAGTGAGAGGTGTCCCTGCCCATGGCAAGGGAGTTAGAACTAGATGATCTTGATGTCCTTTCCAACCCTACCTGTTCTATGATTCTATGATTCTATGATTTATTAATTTAGGAGTATGCATGAAGGTATGTCTCCTGCTCTTTCCACACAGGTGTAATACAGTCTTTCTTAAGTCTGTATCTTAGGCTGCTTAGCAAATCAGTTACCTAGTATTTTTCAGAGTGGAAAAAAAAAATGTTCAGTACTTCTGACAGTTAATATTGTTCATCTCAGATACATTAAATGTGTCTAGTGGGGCTTATTTAGAGTTAAATCCAAAATACCTATCTGAATTTGAAGTGATAATAAAATCTTGTTTCGTATTAAAGGTTGCTGTGTGTGCAATTCTACTTTCAGTAAATGGAATGTTTGCTTGGTAGGATTAAAGCATAAAGCTAAGTACAGAAGACACTCAGTGATATTCTCTTATTTTCCATTTGGGTTTTTTCTCTTCACATTCCCTCTATGCCTGACAAATACATCAACCTTCTCATATTCTATCATAATTATACCTGTAGATCAAAGTTTGTGGGGCTGTGATGTTGCAGAGACTTGAGGAATGTGCCCACTTGATAACAATGGTGCTTGTACATAAGGAGACAATAAAACAGGTGATAAAACACAATCTGTTTGCTCAGCGTTGTTCATACCCTGATCAGGATGTGAAGGGAAACATTTCATATTGGTTTAGTTTCCTGTTCAATAGAATTTAGAACAAATCTTTCCTCAAAAAGGAAAGGCTTATCTTTCTCATTCAGTCATGTTTGATGTGTGTTCTAAGGCAATTAAACAAGGAAGATCCACATAGCTTGAAAGTACATAAAACTACAGATGTTTGCATTTGAACTGTTGAGAACCTGATGCATGTTTTATGTTCAGAGCACCTGAACACTAATGTGCAACAAAGTGGTTTTATTTTCCTTAAAGTTCTCCTCAGGTTTTCAGAATCTGATAGGATTTTTGTTTGGGTAGTAGGACAGTTGTAGCTTTTTAAGAAACAAAAGCTTGAAAATAGGCTCAGTGTACTTTATAGATTTGTGTTTTATTATAATTGATTCTCTTTTTTTGTTGGACTTTCTATAACTCTGTTATCTTTGTAAACTGTATGCTACGTACCAGAGACTGCATTCGACTTGATGACATTCAGCACAAGCAGCCAGTGTGGATTGCTGTGTCATAAATCTTTAAACAGTACATGTGATTTAAGGTGATTCTTTGGCCCTGGTTGAGTCCTACGTGCTGGGGTTTGTTGATACAGGGTTAACTGAATTATATGTGTTTACTGTCCAAGTAGAGTGCCTCTTTATCTCAGTTTCCTTCTTTCTATAGAGAATGATTTTTTATTTTGTTTTTTTTCTGGCTTTATGCAGAGAAAAAGAGGAAAGCAATTTGGAAAGATTGTGAAAATAATGTTCTCAGGCTTCCCAGAAAATTAAAAGGCTTCACAGTGCTCATTAACTCTGTTAATGAACACAGGTTTTGGGGCCATCCAGAAATAGCGAAACTGTAAGTAGTGTGGCTGCTATTCTCAACGGATCTGTGATGCAGAGGAGAAAAAGGAGTAATAAACATGGACATCTCAAGGCTGTTACTGTGGTTTCCATTGTTGGAAGGCACACTCTGCCTGTGGAAGCTTACACACGGGGCTAAAACATAAAATTTGGTAACAGCTTCTATAACTTTGAGGTAGGCAATTGTTCTTACAGGTCATAAACAATTATAATACATCTATTCCTGAATGAGCCTTTATGACAACCAGACGTCCTCTCTTCCCTGTGGAAAGCTTGCTTTTTGCTACTTCTGCAAATTGTACCTGTGCATGTTCTTTTTGTTAGCATGCCACTCAGACTTGAAAGTGATGGAACACATTCAGTACTAGCTTGTTTAGTCCAAATATTGTCTAGTGCTAGTGTGTAAATGGTAAGTGTGCTGTCCCTGAGCCATAGTGCTGCACTGCTACAAAAAAATGCAGTCAGTTTAAATTCATGACTTATGAATTTATTTGGGCATAGAGGACTGCTGAGGCTAAAATCAGCGCCTTATATGTCCATTCTGAACCTGGTTTTTCCTTTTCACTTTTTGGGAGCACTCTACAGTTACAGTTGGCCATCCTAGTGTTTTGGCAGTAAAGGAATTATTTCAATTGCCTTTACTCTTGAGGAAGCTTATTAAATACAGCAAGGTGGTAGTCTGCATGCCCATGAGCTTCACTAGAATTGTGGTGTCTCATAGAATAGGCAGAGCATTAATGCTTTGCATTATAGTAATGTACCAATTTAATCTTACTTTGTATTAAAAGCTTGAGGCACATTTGATGCTAACACTTTGTTCATTTGAAACTTCGTTTTATGTATCTCAGTTAATTTTGAAATTCCTAATACTACATGTTGTGTATTGTGAATCTTATCCTGCAAATAGGATCCTCAAAACAGCTTTCTCTAAATAATTAATGTTACAGAGATTCCATTTGCAGAAATCACTGCAAACTAGAAATTATAGGCAAGGTCTTAAGAAATGCATCTTAAGCTCATTTAGAATCATAGAATCATAGAATAGTTAGGGTTGGAAAGGACCTTAAGATAATCAAGTTCCAAACCCCCTGCCATGGGCAGGGACACCTCACACTAAACCATCTCACCCAAGGCTCTGTCCAGCCTGATCCTGAACACCGCCAGGGATGGAGCATTCAAAACATCCTTGGGCAACCCATTCCAGTGCCTCACCACCCTCACAGGAAAGAATTTCTTCCTTCTATCCAATCTAAACTTCCTCTGTTGACATTTGAACCCATTTCCCCTTGCCCTATCACTACATCGTCCTTGATGAAGAGTCCCTCCCCAGCATCCTTATTAGACGCCCTTCAGATACTGGAAGGCTGCTATGAGGTCCCCACGCAGCCTTCTCTTCTCCAGGCTGACCAGCCCCAACTTTCTCAGCCTGTTTTCATACGGGAGGTGCTCCAGTCCCGTCCCTCCGGATGGCATCCCTTCCCTCCAGCATATCAACTGGACCACACAGCTTGGTGTCATCGGCAAACTTGCTGAGGGCGCACTCAATCCCACTGTCCATGTCAGCAACAAAGATGTTGAACAAGACTGGTCCCAACACTGATCCCTGAGGGACACCACTCGTTACTGGTCTCCAGCTGGACATTGAGCCATTGACCACAACTCTTTGTGTGCGGCCATCCAGCCAGTTCTTATCCACCGAGTGCTCCATCCATCAAACTGATGTCTCTCCAATTTAGAGACAAGGATGTTGTGTGGGACAGTGTCGAGCACTTTGCATAAGTGCAGGTAGATGACGTCAAGTGCTGTACCCCTATCCATCAGTTCCCCATCATAGAAGGCCACCAACTTGGTCAGGCAGGATTTCCCCTTAGTGAAGCCATGATGGTTGTCACTGACCCCCTTGTTGTTTTTCGTGTAGCTATTCCCTGTTAGGTTATGAGTGTTATTTGTTTTGTTTAATGTGTGTTTGTAGGGTGAAATTATGTCTGCACAAGCACCAGAAACTCTTCTGTGTACGTAACAACCTTAGACTTTGCGTCCAAGACAGATCAAAGACTGAAAGTTTTATGTATTGTGTGTGTTTGTGAACACAGTCATGTATATGGACTAATATTAAAATTTCCTCTTCTTTGTGCGGGTGGAACAAAAGCGCTGCTCTCTTCAATAACGTGTCTTCATCAGAAGGAAATAGTTCTTGTAGCAATTCTCCTTTTAACGAGTACCTTCCTTTGTGTGCAGAGAATGCACATACACACTTAAAAATCATGTTATACACTTTTCTGTTAAAATATGACCGTTGTAACTTAGTGCTTGAGAGCCTCTGTTATAAGGCTGTAATTTAGAGTTAAAATTATAGAAAGGTCCGTTCTGCTTTCTTGTTTCCCTACCAGTCTATCCTACTTCTGTTCCTCATTTGTAATGATTTTTAAAAATAAGTGAGAAATGTATTTATAAATACTGTCTTTCTTAAAGACACAGTTTTCTTTAGAAAACTGGGGTCTTTGTACCCTAGAAAGTAAAAGACTTTGCTTTCTTGTGAAGGGTGGGTAAGAGATTGTATGGTATTTTAACCTTTTTAGCTAATAACTCCTAGACAGCTGACCAGATAGTTCTGCCATATTGACAATATACTGACCTCTGTGAAGGTGTTATCATTAGAGCAGCCACCAGGACTATAGTGTGTTTAAAATTCTGTATCAGAAGAGGGTCCAAGAGACACAAAAATACATTGTGTGTGCTTAGTGGGAGAAAGTGGAAAGCTGTAAAGCAGAAAAAAAAAACCCACCCGAAACACAAACAAAAAAAAGCAAACCCAGACCAACAAACCAATTCTATTATTCTGTTCAAGAGCATCAGCACAAAATTGGTAGCATTTGGATGTGCACATCTCACATCTGTATATGCGATACCAGACCCTGTCTCACAGTTTTCCTGTTCTCTCTAAAGCCATCCTATTTTCACTAGTTCCCTCTTACAGCATGGAGCTGATACTCCTCAGTGTTAATGAGAACAAAACCCAGTGAAAATTCATGTTATTTGAAAGTTCTTGTACCACAAACAAGTGGTTGGATATTTAGCTCAAGAGCTGTGTGTGCTCAGCCTTTAAAACTAGGGCATCTTTTGAGATACTTATTATTGTTTTAGGTACATGTTTGAAAAGCCCTTGTGGCCAAGTGTGTCATTAAAGGAATAAACAAAATCTTCACTGTAGAAAAGATTTTTCCTCTTTATAGATACTCCAGCACTCTAGACTTCTGTCATAGAATCATAGATAATTTGGTTTGAAAGGAACAGTAAAGATCATCTTACCAGGTTGCTCTAAGTCCCATCTAGCCTGGACTTGAGCACTGCCAGGGGTGGGGCAGCCACAGCTTTTCTGGGCACCCTGTGCCAGTTCCTCACCACCGTCACCAGGAAGAGCTTTTGCCTAAAATCTAATCTGAATTTACCCTCTGTGAGCTTGAAGCCATTCTCCCTTGTCCTTTCACTACATATCCTTGTGAAGAGTCTTTCTCCACATTTTTGTAAGCCCCCTTTAGGCACTGGAAGCTGCTCTAAGGTCTCATTGGAGCCTTCTCTTCTCCAGGCTGAACAAGCCCAACTCTCTCAGCCTTTCTCCATAGCAGAGGTGCTCCAGCCCTCTGATCATCTTCGTGGCCTCCTATGGACTCGCTTGAGCAGGTCTGTGTGCCTCTGGGGTCGCAGTACTCCAAGTGGGATCTTCTGGAGGGTGAAGTAGAGGGGGAGAATCACACCCCTCACCTGCTGGTCATGCTCTTTTTCATGCAGCCCAGCATTCAGTCTCTTCAAAGGAAGGAAAGTGCTATTTATTACTATTTCTTCAATACAGGACCACTCCTTGAGACTGATGTGTATCAGCTTATCATCTGAACTAGAACAACAAAGGTGTGTAGACGTTGCCTGTATTCAAGCAAGAGATAAAAGGGAGGTCTCACAAGATAAGTTAGGTGCCCAAGTCATTAGAGAACACTGTGACCTCAGTCAGATGGAAAACTGACATCGTTCATATGTTTAAAAAAAAAAAATAATATTACAACTGCACTGAGCAGTAATAAATCAGTTATGAAAGTAGTGCTTGGAATTAAACATGTTTAAGTAAATATGAAAGGATATTTTTAAGATCCAACTGCTTGAAGTTGCAGTAGAAGAAAAGTTTTATTTCAGGAGAAGGGGGACCCACATGCATTATAGGCTAGAGGTGTATATAAATCTACTATGCATGACAATTAATGTCTCTCAAGTAGATGTTAATAATAGTTTGTTAAACTTCTTAGTGAATTCATTTTGTAGGAAAGATAATAAAATTGATAGGGAGGCACATAGTAATTTAATTGCAAGTCTCTTGTGTTTGAACAAGCTAGTGACCAAATTTTCAAAGGCCAGTGACTGAATGGGAATGATAGTGGATACCAAACACTGTGATTGCTCCTGAAATCTCGACAGTGCTGCTGTAAAAATTGAACTACAGCAGTAAGAGAGGACAAGTTATTAAATGACTTGGAAATGTCCAAGACATCCAGACAGCTAAACACTAAGAGATTCAAGTAACAATCCTGCTTTGGCTCTTAAATTTTCAATTTTGCCTCTTTTTTTACAAACATCTAACTTTTTCTGATTTTGCCAGAGTTATACATTTGAATATAATGTGTGCTTTATAGGGGTTTTGAATTTGTCAGTTACTACTTTTGTGCTTTTCATTGTGAGTCTGTGATCTTTAAGGAATCATTGATAAAATATGTTATAGTATGTTCTAGGAGCAGGGCTATTTAGTTTCTCATTTTAGTTTTAGTGGAAAGGAATCTTGGGAATAACTCACTCATGGCTAACACGGTGTAGTCATGTTTAGTACTTGAAAGCAGATAAAAACTGAACTGATTCCTTCTGTTATTCAAATATGGAATAAACTCAGATTCTCTGATTAGTTAATACTACCGCAGTGAGCAACCCCCCAAGCTTACTGTGGTTATGGTATTTTTGAAAGAGAAGGGGGAGAAAAGGAGGTAAGTATATACACATGCAGAGCACAGTGATGAGACCTTTCCTTTGCTACTCTGAGTGGGATTACAGGTTCATGGAATAGAGCATGAAAACACAGGTGTAAACACAGGAGAGTACAGGAGTTTCTTGCTTAATTTCAGAAGTAAAATCTTACGAGCAATTTTCTTCTTTAATTAAAACATGTCTTCTTTTTTTTTCAATGACTTGGCATCCAGTTATCATCTGCACTAAGTCATCTTTGACCCAACTGCAAACAGTGCTGTCACTCAGTCCATTTTCTTCCAGTGAATATCCACGAGCTTGAGATAAAAAGCACTCAATCAGTCTTTCTAGGTTGTTATTCTTTGTCAGGTTTGCATTAGTCTTCTTAGTATATCTTGTTTGTGTATGTTATGTGTGCTGTATTCATTTTGGGACACAAGGTAATCGTCAGTCTGTTGTGTCCTGTTCTGTGAAAGTTTGCACTACTCCTGTACTTACTTAATTCTGCTACAAAACAGAATTTCACACCAACTTACAAAAGTGAGAATGGTAAAATGATGGAATTTGTACCTTAGTGTACTCAGGAGCTAAGGAATTTGAAATAGGATTTAAAACTAAGCAGCAGTTGTTAATGAGCAGTGAAATTTTTAAAAGCCTTCAAATCTTCTTTAGAAATATGCACCTAGATTCTCAAGGCCATCTTCTTTAGCAGTACATGGATATGTCAAAGGATCTCTTCAGTCTTACTGATTCTGGAGATACTCCATTTAGACTTCGTATTTATTACATAAAAGGCATCTGGGTGTTTTTTTATGAATCTTACTTAAAGTTCTGCTGTCTCGTCAGCACAGGGCAAACTGAACTCTGTAAATGTCTGCAATCTTTCTTTTGCAGATGCTGCACAGCTACTCTTACGTTACACCTTTTTCAGAAAACAAACTTTTACTGGTGTTGAATTTGTATGCTGACTTGGTGATATGAACAAATTCAGCAAGACTTAATTCTGTGACTCATTTGGCTTTTATGAGCCTAAGTAACAGAAATAGTTTAACTCACTATTCTACCTCTTTGGAAGAGTGATGCCGTTATTGTGTACCTCGGTGAACAAAGCTTTGGGCAGCTGCTTCATATTTCATGTCAGCTTGTCTGCCTTCTTGTAGCCTCACATCAACTTATGTGAAATGCATTTGTTTTCTTTGAGCTTCTTTTCCATATTCAATGAAATGGTCCTGTCTTGATCTCGGATCCCACTAATGTTATTATTCTTCTGTTTTTCCAGTGGGCTTTATGCATGTGATTTCATATATGCTTTTCTCTTAAGGTACACATTAAAACTTATGTGTATGAGTGAACGCAGACAGGAAACACCTCAGATTTTTCCTCTAAATTAAGAAAAAATATAGTTTGAATGAAGGGAAACTAGCATGATGGTTCGAGACCATCTTAACCTGAATGTACACAAGTCCATGGGACCTGATGAAATCCATCCACGGGTCCTAAAGGGCCTGGCAAATGAAGTTTCTAAGCCACTGTCCAACATATTTGAAAAATCATGGCAGTCAGGTGAAGTTCCTGATGACTGGAAAAAGGGAAATATAACCCCCATTTTCAAGAAGGGGGAAATGGATGACCCGGGGAATTACAGACCAGTCAATCTCACCTCTGTGCCTGGCAAAATCTTGGAGCACATTCTCCTGGAAGGCATGCTAAGGCACATGAAAAACAACAAGGTGGTTGGTGACAGCCAGCGTGGCTTCACTAAGGGGAAATCCTGCCTGACCAATTTGGTGGCCTTCTATGATGGGGCTACGGAACTGATGGATAGGGGTAGAGCAGTTCACGTCATCTACCTGGACTTGTGCAAAGCATTTGACACTGTCCCACACAACATCCTCCTCTCTAAATTGGAGAGATATCAATTTGATGGATGGACCATTCGGTGGATAAAGAACTGGCTGGATGGCCACACACAAAGAGTTGTGGTCAATGGCTCAGTGTCCGGCTGGAGACCAGTAACGAGTGGTGTCCCTCAGGGATCAGTGTTGGGACCGGTCTTGTTTAACATCTTTGTCAGTGACATAGACAGTGCGATTCAGTGTGCCCTCAGCAAGTTTGCCGATGACACCAAGCTGTGTGGTCCAGTTGATATGCTGGAGGGAAGAGGTGCCATCCAGAGGAACCTTGACACGCTTGTGAGGTGGGCTGCTGCCAACCTTATGAAGTTCAACCATGACAAATGCAAGGTCCTACACCTGGGTCGGAGCAATCCCAGGCACAGCTACAGGTTGGGCAGAGAAGAGATTCAGAGCAGCCCTGTGGAGAAGGACTTGGGGGTGCTGGTCGATGAGAAAATGAACATGAGCTGGCTTCAGTGTGCGCTCGCAGCCCAGAAAGCCAACCGTATCCTGGGCTGCATCAAAACGAGCGTGACCAGCAGGTCGAAGGAGATGATCCTGCCCCTCTGCTCTGCTCTCGTGAGACCTCACTTGGAATACTGTGTGCAGTTCTGGTGTCCTCAACTTAGAAAGGACATGGAACTGTTGGAACAAGTCCAGAGGAGAACCATGAGGATTACCAGGGGACTGGAGCACCTCCCATATGAAGATAGGCTGAGAAAGTTGTGTCTGTTTAGCCTGGAGAAGAGAAGGCTGCGTGGAGACCTCAGAGCAACCTTCCAATATCTGAAGGGGGCCTAATAAGGATGCTGGGGAGGGACTCTTCATCAAGGACTATGTAGTGATAAGACAAGGGGTAATGGGTTCAAATGTCAACAGGGGAAGTTTAGATTGGATAGAAGGAAGAAATTCTTTCCTGTGAGGGTGGTGAGGCACTGGAATCGGTTGCCCAGGGAGGTTGTGAACGCTCCATCCCTGGTGGTGTTCAAGGCGAGGTTGGATGAAGCCTTGGGTGAGATGGTTTAGTGTAAGGTGTCCCTGCCCATGCATGGCAGGGGGTTTGGAACTAGATGATCTTAAGGTCTTTTCCAACCCTGACTATTCTATGATTCTATGGTCCTTTAATGGGAAGTCTACAGAAGAAGGTACAAAGTCATTGTGCACCTAGGAAATTAGGTCAGTATTTCCATTTTTAATCCAGATTTGAATGGCATTAGATGATAATGGACAGATGGAGGAATCCTATGCAAGAAGTGAGATATTAAATTTTTTTTTTATTTTTTTGGCCAGGTTTACTGTGAATCCATCAAGTTCTGTGGTTGTTAGAACCGCTAATGGGTTCCTGGTTAAAAATTAGCCAGCAAGATTAACAATATATAATGTTTCCCAAGTCTGTCAACCTAGAGGATGAAATTCTGCTAGGCTGATCTATGCATATTTAACTATATGAATTTACATATTATTTAGCCTTTTCTGTCATCATGACCAAGTAGTTTTGAGGTGAAATATAGCATTTTTTAATTAATTCAACAGCAGCATTTTTTCAATTACTCTATTTTGTAACTTCAAAGTAGTAGTGCTGCTATGGCTTATTGTATAGCAATGCTATATAGATCTAATTGCTACAGTGCTAAAATACATTTGCTTTACACAAGGGATCCAAAACCTCACTAATAAATTGTTCTGCATTCTCTATTTAGTTCTGTGAGATTCACTTCGTGCCATTCAAGTATGTGCCACTGATCCTGTTGGAGATCAGGGATGGTTTTGTGAACCTGCAGTCAGTTTTTCAACACCTTTTAACCAGGACACGTCAAAACACAGAGTTGCAACCAATTTATGGGTTTGCTAATGAACAGCATGTACAGCATGTGTTGAAGTTGCACTTTAATGTGTTCCATGTGTGCCATGCAGAATACTTGCACAAGTACTTCAGAAATGTTGCTGAACTTCACAGTATCAGACCGTCATATGAAAATTTTTTACAAAGCAGTGAGGTGTTAACTTACGTGTGCTGCATAGAACTTTAACTGGTAAGGATGTCTGGGGATTTTTTTCTGGTTTTTTTTTCTCCTTAAAAAGTATTATGAGTCATGAAAGGGTAAAAGAAGGAAATACTTTCATTCGGGGGATTGATGCTCATAGTTTCCTTGAATCTGGATATTTTCAAAAAGCCACTTGCTTCAAAGATTCAGACAGTTGAGGAATTGATTTAGACTTGTAGGTGAGCTCAGAAGGAAAGTGTGTTGTGCTGTGGTCAATATTTTTAGCTTTAATGGGAAATAGAGTATTCCAAAGCTCACTCAGACCTTTAATGAGCATTTTAGACTTCACTAAGGCCAAAAGTAATGTTCTCTAATTCTTGCAAATAAATATTTTAATGTTTCTCTTTTCCAATATGAATGCTCAGATAATTGAGGGAAAGTGTTGATGTTTAATCATTGCAGTTAATTTTAATTGCAAATGCACATTTCCAGAAGAAGAATTATCCAGAATGCCGTTGTGTTTTTTGCAAATGTGAACAATCAACCCTGATAGTGCCTAAGGCATTAAAAGCAAACAAAAGCAGAGACCCCATAATTGTTGATTTAGGGTACAGTAAAGTTGAATAAACAGTTAATAGTTAAAAAATCAACTGAGGTCAGTATCTCATTAATCTTAAGCAACTAAATGTAACCCTGACAGTGTGTTCAGTTTTGGCAGAGGTGATGGTAAGTTTTTGTTGGCAAGGGTATTGTGAGAAATGTGCATAATGTGATGAAATGTTGCTTGAAAACGGAAGAATTTTTTCATACTGTGGTGCTGATTCTTATGGTAAAGTGCTTATTAGAGTTATTAAGACTGGTTGGAATGCTTTGATTAGCTTTCTGGTTTTTGTGCTTGCTCCTATGATAGCAGCACTTGAAGGTCAGAGGGGAAAGAAAAGGAGAGCAAATGAAATGAACTGAAACACGACATCTCTGTGTATTTTTTTTTTCCTACAAATAAATAATTTTGTGAAGCTATTTGTATGATCCAAGATGGGGACACTGTGCTTTTGCTCTTTCTGATATAAATTTGTACAATTTCACCATTGGCAAGATGTTAACAACTGAAGCTTTTTTTTTTTTTTTCTGTGACATGCAGTGGAAAAAAACACTACCCCTTAGGCTGTGATGGTGTGATCCAGAGATCTCCAGCCTTACTGGGAGTAACTGGACTTTGAAGAGGCCAAGTAGGAAGTACTTCTGGCTATGGCTTATAGGTAGCCTCAAATTAAAATTGGTGTGTGAAAGTGGGGAGGAATAATTTCTGTACTTGAAAATGTAGAATTGTTGATGTGGGTAACTGTGCTGAAGTGTTTCTCAGCAAATTTGAAAACATTAATTTTTAAACTTGCTTTTGAGGATGTTAATGACCTAGTAAAGGTTACTGAAAACCCCAATACATTATAACAGTTCTTTTCACTTTTGTTCTAATGTGTATGTATTTATGATTATAGTGGTCATTCTTAGAAGCTCTAAGTGTGTTTTTTATTGGGGAAGATGCAGATTTCTAACAGGAAGATTGTCCCTGAATTTGAAGTGGATTTGAATAAATTTTAGGCTTTTGCATGATAAGCCTGATCTTGTTTACTAAGGAAACAAGTAGAAGTTCTGTTAACTTTTTTCACTGGCTGTAGGCAGAACTGTCATAGGAGCACTTCTGCTTGCCTTATGCCACAGTTAATTCAATTAAATTTCCAGAAAGTTTTCCAGCGATCATTATAAAAACCACCACCAATATACACAGAAAAACAAATCACTAGAGGGGAAAAAAAGTAAAGCTGGAAAAGAAGCCACAATATACAATGCTGTGTTGGATTCTCAAATTGCTGAGGAAGCTGTCTTTTCCAGTTTCCAGGATACAACTGTCACTATGTAAACATAAACTCTGCTGCATTGTTAACCCAACCTTGCAGAAAGCTCTCTCTAGCCAAAAAATGCTATCAGCAAAGGTGTGAATGTGTCAGTTAAAATGAGATGAGTTGGTACTTCCCATGATCTGTTTGTTTTCAAAATTTTACAGTGTTAAAGAAAACTGTGTTAATTCTTAGTTTGCAAATTGAGTAGGCCTTAATTTGCAGTAGATCTGTTTTGAAACTGACATATTATTTCATAAGAAATAGAGCTAAATCTTACAACTCAAATATGCATACAACTAAAAGCAGAAAGAAATGAGATACTACTAACTGAAATTACTTATCTTTTTTAAATCTTTGTGTAATCTAACAGAATTCTGAAAACTGCTGAAGAATTTGGAAGGAATAGATGAACAGGTTTGTGTCTGGCACTTTTGGCTGTTAGCATTCAATGTTATTTAAGCCCAGGTAATATACTTTAATTTGAAAAAAAACACGTTTATTGGAATTTGTCTAAATTTCTCAGAGCCAGGTTTAATTACTACATTGAATTTCGAGAGCTCTGACTGAGCAGCTTTGTTTGAATTCTTTTTGGCCTGACAGTTGATACAATTTGCTGGCAAAGGACAGTCTTACTACTGCAGAAAATATCAAGGTCTAAAGTAAGAACATGATGCAAATTTTAAGGATGATGTAGTATTACTTTGTTCTTATGTAGTCTGAGGTTTTTTTCTCTGATAGCCTGCCATTAATTCCTCTTCCACATACACACTTGGTTCAGCAAACACTTGACATGATACAAAGCCATTTTAATAGGTCTGTGCTCCCTGTATTCTGTTAGTGTGTGTTCTGCTACCTGACAGATCAACACGGAAGTAGCTGGTCATGGAACTGTGGTCAAGAAGTATGTCTGGAGCACATAATGCCATGTCTTCTGGTCAGTGATTCTATTTCAGAAGCTGTGGACGTTTGAACCCAAGCTTTGAACTGCAATTGCAGTAACAGCTACTGCTGATTCTATGTTGAGTCACGCTGCTCAGTGAAATACAGGCTTATCTGCTCTTCTGAGGTGGCAGAGCAAGACCAGTTTGTTCATGGTCAGCATAATGCCCAGAAAAATTATGGGCACTGGGATAGGTATTCACTGTCTGGACTTTGTTTCTCAGCTTCTCCAGGAAGGGGCAGAAGATGAAAAGGTAGGGGTTGGCCAGATCCAACCCCTGGACCATAAGGTTTTAGGTCAAGGAAGAATCACTCAGTATGTAAATTTCTATTTTTAATAGAGTAGGAAGCTGCAATTTAGTTTGATTTCTATAACCTTTGTTAGGAGAATTCTTTGTGCCATGATTCGTTCTGAAACTTCTCCAGCATTCACAAAGAATTCTTCCCAGTCTTCAGTTCTATGCTTGCACGACGGCACTTTGGGTTTCTGAGATATCCTCGAAAGATTTGACTTTCTTTTCCTTCTTCCTGCAACAGAAATTCTCCCTGTCTCACCCTTCACATCATGTTGCACTGCTGGGTTTTTTTCCTCCACAGTGTGCTAGAAGAAATGCCAAAGCATGCAAACCCTTTTTTTGTTGTTTTTTTTGTTTGTGTTTTTTATGGGTCTTTCAAATCTTTCACCTTTCTCTTGACCTAATAGCTTGTCAGCTGCGCCTCACCTGCGTTTTCTTTTATAGAGTCTTGAGTATCATTCATTTTGAAAGAATAAGTAAGTTCATGGGGATACAAACCTGTTTGAACTGCAAGAAACCTTCCTCCACTTATATAAAGCCATGTTAACATGCCAGTGCAAAAAAATATTTAGCTTGGTTGCTCACTGTCTTCAAAAGGGTAAAAGGATGGGCAATAAGGTAAAAAAAAAAACAAACCAAAAACCAAACAAAAAACCCAAAACAAATCAAAGAAAAAAACCACCATAGTGTTGCAAAGATATATGTTACAATAGAAGAGAGAATTTTGTGTATTTGTTTGTATATTATTCTGTGTGCAACAGACCTGAGGAAGGGGTTCTTCCACATTCAGGCTTAGTATACATAGACTCAAAAATGTAAGGGAATGTTTCAGAAGCGTTAGCAGATGCTTGTGGAACAAAGAGAGGCAGGAGTAAAAGACTTTCAGGAATATATTACTTACTTCTTGTCATTGCAGAGCTATTAAGATACACATTATTCCCAGAAGATATCTGTCTTCATTCAGAACTCTTCATCAGGTCTGTATCTACAGCTATTCAGGAGAGCTGTCAGCTGCTTCTAAGGAAGGTTCAGGTACATGCTGAAGCTTCTGTCTTGCTTCGAGCCAGCTGAGAGCAGGGGCAGCATGACTTGTGTGTGGGAAGGGTGTGTAGACCCTGTGAAACTCCGTAGTTCTGTGTGGGTAGGAAATCTCAAATAGCTGAAAACAGTGATGGAGTAAAGAATGTTTGCAATGTGTGATCATGAGCAAGAGATCTCAAAAGCGTGTCAAAACTGAAGACAGAATTCTTCAATGATGTATAAATTATGGGTATGTTTGAAAGATATGGTATTTAAACTATTTAAGACAATACGAATTAGAACTGCAATAAAAGTACAAAGTCCTGAGTGCCACATCTACAGTGAATAAAAGCTTTAAAGTAAAATCTCTTGGGAGCAAGAGAATTCATCTGTCAAAGGCGAGTTAATACCATCCCAGCTTGATATGTGTTATGAGGACCTTGAGGTGTTCCATGCTGGAAATGCACACACAGTATCTTGTCTTGAAGTAAACTGTCTTGAAGTAAACTGCAGTCAAGCTTGAATCAAAGATAATTACCTGTCATCTTAAACAGATTCTCTTCAGTACAAATCAGCTGTGCGGTGGCTAATCCTCACTAGAAACTCTATTTTGCACACCATCATTTGTTCTGGCAAATGCATGAAATCTCTGGTCAGAATGAGCTCCAAAGGTAATTGCCTCATTGCAAGCAAGTGTATGTATGAAAAGGTTCCAGCGAGTGCCCTTCCTAATCTTCCGTTCTTGCAGTGAAGGTTCAAATACTTTCTCAAATCATAAGGTCTAGCAGTGTTTTCAGAATTGCTGCCCTTCCCTGAATCTCCCTGCATGCTGCTGTACTCCTGGCACAGCTGTGAGCAGTGTGAATCCTTTGAGGAACGTCTGCACTGAATAAAATTTGCAGCATCTCGGCAGATTTCATGTTTTCTGTTTTAGGTTATTTCAGATCTCTGGAGAGACTGTGAAAGCAGTTTAAAGCATTATTGTTTTGATTCTAATTACACACAAAAGTGTACCTGGTGGTCAGGCACAATATGAAGCTTTTCTCACATCAGTTTACAGCGGTGGCTGATGAGAAGTGAGGAAGCGAGAGTGAGTAGTGAGGCTTTTCACAGTTAAGTGTTAATAACCCATGCACTCTCCTATCCTAGTGGCTAAGTAGTATATATTGCAAATATGTTACCCTTAAGGCCTCTTAAGAAGTGACAGCTTCTTAGAAAGAACTGGTATGTTTTATAAAATAAGAAAATAACGTGAAAGAAGATAGGATTAAAGAATAAAGAATCCAAGACCTAGGTCCTCTGTGTCTGTAAAAGCATCACACTTAGCTTGTTATAGGTGTAACATTTCTTGCATATATAGCTCTTTAAAATAACGATGCCTTGTTTAGGAACCAGTCTTTGATTTTTTAGCACAAACAATTGATATTTTTAATTGTTTCTGTTGTTCATTATTACTAGTATCACTGTTAAATATTACAGCTGTTCCATGTTTAACTTGCAGATCCTGAAAGCTTTTGCCCTGTACTGCTCACTTTGTTACCTATCAGTCAGTATTGGTGGTGTGCAGTTAGCCACTCATATTCATGGCCACCTGATATGCAGTCAAATTAAACTGTCTCCTTTTTCCAAGTAAACTTTAAAAAGAAAAAAAACCAAAACATAAGCACAGAAAGAAGCACAATTTTTCCCGGTTTTACTTGGAAAGTTTCGGTAATGGAATATTGGATGCAAAACTAATGTACATGGCACTTGCAGTGATGTAAAGAATTTAGGTTTGATTTTTTGGTAGTATTGCTGGTTTTAAAAATAATTGAATTACTCTAATGAGAATAAGCCTTGAACTTACGATAGTGATGTTAGAATTGAATAGATGTAACTAGAGGAAAGTTAAAGCCAGAAGGTATTGTTACCTGAAGTATCAAGGTGTGATATTTTGTGGCAAATTGGTTGTCACAATGTATATTTGTATGTTTAATCAATACCAGGAGATTTACATTATGTTAATGAAGTAGATGCTTACTGCATTGTAAATAGGCCACACTGTAGCTGTAAGGCAGGTTGTTTGTTTTGTATGTGACACTGTAGAAATATCATGAGCAAAGAACTTCAACTAAATGAGGATTAGAATATTTTTCACACACTCATCTGCTGTGTATCTGGTAGTAGAGCTCTGCTTTGTTCAGCTGTGAGCTCCCAACAACATTGACAGGCTCTTCTTTTGAATCTGCAGGTAAACTGAAATCCTGTTTATAAGGTTAGCTGTTAGCTGTCCATCAGTGTGCTCATTGATTGTGTTATAATAATGCATCAGAACCCGTGAAGGGAAGCACGTGCTGCTGTTTCCACCTTTGGCCAAAGCCACATTATACATTAAAGCTTCTTAAGTGGGGAACTGATCCATTCAGTGGGCTTTATGTTTTGGAAAGCCAGGATGTTGATATCCCAAGTTCAGCATTATGACTTAATTGCAGAGTCAGGAAGGAAGAAAGAAGAGAGGGAGGAGGCGGTGATGAGGAAAAGAATTGATTTAAAAAGCCTACTGCATAAATTATTGGAAATCAATGGGAGTTCTTCTTAGGATGCATTGTGAATAAGGAGTTTGCCTTATCTTTACTGAGACTCACATCTTTGCTATTTCAGTATGAAGCATGTGACTAAAATAGTAACTGTTCTCATTTCGCCCTCTGTACTAAAACTGGAATAGGTAAACTGGAGCAGAAACCATTCACTAGTTTCTGTTGTGAATAGCATCCCAGATCTTCTATTACCTAAGCAGGAATATTTCTTAGTCATGGCAGATCATCTGTCCTCTTCCCTCTAACTGGGGCAGAAGCAGAAGCAAAAGCTGTTCAGGTAAAAGCTATTTAGGCCTCAGTTCCCTAGATGGTTCCCTCAAGATGGTTCCCCATCTTGTTCTAATAAGCTCGTATGCTAATGGAATAGAATACAACAGAATTGTGTTTGCAGCAAACTTCCCTAGAAACATGCCTCCTCAAAAGGTTCTTGGAACTTCTGCAGGAAGATGTGAACAGTCTTCCATCATCCTCAAAGAAGTCCAGCTGAACCCTCATCACTGTGCAAACTCCTTTTGCCTTCTCTGTTCAGCAGTCCTGAGCTAGAAGAGCTGTGTAGATTTGGGTTCCATGGGGCATCTTACTATGTAAGCAAAGTCTGGACATGCAGAGCTGTGGATGCATATGGGGGGAGTATCTGTGTGAGATTTCTAACAACTAAATGTGGATCTACAGATCCAACACAGTAAACTGGCCTTAAAAAAGTAAAGCAATGAGTAGCTTTAGAAGAGAGTAGAAGAGCTATAGAGACAGCTGAGAGGGAGAAGAAAAAGGAAAAAAAATAAAAATCTCTGTTCTTAGAGAGTTTTCTTCATTCTGTCATCATTACATGTACTGTTAGAATGGTAATGTTGTCAATTAGGTATGCGAAACAGCATAAATACAACATTTTTCTGGCTTTGCAAACTCAAATTTTACATGCTATATCTTACATTCAGTAAAATGCACCTATTATCCAGAAGGAGCTAAATTATTCAGGATTTTCCTTTTTTTTTTTTTTTTTTTTTTTAGTTAGAAGTTCAGCTGTTGCTATTTCCTCGGCAGAAGTTAGGCTTAGTTTCACTGTGGTCTCTTCTCTTCCTGTCAGCCCAGAAGCTCCTCTCCTATTTTCTAGTGCTTATTTCTGCCACTTCTGTGCAGTCTTGAACAGGCTGCCCACTCCACCTGAAGTCAGTGGAACGGTCCTTATTGTTTTTAATGCAGTCTGAATGAGGAACTTTATATCTTCTCTATTTAGATTCTGTATTTTTGTGTTCTTGATACCAAAAAAATAAATCCCCTGTGGAAAATTCACCACAGATTTATAATTTTTAAAAATCATAGTGTTAGATTTGCAGAACTGAATTATAATGAAAGAATTATAAAACCTTTATTTCTATTGAATCTGGTTTTGAAGTGCTGTGAATTCAGCCATTGCAACTATTTACAGTACTTCCAGTGTTTCAGTAGACTGAAGTGATTAGGTTAATGGTGAATTTGAATTTGTGTTACGTATACTGTGGGATAAAGTTTCACAACAAGGCAAAATGCCAAAGCTTGTGGTGTCCCTAGTAGTTATTCCTACTAGGTGCTGCTTGATGCAGATTCTAGATGATACTGACATGGAGACACAAAGAGGAGGTGGCTTGGATGGTAGAAGCAGCCTTGTTAAGCCAAATATGTTCTGTTTGATTAATCTCCACAACAGGATATGTGTTGTAGCTGCAGTTAGAATAAATCCATTGCCTAAAATTCCATCATATCTAAAACCATGGAGTGTCTCAGTCATACTTCAGTCTTCAAACTTGCCTGAAGCAGCGGCAACTCTACAGAATTTCTCCAGGGCAAAACTTTGCACAGAAATACTTAAATTGTGATGTTGTTACTTACATAATTTTTCTAAAGTAAGTATTGGTGAGTGTCTTTTTTCATGTAGATGTCCTGTATTTTCCTGTGCTAAATCTGTGAATACAGATTTTGTGACTGAAGCTGTGTAACATGTATGCATTCAGCTCTGTAGTGGTGTGCTGGGGGGTATGTTACTGTGGAAAATAAAGAGCAGAAAGGGCTATCAGCTCTTTAATTTCTTTGTCAGTTGTTTTCAAATGTTTTCAGTGTTTCTGTAAAAAGTTACATCTTGGATGTTAAATCTTAGAATCATAGAATCATAGAATAGTTAGGGTTGGAAAGGACCTCAAGATCATCTAGTTCCAAACCCCCTGCCATGGACAGGGACACCTCTCACTAAACCATCCCACACAAGGCTTCATCCAACCTGGCCTTGAACACTGCCAGGGATGGAGCACTCACAACCTCCTTGGGCAACCGATTCCAGTGTCTCACCACCCTAACAGGGAAGAATTTCCTCCTTATATCCAATCTAAACTTCCCCTGTTGAAGTTTTAACCCATTACCCCTTGTCCTGTCACTACAGTCCCTGACAAAGAGTCCCTCCCCAGAATCCCTATAGGCCCCCTTCAGGTACTGGAAGGCTGCTATTAGGTCTCCATGCAGCCTTCTCTTCTCCAGGCTGAAAAGCCCCAACTTCCCCAGCCTATCTTCATACGGGAGGTGCTCCAGTCCCCTGATCATCCTTGTGGCCTCCTCTGGACTTGTTCCCACAGTTCCATGTCCTTTTTATGTTGAGGGCACCAGAACTGCACACAATACTCCAGGTGAGGTCTCACAAGAGCAGAGTAGAGGGGCAGGATCACCTCCTTCGACCTGTTGGTCACGCTCCTTTTGATGCAGCCCAGGATACGGTTGGCTTTCTGGGCTGCGAGCGCACACTGAAGCTGGCTCATGTTCATTTTCTCATCGACCAGCACCCCCAAGTCCTTTTCTGTAGGGCTGCTCTGAATCTCTTCTTTGCCCAGTCTGTAGCTGTGAATCTTGAAGTATTTCAGTTGACAACATTTGGTGTTTCAGTAGGACGAAGTTCATTTCTACAAGATAAAATCTATTCAGGATCTTGCTTTAAACAGTGCTAGTAGGAAAGCACCTGTTTAATTGTACACATGGTTAACTAGTCAAAAAGTAAGTATTCTGTAAGTGACCTAGTAATTATCTACAAACATCTGCTTTATTTCATTTCTTTCATGCAACTCTGTGATAATAAAAGCTTTGCGTTTTTGTGCTGTTATTAACCTAATCCAGTATGATGTTTTGAAATTCAGTATGTCTCCTGGAAAGGAAAACTGTTTCAAACAATATGGGTTATAAAATGTTTTTAAAGGATTTAATTTGTAATCTTTACGAAGACTTAGCTGAAATGTTTCATGCTGTGATAGGTCATTTAAATATTGTGATATCAAAGGCAGCTGAGTGATATACTGGGAGCACAAATTTATTAGCTATTGCCTATTATTACGTTATAATCTAGTCTGCTTGAGTGCAGGTGAATGTTTGTGATCAATGAAAGCAAGGGGAAGACTAAAGGTGGTATATATTCCAATATAGATGTATGGCAATAAAGTTTTATTTGTTTTTAATTTAACTCTGGTAGATGGGACACAATCCTTGCAAGCAACTAATTTTGGTCTTATCTTGAAATTGGTGACTGCTGAATGTCAGAAATCTCTCCTTATAATTTGTTTTCTGGAATATAAGTCCAGAGGAGGGCCACGACGATGGTCAGGGGACTGGAGCACCTCCCGTATGAAGATAGGCTGAGAAAGTTGGGGCTGTCCAGCCTGGAGAAGAGAAGGCTGCATGGAGACCTCATAACAGCCTTCTAGTATCTGAAGGGGACCTATAAGGATGCTGGGGAGGGACTCTTCATTAGGGACTGTAGTGAAAGGACAAGGGGTAACGGGTTAAAACTTAAACAGGGGAAGTTTAGATTGGATATAAGGAGGAAATTCTTTCCTGTTAGGGTGGTGAGGCACTGGAATGGGTTACCCAGGGGGGCTGTGAATGCTCCATCCCTGGCGGTGTTCAAGGCCAAGTTGGATGAAGCCTTGGATGGCATGGTTTAGTGTGAGGTGTTGTTGCCCATGGCAGTGGTGTTGGAACTAGATGATCTTGAAGTCCTTTCCAACCGTAACTATTCTATGATTCTATATTGATTGCTTCCAGTAAGCTTCACTGCTAGCATTAAGGAAATGAAGTACAGACTATACAGATCATTTAAAAGTGATTCAACAATTTTACAAGGCAAGAATTTAGATTTTTATTTTCTTTTAGAAATAAAGTGTCTGAAGTTAGATGAACTAATTTTTAACATAAATACCTACCACCAGTGTTTCTCACTTAGCATCGTAGCTATTGTTTCCTTTCTGGCTAATTCAGTTATGTTGAGTGCTTGTGTGTTCAAAGGGTCACTCTTTCCTGCCTCTGCCAATAGAACCCTGGTGGCTTCAATGAAGCAGAACCCGAACTGCCTGCTTAAATAACAGCAGCAAAAATCACTCAAGCAACTAAGCAGAGTATCAGAACTCCATCTTATTGAAGGATCTTCCACTTGTTTGCTTGGTGTTGTGTGTTTTCCTTGTTTTCATTTAATTTTCATTCTTTCATATCTTTGTTCAGCATATTAAAAAAATTGCAGCATATGAAAAATCCTTAAACTCACAAGTTGATTGGCCGCTACTCCACAGCGTTAGCAAGTAGTGACTGCTAACCCAAATAAGTATTGTAGTGTGTCTCTAGAGAGTCATATTATGAGTGGATGAAAGGGTATAGTCACTTGCAAGCATGTTAACCATGCTAGAGTGTGATTAGTTGGCCCTGAAGATGTCCAAGGATTAAATTGCGAAGTCTCAGGGGGCTGTTGCTGCGCTGGTCTTCCAGTGAAGTGAATTCTATGCTGTACATTATCTAAGGTTTTATTGAGCACTATGACTGTAAAAATAGAAATCAAGAAACAGGAAAAGAAGTTCATTGAAAAAGATTTGATTTTGACAAGAAAACAATGGAGAGCAGCAGTTAGCATTAATAATTAAGGAGGAAAGGTATTTGACAAGATTACCTTATGTTTAAAGAGTCTTTTTTGAAAGAATTGAAATACTGATGCAAATCAGATTTTCTTAAAGCTTTAATCATCTTGTTAATTCCCTTTCATTAGAAGGTCCCTAGTCAAAAGTTCCTATCAAAGCCCAGCTAGAGAGATCTTTAAAATTTGCCTTTATTGCATGTTTATTTCTCTCTGAGTGGATTTTACAGTGAGCAGACTTTGAGAATTCCCAAACACACAGAAATGATTGGAAGAATTCCCATTAGCACTGTGAGTTTTAAGCCAGGTTCAAAGTTCACAGACTATTGATGTCAGGATCCCATCAACCTCTGAATGAAGTGGGACATCTGGTTGGTAGAGAAGGGTGGGAGCAGGAAGCAGGCGTGAGGAGAGTATTGTTCTGTTGAAATAGATCTTGGTATTTTCATTATGTTCTCTTTGTTGTGGGAAAAAGAATAATTCTAGAAAGGCCTGTGCCTTGTTTGGAAGAACTAGTGTACATTGACCATAACAATTATTCAGATTAACAGCAGACGCTGAAGTCTGTTACAGTGTAATTTATAGGCAACATCCTGTGTATGTAGTAAAAACATAAAGAAAAGCTATTTAATATATTTCATGCTGATTAAGTAATGTAGGAAAAAGAGTATAAAGCTGGAATGTTAAAGAATTATAATTGATGAAAATGTGCTAGAGGAAAAATACTTCTTCCTGAAATCTGAATTGGAATTTTAATTTCTTGAATTTTACCTAAAATGACAATTATAATGTTTACAATGAAAAAATAAAAGGGGGTGGGGAAGACCCCTATAAGCAGTAAGTTGGTAATTATGCACTTGCTGAAAACCTGCACTCTGCATTTTTTAAATTCCCTAATTAAATCCTAATTAGCATGTGCACTAGAGTGTTAATTCTTGCTTTTATTCCTCTAGGGCATCCCTACACCTTCAGGAACATAAGCTTACTCAGATATGTAAAAGATAATTATCAATAAATAAGACTACCACATGGTATGTTCATTACGTCGCTTTTTTGTATATGCCTGCTTGTCTATTAGCCTGAAAAGCAATAGAGTTTGTTTTGTTTCTGATTTTGTATGAATGTGTTCAGCTTTATCAACAGGATATCACAGCAGCACAAAAAATGCTTAGCATATTGTCAGGTAATACAACACTGGAGCATTTTTTGTCTCAGGAAAATCTGAGCTCAACTGCTTGTGTGTTTGAAAACATTTCCTAAAGCCTAGAAATTTCTATCGATAGACTGGAAAAGAGGAAAAAAAAATCAGTGCCAGTTTTAAATAGTCAATTCTGTTATACGGAACTTCAGGTTATTTCTGTTCTTTTGTCAACATTCTATCTTTCCTACTACTTGAATTTCACATTGGTTTCTTGGTGTTTTTTACAAAAGTGTTAACTCTCTTAATAAAGTATTAAAATTCAACGGATAAAAAACCCAAACACTAAAAATAAAAGAACAGTGTGATTTCTTGGCAACCACTAATAAATTAGCTAGTGATGCTGTGTTATGTAAATGGATGGGTTTACTATATGAAATCTGTTCTAAGTATCCTCTCCATAGGGCTGAGTATCTCACCCCTGAGGCGATGCCCAATCTAACTCAGTGTTTAGGAAAAGACAGGGTTTGGATTGGGTGGTGAGATGTTTATACAGAACAATCACTAGATATCTTTGTTAATCAAAACAGGTGTGAATGATCAGCTGCCATTGTAAGGTGAAAATTTGTATTTCAGTTGAATTCAGCTTTTTAATTAGAGTCATTTGATAAAGTGACTGAAAATAGGTGGGTTTTTTCCATCCATTTTTCTGTCCCTTTCTTCCTACAGCAGGGATGCTGTCACCATATGTGATGGTTTACAGTTCATTAACTTCTTGTCCTGTATGTCAAAGGGGCTCATCTTCCCCGTCTGAAGGATCTGTTTTAAGAAATGTTTTGCCGCAAATACTAAGTTCTCACATTTTTCTTAATTGTGATTTGGAATGCAAGGTTTGAGCCTCAGTGAGCAATGTAAGCTCAGCTGTCCATGCCCTCAAATAACCTGATTGGTAGTAAGAAATTACTATTGGGAAAAGAAAAAAAAAATCTCAAAGTATATAATTTAAAATAAATAAAGTAAATATCAGTTGAAATATAGAACATGTTAGCACTTGCCACCTCTAATGAGGTTCAGTCACATTTTGAATCAAATATCTATTTTATTGTATTTCTGTGACTTTCACTAAGATTAATTTTCCTTATGCATTAGCAATGGTTTCTCAAGTTTACTTAGGCTTCTGTTGGTCAAGAGTTGCTCAGATGTAACAAGATAATCTGTTAACTACAGGAATTTAAGGCTAGGATGTCTGTAAGAAATCATCTTATGCATCCCTTTGCACCAAAATAGCTGTTTGTGTAATGTGTTTATAGAAATAACAAATCAAAGGGTGTCTACAGCCTTTCTAAAACTCTCTGAAGGCTTAGTACCTCTTTTAGTCAAAAAACTTTTCCTAATATCTAAAGTAAATCTTTGAACCAAATTACAATGCCTGTCATTTGTTTCTTCCTGCCCTGCATAGGATGACTGTCATTTTGCAGATTTTTGCATTGTAAGTCTCTCATGAATCTTGCTTTAATGTTTTCTTTTCTAAATCAAATACATCAAGTTGCTTCAGCTCTTCTTTATATGTCATGTTCTAAAATCTATTGTCTTTATTGTTTTCCTCATGTAGAGTCTGCAGTTTGACAGCATCTATTTTGGGGTCTCAGAACCTGGCTTATACTATCACTGTCAAGAATAATTGTCTCTCTGTATTTTGCAGTCCTGCTTGTATGCCAAGAGTGAGTTTGTTCTTTTGTTTTGTTTTGTTTGGGGTTTTTAAATATTGTTTATGTTCTAGGCCCTCTGTTCTCTTCTTCAATTTTGCTGTCTGGCCCCATTCTACCTGTTTTTTCTTGGTGCATTTCATGACTTCTTCCCATATGCAGTGTTTTGAATCTGTCTTTACCAAGTCTCATCCTAGAGGTCTTTATTTACTTTGTTTCTAATTTGCAAAGATTGCTTTGAAACACAGAAATGTAAAGTGCATGTATGTCCTTCTGCCTTGTTTCACCTGTGCTTTTTCCCCTGGCTCAGTTCACTGGAGGATAATTCAGATACTGTCTGTGTGGTCCCTCTGAATTTCCGTCGTAATGTCTTTTTTCAGTTCAAAATCAAAATATTGATAATTACTCCTTGAACATTAATTTTAAATTAATTAAGGATTTACCTCAAGTTGTTTTTTGGTTTTTGCTTGTTATTTTTTCATACAGGTAATTTTTCTGTGGCTTGTCTGTGGAGATTCCATGTCTAGCACTGTTTAAAGCTTTATTAAAGTGAAACTGTATTACATCTAGTGCTTCTACCTGATCAATTAAACCTGTAAAGGAAGAAAATTTAATTGGTTTGGCACAGATTGCTCTTGACAAATGTGTGTTGGATATTTCCATCACTTTATTATCCTGTAGGTGATTATTAATTGATTCTTTAATAATTTTTTTTTCCCCAGACTCTGTCAAGTAATTGAAATTGGGCTGGCAGATCATTATAATTCTCTCCTTTTTATTTTTTTGGATGGGAAGTGAATCTGTACAATATTTATACTCTTTCTTTGACTTCCATATTCCTTGTTCGTTGCATGTAGTATTGCACTGGAATTTCTTGCACTATTCCTTTATATATATGCTCAGTCATATGCCTTTTTATTGCCATTGTAAATTTTCTTGATTTTTAATTTTCTAAAAAATGTCTTCACCAATTCTCCCTTGTATAACCATATCTTATTTGCCTTTGTCATCAGTGTTTCTACAGCTCTTCATTCATCTCTCCCATTCATCACAAGATTGAGTTTAACATGATAAGTATCTAGTCTCTTTCTTATAAAGCAAGTGTTTCATTTTCAAACCAAAGTGATACTTCATTTTCTTAAGCTTTTTAACCTTTGTCTCTACACCTCCTAGTGACTTGAACGTAATATACAGTCAATCTCACTGCCAAGTGAAACCTTGCTGAATTCGCTGCCTCTTGAGTGGCACTTAGTGCCTGTGTTACTTCTTCAGTGTTTGTGGAGGTTTAAACTACAGGATATATGCCTGCGCAAGCACATCATAAGCATTCCTTTACATGAGTTACTAGCAGTTTTGGCAGCATCGTACTTTCTACACTTCATAGCTAAAAAATCTGTTTTCTCCTCTCCTTTGTTGGCATGCTGAGCTAGCTCCTGTGCTGCTATCATTTACAGAATGATTTCTCCATTGCTTTTTTTTTTTTTTTTTTTTCAGTTCTGAAGTCTTTAATCAATTAATGAATATTTAGAAGGAGCTTTTCTATATAAGGCTGCTCATTGGAAATAAGATAGGTGTTAGCTCTCAGGTGAGTGTGTATTCCACTCAGTGCTTTTTAGAAACTTGACATAAAAAAGTGACCTTTGACCCACAGGTTACAAAATTAGTGTTCAAATTAGTTCTTCTAAGGGCCATAAGTCAGATTGGACTTGAGACAGAAACAGGATCCTGAAATGTTGTCTTCTCTTTTTCTCTAGAATACCTTCTCTTTAACCACTTGCTGATGTAAGTACTTGGTGATATGTGTGATGCGGTCCCCACTATGGAAGTCATTTGCATTGTTCTGAATCCATACTGTCTCTTGACAGTAACTGCTGCTTTAATAACGTTGAGGCAGTCTTGAAGGTTTATCCTTCCACCATCAGACACTTTTCAGTCAGTCGTATTCAGTAATTTTTTGAGAAGTTACTTTTGCTTTGTTCTTCCTCTTCATGAGGGTGTATACTGGCTGGGGATAGGGCACACTTTCTGAAATGGTTTAGAAAGATTCCCACCATGGCCCCAGGAGGAATAAACATTTTCATTAAAAGGTTTTGGGGGCCGAGCTTGAGGCTGTCTGGAGTTAAATCACACTGCATTGGACCACTGCTTTGTTTTGTTTGACACTGTTACTTCTTGGCTGATTTTTCACATTTCATAATAAAGGTAAACTAAGAATCAGTTCTTCCACAAAATCCGGACTAACTAGTCTTGATGTTCCTGTTTAGGCAATTGTCTTCATATTTACTTCTGGATTTAACCTTTCTTTCTTAATATACAGTCCTTGTTCAGGCAAACTTTGAGATTTAGGTGGAGAAAATTGCTAAAATGCTTTCTCTTAAGAGATACTTCTAATCAGAGGTCTATCTCTGATAGCTGGACATTGAACATCCGTGGACAGCTGGAGTAGGAAGATAGTTATTCTAAATCAATAATGAACATTCTTCTGTGTAGTTTAATATTCTCTAGTTTTGATTATTTTTAGTTATTGTAAAATTACGATTTGTAGATTGATTTTCATCAGTCTTTACATCCTATAAGAGACTGCATTCATCAAATGCGTCTTCCTATTTTCAAGAATGTTTGCACATCATGATGAACATGAACAGTGGAATAATGCACTGCTGTTAGGTTTTGAACCTTTAAAAGGTTGCACTACAGGGAACCATATAATTCTTGAATGTTTAGTGAATAGGACTGACATGTTGGTGGATGCAGGCAGAGTGGAGCAAGAGGAGGACAAATCTATGTGAATATGTATTAGCCCATACTAGGAACAGTTTGCTGAATTGTTTGCTCTCTCACAGAATTCTGGTTGCAGTTCTACAAAACCTTTGGCTTCTCAGTTTCCTTCTAGAGATGACAATAAAAACATTACAGTGGGTGCTGAAAGAGTATCTTCCAGAACAAAAGAAGAAAACTATTCCAGTACTTTATAACACCCCATTTTGAAAGATTGCATTCCAGAGTTTGAGGATTCCAGGCAAGAGAAAACAAGAGACAAATAGAAAACTCTCAACTAGTTTATTAACATAGGAAAATACAGAGAATCTAACAAATACAGTAAAGGATGTTTCCGAAGAGTGTATACATTTCCAACGCCCAGGAACCTGTGAAGACGATCAGGAAACCAGCTCCGAGAATCATCATCGCAGTGCGAGGAGGCAGGCTGTACTGTGGCAGGCGTCTGCACAGAGGCGGTGTTGACCTGGATGGTATGAAGTTCTGCAACCCTGCAAATGCATGATGCTTGGGCTTTTATACTGACAAAAATGCACACTTATTCTGACGCAGGGGGCCAGCCTACATCAGAAGTGGCCAGCAAGATCTAGAAAGGTCTCCAAGGGCTGAGACTTTTCCAGGGAGTTCTAAAGTGGAACTTTCCAAGTAGGAACCAAAGCAGGACCTAAAGCAGGAGCTAAAGCAGGACACACTGGGCAGGGGGAAGCCACCACAAATCATTACCTCATGTGTTAGGCTCGCCTAACGCAATTGGCTTTTTCATTTGAGATTGCTTTTGATAGTGAATGTGTAATATACACATTAAGCATACATTTAAATTTGAAAATGAGTCAAAATATTAAAAAGAAAGGTGGTTGATGGAAAGGTGTCTTCAGGCTTTCTGAAGTAGAAACAATGCAGTAGACTGCACACAAAGATGGCCATCATGAAATGCTAAAAATGCAGTTGTGGCATGATTCTATCTTAACTGACCTTTACACTTCAGTCTTATATAGTGTATATCCAATGAGCATGAATTTTCATAGTCTAAGAAAACAGTGAATTGTGAACAATCCTGTAATAACTTACAATTTCAGCTGTTCATGCAGAAATTGAATGGATGACATTCTAATCATTGCAGTAGGATGCATCCTTTATTACAGTATGTTTTTAAAGTATCCCAAGGAAGGTTATTTGTGCTACACTAGTCAGGGATTGCTTTTCTTAAGCAAGAAAAATAAAACTGTTAAGTGCTAGATCATTTACCTGGCTGTTGAGTTTAAGACCATCTGTGTATTCTGCAGCATCTCCTGAAGAACAGAATAGCTTTACATGGCTTAAAACTGCTAGCTGACATGAAGGCTTGTCATAGAGGCTCATGTCGACATCAGCAAATCAAATAATGGCTGTGAGAAAAAACATGTGTTGATGGGTAGGAGGCCATGAGGGTCAACAGCTGGCATTTACACAGATCTTCACTTTGAAAAATAGTATTAGCAGCCTTTTGCTGCTTCCTTTCAACAGCAGTGTGTGCGGGCTAGAGTCATGTGAAGAACAATGAGCCAGTGATGCAAGTCAAATTGCTGCGGCTTCTCTTAAAACATTTCATTCAAAGTTCCTTTCAGCTGGGTTTTGGGGATTTGTTTGGTTTTGTTTGCTTGGTTGTTGTTTTTTTTCTTTTTTTTCCCCTTCAGAAAAATGAGAGGCAGAGAGAAAATTATCTCTTTAACAAGGGATTTTCCAAGTGAAAGTGATAGAGCTACTATCTTTTTCGTTTTCCTACCCATATGGCAGAAATATATAATAATTACTAAAGCTATCTTTTTGGTTTTTAACTTGAAATCTATACGTGTGTCTTAAGTATTTGGAAGATTTAGGAATCCTTTCTGTATATAAATCAGAAAGCAGTAATTACTGTAAGTTAAACTTAATCTGTTTGTTTGCACAATATGTTTTTCAGATTTCTCTGTATGAGGGACTGTTACCTTCTTATGGAGTAAATGAACTTTACACAAAATTTCTATCTTGTGGGTTTTTTGAAATGTTAGTAAGTAAAAGGAAATTAAATATTAGAATTAGAATTAAACCTAGCCAGGGATGTTAAGGATAACAGGAAGGGATTCTACAGGTACGTAGCAAACAAAAAACAGACTAGGGACAACATAGGCCCCCTGAGGAAGCTCTCGGGAGAACTGGCTACACAGGATTTGGAGAAGGCTGAGGTTCTGAATGACTTCTTTGCCTTGGTCTTCACTGGCAAAGGCTCCGGCTGCACCACCCAGGTTTTAGAAAGCAGACACAGGGACTGTGAGAATGAAGACCTTGGGCCCACTGTAGGAGAGGATCTGGTTCGAGACCATCTTCAAAATCTGAACGCACACAAGTCTGTGGGACTTGATGAAATCCATCCGCAGGTCCTGAATGAGCTGGCGAATGAAGTTGCTAAGCCACTGGCCATCATGTTTGAAAAATCATGGCAGTCAGGTTTCTGACAACTGGAAAAAGGGAAATATAACCCCCATTTTCAAGAAGGGGAAAATGGAAGACCTGGGGAATTACAGACCAGTCAGTCTCACCTCTGTGCCTGGCAAAATCTTGGAGCACGTTCTCCTGGAAGGCATGCTAAGGCACATGAAAAACAACAAGGTGGTTGGTGACAGCCAGCATGGCTTCACTGAGGGGAAATCCTGCCTGACCAATTTGGTGGCCTTCTATGAGAGGGCTACAGAACTGATGGACAAGGGTAAAGCAGTTGATGTCATCTACCTGGACTTGTGCAAAGCATTTGACACTGTCCCACACGATATTCTCCTCTCTAAATTGGAGAGATATCAATTTGATGGGTGGACCACTTGGTGGATAAAGAACTGGCTGGATGGCCGCACACAAAGAGTTGTGGTCAATGGCTCAATGTCCGGTAATGAGTGGTGGCCCTCAGGGATGGGTGTTGGGACCGGTCTTGTTCAACATCTTCATCGCTGACATGGACAGTGGGATTGAGTACGCCCTCAGCAAGTTTGCCGATGACACCAAGCTGTGTGGTTCGGTTGATATGCTGGAGGGAAGGGATGCCATCCAGAGGGACCTTGACACGCTTGTGAGGTGGGCTGATGCCAACCTTATGAAGTTCAACCACGACAAGTGCAAGGTCCTACACCTGGGTCGGAGCAATCCCAGGCACAGCTACAGGTTGGGCAAAGAAGAGATTCAGAGCAGCCCTGCAGAGAAGGACTTGGGGGTGCTGGTCGATGAGAAAATGAACATGAGCTGGCTTCAGTGTGCGCTCTCAGCCCAGAAAGCCAACCGTATCCTGGGCTGCATCAAAAGGAGAGTGACCAACAGGTTGAAAGAGGTGATCCTGCCCCTCTACTCTGCTCTTGTGGGACCTCACCTGGAGTATTGTGTGCAGTTCTGGTGTCCTCAAACATAAAAAGGACATGGAACTGCTGGAATAAGTCCAGAGGAGGGCCACGAGGGTGATCAGGGAACTGGAGCACCTCCAGGTGCACCAACAGGCTGAGGAAGTTGGGGCTGTTCAGCCTGGAGAAGAGAAGGCTGCGTGGAGAACTCATAGCAGCCTTCCAGTACCTGAAGGGGGCCTATAGGCATGCTAGGGAGGGACTCTTTGTCAGGGACTGTAGTGACAGGGCAAGGGGTAACGGGTTAAAACTTAAACAGGGGAAGTTTAGATTGGATATAAGGAGGAAATTCTTTCCTGTTAGGGTGGTGAGACATTGGAATCGGTTGCCCAGGGAGGTTGTGAGTGCTCCATCCCTGGCGGTGTTCAAGGCCAAGTTGGATGAAGCCTTGCGTGGGATGGTTTAGTGAGAGGTGTCCCTGCCTATGTCAGGGGGGTTGGAACTAGATGATCTTGAAGTCCTTTCCAACCCTAACTATTCTATGATTCTAAATATTCAATATTTGTAAACCCAGATTTGTTTATTAAATGTTCATATGGGCAAAATAGGATGATGTGTAGAGTTTTTTTCGTGCATTAGGTATGTCATTTTATATTAGATGTTTATCTTCAGATCTGAGCATCTTTTTCCTTTATTCTTTGAAACATTGCTCTGATTTTGATTTTCATTTTTTTTCTAATGGGAGGCTACCAGTTCCCTTAGTGCTATGTGAGATGAGTTATATTTGTACTGTTTCATTAATATGAATTATTAAATGAGATTAGAATGCAAAAAGAGGTCATTTTTAATTGCAATTTTTTTAACTTGGATTATAAAAAAATATTGCAAACAAAATCACACATAATGACAAGCCAGATAGTATCAATAGTAAAAGTACACATATATAACAACATGAACAAAGCTGATAATAAAACTGCTAAATTGTGTGAAATTCTTGGAATTCATGTTGTGTAAAATTCATGTGTCATTCAAATCAAAAGATACATATTTACTGCATTCTGGGACTATCTTGCTTGGTTAAGCTTAGGACTGAATATCATACAGTGAATTTCTGATGCAGACACCAATGTTCATGTCTTTTGAAGTGCTTAAAATTTGCCATAAGCTATTTACCTGTTTGCTTTCATCAGGGTGTGTTTCTTCCACTTGTTGGGCCATAGACTGACGAATTACCCTGCCTTCCTTGCAAGCTGCGCTGTTTTTATTAAGGTGCAGAAAACTTGTGTTTGACAAGTAAACTTATTTTTAGTGAAATGTTAGATAACAAAGAAGCAAGAGCCTGTTAACAACAGTCTATCTATTCTGTGCACTCTGGAAAACAGTCTTCAAACAGCAGGTGAAGCAATAATGTCTCCATTGCACTGCTAGTGTGATCACAGCAGGTACAGGCATATGTGTGTCAGCTTTGATGTAGATGGTCTGAGCCACTAATACAAGTGATGTCCGGAGCCATGTAGGCTTGTTTCTAAAGACAGCTGCTCTAGCCAAAGCCCAGGTCTCCAGTCACACCGTTGCTTTTTTGTGCGCTCAGTAGATGAAAGCTAGATTTAATATGCCTGTCCGTGTTTCAGTCATGCCCCTGGTTTCCAAACAGATGACCTGTGCGTAGGTCCTGTGTCATACCTGCATATGGACACAAGCTGCATGAATCACTGCTAGGAACTTGTGTACTTCTGCTGAGCTCTTCTATTCTTAGCTGCTTGTATCTAAGTTTACACGACTGGAGGTGACTTGAGCCTCATGCTGCAACTGAGCCTCGAGTTGCATTGGAGAAGCACTCAGTCTTCCTACAAGAACATGGTCTGTTCAATGCACAAAGACAGTGCACATCAGAAGGCACCAAACCACAGACAGTTTCTAAAAGCCCAGTTTTGTATGGAATTTCTGTTTGTCGGTGCTTGCCTCTCAGTAACTCCGAGAATCTTCACGCTGACTTGAGTAAGTTGAAGTACTTCCTTAGATCTCACGGCTTTAGAGTAGGAGAGCATAGCCTTCTAAAGGATAAACCTCTGAAACCGTGATTTGTCTTGGCATTTGAACCCTGTGGCCTCTTCATCTATATCACTGCAAGGGGATATGTTGTGTGGAGAGGTAACATGGATCTGGGAAGGGCTTGGGAATCCAGGCTGAATAAGGTGCCTCACTTGCCACCCAAAGAACCTAGATCACTGAGCACTAATACTATTTCTGGCATTACTGGGCAGAGGAGCAACAGATTTATTGTTTTGCAGATCACTGCTGTTTCATGTTCTGTTTATAATGGGGGAAAAGCATTGAATTTACTTTATTATTTCTGGCTACTTAAAGCGATGACTTGACTTTGCGAAAGAAGATTTTGGAAGGGCTTTACCCACACTTACTAGAAGTGCGCTGATGACAAAAAAAGGCCAATGTGGGAGAGGCAAATCCAGTTGCAAATAGCACAGCGAAAGGTCTCCTTGGGTGGTATAAGTGAGGCACAATTCTTTCTACATTGTCTTTTCTCCTCAAGGCTAGTTCTGCATGTGATCTCAAAGAAGACAACAACGTTATGTGTGGTGTGTGTCCAAGTCTCCCAGTTGGAGGCCAAGGTGGACCACTGATGATAGTCAGTATGTCCAAGGCTGAGGTATTGTTTCAGGGATTCCTTACATCTCCTCTTTGGGGCACTTCTCTTGCGGCAGTCGGTGGCAAGTTCACCATAAAACACAAGCGTAGGGAGGGGGTGATCCCTCATCCTGAAGATGTGCCCTGCCCAGTGCAGCTGCGATTTCAACAATATGGCCTCGATACTGGTGACCCCTGCCTGTTCAAGGACAGTAACATTTGACACAGTCAGTCCAATGGATGTTTAGAATTGTACGGAGGTGGCGTTGATGGAAGCGTTTGAGGAGTCATAGGTGGTGGCGGTGGTGGCGGTAGATAACCCATGATTCAGACCCATATAAAAGAGCAGAGAGTCCAATGGCTCTATAGACACTAGTCTTTGTACTTTTCTTCAGGTGTTTATTGCACCAGACTCTTTCATGGAATTTTCCGAAGGCTCTATATGCCTTTGCTATCCTGTTGTCTATCTCTTTGTCGACCGTGGTATCCGAGGAAATAATGCTTCCCAGATAGCTGAACTGCTGAACAGACTTAAGCTCTGACTCACCAATGGTAATGTGGGGATGATGGTAATCTTCTTGTGGTGCAGGTTGGTAGAGAACTACTGTCTTCTTCAAGCTGACTTCCAGCCCAAAAAGCTCAGCCACCTCCGCAAAGCAAGATGTTAAGTGCTGCAGAGCTGCTTCTGTGTGGGCAACAGGGGCGGCATCGTAAGCAAAAAGCAGTTCACAGACAAGGTGATTTAGGGTCTTAGTGTGGGCCTTCAGTCGCCTTAGATTGAATAGGCTACCATCAGTACGATATCGAATATGAATGCTCTTTTGTTTGTCAAGGTCTACTGTAGTCCTTTGGAGCATCATGCTGAAGAAGACTGTGAATAAAGTTGGTGCGAGAACGCAACCTTGTTTCACAACATTGGTTGCTGGGAAGGGCTCAAAAGTGCATTGCCATATCTGACTTGGTGTTGCTGATCCTCATGTAACAGAATAATCATTTTGAGGAGCTTGGGGGGACAACCTAATTGTTCCAAGATCAGCCACAGGCCTTTTCTGCTCACAGTGTCAAAAGTTTTGGTGAGGTCAACGAAAGTTACATAGAGCCCCTTATTCTGTTCCCTGCACTTCTCTTGCAGTTGTCTGAGGGCAAATACCATGTCTGTGGTACTTCTATTAGCTCTGAAACCACATCGACTTCCAGGTAGAAGTTCTTCTGTGATAGCAGGTACTAGTCTGTTCAATAGTATTTTTCCAGCAATGGAGAGCAGAGTTATACCTTGTTAGCTTGAGCAGTCTGACTTTACACCTTTTTTCTTATACAGAGTGATGATGATTGCATCACGAAAATCCGATGGTAATTTAACTTGGTCCCAACAGCGCACAACTGGCTCGTGAAATTTAGCATGAAGTGCTTTTCCTCCATGCTTCCGGATTTCAGGTGGGATTCCATCGACCCCAGCTGCCTTGCTGGTTTTCACCTGCTGTATAGCCTTGAGAGTCTCTCCCACGGTGGGGGCTATATCCAATTCTTTTTTCACCGGATGTTGTAAAATGTGCTGGATTCCTTTGCGTTGAACTACATGGTTAGCACTAAAGAGTGTTTGAAAATGTTCAGACCAATGATTCAGGATGAAGATTTTATCTGTAAGAAGTGTTTGGTCATCTGCACTAAGTAAGGGGCTTTGAACCTGAAATGTGGGTCCATACACTGCTTTCAGAGCCTCATAAAATCTTCTGTGGTCACCCAAATCTGAGCATAGTTGAGTCTTTTCTGCTAGGTTGAGCCACCACTTCTTCTGTTGGAGTTTACTGCAAGCAAGATGAAAGGCTGCTTTTCTTACATGGCAAAATGGCTGAGCAAGGTGTGCTTGATGGGGAGATCTCGTCTTTGTCAGTAATTCCTGGACCTCCTGGTTGCTATTGTCAAACCAGTCTTTGTTTTTCTTTAAGGAGAACCTAATGGATTCTATGGAGGACTGCAGGATGCTATTTTTAATATGTTGCCAAAGCGCTTCAGGAGAAGAATCTATAAGATGGTCTTCAAGCCTAGTTTGAAGGTTAGCCTGAAAACTGTCCCTCACTGCGGCTATTTTAAGATTATTCACTTTGAGCCTCCTCCTCGGAATGCCGCCCCTCTTAGGTTTGGGCTTAAAGTAGAGGTTAAGTTTGCAGTGCACAAGGTGGTGGTCTGTTTGACATTCTGCACTAGGCATCACTCGGGTGTGACAGACATCATGAACATTTCTGTGGCGCACTAAGACATAATCAGTAAGGTGCCAGTTTTTAGATTGAGGATTCATCCAGGTTGTCTTCAAGCTGTCTTTCTGCTGGAAAATAGTGTTGGGGATGGTAAGCTGCTGCTCTGCACAAAACTCTATCAAGAGGCGACCATTACCATTGCAGCTACCAACACCGTGCTTGCCTAGTACTCCTTTCCAGGCTTCAAAGTTCTTACCTACCCGGGTATTGAAGTCACCAAGGATTATGATCTTATCATCTGTAGGAACCTTTTGAGTGAGGCATCACAGGGCGGTGTAGAATTTTCTGCAGGGTCAACTTTCAGAGTTGGAGCATATATGCTGAAAAGAACAACATGTTCCTTATCATGTATTGGAAGGCATAAGGAGATAATACAATCGGAATGACCTATTGGCAGATTTTCTAGTCTAGAGACAATGGAGTTTTTAATCATGAAGCCAACTACAGAAAGATGACTTTCAGTTTTGGATTTGCCTGACCAGTAGAGTGTATAGCCGGCACCATGTTCTTTAAGGCTACCTTCCTCATGAAGGCGAGCTTCACTGAGAGCAGCAATGTTGATGTTGAGTCATAACAGATCGTGGGCAATCAGTGCAGAACGGCGGTCAGGACGCCCACTGTTCTCTGTATCAAGCATGGTTCTGATGTTCCAATACGTGAGTGTCAATCTGGACACACCTTTGGAAGCAGGTGTATGCCTTTGTCTCTTTGTCTTTAATCAGCCACAACAGAAGATGCCTGTTGGCTGCAGCTAGCCAGCCAGGTGGATGGGGAGATGAGCCTTGTTTGCGCCACCTTTTCTAGGCCTCTCTCTATATGGAGCAAGCAGTGCTCTCCTTGAAAAAAGGCTGCTCAGTCATTCATGATGTTTCCGAGCAAGACTGTTATCTCCAGGGTCAGATGTTCTGACCAGTGTCCTGAGCCGCCTGCATGCAAGGTTGGGTCTGCAGCTTCCAGTGCACCTTATCACTTGCAGTTTCTTCCCTTGCCTGTCGCTACAAGGCTTTGCAAGTGTGAGTAAACCCTTCGGGCCTTCCCAGTGGATTTTTTAGGTGAGGCACAGCATGCGCAGAACTGGTCCCACCCTTTACACCTGAGGTTTATCTGTCAGGGCCTAGCGAGCTTGGACGGTGATAGCAAAGTCCTCAGGTCCTAGGTTTGGTTAGTGTCCTTCTCTTAGATGGAAGGCCTTACAAGGCTGGACGAGCTCCATCTGCCTGGATTTGAAGTTAGTTGTCCTTCTCCTGGGATGGTTGCCTGAAGGCTTGTTAGCCCATCCTGCCCATGGACATGCTTTGTCTGACCCTTCAGTTAAGACCTGTCTGGTATGGGAGACTCTACCGGAGGCATATGCCGCCACCAGCATAGCTCTCAATCTCACAATGGCACGCAAGCTTTTGACAAGGGGATGTCCGTGAAAGAGCTACTCAAAGTAAGGATAGTAGTAATAGTATATTTATTCTTTTTATATATAACTTGTCTGAGTAAGAGAAACTGGTTTAGATTTTGATTTCATTATACTTATCTTTTGTCTTAGAAATCAATGTGGTAATGGTAGGCCACATTCCTGAGTGTGTGTATTCATTATGCAAAACACTGTATTTTTCAGAGTTTTTTCTTCTTCCTGACTGCTTGCTAGGTGGAAGAATGGTGGGGATATGCATCAGAGAACAAGGCTTGAGGAAGTGTCATGGTGTAACTCAGAACCATGTAGTCACTTGCTCACGCTTCCCTTCCCCCCCCCCCCCCCCGGGCAGGATGGGGGGAATGTGAACACTATGGTTTGAGATAAGAACAATCCAATAGCTAAAGTATAATATAAAAATACTATTACTAATGATAAGGGAACTAAGAAGGGAAGAGATAAAAAACTAAAAAGGGAAGCAAGAAAACCCAGGCAACATAAGTGATGCACAATACAGCTGCTCACCACTTGATGACTGATACCCAGCCCAACCTGATCAGTGACCTGGCCTTCCAGGTGACTTCCCCTAGTCTCCCTACTGGGTATGACATGCTGTGGTATGGAATACTCCTTTGGCTGGTTGTCTCTGCTTCCTCCTAGCATCCCGTGCTCCTCCTCACTGGCAGAGCAGGAGAGTCTGAAAAGTCCTTGATCAGAGTAAGCATTACTTAGCAACAACTAAAACGTCGGTGTGTTATCAGCATTGTTCTCAGACTAATGCCAAAACACAGCACTGCACCAGCTGCTAGGAAGGAGAAAGATAACTGTTGCAGCTGAACCCAGGACAGGGAGAAAAGGTATCAACCATTTCTTGAATATTTTTACTTTAGGTTCTTCACTGCCTTCTTTTCTTTCTTTTGTGCTGCTTGTTATATGGTAGCTACTTAATTTAATTATGCATTTTGTTTCAGAGCTCTTCTCAAAGACCTTCCAGTTAAATCATTCAGCCTTATTTTTTCAGAAATACGCACTTAGCAGTAGTATTATGCATCTGGTATTTAATAAATAATTTCTCATAATTCGTTTAGATCACTTTTAAGGCACTTCACAAATACAGTGGAATCGTGTGTTCTCTTTCAGATCCCTTTACTGTTGAGTGATGATTCCCACCTACACGCTGACTGTATACTTATTGACATCAGTGTTTTATAGGATGAGGCACGTAAATACATGTCTTATAGGCATGTTGTTCATTATCTTTTAATCTACAGAGCAATATCTGTGCCCCTGTTGATTGCTTTTCTCTTAAGTAAATGTGCTTTGGCTCTTAAAACAAGATTGTAAAGAGAAAAAGCCCAAACAAAACAGTGCAAACACTAAGTGACAAGAAAATAAATATAGTGGAAACTGTGGACCATTGCTATTTCTATGCTTTACAAACCCAGTAAAGAAAAAAATAAATACAACTAAAGATCTGGCCCAGAATACTAATCTGGAGCAATTTTTCTTGGAGTACTTTGTGGTAAACACATCAACTCAATCCACAAAGCAGGTTAGAACAACCCCCTAAACAGCAAGGCTAAACAAGAGCAGTGCAAATTGAGTTAACATAAAACATGATTGGCAAGCAGAAATGTTAACTTAAAAATGGCTCTTGCAGCTGCCAGCAAGTGTCTACCTGGTAGGCTCTTAGCAAGGGAAAACATAATAGTCCTGAATTGCAGTTGGCTGGGTAACAGAATGAGCTCCATACAAAATAGAAAAAAAATTGTACTTGGACAAAAGAAAAAAGTAACTTTATAATACACTTTTGAGGAAGATCTGTCAAGTTCTATCTATATTGCATTTTAAATGGTGGATTTAGTGTCAGCAATATCCCTCTGTTCTTTCAGGTACTGGACTTACTGTTGATAGTGTCCTGCTTACTAAATGCTCTTTCTGTGTGGTCCTTTTGCTCTGTGGAGAGGACACAAGGAATGCAGCTGCTGTTACCCAGCTTCTTGGAGGAAGTATATTGAAAACTACAATTGCAGAGGCAATGTCAGGAGTTGAGTACAGTCATTCTTATAAACAGCATACAAGCAGATAAAGTAAAAGTGATTTTGCTTTCTGTGTGAGACTCGGGTCTCAGTTGCTCCTGAGTGATGGTATACCTGTACTTCCTTTAGATAAACTCCTTCAGCACAGCACTAAGCCTGACATCAGATCTTGAAACACCTTTTTCCCTTTGCACATCTCTACACATCTATCTGTTACTTAGGAGAGACCAGTGTTCCACTGAAAGCTCTGAAAAATTAATCAGAATATCCAGAATCCCTCTTAACTGTCTTACTATTTACCCTAATGCCATTATCAGCTTCTAAACTTTGATGCAGTGAAAAGTCAGAAAGACACCTGACCTGCCAGCAAGATAACATGCAAAGAGGTGAGACCTTTAAGACTGCATCTCTCTCAGTATCATTCTACTCACTTAAAACATCTGTGCCGATGATATATTGAGGTGACTGGTTTGCCTGCAGAGAGTCTGTTTTCACTAAGTCTGTTTTTTAAATGCTAGAATCTTTGTAGATACCTTTCGTAGAATGCCTTTACCTAAGAAAGAATTGCCCTAAGTCTTTTCAGGAATCTATTAGTATGGCAGAGAAGGTTAATATTGTGTAAATTCTCATTTGATTAGAAACCTCAAAAGGCTGTAATTTCTGTCCCTTGTGAAAATCAAGGTGAATTCTCTGTCATTGCTGACAGTTGCATGTCTAACTTCTAAAGGTCTCTGCTAACAGAAACTGAACTATTTCAGTTTTCTTCAGTACTTCCAATAGTTCGAACATTTTTCTTCATGTCTAAACCTGCTCTTTGTAGTTGCAACTTAATCCTCTTGCTGTCGTATTGACCAGAGACATAAATAATCACTGCTTTTGTATGCAGCAGTATACTACATTTTGAGGACAGGTGTTATGTGGATTCCATCTCCCCTCTCCCTAACATTTCCTTCACTAGCTTGAGCAACTCTGATTTAGCCTTCTCCTTTCTCCTCCTCTTCTCTGCCTGAGTAGCTAAGAGTTTGCATTGTTCTGTTTGAAGCTCTGCCCCATTTGGGTTTTCCCGTCAGAATTTCTTGAAGAAAAATTCTGAAACTGAAGACACATCTTCAGCTCAAGACCTTGGTGTTATGGGAAATGCAGGTGTTTTACAAACTGCTTCTGTTAGCGTGTCCTACTATAGTATATCCTTTTGTCTAAGTGTACCACTGGTGACTTAAATCCTGTTTCAGGTGAACTTCATTCAGTACCTTTCCTGTGGCTTCCTGTTTCCTGTATCATTTTCATGAGGAGTTCAAGTAGTGAGCATTTTGCCATTTTGGAGAGTTGACTTCGTATGTGTATCTAACTGCTAAAGCAGCTAATGTCCAAACACTTACTAAATAAGTAGAAATCAATTGCCTGCAAAATTGAATAGGTCACAGTAGAAACACCTTAATCCCTGTATAATTTGCAATCTAATTGAAATTAAGTAAATGAAAACAATGCAGATGAGGTAAGCAAAGTGTAACTACGTGACTTGACTGTGCTATAAGGAATGCTGTATCACAGAAAGCTTCTGCTTTCTTCTGTTTGTTTCCAAGCAAAGTAAATTGCAATTTTCAATTATCTGACCTTTCTGGAAAAATAAATATGAATAGTTGAATGGGCATCTCACCGTGAGGCTCTTGCTTGTTTTTATTTCAATTCCTATGTGGATGCTGGGTCTATTTAAAACACTGGTATCAGTCATCCTTCCAAATAGATTCATCATCTTCACATTATTTGAACCATCAGGTCAGACTAATAGAGATTTGAACCATCAGGTCAGACTAATAAAGCACTGCTGAGGAATGATTACAAACCAGTGCATGTGGCTTCTCACAAGACACTAGCAGGGTTCAGATGCTTAAATCTGAAACTGCAGTATAAAGGTTAGTTTTTTACTTTAGAAGCTATCTATTACTGACAGCCTTCATTTTTAACATAAAGTTTTTTCACGGGCCTGGCATTCAGCTTTCACCACAGAGCAGAGTGGGCTGGGCCTAAGCAGCTATTATCCTATGCTTAATGGGGACACTAAAGCCAGAGAAAGTGTTATGCAAGTCTCTGAAAGGTTCTGTTGAGCAGGCAGCCTTTTTGACTGTAACTATGGGATCATTATCAAGCACCTCTCTAGGACAGTTTATGTACTTCATTTCTAAAGCACCATTCTCACAGCTGTGGAGCTTAACAGCTCTGATACGTCCTTTTTTCTGTGCTTAGCTGGTAGGATTTATCTACTGCACAGTTTGTAATAGCAGCAGCTGAACATTCAGGGTGGACTAGAGAGCCTGCCTCAGGTTCTGAAAAACTTGCTAGTCAGGCTAGGCCACTCTGACCACTTTTCCACGTGGTCCGTATAGGGTGCTGTGACTACACTGATTTCCACATCCAAGTCATTTGACTTAAAATAGCTCAGGTCTAACTTTAAGATATATTCAGTTGACAGATGTGGTACTATCCTGTTGTGGTTTAAACCCAGCCACACAGCTTGTTCACTCACTCCCCCCCTTCCTCCCTCTTTCTTTCCTTCCCCCCAACCCCCAGTCCCTGAGGGATGAGGAGGAGAATCGAAAGAATTTAACTCCCACGGGTTGAGATAAGAACAGCCCAGTAACTAAGATACAACACAAATCACTGCTGCTACCACCAATGATAATAATAATAAGAGAAAATAACAAGGGAAGAGAATATGATACCACCCGCCGAAATGAGCCCAACCCCAGAAGAGAGCCCATGCCCTTCCGGGTAACAATCCACTACATCCAGGGCATGACGTGCTGTGGTATGGAATACTTCTTTGGCTAGTTTGGGTCAGGTGTCCTGTCTCTGCTTCCTCCCGGCTTTCCCTCCTCTCTGGCAGAGCATGAGACTCAGAAAGTCCTTGGTCAGACTAAAACATTTGTGTTATCAGCTCTGTTCCCAGGCCGAAAGTCAAAACACAGTGCTGCACCAGCTACTAAGAAGGAGAAAAATGACTGCTACTGCTGAACCCAGGACATATCCCAAGGATTTTATGCAGTAACGTCTGCGTGTTGAAAGCATTTAAGTTTTGTCCAAAAGCGCATGAGGGATAATCAAGTATGGGACAGATTCTGTATGTGGAAAGAGATTAGTTTAGGCAGATATAGTAGCTATATGTTTAATTGTGAGTGGCATGTAGAAGGTGAAATTGGAATATTTATTTTCTGCCTTTTCAAAACCAATCAAGCCCAAGAAAAACCCCAACAACCTTCACCCCCCAAAAACCCCCACAACCCCCTCCCCCAATAACAGGAGTCTCAAACCCCAAAACCAAACAACTAAAAGCCCATCTTCAAATCCAGATGATTAAGCTCCTGCTTAACTCTTGCCAGAATAAATATTCAACAAATTGCTGGGGGAATTTAGGGTATTTGAACCTCATACAGTTGCCCTGGGGCCATGGATCGAGCCTGTCCAGATCCCTCTGTAGTGCCTTCCAACCTTCAAGCAGGTCAACGCCCCTGCCCAGCTGAGTCCCCATGTCCAGATCATTGGTAAATATATGAAACAGAATTGGCCCCAATACCAAGCCCTGGGACCACCACTTGTGGAGGGTTTTGAAATACAGAGGAATCTCTCAGGCTTGTAGAGTTCTAGAGCTACTGATTATTTGGGGAGGGGGAAGGGGAGAGCATTCTGAGGGAGGTAGCATTATATCATTGTCTTTCTGTTTATTCTTCTAGATAGTGCTTGCTGTCAAAAACATTTGAAGGAATCAGGCTGGATGAAAATGAGGCTGGAGGAACTTTGTTTTGACCTGATAAACTTTGTTTTATTTTGTTGGTTTTTGTTGTTTTGTTGTTTTGGTGTAGTTTTTGTTTTCAGTCCCCATTCTCCATTTCTGGCACAATTTTAACTTTACTTCTTTATTTGTCTCCGAAGTACTGACAAACAGTTCTTAAAGGTCAGATCTTAAACCTGACCTTTTCTTTACTTTGCCTAGTAACACCTTTTCTTTTTATTTTTTTTCCTTTTTTTTCTTTTCTTTTCTTTTTTTTTTTTTTTTAATATATTTAAACTGGTTGCACTCTTTTTCCTGTATTCTTTGCTACAGACTTCAGGAGCTGTGCCTTTCTTCCCCCGTTTCTGCCCCTAGGAAATCCCAACATGCTGCCATGCTTTCATTTCTTATTCACCTGCTGTGATTTAGTCTACAAGAGACTCTAAACTACAACTCAGTCAATAAACAGAATACTAGCGTGGCAGCTTGATGGACCAATTACAGAAAGGTAATTGTAGAAATGGTGCTTTTATTTCTTCTAGACATTGTGTGCAGAAGTCATAAAGTGGACGGCACATTACTGAAGTCAAATTATGATAAATGAGAATTCGTGCCAACATTTCGGCGTAATTTTGGCAACTTGTAGATTTATTAGCTGATTAGAAATAAAAGATGAAGACACACTGCCTGTTGGTTCATTGAAAAGCAGTTCAAATGCTAATATAATGGAACTATTATTTCTGAGAACTTTGATTAAATGTGATATTATACAGCATCACTTTTCTGTCTGCAGTCTCACTGGAAAAGATAATCTGTTGTAATAATATCAATCTTGGTAGATAATACCATCAAACTTTAAACCAATGGGATATTTCACTTAATAAAGTAACATGATTATGTACATTTAAAATAATTTCTGTGTTTTCATTGATTTGTGCTTAAATCAAGATGTCTTGGAATAAAATCATAGTCTGTTTGCTTTCCTGTGGTTTTTAAGTGTCAAACTGATGTAACCAGATTATTATCTGTTACTTGCTTACTTGGGGTTCATAAAATTCTTAGGTGGGACCTCTTTCTTTTGCCAACATTGAATTATCCAGGTTAGCATTAATTCCTCCCAAGGAGTTTTTGCTTGTACAATTTATACATCTTTTGTTCAAACCCAATTTTATCAGGATTTTTTTTTTGATTGGCAAGTAATACTGTGCTGTGAAGAGTCAGATATTTGTAGGATTTCCTGTAATGATTGAGTTTATAGTAATTGATTTGCAGTCATGTGATTATCTAATACGTCCTCTAATAAAATGTCAATCCTTCCTAAGTCTGTGTTTATCTTGGGGCTGGTGTCAAAGCAGGACTGGGAGTGGCAGAATTCAATCTGAGTGGTAAGACTTTCTAGACACACACAGAGTATAATAAAACACATAATCAAATGTGAAAGTGACCTTTCTACCACTTTTTCTTGACTCATCTTTTCTTACCCTATGTCTAACTTGCATGTTACAGAGACTCTTTCTTGTTATAGTTTCTACAGTGGCTGAAATCCAGTGTTTGGTTTAACTTCTAATTAGCTATTCAGTATTAGGAAAAGTCTGAGGGAATAGAGTGAATTAATTGCAGAAAAATAATGGTCCATGCAGTAGTTTTTCTTTGTTGGTTTTATTAGTGATCCCAGAAAAATTTCAGCAAAATACATATATTTGCCTTCTGCAAAGGGAGAGAGAGGCATGCTTCAGCATAAAAAGTTTGTAGTAGTACCTTAATGGATATAGATGGAAAAGCTTACTAGGGGTGAGCTGTATGCTTAATGTTACTTTAAATCTCATCAGTCTGTTTCACTTGATTTTGACACTTGAAAAATTAATTCTAGGTAATTTTTAAAACTTTCCTGAAATTTCTTAACTTTTTAGTCACAGTGAAATTTCCATTGTTCTAGTAATTTAGATCGGAATAAATAACAGATCCCAACCAGCTTTAACTGTGATATTAATGTTTTATATATATTAATATATATATATCTCAGGAGGCCAGACAGGGAGATCATTATCACTCAGCAACATCAGCAGGAAAAAGGATCGAAAGGCAAGATAGCATTTAACAAAGGCAATATATGCACACTGTGCATATGAAAGAGAGCTGAGCTCTGCTAGCAGTTAGAGTCTCAGTGAGGGTTCTGCTGTTGTTACTCTGCAGCCAAGACATTACTGAGCCTGACCTATTCACTCCGTATAGTTTTAAAATGCATAAATGTGAATATAATAAAACAACCCACATAGGATTGCCTGCAGATAAGTTGGCTTCTTTTCTGAGGTATAGTAACTATAGTGTGTTTTCAGGGAAAGCTGTTTGCCATGAAAAGAAGAGCAATACAGAATACAGTCAAAACCATTCTCCGTTGCCCATGATTTGCTAATTTGTGTGGAAGGATGTGTTTGTCTTGGAAAGCAATTTTGCACACTTTAGCAATCTACTCAGAGTGAATGAAATGGGCTGCATTCTTAAGTATTGCTTTATTCCCCTGAAGTACAGGGCAGAAAAGAACTACAAGCTGGTATGATACCCAGTAGGGTGGGTATGACTGTTTCCATTCCTTTGATCCTTATTCTTCACTAACAGTCCTAAAGAAGAATTAACCTAGAGTACACCCACAGTGCAGGCATATGTCTGCTTTACAGCAGCGTAATGCATCCTGTGCTAAATTTTGTTCTGCAAGAAGTTGGCTGTGAAGATCAACAGTGCCCACTGTCTTAAACTGTCACATGTACTGTTGATATTATTTATCATTATATTTTATGTTCTAGTAGCCTACTCATTATGTATCTTCTCAAGAAGTTTTATACCTGTATGTCTTTAATTATATTAATACTAGGAGGAGCATTTCTGCATTACTAGTGTTTTCTTACCATCCCTAGAGAGTGTGGTTAGCGTAGGTATTTTTCTATTATTTAAAAAAAAAACCTTTTCCTTCTTGTGGCAACTGGAAGGACTATTGCTGTTTGCTATCCTGGGTTCACTTTAGCACTACATGGTGGACTATTCACATTGGTCCTACATTTGATTTACAGTATTTGTTATTGATCTGGGTTTTCTGTGTGGTTCATGTGGAGAGAAGTTAGTTTTTAAAGCAGTTTGTTGCTTTCAGTTCCTTGTTCAGGAGGAGAGACTACCTTTGTCTTGGTGCTTTTATATATACCAGGAATATATTTTACAAACACACTGCTCCTTGCTGTATTTTCTGACTGCCAAAGTAAAGTTTCAGATGTCATTAAAACAGCAAGAGGATTGATCTCAGTTTCTGAGGTGTTTCAGGAAAGGATAGGTCACACCAGAAATACAGTGGCATGGTTGATGTCTCCACAGCAGGACAGTGGTAACGTCCAGGCTGCGAGGGACTGAGCCCATGAGAAACGAGTACAGTGGCAGTGGCAAGTAGGAACAGTTGTAAGAGGTTTTTGTGTACCACTTCACTATCTTCCTCACAGGCCTGGGTTGTGCAGGTCCCTGGTGAAGTTGTTGCAGCATGAGTAAGACATACCCTTCACCTGCCATATGGATTGCAGTTCTAAATAGCTGGGATAGAAGCTGGAATAACAGGTCAGACCAAGCATAACATGGTATCTGGTAGCTTACTGTATCATAATATACAATAATAACGTATTCAAAATTACTGTGGCAACCCAATCCCTATCTTTTGTAAGCAGAAGTTCTTGTGCAGGAACACTTACATGATGATGCGCATTTCAGGTTGGGTGAGAGAATCAAGACTAGAGTAGAGAGAATAACTTACCAGGTGATGTTGCAGGTGTTTGTAACTGCAGAGGATGGAGAAACAAGGTAAAGAAAAAAAAGATGATTAATGGTGTTGAGGAAACTGCCTCAATATGGTATTCATGCCTTTATCAACTTTCACCAGGGTAACAATTTTAACAAAATAATCTGATTTCTTAAATGCACTGTGTAACTTTAAGACTGTTTCTTGTCCAAGCTGGAAAATATTACAACTTCCACTTTTACTATAATCACAACCGAAATATTAACATACCCTGGTAAGGGCCATAGTAGACAAATGTGGAGTCCAGCGGTTCCATCTGTTATCCAGGTTCATAAACCAGGCTGATGGATACGAGAACTTCATTCAGATGAATAATGTTACCATTTTCAGGATTTTTTATCTCTTTTTCTGTCTGAAACAGGTTTTGCTTCTTCTACTTTCTTTTTCTCTATCTGGAACTCTTAGTTTCGTAAATAATCCATTTCAGAAATGTTAGGGAAATGTAAAATGTAAGTCCAAGAAAATAAATACGTCACTAAAGAATACATTATTTATTAAATAAAATAACAGGGTTTTATTTCCTCCTGCTGCTGTAATTGTACTATGTAATTCTTGTGCATTTGTAGCAGTAACAAGATCTATAGAAGCAATGTTTTTTTGTGTCTAATGTAGGCATCATTTTTCGCTCAGGAAATGGGGGATCTAACAGCAAATGTTATCTTTGCTTTATCTGCAGTAAAATCTAGTTTTATTTCTGTTCCTTAAAACACAAAGGGCTGAAGTTTGTAATTTCCAAAACTACAGGCTAAAAATACTTCACAAAAATGATTCATGATGACATTTTACTATGTCATTTACTATTTACATTTTACTATGTAGTTATAACAGAGATTTGCTGTTTGCACGTACGGTGGTATATCAGAGATTTACTGAGATTTGCTTCGAAAATCAGAGATTTTCAGATCTGTTATAGGATTTAGATTGCTTCAGCCTAGATGATTCAAAGTAAACAAACAGCTTTGGACTTCACTGGGTGTCTTCACTATTCTTGCATTTGCAGCAGTTAAACTCCCCTTCCTCTGCTCCTGGAACAGTGTCATCCATTCAGTCCATGGCCACAACTGGGTCCTCTCCTCAGATTCTTTTGTTTACGAGGAGGGCATTTTGTCAAGGCTACCAAAACCAGTGTTTTACTGAATTTATTTTGACAAGGTGGGATTTTTCCAGCTGCATGACAGCTGGGAAACATCTGTAGGAGCTAAGGCCTGTCTTTTTGTTTTGTTTTAATGTCAGCTAGCAAAGGTGGGATAGAGCTATGCTTGCCAAGCATATTAGTTTTATGGTGATGAAAGGAAGAAGAAACAGAACATCCTCCAGAGCTTTGTAACCTCACTCTTGCTCTTACTGTTGGTCTCACAAACATCCATCACCTGGAATCTGGATTCTTGGACTCAGCAGCATACTGTGGATTAGAATTTATATTATAATTTTACATATTAGAATTAGGCAGCCTCTGAACGTTTCATTTCCATACAAAGATTTTTTAATTAAACCCCCGAATCTATAGAGCGTGTTTTGGGAATGCTTGTTTTTTTCTAAAATTGTTGATAGGAGTAGGTTGACCTTCTGTAGCTCCAAACATGGTGTCAAATGCTTGAGTCTAACAAAAACAGAAACAAGAATGTTCTTTCTTCAGGAGGCTTTGTGTCAGGGAATTAGTAAGACCTGATGCAAACCCCCAAACAGGGGATCACCTGTCTCCTCTATGCTTTCCCACTAGGCAAAAGTTAGAAATAAAATAGGACTTTGACAATGAATCTCTTCTTATTTGATGTTAGAAGACCTCGTGCACAGCCTAAGCAGCATCTTGCTTAGATTTGTCTAGAAGAAGATATGTGTGCATATAAATTTTGATATGAAAAATGGTTCATCTTGAAATTAAACAGGGAACATTTGCCTCTATCATATATTAGGAATAGTTTTGGCATGTACCTGTCATTTCCCATGTCAAATCAGGAGATGAAAAATCTTGCACAATGCTCTTAAAAGGCAGGAAGATTCATATTAAAATACTTCGTACTTAGGTCTTTAGCATATTACTATTAGTCTGAAATGGTTATGATAAATAGCTTTGAATAGGAAGGCTCAGACTCAACAAAGAAATATATAGGGGATCTAGGAAGTGTATGTTCCATCAAAGCCATGTTAACAGGAATATAAGTAAGAGAGATATTACAACTCTTTTATTTCATTGTAGGACAATGTGGTAAGTGTGATGATTTTTTGTTGTTCATTATTTCCAATGCAAAGGATTAAATGCAAGGCTGGAACCTGTAGAATACTAGAGAGGCAGCAGAAGAGGACATGACAACTAGCAGATAAAAAATAAGGACAAAACTATTTTAGTAATTTCTCTATAAAATGCTGCTTGTAATGAATTTCATAATTTGGTTTATGCTTTTTGTACAAAAAGAGTACCTTTTTCCTTCGCATTACATTTCTACACAGTTTTGCCCATGCAGCTATGGAAAGGTCGTTTCAAGGTACTCACATTCACTATCTTGCTACCCCCTGTGTTTGTGCAAATACAGTATTTGTCCACATATTTCTGTTTCCTTTTTGCCTAAACTTATGTCTTGATCATAGTTCTGTCTGAAGGACAAATTTTCCCTCTTATCGAAGCTCAACTCTAATAAGCAGTTCTCACTTTGAGTGGATCACCTAGTGAGATCAATGGGACTTTTGGAAGCAGAGTGAGAGCAGTGTATTAGATATGCGCTTTGCTCTGTGAATTTCAGGGGACATCTTTCTAAGTATGATTTTTTTTTTCCTTTATTTCTTTTGAGTGTAGATAATTTCTCCACATGCAGCTTCTACATTTGATGCTAGTGCTTGGCGTAAGGTTTTTTTTTTTATTTATTTGATAACAAAAAAATGATAACACAGGAAGTTGTAGCTTAAACAGTAAGCCAAAAATGTATACAAATTGGTGAATGTATCCAAACACAGCCCATTATGTAGACAAATGGACATTGGTGTGCTCAGAGAATGCTAGGTGAATGAAGGAAGAGACCTAGGCCTGTCAAAATCTTTGGGTCTCCTAAAAAGCCTTATTTGTGCCATGTTCTTCCTCCTCAGACTAGTCACCACATTATCTACAGTGTACAGTATTCCTGATGAATGTAAATAACCTGGAAAAGCGGTGACTATCCTTTAACATAGATTCAAAAGTGAGTAGTTTCTGCAACAAGGGAGCAGAAGTGGAAAAAAACGAGTGCAGAAAACTACACTAAATTCTTGTATGACTGAGATGATCCGTTTGTATTTTTCAATCACAGTCATGTAAATATAAAAGAAGGGAGTGTGTTCTTGACATTCTGCATCCTGCAGTACAGTTGAACTTACAGATGTTTACATTGTTAACAGCCTTTGTGTCTCATTATACTTCTGCAAGAGATATCTTTACCTATGAGAGGATCAGTAGAACAGGGCAGAGCCCAGTTACTCCAGCTCGTCTATATTGCGGGATTAAGATAACCTGTCTGATTGTAAACTGAGCTAAGTCAAATGCAGTGCTGTTTTCTGTTGTGTTCCAGAGATGACAGCCTGTGACACGAAGGCAGGTGACAGCTGAATGGTAGTCGCCGTTAATTCAGTTTTCTTTCTCTGAGGAAACAAAGGGTAAAGTGTTTCAAGCAGGTGCACTTTGCTAGGTGTGGTTTCTTATTCGGATTAATTTTGACTATTGGTGAGTCGCTAAACATCTTTATTCCTTAATATTTCCACTACAAAATACAAACATGATCACAATAGAATTGCAGTCTCTTTTAACCATGTATTGAAGAATTTTGATCTTCCAAAGAAAGCACAAGAAACAGTGGTTTAGTAATTCATTACTACAGTAAAAACATCAGTACAAAACCCATTCTCTACAGTAATTTTGTATATGTTGGAAACTTAATGGAATCTGTATGGATCTTGTATTTCAGGGACTTCAGGTAATATTAGCTGCCTATATGACATCCTATAAATTGCTTAATTAACTGACAGATGAGAATTATCAAGCAGTGTGTCTCACTGCACTAAAGCTGTGCTGTTTCAACTTGCTGTAGTCAGTTTAGTGGGAGTTCATTCTGAGTTGTAGTCTGTGCTAGCAACATAAATGGAAATGAAGAAGAAATACTTCTGGATGGGACAGACATCATTAATCTTATTAATTAGTCATAAATGTCAAATATATCTTTAGGAAAATAAGAACATGCATTCTTGGGAAGTGGAGCTGCACTTAGTACTGGACAGATGCTTCGACTAATTTTATTTTGAGTTGTTCTTTTTCCACTTTTTATTATTTTGTTCTTTCAATTTAAATATTTTAACTTTTTTTCTCAAGGCTGTATGAGGTCCACAGGAGGAAGTCTATAGCTTTCATCTTGATTTATAGAGACGATGATAAAAGTTTAGTCTCACAGCTTGTCGCCCATTTCTCTGCTAGATTGCTGCCTACAGCATATGTTCAAAGACAGGTTGCCCATAGTTGAATGTAGCTTTATTTCAGTAAACATAGCCTACAGTAGAAACATATTGAATATAGGCTAAACTTGCAGGGGCTGGGAGAAAACCTCTATGTATAGTGTCAGGTTGCAATTAACTGTGTACTAGCATTTATAAGCCTGTGTGGCTATGCTAGAGGGATAAAAGTGGATGGGGTTCCATCCTTGTTTCAGGATGTCTGCAGTAGTCGTGGTTTCTGGCTCAGGGTGTACAGAAATGAGATACTGTCACTTGTGTTGTATGAATGTATCTTCTGAATCAATTTTCTGTGTGTCTTGGGAATCTGTATCAGATATCACAAAGAATTATTTCTGTGCAAGTTTTTTTATGCCGTAGAGGAGAAACAATATGGAACTGCAGATGAGTACGAAGGGAATTACTCATCTGCAGGTGAGGAAGAAGACTGCTCTTCATGCTTCCTCAGAAACCCAGGAAGCAATACAAAATACAGCACTTTGAAATACCCTTCACTGTTATAGATAGATAGATAATGATAGATAGATAGATACACACACATTCTTTTTTTTTATATAGGTACTATATACACTGTTATGTTAATATAGACAAAGGAACTACTTACTTTTATTGACCAGTGCCTTCAATGTTTATTAGTTTAATATTAATTTAATAAATTAACACAGTTTGCATGTTAGTGATTGCTTACTGTAGGAGGGTGTTACTGATTTTACCAAAAGAAGATGCATGCTTATTTTTTTCTTGGAGTAAGCATTCACTGACACTAAAATACAGCAACATTTCACCAAACAAGGGCATATGTAAGTAAAATAATCCATGCACTTTAGGGTCACTCATTCTAGTATTCTCTGAATTTATTTTCTGGAATTACTGCAATAAGACTGTTACAGCAGTAGTAAGGTGATTCTTTGTGCAGCCATGTCAATGGGTTGGAGCCCACTCCTGACAAAATTATTGCAGTGCAGAAATCCGTAATTGCAGATCTTTCAGTATTAAATATTTGGTTATAAAGGGGTAGTGCTTATTTTTTTACTTCCTGATACTGACGTAAGGCTGTACAAAGTGTCATACAAAGCGTTTCCAGCACTGATGATGGAAGTAACTGTCACTGACTTATGGGACAGGAAGCAAACAAGCTTGCACTAAAAGAGAAGAAATACTCATCTTAAATGCTGCGTTAGATTGAATGGAGATTCTTGTTACTTAAGGTAGTTGAAACTGAATAAAGTGAAGGATGTTAATGGAACTACATGGCGAAGTGGTGGTTCATTAAGATCATCATCCGTAACCTGCCTGTCGCACACCCCTTGTTGAGACCAGATTGTCTGCTGAAGGAGAGTTCAGATTAATCTATCCCTTATGTTGTCATACTTGCTGGAGTGGCAGATTAAGGTTCTATTTTTGGTGCCTAATTTCTAAGTTAGCAGTTTTCATCAAACCGTGTTTACTGCTGTCACAGAAGAACAAGCTGGGATGTGCACAGTCTCACTGAGTGACGTGTAATTATAAAAAGCTGAGGATGTACCCTTCTGCTTGCTAAATGAGATGGTAGCAGTTCTTTTCTCTCTGAATATACTGACAAGCTCTATTTTGTGTATATTCAGTTTATTTAACATTCTTTAATAGTTGAAGTACTGGGAGGTTTTTTCCTATTAGCAACTGGTAATTGGCCAGATTTAAAGAAGTCTCTTTGCTTAGTTTAATAATTTTATATTTCTGAATCTTTCACAGCGCTTCAGTGTCTCCTAAGTGGGTAGGTTTACTTGATACATTGTATTTTTTTGAATACAGTTTTAGTTACTGAAAAATAGTAAAAAATGGCTTTCTAGACTCATATGAAAAAAGCTGTCAGTCCTCCTACATATCTGTGACTGCTTGTCCCTTTGAGCTATGCGAAGGGCTGAAGGTTCAAAAATGCTGTTGAAATTCCAGGATAAGTTCTAACATCTTCATAAGAGTGTGGCGAATGATACAATTTTGCTTCCCATAGTTGTGTTCATTGTAGATACACACTGTCAGTTGTCTAGGGAGTGAATTTGGATTGACTCCCATTCCTAAAATTAGCTTTTCTGAAAATTGACACTTCAGATAAACAGGAAACAATCCTCCAAACTTTTTTTAAGATCTTGAATGATGTTAAGCTTCTTGGGAAAAGCCTCATATCATACAATCATAGAATCATAGAATAGTTAGGGTTGGAAAGGACCTTAAGATCATCGAGTTCCAATCCCCTGCCGTGGGCAAGGACACCTCACACTAGACCTGTCCAGCCTGGCCTTTAGCACTGCCAGGGATGGAGCATTTACTTCTCCGGGCTACCTGTCCAGTGCCTCATCACCCTCACAGTAAAGAACGTTTTTGTATCTAACCTGAACCTCCCCTGTTTAAACACATTACCTGTTGTCCTATCACTACAGTCCCTAATGAAGAGCCCCTCTCAGCATCCTTGTAGGCCCTCTGGAAGGCTCTGTGAGGTCAACCACACAGCCTTAACTTCTCCAGGCTGAACAGCTCCAACTTACCAGCGGGATATAACCATCATAAGGTATGAAACGTAAAAATGGGGCCACCAGATCTTGCAAACTATTAGATTTTGTCAGTGAGGAGGGGTGTCTGAGAAGAAAATGTTTGCAGAAAGGAAGACATGCTGAATGTGGAGGGAGAAGTCAGGATGTTGGCCAAGATCGGTAGGCTTTTGTTCACTTTCTTGTGCAGTAACTGCCCGGTAGAACAGAGTTGTTACTCAGCGCATAGCCAGAATTCAGAGCACATAGCCTGTGGATAGGCAGGTGTAACTCTGTTTCAGGTTTAGAGTCGAAAGCTTTAAAACGGTATCAAGAGATAGCACTCAGGTTTTCATGTATCTCCATGTTGTGCTAATTAAGACCAGTTAAACAAAACCTACTTAATATAAGGCAGAAACAGACAGTTTTTTAATAGGTCATCTGTATGTCTTAGAGGTATTCAGATTAGTGATGGTTCACGAATTCCATATAATTATGCATTAATTTAAAAATATTCAGCTTCATCTTGATAAAGACATCTTAATGTCAAGGTAGTTATTTGATTTACATTTGAGTACTGCACATATGCTTGGGTGATGAAGGAGCATTTATATTTTATAAATGTATATATGAAATAGTTAAGTATCTTAACAAACTGCTACGTATTTAAACACTAATTATACATGGAAATGCTATCACAAATTAGACAGAATTATTTTTAACTTTGTCTTTTATTCCTCACTCCCCTTTTCTGCCTTCTCAGGAAGGTCATTCAGGATAAGCAACTGACTCTTTACTCAGACTGCAGATTTTTAAAGAGGGGTCTAGCTAGTCTTGAAAAGGACTCATAATCACTTCTTCGGATTTCTTTAGATCTGTTTGCTGAACTCCTCAGGGAGTCTTTGATATCCTGACATTTCATGTTAGTGCAGTGTGTTTGCCAAAAATATTCTTTGTCAAAGAGGTTGCAGAGCTTTTTTCTGTTTGCCTCTTGATGCTGCATGGCACAGGGATGCCTACAGTGAGAAAATGGGATAAAGAAAATGGTGTAAATGTAATTACTGTCAGCTATTTGACATGACAACTTGAAAAGATTTTTCATCTAATGGTGGAGGAACAGTGGTTCATTTGGGGTAGCATGCTAAATGCTAGGTTTTTATTAAAACATCTAGAATTTGTACTATGGAGTTCCTTAAAGAAACTCTTAACTGCAGATGTTTCAAGTACCACTGTGAAGATGAAGTTATTTCAGATTGGGGTTAGTCATGAGCCCTGGGTAGGGAAGTTATGCCTACATATGTTTAGCAGTATCTATGGGACTGTCTTTCATTCACAATAGTTACACTATTATCTTCAGATAACAATAGATCTGCAAACAATATTTTAGTCCTGGAAATGCTAATACATTCAGGTTGTATTTTCCTTTTCTCTGATACAGACTTCTTACCTCTAACTTCCAGAAATGCAGTCACAGAACAGTGCTAGAATAAATCATAGTAATTTCATTTCACTCTTACAAATTGTTGCCTAAATTGTCAACACCTCTTCATTATTAGTGTTAAGCAAACTAGCTTTTATAAAATGTGAGCTACTCGATCATTCATCTTAAGCCCCAGTCTGTCTTCTTGTTGTTTTTAAAGGTAAGATAGAATAATAAGTGAAAATAGGAATTGCTTCCCTGAGGAAATTTTACAGTGATCAACAGAACCTGAGTGTGCATGAACAAGAATAATGCCTAGCTTAATGAAATTTAACAGAAATTAGATAAATAGATGAAATGGAGGGTTCCAAACGGGTACTGTAACTCTGAAGAGTGAATGCAAAATGCTAAGCCTTCAGGTTGAATGTGGAGGGAACAGTAGTCCTAGTAAAGTAGCTCAAAAAATGTCTTCTTTTGAAGAAGGGAATGGTAAGAATGTAGAACTGACTTTGGGAGAGGTGGACACCTAATTATGTTAAATTGATTTTGGAGTGATACAGGTGAAAACTGAAGAGAGAAGAGAGTAAATCAAGTGGGAAGGGAAGAGCAGAGTTACCTAGAGCCTCTAAGGTGAGGGCAGGAAGACTGCACTTCAATTTAAAATGTAACTTCTTGCAGAAAATGTAATTTAAAAAAAACCGCTGTATTTCTCAATTAAGTGTAACATTCCCATGCAAGCAGTAGAGTCTGCTTCAGAAGTAATTCTCCCATCTTCAGGCCTGCTAAAAGAATAAACACGAAGTGGGGCAGAACTACATGCCTGCTGGATCCAAATACAGCTTGCACTTAAAATAATTGTTCATTTCCAATTGTAGTTTGGAAGTCATAGGCTTCAAGGGATTTGCTGTTGATTGACTTAATAGCCTTCATACTTGTCATAATATCTCATTTCTAAGAGGCCTGGTTTGTATGGTCTACTCACAATCTCAGGATTATATTGCTGGCCAGATTTGGGTCTGGAAAATCATTCTTCCCAGATGAGATTGATGGGGTAATGGGCCATTTATAAGGGTCACTTTAAGTATAATCATGCTTCTTGATTTGAGCAAATTTTGTCAGTAAAAGTGTTTAAAAATTAAGGGGCGAGTTTTCTTCTTTGCTTTTGTCATCTAGTCTGTGGGGTCAGAAATGGCTATCTTGATTCATAGAATCATAGAATCATAGAATAGTTAGGGTTGGAAAGGACCTCAAGATCATCTAGTTCCAACCCCCCTGCCAAGGGCAGGGACACCTCACACTAAACCATCCCACACAAGGCTTCATCCAACCTGGCCTTGAACACCGCCAGGGATGGAGCACTCACAACCTCCCTGGGCAACACATTCCAGTGCCTCACCACCCTCACAGGAAAGAATTTCCTCCTTATATCCAAGCTAAACTTCCCCTGTTTAAGTTTGAACCCATTACCCCTTGTCCTGTCCCTGCAGTCCCTGATGAAGAGTCCCTCCCTAGCATCCCTATAGGCCCCCTTCAGATACTGGAAGGCTGCTATGAGGTCTCCATGCAGCCTTCTCTTCTCCAGGCTGAACAGCCCCAACTTCCTCAGCCTGTCTTCATACGGGAGGTGCTCCAGTCCCCTGACCATCGTCGTGGCCCTCCTCTGGACTTCTTCCAGCAGTTCCATGTCCTTTTTATGTCGAGGACACCAGAACTGCACACAATACTCCAGGTGAGGTCTCACAAGAGCAGAGTAGAGGGGCAGGGTCACCTCCTTCGCCCTGCTGGTCACACTCCTTTTGATGCAGCCCCGGATACGGTTGGCTTTCTGGGCTGCGAGCGCACACTGAAGCCGGCTCATGTTCATTTTCTCATCGACCAGCACCCCCAAGTCCTTCTCTGCAGGGCTGCTCTGAATCTAATCATTCTCCAGTAAGTCTTGCTTGCAATGTGGAGATCCAGAGAAAGGTAAGAAAGACATGTAATTTTTTTTAACTCCTGTTCATCTAACCATCTGTCTGGTGGGGAAAACCCCAGCATTCAGACGGAAGACTGCTTACAAGGAGGTTTGAAACAATGTGTCACTAATTAGAACATTTTGCAGGTAAATACTAGGGTGTGACGTGAATGCAAATGTAGCTGAGTAAGCGCCAAATTGTTCTGCACATGTTCAGCCAAGGCTAGAAATTGTTCTGGTTTTGCCCATTTCATGTAACTTCAGTTTAACTCTAGACTCTTTCCTCTTCTTCCACCCCAGTAAGTCTAGGTGGATACAGTTACTTTGTTTTGAATGCATTTCAAGCTCTTTTTTTAAGCAAGGGGAGGGGGGGTGGGGGGGTGGGGGGGTGGTGGTGCTGGAAGTGATAGATTGACTTAAAAAATTCCCATTTCTTTATTCCTGTGAGAACAGGTTTTTGGATCCTAATACACTTGACATCTCTGTATCACTCTTTTGTGTCTGATGTGACGGCCATAAAAAAAACACACACTCTTGAGATTATGTTTCATCTTTTAAGACTAGTTGTTTAATCATGGTGTAGTGGTAACAGGAAAAACATTGTCTGCTTAATTTTTTGTAGATCTCCATCTCTGTCTCTATCCATCTGTTGTGTTTTCTCCTTAGGCAAATGCCCAAACAACTAGTCTGGAAAGCAACTATAAGAGAGTAATCATGTAAGATAAAATAGCGCTTGACCCTAATTGTGTTGCAATATTTAGCAAGGGTTTTGCTAACCAGTAGCGGTAGAAGTCTATGTGTTGTAATTTGCAGGTGTCAGTAATTCCTAATAAGAGTTCTGGTTGTATATTGGGCAAAAAAGCTTCACTACCCAATATCAGATTTCCTGAAGGTAAGATCAGCTCCACTGGATTCTTTGAGTGGTTTTTATATCTGTTTTTGTAAACAGAAGAAAAAAGAGCAGACCTGTACAGATTTTCATTCCATCACTATTTAAATATCTTAAAATCATATAATTTTCTGTTGCATTGCTGTGCTTAAATGTTCAGCTTTCAGACATCTGCGTTCAGGACCATCATTTGTATAGCACTTCATTAGGAAACTTTTAATTTGAAAGTTGGAGAGACTCCTAATTTAAATCAATGCTCGTCTGCAACTTTGCACTATGTGAGAGGGAGAGGATTTCTGTCTTATTTAATTCAGTGCCTCCTCAGACTTTAACTGGTCCTCAGAATTCGGGAAATAAAGCTGGGAATTAGACAATTCTGCAAAGCCAGACAGGAAAGCTGCATAGTAAATGTGTGTTGTTAGCTGAGAGCATTATTTGATAAACTCTTTTGCAGTACCAAATAAAAATATGTCTATATCGAGTGGATGTACACAGTTGATCATCTTGCTGTTACCTCAGATACCCTCCCCCCACCAGCTATTGGTTTTGCCAGTGCAGTATGGTGGTTTTATTTTTGTGAAACTCCTTTGTTTTGATTGGAGCAGGTTGGTAAACAACTGAGCTCTGATAATTACTTCAGTAGCTTGTTTGGGTTTGTTTCCTTCTTTGAATAGTGTATGCAACTGAGTTTATACTGCCTGTTTCTCAGGCTAATGTTTTCATATTTATTGCCTTTATCTTAAGATTTGGTATATTTTATTCTTCACATTTCCGTATTTTTTCTACTGCTGCTTCTTTCTACTCCTTCCTTGTCTGTTAACAGAAATTATTTACAGATTTGTTATGAGAAAGGATATCTCATAAAAATGCACCCTTGCAAGAATTTTATTGTATCTATATGAACTTTAGAACAAATTTCTGTGCTCAGATGAGCCTTAATATCTTTCTCAAAGCCCTTTTTGTCCTAACTAAATACTGTATGTATATGTATATTACCTTTTTTTTGTTTACTGAGTGTGCAAATGCAAAAAAGGGACTTTTCTGGCCAAATTCTTGCCATTGCCATTTGTCTGTCTATGTGCAGTTTAGAATGCAGTTTAGAGGAAAACAGATTATATTCTATTCTTGCTTGTTCTACTTTTGATAATTTTTACTATTCCAAATTTTAACACATTCCTTTGTCATCCCACATGTGTATGGTAATGATGAGATGCTCTTCCCTTAATGCTAGTCTGTTCTTTTAACAATTCATATGAGTGACACAGACTAATAAAATGTGGCATTTCAGGATCCAGAGTAAAATATGAAATAAAAAAAAAAGACTGTTTGAGGAAAAATTAGTCATATGCAGAGGGACCTATTAAAGTTGCCTCACATATCAAGCCTTTGTTCTGAGCATGTGTGACTGGAACTGCAAAGCTAGGCTGTCAGAATTTGTTTAGCTAATGATTCTAACTTGTTAAATTTTAACTATGGCTCCTTTTGTTGTGCTTCAAAGGATTCATAATACTATTTATATTAATTTGTCTTATTTTTTTGAAAATATGAATTTTTAGTTATTATTTGGACATTGATTTGACTGCTCATCAGATACTGTTTATGTGTAATCTTGGTTTTGAATATGGGGCTTATTGTAAAAAGAATCTACATAAAATTCATAGCTCATATACAAGTGCTTTTTTGTTATCCACTAAGACATTAGATACAAATCAAGTGTGAGAAGAGCTTGAAGCTAGACTGCAAGATGTGAATGCTAAAATCTATCACAATTCATACCATCAGAGAAGTGCACACATAGAAGTTCTTGGTCATGTTTAATAATAGGCTGAAACACAAATGCATGCTCAAACATTAAACTTTAAGAGTACTAAGTCTGAGAAGAATTTGGAAACAGTCCTAAAAGTACAATGTGTGAAGGAGCTCACACTGACATTCAGTTTCCAGTGTGGCACTACCAGGTCCGTTGCCTTTATTCTGTCCCTGTGTGGTGAATAGTAACACAAAAGGATTTTGCTGTCTGTGCTAAGCTTCCGGGTAACCGTCTGGTTTCAGAAATGTGGATGTGAGCCGCTGCCATGGGGTAAAGGTGATGCATAACAGTCTTGGTTTATGACTGTGTTTGGCACTGTTCTGTCCTATCAGTTTCTGCCCACACTGCAGACATTTTGCTCCCTGAGTTGGTTCCAGAGCCCAGTAGCATGAACAAAGTCAATCCTGTGGTTTTCAACAGGCATTTGTGTAAGTTCAGTTTCGTAACCTGTTCATTGCACTTTCAAAATGCAAAAAACTGCTTGCACTAGTATGCACAGTTAGGTGGGCTAGCTAATTCCAAGTTAAAAGAGATGTTTTTAAATGGATACATCCAAATGCAGTTGTTAGTGTGTGTGTGCCCTCTTGGTCACCCAAAAAAAGGCCTCCTGAAAGATCTGTGGGACACACAAACAGCTTTAGAAATGCTTTGAAAAGATGGGTTCAAACCAAAAGCAGACAGAGTGAACAGTCATATAAGACATGTCTCAGTAAAGCAAAGAACTGAACATTTTGCTTTTCACTTAGAAAAATCTGGGTGGTCAGGAACACATGATTTCAGAGGGAATACAGTTTTGTTTTCATCTGTTTCTGATGGTGTTGAGCTCTTGCAGGCATTGCACAAGGAAAGAAGCAATTTTGCCCTCCCATTAATCTGCATTATCTCTTGATTCTTGTGGTCTCTGTAAGGACAACTTCATACTCACCTGTCCATTACTTCCTCTGTAGTAAAATATTCCTGTTAAAAGTACAGCTTGCTTGGACCTCTCATGTCGTAAGAAGTCAGGTGGATCATAATTAAATTATTTCCCAAGACTGTGAGGTGAAAACCACACACAATAACAAATTCCTTTAGTACTGGCAACCAAGAAATTACTGGTTGGACCTGCTGTCAGAACATGAGCACTAAAAGGAAGGTGTTGTCAGGCACAGAATTACTCAGGAGGCAGTAGCATTTAAAATGCAATGCTCACAGCTAGGCTATGTTAATAATTGTATTTTTATACCATATTGATTGGCCCAAGTAGATTGCATTGGTACTAACTGTAAGCATAGAAAAGTGTGTATGTATAGAAATCTCTGCAATTTAATTGTTATAAAAGATACATGAATCCTAAAGCACATACATACACATTCAGTACATGCTTTGTATTTTCTTTCTGATATAAGGGGTATATAAGGAAACTGCAAGGAGAATTACGTTCTGAGAAATGCAGAGGACTCCCTAATATTTTTTGGAAATACCATGTAGAGAATTGCATGCCACAGAATATGTCTCTGTATATGTATTTGCATTTTTAGAATTCCCTTTGTATTTACCAGAGCCAAAGTTTGGTTGCCAGTGGCAAATAGTGACATTCTGAACCAGTCTTTCCATCCTTTACAAAGTGACAACTTTGTTCCTCTTTGTGCGTGAAGCTCAAGATTGTGTTCCCTTTCTGTCTCTTCATAGCAGAGATTTTGTCATGGCAATTACAAGAGAGCATATGGATGCAACAGCCTTTTGGGCATCAGAAGCTGCAGCATCAGAACAAGCCACATTAGTAGACTAGATGAAGGATGCTTCCTTGTTGATAGATATCATGTAAAGTGTTCTATCTGCATGAAAATGTGTGTAGTTTTCTATGTGAAACCAAGGGGATTCCTAACTCTCTGCCCAGATTGGAAATGTGCACTCAAGTATGTGGATGGCCTAAGATGCCCGTATGCTGTGGCATATTTTTGGATTTCTTTTTGATTAATATCATGCTTCAGTGCATCCATCTGTCTGTGTACTAAGTGCAAATTTCAAAAGAAGGTAAATGATACACATCAATTAAAAAAGCAGGCAAAGTTTCGGACTTCAGCAGAATTCAATAACTTTTTCATGGTAAAGTGTTGCCATATTGAAATGCTAAACAACTTTACACAGTTTTCAAAATAAATCCATTTCATAAATGTAATTAATAAAATCCAGTGAGGCTGAATAAGACTTCTAGCACTCCTTGTTCCAAGAGATCAGGAAAACACAGGAGATGGAAAGAGATATTTTCTGGCCATAATAGTCTGGGAAGGACTTGGTTAGATAACTGCAATAATTTCCTGGACACTAAGCAGAGGAGTAGTTTTGCAGGTCTGCTGTTCACAAAGCAAAAGCTATGTCTGTGTTTTACCATAGACACATTTTAACCTACCCTGCAAACTCTTCAAAAGTTAAGCTTCCAGCTTTCCTAAAGCTGTGCTTTCAAATCCATTTTGAGCAGTGGAGGCATTGTCTGTGTCAGGCTTGGAAACTCAGGCTATTACTCTAGAAGTTACCGAGTGAAATAAAGAAAACCCAGAAGCCTGTAAGAAACTTAAACCATACAGTTTAGCAATCGCTAAACCAGCTAACAAATAAGAGATGATTTAAATTGCTTCACAATGCCAGTTGCTTGCAGAATACCTGCCATCCTCTTGATAGGTTAAAAAATAATCTATTTGCAGCTCTAAGGTTGAAGAATGCAATGAATTCAGCAAGCTCATGCCTCACTGCACTTGTCTTTCATGCTACCAAATGTGTCCTTTTAAGATATTATACTGTTTCACACCTGATTGAATAAAGAATTTAAGAAGATATCTTCTCACAGTATATCGGCTCTTAAGTCTCTTATCATTTCTTAATGTTGGAACACGTAAGTGCCAGTATCCATGGGGCAGTTAGAAAATAAAATTGTCATGGCTGATGCTTTTAAAGCTTTATTTGAATATCTAAGGAACACTTAGATTTCATACTTTGCAGAAAAATATATACTGCAGACAGATACTCTGTATCAGAATATATTCCTTCAAAAACAGTGGTTAATGACATGAAAAGGGTCAGTAAGTTGGAACCTTAGGGCACTAAACTAACAATGACCAAATTTGTCACCAGTGTAACTACATTACAGTTAATCAGATTACAGATTAAATGATTTGCCCCAGTAAATCTGCAAATAATGCTTTCTGAGAGACTTAAGGACATATGGTTTTACTAAAGCAATGTGGTGGTGGTGATGTATTTAGCCAAATTTCACTGTATTGGTATGTTTGCTGAGGTGTTTCTGTTAGTTCATGTGTGTGCAGAATAATCCTGGTTAGATCAAAACCCTTTAGCATCAGTATATGTTAGGTTCTTTTCCACTTATAAACTGTCTTCTACAGCAAACTGACCTTTCTCTGAATAGGTCAGCATCTTATAGAGCCCAGGGACCACCATCTGACCTATGTTACTATGATGAATTTCTAGAGTATCTTCACTGATGTCAATACAGCTACTCCATTATATAGTGGTGTGAGAACAGAAATTTCACTGGGAGCTGCTTTCAAGTATCTACATGAACAGTTTAAAAGCTCTTTTGTCAGTTTCTTTGCAATTAATTAAACAAAGGCTTTAAGTGTAGCACTTGTACTCTGCCAGAAAAAGTGAAGGACCAGGTCAGAGAAGATGGACTTGTGGGTGAAGAAACTTTCTAACCTTTAACCTGAAAGAATGTAATTTATGTTCACATTGTAGACAGGCGGCTACAGAGACACCAAAATGATTTTACAAGGCTATGCGATTGCCCATGGATAAGCAGAGTCTACCTGTTTTCTTTGCTAGTTATTTTCTAATCTCTGCAAGCAGTAAAATCAAGATAGATAGTCTGTTTAAAAAAAAGAAATAAAATAAAATTTGTTTACTTTGAATTAAGAGTGGATATTACTGACAGATTCCATCACGGATGATCAGTGCAAAATTGATGTTACATAGTACCTGGCAGTTATCTCTCATTGAAATGAAAGGAATTTAGGATGCTTTCAAACAAAGCTGTGTCTAATTCTCTAGAAGTGCACTTGTCTGCCTTGAGGGACCTTTAGAGAAGTCTATTTATGATAAACCACTTCAAGAATAAAGTCCTCAGACGTGTAGAATGTTAACAACTATAAAGAAAAAACATGTCTGTTTAATTCAGATCATTTTCCAATTTATGTAAATGAAAGGCTTGCATTTTTTTTCTTTGCCCAAGTTTCCAATTTTCAGTGCTTTATTGCATCAAAACAAACAAACAAAAATGGATGCATTTACTGAGATGTGTGTTTAACATAAAACTCAGTGGAACAGGGATAGTTTTGCAGAATACCACTGGACTTGGCCATCTGTAAGTACTGCAAGTGGTTAAATTCAGTCCACATTCAGTATTTGATCTCAGGTGATACATATTATTTCGCATTCATTTAGGATGGTTTTGCTGTGTTGATTTAGACCTTCTGCCAGGCTGATTTCTGATTTGAGAGCAGCAAGAAGTAGTGGCTGAGAGGGAGCTGTAGAATCCAGCCGAGTGACAGTGCCACTGTCAAGCCAAATAATGATTCCTCTGTGTATCTCATTATTGGTATATGTTATCGCTCTTCTGTGGTGAGTGAAACATATTAGTACCTTCAAAATTTCGCCTTTATTTTGCTAATTGATACCATTCAGATACTTGGCTGGTACAAAAGGCGGGGCGGGGGGGGGGGGGGGGGAGGGGAAGCTATTTAGTCTTGTACACAATGGGTTCATCATGCAATTGTTTTTCCTTACAAAAATGTAGGCGTTTATTCCCTACCTGTATCCTTAATTATTACACAGATGATGAACTTAAAACTTTCAGCATACCACTGAGCTTTATGCGTAGGGAGAAAGAAGCAATTACTCCTCAGGCTGTGTAATTGTCCTGTGCACAGGTGAAAGTGCTCAAGTTAAAATCATGTGTGATGAGTAGAAGCTTAAACCAGGTTATAGAAGTAAGGTTTTTTTTTTTTTTCTTTGGGGGGGGGGGGTTTGTGGGTTTTTTTTTTTTTTTGTAAGGAAGATATGAAGGTTATTATTTGATAAATACTTCAGACTTTCGACTAACAAAGTTCATTTAAGTACTCAGAAAATTGGCTGCTTCTTAAGGTGAAGGTCCGTCTGTGAATGAAGGTGTCTAAAGCAATGGTCATGATAGCAATGAATCAGCTGCAGTGATATCCTTTCACTTCTTGGGTTATGTTTGCTTGCGTTGAATACTTCACAATGGATTTTTCTCGTAGATAGAGTTCTTTTTATGTCAAATTAAGTAGTTTAGTGAAGGTCCTAGTTCTTGATCTGTAATCCCAGGGTCCCTGAGAAACTCATTTAATATCAGCCAGCTCTGATTTTATCAACATATTTCGTGGGCCCTATATAAAAAAAAAAAGAATAACTATATTAGGATGGTATTTTTCCATGTTATGTGCTTAACTGATCACATCCAGGAGCAGAAGTATGAAGGCAATGAGGTACAAGTGCAAGGCTGGAATACATGGATCATTAAGTATCACATTAATTTCAGTAAAAATCTCTGATGGATATTTTTAGGTAGAGTATTCTCTGTGATTCCCACATAGGAAACATAGATATGAAACTGCACCCTATAATGTTTTGGTCATTTGAATTCAGAATTAAGCACTGAATCCAGCGTGAGTACAATTCACTGCCTGAAGTTTCCTAGCTACTACCAAATGCATTAATAATATGCACTAAAAGAGAGAACAGTCCCAGACCTTGTGCAGCACTGGTTTTAGCACAGTTTGCAAATGAACAGAGCTACAGACAGAGAGTATATGTGAAAACAAACGTAAATACTGAAGTAAAGGAAATCGGTGAGATTATGTGCTAGAGAATGATTATACTTTTTTTTTTTTTTTCATTGTTCAAATATTGTTGAACCAGTTTGGAAGCTCAAGCAAAGGCAGAGACAAAAGACAAGAATATGAGGTATTTATTGTTCTAGGGGTAAAAACTGATTTGCACGGTGTGGTGGCATATAAACACTGAAGAACTACTTTCTGTATTGCAAGCATAGATTTAACACATAATGTGTTCTGAATGTGTTTCTTAATGTTGGTGAATGACTTGCATTTCTTGGCATCACATATCTAATCTAGTGCCTAATCAGAAACGTAGTACAAGTATAATACAATCAGGTAAAATGCGGAAGAGCCAGTAAACTTTGAGATAAAGGTCCTTAATCTCATGACCCTTTAATAGGAAACAGAGCAGAGACTGCCAAGGCATTGCAAATGTTTCTGGATTGTTATATGCACTGTTTTCTCAATTTGGCAAAAACTTGTGTACTTATTCATAAAGAACTGAGAATTAGGGTTAAGTAAATAATGTAGGACATCCAAGAAATTAAAGGATTTGAGTTGTGGGGTTTAGCTCTGCTAAATTTTGTAGAATCGTAGAATCATAGAACAGTTAGGGCTGGAAAGGACTTTAAGATTATCTAATTCCAACCACCCCTGCCGTGGGCAGGGACACCTCACACTAAACCATGTCACCCAAGGCTCTGTCCAAACTGGCCTTGAGCACCACCAGGGATGGAGCATTCACAGCTTCCCTGGGCAACCAATTACAGTGCCTCACCACCCTTACAGTAAAGAACTTCCTTATTGTTACCCCTTGTCCTATCACTACAATCCCTAATGAAGAGTCCGTATCCAGCACCCTTATAAGCCCCCTTTGGATACTGGAAGCTGCTACAAGGTCTCCACACAGCCTTCTCTTCTTCCAGGCTGAACAGCCCCAACTTTCTCAGCCTGTCTTCATGTGGGAGGTGCTCCAGCCCCCAGTCATCCTCTTGGCCCTCTTCTGGACTTGTTCCAACAGTTCCATGTCTTTTTTTTGTTGAGGACACCAGAACTGTACACAATGCTCCAAGTGAGGTCTCGCTGCTTTTTCTTTTGACTCATTCTTCTTCACTGTATTTATGATAGCTGTAAGAGGGAAACTTTTATTTGGTGTTCTGACTGATGACTATGCTTTGCTTTTCAGCGTTCGTAGTGCATGTGTGGGCTTATTTATTTGACACAAGTCTGCTTTGTGTTGTGTTTCATCGTCTTGGACTATAGGCCAAAGACTATACATGCCCGTATTGACAGCCCTCTATTAAATTATGTGAATCCTAATTTAAAGCCTAACAGTGCCTCTGAAGTTTTATTGACCTCTTCAGCAACTCACTGTGATGGACCACTAGAGAGTGGTCCTTCTGCATACAATTGTTTTTCATTGTCACAGATGCTATACATGTATGTTACCTGGTTTGGGTTGTTTTACTTCATTCAGACAGGAATGTGTAGATACTTATCATTAAACGGAAATATTTTCTCCCTTCCACAGTGTTACATGAATAACTTCGTACCTTTATCTCTAGAGAACAACCATCCAGGGAAACATATTGTTATCAGTTTATTAATACTGGCAATCTGGAAGGGCAGATATCGTGCTCTGTTACTGCACTTTGTCAACACAAGTATAGACTATATTAACATTTGTGTTAGCCCTGATTTACTTATATGTGATTACTTGTAGCAGTTTCTGAAGGCAGCCAGCTGAAATACAGCTTTGTGTTGTTGCTTCGGATATGACTAATTTGTCACTGAAAAACAAAAAAGGTTTACTTGTAAGCCTCTTTGTCAGTATTTTAGTTGTACATTATCAAACATGCATTCCTTGGGCTGTATGATTATGTTTATTAGTAAGAAGATAAATTGGTATAATGCAGTATTTATAAATAGAGATTTCTGATGAAGGCTGTCCTGTAGCAATGAGCACTGGGCAGCAAGGGAACAGTGAGAGTAGAGATGTGTGTACTCTGAACATATGCATTTGATACAGATAAACATAATGCCTTATAAAATAAGTTCCACCAAAGGGGGAAGTTTCCTTGCCAGGGTAGATCAAAACCCAAGTCCGTAGTCACAGTGGACATTTTGACTTCATTTGACTTTAGTGATTGTGGTTCAAGAACACTTGAACCACAGTCTGAACTTTTGACCTGTGCCCCTGCCATTGCTTACTGTTGATGACAACTACAAGCTTGTTTCTGTTTGTTTTCCTCTGATAAGTGGCCTGCATATCTTAGCTCCTTCAGTAGCAGGAGCTACTGGAGAAAAACTAATTGATGAAATCTTGGTTTTACTCCCTGCCATAATGATGCACTTTTAAAAAGTGCATCATTTGGTGCTGTAGCATCCATTGATTTCTACTAATGTCTTTTTATCCTTTAGAGCACTGTGAAAATTCTGTGGAATTTAATTCTGTAACTCACACAAGTGCGCTGATAATTTCTGTTTAATAAGGGCAAAATGTAAGTCTCCTTGCTCATGAATTATACTGATTGTTGTGGAACCAACGAAAATGCAGAAGGGGAGTAGGTATTATTAATTGTGTGGACTCTTTGATCAAAATATGATAAATTTTAGAAGATTCTGGTTTATAATTAATTAGTGTTTCCAACAGATGAGCTGCAATTCTTGTCTGAAATTAGTGTTGCAGGTTAAAAAATTACACAAAATAAACTGAAGGAAAAGCGAAAAAGAAGGAAAGGCTGAGCATTATAAAGATGAAACTGTCAGGCAGATGTGTTCAGATATGTTTCTGTTGCAATGGTGTTTTATCACTTAGCTTATGAATGGCAGCTTCTTCTCTTAGGCTACCTTCATGCAATGAAAGAATCATTGCATGGAGTTCAAGTCTCCAGTTCATAGCCTCCAGGCCAATATATTGAACAGTGCAATGAGTGGGTGACAGAAAGGTCATCTTTCTGACAAGCTGTCCTTTGTATCTTTGCAGTGATGTAACACACTGGCTGACTGCTAGAATACATATTAGTTGTGATAGAAACCATATGTCTTCTTACTTACTTCAGGCAATGGATTCATAAGGTACAGGGGACATATATAGTTACATGTAGTGTTGTAAGCCCAAAACCAAAATAATTGAATGAAGTAAGACTTTGTCTGAAATGCTGGAAACATACCAGAAGTTTCAGCAATTTGTTCACGTAATCATATAAATGCATATAGCCTACTTGAAACTCACACAAATGGGATAAACTTGCTGAGCTTGAAAAATAGGGTCGTAGTATTAGTCTTGAAAAATATCCTCCTTTGGTATTTCTTGTACAATATTTTCTAAGCAAGCCAGTAATAACAGAAATAAGATTCCCTTAGAAAACTTCTGCATAGTTGTTTTCAATGTTTGTACCAGCATTGCAAAGAAAAATGTTTTGAAACTGCTTGTCCCAGTGAGCTGTGAAGAAAATGAAGTGGTTGATAGCTTGTTTCCCTTCTATCTCATACTCCATCTCATATCTCTTTGTTTCAAGAGAAAAAAATCTTAAGTATTCTCTTGCTGAAAAGCAAGCACTTAAAGAGTGATCTTCCATTTCAGTTATTAAAACAGTTTTACTAAGTTCTTACCATGACAAAGTAAAGCCTTCACTTTCAGATGCTTACTCAGCAGAGTAATACAAGTCTCCAGATTTTGAGGTTCACCCGTCAGTTTTTCCTATACAGTGGAGTTACTGTGAAATGTCATAATAATCTCACCAAGTTCCCTGAAGAACTTGTCAACAGTCAGGAATCTGGTTGTCAAAAAAAAAAAAAAAAAATGAAAAATTAATGTGTTTCCCATCCATAATGACTCATTTTACTGAAGCATTCAGTCTATGGAAGTACTTTTGCTCCTTATGCATTCTGGTTAGATGCTTATTGTGCCTGAGCTGCTTGAAATACAGAAACATGTTACAGTTGGGTTTCCAACTGCTATGTGCAAAGAGTGTCTATCATTTCAGTACAGTATCATTTTAGTACAGTGTTACCCATATACTTGTGCTGTCTTTTCTTTTTCCACATACAGCTGCTTCTTTTAAAAAGGACTGAGAATTAGGACTTTGAAAGCATGGCGTGTGCCTTTTATTTTAAACAAATATGAATGATGCTAAGTATGAACTTCCAAGTCATTCATTATTATTAAGCTCATTTGGAGCTGGACTGCTCCCCTCTTTGTTTTTAGTGTGTTTTCTTCTTGTGGAAGATGCCAGATTGACAGCCTTGAAAACTCAGATCTCTCTGTTTATCAGCACAAACACCCCTCCTGCCTCATATATTTACCTGAAGTGAGAGCGAAGGTGGTTCAGTCTCCGTGGCCATTAAATCCTGTTGATTCCATCCATAAGAATGCCAGTACTGAAAGATGTCATAGTGACTTTGTTATCTGAATGACTGCTCAAAAGACACTAGATTGAGACTCCAAATTCATCTCACATACCTCTGTGCACATACGACAGTAATGGTTTTCATTCATGGTGAATCTGGGATGGATTCAAAAGGTGTCTTAGATTTAAAGCTTTCTGAAATTCAATAACCTTCCCCTGAGCCACACAGTCCCTTCACTTACTTGAGAAACTTGTTCATGTTTTTTAACAGGTTCCTTTTCATGTATGAGGTCTTTATTGTTTTCAATAGCTTTCTATCAGAAGGAAATAGTTTCTAGGATCTGTGGGGCATATGAATAAGAATTCTGGAGGATTTACCTGAATGCAGAAAGCAGCACAGAAGCTGGGACTATTGCATGTCTTTGTTTTATACTGTTAAACAGGCTGCAGGTACCTGTCTTTAATCTGAATTCTGACCCTGCTTACCTTACCAACAGGGGTTGCAAAGCATTGAGGAATTTAAGGAGAGAAAAGTGTAATTGGAGAGCCCTCAGTAAAGTAATCTTGCTTTCTGCCTCAGTTCCCCTAACTAGAAACTGGGGATAGCAATGCTTAACAAGATATGATTTTAAAAACTGATAAGTTTATATTTAAGTAATTTATCTGGCTTGTAAAATGATATTATTTCCATCCAGATGAGGCATCCATTAGTAGATTAAGAGTAAAATTATATCTTCTGGGTTTTTGGTTGTAATAAGGTTTTCAGACCACTGAAATGTTGTGTAGGTCATTTCCTGCCACCTTTTTTGTTCACAGTACTTCTCTGGAATAGAAATACTCCTAGAAAATTTAAATACAAGTCACAGTAAAGTTTGCTTGAAGAAAAACCTGTAGAAAACATATGAGCTTCATTAGTTATCAGGCAGTATTTAACTGAACCAGTATGCTGAACAGATGCTGCTCACCAAAGGGTGCTTTTGTCTAAAAATCATTTTAAGCATAACAAAAAAGAATAAAAAAATGTAGAAAACTTACCTGTGAAAAAGAAGCCTGTATTTCACCTAAAAATAAAAGACTGTTTTTCCTTGTGTCCCATGATTTCCATGTCTAAGATGAGTGTTAATGGTGTGCACAGTCTTTTTATTGGTAAGGCTTTGTGTGCTCAATAGAAGGAGAAAGTCCTCAATCAAGACCCCAAATTCGTATGACAGAAGTGGCTGCAGAATAAATTCTTTTGAGCTTCATTTACTTTAGAAGGTAGCTCCACATGCATGCTAGACAAGGCTATTCATAACATCAAGTGGCTTGTAGGGAGCCTGGGGGGGATTTAATATCTGATTCTGTAGCTGATAAAAATACTGCTGATAATATTCTGGTGCTGGGTGAATCATCTTCCTCCAAATTAAAATATAAACACAAAAGAGTATACACTATATATATACATTTACTATAGTAAACACAAGAGTTTTTTAAAAAATTACAAGCCTGCAGAACTCAAACTGTTTTATGTCAGCATTCTATTACACATGCACAATCTGTTTTATGGATAGAAGGCAAGATTTCTATTTCCTGTGTGCTCACTGTTGGATTTACTGGGGTAGGTGATAGGTGTTTCCCATCCAGGTAGCCGTGCAGTGGATGAGTCTCTGACTCACTGTGCCCTTACCAACTTAGCTGCACACAGTGAGGGTGAGTTGGTAAGAAAAGTTAGAATTGGCAGAATGTCCCAAGGAAAGTGCTTAGATTATTGCTTCCATAGCAGGAGTACAGAAAGACTGTGGGGCAACTCTTAACCAGGTTTCTTATTTGATTCTGCAGTAGCAGAAATACAAGTTTCATCTTACAGCATGCAGGTAAATCACACATTCCTCAGATAAGCTCTGCGGTTTGCCTGTCATTAAAGATGGTCCAAACCCATTTTGGATATCTTGAAAATTGCAGCATATATAATCTAACTCTAAGCCCTATTGACATTCCTGACATTTATATCTTTGCTAACATACTTTATTCCTCTGTATAACTTCAGCAAGAAGGAAGAAGACATTTCTGCACTGAATATAGTTTCAGATGTATCACATGGCCCAATCAACTGTAGCTTAAGTAATTTGAAACTTTTTTCCACTGACTTTCATGGGATCTGTACTTTGGATATGAGTAGGGGAGGAAAATAAAATTTAACCTCTAGTATTGTATATCAGAGTATGTTGTAGAGGTCTTTTTAGGGCAATAGCTCTTAATTAGTATACAGAATTTTCCCTCTTATGAGGTTCTCCCCAGTTCTTAAACTACATATAAATTTTGTTAAACGTACAGGTATATTGAATTTATATTAAGTTCTTTGTGTCTGTGCCTTAAGGAACACATTTTTATTGTAAAAGTTACACTTTTAATGCATGGCCACTTGTAAATAATATATTAGTAATCAGTAAATGATTAATACATGTTTTCCCCCTTTGTTATTTAGGGCAATGTTGAGTAGGATAGTAAGAACTAATGCACATTATAATGTGTAAGTGCTACGAAATAATGGATAGCCTCCTGTGGTAATGTATTTTAGTATTATTTATACATATCTCTCTCGTATGTTATACAGTGGAACTACTTGCATTAATTTAAGAAAGCAATGCCCAGACTTGTTCTTCATTTGTCCAAAATTGTCATCTTAGTTTATAGTGATACTGATATTTGGTATTTACCTTTTTAAAACATTAATGCTGTTTACTGCAGCGCTGTCTGGACCACTGTAATAACGAAAGGGACTTACAAATTTCTAAGCAGCTCTGACCTCATCCTGCAGTGCAGTCAGCAGGAAGGACTCCCTGCACCAATATGGACTCCCACCAAGTTCAGTGGAGGTGCACAGATGTGAAAGCCGCTCAGGGGCTGATTATGCTACCTGTAGAGAACTAAAAGGATGAAATATAACCAGTACAACAGGGACTCAAATACAAAGCTTAACGCATTTCACAGTGAGCACAACTGAAAGTGTAGCTGTGATTTATGAACCTGATTGCCACATTTCTTTCCTTTTTTTTTGTTTGTTTGTTTTTTTTGTTTGTTTGTTTGTTTTCCCCACAAAATGTGTGGTTCTAAATGCATTAGAACCAGTAAAATCTCAGAGCTCAAAGCTTTCTCACAGTATTTGCTTATTTGTTATAGGTTTATAACAGTTTTGAGTACATGTTGTAAATGATAATTTACAACTACAGACCAGTCTCACCTCTGTGCCTGGCAAAATCTTGGAGCACATTCTCCTGGACAGCATGCTAAGGCACATGAAAAACAAGGTGCTTGGTGACAGCCATCATGACTTCACTAAGGGGAAATCCTGCCTGACCAATTTGGTGGCCTTCTATGAAGGGGCTACGGAACTGATGGACAAGGGTAGAGCAGTTGATGTCATCTACCTGGACTTGTGCAAAGCGTTTGACACTGTCCCACACGACATCCTTGTCTCTAAATTGGAGAGACATCAGTTTGATAGGTGGACCACCGGGTGGATAAAAGAACTGGCTGGATGGCCACACACGAAGATTTGTGGTCAATGGCTCAATGTCCGGCTGGAGATGGGTAAGGAGTGGTGTCCTGGTGGGACTGGTCTTGTTTAACATCTTTGTCAGTGACATGGACAGTGGGATTGAGTGCGCCCTCAGCAAGTTTGCCGATGACAACAAGCTGTGTGGTTCTGTTGATGCGCTGGAGGGAAGGGATGCCATCCAGAGGGACTTCGACACGCTTGTGAGGTGGGCTGATGCCAACCTTATGAAGTTCAGCCATGCCAAGTGCAAGGTCCTACACCTGGGTCTGAGCAGTCCCAGGCACAGCTACAGACTGGGCAAAGAAGAGATTCAGAGTGGCCGTGCGGAGAATGAACTGGGAGTGTTGGTCAATGAGAAACTTAATATGAGCCGGCTTCAGTGTGCGCTCGCAGCCCAGAAAGCCAACCGTATCTTGGGCTGCATCAAAAGGAGCATGACCAGCAGGTCGAAGGAGGTGATCCTGCCCCTCTACTCTGCTCTTGTGAGACCTCACCTGGAGTATTGTGTGCAGTTCTGGTGTCCTCAACATAAAAAGGACATGGAACTGCTGGAACAAGTCCAGAGGAAGGCCACGAGGATGCTCAGGGGACTGGAGCACCTCCCGTATGAAGACAGGCTGAGGAAGTTGGGGCTGTTCAGCCTGGAGAAGAGAAGGCTGCGTGGGGACCTCATAGCAGCCTTCCAGTACCTGAAGGGGGCCTATAGGAATGCTGGGGAGGGACTCTTCGTCAGGGACTGTAGTGACAGGACAAGGGGTAATGGGTTAAAACTTGAACAGGGGAAGTTTAGCTTGGATATGAGGAGGAAATTCTTTCCTGTTAGGATGGTGAGGCACTGGAATGGGTTGCCCAGGGAAGCTGTGAACGGTCCATCCCTGGCAGTGTTCAAGGCCAGTTTGGACAGAGCCTTGGGTGGGATGGTTTAGTGTGAGGTGTCCCTGCCCATGGCAGGGGGGTTGGAACTGGATGACCTTAAGGTTCTTTCCAACTCTTAACTATTCTACGATTCTGTGATTCTATAATTTTGGTTTTGTTAAGAATCAAAATAACACAGAAGTATTTGGCTTCCTTTTCCAAATACTTTCAAATGTATTTAATTTTCAACTTTCCTTTTTAAACACATATTAAAAATCCACTGGTTTTCACATGGATAATTTATGAGTATCAAAGGGCAGGCTCATAGTAACAAACAATTAATAATCTTAATGAAAATGCAGTGACTGCAAAATAAGCAAACAGAATTGAACACTTGGTGTTTGAATGGCTGCCTTTTCTCATGGCAATTAATGGGCACTTTTAAACTGGTTTCTTGTGGAATCTGGTCAGTCCAATAAGTGCTTTCTACTGCTATATTCAGTACAATTACAAATAACGCTGTGGCTGTGTATTCTGAGCTTGCAGTACTGGATTCAGTGATGATGCGTAATGATGCTTTTCTGTGCTCATTTCAGATCTGGGCTGTGGTTTGTTACAGGTAGAATACATAAAGATAACTTTCAAATATTTTCTATGTATATGTCTTCGAATGATGCAGTACTATAATGGTTATAGTAATACAATACTAAAAGTACTAATGGTACTTTTTAAGCTGAGTGGCGAGGTGGCGCAGTGGGACTCAAGTTTGCATGTATCAAAGTTTATTTGTACTGTGCCACATGACAGCATGTTACTAGCTTGATCGAGGACTATCAAACCTGAAATTTCGAGTGGAAGTGACTTGAATTCATACAACTGGGAGCTGACAGAGAGAACTCGTGTTGGTCTGTATCCATCCATGTAGATACAACCTAGATTTTCACCTTAGTTCTTAGGAAATAAATAGAGGAAGTATTACACTCTTCAAGGGTTCCTGAGAAATACTCTGCTGAGCTAGGTTTAATTTCCATGGATAGATGTCCACTAGTGCCAGAACTGTCACATCTTGTCCCCAAGCTGACACAGCAGTAAAATGAAGCAATTATGATATATATATATTTTTTGGTGGGGTTTTTTTTTTATTTTTTTTTGTTATGCATCTCACTGCCATATATAAATGTCATCTGGCATTTCAGACTATATCAAAAACTCCTGAAAAATATTAAAATAGTGTTTTCCGTAATGTTTTCTGAAGAGGTTACTCTCCTTTAAATGCAAAATAATAGTTCCATTAATTCTCATTATGGTTCTGATTATTAAATGTTCTAACAACATAGCGTAAAACGCTGGTTTGCAGTTCTCTGTTTCTAAGGATTGCTCAAAATTTCAAGTGGAAGGATGTGGTTTGAGATTTTGCTGGTTTTCAATCCATACTTAAAGGAAGAATAATGCAGGCCTTGAGATTCAACAGTCAGTTTTTTCTCTTATCGTGGCTTCTAGTTTTTGTGTGATATTTCATTATTATCTGGCTTCTACTGTCTCTCTTCCAGTGAAGTGACGGTAATTTATACACACCTGTTTATTGTATGCAAGAGTGTTTCCTGACATGTTTTCTCTAGTTTTAGATATGTAATAGATATGAAGCGTCACCTATCTGTTCCTTTTTACTGTGTTTTGAATTTCTGAACGTGAAACATTTTCCCTGGGTGGCAGTGGGTATCCTTTTCTACCTCTAGGAAGACAGTAGAAACAACCATATAGAATCACAGCGCTAAAATATGAAATCGTGTATAGTTTTTGTAAATACATGTATCTGAGTAAACTGATAAATGAACATGATTAGATATCTGCATCCTTGCAAGACCTGTCTACTGGCTGAAGTTTGGACATTTGAAATTTTCATGATACTAGAAGATTTTAAGATCAGAAGGCTAAAAGAAAGTAGAGTTTTATCCTATTTAATTTAATTAAATTTATTTAGTATGAAAAAGGGATAAAGCTAACTGTCTCCAGCATAAAAGCTCTTTAAATACATTAGTTCCTAAGAGGCCTGCAGTCTGAAAGCCACCGTGCTTTTAGATGAATTAGACATTGTCTTCCTTCGTTCCTTTTGTAACCTGGAATAGCTTCTCAAGTTCTTTTAGTACAGGAGGGTGCTCAGGCACACAGTCTTGAATTGCAAGTACACGTAATAGTGAAAGTGCAATTCAAAACTCTTTCTCACTCATGTTTTCTATTAAGGTCCTAGACCATCCTGAAATCTACTTAACAATTAAAAAAAAAAAAAAAAGTCTTCAAGAAAGGTCTGCTCAACAGTACTAATATCTTCTTCATTTCACATGCTTTTTAGAAAGTATTACAAAGTATTACACAATCTTGGACTGAGTTGGATTGTGTTCAGAATATGCAGAATTGAGACAGGGCACGCTCATTCACTATACAAGTCAATAGCTGCATGTTGCCTTATATCTTTAGATAATACACCAGGCAAAGTCCTTTCCTGCAGAACTGCAGACCTAAGAGAAGGGGTGACACAGCACAGAATTGCAGGTTTCTGTTGCTTATAGTTCTTGTTTCCTGATCTGCTCAAGACACATTTCATATTAGTAATGTGATGTGCACTCCACAGCGCAATTTTCTGCGCTGTAGTTTTTTTCACAGCAGTTTTTATTCAAGATAACTATATGAATATACATGATCTGCATAGATCCTGGGTTTTAGGAAAAATTTTGCATGTTTATTCCTGGATTCACAAACGTCACTAAGATTAAAATCGCATACGATCTTCAAATCTAAATTCTAAGTGTATGTGAACCATATTACTAGGCAAGTAATAACAAAGCATATATTTTAAAAGATACTATATGATTAATCTCTTTAAGCAGTGGTGAGTTTCACACCTTCTGTGGTAGCGTGTTACAGTGTTTAATTATCCAGAACAATTTTGAACAAAAATCAGTACACTTGGCCTTATTAATGTAAGCCAATGCAGAGCTTTTTTAAAGCAGCCTCCAGACAGGATTTGTAAACATCAACTTCATTTTTGTTTGGTACAAAGCACATTAACAGCAGCAGCAGAGAGCGAGCTAAAATTTTACACGTAGAGAATTAATCACAGCGGGTGATGACAGGCTGGTAAAGTGTCTCGTTAGTAAAAGAATAACAAGGAGTTTAATAGAGAGTCAGTGTTTTATAAGTATAATCACCTAGGTTTTCGGAAGGGATTGGTGATTTGGGAATGCCTCTAGTTTTGATGCCAACTCAAAACACCCGATTTTCATCTAGTGTTTAGAACCTTTTCCTGCAACTGCTTTAAAGTGTTTGAGGGTGAGCATCCCAAAGTCAGTAGACTGTTTTATCAGTCTTTGACGAAATCATAGACTAAAAAAATGCTTACATATTTTAGGAGGCAACAGCATGGTTTAAGAGGCAGATTTGCAGCAGATACAAAATACTACAGACCCAAACAGTGCAGACAGAGTAGTGCCAGTTTACTGTAGTTGAGATACTGCTCCCACCATGAACTCCTTGCAGTAGAAGATTCAATCATTCTAAGGGAAAGCTGTATGTTATGTGGAAAGCTAACACGCACACCCTCACACACACCCCATGCCAATCATGCAGCCACAACGCTTACCACAATACAGTATTTTGGAAATGCTTTATTTCAATCATGCATTCTTCTTGCAACAGCTGTAGCTAACATAAGATCTAATCTGGAAAAGGGCATAATAAACACAGCTGCCAGAATCAGGAGGCATAACCATAGAAGACAAGAACAAGTTGTAACTTGAATGGACAGATTGGAAAACGGAAGGTGTTAGGAAGAAATTCCGGTATTATTTTAGCTATTTTGGGGTTGAACTAGGAGTTTTAGAGCAAGCGTGCTGGGTAGTTTACTCTTGTGAAGTAAAACTAATCTCTTCAAACAGATTATCTGTTAAACGTAGCGGGGGGATGTTTCCTATTTTTAAGCTTTTCATGATCCATTTATACTATTATTATGATTGTGGTTTATTCTCATGAGTGCATTTTCCTCAACTACTGAGCATATAATTTATATAACCTTGTCACACACTACATTGCAGGTAGGTGTTTTATGGCATGTTTTGTTTATACTTTACTGTTGTTGCGTGCAGTAATGATGTTTCTGCTGTTTCCAATTTCACTCATTAGAGCAGGGTGGAAAGTGGGCAAAGCATTTTTTAACAACTAGGGACTAAAGCACAGTAGCGCTTTCAGCAATGCCTGATTCTTAGAGGCCCTCACCTGGTGTAATACGTAGCTACAAGTTACTAGATTTTGTAAATGATACAGGAAGAAGTATGCACCAAAAAAAAAAAAAAAAAAAAGTTAATGAAATGCAGTCTACAGTTAGCAAGACCAGAAGACTTAGAGAAGAGAGCTTGAGGCTTGCTCTGTAAATTCCATTGGTGTTTAAGGAACTAATTTGTTTAATGCCTCCAACTGAAGTATATTTGTTCTTGATGGAAACCGATGTACTGAGGAATTTTGCAGCTTTTTAAAGTCAGGTAACTTTATGTGCAGAGGTTCTGAGGAATTGGCTTTTGGACCTTTACATACTTAAACCAGCAATCAGGTAATGTCTCTGGTGGCGTTTGTCATCAGATCTGCCTTCTGTGTTCAGAGATGGCTCCTTTCTCTGCTAAAGCTGCTACCTGAAGCAGTGCTGTTGTGCAGAGTGGTGCAGGAGGGGCACCCAGACTTTGTAACCCGTGTACTGAAGTAAAGGTTTGTTAGTGCAAAAAAACCAAACTGTGTTTTGATGCTTCCCCCTGCTAAATATATAGAAGTCACAGGGAGAATTTTGATGTCCCCCGATCTATTGAAGTCACATTGAGAGGATTTTTAGTGTTAGTTATATAGCCAAATTATTTCTTGATATTCAGTTCACAATAAATCTACTTAGGGTGCTTTGTTCTGATGAGCTCATTTAAATATATTATATTAAAAAACTACATTTTCAGAAGCTTCTCTAGACGTTTCTTAATCGGTTGTCATGGTGATGTCACTGATCACAGTTTTTAATGTCCCATTTGAAGATTATACACTACTTAATGATCCAAAAAACAGGTCTGATTTCTTCAAAAAAACCCCAACTTTCCATGAAATGAATTACACAGGTTACTCACACTAAAAAATAATGAAAGAATGCAAATGAAACAATGTAAAGGAATATTTCCTTAAGATTATAGGCCTAGAAAATGTTCTACATAAAGCACTTCTTTGATAAACATTGCAATAGAATGAAAAAGCTGCAATCAAAAAATTTCACAATGGATAAGAGTAAAGAACACCTGAAATGTCCCTGTGCAATCTTCTTCTCTCTTTACAATTACAAAATGGTAATGGTGTGGAGAGCATGTGAAATTATTTCATATTTTAAAGAAATTTGTTGTGACATATTTCTCAGCTCCTGGTTGGACTGTCACTTTGATTTAGGTAGCTTTGCAAGCTGTAGCAGAGTTCTAGCTGGGAATTCAGTTTCAGCTTCACCTGACTGTGGTCCAAATTTGAAGAGGGAAAAAAAAAACCAACCAACCTCTTCATTTTTATGTTTCATGCTATTTTTTCTTGCCCTTAAAGGATAAACTGTCACTGGTGGTTGCTGTAAAAAGCTTAAAAGCATGCTTTCATTCCTTTCATAAACAATATTTTAAACAAGTGGTATTTTTTCAGACTTTTTAAACCTTTACATTTATAGGTATCCTAGTCTATAACATCTGTTCGTATTCTTCCTGTCTATCCAGACTGGAACAAGACACATCAACTTGATGTTACAATGCAAATTACTATTTTGTCTGATTAGGACAGTATCACTTCCTATTTAAAATTCATTTTCCATTTAGGTCCATTTCCCCAAAATTGATTGCGAAAATTGCTTACTACCCTTAAGAAATCAAGAGGCTTTCAAGTGACATAGGATGCACTGACATCAGTGTTCAGGTTTGAAGCAGGAGGACGCTTTAAAGCTCATCTGACCAGTGTTGGTTGCTGTCTGTCCTTTGTTCCACATCATGTGCAATCACAGAGCGCATGAACTGGATTCCATTCAGCTAAACCAGCAGATCTCTTCCAGACCCTTAGTCCAGCATAAATCCTTCTAAAGCATGTGTTGCACAGGCATCAAGTCCTCAGTAATAGCTGGTTATGTCACCCCATTTCTCTATTGTCTCCTGACTGGTCTCTGCATTGTGCATGAGTATCTTTTGAGTTTTCTTATGCAGGTAGTGGCAGTTAGCTTCCAGGACTAATCATGAGATATTTGCTTTATATTGTTTATGCCACCTATTCTGCTATTCATTCTCTCTACATTTGTGAAGCTGTACAGTCCTTTAGCCTGATTCGCATTCCATGCTGTGTCCACAGGACATACTTCAGGCTTACTAAAGATATGCTGGAGAGCAATTTATTAACATGGAATACAGGGCAATTTTAATTTCATCCTTTTTTCTTGACTCCCTTTGAGAGCTTGGGCTTTACTGTTTGCAAATTATTTTCCTTTTTGGTTCCTTTTTTTTTTTTTTTTTTTTTAGTTTTTTTCAAATAGTTTCTTTAATAAAAGGCGTTTGCTACTCAGGCCTAATTTCACCTCATCAGGGCTCTGTGACTTTAATGTTTAATGACTTTATGTGTACTGTGTCCATTACTAAAAGCTAACCAAATCTCCATACAGATAATTGTTCTGATAAACTCCAAAAGTTTTATTTCTCCACAGTGTGTGCAAGCAGTATGTAAAAGAAATAAAGAATGACACCACAAATGTCTTTAAAGATACAGTGGAAAGGATTAAGTAGAGGGAAACCTATGAAGGTTGTACAATCTGTAGAGCATCATGCATATGACGTAACAGCCACAACCTTAAATATCTGGTGCTTCTTCACAGCCATGAATACTATATTTGGCATGTAATGAAGTCTGGACTATAGAAAGAAAGTGGTTTTATTCTGAGAGGCTTAAAGATAGAACCCTTCAGAACTGAACCCAACTGTTCTTTGAGATATGTGTTTAAGTTCAAAGCTGTACTTAACGGTAATTCTAGGTACCTTCCCATGAAATCTTGGCAGTTGTACAAACCCAGTACCAAAGCCTACTGAGCTTTTACTGGTTTTACTGTGGATAGAAATAATGTTTCCTCGTTCTTTTCAGTAAATAATGCTAATTAAAAAAATCACTGTTTTTTTAATTTTCTTGCGGTGGTTATTACTGCAGTTAAACCAATATCAGTCAAAATAAACATTATAAAAAGGTTAAAAGGAAATAGTAAGAATTATTCTAAAAAACAAATGGTTATTCTGATCAGGAAACCAGTCTGCTTTAAAAAACAGTCAAGAAATGAACCTCCTCTTTTCTTGCAAAAGACAGCCATCTTTTATTAGTATTCATCTCACTCATAAAGTATTTCCTTCAGTCCTTAGTAGTGAAAAGAGCCACGTAGCTTGGTGTGTTCTAGCAAAAACTTAGCAGGTTTTCAGTAGTGTAGGATCTGCTTGAACAGTGGCCCTTTCTAATAAAGAAAATAAATGTAACAATGAAAAATATGTTCTTGTTGCCTGTTTAGGCCTGGCAGAATGAGGCTTTTGCCTCTGACAAGTAATCTACCTTTTTATTTTCCCCAAGACCTCAGCTCTGCTGCTTTGCTTTCAGCTTAAAGTCTGCATAAATTCATGAGCTATTTCCATCCTTTTCTACCTTCTCAGCCTTGCTCTTCTAAGTCATGTTGCTATGAAACATTGTGCGTTTTCAGTTTCCATTGACATGAGCGAGTCTTGGTGGTTGTCAGCACGTAGCAGCAAAGCACCAGGGTTTTTCCCCTCAGCAGCTAATGCGCTGCCTACCATGTCTTGTCTAGAAATCCCTCTCACATTTCTTCATTTCATCAGTTAGCTCCTTATCTCCTTTGGCACATCATCACAGTCCCCTAGGTTGCTTCAGGAAGATCACTTCTCTTTTGTGCTCCATGTCCCTCTAATTATTATGTAGAACCATGCGACTGAAGGTATTTCTATTTCAGTTAGCTTTAGGAAGAGAATGTTTTTGAATGAGCAGATTTCAGTATACACCTCTTCATAGTTAAAAAAGGAATATATGTAAGATTCATAGATAACAAAGTTTCAACACATCTAACTTCTTCAGCCTACTTTAATGCTTTTTCTTATTTTAGATAACCTATTTTATCTTTATTTGCACTGAAGCTGAGGAATGGCAGTGTTCCAATTGACCTGTGAACTTTTCACAAAGTCTTCCTTTTCTTGGCCAAACTTAACAGTAAACATTCCTTCTGTAGGAATGTTCAGTTTGTTTATGTACATAGTCATACCTTGGGAAATTCATAGGATGACTGGTTTAGCTTCACTTCTTTCAGTGATTTGGGATTTTTGAGAATAAGAGAAATTTTGAAGGGTGGCTGACATAAAGAATGTTATTAAAATGCATAACAGCTCTATAATTTAAATGTTTTTTCTGATCATGACAATAGATTGTATTTTATCTTTTACATACTGTAATTGCAGTCCCTCGTTCACAGTAATGGCTCATTTGTGATCATACAGTAGCTTGTTTAGGCCAAATATAGGTCATTACATTGCTGTGAAGTATTCAGCACTTTGTGGCATTATATGCTGACCTCTTCTTTCTCAGATCATTTAATTTATTTTTTTGTGGGTTTTTTGTGGTTGGGTTATTTTTTTGGGGGTTAATTCCTTCATCTAATGGACGGACATTTAATACACCATTGTAGACTAACTGGTGTGCATCCACACTAATGGTGAAGTAATTAGCTCTTCAAGTTGGCATAAAAGATGCTGAACAAAATATATTTATTTGTCATTGAATATTCACAAGAGACCGTTATCTTAGTTACAGTTCAACAGTAAGATCCATGGTAGAAAGGTGAATTTCCTTCTAAACTTGAGACCTTTCCATACTGTCATTCAATTTGATTAATGTTTACATTAACAGCAATTTATTGGTCACTTGTTCCGCAGAAGCTTTCCAGAGAGACATTATATATGCTAATGTGTTACTACTTACATCTCCATAAAACATACACAGATTACAAATTGGAAAATACAGGACTAATTAACACTGATCAGCAGATGCGTATGCTGATGTGATATATTGAGAAAATCTGATTTTCAGCTTCATTTATTCAGAATCAACATGTTGACCATCATTTTGAAGAATGCCTGAGTGAGCTTTAAAACACATCACTAAGACCCTAGTCATATATTCAGCCTTATTTTTCTGTATCTTTGAAAGTTGTATGACAGTTACATAACTGTGTAAGTAAAGATACACTGGTGAAGTAATCCAAGGATGATATTCATAAGGCTGATTCACACAGCCCCAAAAAAATACATTTCTGCATAGATTAGAACTGAAACCTCCCTTTGTTATGTATTGTTCTTAGATATATTTTTTTGATAAGAGTAGGATATATGATAAGAAAGAAATCACAGCATAGCTACAATCAAAAAGGAAAAAAAACTTTAAGGCAATTAGGGTGTTCAGAGATCATTATCTGTCTAGTACAATATGAAAGGAATAGCTTCCATTTCTGGTAAAGGAAATGTATCAAACCCTCACTTTATTCTTGTTTTGTGCAAGTACATTCATACACAAGTGCACCATATGCTAGCGGGCAGCAAGACTAAGGCAGATGCAAAGGTTTATGAGAGAAGCACACAGAAGAGAGAATTCAGCATGAAGAAGCCGGCTGATCTCACAGCCCATAATCAGAAAGGAACATGTCATTCCTGTTTACTCCGAGGCAGTGCTGGGAAATGAATAGCATTAAACATTCAGCAACATTATTCCTTTTCTGTGTCTGCATAAATTTTTAACAGTTTCAGTGTCCAAAATAGCTTATATAAGTTTTAAATCTAGGAAAATATGTTCAATCATAATATGCATTTGCCAGTCAGTCCAATAAATTGAATTTCAGAGTACTGCCCTTAAAGTCTGAATTGGACTGGTTTTGAATCGATTTGAAATTAAATCTTAAATAGTGCCATTACAAGAGGCTAAGTTTTAGCCTACTAAAAGGTACCCCAGAAAAATTGTGCCTCTTCTGTCAGATACAGCTTTGCTAGCCTGCATATGCTCACATACATGAGTACCTACTTTTTCTGTCATCGCTGATGATATGAGATCCATATGGATATTACATATAGGCACACATGTTAAGTGTAAAATGTATCTCAGCTATGTTGCTGTTCTTATAGAATGCCATTCCAAGGATTTCTATACAGTAAGTCCTTGGTGGTTTTATGGTCTCACAGACCTACCCCCAGCCCAGCCTTCAGACTCCCCACTTCCACTAGTATTTCCTCTGCACCAGCTTTAAAAAACCTTTCAAACATTTGAGCAATATGTCATATTTTCTCATCTGTTGTGAACAAGGTTCAGGTCATCCATGCAGTCTGTTCACCTACCATAACCGCTTTCTCTTAACAGGTGGGGAATGCTCTGCCAGAATGTAACAGTGACATAGGAAGATTCATGAGCTGGAAGAGCTTCTCTCTGTCTAGTCAAATCTCTAAGCATTTCAAATTTTATTAATCTCTACTATTACCTGACTGACTGTTCCAGTGCATTATGGCTTGCAAGCAGTGTGGATGGACATTCAATAAGGGGCTTTACTATTACAAACAGGACTGGTGTAACAAAAGAGGGATTTGGCTTTCTTTTCCAGTCAGGAGAACAAACCAAGGCGAACTGTTATACGTCCTTAGCAATTTTCCTACCACAATTTCCTTCTAAATGTTTCTGACTGTAGCTCCCTGATTTTGACAAATACTTCATCTTCAAAGGAACTTTTAGCTTCAAAGTGTTGTCTTTTCTTGAAAACAAACAAGAAACATACAGAGCATGTAAAAACATGGTTTATGGACTAAAGTTTTTAGGAGTAAAATTGTTTTGATTTTCCAGCTGCTGGTGAGGAGTCTGTAAAAATGACTTTGTGTGCAAGTTAGTATTTCTGTGCAGGATGGCATTTCCTCCAGTCTAACCTTCTTACACAGAAAATTTTTGTAGGTACTTCAGTAATTCAGTTTAACTTCTGCTTTTCTTCCACAGTGTGGGAATTCTGCTCTAACCACAGATATTTATCTGGAAACCACCGTAGTAATAGTATCGTCTGCTGATTTTTGTCTTCTGAGCTCATCACTTCACAGGTGAAATAATCATTCTGGAAGATACATGCAGTATGGGTATTAGATTAATTGCTTATTTTTTAAGAGAAAAAACATAAAAGGAATTCATGCCCTGTACATTTCTATATTTAAAGAATAAATTATGGAAATTACTGCATTTGTTTGCAGAAGATAAAATCTTGCTCAAGTATTTACCAGTACTGTATTCAAACAGGTTGTGGATATAACACCCTCTTCTCTTTCTTTTGTACTTGACCAACAGTAAAACCAAAGTTTTCTACATCGGCTCACTTCTTTGGCTCAGACAGCAAAAAGAGGGGCAGCTAGTTGGTGCTTTTTTAGGAAGAATGAAATCATCCATTGTCTTAACTGAAAGAATAATTAGTTCTTCCAGAATATCCAGTGTAGTTCTTGAGAGTAAATAAATTGAATTTTGAGTCATGACAATATAATAATAATTCAAGAAGCATCCAGATTTATTGTCTTATTTGTGGGGGGTGGGGAGAAGAGGGGAGTTACTAGTGAGATGGGAATTGGATACTGTTTTACCCAGTTTTAATGTTTTTCTACAGTTTTACTGGTTTACCCAGTTTTTACCCTGTTTTACTGGGTAAATCTGCTGTGGATTTTGTAGTGGATCACTTTGGTACTCTGGAAACAGCAGAGCTTATGTAAATTAAGGAAGAAGGAAAGAAATTTCTTTGACAGGGGCCCAAAGACATAGGTAAAGAAAGCTCCAGCCCTTTCTGCTGCAGAGAGAGTGTACAGGGCATTCTTTTTAAAGAAATGGTACTGAGGGCGTATCATGCTTTCACCAGCAGTCAGACCACTCTGAAGCTGCCTCAGTTTCTTCCTAGTGCTGTGTACTTGCAAGTACTTCGATGAGTCTGAATGCTGCCAATACTACGTCTCTCTTAGAGAGCAGCATTTTATGTCAGAATTTACATACAAGTACGGCAGAACTGTATATCCATATCAGGTGTTGATACGTCTTCAGATTCTGTCAACCAGTTTAATGTTACCCATTACTATTCAGAAACCTGAATATTAAGGTTCCTGAGTAAGGATATACAGTATCTGAGTAACATTTCTCATATGAAGATAGAGCATCTACGTTCACAGAATGCAGCACAGCTGTCTGCAGGTCACAGAAAATGTGATGATTTCACCACTTGAATATATTTTCCTCTTTTTTTAACTCAAAAAAATCTTTCATGCTATATTGTCATGTAACTGTACTGGATTAGAGGCAAATGACAGGTAGAAATACAAAAAGTGCCTGTGATAAGACAAAAAATACCCTACTCTGTGTTGGTGCTAATAGTGAAATACAAGAATCTGTGACTCAAGACTATGAAAGCTAGCGATGAACACTGTCTTTTCTCAGATGCATTGCACTGTATTGGGCCTGTATTGTGACAAAATCTAATGCTCTTTGTTGATGTTTGTGTCCATACAGGTATGCACAGATACATGTGTAAGGATACTATCCTGTCCTCATGCACTGGCAGCCTTCAAAGTCCTTTGTCTGTTTTTCTTGCAGAACATGATACTGTTTGTACTTCTTGTACCAAATCAATTTAGAAGTGATAGCAATTTTAAAAGTCCGTATATCTTAGGGGGAGGTGAAACGTCATGTGTTGGCAACAAAGAGAAAGGACATCAATTATATGCAGCAAATACTGTTTATTTTTTTCATTCACCTGTCAGTTTTGAAGTATTGTTATCTAACAGTTAAAAATAGAAAAATGCTAACATTTTACAGAAATGTTTGTTTTAGGTATTAAATTCCAATTATTGCCTGTAGTACATTGATAACTTAATTTAGTGCAACTTTTATAAGCAGCATACCTACGTCTGCCTGCTGTACCTTAGATGGTTTCAATACTTGCTAGAATCCAATGTGTAAGTTAGCGTACCGTGAGGAACAGGGAGTCTTCCAATTTGTTAGCTGAAGTATCTTACATCTTTCGATGCTAGAAAAAATTTTATATTGACATATCTGGAGTTTTTATTGAAGTTATATTAGTGCTATCTATCAGGGATATGCTAGAAAATCTATAACTTCCACCAAAATGTTGCCCATGTGAGCAATTCAGTTTATGAAGTACAATCTTCCAGGCTGGCTTAGTGCCTCCTTGTTCATTTTTCAAGCTATGTGATGTTTAATGAATTTGTCAAAATAAAAACTAATACACAGTTTCACGTCTGTCATCAAATTATGCTTTCCAATATATGGCTTAAAGTATGAAAAAGACACCTACATGAAGGTCTGCAAATGGAAAATGTCTCAGGTCTCTGCTATTCTGTTTCTTGTTTTGACACTTCTTTGCAGGCTCAGAGATGTTTTACTTTGGTTGCAATTACACTGGGATTTTGTCCAGATAAAATAATGACACTGTTTCATTATGTGAAGGATGTGAGTATTTGTCTGTGGTGCACCATCAAGCCAGTCAGTATATCTGAAAAATAAATAAGAAGAAAGGTTGAGAGGTCTTTATGACCTGGTTTAAAGCAATCTCAGATCCCATTTTCTAAACTACTAAACAGAGATTTTCAGACTCATTCATTTTCTCTTACATATTAAGTCAAAACCTTACATCAACTAAAACACTGACATTTTTAAAATCATTTGACATAGTGCTTGCCTGGTTTATATATGCTGCATCATTTTCCCAGGCCCTTAAGTTTCTTTGAGTAAGGCTAAGAAAAGAAAACCTTTAGGAATACTAAAAGGGAAAATAATTCCTCTGTGCCCTGTTCTGCAGGCATGAGTAATATCTGCTATACTGGCAACCGGCTCTCATAATCACTGGCAGATGTCAATCATCATAAATCAGTCTCTGCTGTGACCTCTGTAGGATTACACAGGTCACTGCAGAGTGTTTCACATGTTTTATTTTTCAGGTTTGATGGAGTGAAGTAATGACACAGTGGTGAGAGGAGGGTTAAAAGACCTGTAACTTCTCAGGTCTTTAGCCCCATCAGATGCCACATGTGTGCTCCCTCATACAGTCTTGGCTTCAGGGCTGCAAAGCTCTGTTCTCACTGCCACTGGATCCAGGGCTGACAATCCCCTGGCCTTTCTGTGTGCAGATACAGTTTTCAGGCATATTAAGCTCATAAAGCGTATTAAAAATCCACTGGTGGGGCACTGCTGAGTATGGAATGTAAAGTAGCCTAACCTTACAGCATAGAGAGTCATACTGTGGAGAACGTATAACCAACAGCAGACATATTCCTGTATTTCATCACGAGAAAAGTGATACTGGGTGTGCCCTTGTGCACTGGAGCGTAAGCATAACCTCTGGTATGTAATCATGTCAGATCAGGAATGTGAAACTGGAGCTGCATGATAGGAATCACACAGTACCATCTGTAGCAAAGACTCCTTTTACAGGGGAATACAGCATATATACTGGCCAGGACAGTGACAGTCATAGGCTAGTCCCTGGCTAGTCAAGCTACTTGAGTCATAGAATCATAGAATCATAGAATAGTTAGGGTTGGAAAGGACCTCAAGATCATCCAGTTCCAACACGGAAGCCAGCTCATGTTCATTTTCTCATTGACCAGCACCCCCAAGTCCTTCTCCACAGGGCTGCTCTGAATCTCTTCTTTGCCCAACCTGTAGCTGTGCCTGGGATTGCTCTGACCCAGGTGTAGGACCTTGCGCTTGTCATGGTTGAACTTCATGAGGTTGGCATCAGCCCACCTCACAAGCGTGTCAAGGTCCCTCTGGATGGCATCCCTTCCCTCCAGCATATCAACCGGACCACACAGCTTGTTGTCATCGGCAAACTTGCTGAGGGCACACTGAATAGCACTGTCCTGTACAGGCAGACTCTGACAACTATTTCTGCTGTTCTAGCGTTTTCCCATTCTTGTTCAGGAGGACATACTGATGGGGTAGTCTGCAGAACCAACAGCACCAGGCACCGAATCAAGATATTAGGTCTTGAAAATAATACAGAGGGCTTCAGAAACGGGACACAATTAGGGTTTTTTTTCTGTGCGTGCTTGGTTTTTGAGTCAGGTTTTTTGGTTTTGTTGGTTGTTAGGTTTTTTTCCCAATCAGAGTTAATGTCCCAGTCAGAAAGGAAATTAAGAATGTGAAAAAAGGCATAGAATTCCCAGTGAAATGGTAACTATAAACAGGTACAAGTCTGGGAATAAATAGGAGAGGTAGTATTGAGCGCTAGTCTGTTGAGGTCTGCGATTACCTCAAAGGGGTTAATTGAGTTTTTCAAAACATTTTCCCTTGGTTTCAGATGAAACTATCTTACTAATGAATCAAGAATGAAGATTCCTCGAAGGAATGTTCATTAGCATAATTATGCTTATTAGCATAATATGTTCATGACTTAATATAGATCTGATTGGCTTAGTTAGGATTAAAAGCCTGAAGCTGCAGAACTGAAGATAGGCTTTAGTATGAACTGGCAGACTTTACTACTCAAAACTTTTGTGATCATAGGGTCCAGGAGCCTATGTGTTCATCAGTGCTTCCAGTATGTTTTAGTTCACAGTTATAACCTCCTATAGGCTCTCAAAGTTTCTTTTCACTGCCATAATGTCTAATATTTGGCAGTCAGATAAATTCCTATGAGACAGTATTGTGCATAGGAGTGTATTCTGGAAATATTTAATATAGAACCTCTGCATAAGTTGAGTTCATTTATTCTTGATAATAATGGAGCACTAGGTTGGCATCCTAATGTCCTATTTTTCTGCCTAGTTGGAACCTGTCATGTGCATGTTGACATTAACAGGAAAACTGAATATGAAACTTGACTTCACTACCTAGAACATTAAAATTTCAGTAAGTTCAAAAAAGAAAAATGCAAACATTTGAGAGGTCATTTTGCTTGTTCATTTTTTACAGTAAATTGCATGCAGCTCTCATTATATCATTTATCTCTCATAATAGCTTAATTTGGACTCCTTCCAAATTAAAATGAAAACAAAGTCATTGTTTTGCTGTTTTCAAAAGAGATGCTGAATTTTATATGAATAAGGCAATAGAGCAATGTCTTGAATACTAAAATGAATACACAATTTCCTTCTGGTGGATATGCTGGCAGATGAATTAGTGCGTTTCCCTTGCTTGAATGGCTAAAGAAAATAATGGTTTTGTCCCTTCAAATGGCACTGTTGAATCCAAGAGTTGATTTCAGCAACATGACTCATATATCATGCTGTAGTAGTCCGCAATGGTCTCCTCTTCCAGAAGGGCTATTTGATGGCTTCCCATGTGATAAAACATATCTCTCTGCAGCTTATATTGCTTCTGCTGCATCCTCCACACTGCAAAGGTTATGTAATTAAGTAAATCCTGCTTAGCTCTGAAGATTTCCTTTTAAAGGCAGTATATGATGTTATTACAAAAACCATAGTTTTTAGTGATGATCAGACAAGTGTTATTTTTAAAGAAGAGTTGTTATTTAATGATATCCACGTGAAGTACTGCCTGTTGTCCCTGTCAGCACAAGCTAAACTGTCCACAGGTTGCATGCTATTTTAATAAGCCTGGTTCTTAGCCTGTAGTAAGGCTGGTTCAGTACTTAACTACAAATGTCTATAAGACAGTCCCAGTGAGTCAGAACAAAACCCATACCTCTGAGACAGCTCCATAACTAGCACCCATCACCTGTGTCATGAACTTGCAGGAAATTGTATACTAGATGTGTGGCTGTTAGCATAAACCTGACATGACTGTATGGTCAATTGGTGAATTCCTGCTTTAAGCTCTGTATGTCCATAGCTAAGTCCAGTATCAGTTTGTGATAAAGGCCTGGCCGATGTTTTCAACATTTGAGTTTTGGAGCTCTGCAATACAGGCATGTCAAAGGGGCCTTGTAGTAGAAGCTTGAGCCTTCAGTACGTGTTATTGGTCATTCTTCAAGGCTGTGCTTCCTTCTCCCTTTTATACATTTTGTTTGTTTGTTTGTTTGATTGTTTGTTTTTTCGTCTGGTAAGATCATAGACAATTTAACAAAATTTTCACTTTGGTTGCAGCTAGGAAACTCCACTGATTTTCCTGTGCTTGCTTAACATCCCAGGGTTGCATGGGCACTGGGAGCAGAATTTGACCAGACACCACTATCAAATTTATGTAACAGATACTAAGACCAGCAACTCTGTCATTTTTCAGTAAAATCCCACAATACTGTGGAGCACATACTGAAGAATAATGTGCACATTTCACTGAATTTTAAGTAAGCAAAAAGCAAGTGTTTATACTGGAAAATGGCCAAGATACAACTATTATCTGCCACATTTTATTTGAAATACTCTTCTCTGTAGCAAGTGATGAGAAGAAGAGGTCAAAGACACTCATGCCCTGGGGATAAACACAATTCATCTGCTTTTTAAATATTAACTAGTGGCTGTTCTCAGGTTTTCTACAACTTAAGCAACAATAGTAATTATTGATGCCAAATGCTCTTATGAACCTTTCATGACATGGATTTCAACGAACTCTCTGAAAGTATGGAATTGTCATTATATCCTAGTTTGCAAGTAAGGAGAGTGATGTGGTTTGGATTAGTGATTTGCCTAAATGCACACATTGATATAATGCATTTCTAAGAATAGCACTGTGAAGTTTTTGGCTCTCAGCCACAGGCTCGTTTGACTAAAGCGCTTCTGATACCTGTGTTAAAACCCATATAACACTGATTTATATATAAATGAAAGGGATGAGCACTGTTTTGTGTGCCAGCAACATTATGCTTTTCAGAACCTCAGACTGTGTCATCAGAGATATGAAAGATTTCTCATCTAAATACAAACAGACCCAGGCTGTTGCTTATTTGACCAGTAGGGTCATGGTCCACAATTCTTGAATGATTGTACACAGGAATACTCTTGCCAGGTTTTAGCACGCTTTCGTCTGTGTAATTGTTGTTGTGCCCACTGTTCTTGAAGATTTTCACCTCTATGAGTAAAGAAGGGCCATTAAAACTTAAAGAAAATCTTAGCTTAAGGAGGAAAAGAGTTAAATTCAGTGTGAACAGTGAAATACACAGCAGTGGTTGTGGGATAAACTTGAATATAGAAAACTCTGCAAGTATTTTACTTACAGACTAAATTTGGCATCACTAGTCTCATCAGAGATGTGCCAGAATCTCAGTCTGCACCGTCATTTCTTCATGGGAACTTTGTCAGTGTCTACAGCTATAATAATAAAAAAAAAAATATACTGAAAATTTAATGAAAGGTAGAAAGACACCATTAACTTTTTACTTCAGATACGAAAGAGACAGATTTTAACAGCTGTATTCTGAAAATAGTGGAAAAAGAGAAAATAAGTATCTCCACAGAGCGTATACACTTACAGTTTGCTTTGAGATGTATCCAAACACTTACCGGTCTCTCAGCATTTCTCTTTGCACATGTCTGTGGCTGGCGAGGTAGGTGGCATTACATGTGGTGGAATGTGGCACTGAGACTTACATGACTTAAGTTAATGGGTTTAGATAGGCTCCATTCACCATTGACTAGTCCAGACTCCAAATGGGTAGAGGCCTTTATTGCTACTTAATTTTGTTGATATTAAGAACATTATCAGCCATAATCAAGACTACTTAGGGCTTGAATGGATCTGGTGAAATACAGACCTCACAACTTAAGCACAGTAAGGCTTATGTTTTAGGCACCAGTGGTGTGACCAAAAGAAATTACTTAACCATGATGATAGGCTGGATCATCAATAACTTAGGAGTAGAGTTCACAGATAAATTCAGGTCATTAAGTTCTGAATCAGGACGTAAAGGTTTGATACCTGGGAATGTGTTTCAGACATGCTGCACATGGAGCAAGCAAAAGCTCTGAAAACTAGCTGGAACAAGCTGAGGAGAGGGGTGTACTCTCATCCTGCTTCTCTTGTGCACTCTTTCTAACCCTTGCTCCTACTCTTTGGACATGTAACTTTAAGGTCCTGGGACTCAGTTGTGCACTTATGAGCACTAGGAAAAGGTTGTGATAGAGAGGTGGGAGAAGGAGGGAATGAAAGCATAAGGGAAGTAACAGATACCTAGGAGACACAAACTACCAGAATCTAAAATATTCTTTTTGAAAATGGACTTCTGTGCAGCCAGAAAGTCCAAGAATATTAATCTAGTCAGTAGTATGGAGTATTTGAATTTATTATAATGAATAAAACAGGCTGAAAACAGAATATCAACATTTTCCAGTACCTTGGCAAATAAGCAGTGTAGTAATACTTTTAATGAATCCTTATGGGGTTTTTTTTCTAGTTCTGGTTGATTGGTGTCTCCCTTTTTTGAGAAGCTTGATCTCTGCATGTTAAGTGTACATATACTATGTTTAATAATTGAAGTTTCAAAAAACCCAGGCAGAAATAAATGTCTAATTCACAGAGTTGCTTAGGCTGAGCTAGGCACTCTTTTTCCCATATCAGGGCATCTTGGTCTGTACATGTTGCAGCTCGAAGGCTTTGGACCAGAGAGAGCTAACTACTGTGTTTTAGATACTCTGTATGTTCAGGAGGCTGTTCCCTAATCCTGCTGATTCTCTTTTAATCTAGGTGCCTAAATTCTGCTCATCTCCCATTGTAGGAGTCAAGATAGGAGTCTGAACCTCAGACACAGCACTTAAAGCCTGATGCTGTCTCTCAGGAGAGAGTAACTTTCTTACTCTTAAGGGAGGAAAGAGGAAGGGAGCAATCCTCTGCTTTCCTAAGGCATACATTTTGGTTTCAAGAGTTATCGGAGGGGGGAAGGTGTTTGGAGGTGTAGTCATGGCAATACTTTCCCCAAATATGTCCTTAGAAAAAGTTCCTTTTAATAAAAAATGAACCTAAAGTAGAGAATCAGAATTTCTATGAGGGGGCTAAAACTTGGTCAGAGTTGCAGGCAAAATAAAACTCTGGCTTAACTGGAAAGTGGCTGGAAAACACCCTTTAGGGGTAAACTACAAGTACAGATGTTACTGTTTGTATAAGCCAGCAGAGGCAAATGTCTCCTTTTTACCCTTTCCTTCTGCAGGTATCACCATTAGCTGGTAACAACATTTTCCAGAGTTTTAAGACAATATATATGTTGGGTTTGGTTTTAATTTTTTTTTTTTTTAGTTAGCCTTTTTTTTTTTCAAATATTTGCACCATTTCCCATTTCTGACCAAATCCTGCTATTCACCTCTGTTAGTAGTCTTTTTAAGATTCATTTCCCTTCCCAAAGCTTGTTGGTATTTTACTGCATTGTCATTGGAATCCATTTTCTCAAACTAGGTTAATATTTTGTCAACTTCAGAGTCCAAATTGGATACAATTTTTTGTTGAGTCCCTGTTGTTAAACATTATACCTAATACCAAGTGCAATGTTACTAGTAACAGGTAAATAAAAATGAAATGTCTAGTAATTTATTTGAAAATACCATGATACTGAATAGTCTATTAGTATTGTTCACTAGTGGGGACTCAGAGAGCTGTTACTAATAGGAGCATTGATGGAACTGCTGTCGAAAACAGAAGTTGACTGACAAGCGGAGATTCCACCACACTTGCCTGAGTACTGCTGTAGAGCTCCAGGCATTAGTTTAGCTGCTAGTCATTTCTGCCAGTGTGTACAGGAAAAATTAACTGCCATCCATTAATGATTATGGATCTCTGCTTGCATGTGAAGTGTAGTCGACACATTGCAAAACACACTTTTCATTGCTTAGGGTAGAAATTTGGTAATCAGTCGTATCCTCCGTTAGCGTAAACGGCAAGACTCCAGTGGGGTTCTGCCAGCTGAGGAGCTATCCAGGAATTTTACAGTGTTACATTCTCTAGGAGCACATTATCAAATACATTCTTATTTGTGTACTGCTTTAGTTTGCAAGAGCACTGCTAATACCACTGTAAAAACAAGTATCTGATAATTGTAGACTCTTAAGCATTATAAATCAGGACACTTACATAACTGAATTCCTTTTCTTTAGAGCCCCTGTTGTTTGTGAATAATGTTTGTGATAAATAGCTATGATATCAAACATTATTTCTATTAGTTTCATTTTGATTCATGATACAGCAAATGTCATAATTAGGGAGGAAGGGTAAGTGTTTGGTCCCCTTTCTGACTTCCCTGTATCCATGCATCTGAAATACTGAGTCTTGAAAGCAGATTGTGATTCTTTGACTTAATGATAGGACTGTGTCCGGACAGGCATACACAACCTCATGTTTCATGACAGTCAGTTTGCCCTGTCGTTTTGACTGCATTTTTTCTGAAAGATATTGATAAGTCATGTTCTTAAAATGAAGTACTTTTAATTAACACTTTGAAAACAGAAGAAAGATTTTTTGAATGTGTCATTCAAATTCAGTTATCATCTGGCATTTGACTGAGTTCTCAAGCAAGCTGCGTAGCCTGTTTTGCTAAATAACAGTTCCAGAAATGAGTTATGTTACATATTACATCTTTTACTGTATTATCTTGCAACGAACATCACCCAGTGTTTATCCTGTCAATCCTCTTTTTCTCTCCTCTGTCTCTGTTAAAAAGCTGAGCTCTGACTGCCACTGCCTAGGATCTGAGCCTAAAGAGCATGCTGCCGGTGGTTTCTTTTCTTTCCAAGGACCAAGACGTAAATCTTTAGGAAGTAAAAACTGGGTTAGTTTCTATGTGTTGTAGCACCTGGTTTCCTCTACATCTCTCCATCTTGGATATCAAAACCTAAGTTTTGTCTATTTACACTATCTTCTACAGGAGAATTTCCCTTCCATGTTTGTTTTCACTGGTACGCTTGCACTGCTAGAGCTTAATATAGTGTGGTCCACCTACGTAATGTAATAATTTAATTTTTCACTTAGTATGTTCCTCGTTAAACCACTGTGAAGGTGCCTCAGACCAGCTGATCATATTAAATATTTGAGAGCATATTACAGCAGCAAAGGAACATTGTTATCAATGTAGTTGAAAATGTAGTTAAAGAAATTGATCTGTTATGTGTAGACCAGCCCTTAACTTAGTAACAGTGGGTTTATTCAGTCCTTTTAGGTAGTCCTTACAGCAAAGGTTTGCTGCTGCATCTATTGATAGAGCTGTATAGGGGAACCATAAATCGGTGTTCTTATCATGTCCCCTGTCAGTGCCTGGTCTTTACTGGGAAAATTGATGATTAAACCAGCAGATGGAATTCACAGAATCCTAGTCATTCAGACATTCACCAAAAAGACAGGCTGCTCTGCTTGAAAATCCTCCTGGTCTGGGTGGAACTTATAGCAGTAAAATAGTGCTTTTGTCAGAATTGCTTATGCCACTTCCCTGAACGAAATAAGCTATGTTTTCTCTCAGTGTGACTGCATCTACCTCAGGGCTTTTGCTACTACAAAAATACTTCTAGCTGACATTGTTCAAGGGACAATGTGTATATTCAGTTTTAGTCTAAGCATGATCTAAGAAATACGAGCTTGCGCTTTAGATACGGATTGAAGTAGAAAACGAACACTGCTGATGTGGTCACCAGTGTACAATAGCGTTACATATTTGATGTTATTTTCCTGTGACAGTCTGGCAATCTAAATGTGTGATGAAGTATATATCTTGCACTCATCTGGTATCGTTTGGGTGCCTAGCATGAGTCCAGTTTTAGTCTAGATGCAACTTCAGTAACTGCAAGGAGATGAACTTGATTCTGCATTTTCTTGACTTCCTGATGGTGTGTAATAAAATGCAAATTCCTAGCTTTTATCTGTGAAATAATAATTAATGATAAATAGTAGCAGTTATATATTTTTAATTGGATAAATATACATCTCAGAAAAGAACTGGTCACATTTTACAACCTAATTAAAAGAATATATAAAAGGATTATTGCATGCAGTGGTCTATGATAATTGAGAAAGACAAATAAACCAAGCTTTACTGCAGGCTATTTGAAACAAGAAATTATATAGCAGAAAAGGAAAGGCAAGTATGCACTGAATGGGCATTGCTCGGAATGCCGATATGGCTGATCTGCATGTGGAAGGAGGGCTTCATGGAGTTGTTACCACTGTTCAACAGTTCTAGGTTAATGCTGTATCACACGGCATGAAAGAAACAGCATGTATTCTCGAATTCCATTACCCAGAAGCTATTCTTCAGAGTCTTTGGTTCAGGTAATTGTCATGGTTCCTAATTTGGCAGCTTGCAACCAACCTTTCCGTCATAATGCTGCAGTCAAACAATACTCAGAAATGCTGTTGCAAAACTGGCCCAGGGTTCTTTCCCTTGGTGCTGAAGCTGCAGAGAAGAAAAATTGACTTAAGAAAGCATACTTACCTAGGAGACCTGTGCTACCTGCTCTGCTACGCATTTTATTTTGCTTCTGCTAGCAATTTCTCCTCTATTCCATTGTTTCTTTTTCAAAAGAGGAAGTATGCAAGTATCTCCAAGATAAAAAAAAAAAAAAAAAGCAAAGCAACAGCAAAAAGAGAAAACAAATAAACCTACTTGCAAACTGTGGAGATGTTTTAAAGTTTTTAATGCATTGCTGTGTATAGCAATCTTCTTATGCTTTGTATTGGGCCTTTTGTATATATTATACCTATTTTGTATATTAGTGGTATGTCATTAGTTATAAGGGATTTACAGGCAAAAATATTCAGTGATATCAGTGACATGCCATGAGTCTAGGGTTTGACAATGAGCGGCTTTAAGAATAGGCTGAACATTTTCTAACTGAAAGATTTATGTAAGAAGTTAATAAAAAATGTTGCATGGGACATGCTACTTTCATAGCAGTTTTCAGTGAGAATGTATTAAAATATTTAGTAAGATCAGTATACTGTGTTCTGAAAGAGTACAGTTCAGCATATTTTTTAGTTTGAAACATTTTGGTGGTCGAAATGAAATATTTCATAACTTTGCTTTCATTCTGATTTGAGATGAAGGAAAAAAAACAAAACATTATGAGCATGGGGAGCAGAATTAATATCTTGGGTTCCTGACAGTATAGAAAAAGAAGTCTGTTTTCATCGTACTCACAAGGCCGGAATAGTTGAGGTTGGAAGGGAGCTCTGGAGTTCATTTGCTCAACTCTGCTCAAAGTAGGTTGCTCAAGCCACATCGAGTCAGATTCTGAGCAGCCCCAAGATACCAAAAACCTCCCTGGGACACCTGGTCCAGTGCTTGGCCATCCTTACAGGAAATTTTTTTCATATGTTGAAATAGCATTTCCTGTGTTTCAGCCTGTGCCCATTGCCTTGTGTCCTGTCACTGGGCACTGCTGGTCTGAGTTTGGTTTCATCTTCCTTACTTCTTCTCATCAGAAATCGATACACATTGGTAAGATTCCTCTGACTCTTCTCCAAGCTAAGCAGTCCCAGCCCCACCAGCCTTTCTTTGTATGTCATATACTCCAAGCCATTAATCATCTTTGCGGACCTTCACTGGACTTGATCCCGTATGTCCATGTCTTTTCCTACTGAGTCCGGCACTAGACATTACCTTACAGACGTGGTCCAACTTGTAGCAAATAAAGAGGAATAATCACCTCCCTCAACCTGTAATTCATCATCACAAACTATGGCAAATGCTAACTGGGAAAACCAGTTACAAGCCTTGTCTCCAGCCAAGATTGAGTCCTGTTTTTAAATGTATTAGTTTGATACATAGGATCTGATTCTCACCTTCCTCCTGTGTAATAATTCCATTAAAGGTTAACTAGTAAAAGCTAAAATCACCATTAAGCATTAGAGAGATCCTCTGCTGATCTGTGTATTCTTAAATATATTGACAAACACTATTCTGAGCTCTAAGTTTCATCATCAGTGTCAGCCAGATAAGAGATGAGCATCTCCTGCTAAAATTTTTCCTTTGCAAATGTATCGATAGCTGATGAATATCATAGGACAGGGTGGGCTGTTGTTTTAATTTGGGGACTATTCTTTTAATTAGGCTAGAAAAGGCTACAAATATATATCCTGGAAAGAGAGAAAGCCTTTTTGCATATGTGTATTATTTCACTGTGATACAAAAAATCAGTGCACCCAAGTTTATAGTAAAAACTAGAGATACAGGAGCTTCTTAGGGTAAATTCCCTAGGAGAATGGCCACGATAGGGTCTTCCCATTTCTGTTGAAAATATGTAATCCATACTTGCCAGGTGCAGTCAGGTAGTAGCTGGGTAAAGAACCTTTCCTTTCTGCTGAGGCTAAAGATCTAATAGCGGTGTAGGACCTAGTAACATCCTACACAGTGTCTTTGACAGCTGAAGTAGGGCCTTGTACTGTATTCTCTTGGCTGCACTGGAAAAATTAAAATTATTTTTGCTCTGGCCTTGTTTTATCTTCCTCGCTATCTCCTGGATTAATGGGGAAGCAGGAGAAGGAGAAAAAGAGCATCCGTTGATCCTGTCACAGAAACAACTTCAGGATGCCAAACTTGTCTTTCCTGCTCTGGAACAGAAATCACTGACCCCTTGTGGATTTGGCTGACAGTGAATTTGCTGAACATGGAATATCCCAAACATTCTGAATTAATCTTGTATCATCTTCGGCTTTAGCAGTCTTTCATGCAGGTGTCATATTGTCCTGCCCAGCTGATTGTCAGTGAATGCTGTCAGCTTACACTGTTTCCAGTACTATTTCCAGTGCCTCTTGAATACTGGATAATCCTTAAGATGTGGTGATGCAGCACACATTCACTTCTGTGAGAATTTTCTTTGAAAAGGATTTATCTCATTTTTAACAGTAATAGGCCTAATCTTAAATTGTAGCAATGCACACCCAATTTTGGGGAATTATAGAATCATAGAATAGTTTAGGGTTGTAAAGGACCTTAAGATCATCCAGTTCCAACCCCCCTGCCATGGCAAGGACACCTCACACTAAACCATGCCACCCAAGGCTCTGTCCAACCTGGCTTTGAACACTGCCAGGGATGGAGCATTCACAACCTCCCTGGGCAGCCCATTCCAGTGCCTCACCACTCTTACAGTAAAGAACTTCCTCCTTATATCCAATCTAAACTTCCCCTGTTGAAGTTTTAACCCGTTACCCCTTGTCCTGTCACTACAATCCCTAATGAAGAGTCCGTCCCAAGCATCACAATACCCCCCCTTCAGATACCGGAAGGCTGCTATGAGGTCCCCACGTAGCCTTCTCTTCTCCAGGCTGAACAGCCCCAACTTTCTCAGCCTATCTTCATACAGGAGGTGCTCCAGTCCCCTGATCATCCTCGTGGCCCTCCTCTGGACTTGTTCCAGCAGTTCCATGTCCTTTTTATGTTGAGGACACCAGAACTGCACACAATACTCCAAGTGAGGTTTCATGAGAGCAAAGTAGAGGGGCAGGATCACCTCCTTCGACCTGTTGGTCACGCTCCTTTTGATGCAGCCCAGGATACGGTTGGCTTTCTGGGCTGTGAGCGCACACTGAATCCAGCTCATGTTCATTTTCTCATCAACCAGCACCCCCAAGTCCTTTTCTGCAGGGCTGCTCTGAATCTCTTCTCTGCCCTACCTGTAGCTGTGCCTGGGATTGCTCAGACCCAGGTGTAGGACCTTGCACTTGTCATGGTTGAACTTCATAATACCTTTTGCATCTTTATGTACGGATGGAAAATGCCTTCTTTCCTGGGGAGAATGAGAAGCATCTGACAGTTCTTTGAAACATTTACTATGTGTAAAAAGATTATTAGCATTCTGCAATAAATATTTACTTCCAGTTTTAAAACCCTTAGCAGAAGTGATAGTACTCTGATACTGTGTTTTTAAAATCCTTCAGGAGGCAGAAGAGACTCTTTTTGTGCTAATTTGTATATGTGAATGTTAGTATAAAACAGCTGAATTTTTATTCACATTAAATATTGATGATGCATGTTTCACAATTGCATGAAAAAATTGACTGCAATAATAATCTCCTCATGGTCATGTAAAAGAATCTCCTCTGAGCCTTTAATTCAAATTTGACAATTGGCTAATTCTATATGAAAAAAAAAAAAAATGTATATTCTTCCAGTAGAAAACTCATACAGACTTTGATATGCTTCATGAATGTCAAAGGGAATACTCAGCTGCTGTCCTCAAATAGGAAAATGAGCATATAGGATTGATGCTGGTCCCCTGTCAGAACACTGCAGCCCTCCAGTGATACTTAGAAAATGGTTTGGATTACCTGGACATGTTTTTTGGCCAGGCTGTTCAGTGAGTCAAGACCTTGTTAAATCCAGTCCTGCCTAAAACACAAACTGCAGGGGTTTGACAGTGACTGGGCCAAGAGAATTTTGGAACTAAAATTCATTATTTTCCTATACAGCCGCTTTCTGCTTCAGACAGTGGCTAATGCAGTTTGTTTAACTCCAGTAAGGACAAATTCCCCAAGATCCATAAGAAAGAATTCAGAGCTGTGCTTGATGTAGAGTCATGCCAAATGTAGTGTGTCCTCTGCACATATGAATCCATGAGTTGCTTTTGTGAATAGTGTCGATTTTGTCTGGGCTGAAATAATTCTAAGAGGAGCAGTCTGAATTTATAAAATCAGATTCAATACATAGCAGAGTCTGTAGCTTCATACCTTCATGGGAATGTTACCTGTGTCTCTTTCAAGTCTTATGCTGGGAGACCAAGTGCAATCCTATTGTACTATCTATTGTAAGTATGACTTCACTTGCTTAGAGATGTGGTCTAGATATGCTCAAGAATTATGCAAAACACCTAGGTTTGTGAAGCCCTCAGTATCATTTTTAAACCATTAAGATGGAATTTAAATCAGAGGAACACAAAAATACTGTATTTAAGTTCAGAAGTTTTTGTGGCATAGGTGAGATCTATCTCCTTACCATTAATAAGTAAAATTATAGAAAAATTAATATTTGCTTAAGATGTTTCTATGTGTCAAAAAGCCAACCACCACCACCACCAAAAAAAAAAAGATACCCACAAAGAAAAAAAACTAGATTTGTCCATGAACTGCAAAGCTGTATGACCATAATTCCCTACACAAAGCTGAACTGGTATACCTGCATGGGAGTGGTTTTTATCTTAGGTAGGTGGTACTTCTTGTGTCCTGGAAGACTACAGCAGCATCCATCTGATGCTATACGTGTGTTGTTCAATATACCTGATGCTTGATTCTTAATCAGCTCTGGAAGAGCACAGCAGTAACACAGCTGAGTGGTTTCCAAAGCTCAAAATAGACTCAGTGTTTGGCCATCTTTACTGCTTTGCTGTGTTAACGGTTATCATTATGCCTCTTACTGGTGTTTTACCCCTACGAATGCTGCTTGTTCTGCGGTGATCCTGCGCATGCTTTGCTCCCATTGTTTCCTTATCCCACAGCTTTCCTGCTCTTCTGCCTTTTTGTTGGGGTTTGGTGGGGGGGTTTTTTGACCCCTTTCTGTAAAACCATAATTTTATATTGAATTTTTGTTACTGCTTTTTGTGTAACACCTGACATTTGCAGAACTAGTCTAATAGGGTGTATCTGGGTTGCTGGGTAGTTGTTGTTTGTTTGGTTTTCCCATCTGATATACAGAACAGTTATTTGGGCTTTGTCTCTCACTTTGAGAAAAGCTGCTCTCACTGTTCAGACAGGCTGCTCTGTTGCTCTGGTGTCCGTGTTTTGCTAAAAAAATAAAATGAACTGGGAAAGAGTAAAGTTCAAGATGCGGAGGTGACATTAGTGTGGTTCTTTTTCTCCCTAAAATTCCCCCAAACCATCTGCTATCAACTGATAAGACTGTAAATTAAAAAAATGTAAACAACAGACTTCCTAGTTCATTGTCTGCTTGACCACAAGAGAGAAGAAAAAATGACAGTACAGTTCTGCCAGGAGGTATGAACACCAGAGGAGTATCCTTAATAAACTAACGTAGTAGATGCACTGTCGCGGAGAGCTACTTTAAGAAAGGCTTGAATGAATGAGAGCAAATCCTTCATAAAGGTACATAGGTGTAATATCCTATGAGAGTGGAGATAAGAAACACTTGTGTAAAATCCATACCTGTGGCCTTTAGGTCTCATACTAATGACAGACAGACTGTGCTTTGATTGACCACCCAGTGTATAATCATTCTGTAAATATCCAGAGCATGGTAAGCAATGGCACTGACCCAGTGGGTGCAGTTTTATTGGAGGCTTCGTGCCTGCTTTCACATTATTATGCTGCTATGGCCTTTTGAGCATAACATTTCAAATGAATGGACTCCACACCGGGTAGAATTTACCTATAAACTGTCATTCCTGTTTATGCAAACAGTCATGCCTCTTAATGAGAATTGACTCAATTTCAAGTGGAATATTGCTGCCCCTCCAGCCAGAAATCAGAGGCTTCTAAGGCTAATTTTAGGAATCCAGCCATTTTTTAATGACAGTGTCCTGGGTTCAGCAGTAGCAGTTATTTTTCTCCTTCTTGGTAGCTGGTGCAGCACTGTGTTTTGACTTTTGGCCTGGGAACAGAGCTGATAACACAAATGTTTTAATCTGACCAAGGACTTTCTGAGTCTCATGCTCTGCCAGGGAGGAGGGAAAGCCGGGAGGAAGCAGAGACAGGACACCTGACCCAAACTAGCCAAAGAGGTATTCCATACCACAGCACATCATGCCCAGATGTAATGGAGAGTGACCCAGAAGGGCTAAGGGACTGCAGGGGTTGGAGTAGGTATTGGTTGGTGCTTGGTCGGGTGGGGTTGGGGGAGTTATCGGTCAGCTGGTGTTGATGTGTTGTATTCTCTTCCCTTGTTATTTCGTTCATCATTGTCATTGGTGGCAGCAGTAGTGATTTGTGTTATACCTCAGTTACTGGACTGTTCTTATTTCAACCCGTGGGAGTTGCATTCTTTTGATTCTCCTTCCCATCCCTCCAGGAGCAGGGGGAGGGCAAGGGGGGTGGGGGTGGGGGGGGGAGTGAGTGAATGAACTGTGTGGTTGGGTTTAAACCATGACAGACAGATTAAAAGAGATTGAATTTGACACATGAAACCAGGTTTTCAAAAAGCCCATATATTTGACATATCACTCTGATACACATGGTCCTTATTACATGTATTTTCATGTATTTCACTCATTGTACAGGCCTTTGGGAAACTGCCACCTGGGGCTTAGATTTTCGTAAGACAAGCATTTTCCCATGCAGGCACATAGATGAAAATCATCTCATGCAGTCTGTGACCGTGGATCTAACACAAAACAATTTTGTTCATGAATCTTGCTTACATGGAAACTTAAAAGTCAGCAGAGTCTATTTCCATCATACATTCTGGAATTCTCAGTTGAAATCATTCAGTGCTATGAGAAGTGACGTTTGTGTGGGGGCACTGTGGAGCAGTAGCAGCCACAGGGATGCTCTGGGAGAGGCAAGGTGTTTCCTCTTAACAGAGTGTATGGGGAGGCTGTGAGCGTTGCAGCTTCTCACAGAGGACATAGCTGGTCTGTTGGGTTTTGTGACTGTAAAGATCCTTCTCTCTCTTGGGAAAAATGGCATGCCAAACAAACTAGCAGTAAAGCAGTTTGAAATTAACTGGATTTGGAAGGTGCAGGGAGCCAAAAAGATGAAACATCTTTGTGCATTTTCTGACCCTGTGTATAGGCACCAGTTAGATGTAACTGGCCCTCACATATGCTGATTTGGCTGTTGTCTTTCATTCTGGTTTTTTTTTGCTTTGTTCAATCTGTGCACTGTAGCATAGATTGTACTGTCTTGTAACATCCTCCAGCTGCCTTTATTCATTGTCTCAAAAACCGTCTGCTTTCCAGACATGCAATTTTCAATTTTAAAAAGCCCTCATTATTCCCTAAATCCCGCTATTCTTGAGGTATTGGCCTTTAGTAAGATGATAAAAATTCCCCATTGGTCTGTTGATGACTGAATATTTTTTTTATGCTTTAATAATTCTATGAATGCAAGTAATGAATGAGCCACAGCCAGCTTTTGCTTGCCTTTCTCCCAGTGCTACATTTATTCTAAATACATGTTGGACCTCTTCTAAGTATTATTAGGAATGAGTCGTTTCGCAGGTCTTTAAGCCCTTCTGAGTTTGGCAAGCCAAAATCACAGGCTTCAGTTGCTGTGCAGCCAGCTATAGTTACTGTGCATGTGATAATACAAATCTAAAGTTCTTCGTGCAGAGCAGGAGGTCTTCTCTTTGTTTTGAAAACTCTGGATTATAAAACCCTTTTGTTTTTGCTCATGTAAGCTTATATATTACAGGCCTGGTTTTCACCTGGAGTAAATACGATTTCAGGAAGCTCAGTGGAGCTATGCAGTTTTCTGCAAGCTGACAATCTAATACGTGGAATTACAAAGCACAGAGCCTTGAAAAGCCACCGCAACAATTTTTCCTGATTTCATTTAGTTTCCATGCAAAGCTGAAGATTGATCTAATTTTCACTGACAGGTCTGGCCTAAGTGTCAGACTTGTGGCAGAATTAGAAACCAGGCAGTTTTCACCAGATACTGAATTTTTACCAGTGAATTTTTATACAGCCATAGTTCTAGGCTGTCTGACCAGGAGTTGTGTATTTGCTAAACTTAGTGCAGTTTTTGTTTCAGGACATTCAGGGACGAGAAACCAGATGTTTAGCTGCCGCTTACTTTGAGCGTTCCCCGTGTTTTAAAGTATGAGGAGACAAATTGTCTCAAAACATTTCCATGCCATAATTTAAAAGTGGCACTCAAGAGATGCTAAGTGCTTAATAAGTCAAGATTTCTAGGTCTTCTCATTCACATATATTCTAGTTATAACCCTCATCCCTTAGGCCTTCCCCCACCATGCCATTTTATGCTTGGGTGCCATTCAGCAGCACAGTAATACTTTGCCTGGAGGCTGTGAACTTCTTCCCCTGTGCATCAGCACAATTGCAATGATTCTCTTCTTATATGGGTTTTGCTAGATTGGAACATGTAGCTCAGAAGCAATTGCTGAACTCTTATTATCCACGGTTTAATTTTGCAAACCTGCTTTTTCACCATGCTAACAGATCAGTGATGTTCTGAGTTATGGAGCATCTCAATTCCTTTTCTGCTAGTAGTCAGTTTTCAGTGTAGGGTACTACATTAGGACTTCCAGTCCTTTTCTGGTCATTAAATGGCTTGACCCAGATCCTTCTGAAAGCAGCAAAAGTAATTTCATTAACTTCAGTGGCCTTTGGATCAAGCTGTGTCAGGCTGCATAGGATGGCTCTGAAACAGACCTTTTGAGATTTTTTTTCTCCCTTAGAAAATGTTAACACTTAGGAAAAAACAGCGTTAGTGAAATTCTTGCTTCAGGAAAAATACTGAAAACATGGTTTCAAGCTGCTGATGTGTCAACTTTTTCTAATAAAAAAAAATGCACTTTCTTTTGAAATATTTAAGACAACTCAATAAAGTCTTAAAATAATTGAAACTGTTCCAGTTTTCCCCTTCCAGCTTTTTTCTTTAATTATTATTGTTTTTTAGTATTGGAAACCAAATTTTGCCTTTTAATCCAAATTTGTGCCTGTGAATATGTGGTGACTGTTTTGTATACAATTTTATTACACAAGATCACCCCTCCGAGATTTCTACCATGGTGCCATTTGCCTGGAGTGGCATTATTTAAAATGATAATAAGAGGAATGAAAAAAGCAAAGCAGGAAAAATGACTCGGAGACGTAATTCTAATTCCTAAATCTCTTGCAATCTGAAGAGAAATCTATCATCTTTATTTTTATCAGGCTGGCTATGCATTAACTTTTCTCAGTCCTATTTCACATTTTAAATCTTTGAAGTTTGGCATCATTACGTTACTTGGTTCTACATTCCTTCAAGAGAAATTATATCTTATCTAAGAAGAAATGACAAATGCTAGATATACTACTCTACATGAAGTCTAACCATTGCCTTGCAAAGCAATAACACCGCCTGCTTTGATTCACATTGTATTCCCTCAGCTCGCCTCCCACCAGCCTGTTTATCTTATTCACTAGCAGCCAAATATAGGGCTGAAAAAGCTTTTGAGGTTTGTTTCTTTAACAAGTGCTAAATTTTCTATCCTGATCAGACTATTGGCTGTCTTTTGCTTGCACTTCCTTGAGCAGTTTTTCTTTTGCTCTCTGGGGCTTATTGTTTTAAATGTTCCCCAATTCTATCACATTTCTCTGTCCACTTATCTAGGCTCAGGTACACTAATAATGCAATGAAAAAAGGATTTCTTCTCTATAGGAGCTGTTAAAAACTGATGTAAAGAGCTGCACAGAGGAAACCATTTGCAGTTCACAATAACAACAAGTTTTATTGGTCAATAAATCCCATGAACTATACTGCTTTGTTTTCTTGTAGCATCTGCTGGCCCCTTATTTATTAACTAGTGATTTCAAAAATATAAAGCACTTTTAATACCGGGGCCAGATCCAAAGCCTCTGGATAATTCAGTAGGCTTTGTATTGGCTATTAATACAGATGAGTGCTGCTGCAGCACCTTCATGGGTGCTAAGAGAGGCGAAACTGCCGCTTCTTTGCCTTTACATTATTTAACACCCACTAAGAAATACAACACAATGTCAGGGTTGTCAAGTAGCTGCTCACAGACACGTCTTCTGAATTGCATGTTCAGCATGCATCTGTGTCTTGAGAAAAACAGTACCCTGGCTCCCATTTAAGCATTATAATGGCTTTCTGTGATGTCGCAGTGCTCTTCATTAAAACTGCTAATTCTCTGACTTTATATACCTTCAATACATACCTGCAGTAGTTTTCAGTATGCTTCAGCACTGAGAAAAATGGCCATTAGTGGCAGCAGGCATTGGTCTATCCCCAACTGGGAATTTATTAGTAAAATTTATTGAACTAGAAAAACAGAGAAACAAAAAGAAATCAAAATCAATCAAAATCAAAGCATTATCTGAGGAGCGGTGGCTCTAAACAAATTTCTTGTTTAAAAAGTAAAATTGAAGTTTTCAGATCTCCCATTTGAAAAGTCTGATGTTATCGTGCAATATTTTGATGGATGTGATGAAAAATTGGTGAGGCAAGTAGCGTTAGTATTTCTTACCCAGCATTTAAATTTGTAAATTTAGATTGCCACACACATGGTCTGACGCAATTTCACTAAGACCCCAGGCGGAATGTAGATAGAAATCTACCCTGCATTATTGCAGTAGATCTCCTAGAATATTTTAATTAAATAAATGTTTCAGAAATTAACTGTTAATCCAATCTCAGGGTTGTTATTCAGGTAAAATAACACATGGCAGGAAGACTTCAGGATGTTATGACTAGTGTAGCTTGTAATGATTTACTTGGCAACAGTAAACAGTTTTGCTCTTTGTTTGTGTTTTTTAATGTTGTTTCTTATGCAACTATGTGGGATGCTGGCTTTGTATTAGTAGGTAATACCTTAATTTCTGTCAGTACCCTGCTTAACTCCTAACCTGTGATCTGTTATTCGTGCATTTGCTTTAACCTGTTGTATGATTGGTACATGAGCAATGACATAAATAATCCTTGCCCCACTGGGGGCTCATCATCTTCTTCATCTGCTTATCGTTCCCAGAAAGGAGAGAAATTCTTAATTATTTTAGGCTGAAATTTACCCTACGGAATACAAGGGAACATTCAGAATGATGGCAAATGGTAAGGGGGGAAAGAGATAGAGGAATATAACTTTGGATTTTTTATTTCATCCAGCTCAGACAGAATCACTGCAGAATACCAGCAGTTACTTATGGGAACCAATCTGTTGTTGTCGTGGATGCCCCGTTAACCATCCGAGTGTCTATTAGGGAATAAGAGACATTCTTTAGTGCAGGGAAGGCTTAAAAGTGCAGACCAAAGTGGCTGTGCTGGAGCCATGTCACTGTGAAAGAAGTGTAAGGAAGTGTAGAAAATAGCATGTCAAAAAGAACAGATGTTGCTAATGAAACATTCACTCCAATGAATCTGTATCCTGGCAGGGCTTTATAGGAGCTCAGTGATCTCAAAAACGTCTTTACTTTTTTGCACTCATGTATTGTGTTATGAGGGTGATGATACTTAGCTCCCATTGACAAGCATTTTCGGCTAAAGTGTTGTGGTAACATTAAATATTAGTTGGATGAGGATTGTTAGCAAACTGTTCTGCTTTATCAGCCCATGATTGCTCAGAGTGCATGCTGACTTCTGAGTGGTTGAAAATATTCCCTGGAGACCTCCTGGTTTCCTTAAAGTTTCTATTGAGGAATAGCTTGGGTTTGGAACAAATTAAATCCATTTTCAAGGTAGGTAGGTCACTAGCTCAGTATCTGTCTTGATTTGTAATGACTGAGACAAAGAGCCTCTTCCTCTCTACCAGAATAACCATTTAAACTTGTGTTGAATGACATGGGTTCCAGTTTAGCTGCTTAGTTGCAAAGGAGTCATCTGTCAAGGTGTGACTTCCTGCCTCCTACAGATTATTCTTCAGTACTGAATTGTTTGAAGAGTTTTGTTTTTGGAAATGAACGCACTGAAACAGAAACAATTTTCAAACCCTCAGAGGCTGACACAAAATGGAGTTGTTATCATCTGATCAGCTTTGCCCACAACTGTTTCCCAATACCTGTTATTTAGATACTTTGGAACAGATTATGCAGAAGGAGAAGAGAAGATTTAATTGCTATTTTGCAATTTTAATGAATAAATGCCATTTCTGTTCATCTTCTATTTACTTTCACAATGTAAGGCAGAGTTCTAATGCCAAGAATGAATTTCATTACCAGCAGAAAAAAAGACACTTCATTAATACTGAACTGTTATTGCTGGCATATGTGCTGGTTGGTTAATGCCTGTGATTATCAGTAGAAATACGCACAGCTTTTCAGACACAGGAGGAAAGCTGCCATTTCAGAAGTAACTAATTCTTATGGATGCTTCAGTTTCTGTAATTTTGATGTAGACACTTACTTAAAATCAATTTTCAGAGCGCCGCTGTTTGGAATTTTGTGTAATCCATGTCTTCATTGATACAGGAAAAGAACTAAAACTAAGCCCATGGCTTCTCATAATTGCTAGTCATTCCCCAGATGAGAAGGGGTGAGGATCAAGATACTTGGAGCACATCTGCGTTAAGGACATCACGTGCATAATTCAGTATAATTGAAATAATGATACTGGAATAAAATCAAAGATTCCAAATCACCAGACTGAATGAAAGATGGTCATGATCCTGTCTCAGGCATTTGGAGCAGTAATTAATCTCAAATGTGGGCTATCTTTGCCTTGAAATCCTGAAGTTCTGCTTGAAAGAAACAAAACAAGGAAATGATAAGGAATATTTTTATGTCCTTTTATAATTTAGAAATGTGATAAAATGGTTGAAAATCAAAATTATTTGATAGCTAATAGAAGACCACAATGATTTTTTCACCAAAAATCTTTATCTCCTTTTTTAGCTGTTTTTATCAGGTAGAACATTTCTAAATACTGGAAAATTATGACAGGTAGTATTTCATAGTAAAGTCGTAACTAAGACTACAAAGTACTAAAATGTCTCATACAGTAAAGTCACAATAATCTTTCAATATTTTCTTCTACAGTAAGGTCAGAAATAAATGTGTACATGCATGCATTGATAAATACACATGGAAGTACTTAATCACAACTGGCTTGGCTGCATTAGCTGAATCACTATAATCTCTCTATAGATGCTCCTATCGCCATTTATACCAATTTAGCATAACCTGGCAATAATCTGATATAAGATAAGCAATTAAATCTGAGGGTGTTTTCATAGGGATTTGCACTGAAGTACATGTTTATATGCTGTTTTAAATTAAAGGAGTGCAATTTAATGGGTTTGTGATTTTGAAAATACAAGTATATATAAATTGACAGGTGTATACTAACTCCTTTTCTAACTTACCAGTAAATATATGCAGCAGCAATAGGACCCCGGGTTTGAACACCGCCACTTGGATCATTACATCCCCCATATTTTTAACTTGCAAAATTCAGAATTAGGTCTGAGCTGGCATTTACTTTATTTACCCTTCTGTATTCAGTAAAAGAAAAAAGTGTCATTATTGTACTCCATGTGTGTTTGTAACGACAGTCTCCATCCAGAAATCCTGAACAAGAACCTTTTGTTAAAGTTCAGGGAGCAATGCAATCTAGGTTGCAATTTCAAGACCAGCTTCTACAGTAAAACACAGCCTTTTGTATTATAGAAACATGACTAATTCTCCTTGACCTTTTTTCCTGTTGTATTGCCCTAATGTGTGCAAATGTTTTATAAAGCTCTTTTGCTGTGGATGTGTGACACAGTACGTATGTCACTGTATGTCTCCTTAATAATGTTTCCTACATGATTTAATACATGTTCTTTCTAATTTTTCTGCTTATTAATAATCACAGTAGTTTAAGGTGTATTACTGGAATTCAGATTTCCCTTTAGGGATATTTCTTTATCAGCTCCCCTTTAAATATCATTTACTTCTCCAATGCAGTTTTCCTGCATAATAGCTGATTCCAGTCAGTTGTCTTTTAGTCGTAATTCCTTGAGTGTCTGGTTTTTCGAGGATCTAACGTCCTTGTGCTTGTGCTGTTCCATTTGAAAATACTTCAGATACGTCTTGGTCTGATTGTATCGCAGTCATACACATCCAGTTATGTATTCATACACATACACTTATCTCCAGTCCTTACTTTGGTTAGCATATAGCTAAGTATAGAGAACTGCCTTCAGTATCTGCCTTCAGTTCCCCATGCAGCACCGTTTCCATGTTCAGCTACCTCAAGTATTCATAGCTCTCCCTGTTAGCCACCATTCTTCTGGGGTTTTTACAGCCATTTCACATGACCTCTTGGTCCTTCATGTGGGAGCAGAGGATACTGTAAATTTCCTCTAGATTAATTTTTTTTCCTTACATCTTGGCCTCTAGCTGGTTTAATTTTACCCTTTTACTTTAAAGGTTTATTTTAAAGCCTTCTAGGCTAATGATTCCTTTCTCTCTTTTTTTTTTTTTTTTTTTTTTTTTTTATGGAACAAGGGTTTCAGGAAGTATATATTCTGAGACAGTGATGATGCAAGTGACAGCATGACTCCTTATTCTCTCTGACTTTCAGGAAAACCACCTCAACAAATAAAAAGCATTGAATAGAGAAAGTCCAGAGGTTAGTAACAGAAAAAGTGCTTACAACTAGTAGTTAGCGTCAGTCAGTTGGCAGAGGGAAAGGAAGAGTGTTATACTCCTTTAGTAAACCAAATGGCCCAGCTCAGCCAATTTATGATTTAACAGCGTTACACTAGTACTGAAGTGCAGGGACTGAAGAACATCCATTACGCTTTTTCTTGCATTGTCAGGTTTTTAGACAGCTTCAGCTTGTGGTGGTTTTCCTCTGGTCACATACATGCTGGCGAAGCACATTAGGTGTAACAGGATGAAAGTCGCTAAGTAATGCCATTGGTGTCTAATGACAGCAAAACCTAGTCTGCTTTCATCTGAAAGCAATAAAAATTAGTTTGGCACACCAGAGAAATACAGCAGTCAGCATATTTTAGAAGAGTATGTTAATTTTTAGCAATGTTTATCAGAAATTAAGAGGGATCCACATATAGGAGGAATCAGATTCTTTACAACACCAAAATTTCATTGATCCTTTTGGGAGCCAAGGTACCTATCTACATATAACAGTGACCTTATATCACACCTAAACCCATAGGGCTGTTGAGATGGGGTGGGTGAATAAAGGGCAGAGGTATTTCATTTCCAGAACTGACGAAAGACACGGGCATTTTTAAGCAGCATTTACTTTTAACATAAAACTGCACTAACACAGGTATATTTTTGTCCCTTTCTGTTGTTCCACATTAATATTTCAAGAAAAAAATCTATTACTTTCTCACATAAACATCAGCAAAGCAATAAAGCAAGTATTTTACATAGGCTATGTAATTCCAAATCATTGAGAATTATTATACTTGACTGACTTCTCATGTAAATCTTTCATAACAGGGTCAGACCTTCAACTCGAATAAATCCATACTGAACCCGTAAAGGACTTATATCACTTGTGGTGTATAGACCAATTTTGCCCCATATTTTCTCATAATGATTTTGCTCAGAATTTGAAAAATATGTGCAGTCATTGCTGTGCATGGGAAAGAAGAAAACAAATTACTAAGCCACATAACATGGAATTATTACTTTATATTAATGTGAGGTACAGTTGCAATCTCTGATTGCAGGCATAGGAGTGGCTGCAGGACTTCTTTGAGCTCATATGCTTGAGAAATTTTTGGCTGAATCAGAGCTTAGTGCTCAATACCTTTATGAGCTACTTATAAGTGTAGTCTTTCTTCTAAAACTTCGGCTAGGGGTTAATGGGCAAAACTCACTACACTATGAGCTTCCTATGCCACACAACGTCTTTTTAATTGAAAAACATAACTTGTATTTTCTAATCACATTTGTTCCTTTACCTGCTTTCCCCTATGAAGACAGTGTATTTAATTAAAATCTGAAGTCCACAGCAGGCTGAGGTTCACCTCATCGGATTGCAGCAGTCCCCTTTCTTTGAGCAATCACAGCACCCAGATGCCAAGCTGTTAAAATAGTTTTCTAGCAATAGCATCTGCCTCCAGATTGATCAAGGAGTTGTGTCTGAGTCAGTTATGTGGTTAGAGGGATAATGGACTGTCTGTGCTGTCTGGCCTTCCTGAATGCCAATTCCTTTAGACTTGCATTTCACAGTAATTTATGCATCTTCACCAACTGTTCAAGGCTTTGCTGCAGTCCACCTCGCCGCATTGCAATTTGCAACAATAAACAGAATCTCCAAACCCATCGTGTTCATGACCGGACAGGGTCCCTACCTAAGAATGTGGGTTACTTTCCTTTTTTGCTAGACTCCTTGTTCTAACAATAGTAGCACCAGTTGTCTGCTGCACAGATGCAGCAGCCCCTTTATAATCATGCTGTCAGACATCTTCTCATGATTCTGGGCCACAGCAATTTAGTAACCTATCTAATATGAATATTTTAATGTTTGTAGCTGTGAATATCATCCAGACTGTAAGGAAACAAAAAAAGGCATCCATTTCTTTACCCCTCCCTCCTCATGCCCTACCCCCAGCTCCTTTTTATAGTTTTAGCTGTAAGAAGAATTTGAATTAAATTATTAGAATCTGAGATTTTTTTTTTTTTCCCTAACTCACCAGTATTGGGGACAAATAAATATGATGAATTTATTGCATGTGAGGTAAGGGTTCTGATGTTTATCTTCTCTCTGCATGAAACCAATCTTCCCTGAAAGGACATTTGAATTGAAGAAATAGAGGACAAATATAAATATGGATGGAGGTTAAAGCTCTCAGTATAGGTGTGAAGTCATAAACCATTTCACCAAAAAAATTCATTATGTTGCTGCTGCTGCCAGCTTGCTGAGCTGATGATACACCAAAAATTCTTGAGAAATAAAGGAAACAGTATGGAAAACAGTGAAAAATTGAGAAAAATGACACTCACATAGTGCTAATTTTACTGCATTCTTTTGTAGTGAAGTCACTCCTCAGTGCTTTCATTTCTCCCTCCCAGATTCACGGATAAAAGGACTATTCTCAAACAAAGAAAAATGCTGTGAGAGTACATGTTGTACTTCTGATTCTGCAAGATGTACACATGTACGTGTTTTCAAGGATCACGCTGGCTTAATAGTAACAAAGCCTTAGGGGCTTATAGAATGCACATCCTATGTATTCTGAGGTTAAACATTTTCCTGTCAGGCTGCAGATAATGGTTAATATACTGCAGTAAGTGCAATCTCATTATACATTCCTGTGATTTCAATTATTAACATGCTAATATTTTCTATTAATTTTTAAATATTCGGGGCTTGAATGTAAATCATTGTATGCTTCTGAACAGATTTCTTGTATTAATTACTGAACCTTTGTTACTGTACCAGTGTATTAGTGTATTATTATATGTAGTTCAGTCTTGTTTTTCTAAAAAAAAAAAAAACAAAAACCACAACCCAAAACCCCACCAAAAATCCAAACCCCACAGATAAGGAAGCTTTGAATTTTTGCTACCTCTGGATATAACATGCATCCATCTGTTTATGCACTCAGTGTCTTGTTTACATATTATTGATTTTGTAAATGATAACATTTCTAATTTATGTTTATTAATGCTGAACTAGGAACTGAAAACAATCTTTGGCCAATTGGTGTGGGACAGCATGTGAGTGTGAGGAAGAGACTAATGTTATCACTTAAGTGCCTCACTGACTAAAGGACCAAGAAAGAGATCAATATACGAATACCTAAGGCAAAATCATGATTTGCAAGCAGGAGGAAAGAAAATGTCATAAATGTAGTATCCCAGGTTGCACTCCTGAAACATGGAGTGAGCTGAGAGTGGGAAAAGGCCATAGTAGCTCAATGTTCTCAATGGTTCTGCTAACTTTATCCGTCCCTAGAGAATTCAGGTTTGATTTTGCATGTGGAACTGATTCTAAACACATTTTTTGAATATTAATTAGGGGAATTCATACTGACTGTTATAAACCATAGTCGCCTCTTAAATTTATGAGAAAATAATGCTTTCATCTATTGCTAAGAAAAATAGATCATATGCCACAGCATGATCATTCTATTTTAGCCTAGTCCAGTCTAGGATAAATGTCTGAAGTTGATGGACTACAGAAAGAGGTGAGACATTTCCCTAAGAACAGACCCATTGTTTTTTTAAGGGTCAAATTAGAAATAGCCAGAATAAATTCCATACGAAACGTAAAGGGTCATGGGCATGTGCAAATGTATGTGGGATCAGCACTGCCAGGTTCTGACACGTTTCTTGTAGCATTGACACGACTGCTATCATCTGTGAATTGCATGATGGTGCTGTAGTAGAGTTCTGTCTTTTTATGTCCCCTTTCATGTCTTAACATGCCTTTTCTGCCAGACACATCCCACGCTGTCTACCCCATTGACTGTGCCATTCATCTCTCTCTAAATGCCTTTTTTTTGTCTGCTCTATGTCATTTGTCCTTCAAATCCTAGCCATTTCTTCTGTGACTATTAATGACTAGGTAAGAAATAGTATTTATAAAGTTTAACTGTGGAAATACAACATATACCTAACAGCTTCTGAAAGTGAATGGTCTGTGTCTCTTTGCCACCCCTTCCTTTCATTACATGCTTGTCTTCTTTTACACAGCTAGCTCTTCAGGAGATGTATTTGTAGGCATTACATATTCTTGATAGTGATAACAGAAGTAGCAAGAAAAGTAATAATAATGTGGTATTCTAAGTTGGTAATTTTTTGATAATTTGTGCTCATTTAGATTGGAATTTCTATTTAATAAATCTCTGTAAATGAATCTTCCAAAAGCTGTAATGAGAGTTCTTAAACAAGAGAGTTGCCTGTCACAACCCCCAAGCATCAGATCCGTCACAGCATTTATAAATGAACCCAGTGCAAATCCTCAATAGTCTTCAGCTTATTGTTGATGCAACTGATGTTTGGGTAAAATCTCTTTATTGGGCATACTTAATCATGCCATAGGTGAATTACAATTAATATGTAAATAGAGACATAAAATTAAGCTCATCACATATCTGTACTAGCAATCACACTTTACAAATCCTTCCCTTTTGAAAGTCCCTTAGGCTACTTGCTTCACATTTTGTTTTCTCTTGAACTTAGCCACCTGCGGAATTCCGAGCACACTGTGGCCTCTTTTTAATTCACACCACTCAAAGCCATGGTGAATTCTAACCACTTCACTAGCAAGACAATATGTTGATGGTTTACTTTTCTAGGTATCTCTTCCTTCCACCATATTTTGTATATGCATGTATGTAAGCGTATAGATTTGTGTAACCAAGTTATTACAACATCAGTAAGAAACAAAGACAAAATAATAGGTAACTAAAGTTTCCACTTCAGTCACCTGCTACAGCCACACCTGACCACAGCTTGGAGAATGTGCCAGGTCAACTGATCCTCATTTTTTGCTAGACTTACTTGCACGGCTCTAGCTGTGTATCATAACTGGTCAGCAGGCAGATTTTCTCTGTCACAGAACAAATAAGCAATCCCAAAATAAACCCCCAAAAGCCAGAATTTTCGCTGAGCTACTGTAACCGACATAAATCTTAAAATCTGTTCTTCACCCATCTGTAAACTGCAGTATTTATATGCCACGGAGATCATGGTGGGCATGGCTAGAACCACTGAAGAGAGTAAATGTCATACTTAATTAATAATGGTGACAGGCACTTTCTGGCACTGAAAGCAAGACTGCATCCAAACCCGGCACATTTCCAGCCCTACAGAGCACTGACTGACAGTCAAATGAGCAAGTTTATCTGATGGTTGTTATTAGGAATGCAGAAAAAGCAGTGAAAAGTAGGAGTCAAAGTGAGAATTTAAATACTTGTCTCTATGAAAGCTTCCTGCATCTACAGGTGGAAAACTTAGAGAGTAAGCATGGAGGTAGCTGGGATGCACAGGAGTTTTAAACATGACTTATTTGTTTAGCTGTCGTGTAATATGCTTAGCTGAGGTGGTGTGTGTCATTTTGGAGCTGGTCTAAATCAGCCTGTCTCATTCTGAGTTCTTCTTGTCCCATTCATAGTCTCTGGACTGCAGGGCTGAATTTGCTCACCACAGTCAGGGTTTACTAACAACTTCCCCTCTTCACTTGACGATGCATCTTGCAACACATATAACAATAACCAGGACTTCTCTCTTACATTTGCATGTGTGAACAATGTTATAATAATAATTAAAAAAGTTAATAATTTGAAATACAATATCCAGAAAATCTCGAGGATTCAGATATTTCCCATATTTTTGAATGTACACATTTCCATCTCTCTAACCACTTAATTTGGACTATGCAGTTTTAGTTTGAATGACCAGTTTCCCTCAGCTTAACTATGAAACCAGAAAAGAAAAGAATAGGTGGTCCTGAAAAATCCATGGTTCTCTGTGTTCATGCCATAGTATATGTCTGCATTCCTTCAGAGCCTGATCCCAGACTGAAAGTTCAGTGAATAATCCAGACATAACAGATTTTCCCAGGTAACGTTACTGTAAAGCTGCTCCTCCCCTACCCCCTTCCATTACTAGTGACTTTGCTGTCATTATCACATGTTGTTAAGGAAAAAAATCCATGTCTGAAATGGTAACCAGATCACGCCAAGGTCCTGCCCTGAATTTGTTGGTTGCTTACAGTTCTCTGATGAGAGACACTAAGGTGTAAATCTGTGATTCTCAGGCCCTTTTCCAGCTCTGAAGTGTGATTTCCACAAAACCTTACTGAAAATCTGGGAATGCTGTAGAAATCAGGTAGAAGCAGCTAAAGCAGCAGCGAGACAGTTTAGGCTCCCTCTGAACAGCATGAAGATTCAAATGTTTCTTGTGATGTCCCCATCATTCCAGCTTGATGAGCGGACCTGAGCAGTTGGGGACTGACTGCACCTTCCCCTTGAAAATGTCCTTGCACATTTGTGCCACATCCAGTGGCAGGAGAGGAATCCCTGGCAGAGCACCGTCTGTGCCAGCCTCTGTGCCTGCTTGTTTCTGTTGGATGACACACAGCAAGTAGTGCTGTGTAAAGGGGAACATGAGGTAGGTGTGTGGATAGCTGAGTGTCAGAGATAAGAGCTTGGCCTTTTTGTTTTAAACCTGGAGAATTATTCCAATAATTATTGCATTAATTATGCTTTATGGCTTAAGCTCTTCAGTTATGAACTTGTTTCCAACCTGTAGATTCATAGATCAGAAGGGTTGAAGTATTCTAGTAACTATGCACATTTTTATCAGTAATTTTCAAAATTTATTGCATTTGGGAAGAGTCTATTGAAAATACAGATACAGTCATTCTCATCAATGCCTTTTTATACCATCACCCTACTGCCTTTCTGCTGCATTAGAAAATGGATCATTTTTGTGACAAAATGCAATGCTGAACTATTGTGCTTCTCACTGTAAAGATGTTGGCAGGTCTGATGTGTGCTGGATTTGAAATATTTATTATACTGCCAGAGCAATCCAAAACCAAACAGTTTTACAGATAATTATGCCCACTAATTATATGCAAAAGGCATCCATTTTTCCTCCTGTGATACTGTACACATATGGATCTTCTGTTAGGAATAATCAGGTTTATACACACACATTAAGGATAGACAAAGCAACAAGCTCCCCTCATCTCCTTTAAAAAATGGACAACTTCTTCTACAGATCAAGCTGTTACAACATTAAAGCACTTCTATGAAATCATAGTGCTTTCTGTAACATATGTGAGAATGGAGAAAGCAGTTTGGAAAGAAAGAGGAACCTAGAGGGTCTGGGAGAGAGCCAACACAATAAAGAACAATGAGTGGGCTTGCTGGTCTGCTGATCTTGGATTCTCCCCAAGTATCATTTTTTTCTATGAACTGCTGGGGTTTTTTGTTCTGGGTTTTTTCCTCTCCCCCCGACACCCCAGCCCCCATCTCTTTCCATTGTACGAGACAAGGACAAGAGAAAGAGAGCAAGGCAGTGCAGTAATTTTAAAAGGAGAATAAGTAGGAAAGAAAAAAGAGGTGTTTATTAGAACAGGAAATTGGTTTACAGCTTCATAAATTTAAAGCAGGCATATATCATGCTGCGCAGATTATGAAATGTTAGACTGCTCTATTCAGGAAACTGGACAATCTGCTTTGCAATGCAGAGTGTACTTACACAAGCACAGTGTGGATTTAACAGAAAGCTAAGGACTACTCAAATAAACTGGACATAATACAAAATCACAGGATAGCTCAGGCTGAAGAGAGTGTTTGGAGCCCCTAACCTGGCCTCCACCCCTCAAAGCAAGGTCAGTGGGAGTGGGTTGCTCAGGGGCTTGTCCAGTCTCCTTCTGAAAACCTCCAAGTCCATGGCACTGGACAAGATGCGTCCAAAGATGCTGATGTCATCAGGAGGTTCCTGTCATCTTTGAAAAGCCATGACAACTGGGGACTACAGAATGCAAATATTATGCCCATTTTCCAAAAAGATGAGGAGGGTCTTAGGAACTGCTGCCCATAAAGCCCAGTTCAGTCCTGAGCAACGCATGAAGCATTTCCTAGCATCTGAAGGACAAAGTGATGGATGTCAGCCGATACGGATTTACCAGGGATCAGCCATGCATGACCAGTCTGATTGTGTCCTACAGTGAAGTGACTGGCATTGTGGCTCAGGATATAGCAGTGGTTGTAGCTCAGTCTCTGAGCCTAGAGTTCAGCTAAGTTTTCAGAAGATTTCCTTGCTACCTTTGTAGCCAGTGTGAGAAGTTAAGAACTGGAAAGGACAGCTACAAGGGTGAAAGCCGACTGCACTGCTGGATTCAAAGAGACGGTAGCTCTGAGTGGGTGTGTCAGTGGTTTGAAATCCAAATTTCAAATCCAGTGGCAAGTGATGTATTCTGGAGGTTGATACCAGGGCTGATGCTCTTTTGCTGTTTTTGTAAGCAATCTAGACAATGGCATAGAATACATCCTTAGTAAGTTCATGGGGAACACCAAATTGGATGGACCAGTTTATATGCTACCCCGGGAGGGGGGGGGGTGTGGGGGTGGGGCTGAGCTGTTCTTCAGAGGGGTGTTGCCAGGCTGGAGAATGGCAAAAAACAAGCCAGAAAATGTGTAGTTGCCAGCTTGGAACAGAACAATCATTGATAGAGGTGAGGGGCTGTCTAGCTAGAAAGAAGCTCTGTAGAAAAGGAGTTGCAATGAGCAGCAAGGTGAGCATATGTCAGCACTGTGTCACTGTGGCATTAACAACTGAACAGCTTCTGGGGTGCACTTAGAAGCAGGGTGCTGCTGCTAGGAACTGTCCAGGGCAGTGGTTATGCTTCACTACTCAGTACTGAGGAAACAGCGCTGGGAAAAGTGTGTCCAGTTGTGCACCCCACAGACGAGAGAGAACACTGCCGCAGGTCTTAAGAGAGAGCTGCAGCATGGTTTGGGAGCTAGAGCACCTGACATTTAAGGACAGGCTGAAGAGAAGTAGTTTGTTCACTGTGGAGAAGGCTAAGGGTGGATCTACTGTCTTCAAATACCTAAAGGTGAGCTATGGAAAAGATGGATTCATATTCTTCTCAAATTTGACAGCAAAAGGGCAAGATTTAGCAAGAGGAATTCTGTAGGTACAAAGGAAGGTTTCCCACAGTGCAGGTGGTTAAAGCAATAGACCAGATTGTCCAGAGAGATTGTGAAATAACTGTCTTTAATGATACTCTGATCTGACTGGACAAAAGCCTGATCTAACATTCAGGTTGACCCTGCTCTGACGCATCGTATGGAGTTTTACTGTCTGGCATTTTGGTTGTCTCCCTTGACATTTTGAAGACTGAAAAATTATGCTGTGGAGGACTGGACAGCTAAATTCTTCTGCAGCTTTCCTGCATTATATATCTCATTTTAAACTTTTGAACTTTATTATTTTTATCCTTCAGAAATATGTAAGTTGTATTACAGTATCTGTAAAACCCCGTGGATTTAACAACAGTTATGTTGATAAATGGAGACAATTACTTCTCTATTAAAAAGTTACAGAAACGAACTAAAATGATATTACATTACTTTAAATTTGTAGTTCTCCTTGCACTTTCTTCTGTGACGCAAGTTAAAGAACAAGGCAAAAGTGTATTTTTTGCATATTGCTGAGTACTTCATCAGGAAATTATATTTCAGAGTCTCTGACTGCTTAAGCTTTAATTTCTGTTTATGTATGTGAGTAACTTTGCTTTTTCAAAAATGAAGATTTACACGTGACATCTAGTGACACCAAGACTAGAGAAGTATTCCTATATTTTGGGGGGGTTTGTAAACCAGATAGCTGACTAAATCTCCTAAGGAGAACTACTTTGCTATGTCTGCAAGGTAAGCTTGGAGAAACTGTTTCAGAATTGTAATCAGACTGGACTTCTCTCCCAGAAGAATGCCTGCTAATCTCTGATACATGTTTAGTCCCCTAACACATATATAAGCAATTCACTAACAGCAGTATACTGATCTTCACTCTTGTGAAATAGAGCACTATTGTTATCTCTATTCTATTAGCAGAAATCAAGGCAGATGAAATACTAAAAAAAAGTGTGGCAAGAACACAAAACCTGAATAGAATAGCAGCCTCATCAACTGCAGATGGCTTTCTCATGCTTTAGTGTCTTTTCCTAGGTTTTCAGTTAGACCACAGTCTCAGCCAGAAGGGTAATCACTATGTTTCTAGTGCATGAATAATGTACCTTTTAATAACATTATAAAAGTATTAAAGCAGCTTTAATCTTATTCCTATTTCAATCATAGCTATTATTTGGTATGGTGAAAAAGCCCTTCAAAACACTGTCATAGGAGCTTAACTTTGCAGTACAGTTCAAAAAAACCAATTAGCAACTTATTATTTAATGGACAACTATCAATGGCCTGTGAGAATTATAACCCAGATCAGTATCAGCATTAAGCTTAAGAAGTTTGTAACTTCCAGCCAGTGAAAAGGGAGGCACTGCCATTTTCCATAATGAAGTATCTTCCACTTCATGACTGCAATCAGGTATGTAAATACACCATCACTGGGTTTTACAATGCAAATGTAGTCATCTCTGCATAGCGTCTTCAGTGTAAATGTCCTCAAATGCATAAAATGAAGCACAGTGAACAAAAAATATGCACAATTTGTTACACAGAGCGTGGAAGGGGTGTTTGCTCAGACAGACTCTGAGCACCATCTGGGAGACAAGTGTTTAGTTTTGCAACAGATTGCATAATTTTCCTGTAGAATCTGGAGAAAAGCTCTAAATGCTTTAATAGATAGTTGATTTAACATGCGTTTAATCTTTGTTTTGTGTTGTCTTAAAGGCTATGCATATGTTTTGAATGACAGAAGTAGTCATTAACTTATTACAGTGCTCATCCCTTTGCACAATTTGCTTTCTTTTCTTTTCTTCCCATTGCCTGTGTCTGTGTGCATGCAATATTTCACCTTACAGAGTTAGTTTTCATGGCATATGGTAATTAATCTTAGTAAAAGCCAAGTATCTACTGCATATGCATGCCATTTGATTGATTAGATTAAAAATGTAATGTTACAGTTCATACATTAGCAATATTTCAATATAACATATACCAAGGACTCTACTATCAATAATAAGAATACTTCAAGAACAACACAAATTAGCAACCTGAAGCATAAAGAGTGACACTGAGAGAATGAAATGCTCTACCTAAAACACATTGCTTAAAATGTATTTAAGCCGAGCGCTGTGTTTATGTGCTAAGCAGCTGCACAAAGCACTGCCCTTCAGAGCAGGAAAAGTTCTGATACAGAATTTCTCACTTGGAGTATTTTAGAAGCAGCCTAACTTAGAAGTTTGGGAACACTGTATTCATTTTAGGGTTTTTTAGTGGTATCCAGCTAAACAGATCATCTGCTACACAATAGTAAAAAGCCATACATGAGAACTTCATTCAATTTTCTTCTTGCCTAGGTTAATAAAAACATTGGAAGGCATAAACTGAAGACTCACTTTATTAGGACCGGAAGCAGAGAAAGAAGTATAATAAAATGAGACTGTACGTGTTGTATAAAAAAGGCCTGCTGTATTATGTGACACCGTTATGACAAAATAAAATACCATCCTTCATTTGGATATCTATTCTTTTATATCCAAAAGCAAAATTACATCAAAATACTTCTGTGCTGATTGACTTGTAATGCAATAGACTGCAGCATCTTTGAACCTTAAGCAATGATAATACTTTCAAACCTGCAATAAACTGGGTCAACTGTACAACAAAATTGTACAAAATGATGCAGTAATTCAATTTAGCACTGTGTGAAAACTGCACAATAGCAGGATTAAAGGATCTGAAAATGAAGACAAGTGGTTCATTATTAACTCCTTAAATGTTCTTCCATCTGCTTTTTCTGGAATGCCAGTTATTTCTAGCTTAGAATTGTAATTTCTGTGTCATGATACAGTGGATAGATTCTATATTGCTCCACCATATGAGCACACTGAAGTTTCCCCAAAGGCTTAATAAAGTTTTTGAAATAAGTCAGCATTTACTATTAATTTTACCCACATAGGTAGCAAAATAAATTAGAAAGAAAAAGCCTTATACAATCACATAAAAGCTGTGACATGTATAAAATGTAGTCAACTTTGGAGAAAAAAAAATTAACAAAAGCAGCATTAAAAAAAAGTCATGCTAAAGCTGCAAATGAAAAGTGCGTGTATGCAGAAGAGATAGCCCTATTTTTTCTTTGTGTAATGCAATCACTTAAACCTTTGGTCTCTCCTGTAACATGGTAATTTTATAGACAGCGTTTACTTATGTGCCTAAAGGTGTCTTTTATGTTTTTCTCTCAGGCTGCTGTGTGTTCCATGTGCAGGTGGATGTTTGGGATCAGTGTAGGTAACTGCCATAGCCATTCCTCCAGCAGGACTTCAGTCTCTTCCCCAGTGTATAACAATAGCACTGTGTGCTGATGATCACCAGAATCCAGTGTGCAATTCAGGGGCAACATCAAAACGAGCAACAACCGAAAAGAAGCCAGCCTGGAATTGTTTAAAGAGCTGCTTAAGCCTAAAGATGAAAAAAACCTAAAAAATAAAAAGAAATCACACTTCAGTGCAGCAATTGTACTTTTGTGTATGAAACGGTAGAACACCTCTGAATTCTTTATTTGGAGAGCTTAGAGAGCTTCAATAAAATTCAGTCTGGACATCTAAAAATAAAGTTGATAATAGACAGAAGTGTAGTCTTGACTTCTGCTATGGAAAACTGTTTTTCTTCCAAGCTGTAACATGCTTGATAGCACTCATTTTTTTAATTTAATCTTAATTGGCAGAGAATTGATGAAAAAATCTATTCGTCACTTGATATTTGTGCCTAAATTTGTGCTCTAAAATGCATGTTATGGTTCTGGCTGCCAGTCATCCAAATGAAAGGATCTGCTAGAGCCTCATGCCTGAGGTAGCTGGGCCAGAGTGATGTGCCCTAGCTCTGATTTCAACAGTCAGGATGCAGCCAGGGATGGCTGACTTTGTTCTGGAAAGCTGTCTTAAGGCCCCCAGTTGAAGTGTACACATGACACTTCCCACAGTTACAGCTGTAGTTGCTTGGCTGTCATTACCGCAAATAAATTAGAAACTGGTAAGGGAGAAAAACCACAACAGTCCTGAATAACAGCAATGTGGGTGATGATCAGCACTGAGATTACTATTAACCAAGAAGTCTGAAGCCTGAGTTTAGTGACTCAGCTGCAACTTGTGCATTTTAGTTCCTCTGCTTCTCTATCTCGAATAGTGTGTCATTTCACAACACGGACTCAAGTTGATGAGTAGACTCAAATTGTCATTTATTACCACCAAGCCCTTTTTTATCCCCTTGTTCGGTACTTTCCCAACCTGCACATACATGCAACATGCTATTTCATTGGCCACTGTGAAACTCTCCAGGTAAATAGTCCAATCACAATGCCGCAGACCCTCTCACAACCCCCACATCCTCTGGCCTCCAACTGAGATTCCTGCCACAACTACATCCTGGCCCATCCTCCTAAGGCTTGCTTGTTTACCTTTCCTGTCCTTCAGCATTCCAACTCATTACCCCAGGGCTTGTCAAGCACCAAGGCCTCAGAGTTCATTCCCAAACTCTTTTTCTTGCAGATTTTATCACCTTCACTCTCCACAAAGTAGTAGTAGTAATTAGATGAATTACTACTCCCTTTTGAACTCATGGCTGCATAACCCCAAAACACAGAAGCTGCATGATACCTTATCATATTTCTATATCATTTTATTATGCAGATCTGGTGGTACGTAGGATGTGGCCTGAATCATCTACTTGTTTCAACTTACATCATAATTCATAGTAAAATCATTGGTCAGTGAGCTCAACAGCAGCATTACTGTTGGGGTGTCATTAAGTCAGTGTAAGCTGAAATGGAGCAGCTGAACATACAGAAAACCATTCATACAGAGACATCACTCAATGGCACAAACAGCATAAGAAAAAATATTTAAAATGTTGTGATGGAACAGTTAGAAAATAAAAAGAGATAAAGGGGATATAACCTTCTGACTGTGTAAATTATCATGAAGCAATTGATGTTTTCTCCGTGTTCCACAGAGTAAGTTCTTCTCTTTCAGAAACGATCATACATTATGATTGTAGATATACTTGTATCCCTACTTACAAGGAAGGATGTGTAATGTACCAGTTTTTGTTTGGTTTTTCGTAAGTGTAAATGTTTAATTCTGTAACAGAAAGTTGACTGAAGGAGCAAGGTAAACTTTCAAATCAGTATGAGCAATTTTCTTCCCCCTATAAACATAAAAATAATGTAATTATATTTGTGAGATAAATTTATAAACCCCTCATACTGTTTGTTTTCTTAGGTTTTGCAGTTTTCTCAGCTTGGATGATGACACTGATTTGACCTTTATGTTTGCTTATAGTCACTCTCATGTTTAAGTTACTGGCATTTTTAACCAGAGGTTTCATACTCTGGAAGAGTGCTCTATTTATGGAGGACAAAGATCAATGATTCTGCTGCTGTCAGTTTTTTTATTTTTATAAGGGTCTTTTGTGTGTGTTTTCTTGCTGCACAGCTGCAGTTCTGGAACTCTGATAATTTCATAGTGTTTTTATGGTAGCTTTTAAGGCAACCTGAAACTCAGTTTCACTCTAACAGAATTTAACTGAATTTGTACTTACCAAAATCAGTGCACATGGTTAACTTCATGAAAATGAGCTTAGCTAAATTTTGAGGTACATTGTCTACCAGAGCATCTGTCATGACCATGCAAGGAGAAAAAGTTCCAGATTTCAGGTTCACAGTGTGAAAAAGATGTTTGTGTCATCCATAGTCAGGTACTATTACAGAGAGCAGTTCTGCATCAATCGAACCACGTGAGCACAGAGGTACATGGATTAATTTGAAGACGTAGAAAGTGTATTTCAGCTGGGGCACAGCAAAATGAGTAATGGAAATTACAGCAGTACAATCCCACTTTTAATGGTTTATTCACTTGTTCATTTGATTTTTACCACTATGCTTGTGAAAGCAAAATGTGGTTCCCTTTTGTGCATACCTTGCTCTGCATAAGTGCTTGTTTCTCAGTAGTAATAATATGCATTTCAGGGATATGATCCAGTATTTGCTGAAATCAAAAGAGAAGTTTGTATTGCTTTCCAGCTTATTTAAAACAGGTCCAGATCAGGGAAGTAAGTGATACGTTCAGTGTTTGTGGGTGAAGTAACATGCACCAATTAGCTGTGCCATAGTTAGCTACTGGCAGCATCTCCACAAAGTGATTGCCAGTTGCTTTTTGTAGGTATGAATGAAATTAAAAGCTCCATGGTGGAAAAAAGCATGTTCAGTCCTTAGCTGTTTTATATGAAAAAACTTCTACTTCATAAGGCGGACAACAGCAAAAAAGCATGAGTTTTAGAAGTGACATTTCTGTGCTAGAGATCCTAGTAAGTACTTGTACATGGGTACCACCTGCACAGACCACAGAACAAGTTGTTACTTGGATGAATCCCTCGGCAAAGTGATAGTGTGTGCAGAAAGGAAATGCCGGTTTCTTGAGGTGAAGCTGGGGTGGACAGAAATACAAAGCAGGTGAGAGATGACAGCATAACCTTTAACGCTCAGAGGATTAAGGCATGAGCTGGTGAAGAATAAATGTGGACTTCTGAATTTGTTTGGTAAGATAGATGTGCAATTAGAGGCAGCAGAAATTCGAGAGCCAATAAACTCTAGTTAGAAGGCAGACCTGTCTGCCATGGTAAGGGAGTCATTTAGGCCCACAACGAGTGTCACTACAGTAATTAGAATATACTGAGAAATCTGATTGGAATTTTTGCATGATGAGAGCAGTGCCAGCTGCTTTTGATACAGGCTGATAGCAACTGTAACAGGCTGACAACACCTGTTCTGAGTTCTTTTCCAGCAGGAGGAAGAGATGCTTTTCAGTAGGTTTATCCTTTAGTGTCTCCCCTTTTCCAGCCTCTGAAGTCCTTTGTAAACAAATAAACATCAGTGGTATTTTTAAAGGGTTATTTATGCCAGACATTGCCCAAGCTCTGTTAATAACAGGTGCCACTGTCCTGGGTTCAGCAGTAGCAGTAATTTTTCTCCTTCTTGGTAGCTGGTGCAGTGCTGTGTTTTGACTTTTGGCCTGGGAACAGCACTGATAACACTGATATTTTTAGTTACCACTCAAATGTTTTAGCCTGACCAAGGACTTTCTGAGCCTCATGCTCTGCCAGGAAGGAGGGAAAGCTGGGAGGAAGCAGAGACAGGACACCTGACCCAAACTGACCAAAGAGGTATTCCATACCACAGCACGTCCTGCCCCGGATGTAACGGGAGTGACCTGGAAGGGCGAGGGGACTGCAGGGTTGGAAGAGGTATCGGTCGGTGCTCGGTTGGGTGGGGTGGGGTGAGTTATCGGTCGGCTGGCGGTGAGCTGTTGTATTCTTTCCTCTTGTTATTTCCTTTATCAGTATTATTATTATTGGTGGCAGCAGTAGTGATTTGTGTTATACCTTAGTTACTGGGCTGTTCTTATCTCAACCCGTGGGAGTTGCATTCTTTTTGGTTCTCCTCTCTGTCCCTCTGGGAGCAGGGGGAGGGCAAGAAGGGGGGGACTGAGTGGACAAGCTGTGTGGTTGGGTTTAAACCACAACAGCCACCTACAAATTGCATCCTTCATATGTGAGCTTCCCCTCTGTATTACATTTGCTATTAAGTCCTGGATTCACTTTGCAAGTTTTCAAAGCATTAGTACTCTGTTCTGATGGTTTTTTTTCACAAGCACTGGCAAAGGGTTTTGCTGCCCTGTCTCTCTCCTCTGGAGCTGCAGTTTGCCTGAAACAAAAAAAGATTATTTGCAGTCGATCAATATTCCCTTAAGATGTAAACACATCAGCTCCGTAAGCGAAGCCAGGTTCGGCCTGGCCAATACTCTAATGTTAGATCTCAAAGGAGATCTCAGGGGCTGCAGAAATTGTAACGAGGAATCAATAATGAGAACAAATCTCTCACAGGCCTGATGCAGCCTCTCAGAGTAGGTTTGTGTCTGTATAACTGGAGGTAGTTTTCTGCAAATGAGATGCAAAATGGAGGAATTCAGGAAGTTCATGTGGCAGTTTCAGTGCTGGGCAGGACTGTAAGTTTGATCCCAGAGGTGAGATTGCACTGTCAGTAACGATGTTCTGTCTGCCTAAATTGCCACTGGAGGAAATACATTCCTTTCCACCCCTCCTAGCTGGTAGATGTTGTTTCCGTTTACTGTTTAAGCAGAGGCTGTGTGGCACCCTAGGTATGCCTGAGTTATAGTTTGGATTAAAGTAAATTATTTTTATACAATGTTTGGGGGTGAAATGAGCAGTTTCAAGTCCCACGAATACACAGAGAGCATTCTACTCTCTCCCATACTTTTCTTGGATGAGAACAAGCTGAGTTCTCCTGTGTCCATTTGATAGCTTTATAAGAAAATGAGTCAGGATTATGCTGCTGGACCACCACAGTGAGCTTTCTGTCTCAGGGCACAAGGGACGATCTGAACGCATGAATATATGTATATACATATCAAGGGTTGCTTTCTGTGCCACTTTTAAATGAACTTTTCTCAGATGTTTTGCCAGGTTGCAAATTCAGGGCAAGTTGAATGTCTCTCAACCGAATGCTGAGCGTGTGTATAAGGCAAGCAGGAATTCTGTGCTATTTATTAGTAATCTGGGATGCACAGAAAGCCTGCAAATGGCTTGATATTCATAAAATGTAAGAAAAGTTCAGATGCTGCGTACTGGGATGTTAAAATTCCGTTACAGTAAGGACCTTTTGCCTTTGTTTTGTGAGTGACCTTCTCATTTATAGAGTCCCTCTTTGTTCCTCTCTCAAAGCTGTTGTTCTTTTGTGTTAATTAAAACCCAGACAATTAAGTATACAAAAGTGCACTCAAGCTTCTGTGCACACCCAGCTGAAAACAGGGCCAGATGACCAGAAACATGCTAGCAGAGATGTGGGCTTTGTCACTGGAATAGAATGACTGAGTATGAAATTCATTGTTGGGAGGCAAAGTGACATTTAAATTATGTTGCTGTTTCTCCCACAGGCTTCTGACAGGGTATTTTCAGAAAGAAAATTAGATGAGTTACAAGACACTTAAATGCAACACTTGGAAATGTTATCTTAATGTCTCTGGTTCTTAAATGAAATGTAAACCCTGTGTATCTCTGTGATTTTAGCATGAATATGGTGTGTAAAACTGACACTACACCTCCTCAAATCTTGAATGCACTGACTTTCATACCAGCCTTGTGCCGTTTCTGTTGATCCCACATGTTAGCATTAGTCATGAGGAAAGGGGAGCAGCTGGCAATGAAAAAAAAAGAAGGAAAGTCTTGAGCAGCCAACTTAATGTTGTCACAGGTAGAAGACAGCAGTGAATCACAGGGAAGTGCAGAACTACAAGGCGGGGGGGGGGGGGGGGGGGGGGGCGGGAAGCCAGTAATAAAGGTGATCTAACTGTAATGTCACGTTCTCTGGAGGAAGTGATCTGCAGATGCATATAGAAGTAGAGAAGAAAAGGTTTCAGACAGGTGAAGGCTAATTTTTGGTGCTGAAAAGAAAGCTTTATCCTTCTTGACTGAGGCCCCAGTTTAAAAAGGGTGTTATCTGTGGGATTAACTCCATCAGCTCCACTAACTGCACTCCAGTGAGAGATGAGAAGATAATTAAAACTACCACCATGCTTAATCAACTTGCCAGCATATGGATACTCTCTAAAATTGGGGCACAATTAAATTAAGCTTAACTTCTTCCAAATATATGCAAGAAGTAGACATCTGGCAAAGTCTAGCTGAAAATGCACAGAGCTGCATTCTGACAATCTCCAAGGACAAAGGAAATGGAAAGGGTACGAGAGAGCAAGACGGCTGCCAAGTTCCTTTCATCTGTGTTTTGCATTGCAGACTACCAATCACAAAAATGCTAGTGATTTCACTAATCTCTTGCTAAATTACTAAACTGGTGTCTCACTCATTGACCCATATATAGATATAGATATGGGCAAATGTATGCATGTACCCTAATATACATTATTTCATAATGTTTCAGAAGCATCCCTAACTGTTGTGTTTCACATCAATTTATAACTGCAATTAAAAGGTCTGAAAATTAATATAAAAGGAAACAAACTAATCAGCTAGTCAGAGCTAGTCAGAGACAATATCAGGGCCCTCCTGGCCTTGATATCTATAGTTCCATGAAATGGAGTCTTTGAATATTTGCTGAATCTAAAGGTATTAATAATCGACTGTTACAGTTCCGTCCATTTGCAATGAGCATCAAATAATTAAGTTTTACAATATACCCAGAAGGCAACTAGCGAAGTTCCTGTTAATTCTAACGAATCAGAAAGTCAAGAAGACCTGCTGAAACCACAGTCAGAACTAGTCCCAGGCAGATTATGTGTCATAAATTCCTGGTTCCTAATCTCTGGGCATCTGCTAAAAGCTTAGATGTTGGAAAGGCTTCCCTTCTGATTGGGTCTGATTAAACTAGTGTGACTGGCAGTTTTGGTCTCACACTCTGAAAAATCAGAATGCTTTAGAGATAGTTTAGAGTGGCAAAATAATTATCTTATTTTTCTCTACAGTAGAAACCTTGAAGAACCTTTTTGAAAGTGAAAGCTGCTTTTCAGAAGTGTTTTAAAGAGTACAGTTGCTCACCAAGAGCCGGAACATAGTCCTCATGAAGTGCTTTCTATTTTAAGTGATATTTACCTTTATCTTGAAAAGGCATCAGCCTTTTCCTTTTACTTGACTGTGTGAAGAAAGATAATTACTATCTTTTTTTTTCCCACAAACTGTAGAAGTAGTAAATTCCTTAGCTATGTTTTTTTTTTTTTTTTCCTTTTTTCTGCTTCTTTATCTAATTTGCTGTTTCATACATAGGAGGAAGGTTGTGAAAGTACTGATGGAGGTTGAAGAAAGTACTCATTAATTTAGTCATTAGTAAAATACCATCTGAATGCTTTGGAATTGCACCAAGTCTCCTTATTTCCCAAGTCTCACTATATCGCTTTTCCTAACCTAGCCACAATGTCTGAGCAGTAGAAGATAAATTGAAGAACTCTACTTGCAGGAGATTGTCCTTGTTTTTCACCAGGTCCTTCCACTTGCTGGTATCTGGTTGTTGATCTTGCCCTTGTTTTCCATTTTACATGCTAAATACAAGATTTTGCAAATGAGTTCAGTGTATCAGATGTTAGTTTGCAGCCAGAATGTGCAACACCTTCAAATATGGCAGCAGTCAGTCCCTTCTCAAGTCATACATCTAATACTCTGTTACAAAAGCAAATTAAAAAAAGGGATTTATCCCTAAATTGTCTGCAGTCCTGAAGGATATGTGTTAGAATACACTTAGCAAGGCTCCCATGCTGTGCTTAATCCAGTAGTTTATACTACAGTCTTCTTCCCCCCCCCCCTTTTAAACATTTCAACCATAACCATTCTATGATTTCCACGATAGCCAAGCATCAGTTCAGCAGGTGTTGCACCTTACCCTGTTCTTTACCATCTCCCAGGATGGCAGCTGTAGAGCAGTCTGACAGAGGCAGAACGGTTTCTGCCAAGCCTGGGTCAGGTACCTGCTTCCCATATCTCAGACTTCCCACACAACCACCATAGGCACCTGCCCAGAGCTGAACATTTGGAATGCAGACAACTCCCACCAGTTGGGATGGTGAATTTGGAACCAGTGAGGAATAAAAATGAGGCTCTTGACATATATGCACAGTGGAGCTTGTACATGGCTGCAAAACCAGAAGCATTTGGTGCACAGTGTCTCTACAGACCTGACACCATCCCTGAAGGTCTTTAAAAGATGTGTAGACATGGTGCTTTGGGACGTGGTTTAGTGGTGGACTTGGCAGTGTTAGATGTTAAGACTTTATGATTCTAAAGGTCTTTTACAACCTAAATGATTCTAGGATTCTATGACACAACACAGAAAGCATGAGTTGATTTTCATTTAATTATATTTTGAAAAAGACTCACCGTCAGTTGAGTCTCTCAATCCTTGACCATGAAAAAGCCACCCGTTATCCTGGCAAGTGTATCAAGTATCACTGGCAAACAAAACTCTGAAAGGCACCCTATGCTTCTGTAAGGAGGAGGTAGCAATTCAACGCCTGAAGCTCCTACTCAGGCAGAATTTGCTGCTAATGCCAGTTCTTACACCAGATTTCATCAAGCCTGACTTGAAGCAAGTTTTAGGCTTGAAGCCATAAAGTTCAGTATTAGAATGGTAGCTCCAGGGGGGGGACAAAAATCAAACTGTTGTTGACTCAGAAATTTTACTCTGAGTCATGAACACATGTGATTAACAAGTTAACCAAACTGTCCTGCTGGCCTGCCTACCCACATAAAAAAATGAATGCTTTCATTACTAGTAATCCCAGAACACCATTCTGACACACTGATTTTTGTTGCTGACAATAAAAGAACTGTGCTTTGAGGGAAAGAACATTTTAATATCCCCATCATCTTTTCCCCTTTCCATTCAAACTGAAAAGACTACATCTCTTCATTTCTCTGCTGTGTTCAGCTACACTTTACAACAGTGAGTTGTGAAACCAGAACTCCCACTGACATAGGATCAGAGACAGGCTTAAGATTTTAGAGGTGGTTCTGAAATCCTGAGAAATCCTTCAAAAGCTGTATGCTTTTAGCTGTGCTGAATTGCTGCTGTCTTCAGATCTCATCTTTCCAGCAGCTGATTTTCCCTTTATCCTGTGTGACCAGACTTCTCCCATAGGAAAAATTACGTTTACGGCTCTCCTAAAATGCTGTAATACTTATTCCAACAGTGGCACAAAACTGGGTCACATTTGAATCCAGTTTACACTAGCTTCACAAACTTATTAATTGCTTTTATCATGCAGATGGTTGTATTTAAGAAAACATATTTGTTAGATGTAAATTTTAGCTACTTGGGGTCCCCGTCTCTATGCAATATCTAGCCTAGTGTCATCTCAGGACAACATTTATGTTTTCATTTAAAAATAAAGAAAGCAGATGGGACTTCTGTCATCCATAGAGTAGTAAATTAAAAACAAAAGTAACAATTTTTTTACTGTTGCACTCTTCTGGGGTGAGAGTTTGGCATTATGACATCTGGTCTAATTTGAGTATTCCAGTAGCTGCTGTACAGCATTTACTAAGACACTGAAATGAAACCTGCTAATTCTGTTTTTGCATAATCCCTGTGAATATGCACGCAGAAAGTCTGTGCTTACCCACCTCTCAGCAAAATAAAAAAGCCCAGAGCAGACTTGGTTTCATGGCGTATGTCAAATAATAATCACTATAGTTGAAACACTACTATGCAAAGTCCATTTGAGAGTATCTGTCCATGAAGACACTGAGAAAGAAAAGAATAAAAGAGATGCCAGTCTCCCAGTTTGTATTTCTGAAAATTTCTTCCCAAGTAAGCAGCTTTTCCTAAGTAATATTTAGAACTCAAATTTTCTGTGAGTCTTCCAACCATTGTGTCAAGTTACTCAGATTCCACAGAACATTCACAATGTTTCGTCAATAGGCAGAGACCTTATAGTGCTAAGAAACTATCAATGTTAACTTAATTTTTGTTCTTTAATTATATGCCATTAAAACTTGTCATCTTTAACCAGACAGAAGACTAATCAGTGATTAAATAATTTTTGAGAGGTAAACATAACATGCCACAGATACACAATAAAATTGAAATGACTCTTCTATCTAAATACAAAACCTAAGTAAACACACTCAATAGATAAATGGGCAGAATGCAGTTCCAAGGAAATAAGGCCTTTTGCTTTACTGTGGAATAAAAAGTTTTGCATTTTTAAGTCATTGACTCTAATCTGGTCCAAAAATTACCTGCTAGAAATTGTTGCAGTTTCTAGTTGGTCTCCGGCCAAATATTAGTAAGAAAATCAAGTCAGGCTTATCTTTCAGAGGTGAAGCAATTGGCAGATTCATTACTGGGTAAGCTTTGAAGAACTGTACTGCATTCCTTGCTTAACTGCTGGCTGAACTGATGGCAAGTCATGACTGTTCTACTTCCGTGAAATGCTGAAGATTCTCCAACTGTAGCAAAGGAATAAGGTTAAGTGTTAGAAATATTTTTAAATAGTATTCATACGGTGCTTTGGGAAAAAAAAAAAAAAAAGGAGTAGTATGATTTATTTGGGGGTAGGGGTGTTTTTTCCAGCAAGTAACTGATTCAGCTGACAGTGATGAGAATGCATTTGCATCTGATGCATTAGGTTTCAGTTTAGAAGCAAGCATCAAAAGTGCTGAGGTCAGTAGGAATGCAGTGACCTTCCAGATGTGGTGGATGCCTTGCAGGTGTGTACACCCCACTGGCTTTGCGTGAGCACTAAGGGTACTGAGAAAGAACGAAGTTCTCTGATTTTTCAGGAAAACAAATTGGCAAATCCAGCCGAAATACTAATTCTTTTTATATACTTACATTGCTTTTTTAGGGAAAATTAGCACTATATCAACCTGAGAGGAAGTACTTTTTCTAAGATTGTATTAGGGCTTCATAAGCATTTACCTTCTATTTCTAACTAAGGAGAATTAACAGCAGTACCAAGTGATACAAGAATACAGTAAGCCTTGTGTTTTTTCAGAGGTGTATTAGGGCTTCATAAGCATTTACCTTCTATTTCTAACTAAGGAGAATTAACAGCAGTACCAAGTGATGCAAGAATACAGTAAGCCTTGTGTTTTTTCAAAGGCTAAGCAATTACTTTCGTTGATTTTTTTGTGTGTTTGAAAATAAAGGAATTGTACTGAGGGAAGGAAGAGAATCCTCTTGTGCAAGAGGAAATATAATGAGTGAATACACTACATAGTCTTAGAATCATAGAATCATAGAATAATCAGGGTTGGAAAGGACCTTAAGATCATCTAGCTCCACCCCCCTGCCATGGGCAAGGACACCTCACACTAAACCATGCCACCCAAGGCTCTGTCTGACCTGGCCTTGAACACTGCCAGGGATGGAGCATTCACAACTTCCTTGGGCAACCCATTACAGTGCCTCACCACCCTTACAGTAAAGAACTTCCTCCTTATAGACAATCTAAACTTCCCCTGTTGCCGTTTGAACCCATTACCCCTTGTCCTATCACTACATAGTCCTTGATGGAGTCCCTCCCCAGCATCCTTATTAGGCCCCCTTCAGACACTGGAAGGATGCTCTGAGGTCTCCACGCAGCCTTCTCTTCTCCAGGCTGAACAGACACAATTTTCTCAGCCTGTTTTCATACGGGAGGTGCTCCAGTCCCCTAGTAATCCTCGTGGTTCTCCTCTGGACTTGTTCCAACAGTTCTGTGTCCTTTCTATGTTGAGGACATCAGAGCTGCACACAGTATTCCAAGTGAGGTCTCATGAGAGCAGAGAAGAGGGTCAGGATCACCTCCTTCGACCTGCTGGTCATGCTCCTTTTGATGCAGCCCAGGATACAGTTGGCTTTCTGGGCTGCGAGTGCACACTGAAGCCGGCTCATGTTCGTTTTCTCATCAACCAGCACCCCCAAGTCCTTCTCTGCAGGGCTGCTCTGAATCTCTTCTCTGCCCAACCTGTAGCTGTGCCTGGGATTGTTCCGACCCAGGTGTAGGACCTTGCATTTGGCGTGGTTAAGCTTCATAAGGTTGGCATCAGCCCACCTCACAAGCATGTCAAGGTCCCTCTGGCTGGCATTCCTTCCCTCCAGCATATCAACCGAACCACACAGCTTGATGTCATCTGCAAACTTGCTGAGGGCACACTCAATCCCACTGTCCATGTCAGCGATGAAGATGTTAAACAAAACTGGTCACAACACCGATCCCTGAGGTACACCACTCGTTACTGGTCTCCAGCTGGACGTTGAGCCACTGACCACAACTCTTTGTGTATGGCCATCTAGCCACTTCTCTATGCACCGAGTGGACCACCTATCAAACTGATATCTCTCCAATTTAGAGATAAGGATGTTGTGTGGGACAGCATCGAACGCTTTGCACAAGTCCAGGTAGATGATGTCAACTGCTCTACCCCTCTCCATCAGTTCCGTAGCCCCATCATAGAAGGCCACCAAATTGGTCAGGCAGGATTTCCCCTTAGTGAAGCCATGCTGGCTGTCACCAAGCACCTTGTTGTTTTTCATGTTCCTTAGCATGCCTTCCAGGAGAACGTGCTCCAAGATTTTGCCAGGCGCAGAGGTGAGACTGACTGGTCTGTAGTTCCCCGGGTCTTCCATTTTCCGCTTCTTGAAAATGGGGGTTATATTTCCCTTTTTCCAGTCATCGGGAACTTCACCTGACTGCTATGATTTTTCAAATATGTTGGACAGTGGCTTAGCAACTTCATTTGCCAGCTCCTTCAGGACCTGCAGATGGATTTCATCAGGTCCCATGGACTTGTGTACTTTCAGATTCTTAAGATGGTCTCGAACCAGATCCTGTCCTGGAGTGGACCCATGGTCTTCATTCTCACAGTCCCTGTGTCTGCCTTCCAAAAGTCATATGTGACTTTGTATGATGTCTTTTTAAGATGTCTTATGTGGGTAATTCCATGTGCATAGTGACCCTGGAAGTGGAGGTCTTTGCAAGCATAATGTTAAAGTACCTTGAGCTGTTTTCTTTCCAGACACCTAACCATAACCATTTGTGCTTTTCAAAACCAAACTTTTTTGCTTTTCAGTCTAGGTTTCGTGGTGGGAATAAAGAACTGGAGTCCAAAAGCAAGCGTGGACAGAAGACCATTGAATGTACCTACTGGAAACCTAAAGGACCAGGTATGTCTTAAATAACAACTCCTTCTCTGGTCTTAAGGTAGGGGGAAATGCTAACCTTCAGTCAAGGTTTCTTTTGAAAATATAAGGAAAACTTCCTTCTTTTAGACAGATGGCTAAAAAATAGGTGTTTCCTCTTCTACCCTCATTTATCTTAGGAGCTAAACTACCCCCTGAAGGGTACTTCAGTTCACAGTTTCTTCTATCCAGGGAATTGAAATTAAAATTTGAATCTTGAATCTTTATCTGTCTTTCTGGAGAGTGCTTCATCACCAGTGTATGTTGCACTACGTGTAAGCATGCAAAAGACTCTTTTTCTCAGGTTTTTAGGGAAGCAGGTCATTTTGCATGACGTTCTAATCAGGGAACAGATGCTCTTGCTGACAGTCTAATGTCATGGTTAGGACACTTTCCTGGGAGGGAGGGAAAATGCAAGTTCAGATTTCCTGAAACATGGGAAGTAATTCGAAACAGACCTCCTGTGCTCTGCTGTGTCTTAAGAAGTGAATATAAAGAGCTACTGCTGGTAAGCACTCTTGTATTCTTCTAATACACATTTTAAAGATCTCATGAAATTTTAAAGTTCTCAAGAAACTAAAAATTAACAATTTGTGCATGAACAGTTTTGTTCTTTAGTAGTAATAGAGCAAATAGAGTCCGGTCCTTGCAAGTAGCATCCCCATGTGGGTACAAGAAATATGTTTACTGTCTTTAGAGTAAGAACTAATTCAGAGGAAGGCTCTTTTATTTGCCACCTATGAATCTTGACCTTGACCTAGCAAGTCTATCCTCACTGTTATATTAGGGACAGTTAAACTTATATGAAGCAAAACCTTCTGTCATAGCAAATCATGGCAAGTGTGTCAGAGCTCAAACCTCCAGCCTCATTTTATTCTCTTTACAGGCGCCAAGCTGCCTCACGTTAATTGAAATAAACTGAGAACAACTGCATTTACCAGGTTTGAACTTCCTTATTATGTTTTGGGTTGCTAGGGTGTTTTTTTTCTGTTGAGAGGATAGCAAGTTTCCAAAGTAAGTTAGATTTCCAAAACGAGACATGGAGCTCAGCCATTTAACACAACTACTTTAGTCTAAGAAGTTACTGTGTGACAACTGAATCTCGTAGTTGTTAGTAATGGCTCGTGTGCTCACTAATAACTTTCCCTGCCTATAAGCTACTACAGCTCAGGCAAAAGTTCAGAGTAACAGGCTGTTTTATTTTACCTGGGGAGGGGGACAAGCTACGGTACACACATGAGTTGTTCTGCTGTGGCAGATGGGAAGTAATTTATTAAGCTTCTATTAGGAAGTGGTTAATATACTGATCATTGCTATTGTTTCACAGATTCAAGATGGGAAGTGTACCCAAGCACGGCACATACTGTTGAACAAATTGTGGTCAGACAGCTCACTGGTTTCTTACATAAAAAGGCTTTTAAATTTTAAATGGATCCATGGATCCTCAGATTCCACTGTGTGTCATAATATCTGATAATCTGGGTTTTGTCAGTAGTGTATGACCACAGTAAAGGTTTACACAGAAACACAGAATCATAGAATAGTTAGGGTTGGAAAGGACCTCAAGATCACCTAGTTCCAACCCCCCTGCCATGGGCAGGGACACCTCACACTAAACCATGACACCCAAGGCTCTGTCCAACCTGGCCTTGAACACACTGCCAGGGATGGAGCACTCACAACCTCCCTGGGCAACCGGTTCCAGTATCTCATCACCCTAACAGGAAAGAATTTCCTCCTTATATCCAATTTAAACTTCCCCTGTTTAAGTTTTAACCCGTTACCCCTTGTCCTGTCACTACATGTTTCCAAGAAATGCTGGTAGTCATTGTTTTGCTGAGATCTGTGCTTAAAAGTGTCCTGTTTCGTTATATACCCAAATGAAAAGCACTCGGAAGCCCTTTTTATCTTATATGCTAGAGAATGAGAAAGCTTACAACAGGAAAGAGGATCCTTGATGCTGAAAATGACATGTAACTCAGATTACAGTTTTACTTGTAAAATCAATGCTGAATCCAAGGATTCTGTAATTTTGCATTGATCCCATTCACCTCGTTTCCCATGAGAGCCCTTCCGAAATACTGGTGTTGAGTAACACACTTGCTAGTATGAAGGGAACAGGGAAGGAATAACCTTTCCTGCTTGAGTAAAATGCGTGATGACATAAAGCATCCCGTTCAGCCTCCTTTAGTGTGTTCAAGACACAGAACTCATTTTTCTGGATGAAAAGCAGACAGTGACACTGCCAGAAGCAACTGTGTCAGCTCGGGTTCTCCCGACAGGAGGGACATACAGAGTGGCTGGAGAGGGAAACACAACAGATGCCACAAATGGAAGTGCTCATTTAGAGCCCACATTTTACTAGATGAAATGAGATGTGGGGCGTATAGAAGTTAACAGCGACTCTTCAAAATACAACAATGCAGTTGATAAACAGTGAAAAATATAGAACAATTAAGGCTTGCATCCAGAGGATCTTTATCTGGATGTGGATGAATAATGAATGGCTTGGTTTGTTATCTCAACCACAGAAACATTTGAGAAAAAAATTAAAACACAGTTTAGGGAAGTAAGAAATAAGAATGTTTTGAGCAGAGAAACCTTTCCCCTCCTCCCAGAATACCTTAATAAATACATAATAATTGCATTATATGTCTCATTGTTCCATCAAAATATTTCATATCTGATTCTATATTTATCCCCATTAAAACAGTTTTTCTATCAGGTCTATTTTTAAAGAAAAAATTATATTTAGCAGTCTTTAAGAACCCAAATATCAGAATGAGCTATGTATTATTTTAAAGAAGAAAAAAAAAGGAGGGGGTGGAATTTGAAGAGTCATGGACTGTAAAAAATACATTATTTTTAAGCACAGTATGTTAACATTTTATACTGCTTAGCATTAAGGTGACCGTTACAGAATAGGACTTATGTCATACTATATCCATTGATAATTTAGAAATTAATTTTAATGAAAGGCAAAACATGTCTGTTTTATAATAATCAAGATCAACTAAAATTTCATCACATTTTAAACTAGATACATTCGAATGCTTCTCAGGCCATTAAAGTAAGAGCGATAGCTACTGGGGAGTTTCGCATTTTCCCAAAATTTCCTTACAATTGGAATGTCTCTGTAAACAAACGTTAGTTTTGTTAACTGGGGACCAGTTAATAAAGCAGCATCTGCCATGATGTATAGATTATGAAATCGTTGATGAGGAGGACTAAAGGGACTCTGTCCCTTTTCATAAAGCAGTGATCATTTCCACTGCCTAATAGAGGAGCAAAAATTTACCTACAAACCCTGCCTAGTATTTAAAGAAAGGGAAAAGATATGAATTGCTATCTATAGTGAGTGAACTGAGGTTAAAAATACTGTTCTGTCTGCTGCACAGTGTGTTTGTGGTTGGGGCAGACTAAAGCTGTCAGGGAGAGAGAACTATAGACAAATACCGCTGATTACATATGCCAGGGCTGCCTTCCACTGAGACCTGCTTTGAGCTTCTTCTGGATTGAGCTCACCTGGTAGAGCAGTTGTTTTCAGACCATCAGAGTCCCAGGATGAGCCTCAGCTGTGGTAATGTTCAGGATGCATGCACAGCTATTCTAGGTCCTGCTTGGGAAATTCTGCTAATTGGGTAAACCCACTCTAGTGTACAGGCACCAACTGGCAGACACAACTTTCACAATGAGAGTGATCCATAATTTTCAAATGTAACTAACAATTTGTGACAATAAAGCAGCAACAGGAGCCAAGATGCTGGCACTTCTTCTTGTCACCTCTTTCAAGCACAGTAACTAGAATTTGCATGTGTATCTTTTCCAAAGGCAGTTACTTATTTTATAAAGTAGGCATTTAATGCATGCATTTTCTTTGACACAATTTTATTTTTAAGCCAAAGTCTTTAAAGAGCTTACCGTTGTCGCTTTTTAGAAAAGAAACTGAAAAGTATTTTATTAATACTGTGTCAAACCAGAAAAAATGGCATCATCCACACATGGAGATCGGAACTGTCTCAAAAAGTCACATGGAAAACAACAAGGTGGTTGGTGACAGCCAGCATGGCTTCACTAAGGGGAAATCTGCCTGACCAATTTGGTGGCCTTCTATGATGGGGCTACGGAACTGATGGACAGGGGTAGAGCAGTTGATGTCATCTACCTGGACTTGTGCAAAACGTTTGACACTGTCCCATGCAACATCCTTGTCTCTAAATTGGAGAGATATCAATTTGATGGATGGACCACGCAGGGGATAAAGAACTGTCTGGATGGCCACACACAAAGAGTTGTGGTCAATGGCTCAGTGTCCGGCTGGAGACCAGTACTGAGTGGTGTCCCTCAGGGATCGGTGTTGTGACCAGTCTTGTTTAACATCTTCGTCGCTGACATGGACAGTGGGATTGAGTGCGCCCTCAGCAAGTTTGCCGATGACACCAAGCTGTGTGGTCCGGTTGATATGCTGGAGGGAAGGAATGCCATCCAGAGGGACCTTGATGCGCTTGTGAGGTGGGCTGATGCCAACCTTATGAAGTTTAACCATGCCAAGTGCAAGGTCCTACACCTGGGTCAGAGCTATCCCAGGCACAGCTACAGGTTGGGCAGAGAAGAGATTCAGAGCAGCCCTGCAGAGAAGGACTTGGGGGTGCTGGTCGATGAGAAAATGAACATGAGCCGGCAGTGTGCACTCGCAGCCCAGAAAGCCAACCGTATCCTGGGCTGCATCAAAAGGAGCGTGACCAGCAGGTTGAAGGAGGTGATCCTGCCCCTCTACTCTACTCTTGTGAGACCTCACCTGGAGTATTGTGTGCAGTTCTGGTGTCCTCAACATAAAAAGGACATGGAACTGCTGGAACAAGTCCAGAGGAGGGCCACGAGGATGATCAGGGGCGGGAGCACCTCCCGTATGGAGACAAGCTGAGAAAGTTGGGGCTGTTCAGCCTGGAGAAGAGAAGGCTGCGTGGAGACCTCATAGCAGCCTTCCAGTACCTGAAGGGGGCCTATAGGGATGCTGGGGAGGGACTCTTTGTCAGGGACTGTAGTGACAGGACAAGGGGTAACGGGTTAAAACTTGAACAGGGGAAGTTTAGCTTGGCTATAAGAACGAAATTCTTTTCTGTTAGGGTGGTGAGGCCCTGGAACCGGTTGCCCAGGGAGGTTGTGAGTGCTCCATCCCTGGCAGTGTTTAAGGCCAGGTTGGACAGAGCCTTGGGTGGCATGGTTTAGTGTGAGGCGTCCCTGCCCATGGCAGGGGGGTTGGAACTAGATGATCTTGAGGTCCTTTCGAACCCTAACTATTCTATGATTCTATGAAAAAGGGTAAATAACATAATTGTGATAAAATGAACATGATGAAAGTGTACAAAATTATGTTTGACAGACATGGGAAATCAAGAAATCTTTCTTAAACTTTCTAAGTGTGACAAAGCCAGAGTACTTCAGGCCCACACAAGCCAACTGTTCATCAGCATTCAGTGTACCCATCCATTTTCATTCATGATGAGTGTCTTGGTTAAACAGCTACATCTGTGTCTCCCTTGTCCAGTGCTTATCTCTACCCTGTAGGGTTTCTGTGAGAGGAATTTAGAACTTTTTCATTTTTAGTCCAGGCCCTGGGATATGATCCAGGGTATCGATCAGCCTTAATCTGGAGGCTGAATTCTGCAAAGACGCCTATGCGTGAAGGAGAGTCAGTGCCAGAATAACATTTGTAGAAGAAAAGTATTCTTTATTTGGTATTTGGCTGTGGGCATAAAATTAAAGACAAAGGGGAAAAGTAAAGAAAAGGACAGAAAATTGGAGGGAAGAGGTTTAAACAGTGGCTTGAGCACAGGTAGGGAGTAGGTAGACAAATAGGGGTAGGTGTTTCAGATACCTTGAGTTCGTTATCCTGGTTCCTCTGTGGCAGACTTCCACAAGGAGAGCTAACAGACACATGAAACACTAACCTGAGCTGTACTTTCCTACAGCACTGTGTTGCGCTGTGGAGTTCAAACTCCAAACTGCTTATTGCTGTGGTAGCATGGAGTAGCTCTGAGCTCAGACCATCTGCCTCTCAGCGGCAGGCATGAGGCAGCCCAGCACCATGTTGATGTAAACATACTGCTTTAAGTTCTGGAAGCAGCTCCTGTGTAGTTGCTCAGTGCTCCACTGTGCAGCAAGGACTCTTTTATGCAAAACCTCATACTTTAAATATTGCCACTTTTTATATTGGTTTAGTTTGGGTTTTTTTGTGGGGTAGTCCATAACAATTTCTTGTCAGAACAAGTTTCTGTAGGCTCTCTGGAAAAGGAGGTAAAGTGATTAAATCTAAGAGTTCTGACATTTTCTTAACAGCTCCTAAGTGTCACTTGATGCATGATTCTCTGGAATGATGTCCTCCTTCCTGCTGATACTCCTGATCAAACCCAAGCTATACAAAACCAGAATCCCAGCAATCCCATATTATCAATAAATTATTACACGACACTCTAGGTCTTTTGTAGAATAACATAACCCCATACAGCACTTGAAAAGAATTCAACACTGTGTGGAGAACATGCACATTTACCGCTCAGTTAGAGATGAGAGAAAGTGAAAGAGACCCCGAACTAACATTCACTGCTATGGGTTAGAATGGAGTTTCCCCTTTCAGTGGATTATTGGGGCAGGGTGATGGACTAGTTGATCTCTTCAGGGTCCTTTCAGGTTTAGGGTTTGCCTGTGCCCTTCATGTCCCATCAATCCCCATCATCTCCAGCCTGGTGACTAAAATAACTAGGGTTCTGAAATTTCTGTGAAGCATCTGTTGGTGTCTACTGCCAAAGGTAGTATCAGAAGTTGAATTACAGGTCCAACCAGCTAAGACAATTCTTTTTGGCCATTTTAATGAAAGAAAGAAACGGAGAACTCATTTGGAAATTTCTTATACACCAAGAAAACACTTAATTTTAAAAACACAACTTGAATTTTATGAGGATAATTCACGTCAAATATTATATAGGCAGAAGCTGCTCTATTTCATTCAGCTTCTGGAAAAAGATAATTATGCTCTCTACGATCTGAAGTGCATTTGTATTCCTTCCAAATAGACCTATTACAACAAATGAAGTACTTACTATACATCTTTTTCCTGCTGCTTTTCAACTTAAATTTAATTTTCACATAGATTTATTTAAAACAATTCTCAGTGTGACTCAGCCAAATGATGAATTTATGGAAGGTTTAGTAAATGTGCATTCTAGTTGAAGTTAAAAATGGCTACTTTGTAATTCTGTGCCTAAATGAAATTACCCATTGTAGCCAGCTATTGTGCATCCATTTAAAGCCTGTTTCTTGAGGCACATATTCAATCTTTAACTGAAAGAAAGCATGGTGCAAATATGTTGCTAATAGAAAAATTTATATATACATACATATAGGATTAGTAGTAAACAAATGTTTGAATTTGTTTTTTGTTTTCTGAGCCTACTTGAAGCTTTCTAAGCAGTTGAAGCATGTATGTGTGTATGTATACATTTTGTATATGCAGGAATACAGTGGCCATATTGATGATGTCTTAATTTTTTGTTGTTTATAGTACACTACTGTCTCTGTCCAAACATAACTAGTTTAAATGTAAAAAGAAAAGTTAAATCAAATTGATCTTGCAGAGCATAGAAATATTTGGAATGAGATCTCAGTGCAGAAAAGGTTTGTGACTTGTATTGGTATAGCTAATAGAACAGACTGTGCGAGAACTCTGCCTTGTGCCTTGGCTTTTGGGCCTTTGGCACAAAATCAACAGTTAAGTAGTGAAGTCTAAAGTCAGTCTATCTCTGATAAAGAGTGTTGGAGTTGAGCATGAAGATGCTCACAAGTTCACTGTTTTTAAGAGTAGCCCCCAAAATTATCTGAGAGAGGGTGTGTCACTGAGGTTTCAGATGGCTGCATGGTTGAAAATGGAAGAACTTCAGTCTTCCTCGCAGTTCTGGATGAGGCCTGTATTTCCTACTGCAGTTGTACTTTATGCTATTTATTCAAGAATGTCCTGATTCATATAGAAGGATTTCCATTACCGTCTTTGCAAGACTTAGTAGACACACAGAAAGCCGTAGCCCCATCCAGCATGCAAATTAGACTTCAGCTGTTTAAATTACTGAGAGTGAGACTACTTTATTCTTTCTTTAAACAAGACAAAAAAAAAAAATCACAAACTGTTTTATCTTCTTTTCCCACTATTTTCATTTTTGATGTTAAAAGGTTGACAGCTGCACGCTAAGGAGATAGGCTTACAGAGGAATTACGACAAGGTAAGTGAGTGAACATGCCAGCTCTTCTGAGGTAACTGTCTCTGAATATGCCTTTAACCCACAGCACCTCGAGGGAAAGGCAGCAGAGCTTATCCAGCTTCCGCTGAGGGGTTACCGAACGTGCCTGTGTTTCAGGGAAGATGCTGAACCCTGTCTGTTATCACAGGCAGTTTAATGCAGTGTAAGATCATACCCTACTTTACCCTGTAATAACTTTTTCATGACTGTGATGTTACTTTTTGATACAGGATTAATGGAATGCAGCAAATACTCAGATATTGATTATAAGGACTCATTTTTCATTGTTAGTATCTCCTGTCTACTGTTAAGCTATACAGTACAGTAAAGTGTGGAATTTAAAACACCACCACATTCAAAAAAACAGAACTTTAAACTCTCTCGATTCTCATTTTTTTGCTTAGTTTAAATCACAAAGAATGTACTGAGAAAAAGCTAAAAATTTTAAGTTGTGATTAAGCCATGGCTCTTAACCAGATCCCATTTTATAGTCCTTCAACCTATATATCACGTTTCCAACAAACATTTATTGCAACAGCAGTCCATCCAAAGAATGGCTTTACCCCACATAATCAGCATTTCCAGAACAGGACAAAGATACATGGAGCTTGTAAGAGTTTAACTACCAACTTTCTCAAATTTGATTAGTTTCCCCAGATGGCAGCGCAAGGGGTTGCTTGCTTTGGAGAATTTTATACTCATGATGTACCAAAATAATACTGAAGCCTGGACTTATATGAAAGCCTCCAGAGTTCCTGGATTCTTCAAAAGGTTCATAAAGTCTTTGAAGTTGATAGCACCTTCTGTTTTGTCTTCTGTGTTCAGTGAAATGGAAGGTAGAGAAGGCATTTGGGTTTTTGTTATTTTGAAATGAGCCCGTGAAAAGGCCCTGCCATAAACAAAGCTTATGAATTAATGAATGCATCTGACAAAGAAGTTAATGATCACATGGACTGAGCCCAAATTCTTGATCAATGAATCATGTAGGCAGCTTTGTTTAGGCTTTGGCAAATCAATACTCCATTTTGTTAAACAAGTAAAATAGATTTTTTGTGGGGGTGCTCTGGATTAATTTTTAAATATAAAGTGTCAGACAAAGAAAATCTCAAGAGTGTTGGTTGGAGCTTTTCAAATTTCTTTGCTTTGTGTTTATTGTTTCATTATGCTTCTTACCAGGTGACAAAACACAGCAGATGACCAGTTACAGGAGTGTAAAATTTCTAAGACTGTATTGTAGCTACAGAGCTATTAAAATGCTCATTACTTTACAGACTTATTAGTATGGTGTAATTATAGAATCATAGAATCATTTAGTTTGGAAAAGACTTATAATATCATGGAGTCCAGCCGTTATTTTTGTCACTACATTAGATAGCTAGTTAATGAAGTGGCATTGATAAACAGTTGGATCCTCTCCATTTCATTTTCTCTCTGGGCTTGTAATACCTAGCACATGAACAGTTTCTCTTTTTCCCTTTATCGTGTTGAAGTTTTATTGATGCAGGTGATTACATTGTTCTTTAGTGACCCACCACAGCTGTAGTAGGCAAAGCAACTCCAGTATGTAGTTTGTTGGTTTTCCATGATAGAAAGAACAAAAGTCGATATTCCTAAAGGGATTTAGGTACATAATGATGCAGAGAGACCCTGTTCAACTGCTAAGAGATAATAATAGTAGGCTGGATAGTTTCTGTCCAGGAGCATGCTTATGCAAATTCCACAGGAAATTTATTTAAGTTACTAAATGTGGGTTCCTGGCAGTGGGTCAAACTGGTATCTAGTTTTCAAGAGAACTTAAGTTTTGAAAATTACTCCTGTAGTATGAGAGGTATCAAAGGTATAAGTGTCACGTTCTCTTCTGATTTCTGCCCCCACAGCATTATCAACATGGAAGGAGTAGAACAGGCAATTCAGTCCTACCGAAAGGCAGTGAAATATTGCTCCCCAGTTTAATTTACGTTCTGCTCAAGTAATCCTGTAAATCACACCAGACATCCACATGCACTTTGAATGCCATCACAGTTCCAAATAGGACCCAAAATGTTGGGTCAGATGTGGTGCCATGAAGCATGTGAGTATTGCTGACTTTGCACCTGTCCTCTTGATACAGCACTACTGAAATTCCTGGCTCTAGGGCCCAATAAGTGAAAAAAACTCCGACTTGGGAAGACAACAGAAAGTCTGTAGCCTTGTCAAGAAAATGGCAGTGTCCTGCACTTGATATTGCCTGAAAAAATATTCCTGAAACATTGCTCCTGGGTAGATCTAAGTAGAGACCAAATGCCAAATCTGATTACATAGATCAAAGTTGTCTGCTTCTACAAAGCTCAGAGTACTCACAGCTCACGTTGTCAAAATTAGATTTGTGGCTAAGTGGAATTTTTCATCATCATGGCAATTTGTTAGCAAATTCATAGCAATGAAGTTAGGGGCTACTGCTGCCCAGATTCCCAGAGTTATTTATTACATTCAGCAGCACATCCTGATGGTGTTGAGAATGACCTTCCAGCTGGGAAAACAAACATTATTGAGATAGGGGTAAGAAATGACCCCTTTCCCTGTCCCTGTTGGTTCCTGGTCTTTCATCGAGCTTATGTATGCAAATGCTGTCCTGGCAGAAAATGACACTGTGGCTTTAATAGGAAAGCTGAACAAGATACTGCTGTCTGAAGTATGAATTAAGTAAGTATGGTGTCCTGGGTTCAGCAGTAGCAGTCACTTTTCTCCTTAACAGCTGGTGTGGTGCAGGGCTGTGTTTTTGACTTTCAGCATGGGAACAGTGCTGATACCACCGATGTTTTTAGTTGTTGCTCAGTAATGTTTAGTCTGACCAAGGACTTTCTGAGTCTCATGCTCTGCCAGGGAGGAGGGGAAGCCGGGAGGAAGCAGAGACAGGACACCTGACCCAAACGAACCAAAGAGGTATTCTGTACCACGGCACATCATGCCCGCTATATAAACTGGGGGCTTTCACCCGGAGGAGCTAGATCACTGCTCTGTCGGGCTGGGTATTGGTCAATGGGCGGTGAGTGGTTGTATTCTCTTCCCTTGTTATTTCCCTTATCATTATTATTATTGGTGGTAGCAGTAGTGATTTGTGTTATACCTTAGTTAGTGAACTGTTGTTATCTCAACCCGTGGGGTTACATTCTTTCGATTTTGCTCCCCATCTCTCCGGGGAGTGAGCTGCATGGCTGACTGGGCTTAAACCATGACATATGGTCACTGCATGAAGTCAGTGAAAGAAAAAAATAACCAAAACCAACTGTTGTGCAAAAGATAAATTATTATCCCCTAAAATAGTTTGTGTTCCCTTGGTTATTGTAGCGAGTGATTGGAAGTCAGGTAGAGAACACAAGCTATTGAACAAATCACTGGGGATTATTCTGTGTTTGGTTTGTTAAAAATTTTCACAAATATGTCAGAAAATTCTGTGCAGAATAGGACAAAATAGAGCTAAATAGGAATGTGGATGCTTAAGATTGTTAGAGTAGTTAAAATCTGTTCTGTAGTTTGTTATTTTAAAGCCTGAGCTGGGTTATTGGCATGCTAACAATTACTCATTCGTAGAAGAGAAAACAAAACAAGAAACTGCCAGCAAGTAAAAAATAGGCTTATTCACAAAAGTTCAGTGTGTATTTTGCAAAGATATTGGCTTGATAGTCTCAGGCTGAGACCACCCAGAGACAAACACTCTCCATTTAAACAGGAACTTAGGCCTCATAGCACTTGTTAGAATCAGGCATTTTTTCCCCTATTTTAGCATGCTCCCTGAGTGCAGATTCACACATTGCTGAAGGTGTTTTTTAAGTCCAAGTTGAGCTTGATATTAATAGTGTCGCAGTTATTTACCGTCCTTTATCAACGTGGGATCAAATATTGTAATGAAAATCAATGGCGTATTTCCCCATTGTGTCTCTGAAAAGAAGAACACATACATTCATACATCAGATACCATGATTATGTTTTCACAAGCGATTAACGTGATTCAAGTGATACACTACTAAAACAACTTAATGCAGAATCAGTGGTTTTTGAATCAGGATTTCACTTTGTCTACAAGTATTTCCATTTTGTCGTATCTTTTATCCAGCAGTATCAAATGACAACCCTGATGCAGACTGGTGCAGACCCTTATCATCACCTCCGCAGTTAGAAGACGTAGTTTTATTCACTCACTACAGTATTCTTTAGTAGGCTCAAGCACAGTGTGTTGAGGTAGCTGGAAGTTCAGAACACAGATTTCTCCATCCCAATTTCAGTGATTAGTATGTAAAAAAATGTTTTGTGTTTAAGAACAAAATGACATAACAGATTTCCATAAATGAAACAATAAAAGTCATACGGAAAGCACAACGGAACTGAAGTTAAACCTATAGAAAAAATGTGAACCTTAAGCCTGAATTTGTTAACAATTTGGATAGCAGAGTTGGAACGTCTCACATGTTTTGATTTGTTTGGTGTAACCTTGATGTATCAGTGTGGCTTGTTTCACTATGCTTGCAAAAATAGTATCAATGACCCTACTTCTACCTGTCAAGTAGTCAGTGAAATTGCCCTCCATTGCATGGCTCTCAACACGAGGTTGTATATATCCATGGCCAGGACTTCTATAGTCTGCCACAATCAAAATAATAATTTGTAATGATAATTTCTCTGTCATGTTAGAGAAGTGTGAAGAGGTAGCACTAGGTTTCATTGGGTATTTTGCCAGTACTTCTTAAAGGTGATCAGAAACCAAGTGCAGTGTAAATTTACGTTGCATTTCCAAAAATATATAGCAGCCATTCCTTCTGGTGCTGTCACTGCCAGTGCAATGCTGAGACCTGAACACCTTCATTTTACATTTATGCACTTAATGTACTTGTTCTCATATAGCTACAGACTAACATGCACCACAGAATACTCAGTACTCTGGCAGATACATCATTCTGCTGGGAACTGTGGGTTCAGGTCATCACACACAAAGAAATAAACTGGGATTAATCTATTATTTCTTAGGGAATTGTATAAAAAAGTCACTGTGTGGACTGAGCCCTAAAGGCAGTAAAAAAGAGAATTGCGTTTGGGATAGGTGTAAAGAAAGGCAACAAAGAACTGCAAGAGAAATAACAGTACACATAGTGGGTTTTTTTAAGGAAAAACAAAGCATCTTTCAGATCACATGTGATGCTGCTTTGACTCATTGAAGTAGTCTTTGTGACAGTGTGGAGTAAGAGCCCTGGATGGCCAAGCAAGAGAGAGACATGGAAATCTCCAGTTCAGAGAAAGCTCGAAGTATAAGGGAAAGCAAGTTGGCTGCATCTATCCCCAAGACAGAGATTTCACTCATCATTGTTACAGAATGAAAAATTTAAGAAAGCCCCAAGAGAAGAATTTTCTTATTTTATTCAAACGAAGCTTCCATCTGAAGGCACATATGCCACCATATGGGATCCATTTCAGGCATTCATTAGGAGAAGAATAATTAGTCTAGCATCATACCAGGAAGAAAGGAAGAGGCCCAGAGGATAATTACTTTAGAAACAGAAATAAAAGACCTTGAAACTAAATTTGATAGAGACAAGTCTATGAAAAAAACAGAAAAAAAAAAAAAAAGTCCTTATTTATGGGAATTTTGAATTCAGTTATTAAGGAGAAGAGCAAAAGGGGCATGCCTACGACAGGATTATTTTTAGCTTGGGGAAAAGCTGGTACACTATTGTTTTAATGATTACAGAAAACATGTGGTCTCATATTTCAACCATTCACCACAAGCAAGAAGCCTCTTCTCCAGTACAAAAGAGATGAAACACTTCCACATTATACTGAGAAGAATTGCACTGTATGTCCTCTCTCCAAATACACAGTTATTAGTGCTACTGGTCACAGGCTTCAAATATTGCTGTGACCCTTTAAAGGTTATCAAAAGGGATTATTCCTTTGTAGAGCTTATTATGAGATGACCTGCAAGAAAGAGAAATACCTGTATTAGTAAATAAAACACAGACTGAATAATGTGAGAATAGAGAAGACTCAAATGCATGTCAGAGTTAGGGATTTTTCTAAAATACTGAGATAGTGCTCTCTATACATCAACCTAATCCAAACCGTGCATTTAGCCAACACTTCACCTTCTGGAAAGTAGCAGATAGAAACATCATACTGAAAAAAGACGTGTGTGTAATGCACCGCAGTCTGTCTCTAAAGCCTCAGGCCCTAAGTAACTAACCCCTAATTATCTGCTGAGTTTGGAGTTTCTGCGCTACTCAAAAGACCCATAGGAAGTGAACAGTGACAAGATTTGGCCCTTAAAAAAAGCGCCGGTGACTGGAGTCCTCCTCTTCATACCAGGAAAATCCTGGTATTTTGAGCACTGAAATAATAATGGGAAGTAAAGATTTGTCTGGGTAAAATCCTTTGATTGAGACGGCAGTCAAAGGGACAGGTCTTTGATGTCTGGAGCTCTTTGTAATAAAGAATAAAATGAGATTTCACATCACTGGTCTGAAAGAGATGGTATGGGATATGACAGTGGTTCATTCATATTTGGAACACTTGTTACAATGCGTTATCTTTTAAAGACACAGAGAAAGCTATCTAGCATTTTGTGACTCACCTACAGTATAAACAAGATAATTACCTGGTTCACCTGCTAGAGCAGGGAGATCGATTATAGAAGCTAATTAGAGACCTGTTTAAAGCAGATACGAACTCATGAGTTTTTGTTATGGGTTCTTCTCCTCTTAACACACCACAGAGAAAACCATAGAACAACAGTGATTAGCCTTATTTCATTTTTATTGCTTCTCCCTTTCAGAGTAAAACCACAGAAAGTCAAAAGTGTAGCTAATTTACTTTAGCAAGCTAGCAAATATAAGTTAATTTCCTTGCTTTACTACCTAGAAGCTCTACCAGAGCATTAATGTCAAAGGAAAACCAAGAAAAAATACGTATCCATATGGAATGAATGCAGCTCTTGGTAGCTTGACAAACACTGGCAAGGAGGTAACAAAGATTGGTAGCAAGTGTTTGAGCTCTTCGTTATTTGTGCATGTCAATATTGCAGCAGATAGATATACCAGGTTGTGATGTCTGTAGATTTTTACTCTTCTGGCATTTGAGAACATTTCTGTTTCCTTTAAGGAGCAGTCTTCCTGCTGTTGTCGTATCCAAAAGCAGAACATTCAGTGTCCATGAGTTTCTGGTTGCTCATACTTAAGTACATTGTATGTCTATGATGTTCAGTCATGTCTCTGTGTCATCTGTCATACTGCAGGAGGGTTTGCTTCAACCTCTGTTCAGTCTGAAAATTTCACATTGCTTCTCCACCCACATGTGGGATGGAAATACAAACTGCTTTAAGAAGGCAGAAGGACTTTAATAATTAGTACTTAATTCCCAAAGGATCAGCTGTCTAGTGCAAACTACAGATCTGGGTATGCCACTCAGGCTACACAAGGGCACAAGATGACAGAGCTGCACCACTACCTGCTCCTCATTACACTCCAGGCTAGCACAGAAGCAGCAAACAAGCTCCTGAACAGGCATTCCCTGTGCATTATGAGTCCATGCATATTCTTTGGCAAGATCGTTACTTACCTTGGGAGATGAAAATTGTGCTCTCAGGCAAGAAACCAGGTTTAGGGATGAGTACCGCTTAGAAGAGCTTCGCATGGACCTACATTCATTATTGAAAATTACATTAAAACCTTGACTAAATGCTTGCATTTATGCTACCAGATTGGTGGAGTATAAGAAGCTACCCTGCTGTCATAGAGGATACTCTAGATACCTAATTTGAAAAACGACACAGTGCATCTATGCCACATACTCCTTGATCTCCTATAGTAGTGTTAGCACCTCTGATAAAAAGACTTGAAGTCACAAGAAACATGGCAAAACCAGAGAAGGGTGTACACAGTGTCTTAGGCTCTGTGAGGGCAGTATTTGATAAACTGGGGAGTAACAATTCTTTTCCCATTGAACACAGCAATGGTAAAAAAATCTATCAGTAAAAATTCACTTTACAGCAGGCCTGGCACCCAGACCCAGCTGAGCTTGTATTTTATGGTCATTCATCCCTGCTCAGAGAGAACTAATAGTTTCCTCTTTTAAATTAGAGACACAGTGAAAGTGTTCAGAAGAGCCAGAAAAAGGCCATCAGCTTACCAATGGAAGATGCCAATCAAAACTTACTAATTGAGAAGGGGGGAAGCCCACACGCAAACACACACACCACACCCCCCCCCCCCCGAGCAATACAGATTTAAGGAGGTTGGGGGAAATACTACTTTCAGGAGACCAGAGTTACAGTAATGTGAAGGTTTTAAGTAGCGGTTCTTTAGCAATCAGACAAAGGTGGGCTCCTTAAACACACTATCCAGAAATTAATTTAACTGATAAGGGAAAGCTATATCATCCCTGAATAAAGTGATTTGTATAGATCTAAAAGCAAATGCCTTGGCAGAAAGACGGGTGATCATTATTTCAAAGCTATTTTTTATTTTTTCCCTACTCTTGAGACTTGTGAAATTATTTATTTGACAATCTGAAAATAAAACTTGAACTGTATTAGCATGTAGGCTGCTCAGTAAAAGGGAAAAAAGGGAGAGAGAGGATTAATAAATTACATGCTAGAAATGGGGAACAAGATTAGAGGTGACATTTTGGCAATGTCTTCTTCACAGTGAAGGAAAAAAATGAAACCAGATTAGTTGGAAAGAGGGAGTCAATCAGTAGGAAAAATGAAATCTAGAAAGTGTGTGTGAGACTGAAAAATGGAGACCTTGATTAGGATAAAGGGTGTTATAAAAGTTGCTCTGTAGCATATAGGGACATCACTGCTATTAAAAACCATGCTATATATCATTGGGCAGAATGGAGAACAATGGACTGACAGCAGTGAGAGTGCACAATGAAGAGTAACAAGGTGAAAACAAGGTGCATTACTGCTACAAACACAGCAGGAGTGTTTCCCGAAGTGTCTGTATCTTAATGTGGATAAGGGGTAAGCTATATACAGCTGTACAAGAAACAGTCCATGTGGATTTGCAGATTTAGGCAAGACTGGATTTTCAGCCAGTTTGTTTGTTTTTATGGATGAACATTGATAGATTGTACCCTACAGCAAATCTCAAATATGCATATCAGGTTGCTTCCTCCCTCGTATTACTATAGCAACAACACTTGAATCACTGATATTTGACATCACTGGGGCTGCTGCTTCTTTCTGTTTTCAATGGCAAAAGAGTGCTGCAGTGTTGTGCTGACTTCTCTGCAAGGCCAACAGACTACTTTTTGAGTTTCCCCACCTCCATCATGAATGCTTGGCTCCCTAGGACTATCTTTCTGCTCCTCAGCCTCCGTTGTCACTGTTAAGATCTTTTCCTTTTTCCTCTCTCTTCTCTTTTTATAATACCCTTATACTTGCAGGGAATGTTTGAGACATGCTTCAGATGAAGAGAATGTGGGCAGGAGAAGCAGGGGCTTCCCATACTGTAAATAACAGAGAAGCAATCACTCTGGATTGGCGCTAGCCTGAGCAGTTATTTCTCCTTTGATTAACCAGATCCTCCTTTCCTGGTATGTTTGATAATGAGCAAAACAGATAGGGAGAATGTAGACTTCACTTCTGTGAGATAATGCAGTGAGTAGCTGTTTGCTACATCTCCATTTGCTGCACTCTGCCAGCAGCACTGTCTCATAAAAAGGCCAAAGCACCTATTGCCTCTTGCTTCAGAGTACAACTAGAGAGAAGGCAGCATGCATAGGTGTCTTGCTTTCCCTCTGATAAACATGTCACCTGCATAGAAAACACTCTGCTGCGCAGCTCGCTTGAAAAACTGGAGAGAGCACAACAAGACCATGGCTTTGACTATGTGTGAGCCTTAAGAGGCTCTGATGTTTTTTCCAAGCAAAGCCTGGCCTGAGGAAGAACACCATGACAGTTTAAGAAGCTGCCTTTTGGCTGCTAGATGCAGGTTATCTGAAACGGATACCTGTTGGTAACTGTGTGTGTTTACGACAGGATTAAGGTCCCTTATGTTACCATGAAAGCGAAGTTTGCAACTGAGCAAGCTTTGGAATTAATAGCAAAAAAAAAAAAAAAGCATTGTTAGTAAAATCACACTGTATGGGACAAATGTCATGAGAGTGAATATTTGGTCACTCTTCAGTGTCGGTTCTAGTCCCTGACTGTCTTGGGCCTCCATCCTGCCATCTAAGGGATCAAAAAGCAAAAGCCCTTTGGGTTGACCCTATTAAAATTTACAGGAATCATTCCGTTCCTACCTTAGCAAGACCCTTCACAAAGACATGGAGATGGACTTAGTCCAAGACACAGAGTGGAGGTATCCTTTCGTAAGTCAGCTTCACATGAGTGATGAACTGAAAAAGATTCCCCCCAGACAACAGCTCATCTTACGACCTTTGTAAGTATCAGTTTAATGCCAATTATACTTTCTTGCAGTCTTCTACAAGGTGCAGGGTACAGGAAGATGTAATTATGGTCCCCTAAAATGCTCATGTTCCAACAGCAATTACTCTAACAAGTTTTTTCCCTGTATTTAAATGTAGGATTTAACTAGTAACTGGATCGTCATGACTTTCCAGTGTTGACTTTTTCAATCATAATTCCTGTAAAAATGACTGCATTGAAAAGTTGCATCAATTTGTCAATGAAATTGAGAGTAGTTAATGCATGAAAGGTAAATTTTTATGTTGTAAGTCAGTTGGAATATTATACTGCTGAAATATTCATTAACCTTGAGAATTTGAAATGAATGCATGCTTTGCTCATGGTCTTAATGGGACATCATTTCACCTAAACCCAAAATGCAAATAGATGTATAGTATTTTCTTTTTAATTTATCAGAAGTCTATTACCATAGTTTTAATTTTCAACTATATTTTATTTTAATGATAACTCTTTTCTAGGTTGTTTCACAACCTGCTTTTAATTAGGATCACAGACAAATTTAAATTTGCCTTTCTATTAGTTTCTCACAAAGTGTTCTTTATTCACTATTAGTTTCCCACAGAGAATTTTTTTTAAATGAAGAGGTTTTGTTTTGGAATTTGTAATTTCCTGAACAAACCTTATAAGAATGAAGCACAGGATTCTCTCACGTAGTCACCTGCTGGTTTTCCTAGCAGTGCTTTAAAAGACTCATACAAGGCAATATATTAAGTAAACCTCTGATTCACTTAGGGGTCAATCTGAACATGTATAAACACACCTATACCTTGCATATAAAACTCTGAAAGTGTTATTTATCCTCTTGGCTTACTTCTGTTTTAAGGTTGTGGCAAAAACATCCTGGAAGAACACAAGAAGAAATATCAGCTAGTCACCAAATGCAAAATATTGTGCTTAATTACAAGTAATCGCTAGTTAGATCTTAACTTCCAGGTTGCTGAACAGCCATCAAACACTGTTAACACACATACAGATTTACGATTTCTTAGAAATTACTTCCTACAGTAGGCAGGAAATCCTTCCTACATTTTTTTAATCCATCTTGATCGAAGCCCTTAAGGGAAGATTCAGCGGTCAGAGCTGACCAAACACTTCTTAAATAGCGTATAAGAAATCCAGCTTAATCTGGACTTCAGTAACTTAAAACTTGGAAGTTACCAAAGCTAAAACAAATGTAAGAGTTAACATTCATGATTTCAGCCCTACATGACTGCAAATTTAACCATGCAGTCAGTCGTGTTCATTAGTTGAATGACCCACTTGTATCAGTAAGTTTTCAAGATACGGGCCAGACTTCTTCAGCCTTTTTTCTTTTAGTGACCTTAAAAAATTCTTATTACTTACTGGGATTCAGCCAAAAATATACCTGCTGTAGTGTTGCCTTCATAACTGGAATAAAGACAATCATACTGTGTTATGTGGGTAACATAGAAATCTTAAGCTGTTAAATCAGAATACTGTAAGACGAAAGGGAAAAGGTTTACATCAGGTAATGCCTAGAGTTACGTGCATGGGGGAAATATAACTATAATACAGAATTAAAAGTGATGAAGTAAAATCTGACAGGAAGAACCAATTATTTGAAAGAGACATTTGACCAGATGTTAATCAAAAGCAAACAGGAGAGATATGAAAGTACAGGCAGTCATCATTTGATATAAATTCTGAAGAGGAAGGAATCAGTAAAGTATGGCATAGTATTATAAATAGAATTTGCACACAATACAATAGTAAAGGAAAATTAAAGAGAATCAAAGGAATTTGTCAGAAAGCCAGACATGATGAAGTTGCTGGTTCAAAAATAAGACTGTTATTTTCATTTTTTATCTCAAAAGTGGAAGACTTTTAAGTGAGGACATTGAAATGGAGCTTTAGAAAAGTCATAGAAGTGTTAGGTAAATGGAATAAAGAAAGATACAGAAGGGAAATTGTTTCTGGACATTAACGTAATGTCCTAGAGGGTGTAGTACATAGCATGACATCCAGCAGCAAATGCCATAATAAAATGCTTAACTGCAGAAAATAATCTAAGGTCAAGGAACAAAAATGCTCCCAAGCACAGTGATGCATAGGAGAAAAAGAAGCTAAAAGATTATAACAATGATAAGAAAAAAGGATAGGCTGAAATAGTATATGAGATTGTTTTTATAATATGCATAAGAAAAGAGAAATGGTTTCTAAGGGCTGAAAGGAATACTATGATGGGGAGAGAGATATGGAACATAAAATATTTGTTGCCAGGGAATGACACCAAAAGAAAATAAAACTATATAAAAAAAATGCCAGATAGGTATCAAAGGGAATCAGTTTCATATAAAAGAGGATCAAGAAATAACAGAACCTGAAGATTGACATAGCTTTAGAGTGAGCTGAGAGCTGTCCCAGAATTCCAGATAAGATGACAGTCGGTCAGGTAAGCCTCTCTGAGAAATGCACAGATGAAATTGCTTTAGGAAATAATTAAAGGAACCCAACATCTATATTCTAAGAGAGAGTCTGTTGAAATTCACTCTTGTGTGGAGGATCTTTGTAAGTCCCTTGCAGTGTTTAAGATTTCAGGTTTAATAATTAGTTCCTACACTGTCATAATAGAATTCCAAACAACTGGTGAGATGAACAGTGAGGAGATAACATTTGTGGACATGACACAATTTTTTAGGAGGCACAAGGCAAGAAGACAATTTCAGGGAGAGTGATGACACAAAGCTGAGTGAAGACACAGACACAAGACAGACTTCAATGATACAGTATTGGAAAGAATTATTTAAGCACCTTCTATTCATTGCTAAGGTGTATCTTCTTACAATAAAGAGGAAAAAGAATCTCATATATATTTGGACTCTTCATTGGAACCTTAGTCCAAAGGGAAGAGAAGAACAATTGTACAAGGTTTTTGCGAATTGCTGCACATTAAGAAAGTCCAGAGAGCTGTAAAGATACGTTACGAGGTGCATGCATGTATTTGTGATTATTTCAAGTCTTTCTTACAAAATTACTTTGCCATGAGATTAGTGTGACATGGTCATGAATTTTGTATCTGGTTGCATGCTACAAAGCGAGATAAAAAGGGAAGAGGAGCAGGTGATGGAGAAAAAAAAATCTGGACAGATATGCCATTTCACTGGATTTTTATTCATCATTCTCCAGAGATCTCAAATAGCCCTCAGAGTTCCTCAAATGTGAGGAACTAAATCAGAACCATATGAAGCAGTGAAGACACACTTAAGAGAACTGCTAGAATGCTACACCATGAAACCAGATCTGTAATTATGAAGCAGCCCTTCCAATTAAAGCTCAAAACCCTATTAGAAGGCAAAGTACTTAGGAGCCAACAAATCTGACATGGGAACAATGTTCATCAGCGGAGTGTACTGAAAACATGATTATCCAAATGCAGCTTTGGTGTAAACATCTGTACCCTCACTGTTGCCTGAGTGGGGCCCTTGGAAGACAAAACAAAGCTCTTTGTTGAGCACAGTATTGCACACAAACGATGCCTGTTGTTGTTGCTAATAAAATCAGAGAAGGAAGAACAAAAAATAAATATTAAAATAGTTATAGAATCATAGAATAGTTAGGGTTCGAAAGGACCTCAGGATCATCTAGTTCCAACCCCCCTGACATAGGCAGAGACACTTCACACTAAACCATGCCACCCAAGGCTCTGTCCAACCTGGCCTTAAACACTGTCAGGGATGGAGCACTCACAACCTCCCTGGGCAACCCATTCCAGTGCCTCACCACCCTAACAGAAAAGAATTTCGTTCTTATAGCCAAGCTAAAATTCCCCTGTTCAAGTTTTAACCCGTTACCCCTTGTCCTGTCACTACAGTCCCTGATGAAGAGTCCCTCCCCAGCATCCCTATAGGCCCCCTTCAGATACTGGAAGGCTGCTATGAGGTCTCCACACAGCCTTCTCTTCTCCAGGCTGAACAGCCCCAACTTTCTCAGCCTGTCTTCATACGGGAGGTGCTCCAGTCCCCTGATCATCCTCGTGGCCCTCCTCTGGACTTGTTCCAGCAGTTCCATGTCCTTTTTATGTTAAGGACACCAGAACTGCACACAATACTCCAGGTGAGGTCTCACAAGAGCAGAGTAGAGGGGCAGGATCACCTCTTTCGACCTGCTGGTCACGCTCCTTTTGATGCAGCCCAGGATACGGTTGGCTTTCTGGGCTTCGAGTGCACACTTCTGGCTCATATTCATTTTCTCATCGACCAACACTTACAAGTCCTTCTCCGCAGGGCTGCTCTGAATCTCTTCTTTGCCCAATCTGTAGCTGTGCCTGGGATTGCTCCGACCCAGGTGTAGGACCTTGCACTTGTTATGGTTGAACTTCATAAGGTTGGCATCAGCCCACCTCACAAGCATGTCAAGGTCCCTCTGGATGGCATCCCTTCCCTCCAGCATATCAACCGGGCCACACAGCTTGGTGTCATCGGCAAACTTGCTGAGGGCGCACTCAATCCCACTGTCCATGTCAGCGACGAAGATGTTAAGCAAGACCGGTCCCAACACCGATCCCTGAGGGACACCACTCGTTACCGGTCTCCAGCTGAACATCGAGCCATTGACCACAACTCTTTGTGTGCGACCGTCCAGCCTGTTCTTTATCCACTGAGTGGTCCATCCATCAATTGATATCTCTCCAATTTAGAGAGAAGGATGTCGTGTGGAACAGTTTCAAACGCTTTGCACAAGTCCAGGTAGATGACATCAACTGCTTTACCCTTATCCATCAATTCTGTAGCCCCATCATAGAAGGCCACCAAATTGGTCAGGCAGGATTACCCCCTAGTGAAGCCATGCTGGCTGTCACCAAGCACCTTGTTGTTCTTCATGTGCCTTAACATGCTGTCCAGGAGAATGTGTTCCAAGATTTTGCCAGGCACAGAGGTGAGACTGACTGGTCTGTAATTCCCCAGGTCTTCCATTTTCCCCTTCTTGAAAATGGGGGTTATATTTCCCTTTTTCCAGTCATCGGGAACTTCACCTGACTGCCATGATTTTTCAAATATGATGGCCAGTGGCTTAGCAACTTCATTCGCCAGCTCCTTCAAGACCCGCAGATGGATTCCATCAGGTCCCACGGACTTGTGTGCATTCAGATTTTGAAGATGGTCTCGAACCAGATCCTCTCCTACAGTGGGCCCAAGGTCTTTATTCTCACAGCCCCTGCGTCTACCTTCTAAGAACTGGGTGGTGCAGTCAGAGCCTTTGCCAGTGAAGACCGAGGCAAAGAAGTCATTCAGAACCTCAGCCTTCTCCAAATCCTGTGTAGCCAGCTCTCCCGAAAGCTTCCTCAGGGGGCCTATGTTGTCCTTAGTCTGTTTTTTGTTTGCTACGTACCTGTAGAATCCCTTCCTGTTATCCTTAACATCCCTGGCTAGGTTTAATTCTAACTGGGCCTTAGCCTTCCTAACCTGGTCCCTAGCTTTCTGGACAACATCCCTATACTCTACTCAGGCTGCCTGTCCTTGATTCCATTTTTTACAAGCCTCTTTTTTCCTTTGAATTTTCCTTCACAACTCCTTATCCATCCAAGGAGGTCTCCTGGCCCTCCTGCCGCACTTCCTTTTAGTTGGGATGCAGCACTCCTGAGCTTGTAGCAGGTGATCCTTGAATATCAACCAAGAGTCTTGGGCCCCCCTGCCCTCCAGGGCTATATCCCATGGAACCTTACTAAGCAGGCTCCTGAAGAGGCCAAAGTCTGAACTTTTGAAGTCCAGGGCAGTCAGCTTGCTACACGCTCTTCTCACTCTCCTGGGGATCTCAAATTCGACCGTCTCGTGATCACTGCATCCAAGGCTGCCCTGGAGTACCACATTCTCAACGAGCCCTTCCCTGTTGGTGAGCACAAGGTCAAGCATGGCATCTCTCCTTGTGGGCTCCTCTATTACTTGCAGAAGGAAGTTGTCTTCCACACAGTTGAGGAACCTCCTGGATTGCTTGTGCCGTGCAGTGCCATCGTTCCAAGAGATGTCAGGGTGGTTGAATTCCCCATGAGAACAAGGACCTGCGAGCGTGAGGCTTTTCCTATCTGTCTGTAGAGTGCTTCATCCACAGGTTCTCCTTGATCAGGCGGCCTGTAACAGATCCCCACAGTAATGTCTCCCACGGCTGTTCTCCCTTTAACCCTGACCCAGAAACTCTCTGTTGACTGCTCACCTGTCCCCAGACAGAGTTCCATACTCTCCAGCCTATCCCTAACATAAAGGGCAACTCCCCCTCCCCGCCTGAGGGGCCTGTCTTTTCTAAAGAGCCTCATATTTTTGAAAGAGTTAGTGGTGAAAAAGCTCTTTACAGTTATTAACGTGTTGGCTCTTTCCTGATGGAACAGCACTTGGCCTCACCTTCTGTGATGTCTGAGAGCACTGAAGGATATTGTAACTGCCATATCACAAAGTTAATCATAGTGTTGTTAGGGTTGGAGTAGATCTTAAAGTTCACCTAGTTATCAAACTCTTGCATATTCCAATATCTGAAGTGGGCCTATAAGGATACTGGGTAGGGACTCTTCATCAGGGACTGTAACGATAGGACAAGGGGCAACAGGTTTAAACTTAAACAGGGAAAGTTCAGGTTAGATATAAGGAAGGAGTTTTTTACTGTGGGGGTGGCAAGGCACTGGAATGGGTTCCCCAAAGAAGTGGTAAATGTGCCATCCCTGGCGGTGTTCAAAGCTGGGTTGGACAGACCCTTGGGCGACATGGTCTGGTGCAAAGCATCCCTGGCCATGGCAGGGGGTTGGAACTATGTGATCTTAAGGTCCTTTCCAACCCAAGCCATTCTATGATTCCATGATTCTGCAGTGTTTACTGCACAGCAGAATGCTTTGGGAAACAAAATGAAGTCTTTACTTTTTTTAAATAATCCTCCGTCCCACATTGCTCTCCTTATCTTTGTAATATTATATGATTTGTCATACAATATTCGGGGATACTGTTGTATAGAAGATGTGTTTATATTGTTGCAGTGAAATACCTGCATGGTGTTCTTTACACACGTTACTGCTGGAGCAGTGGCAGACTACGCTAAATGCATATCTGTATTTTGAGGTTTTCAATTTTTGTAATAACAAAAAAGTAGCGAAGAAGAAAACAGGGTTCACAGAGATGCAGGTCTTCAGGGAGAAAAATGAACCTATTCCATCTATTTTATAAATGTGAATATGCTTATAACATGATCTCAACAGTATAAATCAGTAATACCCACAGCTTCCCTGTACCCTGCAGATTATCTGCAAATAATAGTTGGTAGTTACAATCAGGGTGAAATAGTATTAAATCTTATATTCTACACATGCTGTAATTTGAAAAAGAAGCAGGTATCTTGTAACTTGGAGCTCTTATATTTTAATGCGCACACTATTTTTTCTAGTGAAACACAACCAATTAAACTGAGTATCCATCCAGTCTCTTGCTGAAGGAACAGTCTGCAGCTTCCAAATTACTGCAATTCTCTCTTTTGCCATTATAAGAAAATCCTTTCGTTCTGTCACCAAGCTCAGACATTATAAAGCAGCTGACAGCTAACATTAGTAGTATTCAATATAATCAGATTGGGTTGTATATCTGACACAAGGAGCCACTAAGAGTCACAAGGAAACACTAGAACATACTTTAAAATAACATCTTTTATTGCACGGTAAAAAGCAGTGCTTTACAGCTTTTGTAGAGTTTTGGTCCTTATCAAAATTAGGCTTTTGGAATTGTTTCCAGATTTTTAACTCCATCTGTTAAAAAAAAAAAAAACAGAGCAAAAAAACAACCAAACACGCTCCTCCCCCTCACAAAAAAAAAAAACAAACAAACAAACAAAAAAACCAACAAAAAAAAAACAAACCAAAAAAAACCAAACCAGAACAACCAAGTGGATTTCAACAGATTCAGTTCTTGCCTTTGTATCAGCACTGAATCTGGGAATGCACCCTCCTCGTTATTCGTCAGTAGGAATTCATTATGTGTTAGTAGGAATATGAAGTATAGAAGCTTCAGTAAAGAGAAAACTTCTCCTAAAGTGAGTGTAAGGGTGAAAGGTGAGACAATCAAATCTGCTGTAGCAGAGGAAAGGTTTTTTTCTAATGATGTTAGTCGAATGGTTGAATGCTTTAACCCCAGAGTGCTGGACAAAAGCCACCTATTCCTCCCCCTGACATATTTTGACTGAGACTTAGGCTTCGGGTTTTGTTTCACAGACTAGCTTGTTTGTGAACACCAGCGAAATCTATTAACCATCCTCTGCCTACTAAACATCTACAGGTTCCTGCAGAACATCACTGCTATAAACATTGACACACTGGATGTTAGGCGCTTCCAGACTCAGGCTTAAGATAAGAATTTCAAGTGTCTGAAGTCTGGACATGGGTGAATTTAGCCCTGACTGATTCATCTGCATTCCTACAGAAAGGCTAGAACAAAAGAGAGAGTTTGAATCCATATCTGTCCAAGCTCCAGATGCTTTTTCCAGCTATCATCCATTTGATTTTACCACTCAGTTCAGATTAATTTTTATCAGAACTGGCCAGTTAACGCAATTCTGAAATTGCAAACCCTGCTTATAGAGAAAGTAGCATTGATCCCCTTCTGCTACCCATCATTCCTTAGATTATAGAGAGAAAGAAAGATGATAGTTGCGTTTCCCTTTTTGCTCTTTGAGGAACTCTGTGTCTTGCTTCAGCAATGGTGCAGTAACATTTTCAGATCACTAATACTATGAGTAAGATGTTAACAGCGAGGCTGCTTCAGACAATCTCAGAGATAGTCATGCTTTAGGAAGTGATAGGCTGATACTGTAAAGATCACTGTAAATAATATAACTCTTAGTGAGAAGCATAATTAGTTGCTTAATGTGTTTATACCAGACCACACGCAGTAAGTCATGCTGTCTGCTTACTTGCTGAAAGCAGTGAACATTTCTCCATTGTTAAATGCTTAACAGAAGTTTGAAATTGTTCTGCTGCTGTAGGAACTGGAAGCACAGAAAGGCTATTACCAGTGCTAATAAATAAGACCATTTCATTACTTGGTTAGCAACACTTAACAGTATAATAAAGTTCCTTATTATTTGCTTTATAGTTATGCCACATACAAGCTTCATGGTAAAAGGTATCTTTCTTCCAGAATGACAGCTAACCTTTTTTTTTTTTTTCCATGACTTCTGAAACCACCCAGAAAAAAGAGAAAGTTTTGGAAGATGTTGAAAGGCAGACACAAGCTTGGTGACAGACTCCATCAATAACTCAGGAAACAGATGTTACAGTGTTTGTTTAGCCTTTCCAGACTGCTCTGAAAATTATTTTTCTGATGATAGTTCATGAATTTCTTTACCATGTGCACCTGTTTATTTTTGGTGAAAAGTTTCACATTTTTATTAGGGGAAATAAAACCCCACACTTAAAATGTTTGTGTGCTTGTTTAGCCGAGTCCAGAGGTGACTCCAGCTTTATGCTGCTGTTCCTACGTGCATCTATTGTAATAGACTGTGAGTTGCTTGCCCCTCTTAATGAAGCTGTACTTGCAGTAACCCCATGTGCAGGTAAATGCTGTTATATTTACAGAGAGAGAGATGAAGCACATAGGGACTAAGTGACTTGTTGAAGTTCACACACAACATATAGCAGAACAGGGACTTGAAATCGCCTTTCAAATTAGAGGGCTTGAACTTCTGCCTGACGTAGTGCACAGTCCTTTCTTTTACTCAGCCATTTCTGTGTCCCCCTTCCACAGCCTCCTGGCCACCACCACTCCATCATGTATTCCCACCTCATTTCCTTCTGGGCATGAGAACAACTAAATCACTTTAATCAGCTGGAACTTCACAGGAAGTTCAGTATAAGAAGGGAAATGATGCATACAACTGCTGCCGACATACCAGCCTGCATGACACTGACACTCTGGGTGTGCATGGAAAGTGGACTAGAAAGTAAAAACTGCAATTTCAGAAAAGGATGTCAGGAGAGGTGTCACGAATGTGTTCTTCCACCTGTTTTGGAGCCTTCACAGAGCTAAACAATGTATTCCTGGGAATACGGTGGATGTTTTCAGCTGTGTTGCCTGGAACCAGGAGACGTGACACTTACTAATCTTCTACAGATGGGTAAATATCAATAAATACAATTAATATGGAATTAAATTATATTCTAAATAATATGTGTCATTATAGAAATACATATGCTAAAATATAACTAGAACTCAGCCCCTAAAATTATGGGTATGGCTTGCAATTAATCTACCTCTGAGGAAAATAATAGCTTTCTTTTTAATGCTTAATTGTAATCTGTCTGTATGTAATTCTTAATCAAACCTGGTCGTTGTTTCATAAGCACAGTGAAAACTTCTCTTGTATTTCATATGGAGAGCCAATAATTGGCCTTATTTAATTTAGATGAAGTAAATAATTTCACAGCCACTTCTCATTTAATAAGGTTGGCTACAGCCTGTCTTTTTTCCTCCTCAGCTTGTATATTTTTGTTTGGAGTGAACATAAAAGCATGTTTTCTTGCCTGCTGAGTGTTCATGAAAACCACTTAAAAATCTTTGCAATCATTAGAGTCTTTGCTATGTTCTGATCTTACTGGCATATTTATTTAGCTATAAAAGCATTCCTTTCTTCAAGTAATAATAATAAAGATATTAACTGAAAGTTATGAAGGACAGCTATTCATCTAACGACCTAAACTACTTATAAAGGTTTCAGAAAAGGTTAAAACTAGCCAACCAAAACCCAGAAGGTCTCTGAAGAAACAAAACTAACCCAAGCATGAATTCTACCCTTCTTGACGATATGCAGTTACTCTTGCCCAGTAAGACTATGAAACTGGTAGGTTGCAAAGGAATTAAAGGAAAATTTCAGCTGAGCCAATTCTGCTTCCTGGCTGGAATCCACAGAAGATACCTGGCTATGCAAAACTTGCTATTAGCTAAAGGGAAGACAGAGGATATAGTCATCTATGGGTTCAAGTTGTAGACTGACCTACCATAGAAATTCACCAAATTAAAGGCCTTAATTGACAGCAAGAGGTACACAGAAGAAGAAGAAACCACATTTTTCTCCATCTGAGGCTTTGAAGCATTTTCCACCGAGGTACTTGGGCCATTTCCCACAAGCTTGTGAGGATAATGTGTTGCTCTCTGAGCTTACCGTACCCTCCAAAAGACTCCCGAGTTTGGTGACTGGTTTTCCTATCTTTGCTCTTGTAAACCACTGCGTAGATCACGTTCTCTGTCCCAGAAGCCTGTTTCAGATTTGGTATTAACTACATGGGAATTTTTTACCTGTTCCTTATTGTGGTATGCAACTCCTCCGTGAGCTGGGAAAGTGGTATGAATAACAAGAACAGCCCCTGATAAAGGCATTGATAATGAGTCTAATTATATTGCAGACAAAAGGGGAACTCCAGAGTTCTAACATTGCCAAAGAGAAACTACTAGAAGAGGTAAGTAAAACATGTAACTAAAAGATTTTCCAAGTTTCCACTGAAGCCTATGAAATGCTCCCTTTGTGAGATAATTTCATACTCTCTTGGGCCAGCAGTTTGAGCAAAATTACTGATCAGCTTTTCAGTACACAGACTGAGAACGTCTTCCTCTGGTTATGGTGACACATTGCATGCTATGTAATAGATAACAGAGCTATATTAAAAGCCTACTTAAGCTCTTCATTACATCAGATTTCTGTAAATAACTTTGCTTATTAATTGCCAAAGACTTTTCTCTGTATAAAACACTCAGATTACAGAGGCAGAGCAACAGTGATCCACAGCAGCAACAGGGAGCACAGATACTAGATCTTGTTATTTCAAACTTCCAATTTTCAGACAGTTATACTGACACTCAGCTAGCACACTGACAAAAGTACACAACTGATGACACCTAGCTAATAGGAAAATACTGAGGACAGAAATGCACAGACTGCCTGTTTCATTTTCTGTCCTAGGGACTGCTGTACCACTACTAGTTGCAGTTAGCTGTTGTAGCCATACTGCTCAAAGGACATAAGCACAATAAATACATAGGAAAAAAGTTGTAGTTTATTGTTGCTACTGGTCTGATAAGCTAACAAAAGTTCTCTCTCCCTCCCTCACTTCTGCTCTGGTTAGGTACTGCTGATTACTTCTTAGAGAAAGAGTTAAGAACAATTATGATGAAATTCCAGCAGTGATAATTTTAATGTCAGACAGAAATATTGTAGTGCACACCACTGTAATAAATGTTAAGCTGTTGTCAAGAAAGAACTAGATAAATTATACAATCCATTCTCCACATCTTACTGAACATACAGAGCTGTAACTATTGTTCTGCTAGGTCTGTCTAGTCTGACAAATTGCATGCTAATGGATAAAATCTTAATCCTTAATCATAGAAATAAGGCGCATGAAAATCATTCAGTTTCACTAACATGCTTCATAATGCTTCAGGGCAAATCCTGCCTGACCAATTCGGTGGCCTTTTATGATGAGGCTTACGGAACTGATGAATAGAGATAGAGCAGGTGATGTCATTTCCTGGACTTGTGCAAAGCGTTCGACGCTGTCCTACACAACATCCTTGTCTCTAAATTGGAGAGACATCAATTTGATAGGTGGACCACTCGGTGGATAAAGAACTGGCTGGATGGCCACATGCAAAGTTTTGTGGTCAATGGCTCAATGTTCAGCTGGAGACCAGTAACGAGTGGTGTCCCTCAGGGATCGGTGTTGGGACTGGTCTTGTTTAACATCTTCATCGCTGACATGGACAGTGGGATTGAGTGTGCCCTCAGCAAGTTTGCCGATGACACCAAGCTGCGTGGTCCAGTTGATATGCTGGAGGGAAGGGATGCCATCCAGAGGGACCTCGACACGCTTGTAAGGAGGGCTGATGCCAACCTTATGAAGTTTAACCATGCCAAGTGCAAGGTCTTACAGCTGGGTCGGAGCAATCCCAGGCACAGCTACAGGTTGGGCAAAGAAGAGATTCAGAGCGGCCCTGTAGAGAAGGACTTGGGGGTGCTGGTCGATGAGAAAATGAACATGAGCTGGCTTCAGTGTGCACTTGCAGCCCAGAAAGCCAACCATATCCTGGGCTGCATCAAAAGAAGCGTGACCAGCAGGTCGAAGGAGGTGATCCTGCCCCTTTACTCTGTTCTCGTGAGACTTTACTTGGAGCATTGTATACAGTTTTTATGTCTCCAACATAAAAAGGACACGGAACTGTTGGAACAAGTCCAGAGGAGGGTCACGAGGATGATCAGGGGGCTCAAGCACCTCATGTAAGAAGACAGGCTGAGAAAGTTGTGTCTGTTTAGCCTGGAGAAGAGAAGGCTGCGTGGAGACCTCATAGCAGACTTCCAGTATCTGAGGGTGGTGAGGCCCTGGAATGGGTTGCCCAGGGAAGTTGTCACTGCTCCATCTCTGGCAGTGTTCAAAGCCAGGTTGGACAGAGCCTTGGGTGACATGGTTTAGTGTGAGGTGTCCTTGCCCATTGAAAGGGTGTTGGAAATAGGTGCTCCTAATGTCCTTTCCAACCATAACTATTCTGTGATTCTATGATTTTATAATTATTGTTACTCTTTCATTTATCCTAACTCATATTGGTAGTTCAGTCACATACCTCATCATTCCCTGAAATCTCAACAACCTCTTTGCAACTCATCTGTAAAATTTTCCTTTTAACTTCAGTTTACTGTTGATGCCTCTCTAAAGAATTTTGTGTTACTGTACATTAAGGCCATCCTATAAAAACACAATTTATTTTACTGCATTATAAAAGAATGCCAGTTATCCTGACACATCTGTGTTATCTGTGCAGTCCCACGGGAAATACTTGTGCGATAGAAGGGAATATGTTACAATTTGTTTGGAAACATTTTTACAATCACCAGGTGAGCAAGTAATTGCTGACATGAAAATGGTTATCTCTGTGCATTATCTCGAAGATGGAGATTACTCTGTGTTCACAGAGTATCAGTAACTGCTATCAAATTTCTTTGCCAGATCTACTAAACAGCTAGCTAAGTGAAGTAAGTAATGGAAATAGGAGTGTTCATATTTGAGGTAAGCTGCCAAGTTTTCACTAGGAAATGACGCTGTGAGCAGCTGACTTATTTTAATAACCAGATGTTGACCATGGCTTTTTACACAGGGAAGGCAGAACTGATTTTATGCTTAACCTTGTATCACCTGGCCTCGCTTAGAGCCTGACTGTATTAACTGCAGAATTGGGACTCTTCAAATTCAACAAGATTTCTCAAGGTCATAATCTAAATTACCAAAATCTTCTGATGAAGACTTGGATTTAATGAGAAAGATTGAGGAAAGCTGAGTGTCCCCTAGTGAGGGAAGACAAGAGTACTGGAACCTGGAGAGGAGTTTTTCCTGTTGAAAACAAGATACCATTCATGACTTCGGAAAAAGTAGATAGTGCAATGCAGGCAGATACTTCTTAAACCTTGAGCAGCTTTCTCTACCCCCTGCTGATCTGCCAGGGAGGGTTTTGTTCTCTCTCGCTCACTCTCTGAACTTACCAGTCTTCTTATGGCTCCCAGCTATGAAGTAGAAGGACTGAACTTACTCTTTTCTTACATGTTAACATGCTTACGGACTATTAGCACTTGGCTTCAAGAGGTAGCATGGTCTGCCTGAGGTTTTACTGCCTGAACTCTCATGTACATGGAGGATCACAGCTTATTTGCCAGGACTAACTGCATTTTCCCAGCAAAGATACAAAACCAGAAAATTCAAAGAAGAATGGTTTGGGGTTTTTTTGCTAAAACAAACAAAAAAAGTCTGTTATTTTTCCTCCCAAGAGAAACACAACAGCTATTTTGTAAAATAATTTAAAAATAAAAATCCAACAGCCCAGACATCTCCCCCAAAAAAGAGTGTTGAAAAATAACATTTGTCTCTGGGTAGAGTCAGAGGAGTCTAGTTTACTCCTTCTCCCCCACATACATATCCAATGCTCTAAAAAGCAACTTCCAAAACTATTTTCTATTGTTACTAGTTTTAATGGCCTTTTTTTTTTTTTTCAGTTGGATAGTTTTATTTCTTGTTTAAGGCAATTTTAAAGAAATCTTAAAGCTTTCCTCCCTTTTCCCATGTCTAATTATTCTGCATACACTTGTGATAGATCTAAAATTACATTTCTGCAGTCCTCTAACGGTATGTTGTTCACAACTGGTGATCATCCTAAGGTTTGTAATGCTACAAATAGAAATAGAGAAGTGATGCACATCCCTATTGTTATGATGTGCTGAAGAAACAAAATGCTTTCTTTTGTATTCTGTAAATGGACTGTTATCTTGTCCTTCAATACTCCAATGCTTTCCCTTAGTAAAAATATTTATTAGATAATTTTACAGCCGAATAACATTTGACCTTGGAACTGCTCATTGAAATCACTGAGGCAGGTTGATTTTTTGCAGCATCTATGCACCAAAAAGGCATTTTAGGCAATTCCAAACATGAGATAGCATGGCAGTAAGAAACACTAGTTTCTCAAAACATGAAAGAGCTTGTAAGCCTTACAGGCTTGTTATTTCTGTGTAAACTTCTAAATAAGTATTATACATTTTATCATAGCGGGAATCGTATGAAAAGCTTCCACAACTGCTGCACTAATAAGGAGATGTAGTGATCCTAAGAGTTTCATCACAGCAGAATATTTCTAGCAGTTTTGATATTTTATTAATTGAAAAATCTCTCCAAGGAATATCAGCACAGGTTCTTTTAAAGCCAACAACTACTGCTAAATGGACCTGTTTTTTATAAAAGCTAAGCTGAAACCTGCTATAAAGTCTCAAAAGCTAGAGCTTAGAAATCCAAATCCAGACCACACTGTGAATGTGTGGTCTGGGAGTACATCTTTTAAGCATCATGTTTTTATCTGCAGGTTGATTCTTCTCTGTCACTTCAAGCCTCTCCACCAAAAGCAATTTCACTGATACAGTTATCGGACTTGTACTAAACTCATTGATTATCTATTCATAGAATAAACCACCATATTAAATTCTGTTAGTATATTTAACAGCCAGATTAAGAATTTCAAAACACACTGATCTCAGAGCAAATCTGGTCTAGTCTCAGTTAATATCTCATGACAGAGAAGCGGCAGTGCAGACCCAGGACATTTATTTACACTAACAAAAGTCCTGGAAAGCAAAGATCTCAGTATTTTTCAAAACCCTGTAATCATATGTAAAAATATTTTCCCCCAGAGAAAACAAACACAGACTTGATCTCTGCCACCTGAGGTCTGTTCAAAGGTCAATACAGGCTGCTATTTCAGTTTTAAAATACAAAGTTATATAAAACACAATAATTGCCCCTACATGATATAAATTACAAATTAATTTTTGCTGATCATTATACACTTAATTCATTTTAGAGAACAACTCACTAGAGCATAAATGTCAATTTGATTATTATTTTTTTAACTAGGATTCAATTTTGCATTTCTGTCGTATTCTGAAAAAAAAAAAATCTTTGTAACTCAGTGGGATATTCATATGTACTCAGAAACTAATGAGGTATGGGAAATAGATACACTATCATAAAAGGAAAATTACTAAATGAGAAAAAAAAGATTTTAAAAGGATCTCTTGGAGTAAAAAGAACAATTTCATCACCAAATGGGACTGCTTTTTCACTATCTCTGTTCTTTTACCATCCCAAGTGGCCTGTTCATTTATGTAACTATTTTGGAACATTCTCCTCCTTTTACTGATTGAAAGAATCCTGTTCATTAAATGTCTTTGTAAAGTAGTGTTATAAGGAAAGCCCAAGTCGAGAACTTTATAAAGAACATTTGGAAAAAAATAACTGAGCTTATTTGCTTTTGGTAATTCTGTTTCACCTGTAGTAAATAAAGGGTTTGCTAAACCACTAACAAAGTGAGGGGAGCACAGAGCTGCACTGTTAAATAACACTTCCTCATTATTTTACCTAAACTGTGTAATTCTCATCTTGTGGCCTGAAAGCTCCTTTTCATTTGGAGCACTTCAGATAAACTGCCTGGTCAGTGCTTTCCCACACTTTGTTTGCCATATTCCAGTTCTTAATGAAGTCTGTGTTTGCCTTAGATTTGCCTGATTTCCAACTTAGTTTTGGTGGTTGCACAAGGATCAGATGGTTTGTATGAGCTGACCCAAAGGCACAGGTATTCAATGTTAACACATGCCCTGGTGTAACGACAGTGGGTGATCTCAACCTGGACAGGAAGGTAAACAGTGACCCTCCAGCAAACTGGCAGCAGTTGCTGGAAAAGTACTGTTACAGATGAATTAAAAATTCTCTTTAATTAAGAGCTGTATGTTTAGAGAAAGTTACTGAAAGATGTCTCTAAGCAGAGCAAGAAAAATACATATTCATATTTTGATAAGGCAATCAAGATGTTGGTGTTAATATTAGAGCAATAACTTTAATTGTATTTCAGCAAACGAATGGCAATTAGAAAACAAATTATCTCAGAGAAGCATGTCTGCTGCACAGCTTAGCCCCGAAGGCAAGCCAAAAGCTAAACCTTTTTCTTGAATTTTAATGCAGAAGATAAATAGGCACACCTCTGGAATTATTCTAAATGGAAATACCATAAACGGTTTAAAGTTACTCTGAGACACACATGTAAGAATTGCCTTTCCTCTTGAAGTGGATTCTTTGTTGCTGTAACAAACATTAGCATGCAAGAGTAAAATACTACTCTGTGCTTTAAAGATGGGGAAAATGGAACAGATGTTGGCCATGCTAATTAAAGAGCATATGTGATTTAACCATTGTGGTTTAACCCCAGCAGTCAAGTCAGCCCCACACAGCCGCTCACTTACTACTCCTGTGGTGGGATGGGCAGAGAATCAGAAGGGTAAAAGTGAGAAAACGTGGGTTGAGATAAAGGCAGTTTAACAGGTAAAGCAAAAGCCACATGCACAAGCAAAGCAAAATGAGGAATTCATTCCCTACTTGCTTGAATTCTCTTTCACCCAGATGACAGTGGCCGTCCTGCATATGACTTAGTGTGCCACAGGGTACCAAGAGATTGGATTTTCATCATTGCAATTGAGAGCTAAAACCTGGTGTAACACATCCAGATGTAAAGTTACCTCCTTCCAATAAAAATAAACTCGTGTTCCTAGCCGCTAGTGATTTTCCTTCTCTCAGGCCCACTCCCCAGAGACAGTATGCCCCATCCGTCAAGATCAAAGTCTGTTGTTATGATCCATTCACCTCACTGCTGTAGACCTTTCTGGTCTGTAGGATTTGGAGTAGACTATATTTTGCTAAATCAGAGGTGGTATAAACTGCTTGGCATTACTCAGCTCTCCATGGTTTTAATCATACTGTTTAAAAAATTTATCCAATCTTTTGATCAAGCTTGAATGGTTTTAATGATGCTGTTACTGAATCCACCCAGATTGCAACAGAACATTAAAGTTTTCAACCATCAAATTATACATAAATTATAAAAAGAAAGACTGCAACTGAGATCATCCTTAAAAATCTCCTCACTCAGAAAGGAATTCTGTGACAATTTCTCGTTGTACCTGAAATGCAACAGTCCAACTTCGTTCTACAAAGCAATTAAGTACCTCATTAACTTTAAGCACCTGCTTATTTCCCATAGCTTTGAAACCAGTGGGAGTTAAATGCTTGTTCCTGAATTTGTGCAGGAAAAACATGCTTGTTAAAACTTGCAAAAAGGAGCATTACCTCTGCTAATCTTGTTATAGACTGGTTTGATAAACTTTATGGTATTTAAGTTTCATCTTTGTTACACAAAGAATCAGACTGAGGCCCAAACCTGTCCTAACACTTAGTCTGTATCTTCAAATGATGCACCAGACATAAGGTGACTTTCTGTTTAGAATTTTAAATTATCCTAATCTACTCAACTACTACCAAAGGGGAGGGGGTAACTCAAGGGAAAAAAGTAATAGGAATCTTCTTGGTGAAGCTTATGCTGTTAGGAGACTGACCATAATATCTTCACCGAACATGATGTTCTAGCCTGGTGGTGGCCAGGGGTTTTACAGCGTTTTAAGCACGCTCACATATGATTCATCAGCCTCATGATATCTGTGTTCTCACTGGAGAAAGAGATGATGAAATACAAATGTAGGCTACAAAGATGTAATAGAGACTGTTCCAGAATATGTCATTTAAATTGGTGCTGATTTAAACATGTGCCTGTTACACATGGGTTGAAAGCAACTTTAATGCATTTTCTACCAGCACTAACCAAGGAGACATGAAGGGATTACAGTAAGGAACGGCTAAGAAACATCACTGTGAATTTCCAGCAATGGGACATACCTCTTAGGTAGAATGAGGTAGGGAAGAAGTTGTGAGAGCAGCCACAGCATGTGTACTCTTACCTGCAGAGGTAGGAAACAGCACTACGATGTACTTGGCAGAAAATGAAACACGCAGTGCTAACTCCCAGGGAGATACTTTTCTGATGACTTGGTGAGGAGCAGAGTGGTAAACTCACCAAACTACCCACAACCACCTTTACATTAACAAACGTATCTAAGGCTTGTATTTTACATTGTGAGCTTCATTGTGATGCAGCAGTGTGTGTATATATATATATATATATAAATATATCATCTTGATAAATAAGAGATGCCCTCTGGACTGCTGAACACTTCAAAGTACATACCTGAAACTTTTCTTTCCTGTTTCCTGAAATAACAGTATTTTTGATTGTCCTGGTTCTCTGAGTGCATTTTTTTTCCACAACACAGTGATTATAGTGCATTTCTCATAGCAGCTATTTACCTATACAACTGATCAGAGGATTCCTCGCTCGCACTTTTTCGTCTGAACAGTGAGATAAAAATCACGTCCTGGACACTGCTGCTTTCAGCTGGTGAAATCAGTGCTGGAGTGTACGACATATTGTTTGCTTGGCTACAGGAGTAGTTGCATAAGCCACAGTATCTTGCCTGCAGCACAGAGCCCTTTTTCACTAGCCAGGACTACAGCCATAGGCATAAAACATTGAAAATCTGGTTTATTGTTAATTTTTACCAGCATTATTGGAATAGTTTCACTTAAATCAATCCATGATGGATCAATGCCACCAAAAGTGAGACATTTTAATGTCATGTATAGCTTACAACAGTAATGTTTAAACTGTTCTTTGTTTAGCTTTCAAAATGTAAATTAAATTTTCCAGTAAGCTTTTCAAGCAGTACATTCTTTTAAAATGTATTGTGAAAACTACTTCTCAAATACGTCTGCATTGCTTTAATGACAAAAGACAGGAAAAAGCTGCTGAGAAGAATCTGAAAGGCTATTGGATTAAAATTCATGAAGGGCAGTTTCTCCCTTCAGTGCCAGAAGTAATTGCATATACAGTGAACATCAGAGCAGCTCCAGAAGTTGCAAACATACTGTAAGCAGGAATTCAAATGTGTTGCAATCCTTTGCATCAGCTTGTACCTTTCTACAACTAATCCATTGATTTTCTAGCCTTAAATTTGTGACTGAAGTGGTCGCATGATTCAGGTAACAATCTGGATGAAAAAAAAAATTAATTATTTCTGATGTTATATATGCTGTAAGAAATATGTCTGATTAAAATAGTGAAGTATTCGACCTGCTGATGTCACGTGGAAGAAGATCAACTGAGAAGAAGTCTTGTAGATATTCCTAAGCCACATGTTGAGTAGTGAAATATATTAAATACAACCATAGTTCACATTTTTCTGTCACTATAGTTTTAGTGACTTTTAAAATTTGACTGTGCAAATAGCCTGTAATGAGAACATCCGTTTCTATTTAGTCACTTGGCATAAAAACTTACTTTATTTACATCATAGTGTATTAAAATTCACAGGGAAGCTTCTATGACGAACACATTCCACCTTTTCCTTATTTTTAAAACCATTCTGAAAACAAATCCATCATATTTAGCATTTGTTCATGGTGCTCAACTGACAGGCCTAAATGTTACTCAGTGACAGAACTGTGCAAAGCAGATTGCTGCACTACTGTTGCATCAATTTTAAAGTCAAGGGGACCATTTCTAGTGTGGGAGATAAGTACTTTTTCCTGTGAGAGCTAAGCCAATTTCTCTTGCTGGGTTTGCCAACAAGCGTAACAGTACAGGTCAAGCAACGCAGGTCTGTTTTGAATATAAGAAAAGAGCCATATATAATACAAATTATCAATACAATCTAAACATAGGAATGTCGATACACATGTAGTTGTGTGAAGTATAACACATGAACACTGGGTGTTTTAAGGGTTTGCAACTTCTGGGTATAAGACATTCATAGTGTTTTTGAATATTAAAGGCAGCAACTACTTGTATTTCACAGTGAAGGAGAAGGCACCTCAAGCCTAATTATTTGAATTAGGTGCTTTTCTCGACTTTAATTAAATTAAATGATCTTTGAGGAATTCTATAAAGAACAAGATAGAGGGGAAAAAGGTAAATGAAGAAGTGGAATTTAACAGCATTTTATTACGTCTCATAATATCCTTTGACTTCAAATCTACCAGTAAAATTCTTTCTAAAAATGAAAATGAATTATTTTCTTAAAAGTTTGTTAATCATATCCTTTTTCCTGAGAGACTGATTAATTTTAGTCATCAATGGGATTGTTGAACTGCTTGATATCAGTCTGAAACCATGTAAGAAAAGAACATTAATTAGTTTCTTTCCAAAAAGCGGATGGAAAAGGCAATGTAATGATCTAACATAGGCAGGTAAAGGCCCTGATCTCATGTGAAATATCATTGCTGTCTTTCTTTTGCATGACTGTTAGTTAAAATTCTACTATTCTGAAAGTTACTTTGTGGCCTACATGGAACAAATTGATGGTTTCACTCTACTTCCCAGTGTTCAGGTGTCAACATCACAAGGATACTGTCAGAGCTGTCACTCTTTGATATATATGTTGTCAGGTTTATCAGGTAACAAAGATCTAATGGGCATGGGAACTGAATACTGCTCCTGACCCTAGGGGGACTGCTCCCTGAGACCCATATGGGAAATATTCTATGCAAACTTTAGTTTGCAGTAACACCTTGCAGACTTGTTCTGTGGAGAAACCAGATTATCTTCATCTCCTTTCTTGTTATATTCTCCCTATTTATTGCAGATAAAGCCTGCAAAGTTTTTGGTGAAAAAGCCCCTGTGGTTCACTGGAAAGGTTAAGAAGAGAATTAGAAGAGGGGTGATTGTCTGAGAGAGCTGTGCTGGCATGCATCTCTGTGTGTACGTAACATTGAAAATAAAAAGAACTTCAGCAGAATGCAGCACAGATTAGATGTTTGTGTGTGCAGAGAACACAGGAGAAGGGTTTCTTCCAGCCCTTATCCCTTTTCTAAATGTTAGGAAGGAAAGAAAACCTGGTGATGACATAGACCTATCATTAATACATACGAAATAATCATGCAAATGCTTCAGTAAATATATCTGGAGCATTTGAAGAGAAATGGAATGATGCCCTTGAGTCACACAAAGCACCCACATTATCTTTCTGAATATGCATCTATAGTGACAAAACTTGCCAATTAGTTATCATGGGAAGTGTATTGCGCCTCTCAGGTCACTTAGAAGTGTATGTAGTGTCTCTGGTGTACTATAATTAAGGAAGATAACACCATCAAAGGTTGAGATGTTGAAGGCAAAATATTGAGCCTTTTTTCAAGTAACTGAGTTTTATAAATCAGAAAATTCAGTTACTATAATAGGATGAATTTTAGCTTCTGTTACTATTCCCTTACAGAATATTCTTGCATTAAACTTTCTGAAAAAATGTTTTAGCAGCTAGAAGCTGAAATATTTTATACATTTCAAACTTAAGTAAAGAATAGGAAGATCAAAGGAAAGGCAGGAAAAAGTTGTTTCCTGGACAACACAGAAGTAAGCAAAGCCCTGCGATGACTAATTCAGCAATCTCTCCAGACAGCATTCTCATACCCCATTACATGGAAAACAGCCATACAGACAGATGTTGGTGTTGACAAAGTACATTTATTCTAAGAGTGACATCCATCTTCTGGCAAGCATAAGAGATGTGTGACTACATCTGTCACTCCACTAAGGGAGCATACAGGCATAGGACAGAAGAAAGAGCTGCCATAAAATCAAATGTTAATTAGTGCACAGAGTCCTATTTGAACCATTCAGAAGTCTGTATTTCGCAAACCTTTAGGATTAGCCTCTCACAGGTCCCCCTGAAAGCAACAAGGGCTGTGCACTTGGTGTCCGTGAGGGAAAAAAGACACATCAAATACTGGTGCTTGAGTCTGACTGTTATCCATGGACCCTCAAATCCCTGACAACAATAAACATCCACTATCTACATAACCACACATACAAACACACAGAATCACAGAATCACAGAATCCCAAGGGTTGGAAGGGACCTAAAAAGATCATCTAGTCCAACCCCCCTGCAAGAGCAGGGTAACCTACAGTACATCACACAGGAACTTGTCCAGGCGGGCCTTGAATATCTCCAGTGTAGGAGACTCCACAACCCCCCTGGGCAACCTATTCCAGTGCTCTGTCACTCTTACAGTAAAGAAGTTCTTCCTGATGTTAACGTGGAACTTCCTATGTTCCAGTTTACACCCATTGCCCCTTGTCCTATCACTGGATATCACTGAAAAAAGCCTAGCTCCATCATCCTGACACCTACCCTTTACATATTTGTAAACATTGATGAGGTCACCCCTCAGTCTCCTCTTCTCCAAGCTAAAGAGACCCAGCTCCCTCAGCCTCTCCTCATAAGGGAGATGTTCCACTCCCTTAATCATCTTTGTGGCTCTGCGCTGGACTCCTTCAAGCAATTCCCTGTCCTTCTTGAACAGAGGGGCCCAGAACTGGACGCAATATTCCAGATGCGGCCTCACCAAGGCTGAGTAGAGGGGGAGGAGAACCTCTCTTGACCTACTAACCACTCCCTTTCTAATGCACCCTAAGATGCCATTTGCCTTCTTGGCCGCAAGAGCACATTGCTGGCTCATGGTCATCCTCCTATCCACCAGGACCCCCAGGTCCCTTTCCCCTTCGCTACTTTCCAGCAGGTCAACCCCCAACCTGTACTGGTACATGGGGTTGTTCTTCCCCAGATGCAAGACTCTACACTTGCCCTTGTTAAATTTCATCAAGTTTCTCCCCGCCCAACTCTCCAGCCTGTCCAGGTCTCGCTGAATGGCAGCACAGTCCTCTGGTGTGTCAGCCACTCCTCCCAGTTTTGTGTCATCAGCAAACTTGCTGAGGGTGCACTCAGTTCCCTCATCCAGGTCATTGATGAAAATATTAAACAGCACATGCGCATGCTTGTTGTTATGCCTATCAGTGTATATACACCTGCCTTCAACTCTTTATAAAACAACTGGAAAACAGAATTCTTATGTTAAACTTCCCAAATAAATGAAATGCAAGGATCAGATGAACATTAATCAACTGTGCTTCTAGAATTAATATATACTCATTGGTACAAGTGAAATACCAAGCTGATTTCCAGTAATACCATTAAATAATACAATATTTGTAGAGTTCACTCAGAGCTCTGAGACATACAAGACTAATTTATTAATATATCCCTCATTTTGCAGCTTAGCAGTTGACCTTTTTGTGCTACCATTGCCTGCACTCAGGTTTTAAATGTCTCCAGGGCACCTGGAACAACTGTCAACTGGAGTACTTAAAAAAAGGAAAATAACTGTTTGCATATTATATAGTTAAATGTGTTCTTCCATGAATATGTCTTCAAATGTTACTTTACTATAATCTCGATATAACGCACATGCGTAAGTATATTTCCTGACTTCCCTGACTAGTTGGCTTAACAACTGTGAGTCCTTTATAATGTAACTGTGTTATGTTCTCTTCTCCTTACTGGGTCCTGTTGCCTTGGGTGAAGGTGAAAAGGAAATTGTCACTTTCTCAACATCAAAATATAATTTAAAATATTTAATCCCAAATGTTTAACTGTATCTTAAAACAAGGCAATAAAACATGTTTATATTAATTGCTAACTCCTTTTCATACTTTTGCTACAAATGTTCTGATCTTTTATCAGGTTTTGGAATCTATCCATGTAACACGTCTGCTCTTCGAATAATCCAGCTTCCACAGATGCAAATCTGATTTATTTCTGACCATATATGTTGACCATCAGAAAAGATACTCTGTGAGGTCATGCATTTGCTTTGAAGTGCATACAGTACAAGTAAAACATATGAAGTTTTTATGGTGTTAAGTAATTATCAGCTTAGAAGTTATAAATTGAAATCAGTCAACTGTATGTTTGATGCATAGGCAAAAGCACAAATCGGTGTTTTGAAGGCAGAGGTTTCCTGGCTAAAATAAAGCAAAGCTGATGGGCTTGGTAGGACAGCCAACTTATACCTATCATCCATAGCTACTGCCAGAAGTGTGCTGTGAGATACCAGGTATGATCATCCACTCAATTCACAGCAGGAATACTGATGGCAACATGGCTCCAAGATAATAAATTAGTAATAACCTCCATTATTATCTCCCCAAACTAAAAGTAAGAATAACTTTTCTGCCAGAAGGAGATATGAACTAAATGTAGCACCATTAGTTTGTTCTGATAAATTGATGTTTTAATGGCAGTTTCTGTACATTTTGTCTTCATTGTATGAACTGCCAGTTACCTAACAGTCTTTGCTTCAGTATTTCATGGCTTTTATGCAAATACTTGATGTTAATAGCTTTATTTTTTTTTTCTTGGTTTGCTTTGTATGTTTTTTCTGAGTTGCATTATGCAGTCATTAAAAATTTATAGCCAAAATAAAAATATTTCAAATTGGAAACCGTACTTAAAAATTAATGTTGTTTTAGCAAAGGACTGTTTCCCATAATTTCATAAATACAGAAGAAACTTCATAAGGGAATGGTTAATCAGCTGGAGACAGCATTTATCTGTGCCCTTTATACATTTGGTGCATTTGGTAAAAATCCTTACAGTTCCTTAAGCTGCATAGGATTGCGCACACAGGCTAGAAAGTACAAAGATGGCACAAAGCTATCTTGTCCTCTGTGCTCTGTGCTGCCAGCTGGAGGCACAGCACAGAATTCTCTTCCAGTCACACTTCTTAAGAGAACAGGAAGTAGCTTACTACAAAATCTTGTGCTTTGGACAAATTGCAGTTTCAGTTTGTGGATAACAACAGTAGCTCTACTAAGAAAACTATTCAGGATATCCAACAGAGAAAAGAGCAATAAAGGCTCTTGTTTCAAGAAACTAAAGAAAAACCCCACATATTGTACTAACTGGATTTACGTGAGGCACAGAGACAAGGCTCCCTGATTCCTCACTATTTCTCTTTTATAGATGGACAGCAAATCCATCAGTCTCATACAATCAGAGGATCTAATTGTCACAGCTGCACTTCCTCGCTGGTAGAGTTGTTAAAGGGATTCACTGTGTACTTTAACTGGTGTACGTTAAAAAGTATTTCTAAGAAGCAGAGGTGTAGAGCTATTCACCACACTGAAAAGTAAAAAGTGCAATAATAAAGTACAGTGATTATCCCATTGCTGATTTTGAATTCTTAACTGGTCACAGGTTTTTCTAAGTAAGTACATGAAAATCTTCATAGTGATGGGGGGAGAGGAAAAGAGAGAAAAAAGAGCCAGTGACAGGGAAATAACCATGAAAAGGAATGGGTATGCAGAGATGACAAAACCAACTGAAGATGGCACCACTGGAGTCAGGTACCTTACTTAGAATGGAAAGGGTTTTACCTTCCTGAATTCCCTGCCATCATCGTGACTTCATTTTTTATCCTCTTAAATTATCCTGAGCTCAGCAGAGAAAATGGCAGCTGAGATTCTTCTCATGAGTAAGCTTAGATTAGGCAAATTATGCATCCCCCTATTTTTACAAAGGATCTGCTTCAAATTCAATCCACTGTGTGATTTCTAGTGAGTTTAACATACGATTATGAAAGTTCAGCTATTCCATTTGGAAACAGGCCAATTTGCATTCCTTGTACTTGCACATAGTTCTACTTTGCAGTCTTCACATTTCACTGAGGTGGACTTCTTTGCATCTGCAAGTCAGAGCGCCACTGATTAATGAAATTCTCTCAAGTACATAGTGAATATCAAACAAAAGTGTGTACCCTGTTGATATTGATTTAGAACTGATGATCTCATTAGAAAACCCTAATTCTCAATATTACTTTGGTTTACAGAGTCTTCATTTTAAAAAAGCTGATTGACCAACTATTTCAGCCTCATGACTGTCTTCTCTTATTACTAGATGACTGCTTTAGTCTTTGAGCATTTAAAATGTCATTAATCCAAATGCTAATGAAATTGATATGATATTAAATAAATTATAAAAAGTAAATTAATATTAGGTAACTTGATGCAATGTGCCATCAGGTTTTAAAATGTGCTTGCAGTCAGCACATTTAAAATGCAAAATTAAAACAGTGCTCCTTAAAAAAAAAAAAAAAAAAAACAGGAAGATTTTAGAATTATTTTCTTATTTAAACTTTGATTCATAGTGAAAACAGTAGGGAAAATACATATTATTTAGTTTTGGTTCAGCTAGCTTTTATACTGCTGCTATTTTTCACCAAACCATATGTATGTGAAGATGAATTTTAAACACAAGAAATGGCCTTAGAAATGGAACACATACCTAATGTGTTGTGGGTGGAGGTTGATGCCCTATTTAACTGCAAGTGAAGGAGATCAGACTTAGCCCTTTCCTCTATTTCAGACTGCAAACCCCCACAGATTATATACAAATATGTATTATTTTCTATTCTGAGTACATAAACCTCCTTTCAGCTATATTATCTAGCCTGGCCCATTTAGCTTTCATATCTCTTACAGTTTTTCCGTGCTCTTATTTTGTAAGTGGTTTTGCAGTTTCTGTATTTGCAAACAATCCTGTTGAACAGGTCTCAGTTCTGAGCGGCCAATATGCACTACTATAATAATTTACAGCTCATAGAGATGGTGGCACAAAACCAGCATTTGCTGAAAGTTTTAGAAAGAATACCCACATTCTGAAATGCATTTATTTAGCAGGGTTTCAAATAAAAAAGCCAGTTGAGAAATCAGTGTATATCCACCCTCCAGCATCTATCCATCTTGCATCCTGTGGATTTTAAATCTGAGACATGAGAATAAGTTTATTCATTTTTTAAAATCTTGGATAATGAAAACTGAGCTCTTGCAGCTACACTGTTAAAAGCTTTTTCACTTTTATCATCACTAGAAAATCCTGCATATCCTTAGTGCTTGCGTTTGCGGTTTCTGTGCTATTTACCTTCCTTCTCAGATTTTCTTTCTGTATCCAGGTCATTGTCTAAATAGCTCCTTTCTGCACCGTTGTCTTGAATGTTAAAACAATTGATGTGGACTTCTGATTCTTTTAAAATGCCTCCAGTGCCTGATGATTATCATTTTCAGTCTTCCTAATGAACAGTTGCTAAAAACAATGCCTTTCTGGCAATGATACTTATCTTATTATCACTGCCATTTGTTTCTCATTCACTGGCTGTACCAGCTTTTTAGGCTTTTTGTGCTCACCTTCCAGCCCGTCAAAAGCCTGGCTTTCTCCTGTTCTGCTGTCTGCCAACAAATCTGTCAACCTAAACTATCAGCTGAAGTGTTCAGCTGAGGAAGTTTGGGGCGGGGACGGACGGGGGGGACGGGACGGGGGGGATGGGACCAAAACACACAAAAAAAACCCAAAGGGTCACAAATTTTAAGCACACACACACAAAAAAAGGGGAGAGCCACAATCTGTATCCAAAAAATGAAGACTCACACTTTTGCTCCTGAAACAATGAATGCAGTGTGCCAACTTTAGTATTTGGCTCTTCAGCTATCAACTTCACACCAAATGGCTACAGTTGCACCAAAACAGAGCTGCGAGAATATTATTTGGGTGAAATTGTGAAAGAAAGAAAATTGTGTCTGATAAAGGTGAAAGTGCCCTGCAGAAAACAACGGTGCACAGATTATTACTATGTAATGATGACAGCCTTAACAAAAATCATTGGTAACAATACATCAGGAGTGACCCCAGCTCAGCCAGAAGAGCAAACAATATACAGATTGATGAGAAAATCACTTGTTAGAGAAAAACAGTGCCTGTTTACAGAATCTGCACCTTTTGTACTACAACAATTTGCTTGCAGTTGATCTTTCACTTCTAATCATTAGAAAAAACTTCTCTTAGCAGGACAAAAGCATGGAAAAAGTCTGTGGAAATCCTGGGTCAAGCTTGGTTTCAGTTTAAGAATTAATAGGAACAGCCTAATGTAAGCTGTTCTAAGTGTTCAGACAGTTTGGCTGACAGAATATGTTAATGAATCAAAATTAAACTGCAGTGGATTAGCTTCTGAAAAGCAGACCGTGACCAGTATTTGTGCAGGTGAGTAATTCTGATGGTAGTGATGATTGCTTGTTCAACCTTGCCATGTACTGAGTGTTTTGTTTTGTGGAGTATAAATATCTAGGAACTTATTTTAGAAGAGTAGAAAAGCAAAAGAAATAACTGAACAGCCCTATCTTCCTTCCACTAGGATTGAGAAGGGATTCATTGTAAGTACCTTGTATAGTAATGAGGCCCCAAGAAAAGCAAGACTGCCACTGGTAGCAAGCCTCCCGGAACAGCAGTGCAAAGGCTTAGTAGACAGAACTCACAGCGTGAAATGATGAAATGGTTCCTGCTGCTCGGAGGCAATACACCCACAGCAGTAACTCTTGATGTGGTGTAACCCAGCTTGGTATTTTTTAACGGAACTGATAAATGATGATAAACAGGGGGCTTTAAAGATAATTTTCCTTGATGGGGAAAAAAAAATCAATAAAAAGCCAATCATACTTGGCTATGAAAACACTTTATTTCATTTTATTCTACTTTTTTTTTTTTTTTTTCACTGCATTTGTTCCCAAGTGTCTTGTTTCAAGTATTTTTGATGTTTTGCAAGACTATCCACAAGGGGTGACATGATGAGTACAGGGAGAGCATAACTAAGTGATGTGTAACAAGGTAATAATCATAAAAAGAAATTTTTAAAAGAATATTGCACAGAGCAGAGATAGTTTGAAATGGCACTGCAGAGAGGAGGAGTAGTAGTGAGAATATTCAGAGATTACAAGGTGCAAGTATTTCAGTTCTGAAGAGGCTGATTTCAGAACACTAAGGCATTGCCAGTTACACCGAGCTGAGAATAGGGGTAACCAGCAAATGCAAATCACCGCAGAGACACCCTGACACAAAGCAAAAGCTGGGGCACAGCCACCACATGATACAAAGCTGCTCCACATTGTAAGGGGATGCTATTCGATTCACCTTGGAAGCAAAGTATTCAATTTGCTTTCCTAAGGAAGTAACATCTTGCATCATGCTTTTATCCAGAGTAACAACAAATTACAACTAAAAGAGAATTATCTCTGAAATTTTAATCATTATTTAAAAAAAAATGTTACTACACAGTTGTAGCTGGAAGTCTGGAGTGGTAGACTTCAAACAGTTAATGCATTTGCTCCGTGTTTTCAGTGGAGCGACTCAAAATGGAGAAAGCATGCTTCTAAAATCCAGTGCTGGCAAAGGGTAGTATTTCATACAATCATGGAATCACAGAATGGTTAGGGTTAAAAAGGACCTTTCATTATGCATGCACTGCTGCAGTGTCCTCAGAGAACACCGGCACAAGTATTTGCAGTGATTCAGAAGGATATGCACTAACAATTGGCAAAGTCTGTTACGTGCAAGTGCATCCTCACTTGTTGCAAGCTCCTGTTGCTGTTGCAGTGTTTCTTACTCTGGCATAAATTGCTTACACACTAAGAATTAAGATTACTCTGATTTGTATGAACTTGTTCTTCCTTTTTAATCTACTTTAAAACTATCACAATCTCATAGTGGACATATTTTGCTTTTTTTTTTAGAGGATGTTGTTGGTAAAGTTCCAACCCTACTATTCCATGATTCTATGATGACACCCGTTCCCTAGAGTGGTTCCAACACAGTGGTTTTCCTGGCTAATCAGTACAAGAACAACACAACAGTGAAAGAATATTTTCTATTTGTCTTTTTTATAAGAATTAATTGACATCTAACAAAGTAAAAAAGCCTTAGCACTGTCTAAGAGATGATGAGCATCAGATAAATGTAAGCAAAGCTTTGTTCTGTTTAATTTCCTTTAAAAGTGCATCTAGTTCACGTGTGGGCTAGCTGTCCTGTCTCACAGATGGGAGGAATAGAGCAAAAGCAACATGTAAGAATGAAACCAATTACTTGTTAGTGTTGACCAAACACTCCAAACATCTATCATTAATCTGTCCTTATCACTGCTTTTCTCAGAACACCAGTAGCTAACAGGCATGAGGTTTAAGTTAAGTTCTGCCGATTGAGGGCAAAGCTTGAATCTACAAGAGATAAAAATGTCTCAATGAACCTATTTTGATTTCTGAGTCTTCATCCATGGGCAAATTTTAGAAATAATGAGGTATCACAAAAAAGATTAATTTAAATATTTGCTTTAAACATTGCTTTTTAGTAAATATATTTACTGCTTATTAAACTGTGACAAAAAGAGTGCAATGAAGCAGGATAACTGGAATTGGGGAAATAATAACAGGTGTCAGAATACACTGATATGGGCATTGCCTGGTACTAGATTTTACGTATGTCTGGTAATACTGGTTTTGAAGTCAGTTTAATAAAGACATTTTTGCTGCTATTTTTCAATTTTATTGTATTATGATTATAGGGAAAATATTAATAAAACAGAAGGAACCCTATATTCCTCCTTGGTCTCATTTGGGTGTTGTATGTTCTCAGAAGAACACATCTTAGCATTTAGCTGATGTCAGAAATAAGACATTCTCTCTATGATTACAGCAGCACCACAAATGTACGAGGGCATATTTGCATGCTTTGCATCTTCTACTACACAAATATAATAGCTCAGAAGAATATGGCCTTAAGTGATTTTTAACCCCATTCATCAAATGCTAGTTTAACATCAAAGTTTCATGCTACATTAATATCCTAACTGACAAATTTAAGAGACAGGCTTTACTATGAGTTTGTCTTTAAAGCAATGCAAGAAAGGATTAATTTTGTCATTCTTCAGAAGCGAGAGAATATGATTTCTAATATGCTCTTGGTGAGATGAAGAGGAAAGCAAGCATACCACACATTACAATGACTTGAATGACTTGACAGCTGTTAGCTAAACAATACAACATTAATTTTCAACATTTTTGCACATGGCTGGGTGAGAGATCCCTTAATCCCAGTTCCTATTCTACTTCTGCTCATTGTTGCTGTCTCCTTTTGTATCACTTATTATAATCAGTTTCTGCTGCATACTCCCTTTCACCTTATTATTGTTGCAAAACTAAGGTACTAGGTTAATTTAGACTTGCTTCCCCGGGGTACGTTAAGATGGATTTAAGTACTTTATTGAGACAGTCTGACTTCAAAAGCTGCTTTATCAGTTACTACCAGAGAGAGAGAGAGAGACCCATCCATAACAGCAGTAAACTAACCATAAATTCTCATATTCTATATGCTGAGTGACTTTCAAAAGGAGAACTATTGATTTTGTCATTTATGAATGGATTTAGTCAAATTAGTCTTTTCATTGTGCAGAATAAGACAGCATTGTGATTAGGAATTAAAGGATAAAACTGTGTGGAACAAATGGAACTGCCATTTTTGGGATCCTCAGCACAAATTCAATAAGCTTTAGTTATGCCACCCTGATCATTTTGTTCATGACCAGCTACTCTCCGTATTCTGATTATCTTCAAAGGAAAGGAAAAGTGGCCTCTGCCTTCAAAAGGCACTTTGCTTTCCAGAAGACTTAACCTTTCAAAGAGCTCTCATGTCTCTACCTCTGAAAGAGCTAATAACTTGTTTGACAAAATAGCGTAAGTATTTACAGACATACTTGAAATCAGACAAAGATTACACAGTGAAATAAACAGAGAGACTGTCACTGTCAACAATAAATTAAGTTTATGCTAAATACATGAATGTTTGGAGTGTAGCAGGCATCACTGAGCATTGTGCTACTCAAGCCTCTGAACTTTTCCAAACACAGTAAGCACTGATAGGCCCCGGATACCTTTTTCTGAAGAGCCACTCCAGATGGTTATTACAATAGCTGGGCTGTATTGCTGGAAACAACAAGGCTAACACTTCTGTCCTGATTTTCATCCCGTTTGTCTGGTGTCTGGCATGAACATACCAGCTCACAACTGTATAGAGAATACAGGGTCAAATGAAAAGCCAGTGCGGAGGAGTAGTTGTGTAGTATGGTGTTTTTAGGAACAAAAATTGGTATGTAAAGAAAGCTTAGGATGAAAACATGAAGTATGTTAACCAGCCCAGTATTTGGTACATCTTAATTCTTTAATTGAAAGCTTTCTGCAGCTAACTTTGCTATTTTGATGGATTTTCAGTTTCATTCACAATTGCAATGTTATTTTCTAACCACTCCTGTGTCTGATTTTATTTTGTATTTTACATGCTACAGCAGATATTACAAAGCATATGCTGCATCTGCACTCTGAAGATGGCTCCTATGCGTTCATATATTTGCTTGGAAGAACGGACTACTTGCATTTTGAAATCCTTAATACTAATTCTGAATTTATTATAGACCTAAAATATTAATATATTTGACTTGCTATGCTATTTCAAGAGACGCCAGAAAGAAAGAGAAAACAACTGGATTTCTGAATACAGAGTATTTCAGTCTCAGTTCCCCTTTACTTTCAGGAAGATATTGTGTATATCTTACGTATCTGATGTATGCCTGCGAAACAGGTTCAGTGCTTCTGGCTGGCTTCTGTATGAACAGTTATGCCAGTAATTCCAAGAAGCTGAAACAGCACAGAAGCTATGCTCTATGCAGTGTATAACAAATCTGCTGTGCCCCGAAAGCATTGTTTAATGCAGATAGATAGAAAGTAGCTGTACGTTACATACACAAAGTCACATACTTCTCAAAAGCTTTGGTCTTACTGCATGTGTAGTATGCAACACATCTTTCAGAGTAGGAAAACACCATCAGTACCTTGTAAATATGTTGCAGTTTTAAAAAATGTATTTGAAAGAATCTTTTTAGAGAATTCCAAATCAAAACAAAACCCAGATATTAATCACATAATGACTTTTTTTCCAGTAACGGCCAAGTGTTAGGTGCAGATTCTGTCCCCATTCCAGACATGGTGAAGGGAAACTGAAATTTTTGCCAACACATTCAGGCTTAACCACTGACTGTTAAATGAAATTACTGATGGGGAGATAAGAGACAAAAGACTTAAACCTTGGCAAGATGTGGCTGCTGGGTTCTTAGACTCTACAATGCTAAAATGTTTACCCAGGCTCCTGGCTTCAGTTACTAAATTTTAACACTGGTTACATGACTTCTGCAATCTTATACAGCACATGCATGGTAGAGCCAGGCAGAGAAACCAGAAAGGTCCCTTGGCTCAGGCTTTTTAAGACCAATAACCATTATGTCCTAAGTACAATGCAACCTTGCCCTACAATTCAGTGGGTGTAACAAGCCTGATTAGGAGCATACACATTGGATATTTCATGGCTAAGTAAGCAATACATTAACTATAAAATTTATGATCTGCTAAACACAGGAGATGATTATTTAATATTAATATCTTCATCTTCCTCAGATGAACCATGTTAAAATGAATGAAGTATAGCTATTCCCACCAAAGGATAATGTGATTAAGTTACTCAAATATCTCAAATAAATGGATAGGGATGTGAAATGGAAAAAAAATGGATGTGGAGGTAGGAAGCTGTCAGAAGTCACTAGGAGTTTTACTGTTAATCATGACAGGAGTGGAGTAGGGCCCACTATCTCAACGTAGTCTGAAGATGAGTGATCTTTTATATTAAAAGAACAGGTAACCTTCTTGACACAATACCAAACATAATATCAGATTAAAAAAAACAGAAAAAAAGAAAACCCAGTGATGCACAGCCATGCCTATGCAGAACAGGAATATAGTACAGGCTTAATTATAACTATATTCTTGGGCATTGAGTCTTAAGTAGATGCAGAAATTTAAACACAATGATGTGCTTCACTCAATAAGAAGAAAAGGGAAGAAAGTAGCTAAGGTATCAAGCAGAGGGAAGAACACAGTGATTTGAGATTTAAGTAAGTATAGCATAATACAAATATTAATTGGGCTCTTTCCTATCTTCAGTGTATTAATTGTTTAACAGAACAGAATAAAACCTATCCTGTATTTGTCTTCTAACATCACACACCATTAGTCAGAGCAGGTGCGTTTGAGACATAAAGTAATTATGGAAAATAACAACAACCAATATACTGAAGTTTGTGTAATTTAGGCAGAAATATATAAAGACACGATTTTAGCTGGTTCATCAGAGCAATTCTTAATTGTAACATTTATATGGAAAGAGAGCCACTGCTCCTGTTGCTACTGCAGCTTTTGTTTATATCATGTTATCTGTGTAGGAAGGATGTGCATAATGTTCTCAAGCCCTATGGTAAGTTAGAAACTACTGCGAACATACACTTGAGAGCATTTTCAGGAAGATAATTTTTCAGTCTCCTACCAGAAATTGTCTCTGGAAGATATCACTTCTTTTGTTGCTGAAAAAAGTAGCTTTTTAGCTATACAGCACAAATCTCTTAGACTAGGAGTTATTGTTCAAATGCCTAAGCCAAGGGGATTTTAATCATCAACTTTAATGTGTTTAAGAACTGAGGCCTAAATAATTATGCCTTTACTATGGCTGGTAAATTGTGTAAGCTAAACTGTTGTGTTATTCAAAAATTACCTGCAAAGAAATAAACTACACAATCTCTAGCATCATCATTTGGAATATCAAAGGCATTTGTGCAGCAGGTTTGTTTATGCAGCAGTAATTTTGCTTTCCTTTTTCCCTTGCTATTAACTAATAATGCTAAGCGAAATGTTCTCTCAGAGAAAAAGAGCCAGCAGTAAACAAATGCTACACCCTCAGAGGCTTATGTTTTCCCCTGTGAAAAGCAATGTATTAGATAATGTTATATATTTATAATAAAAGATACCCCAAAATACTACTGCATACGACTTCTGGAAGGAAGAGAAGATTTAGATGTTCTGATAAATGTACATACATATGTGATTAAAAAAAGGCACTCTGAAAACTGATGATTTGCTGAACTGGAAAATCCATTTAAAGTTATGCAACTGAATGACAGATCTGAGGTTCAGAATATTATCCAGATTATTATTTTAACACTGGAGTTTAAATTCTGGTTTCTTTGTATTGCTAACTTAGTCTTTGTAAAACTCTATTTACAGCCGACATCTGAAAACTGATACAGTGAAAATGAAATCTTTTCTTCAACTTTTATGGTAATTTCCACATTTTTCTGATGTGCTGTCCCTCCCAAAATAATTCACTCACTGACAAAAGCTATTTGAATAATCTTTATATATACAAGTTTCTTCAGAATGGAAACTAAAGAATAAAGAAATGAGCTGAATACCTAAGTGCAGTTGGAAATATTAGAATGCATGAAGATTACATTATTCACTGCAGAAGTTTTCACCATTAGAAAGAATTCCTCATCAGGAAAAACTGATCCTGAGCCTGGAATGCTACACATTGAGTACAAGACATTTATTGTCAAAGGTCTATAAATATATTTCGCATTACTCTTATTAGGACCAAAGGAAACAAAAGCAATTATTGCATCTTAATTAAGGGTAAACACTGGTAGGCATATGTTATCTAAAGAATAGCTGTGTGTCTGAATATGAGTAGATCTAATCTAAAATGAGGGCTGAGATTAGCCAAAATCCTCTAGACATTATCTCTGTGTAGGACTAGTTTGATAATCTTGTTCTAAGGCTAAGATCAATGAAACCTTAAAGAAGGATTTAGTGATGCTCATATGATTTTCTCTTTTTGATAGATTGTTAGGTGAAAAACATATTAATAGGAATACATTATAAAGTTTCTTGATGGCGCACTCACACTACGTGTAATACCCGTACTGTAGAAATAAGTTGTGAAACAATCCTTTATTAATGTATGAAACACTTTTTCATATTGGTAGTGCTACTTCAGATGCCCAGGAAATGTGAATCTTTCTGAGTATAGGACACGAAATTTAAATTGCAAAGAAGGGAGATTTGGGCAAAGATTAAAGCTAATGAATATACTGAAATCTGTCTCAGCTGGATGAATCTTATCTAAAGATAATATCTTTCTTCATATGCTTTCAAACACCCCATTGCGTTAGTGACACTTCTATCTCTTGATGGAGTATTTTCTTTAGCAGCAACTGGGTTATATACAATTACTGTCCACATACTATAAGCCTCTGCTGAAACACACTCGATTCAGCTATGTGAGAGAATAAATGTTCTTGGCATTTTTCAAGGTCTTTTCATCCCAAATAATCCAGGAATAAAACAGAATCTGCAGATAATCTAACAGTCATTGAAAAGGGGAACTGTTGGCATAAAATAAAATAAAATCCCAAACTCCCTCTTTTTTTTTCCAGGAATATGTAAAAATCCTATTTTACAGCAGGACTTTTACATGACAGTCAAGTACTACTGAACTACTATGAACTGTTTGTATTCCTAATTTGAGTAATTCTAAATAATTATTATACATTAATACCACAGATAATTACTGCTGTCAAAACAAATTGTCCACCTGCATTTAAAATAGGATGGATTTCTTTTCCTAGATAGCAGTTACAGTGAGACAGATTTATCTTTCTAGGAATTGCTATACGGTGCCCAAATGCACAGGAGGAGGAGGACTGGTTCAAGAACAGACGGACACACAGCAATAGCTGGAGTAGAAAAAAGAGACAAGGATGTGGATGGTAATAACAGATAAATAGAGCAAGTAAGAACAGAATGAAGATGAGGCAGAGGAGGATGAGGGGGCAGGCTGAAAGCATTTTAAGAGGCCCATTAAGCCAAACTGAGTAGGCTGTGGTTCATGAAAAAAATAAAAGTCTAGAAAAAGGGCAAGGTAGGGGGGCTGAAATATGTCAGCAATGGAAAGTAGTTTTAGACAGTGGAAATGGGAAAAAGAATATTCAGCAACTAAATATCCTATAAAGCTTGTATGCTTTGGACATTTAGCAGTGATTTTACTGGGAGGCAGTGTTTTACAGTGAAAGCACCAGCTCCTGCCTTTGAAGACGGGCACTTCAATCTTAGGGTTGCAGCTACCATCCCAGGGTCCCTCTGTCAGGTTAAAAGTGAGCTACTTAAAGGAAGCCACATGGGTACCTCATGCAATTATTAAAAAGCTGGTTATTTTTACTGAAGAAGTTGCTCAGTTCAGCAAGTCGCTTGCAGTAATTAGCAAAAAACTTGTTTGCACCATGCAAAGGAGAAGGAAACTTTAGCAGGTTGCAAGATAACATCGTACTCAGATGAACACTTCTAAATTTTACTGTGAGAACAGAACCATAGTGAACTGAAAACTACAGATGCAAACTGAAGAGGTGCTGCACATAGGAAGATAATTAAGCACTAATGAGTACAAATTGGCTGAAAGTAATTTCCTAAGTTTTTACTAGGAGACAGGGATAATTCTGCAAGTCAAAACACTTGCTTTTTCTTTCAGGAAATTTTTATTCCCATCCCAGGGTGTTTGCATCTTGCCAACCATGGTGGGCATTTAAAAAGTGCCACAGAAGATTTGAGCAACATCCTCTATTCAACTGAACTGTAATGTTTTGCATCTGAAGCATCTCAGATGGTAAGTGAAGTGAAGAAATATTACTCGAAACAGATATGAAGGAAAAATATGTTTTAGTGTCCCACAGAGCTCTGAGATTTCAAAATCCTCCCATTCTCCACTGAAACAGTAATCTTAGGAAACCAAGACCAGGAAACTGTCAAAAAGGAAAAGAAAACAGGAAACCTCATGAAAACTGTCCACTTATAGTTCTTATCACAGCGCTGCTCTGGAATGTGAAAGAGATGGGTTCAAATCCCTACTCTGACTTTCACACAGGGATTCAAACCCAGAAAATGCTTTTCCCATCCAAAAAAAAAGCTTCTTTCAAATCTAGTGTGTTCCAGCAAAGCTCTGGTTTTGACAAGATGGTATTTTGGGATGAAAAAACATTTGTCAAAAATTTCGTGTATAGAATATCTCTGCATACATGATACATTTAGAAAAGCAGTCACTCACAGACAATATATAGCATTACAGGAATAGTTAACACTTCCTATCACCTAAAAAAAAAAATAGTCTTCAGTGGTTTTTAAAAAATACAGGGTCTTAATCGTATGAAAAATATTATCAAATTTCCTGCTTGTTACAGAAGGGCTGGGCTCAGCATTTCAGAGACAATGTGACCAGCAGTCACATCAAAATATGCAAAATATTTTAAAGTGTTGATTGTAAAATGTTGAGGTATATTAATGTTGTGGAAGAGTTTGCTTTCATATTTGGCTAGAAATTTAGATGCAGTGTCATGGATAACTTTAAACTGGTCATTTCTGAACATGCAGTTAATAATTTTTTTTTATTGCATCTTTCATATATGCTTATTCTCCTTCAAAGAAAATAGACAGTATTGATGGCATACATTTCAATACAGGAGCTCATCTAGGTAAGAACCTGGCAGTGGTTTACCTGCTGGAATAAAATGTCTCAGGCAGAACTAATATTTTAGTTGTCCTTTTAAGGTAAATGATGTGTATATACATTTCTCAGTGTGTAATATATGCATAAGAGACTAGAATTTGTATGAAGAAACATTTTCCTGTCTCCCCTGGCAAATAATGTGTTTAAATAGGAGTCCTACAAGGGTGTATTGTGTGTAGACTTTGTGAAGGAACTGTTCTATTCTGATACCTAAAAACCTGTTTATAAATGCTTTAAAATCCATATAGCTGACCAGCAAGTATAGTGCTTCCTTCTCATAGAGTTCCAGGCTGCTGTGCAGATGCATATTTAAGATGTATACCATTATACATTAAACAGGCATGCATGCAAAAAAACCCCACCCTTTGTGAAAAGACAAATAATGTCAGCTGAATCCAGTCTGAAATGGACCAGAGTCTTTGCCCAAAATTATTACTTTACATTTACCTTGATTTGAAAGCACTCAGTATCTTGTAGCACATGCTTAGCACCCATCAGAATACCAGTATACAAAAAGACTAAGGAGTGAAAAAGACAGGTTGTGTAAAATACTCATACTTATGGATGGGAACCTGAATGTATGTGCAGCTCTACTAGGCAATGAAAAGGCTGTATGTGTTTTTTGGACTGCAGTAAAAAAAGAGTCATGGTGGGGACTATTATATGTACACAGTCCCTCACAGAAGTACCGCGTGCCCATTCCAGCTTGGCTTTACCATTACACGCATGAAACCATGAGGACAAATGATACATTCTACATGTGCTTTTAGTAAGCAGTGGAGGAAGTGATCTTATCCTTCATATTTATACAATTCCATATGCATGATACATACTAATTCTTTCTGTTTTTAAAATAGGAAATACGTGTAGCACTCTGGAAATACGTGTAGCACTATTTTAAAATAGGAAATACTGTAGCACTAGTCTGGCAGACTACTTTTCCATCCAGAGCAACTCATGTTGTCTCACTTGTAAACCCTACCAAAAATGGAGTTTATATTGCTAAATCTTTTTTTAACATTAGCTACAGCAGCCCACAAGACATGTTTGAAATATTATTTTGTGCTATTTTAATAATCCAAAGCCAGTCTCTTAAGGCATATGATTGCTTTTTATTGGCTGTTCTTCTGACAAGAGTAATCCTGAATTCACCAGTAGTGATTAATGCCCATCCTATGAAATTCCAGAGTGTCACCATGGCTGAATGTAGGCAAAAGTTATTGTATATACATATTCTCTCCTGATCTGCTGCTTTTTGGCTATTTGGGCTGGGACTTTGCGACTGACTAGTAGTTAACAAACTCTGTACAAGTGCAATTCAATCGTCTGTGTTCAAAAGATCCAAGAAAGTACATTCTTTACCATTTTCTAAGGAACAAACAGCGCTTTAATACTTGCATTGATACAAAACTTATTACAAGTTTAATTCTTAAAAAAAACCCAACAACAACAACAAAAAAGAAAACCCACCAAAAAACCCTAAAAACCTCTGACTTCCACTGAGGTTTCTTTAGTAATACAAACCCCAAAACCACTCAAACCGAAAGATCTGCCACATATGCCTAGCTCTAAGCATCTCCAGGTCTTTGGAGTTGAGTCATGCACTTCAGGAGAGTGAAACAAAATGTCTATATCTACAGTTTTGACCTTGTTTAAAGAGAAGTTTCTTTCTTAGCTCCATTCCCTATTTAATATCAGTGGACTAAACTCTCAAGGCATCATGAACACTACTTCTAAAGATGCCTTGAAGGAGGAGTTCTACATTAAAGGGACATGAGTCCTATTAATGTATGTCGGACTAGAGATATAATAGCATCCAAGTGTGGCTTTAGTCTTTAGTTATTCTCTGAATAGACCCATTTGATATTCTTCCAATTCTCATTCAGTCAAAAGCTGAGAGATGTTTGGTAACTGCTACTCTCAATGGTTTTCAAGAGGATTTTCAGTTAATCTTGATTCTATTAAAGGGCAATGCCCTGTTTACTTTAATGGGCCAGACTTTGGTCAGACACACATAAAATATCTGAGTAAAGATTAGAAAATTAGGTCATCAGCTTTCAAATTTTTGAGGGTAGGGAAAGAGGGGTACTTCCTAGTGCCACTGAATCTGCATATAAATAATTGCACTGAAGACAGTTGTGCTATATGGGGAAATTTTCAAGCTGTAAATAGACTGAAATGATTGTATTTGAGTGAAGTGGTTCATCCTGAAAACAATGTGACACATTTTCTTCAGAGTTATCAGCTGCTGCTAGCATTAACAGTTTTGAAAATCTCAACTAAAATACGCCTGTTATCATTTGGGCTGGAGGAAACAAAGCAATATGTGGCTATTTGGGAAAAAAATAAGCAATGAGCATTCACTGGAGTTCAGATTTCAACATTATTCAGATGAACCAGTGAAAACATTGGGTCTACTGCTATTTCAGACAGATAAGCTAGAGTGAAAGCACATTCTTTTCATCCCTATTAACAAAGTGCAGTTCTTTTTCTACACTGTACAAGGCCTGCTGTTTTCTGTGTGTGTGTATTGTGCATTTTATGGTTTTTACAGTTCATATAAGGTGTCAAATCTTACGAGATGATGTGTGATTGCTATGCATCCTGGCTTAAATAGGTGTTTCAGAAAACCTGTCTCTGTTTAAGATTCGGTTCTCTTTGCATATTGTTTACATCAACCTCATTGCCAGTTTTTTTTTAAACAAGAGAAAAGCAATTGCCTTGAATAACATATTTCCTACTGTGTACGTAAGTTGGAAAGCATTCTACTTCCTTTATACTGCAGGAGAATTTATCTACAGTCAGTTTATGTATTTTTACCTGCTAATTCCCATATATCTAGCAGAGAAAAAGCTTGAGGAGGTTGGCTCTTTTTCAGACAGGGATGACAACCTAGACTTTTGTTCTAAAAGATTACCAAGTGAAACAGTAGAGCCAAAACCCAGGACCCACAGTTATTCCTGGGTTTGGAATAACTACGAGATTCTACAATTGCCTGGAAGGTATCCATGAAAGTCAGGATTCAGAAAATAAAATGCCAAACTCCAAATTCCATGACATTTCATATCCTTTAATCAGTTTAGATATTTGAATCTATCTAAACTCACTCTGCAGTTTATGCTTTTATAATGATTGATTTGATGTAACCTGTGATGTAAATAGTTGGACAGGGCAGCCAGCAAACTATGTGAAAAGAGTGGGCTCTACAAGGTATGCATTAGCAACTTTTCTTTGAGTCAGCTTTCCTGAAAGTCTTATTCCTTAGTATTTTTCCATTCTTGTTTATACTGCGTCAAGTACTGAGGGAGAACATTCTGTCTTGTTCATATTTTGCCCTGAAATTCTCTATTATTTGCAGATAGGCTGTCTTTGAGGGTTTAGCATGAATCATTTCATACCTCAGCATGCCTAGCAGTTATCCATTTAGAATACTAGAACCTGCTCTTAGAGGTACCTAATCATGTCCTCTTATCTTTATTCATATTATATTTGTACTTAGAAGCTGTGGTTTTGCCAAAGGCTTCCCAAGGCTTTAATCATGGCATGACTTTGCGAATGAAGATTTGGGAAGGGCTTTACCCTTACAAGCGTGCTGATGACTAAAAAAGCCAATGTGAGATAGACAAATCTGGTTGCAAAAAACACAGCGAAAGGTCTCCTCGGGTGGTATAGGCAGGGTGCAATTCTTTCTACGTTGTCTTTTCTCCTCAAGACTAGTTCTCAAAGGAGTCAACGGCATTATGTACGGTGAATCTCCAAGTCTCCCAATTGGAGGCCAAGGTAGACCACTGATGATAGTCAATATGTCCAAGGTTGAGGTATTGTTTCAGGGAGTCCTTACATCTCCTCTTTGGGGCACTTCTCTTGTGGCAGCTGGTGGCAAGTTTACCGTAAAACATAATCTTAAGGAGGCAGTGATCCTTCATCCTAGAGACGTGCCCTGCCCAGCACAGCTGCGATTTCAGCAATATGGCCTCGATACTGGTGACCCCTGCCTGTTCAAGGACAGTAACATTTGATACATAGTCAGTCCAAAGGATGTTTAGAATTGTACAGAGGCGGCGCTGATGAAAGCGTTCGAGGAGTCGTAGGTGATGGCGGTAGATAACCCATGATTCAGACCCATATTAAAGAGTAGAGAATCCAATGGCTCTATAGACACTAATCTTTGTACTTTTCTTCGGGTGTTTATTGCACCAGATTCTTTCATGGAGTTTTCCGAAGGCTCTATATGCCTTTGCTATTCTGTTGTCTATTTCTTTGTCAACTGTGGTATCCAAGGAAATAATGCTTCCCAGATAGCTGTATTGCTGAATAGACTTAAGCACTGACTCGCCAATGGTAATGTGGGGATGATGGTGGTCTTCTTGTGGTGCAGGTTGGTAGAGAACGACTGTCTTCTTCAAGCTGACTTCCTGCCCAAAAAGCTCAGCGGCCTCTGCAAAACAAGATGTTAAACACTGCAGAGCAGCTTCTGTGTGGGCAGCAAGGACGGCATCGTAAGAAAAAAACAGTTCATGGACAAGATGATTTAGGGTCTTAGTGTGGGCATTCCGTCACCTTAGATTGAATAGGCTACCATCAGTACGATATCGAATATAAATGCTCTTTTGTTTGTCAAGGTCTACCATAGCCCTTTGGAGCATCATGCTGAAGAAGACTGTGAATGAAGTTGGTGCGAGAACGCAACCTTGTTTCACAACATTGGTTGTTGGGAAGGGCTCAAAAGTGCATTGCCATATCTGACTTGGTGTTGCTGATCCTCATGTAACAGAATAATCATTTTGAGGAGCTTGGGGGGACAACCTAATTGTTCCAAGATCAGCCACAGGCCTTTTCTGCTCACAGTGTCAAAAGTTTTGGTGCGGTCAACGAAAGTTACATAGAGCCCCTTATTCTGTTCCCTGCACTTCTCTTGCAGTTGTCTGAGGGCAAATACCATGTCTGTGGTACTTCTATTAGCTCTGAAACCACATCGACTTCCAGGTAGAAGTTCTTCTGTGATAGCGGGTACTAGTCTGTTCAATAGTATTTTTCCAGCAATGGAGAGCAGAGTTATACCTCGTTAGCTTGAGCAGTCTGACTTTACACCTTTTTTCTTATACAGAGTGATGATGATTGCATCACAAAAATCCAATGGTAATTTAACTTGGTCCCAACAGCTCACAACTGGCTCGTGAAATTTAGCATGAAGTGCTTTTCCTCCATGCTTCCAGATTTCAGGTGGGATTCCGTCGACCCCAGCTGCCTTGCTGGTTTTCACCTGCTGTATAGCCTTGAGAGTCTCTCTCACGGTAGGGGCTATATCCAATTCTTTTTTCACCGGATGTTGTAAAATGTGCTGGATTCCTTTGCCTTAGACTACACGGTTAGCACTAAAGAGTGTTTGAAAATGTTCAGACCAATGATTCAGGATGAAGATTTTATCTGTAAGAAGTGTTTGGTCATCTGCGTTAAGTATGGGGCTTTGAACCTGAAATGTGGGTCCATACACTGCTTTCAGAACCTCATAGAATCCTCTGTAGTCACCCAAATCTGCACATAATTGAGTCTTTTCTGCTAGGTTGAGCCACCACTTGTTCTGGATGTCTCGAAGTTTCTGTTGTAGTTTACTGCATGCAAGACAAAAGGCTGCTTTTCTTACATGACAAAATGGCTGAGCGAGGTGTACTTGATGGGGAGATCTTTTCTTTGTCAGCAATTCCTGGACCTCCTGGTTGCTATTGTCAAACCAGTCTTTGTTTTTCTTTAAGGAGAACCTAATGGATTCTATGGAGGACTGCAGGATGCTATTTTTAATATGTTGCCAAAGCGCTTCAGGAGAAGAATCTATAAGATGGTCTTCAGAAGGTTAGCCTGAAAACTGTCCCTCACTGCAGCTATTTGGAGATTATTAACATTGAGCCTCCTCCTCGGAATGCTGCCCTTCTTAGGTTTGGGCTTGAAGTGGAAGTTAAGTTTGCAACACACAAGGCGGCGGTCTGTTTGACATTCTGCACTAGGCATCACTCAGGTGTAACGGACATCACAAATATTTCTCTGGCGCACTAAGACATAATAAGGTGTCAATGTTTAGATTGAGGATTCATCCAGGTTGTCTTCAAGCTGTCTTTCTGCTGGAAAATAGTGTTGGTGATGATAAGCTGCTGCTCTGCAAAAAACTCTATCAAGAGGCGACCATTATCATTGCAGCTACCAACACCGTGCTTGCCTAGTACTCCTTTCCAGGCTTCAAAGTTCTTACCTGCTCGGGCATTGAGGTCACCAAGGATTATGATCTTATCATCTGTAGGAACCTTTTGGGTGAGGTGATGCAGTAGAGTAGAATTTTTATATTAAAAAATATATTAAATTTTTAATTTTTTTTTAATGAGTAGAATTTTTCTTTTTCTGCAGGGTCAGCTTGCAGAATTGGAGCATATATGCTGAAAAGAACAACATGTTGCTTATTGTGTAGTGGAAGACGTAAGGAGATATTGCGATCAAAATGACTTATTGGCAAATTTTCTATCCTAGAGACAATGGAGCTTTTAATCATGAAGCCAACTCCAGAAAGATGACTTTCAGTTTTGGATTTGCCTGACCAGTAGAGCATATAGCCTCCACCATGTTCTTTAAGGCTACCTTCCTTATGAAGGCGAACTTCACTGAGAGCAGTAATATCAATGTTAAAGTCGTGACAATTCGTGGGCAATTAACACAGAATGACGATCAGGACACCCCCTGTTTACTGTATCAATCATGGCTCTGATGTTCCAACATGTGAGTGTCAATCTGGACACACCTTTGAAAGCAGGTGTATGCCTTTGTCTCTTTGTCTTTAATCAACCGCAACAGATGTCTGTTGGCCATGGCTAGCCAACCAGGTGGATGGGGAGATGAGCTTTGGTTAGGCCGCCTTTTCTAGGCCTCTCTCCATATAGAGCAAGCAGTACTCTCCTTGAAAAGAGGCTGCTGCACCTTGGTAAAGAAACTGACTCTTAGTTGAAACTACACAATGGTGTATATGGAAAAGAATTACGGTTATAAATAATGCCACTATCTACTGGTGAGATTTGTCATAGTTTTTTTTTATGAGGTAGAATAACATTCTCCAGGAATGGCAGAAGTATTAGTAACTGTCTCAGGATTTATTGCCATAAATTAAATTAATATTAAATTTAGTGAGAGCAGTATTTTGATAAATATCGTTTTCAGTTTAATACTATGGAAAACTCAGCATTAGATTCTTGAACTGGATGAGAAATAGTTAACTACTACAGTATCAGCACAGTGACATGCTGAAAAAGGTTTTCAGGGGAAATTTTTATTTTTCAGAAATTTCATACAATAGAATGGAAAAACACATCATTTTTTGTTAGCAGAGTTGTATAAGTTCATGTTATAAGCATTAAAAATAAGTTTTAACATCAAGCTTTAATTGCTGTCATAAAAATTATGCTGAAATGAGCTATAGGACAGGTTCTGTAGAATTCTGTAAGGTGTCCTTACTTGATGGGTAAATTAGCTCATTTTGGAATTAGTCAGCTTAGCAAACTGTTTACTGACCTTTCTCCATTCAGTAACTCCTCTGCTAGGAACTTGTATGAGTTATTTTTAGCTGCTTGTAAATTTGTTTGAAAGTAGCTAGACTTCTGTTTGCTAATGAAAGTAGTCACTGCATGAGTCAAAGAGAAAGAATATCTATACTTGGATATATAGATACATAATTCCTACCCAGCACCTCCACACACACACATATGTAGGTACATATACAGAATGTTGAAAAGAGAGAGGTATAATGCTAAAAGAGAGAGTAAGTGCAAATAAAAAAAATAAGCTCTGTGGGCAAGAGCTACTATTCCCCATTAAAGCTAAACTGTATTCCACATTTCTGAGTTGATCAGCAAACAAGGTAGGAATCTGTCCTCTTTAGCCCACACCTTAGGAGCTATCACTCCAGAGAACAATCACAGAAACACTAGTAAAAACAACCGCTCTTTGAATAAGGGGCAGTTAATAGTTTTCTAGTAGTGCTGATGAACTATGTTACAGAACCAGCATACAAAGCAACAGTTAGCATTATACAAGCGTTATTGTTCAAAGAGCCACTTCCATCAAAGAGCCACCTTCCACCTCCTTGTGGGATTGGCTGAGCATCCTCAGACTGCAGCACACAAGAACTTCTTACAAATGTAGGGAAATAGGAAGAGAGATCATAGTTAGATCATGATTGTGACCAGTGGAAGCAGAGGAGTTTCAGGTACGGGAGGACATAAAAGGCTGTGAAGGTCCTGTAAAGGTGAAAAAATCATCTGCAGTTACTAAGGATCCACAAGCTGAGAAATCAGATCAGACACTGCCACATCTAGTGTTAAACAACACTTACATTTTTATTTCTTCTGTTTATGAAAGCCTCATCTCCAAATATTTAACTCTCATATGCAGCACTGTAGGTAGTATGCAGCTTGTGTTTATGTTTGTAACTGCACTGTATTTTAATTGTGAAGTTCCAGAATAATAGTGTTCCTATCAGCACTGGAACCAAAGTCCTATTCTTGCACAAACTTTGCTTATGCTTTCCTAGCTCATAGTCAGCAGGATATGTAGGTGTAGTTCATAATTCAGTTTTTCATTTCTACCATAGAAGAAGTTGTGCAACATCTTATCTATGGCAGAATTACCATGAAGATCAGCAGAGGTTCTTCTTATATTTGACTGTTGAACCCATCAGTATGACTATGCTGTTGGACCACCTAGTCTGGGAATTATGTAGACAGCACAGAATCCCCCAGTGAACAGATTTGCTAAAGCAGCTCTAAATATATGGAAACATGATAGTATATGAGCCCAGTGGATCCTTGGACATCACTAAACCACCAGACTGTTACAGACAAAGTCCCTGGCAAAATATATGCAAAGATGTGTGCTTTGATTTTTTTACGTTTGTAGTCATATATCCTCCCATTTGTTTTTCTATTACAGCTAAAGTTTCACAGGCATTTGTTGTGTTGGTCATTCATCCATATTTCTTTCCTGTTGTCCCTGAACTCATAAGCCTTCTGCATACAGCCTAAGGCAAATCCAGCATGACTGAATTTAACAACATAGGCAGGGACACCTCACACTAAACCATCCCACACAAGGCTTCATCCAGCCTGGCCTTGAACACTGCCAGGGATGGAGCATTCACAACCCCCCTGGGCAACCAATTCCAGTGCTTCACCACCCTAACAGGAAAGAATTTCCTCCTTATAACCAATCTAAACTTCCCCTGTTTAAGTTTTAACCCATTACCCCTTGTCCTGTCACTGCAGTCCCTGATGAAGAGTCCCTCCCCAGCATCCCTATAGGCCCCCTTCAGGTACTGGATGTATCTATGTTAATCATAATGCAGTTACAGACCAACATAAACAAACAAGAAAAAGAAAAAATATAAGAAGGCTCAAATGTATTTTGTATGAAGTGTCAGGGGTCAGGTTTGTTCAACACAAACAGAATATTACTGTCGGTAATGTACATAGGTTCTGTTTTGTACATTTTTATTAATCTATCTTCAGAGAAGTTCAGCTGAGAGGTTTTGATTTGGGACTCATGGCTACACAAAGTGTGTAGCCACCCAAGGTCATACAGCAAGTCAGCAGTTTAATTAGGATTTGATCTCAGAATTTTCTGGCTCTTGGCTATTTGCTCTAACAAGCAGCTGGTAAAACCTTCTAAAGACATTTATTTAGATGGTCAGTGGCCAAGAATGAAACCTGTTCCAGGCAGCTGTGTTCACCACTCTACTACACTGGTATTCAGAAATCTAAATAAATCACCACATAATTAAGTGGTTGGATAGCAGTTTCATATGAAGGGATTTGAGAATTATAGTGGGTTGCAAGAAGAATATTAATCACCATTTAGGCATTGCACAAAGTGAAACATCATACTATAAACTTATAAGCAAAACCATGACCTGCAGAAAGAAATCCTTCAGCTCAGCACTCACAAGTCATAGAATCATAGAATAGTTAGGGTTGGAAATGACCTTAAGATCATCCAGTTGCAACTCCCCTGCCATGGGCAGGGACACCTCACACTACACAATGTCGCCCAAGGCTCTGTCCAACCTGGCCTTGAACCCTGCCAGGGATGGAGCATTTACCACTTTTTTGGGCAACACATTCCAGTGCCTCACCACCCTAACAGTAAAGAACTTCTTCCTTATGTCTAACCTGAACTTCCCTATTTAAGTTTAAACCCATTTCCCCTTGTCCTACTGCTACAGTCCTTGATTAAGAGTCCCTCTTCAGCATTCTTGTAGGCATCCTTCAGATAATGGAAGCTGCTCTGAGGTCTCCACACAGCCTTCCCTTCTCCAGGTTGAACAGCCCCAACTTTCTCAGCCTGTCTTTTTTAATTTAAGTCCTCGGTTAATTCAAGTCCTTGGTTAATTTAAGTCCGCTTTTGGGCAATACACTTGTGAGAGACATGAACCAACCTGAGAGAATCCAGAAGTGAGGAGAAAAGAAATATAAAATTGGCAGATGCTGAGAAACACAGCTGACAAGGGGGGGAAAAAAAATCAAATGGAGAATTCAGTCTGCTCCAGGCTGTGATCAACAGGACAATAAGCAGAGGGATTACATTGCAACAAGTAAGGTATTGCTTGGACAGCAAAGAAAACTTAGAGAAAGCGTAACAGCAGAGGGTTGAAACAGGTTCATTTGTGATCTATCCTGTTGTAATGGACACAGAAGTCATGGTGTATTTGGAATAACATAGTTGCACTCGATTTTGAGGTTCTTTCCAGAGCTGCAATGTGCTTGAAATTGTTGGTGTGATGAACGCTAAATTGCCATTTATGCATTTCAAACACCAACCTCAACTTTATATCACCTCCCAGTGGCCACTGTATTCACACAGCAAGTACTAGAAACTGAATACCTATCTGTCATACACTTGGGACTGTGTTATCACAGTATCAATGCAGAGCCATTCTGTAGCTAAACAACTTCCCTCCTGTATCACACCTTTGGGGTGTGACATCCCAGGCCCAGAATGGTGCTTTTGTCTTTACTGAACCTCATGGAAGTTTTTGTCAGCCCATTTTTAGATCTTGTCCATATCTTTTTGAGTGACAGACCCATTCTGCTATGAAGCGAATCAACTATTCCACCCCATTTGGCATCATCCACAAACTTGCTGAGGATTTCATCCTAAGAAACAGATCGTTACTGAATGCTTTAACAACTTAAACAGTATTAACCAGTATCAACTTCTAAGGAATGCAACTTTTAATTGGTCACCAGATGGACTTTGAACCAGTTTTTCTTAGTTAATGGATGCCAGAGGATCCATATTACCTTAAGGTACCAACACGTAAAAGGGTGCAAGAGAACGTCACAGGATTAAGCATACTCTATCACTTATTCAGTGCATGTATGTGCCCATGTATTTTCCCCAACCCCTATCCCCACACACAGGTACCATTTGTGGGTGAAGAGACCAAGCCATAGATGTAGTAACATAAACAGCTTCAGAGAGGGAAAGAACGCAAACATACAATACCTTATTCAGAAACACCAAACCAGATGCCCATAAATAAGAGGAATTAGGCTTCAAGTGATACTCTGCAAAGGTGTTGACACATATTATGCCTTGACAGCCCATCTGGTAAATGTAGATGTCATTCAAGGCTCTGAATTTCCCAGTGAGTGGCATGCCAAAATCTCACTAGAATAAGAAATCATACACCAAATGTCAATCATTCATTATTTTCTAATTCTCTAAGGAGTATTTTTCATTCAGTTTGGCATTTATGAAGGAAAAAAAATGCTGTGCCTCTATGAATGAAAATTCTGTATTTTTGTATCAAGCCAGGAGTTGACACGATGCATGCAGCCAGGCTTCTCTGAGAGATGACCATGTACAAGATATGGAAATGGTGATTCTATGAAGAAAAACAAATGCCTCATTAATGTGCTACTGAATCTAACAAGGAAATTAAAGTGGAACCAAGCCTATGCTCTTGTTTTTACCTGTTCATTTTCATTTTCTAGATTATCAGTCTAGGAGGAGAAGAAGGAAAAGCAAGTGCAGAAATACCTCAAAATGCCATAATCAATAACTCAAACTGACTGGGATGAATAATGCAGTATCTTGCCTAGGTTTTACACCTGTTATAGGCTGCTTAAAGTAAAGCAAGCTGAAGTATAGAAGGACATTAACAATCTTTGTGTGCATGTTAGTGAAGGTATGTTAGAAAATATAAATAGAATTTGCAGGGAAAAAGAATTGCAGGGAAATTTTTTTCCTGAAAATAGTAGGGTCTCCAACTTTTGGCATCTGGGTTATATTGTTTATAAAGTAATTGAAGTGATTTTTGGTATCTATTTGACACCTTCAGTTCCTGTTGACTTGCTGCAATGCATACATGCAACCTTCCTTCTACCCACACCAAAGCCAGCCCACCCAAGCAAATACAGATTCAAATCAACTAAAGTTTTGCTTGAACTTATGTGAAATATATTCAAGAAAATGTATCTTTCTCTGAAAATACTTTACATTTTCTACAATTTTACTTATTTCAATGCATTATTTTTAATCAGGTTTTGTTTAAATCTCTACTTCAATTAATAAATTAAGTACTCCGAGTGGAACAAATGTGTCTGATCTGATTCTTCTCTTTTCTTTTAGACTGCAAACAACAGTCAGTACTTGTACTACTTTACAGATGAACATAAGTCATCCAAACTTTTTGCAAAGTGCATTCTAGCTTGTGTGTTTGTGTTACATTGTGTTTTTCACTTCTAGAAACACTAAGATTTAAAATACTTTCAAATGTGTAATACACAGATGGAAAACAAGAAAATAAATGCTACCCAGGTCAAGAGACAAGACCAAAGCAAAAGGTATCTGACCGTATATGACCCTTTGTTTTGCTCAGCTTTCAGCCTCCTCTTAAACTGCAGTGCATGTCTCTGAATCAAGAAAGATAAGAGTGTTATATAGTGTCCTGAAGGGTGTGCTAAGGACATATAATGCTCCAGGCATGAACACTGAGCACAAGGTATGCCTTGAAAAATGTCAGAAGATAAGGGATGAATGAAGGTGCATGTGACCTTCATTGTGAAAGGCCTACCAAGAGGGAGAAATTTCAAAAAAGCATTGATTTTTTTCCCTAATTTGTAGGTAAAATTGTTGCTGCTCACAGGGGCAAGATGAAAAGCCATTTTCCTGAATAAATAGCCAATTCTGACATAAATTTTCTTTAAAAAAAAAAAAAAAAAAGACTGATTTAAAAATATTACGGATATGATTCATTACACTGGCACTCTATTTTCACCCAAATCAGTGGTTATCTCAACATAATACAATACCAAAATCAACTCCAGCCTATTTTGTTCTGATTTAGTGAGATACCTAAGCATGCAAATAATCCCAGTAAAGTCAGTGTTTGTACAGACGCAAGGGCTATTCACATCCTTGAATTTGAACTATTTAACTATTTTTATCTTCATGATGCCTGGAAACACACAGATTTATAAAAATATTTTCATTTTTTGTTTCATTTGTTGACCTGAAAAAAAGAAACAATATATCCTTTTGGATCAAATGGATTTTAAATAATTTGTTTTTTTCTCACTGGGATAGCAAAATAACTAAAAAAAAAATCATTTTCACTCTACATGCAAAACTCTCTTCCTAAAATAGTCACAGTAATAGCTTAAGAAAAGCTTAAAAAAAAAAATAAGAAAAAGGAGGCTAAGATTCACAGTATTTACAGGGAAGCTATTTATCCAGTTATATGTACAATCATGCGTGGCTAAAGCACAAAGGAGCACAGAAAACCCATAGCTATCTCTGCTCCTGGAAGAAACTGGTATTCGGTTCTCCTACCTCCTAATACACCAACACAAAAGCAATACTTAGCAAAAGATTTTCAGTTCTTCTTCCTGAATATCCATTAATATCAAAAACAAGACAGTGAGAACCTATACATAAGCAGAAAGCTCACCTGGAGTGATCCTGCGTCTGTGTTACCAAAATATCCTGGTGCCTGTTTGTTAGGTCATTACCCTGGAAAGTAGCCACTTCTGAACTGAAATTCTTGCAGGTAGGAGGATCTCAGAGTTGCCATTTTCCAGGTGAATTCTGTAACAGCTGAGCTCCTGGACACTAGCAAAAAGGCCATTCTCCCAAGTCTCCATTAAGGATGTCTAGCACTGACAACAATTTTTGCTTTCCTTTGACATTATTTAGTAAACATGATGAAATCCGTGAGGAGGCAACCTATGTAGTTCATTCTTTGCAAATAAATGATCTGGGGCCTTAAAAAAAAGAGGCAAGCTTAGTTTTCAGGTTTCTGACCTGTTTTTGTACCACTCATCTGAAACACAACCTCCTGTACCAATAAATCCAATTTGCTCTCATCAGCTAAACCACAGAACAGAGCAGATGAATTCATAGTCAGACACAAGAACTTGTCATTACAGAGCATAAGATGCCCTTCACAGAATAAACTTGAGAAAAATATTGCAAAGATATGTTCCTAGATAACTTTCTGCAAGTGGTCCCTCTTCCGTTCTGTTTCCAAGACCTGTAGTAAGCATAATTTACGTGCTTTGGTAGCCTCCATCATTAAGGTATCACCATGACTCACAAACATAGACTCAAGGATTGTAAGGCCAGAAAGAAGTATTGGAACACTCTAGGCTGACCTTACTTATAATGCAAACCAATAATTTTCGCATCAAGTCTGTCACTTCTGCTGAGGTATAAAATATCTTTCAGAAAATTGTTTAGCCTTCATTAAAAGATTACACTTGATATAAATTCTAATCTGGCCTTTTAAAAAATGTTCCTTTTACTTCCACTTTAGCCCAATTTTGGCTTTCACTCACTCTATCTGCTTGTCCATTTTTTTACAAATTAAAGCAATCAGAAAAATCTTGGACACCAAGACAATGTAAAACTAAATCTCCTTTTAACAAAGGTTAAACAATTTGGCCTTTTCTTCCGTTCCCAGCTATGCTATGGTCTTTGTTTTCTGAACAGGCTACTCTTTCAATTGTTTGCTGAGATTTAACAGTTTTTATTTTCTTTCCAGTTTTTTTTTTTTTATTTTAAATATTGCCCAATATTAAAAAATCATTGTCTCCCCAGTTCCATATACAGTGGAAATAAAATTGCTTTACTCCACATATGTTCACTATAAAATTAGCGTAAGATATAATATTTGCTCTTGTGAGGAAAGGAGCTGTTATGTCCAATTTTCAAATAAAAACATAGAGATAAAAGCATTCTGATTAACATCATAAAGGAAGCATGTGGCAGAATCAGGACTCAAATACTTACTCAGTTCAAGCCTAGCCATAAAGACAAGATTATCCTACCCTTTAATTAAGCACAGAGCAACTTCCAGCGTTTAGAAAAAGAGATTAATGCAAGTTCTTACATCTGTTTGTGTATTTTAATATTAATTATGATCTGCTGTGATGGTATTTATGACTTATAATATACTATGTGCCACGTATGCATATTCTCCCTATCAAAACAAGATGCCACTCATTTTCTTATATTTTCTATAAAAATATCTTCTTCAAAAGAAACTGTGCTTTAATTTCTATACTGTTCTTCAGACACACACAAAACCATACATGCCATTTATGCACGTCTGTACTATCACCACAACACACTTTCTTTCTTACATTCCACATTCAGAGTCTGTCACTTCCAGACGGAGCTGGCATACTATTTGTCAAAGTGCACTTCCATCTTCCTGGTTACATCAACTGAATGCCTGGGTGTTTCTTGGTTGTGTCCGTTGTTGCTATTTGAAAAAATTACTTACCTTGTGATTTGATTAAAAAGAGAAACCTCCTGGCAAAAAAAGATGATCCTGCATCTTTTTTCTTTTTCTCCTTTATTTTATATTTTTAGTTAGTTTTGTACTAAATACCATCTTCTTTTTATTAGAGATTTGCTATTTGCCAGAAATAGAAATGTTCACCCTGTACTGAAACACAGGAATCATTTTTCCTGTGGCAATAAACAAATACAAATCATGAACAGTAAGACTTCCACAGTGTTACTAAGACACTGGAAATAGCTTAGCGGAGCAATTTTGTTCTCATTGTTAAAGGGTCACACTATTTCTCAAAAATCAAGATTTATAGTGGCAGAACTGATAGATGGATCATCTTCTCCTACCTCCCCTTTAACCTTCTGTAGACTTTCTCCACCTTTTCAATGTCTTGTCCCTCTGTACATTATATCTGGCAATGCAATGCTTGCTCTTGTTGCACCCTGATAATGAAGCGTTTTAAAAAATAACTTTCCTTATATATAGTTACTCATACATTCCAATTATTCTGATACTTAAGACTGAATTTTTACTTGTTTTCAAAGGTTTATCTACAGTGTGTTGAAGTTATTTTAATTCTTTTATTATCATCCAGCATGCTTAGACAGTGTATTAATCCTTCTTATACTGCCAAAAAGTCAAAGGAAAACTATCATAGCAATTTTGGTTTAATTCCAAATATACTAGCTACTTCTCCAGCTTTAATACAAATGCATTTTTATTATCTTTCTTTTTAACTGTGATAGAAAACGGATGCTTCTGTAAACAGTTCAGGAAATTTTTCTTCTGTGCAAGTCATGTACAATTGTTGTATCACAAAATATGCCATCATATTTCCTGTTAGGGTGGTGAGGCACTGGAATGGGTTGGCCAAGGAGGTTGTGAATGCTCCATCCCTGGCAGTGTTCAAGGCCAGGTTGGACGAAGCCTTGGGTGAGATGGTTTAGTGTGAGGTGTCCCTGCCTATGGCAGGGGGGTTGGAACTGGATGATATTGAGGTCCTTTCCAACTCTAACTATTCTATGATCCTATTCTATATGTAGGAATGGGTATATATAAATCGCAGTCCAAGGACACTGGATGGTCATTAAACTTCATGAGTCTCAGTCATGGTGATATTAGGGGAAAAAATTGGCCGAACACTAAGGAAACCAGGCCAGAAAAGACCTTGTGAAGAAGTTTCTCCAGAGGCAGAAAAAATATTGTTTAGTAAGAATTAATTTTACAATGTTATATAGTTTTGACCATTATAGGTAAGTTAAATGTTACCTGGGATAACTTACAGGGATCTACAGTCTGAACAAAATGCAGGCAAGATACATAGAGTGGTCAGTGTGCTTCAGGGCAAGAAGGTAACTGACTGCACAAAGAAGGAAAGCAAGACAGACTCCTTGATGCCAAGATGGTGTATGTCAATCAAGGCTTCCTTTAAAAACTCAGATCACTTTTAAGTTAAACTTCTATGATTAGCTCTTCCAAAATTCCAAAACCTCTATTTTTTCAGGAGATAAAGTGTTTTCTCATCAGCACAATGTTTTCTTTCTTCTTTCTGTTGAGTATTTAGACATGACTTAGCCTGTTAACAACATTTAAATGGCTGTGCTGGAGAAAAGATGACATAATATTATTCCCATTCCAATGTTATAAGGAGGAAATTAGTAAAAATTCAAAATTCAGAGAAATAAATATAGGAAAAATGTCTAAATTCCTCATTACATGCCTTTTTCTGTACACTGACGTTTTTAATTTACTTCCCAAGACATACTTTTGCATTACTGAAACAGACTTCCAACCTTAAGAGGACATGTTAAAATTAAAGCTTTTCTTACTGGGATAATTAAATTCAGATAAAGACTGAAAGTTGGGTTGTTTTTTTTTTTAATTGCAAAAAGAATATTTTTTTTTATCATCTTTAAACCAGATTCACGAATCCTTAAAGACTGAAAAAAAGCTGCTTATCAAATCACAACCCTTTAAACCCTGAATAGAACAGAAGTATGATGAGGCAGATCCCATTTTCTGACCTATGTTTAGCCTGAAAAAAAATGTAAAAAAAAATGATTTCTCAAAAATACTCAACTGTGACATCTTAATGAATAATTTGTACCCTACTAGAGGAGAAAGCTTCAGTGTCTACTACTGATTGTTCCATTGTGGTTAAGATAAAAGCAAAATAAACCAAAACAAATTAAGAGCCAATCTTGTTTCTGTTTCTATTCCAACTTCCAGAAGTAGATTTGGTTTGCAAGAAAAAGTCTTATTCAAAACAGTGTCATTCAAAGCTTGGATTAAACTTCTACAAGCTTGTGCATAACTGTTAATGGTGAAATGATCCATTAAGCCACAAAGTAAATCCAAGCAACATTTTTAAGGTAATAAAATGTTGAACACAGTAAATATGCAAGAAATAAAGCTAACCTAAGCCATAAAATATTTTATTTCATTAGGAAAAAAAAATCACAATAAGATTCAATCTATTTATGGGAACATTGTACTAAAATTTATTTTACACAAAATACTGCAGTATGTCAAAACAAAAGGGACACTGATGCATTCATTGATTGAATTCATATACCAATGAAAGGGATATCAGAACTGAATTGCCATTCATATTGTATTTTGCATCTCAACATGTATTTACTCTATTTCAATGTTAAACTATGCAAATCAAACTTCCAATTAGTACTTACCCTCAATTAGCTTTGATATTGTCAGTTTAGTGCTGAAGAAGATGTACATTTATATGTAAATGAGTTTTCCTTCTCAAATTTGCCTTAAAATAACTTTACTTCTGGGCAATTGTAGAGGATGAGATAGGGAGATCCCTGTTTAGTTTTCCCATGCTTAGGAGTGTATGGCATACATCCTAATGTAACAACCTCATTATTATTCTCTGCCATTCCCCTTACCTTGACTGGAAATTCTGTCCTTTACTCTTCATCAAAAGCTTTGTCAAGACTGTCAAATCCAAATTTTTTTAAAGCAGAGCTTATCAATCACCATGGTTTTGATGAGAAAACATTCTTCATCAGACCTAGGCAATTTTTTCCTCTGCCATCTGCCTGCATCCATCTGCTATCTGCTTTAACATTAAAAGTGATTTAGGACTAGGAGTGTCTGGTTAATTTTTGTCAATTTGTAATATACCTAGCACAGGAGGGTCATGGTTCAATCCAGAAAGATGCTGCAGTTTCTTCTCAATTCAAGTGATAAACACAATAATCCACATCAATAAGGTCCCTAGCATAAAAGTACCAAATGAAGGCAGCATGGTAGGGTTTCCTGTAGTCTTTTATCTGCAAACTCAGTATTCTAGTCCCAGGCACTGAGATTTTAATAATGACTTGTTTGGTCTTGGCTCTAAATGATAAAGTAATTTTCACTTACTTTCTGTAGACATTTTTTTCTAAATTCTGATAACATTTTCACTCAAGGCAAAAGATGTCATGGAGACATCCATGCCTCTGGTTGCATCCTTCATTCAGGAAAGCCTATAATTTTGAGACAGCTCTTTTTAGGGGCTGACAGTCATTTTATATTTGCTTGCTTTGCCACTTCCCTCAAGAAGCGTCATCTTTTCTTTTACACACAGTAGCTGAATACAGGATAAATCTTTTTCAGTAGGTGCAATGTTAGCCTTTAAGCAGCCTCCAGGGAGTGCAAGGAGTTAGTTCTATAGCATGTTGACATTTTACATTCCCCCACTCCCAGTGAGTATATTGCTTTTGTGACACTGGTGGCTCATTCAGCAATACTGGCTAATTCCAGCTCCACAGTCCTTTATTAAGTGTTTTGTTTTGTTTGACCTCGCATCACAGGATCATCTTGTCTATCCCTGACTTTTTCATTACGTTTCATTACTTCTCATTTCAGCTTTCCCTACATTACATTATCATCTTCAGAGACTCGCACTCATACCGCTTGGAATAATTAAGTGATCCGCATAGCAGTAATACTGTTGCCCTCTGCAAAAATGCCATGCCACCAGCTTTTAACTAAGAATGACAGATATCCAGCCCTGAGGGCAGCAAAGTGAACAGCTTCAATTCTATAAAGTTTCTCCTGGAAACTCAAAAGGTGTAAGCCAGAAATGGGAGAGGTGATAGTGATGGGTTGTAAGTTAGTGCTTTCAGTCAATGTACATAAGCAAATACTTTCCCAGAAAATGGCTGTTTAGTGCTGCAGTCCTGAGAAGGGTGGAAATGAATTAGGCCTTCTGTTTTATTCATCTTTCCTATTTCTCTCTTGGCATGCAAGCCAAGATTTCATGTTATACTCTCATGTATGTTGATCCTCCCATTCCAAGTTGCTTTTCTTCTCTTCCCAAAAGGATTGCTCATCACTGACATGTATTTGAAAGAAAAAGGAACTGAGGCAAAGAAGCTCTCATCCTGGTTGTAAACTAGCCATTACACTTTAGCCTTTCTGCTGAAGCATTCTTTTAGGTCACATCAAACAGAGAGTGTCAGCAGAGCAGACCTTGCAGCTTATGCGTAAAAATTAGTTACCCACATGCCAATATATCCTCAGATCCAGTTTGCATCTCTTCCACTACTGCAGGGCAAGGTGACTGAAACAATCAGTTGACCCTGCTTCCTGCGCTTGTCAGGTAGAGTCCATGGACTTCAGGCTTGAATGGTACACCACAGTATAGCAGGGGACACACTCTCTGGCACTTTTTGTCATTTCAGAAGTCTGCTTTCCTGATGTGCACTAACGCAAAATGCTTTATTTCCTCACTCTTTTTTTTTTTTTTTTTTAAGGCAATTAAATTGAGGTACAAGAAAATAGCCTCATGAAAACATATTACTTTTTACAGTTGCGTATGAAGGCTGCATTTTGTAAAACGGTTTTCTCAGGGGATGTTTTTTTTTACGCTCTGTCCAGACAAGATACACATAGTATCTAATGCAGTGGGCTGGCTGCAGTAGGCTAGAGTGTTCAAGAACATTTCTGGGTTTTACATACACTATACTGCGATTCAACTTTTCACCATATTCCTCATTCTCCCAAACAATTCATGAGCATGCCAAGTTACTGTTGTGCTCTTCATCTGTAATGCACACGCAGTTCAGATGACAGTAGTTAAACTCTCCTGATGTCATTACCAATTAAGAAGACTAGATTTCAGACATTTTCTTGCAGTTTTTTCAGTTGTTACTGAAATATTTTCCACAGACCTGTATGTTACTTGAGCTATTTAGAGTGAAAGCTGTGGCCATACTAAGAGTTGTATTTAAAACAAAGAAGCTTGAATCTCAGGTAGACACAATTCACATGATATCACAAAGTCAAGTAACACAAAGTCAGAAGTAATTAATATGGTAACACAGAGTCAGAAGAGCTATGTCCGCTTCTTAATGTTCATTGTTCCCACATCCTATAATAAAGCCTTTTTTCCAGCCCTGCTGTGTGAGTGTATCATACCTGTTTTTTCTAACCCCTTGTACCTGTGTATTGCAAACTTTTAATCACAACTTCTTAGTGTCTTTGAAGTTGTCCCAAATTCTTTTCTGAACTTTACTGCTTTAGTTAAAACATGTCAGGCTTATGCATTCTACAAATTGTTCTGTCTGGAAACTTTGCTGCTGTGTGTACCATTTGCAGACTTTCAGGTCCTTGAGTATTTAGCTTTACAGTATAGTCCATTTTACCATTTTTTTTTTTGTCTCTAATAACACTATGCTGATATAAACAAAGGAAAAAAACAGCGAAACTGTAAAAGCAAGAACACTTTCAATGGCTAAATTCCTTAATGCAAATAAGAAGTATTTTATCTAACGCTCCCAGGGCAACAAACATTTTGTTCATGGGAGTTTATGTTTTGCTACAGATGAATCTTCAGGGACCATAATGTCAGAAGTATTAAATAAAGCCATAAAGCAGGGCACAGAGGTGATTGTACTAGTGATGTCTTCCACTCAGTGGCATGTACGAAGAACTGTTCCTTCAGGCCTGCTATGGCATATGTGACCCTATCTTCTCGTTGTCCCAAACCAATATTAAGAAAACTTGGATTTTTTTTTTGTTTTAGTTTTCCTGAAGAGATTTCCAGGGTGTGCTTGGCCCTTATTTGCAGAATTTTCCCTCATGCACTGAGAATGTCGTTATTAGAAAGAGAGAGATAAAACTTTCAGAAAATTTCATGATTCAAGCAGCTGATATTTTGAGAAGGGTAAATAAACAGAAATCAAAGTTGTGAGAATCCCGATAACACTCCAGGAGACAGCAACAATGCCAACACATAGAAATGATTCAAAGACAGCAGTATAGGATTTATCTCAGAGTCAACAGAAGCTCATCACTGTCCATAGAAACAAGTAAACGGCTATATTAACACTGAGCAGTATCAGGAAATAGAATTCTGTAATCTATGAACACTTAAAAATTGCCATAGTATTTTAATGTGCATTTTCTTAGCAGTTTGATTCCAGAAATCAGGTGTATGAAGGGCATCTGATACAAAGTTTCTGGGAAGGAATAATGACCAAATAATCCATCCCTGGCAGTGTTCAAGGCCAGGTTGGACGAAGCCTTGGGTGAGATGGTTTAGTGTGAGGTGTCCCTGCCTGTGGCAGGGGTGTTGGAACTGGATGATCTTGAGGTCCTTTCCAACCCTAACTATTCTATGGTCCTATTCTAATTCACTATTTAGCTTAGGGGACAAAAAGAAAAGGAAAAAAAAAGAAAAATCCCTACGCATCTGTAAATAACTAAACCAAGCTGTCTTGTCTTTTTTTTTCACAGCAGGAATACTAGTTTTTATTACAGCTCAACTGGCATTGCAAATTAAAATCCATCTCTGTTCATTACATTGCAACTTAAAATGACTTCCACCAACTGTTACAGTTAGGTATTATGTTGTCATTTATGCATTAAGTGGGAATGGTTCAATAACATGAATATTTAAAAACAATTAAATGGAAAGTATTTTAATTGGTTTTTCCATTGTTAACTCCTGAGTTATGTTCCCAAGGTCTGGTCAAAGTTCACTTCATTTTTCATTACTTATGAAGCAGCATCCACTGAATTAATGGAATGAAGATTCCTTGTAGGTATATCTCAGGGTGTGTGATCATAGCAGAAAAGCTTTGCACCATTAATGGGCATCAATTAAAGTACTCAGCAGACTTCTACCATGCTGGTTAGTCTATGCTGAGCAAGTTATTTGGTGAAGTCTTCCTCAGAGGTGTTAATCAGGGAAAAAAAGCCACCACTTTATCATGAGCAAAGGTTATATAGAATGTAAGCACATTGGAACTTTTGGCAGATACTCAAAGGTTTGCACTGGAGCTATGCCTGAAAAATGGTGGTTTCATGGCGCATTATATCTATAAAGGCCCAACATCCATGGAAGCTGAGGTGAACTTTGCAAAATCGGTAGCTGTATGAGGAACTAGGTCTAGTTGCATTTAAAATATCCATCTGGGCATACAAGGGGCAATTGTCAGAGGTAACTAGATCGGTTTGGAGGTAACAGGAGTTGGACAGTTCTGAAAAATCAGTCAGTCTTTGCCATCAGGTTTCTAAATAGCTCTTAATGATTTACAGCGACTTCCTCAGACCTTGTTACTAATTTCTTCTCTTTAACTTATAAATCACACCCTGCAAATGACACAAGTATCAGTCTTATCTGTTACTCACAATGATGTCCAAAATATTTTTGTTAAAGATGTTCATGAATGTTCCCCTAGACTATCTAATTTTACAGAAATCCTCGTGATCCATACACTGAAGTTACTATTTTTGTGATAGCTGAATCATGATGCATATTGTTAAGGACTTATCTGAAAAGCTATCAATTGCTTAACACTTATGAAAAGAATCAGCACATTTATTTAGAAACCAAATAAGGTTTTCATAGATGCTAAGTAATTCCTAAGTATCATTAAAATTCAGTACAGCCTGGACACCTAAAATACGTTCACTAACACAGTTGAAAACATCTCCACTTACCTATGTACCTTTGACATCCTTAGCCTTATATTTTTTTTTTAAACAATTGCAGTTTTATTAGAAACCTTCAAGGGAGGAGAGCTGCTGCTCACAGTGATCATTGAATGATTGTGGAGGCCCAGAGATTTCACAGCCCTCCCATCTTTCTTGACACATTGGGTCTTCCTGGCAAATACAACAGAAAGTGTAAAATTAATGTCTATATTTTTATAATTGGCTTTGTATATGGCTTTGTTATTATCTTCAAAGCAGATACATCTGAGTGCCTTGTACTTCAAGCAATGTTCAAGTCTGTATCTCTTCATTATTTAAATATTTTGTGGGTGTAAAGCTAAGTATTTTGAAAAACATTGTGTTAACTACTCTTTTTCTTTAAGTTGTGGAGATTGTTCTTTGCATTCTGGGGCTTGAAAATACTTAATATCAGCAAAGAACTATCTTCCATCCATCACATTTCCCAAAATAAAATAAGCAGCAGAATCACTGCCAGTTACTGAAAGATATTCTTTCCCCCAATCTACTGTTCTTCCCATGACTAAGATAAAGGAGTCTGAAGTTAAATGAAACTTCTAAAATTCCTCATTTGGCTTTTAAAACATCAGAAGTTTGTACCATTTTTGTAGTTGCAGCAAAGTAAAATTACTCCTCCACTAGAAAATAAGCTGAGTTTTAGCCCTGTGTGGATTTTGTATGTGGTTATTCCTGGGGTACATTAGATAAATACATAAAAATGTGTGTCCTTTGAAATGCCTCTTCTTTCCTCATGATTTGTACTTTAGTGACCCCCAAACATTTAATTTTAAATACAAGTGACAAAAGAACATTTATTAGTGTATCTTTCAGAATATTTCTACCTCAGCAAATAAAACCTTCTATTTCACAGCAAACCCAAAAGTTGATCACTTCCACATTTCACTATGGTCTAATTCTTATCTAGTAGGTTTTAGGGAACCTATATTAAGGGGTCCAAAATGTCAGTTCTGAGCTGTGTTTGTACTCATATTAGCAGAAGTGTTTCCACCCTTTATTACGGGAAACAAACCCAGCTGATTTCATGGAATATTTATGTCCAAACAATGAACTGATATATCTTTTTTTTTTTTTTTTTTAACTACTTACTATCCAGAATGAAGGTGTTGTTGCTTCTGAGAAGATTCTTCCCTTCCCCAAATATGTATGTGTAAGGATGACAGGGCTGGCATTCCTGCATTTCATCATAAAAGTACCCTTTGTAAGGGAAATGGGTTAGCCAGGAATATCAGGTAATTTAATTATAAATTTATATAATTTTCATTTCCATTCCTGTCAGCCTTTTTCCAAACTGGCATGTGTAATCATGGACAGCAAATGAGGATACGAGGCAGTGTTTCCTTCGAATGATTAGCACACTTTTGCTTTCTTCATCCTCTGATGAACAGTTGGGTTATCTCACTAGTGGGAACTACCTCATCTGTGTCAGACAAGAATAAGTGATAAACCATAACAAAAGCAGGAATATGATGTCCACGCAGTCCTAAAAAAATAGAAGTTGTCAAGATCTAATAGTAAATCCACAATGTAAGAATGGGGAGATGAATCAAACATTTTTTGAATGCTATTCATCAAACTATTTATGTTAGAAGAGCTATAGGCAATTCAGAAAACTGATGCTACTGCTTTAAAAAATCTGGCAAACGGAGAATATGAATCAGTTTGTCTTTCCATTTCACATGCACTCACCCCTATGTGATAACATTAAGCACCAGTGTCATATGTTATTATGTTTTATTGCTTAAATGGGCAATTTCCCAACTAAGTTAAGCCTTGGGAAGCTCTTCAAATGTGAACCTAATCAGGAAACTTGCATTGCTATACATTGAACTTGATGAAATATACTGCTCTCCAGCTGACCTTCAGGAAATGCAGCATCAGTTGGAAGCATGCCTCACTCCAGGTCTATGACTCAGAATATAATTACATTAGAGAAAGGTATGATATGAAAAGCTGATGCTGTTTTTATTCCAACCACTGAGCTTGTTGCCAGCTTAGTTATCAACCTCCATTCAGCTGAATGGTCACTTAGGGATCTGTGATGGCATTGTTAATACAAAGCTTGTGGTGCTGTTTTTCCGGTGATGGCTTCTCTCCTGGAAGAGGACATGGTGGAGTAGGGTAAAGGGGATGCCCAGTAATGCATTCAGCTAGGCAGGTGCTAACTTGTAAATTCTTCTACAAATTCTAAAATGTTGAAGAGACAAAACTGCTTGATTTGTACCTAGAAAGCAAAACTAACCTTATACTTTTCACATACTGTTAAGCCTAAGTCAGTCACCCCATGCCCACGTTTTCCTGGAAACTATGCTAACTCACATAGAAAATAAGGATTGGTGACACCCAATCACACACCGTGTTTCATCTCAACAGTATTAATTGTTAAAATACATACAGCTAAATAACTTAATCCCTGGTGTTGAGGTCCCTCTCAATTCGTGTACCTATGTACTTTAAAAGGCTGGGACCTTAAAGCACATTTCTTCAGCCATCCAAGTGAATGCAGTTATATATTCAACAATGACAAAGCCCAGAAATGATGTGATAACATCTGATTGACAGATCATAGGATTCCTTCAATTAATCCCTGTCTAAATTTGGATTTTCAAAATTCCTAAACCACTTCAATCTTAGCTAAAAAAAAAAAACCCAAACCAAAAACAACCAAAAACCCCCAAAGTAGATGACACAGAATGCAATCAACCATTATTAGCAAGTATTTCCAATTGTTAAATTACTTCTACTGAAAAAAAGAAAAAAAAAAGAAAAAAATCACCATGTTTCTTAACTAAACTTACAGAGCTTTAGTGTACAGCCACTGTACCTTGTTTTTTTGTTTCCTAAACTAAGGACCAAAATAATCTAGATACTTGCAGACTCTGACCAAATCCTTTAATATCTTGATGTAATTATATGAAAAGAATTCAAACCTCAGAGAACAAGGAATTCCAGTAATGCACAATGATAGAAATACCAGAGGGCCAAAATTTGGCAGGATTTAGCTGGTAAAGTGAGAATGAAATAACATTTAGGCACCTAAATACTAGAAACATCTTACCGGTAATACAGAAATCACTTACTCCACAGAAACCTTAACTATTCCCTTTTTACTGATGCCCAGAGTGTACTTCTGTGTATTTCTAGAATTAAACAATTTGATTTGTAGCTAGCTCATAAGCCTGATTTGGACAAAAAAGCAAGGCATTTCTTCACCTAGATTGCCAGTGGGCCTGGCTTTGGAAGGGTTCATAAATCATTCCTTACCAAAAAAAAAAACAGGATAAATGCCACAGAGGATGCAGTGACAGCTGCCATTCTTTTAAAGTAACAGGTGGAGCAGTGAAAGAAGGGGGCAGAAGTGTGGCTGTTTCCCTTCATTTGTCTGAACACACACCTGAGAAACACTAGATGTAGGTTCCCTTTGTCTGCCTAAGTGATTTCAAACCCACATTTCCACCTTCTACAAAATATATACACCAAGATTAAACTTAAATCTTAGCAGCAAGGAAAAAGAAAGACATAAATCCTACTTCATCTTCATGATTTCCTAGTGACTAGGTGAGACAGCTCTCTGCTTGGTGCTTGGATGCTGTGAATCTCTTTCAGAAAGAGCAACCCACCTGCACACTGGTGGAAATAAGCATTGAGCTCAGAACAAAAGATTCTACTAGAAAAATCAGGTTTGAAGTAGTTATGCTATCTCATGTTTTGTATTTTGGTGTTGTCTCACGAACCTTACATCATTACAGCATCAATCCCCCGGTCATTGTACCTCCCTGCTGCACACAGCATTGCAGTGGGAGCACACAGCGCACTGATTTTGTAGTATGATCTTCAAGACTTTCAGAGCCACTTTTTCTAAGTTGGAAGTCTCTCATACTGAAACCATATTGAAATGCTTTTGGCCAGAAGCGACAAACAAACTGTTTTCACCTACTTTGCCAAGTGACCTGTGTTGTTTTGGAAACATGCCCGTCTTATTCACTCATCAACGTGTCTAAACTTTTTCACTACAGATTTTATGCATCTCCAAACTGATAAGTTAAATAAACCCAAACAAACTCAAAAAGTTAAATAGAAGCCAAAATCTGTACTTCCAAGCCTCTGGGAAGATTTGACTTAGCAGCAGTTCCCCAGCAGTAACTGCCTTACTAAAGAGTTTAAATCCGTGTGGAAAGTTCCATGTTAACTCTGCAGCTTCAAGAGGCTGGCCTCCAGAAGTAGCTCCTGTTTAAGCTGTAGCTGTTCACATATATTTTAAATCAAGCCTGTGACTGGGTTTTCAACTGGGGAGCCTGTTGAAATTTCAGGAATTTCAGGGACATAGGACAGGACAGGCGAGAGCAGCCACTGGTGCGCATGCATAAAGGTGGGCCTACTGGGGACATGCTCAGTCAGAAGTCCAGGGCAGATGCCTGAAGCTTCTCCAATGGTTACATTCAGTATGCTGCAGCACACAGCAAGTCACACACAAATCCTGTATATATTACAGCTTTGACACCCATCACTTAAACCGAATGGGTGAACCTAGGATTATTATTTTTCCTGTGCAGCTAGAACACAGGGAATATTTTTAAATGTCCTTTGATTTGAAACTGCAGGTAATTTAATCCTAGTAGAGGTCTAATATTTCAATATCCTCCCTCTGATCATAATTATCACTTTTACAAAGAGTTACAGGGTTCAGGCTGTTCAAAAAAGGGAGATTTTTTTCTATAACTTCACAAGACAGTTGTTTGCAAACAAGCTTGGAAGCTACAGTCAGTGAACAAGACCATACCTATCATGAAGCCAATGGGAGAAACAGCAGGCTGGCTCATGTGCTGAGTGGTACTGTGAATCATGCAAAAGGAAGGTTCATATCATACACAGCCTGGCCTTTGCCATCTCACCCCTAAAGCTTCACTCGTACACCTCCGATTGCTTTTGTCATCCTTGGCTCCAGTGGTTTCATCAGTTTGATGAGGAGCATGTAAAGGGCATCCTCCATTCATGAAAAATGAACACTCAGAGCAAATCAAAATGATTTCAAAATGAATGTCTGTGGTGTGCAAATACATTCATTTTCTTCGATCTTGTTAGCTAGTCATAAAATTGAAAATTCCTATTCAATTGTAAAGCTATTATATACACTCTACCAATGCTTCCATGTGGAAAACTGCATAGTTCACAGTGACGTTTACCGCAGCACAGCAATTTTACTCGGAGAGATCCAAGTTTAATATAGCATGAACTACATCCAGAAAAGAGGAAGTGGGGTTCAGGGTCATCCCAACACTGAGGTGAATTAACTTCAAAACCACATTATAAAGTGATCTGTTGCAAGCTTTCAATTATTCTTGTAAAAGCTTCTCACCAGACTATTTGGGCTCCTGCACAATAGAATTCAGTTAAATCACTCTTCCGCAGCACCTGCCCACAGCCCATTCAACTCTCAACAGTGGTTCCACTGATTAGGAACACTATAATCAATACCCAAAACAAATTAAAGAGAGGGATAAAGAGTCATCTGCCATCATTTGTATGTTCTTTATCTTCCAAAGGCTTATAGCTATTAATCTGTTGGAAGTTTTATTGTTATCAAGTGAACACTTTATTTTGTAGGACACTATGGGTAAAAGATGTTATAATGCAAACAATATAAATTCTTATTATGCTATAAATCTGCTTCCAAATCTGACTCCTGCACTGAGGGTTTAGAATTTCTCTAAAGTAACATATTTGTTCACATGAAAGGGGAAATGGTCTTTCTGTATGTACTGCATAGATTAAAATTTAATCAGAAGAAAAAAGACACACTTTGCAAACTATTGTTAGAAATACAGGGATCTGCCGTTTCATAATGAAGGGAGAATTAAACATTTATTGATGAAAGAATATAAGAGATGCTAGCAACCACCAGTGTGCCCTTCACACTCACAGAAGGTGACAAATTGCAATGAGATGCAGTACAGTAAGGATCCTCTTCCACAGATCTCATGCATCTCACACAGCTAGATATCAAACCTCTAACTAGTTGTTTCTCTTTTTTTTTTTTTTAACTTCTTTGAATGTTCTGCATCAGCCTTTACCTAGAACTGCCAACTGTAAGTACAACATCACAAAAAATTCTGAGGGGATATGTTTAGGTATACATTATGGACATATATTCATTTAAAAATATGAGTCAGGGAGATGATGCTGAAAGAGTGTTGCTAGCATTTCTACACCAAGTAATCACAAGTTGGGAAGAAAGGGAGTGTAAAAAAATTTCTCTCAGGATGTGACAATGAGAAATGAATTCTAATCAGCCGGCATTATCACACCTGCTTTTAGGGGAAATTATTAACTTCACAGAGCAAGGCAGACCATACAGAATAAATCATGAAATAGAGCAGCACAGTTTCTCACAGTACCTGTAAGCAGGTTTGCATTGTATAAGTAATTATGATTTGAATGGATATTGCATAGATGTTATCATTCTCGATTACAGCTGCTGTTTCTGTAATTCCATTTCCATGTGAATGAAGAGCAAAGTCTGTCAGAAAAGTGTTGACCCTTCTAGGTAATAATACACTACTGATTGTGATAACAGTGGAACTCCTGTGCTATGTAGAAAAGCAGCTTGTGTATGAAGGACAATTTAATAACAAAATTCAAAAAACAACCTCACTGAACACAGTGGTGTTTGTATAAAGAAAATGTGAGGCACTTGCTGCAGTCCAGGCATGAAGTTGATTGCCCACAGGGCATTAGAGCCAATCTAGCTACCTTGCTTAGTGCTTGACCATCCTATCTGAAGCCTGTAAAGGATTACTGCCATTTATACATCAAAAATAAAGAAACCTCCCCAAAGAATTACGTCATTGATATCCACAATTTAAGGCAAATTACCACTAACATCATTTAAAGAGTAGAGTAAAATCTTACTGAACAAAAATAATCAAACATTTTGCTCCTGACTTTTATTAAATAGAAAAAAAATAGAGCCCAGACTTTGCTTTGTATAGTCTCAGTGCATACTAAAATTTGTTCTTTTTCAAGAACTACTACAATATTGCAACTTCAGTCATCGCAGATGATTCACTAATCCACATACCCCATAATTATTGCTCAAATGGAGAAATCTCTACTCAGACCCAGAACAGAATTAATAGCAATACATTTTCTTATGAAAATAATACATTTAGTTCTTTTCCCATTAAAGATTTTGACAAAGCTCCAATAATAATGAGCAAACTCCTAATAATATTTAACTGTCATATGATTACTATGCAGTAATTCCATTAATAATTAAAATTAAATGGCACTTCTTAGGTCACATGTTATCTTTTACCTTTCCTAATACCTGGCCTTTCAAGCTAAGGGTCAAATTAATGTCAGTCTATGTGACAAATACTTAGAAGGGAGAGAAAAAGTGTTTTCTGTCTATTTATCCCTACAAAAAGTCATCCAAAGCCCTTCAAATCCCCTTAAGCACAATGTATCATCAAGGTGAGAAACAGAATAACCTCTAGCCTCCAGAAAATGGATTTAGTGAAAGTGGAACTTCCTGATAGTCTTCTTTTTCTGCATGTGCTCTTACAGCTAAATTGCTAACCAGCAGGCACATACAAACTTTTCTATGGTGTAATATCTCGATACACCAAACCTCCAAAGCATGGCTTAGGTAGAGTTGTTCCTGCCTTCCATTCTACCCTTCAGCTCAGCCTGTGCTTCACCAAGTCCCTGGATCTGAGTTCTAGTGCACAGCACAAACCGAGCCTTTGAGTCACCCATAATAATTCATAAGCAAAGCAGATAAATGTACATTTCAGACTGATAATATTGCATCTGCCTTAGTTTTTCAAATATGTTGCTCTTATGATTGGAATTCCTCTGAAACAAGGCATTCAGAGTGGAATGAGGAAAATATCCATGTCCAGAGTGAACCTGCTGGAGCTAATACATCTCTACAGCATTTTTTAAATGAACCCTCCCTGCTGTATGGCATGCTGGGAATTATACCAGTTTCTGCTTCTAATCTTCCCTTTCTTTCTGAAAAATTTTACTTTTTTTTTTTTTAAACAAATAATAGATTTCTCAATCTCAATATTACCCAATTACAAATAATCTAACTATCAAACTGTGACAAGCTGAATTTTAATATATGGTAAGCTCTTAGATACTGGTCAAGTCACTACTAGTAATTTATTTCTGCAGTAGTTCAAAGTTATCAGAAGAAGCAACAAAAGCTGAAGTCAGTTACGAAATATAACACTGTTGTTAATGCTTATCAGTTTTTCTCCTTTTTTCAAAAAGCCTTGCAGAAAAACTGATAGTTTGCAAATAGTTTTTGATGATTTTTTTTCAAGATAATTAAGAAGAAATACAGGAACCCAAGAAAAATTCTGACTGGCTCATGGGTAGGATCCTCTGTTCTGTTGTTGCAACAGTGTCCATAAGAAAATTATGTCTTGGATATTAATGCAGCATTGCAACTGATTCAGTTCACCTGTGCAATCTACTCTCTGATGAGATTCAAGGTGTATTGTAATTATGAATGTAAATCAGTGCAAAAAATTGTCACAAGGATCTGAGCCCATAACTTGGCAATAACCAAGGGTTTAAAACCCTTAAAAAGTGTTTAGTGCAGATCTCTTTGAATATGTGAAGTTCACATGGAATACATGATAAGAATAAAAAAACATATTGTAATGGAGAGCTTTGGGTGTTATGGTAAATAAAGCATCACACACACAACATTAAAAAAAAAAAAAAAAAAAGAAAGAAGAGAAACTGAAGTTCAAAATACCTTCCTTCAGTGTGGAACTGAATTAGAGTTATTTTGATAATAGAGAAGAAATGTCCTACCAGGTAGAACATAATGTGATAACTGTGCTTTCTTTCGTGACACAGGAGCCTTTTAGCCAGCTAATGCAGGAGACTAACCCTCAGTCACTCAGGGCAATGGAGCTTCAAAAATGGGCTCAGGAAATTACACAAACTCTCAATGTTATGTACCTGACAGGTATTCAGCTCTACAGATGAGGAAACAGGACCACACTTTGGTGTAATATCTTAGTTTAGTATTTCATACATTTGTGTCTAGCCTTTCCTTTGCATTTTATTCTTCCTGTAAGCCAAGGAGAACTAATTATAAGCACAGGGCTGTCTCATTTCTTTCCCTTTTTCATTCTTTCCCATTTTTATTGAACTTCCTGAAATCTGGTATTAGAGAAAGTATTACAAGACAATGTAAAAACCCTACCCCATATGTAGAACAAAGGCAACAGAGCTTCCATAATTTTTGTTTACTTCCAAACAATTGAGCAAAAATAAATGAGCAGTTCTGTACTGACAGCTCTACATGAAACCTGACAAAAGAGTTTCCTCAGTGATTTGGTGTTATTGCTTCATTCAAAATATTTTTAGAGTTTGACTGCAAGAAGAAGCAATTCCACTTCTGCCAGAAGTGGTCTCCTCCCACTTGGCCTCTACTGTTATTACTGCTCTCCTGGTAGATTATAAATTATGAATTGTATTTAGAAATTTGCAGATGTGTGTTTTCTTTGCAAAGAGGGAGCAAGCTTTTATTACTTGTACTTTGATGTATGTCCATATAGTCAAATGAAATCACCGCTTTTATAATACCCTGTACATTCTATGCACTTGACCCAAATGTATTTAAACAACGCAGTATTATTTTTGTATGTGAAGAATCTCTCTCCACTTCACACCTCTTCTCTTTTCTTGGGGTCTTTTTATAGCTCAAAATAGCCAAGCTTATCTCGCTGCCAGCATCCTCAGCTCATCTCAGTGTTCGGGGAGATAAGATTAGAGGCCTTGATCCTCCTGCTGTTAGAACAAGACCTCAATCTCTCACTGTCTCTATTTAATCAGGTTCCTATTTTAGCTGCCACAAAGCTGTCAACAAAAGAAAATAAACTATACCCCATCAAGGGGTTAAATTGGATTTCACAATGTGCAAATGCTCGTCTGAACAAAATTCCACCTGCACCCTCCATCAGGCAAATTACTTCTGACTTTTAATTTATTTTTCTAGGAAATGGAAAGGTATGGCATACCCAAAGTCAATAGGGAATAAAGAACGAGGTGTAATCAGCCTGCTCACCAATTCAGAGCCCTCTTCTCTGTCAGCTTTAATAGATTCTCAGACCACACAATTTATAGAATGTAAGATGTATCTTTTCTGGTCTGTGTTTTATTTTGGACTTGTCTAGTTAATGGTCCTAACAAGTGACAACTGATGTTTGTCTGATGTAACAGTGCCTGTGAGACATACATGTTATTCAGGCAGATTTTGGACAGTCTGTTTGCCTACTCTGGACTGGAACAGAATTGAATTTCAGCTGCTGTTCTGCAGTACCAGAATTCTGTTATGACTTTGCTTAGGAAGAAAGCTGATCAGTTTTTTTTATCCAGATCTTCTTTGTAGGCCTAAAAAAAAACCCCTAATTAATCGATTGAAACTTAAAAAATATTTTTACTTCAAGAAGTTCAAAATTGTTGGTTAGCAGTTACTAAGAAGAGCTTTCTTTTTCTTCGATACTGATTATATTGCAGATATCAAATAATCACTTTCTTTTGAAATATTTCTCCTTCTTTTTTTTTTCTTTTTTCTTCAAAATTTCAGTTTTCTTAATTCCATCTGGCCAAATCCAAAACCTGAGGTAAGTAACTGTCCTTGCTCCTTTCTCCCAGGGCAAGGAGCAGCACCCGTTAAGGTGAAGTATCTCTAAGGTAACAAAAAGAGTCTTAATGAAATCTTCATCTACTATAAACATCTTATCAGCATTACTGCTCTTATAGCCCTGTTCACTTTGTTTGTCAGCCCTATCATGAGGTAGAATTTGATCTGCAGCAGGGGCACCATTAATGCTTAACTGTAATCACAAAGCATAAAATAAATTCATAAAAATAACAACATTCACATCTGAAGAATATGCTCCAATCTCATTAATTTTCTGAATAGCATTAGAAAGTCTACGCCATACGTGATTTTCACTCAAGGGATAGAGGCAATTTTTTTTGCTAAACCAAAGAGGAGGAACATCTTTGGCATCTTCAACTTGTTTTCTAATCCCATGTTATGAAACGTGCACTTGCCTCCAGTGTGTTTATTGCTGTCTAGAAGGACATCTGCTACCTTGCTGCTAACATCTGTCTACCCATGATCACGTACTGTTAGGCATAATTTTGTCCTTAATAGCTTTCCTCAGGTTTTGTCTCTTACCTCTGATAGCCTACATTTTATGATCTGAAGAATAAAACTGCTTTATTTGTGGTCTAATTAAGATATACAAATCCTCATAATAGCAGAAGTAATGGAATTGGATTCTAGATTAAAAAAAAAAAAATCTTTTGTTTTGCTTGTGGGTCCTTCTTCAACAGTGTGACAAGGAATAATCATGGTGATATTAAAGGTCTTGGGAACACACCATAGAATCAGGGAAAAGGAAAAATAAGTATTTTGAAACGTATTGGAAAAAGGAAAAAAAAACCTGTAGTGGGATTAAAAGGTAAAGTAGACCCTGCTAACAAATTGCCGTAGAGGTTATTCTTTTTATCCTCTTATAATGGCACAGGTTCATATTTTTCAAGAGAATGATTATGTGAAAATCGAACGCATTTGCCTAAAGTGAATAAAAACAAACAAGTTCCATGTAGTAAGGAGCATAAACCAAACAGTCAAAGATGTAACTATGCAATAGAAAAGTAGATCAAATACAGCTTCCAAGCATTCTGATAGTCCTTTTTTTTTCAAAGGGACCTTTCAATTAAGTGATTTAGGAACCCAAAACTGCAGTCCAAGTTGCCTGCTACCTCTCTCAGAATGAAGATGCAATCTTTCGTCCAAAACAGCGCATTACTGGTACATTGTGGAGCAACAGAGAAAGCAAGTACTGGAGTTCACTATTTCTTTCTCATCAGCTAAAAGATTTGGGACATTTTATAGTAGGAGTTGGCATTTAAAACAGACACTTAACAAAGTTGGAAGTCACTTAACAGCAGCTAAATGTTAGAATATGCGAGACTCCATACCGAAACCTTATCTGAGGGTTTCTGAATCCATGCAAATGTTCTGAATGGGCATCTTCAGTTAGTTTCTATTTGAAGATACACTGACACATTGAGGAGATCATTTCTCAGCTATCTCATTAAAGTTTATTTTGTATAGCTGCGAAAAAATGTTTGGCCGGAAGCCAACTCACATAAAATCCCAGAACTTTACATAATAAGAAATGCAGAAACAGCTTTTGGACACAGTATTTCATTTTACCTGAGTTAAACTTCAGTTGTTTGAAATTCAACTAATTCAGATGAAGTTGCATGCTTACAATATAAGTTCAGCTAAATTTAGTTCACAAATACTATTTTTTAAAGAACAGATCAATTGAGACTATGTGCAACATCAGTAAATAGGAGGTTTGCTTTTCCAAAGGACCTCATCTAATTTAAATAAATTGTAATTCAGGTAAAAAAATCTTGTAAATATTGTGGTTTCCAGCTCCAGTACTAAGAGAAATACACTTCTAATCATAACTGATCTCAGATAATGCCGGAAATATCTATATGTAAAGCAATTACTGGGGCTTTGTGGTATGGAAACTTAATATGATTGAATGATTATTATTAGCATAACCAAATCCAAGTGTTGGAGTTCTCAGGCTGTGAGGTCTGCTGGTCACATTGCATCCCAGGCCTTTTTGCTTTATGCTGCAAAGCTCAAGTATCCTCAGAATTTCAGAAAAGAACTATCTGACAGATACTGCCCTGATAAACATTACAGAATTGCAGAACGGTTTAGGCTGGAAGGAAGCTTAAAGCTCACCGAGTTCCAGCCCCCTGCCATAGGCAGGGACACCTTCCACTAGAGCATGCTGCTCACAGTCCCATCCACAAAATGTTATTTGCAGCTCCATAAGCAGTCATAAATTTTGGAGAAGCACTGACCTCAGACACAGAATATGTTCAGCAAATATAAATGAACAGATTGTCCTTCGCTTTATCAATTCAAAATATTTTTGAAAAGAAAGAAATTTATTCCATCTCAATGGAATTGTTTAAATGTAACCTTCTGAAAATAGGAGGTGTTTTGTTTTTCCGATTAAAATTACATACATATTCATCACAACCTCAGAGGACTCATCAGCACCATAACTACTGACAAGTATTGCAGTATTAAGGTGCTACCTATTGACTCAGAACCAGAATTGGAGCAATTTTATTTAAAGTGGTATGACTTCCCACCCGCGCTTTAGAAAGCTCTAGTGTTCCACTGCAAAAGGAGAAAACCACAATTTGCCTGCACACGAGGATGACCCAGAAAGCTAAATCTTTTCCCCGGGAAAAATAGATAAACTTGTGCTTAAGTTCCAGTAATGGCAGTGCATTCAACTGTTACCTAATAGAGAATGATGCTGGATCACTGAGTTTTCCCTGGAATTTAACATCTCTGCATGCAGTTCTTTCAATAAATAACCCAGCCCAGGTGGTAGAATAAAGAAGTCTGATGAAAAAATCAAACAAACAAACAAACAAACCAAGCCTTTGATCTCAGTAATGACTAGCAAGTCAATCAAACTTCCCAAATGCTCTCTCTCATACAGCAAGGCTTGAAATCCTGAGTCTGAAGCCAAATACTGGTCACTGTCTTGAGCCAGCTGCAAATGCATACCACTTACAAGAATGCATCTGTTTGCAGGACCCTGGAATAAAACGTCTGTGGCGCTTTGTTAATTACAAACACAGCAGTCATAAAACGTCAGACTCAGCCTCTGTGAAAAAAAGGCTGCTGGATAGAGGGAACCATACACTATCATACACTAGGAACACTTCACTCCCAAACTCTAAAGGGTCCAGAAGCATGTAGAAACAATACACTTCATTTTCCAAGAGTGCCAGTGGGTGCCAGGGCAAAAGTAGAAAAAAACCCAAATCCAAACATTAACCATCTTACTGTTCCAGCTGAAAATGATTCTGAAATCACACCTTTACCTCACCCTACCCCAAGGTAGCTCTCAACTTAAATGAAATTTCCCAGTTTACAGCACAGGAGAACCTGGACCCAGATACTTAAGGCATCTGAAAATGAAAAAGTAGCAAGCAAAGCACGATCCTGCAGCTGCAACTGCAGAGTAAATCCTCAGCACCACTACAGTTGCATTTAATGAAATAGGATTTTTAGAGCTTAGTTATCCATACTCCCACATATGCTTTTCACCACTCCTTCCAGGCTACTTATTCTGCTTCTTTGAACTAGGAATCAGCACCATAATTATGAGGTCTTTCCCCGTGCACACCAGTCAGAGATTCTCCAGCGCCACTTCCGAAGGGTACAAACTTTTCCCTTCCCCGATCTCACAGAACACATCTACCACCAAATTAAAGTCCTTGCACTGTCACATGCAATACTAAGATTAATTCAGCATCTTCTTCCCTGCCACCCCTTTCAAAGCTTTTCCTGGTGGTTTAGCACACTAACTTTTAGCAGTTTGACACCCCCCATGTTTAATCTCTGTGCTGCTGTTCATTCAATGGACTGGTGTAATTTGTTCACAGTTCTAAAGGGCAGCACAAAAGAAAGTAATTTTCCCTAGTAATTAGATATATACACAGAGAAGCCAGGAAGGCAAGGCACAAATAAGACATACACACAGAGAAGCCGGGAAGGGAAGGTGCAAATAAAACCAGATTATCTTGCAAAGTCTGTGGCTGCTCCTTAGTGCTAATTTAAGTTTCCATCAATAGGCAGCTCCTGTAACATGACACTTCAATACTAATTCACAGCAAACGTAGGAAGTGGTAAGCTGAATCATTCAAATGAAATCCTCACTATCAGGGAAAGCAAAGAAGAGGACTCAAGCTCTTTCTCTTCACCACACTTCTATCTTTGCTTTTCATCAGACACATAAGTTACGATTCTAACAGTGACACATAATGTGAAAGGCCCAGCTACCTACACTTGCTGCTCCTCTGACCTAGAGCTGTAAAACCAGTAGCTAACTAACAAAGCTTTGTTTCCACAGAGATTAGTCAGGGATTTAACTATTTCGTGGGTTTTCTACACTTTTTTGTTTCCAAAAGTGTCCATTCCATTTGCTCATTTCTATTTGGTCCCAGAGGTGTGTGTCTTCTCAACTGGGCAACACCGCCAAAACATCTGAGTTGAGACATGGCATTATGGGAGGATGTGAGAACTACTTAAAGTATGTCAGACATCTTTGGAATAGAAATTTTTCCCCACCCTATTGCCAACCCAGAACACACACTTATTTTTACCCTCATCTGCACTGAGTGCCATAGACTGAAACATCCAGAAGGAAGGCAGGAGTTATCTATCAACTTTTATTTTGCTCAAATAGGATTCTCAGCTGTGCTTACATGGCAAAATTGACAACCTTGTTCCGGCTGGCTTCCGAAACAAATCATAGAATAGTTAGGGTTGGAAAGGACCTCAAGATCATCCAGTTCCAACCCCCCTGCCATGGACAGGGACACCTCACACTAAACCATCCCACACAACTCTTCATCCAACCTGGCCTTGAACACCGCCAGGGATGGAGCACTCACAACCTCCCTGGGCAACCCATTCCAGTGCCTCACCACCCTAACAGGAAAGAATTTCCTCCTTATATCCCATCTAAACTTCCCCTGTTTCAGTTTGAACCCATTACCCCTTGTCCTGTCACTACAGTCCCTGATGAAGAGTCCCTCCCCAGCATCCCTATAGGCCCCCTTCAGGTACTGGAAGGCTGCTATGAGGTCTCCACGCAGCCTTCTCTTCTCCAGGCTGAACAGCCCCAACTTCCTCAGCCTGTCTTCGTACGGGAGGTGCTCCAGTCCCCTGATCATCCTCGTGGCCCTCCTCTGGACTTGTTCCAGCAGTTCCATGTCCTTTTTATGTTGAGGACACCAGAACTGCACACAATACTCCAGGTGAGGTCTCACAAGAGCAGGGGGGCAGGATCACCTCCTTCGACCTGCTGGTCACGCTCCTTTTGATGCAGCCCCGGATACGGTTGGCTTTCTGGGCTGTGAGCGCACACTGAAGCCGGCTCATGTTCATTTTGTCATCGACCAGCACCCCCAAGTCCTTTTCTGCAGGACCACTCTGAATTTTTTCTTTGCCCAATCTGTAGCTGTGCCTGGGACTGCTCAGACCCAGGTGTAGGACCTTGCACTTGTCGTGGTTGAACTTCATAAGGTTGGCATCAGCCCACCTCACAAGCATGTCAAGGTCCCTATGGATGGCATCCCTTCCCTCCAGCATATCAACCGGGCCACACAGCTTGGTGTCATCGGCAAACTTGCTGAGGGCGCACTCAATCCCACTGTCCATGTCAGCGACAAAGATGTTAAACAAGACTGGTCACAACACCGATCCCTGAGGGACACCACTTGGTACTGGTCTCCAGCCAGACATCGAGCCATTGACCACAACTCTTTGTGTGCGGCCATCCAGACAGTTCTTTATCCACTGAGTGGTCCATCCATCCAATTGATATGTCTCCAATTTAGAGACAAGGCTGTCTTGTGGGACCGTGTCGAACGCTTTGCACAAGTCCAGGTAGATGACATCAGCTGCTCTACCCTTGTCCATCAGTTCTGTAGCCCCATCATAGAAGGCCACCAAATTGGTCAGGCAGGATTTCCCCTTAGTGAAGCCATGCTGGCTGTCACCAAGCACCTTGTTTTTCATGTGCCTTAGCATACTGTTGAGGAGAATGTGCTCCAAGATTTTACCAGGCACAGAGGTGAGCCTGACTGGTCTGTAATTCCCTGGGTCTACACAGCAGTCAGAAGAATATTACTCAGTTCTCGTGCATCTTACATCATGCCATGTGTTGTTTTTTTTTTTTTTTGTTTGTTTGTTTTTTTAATATAATTTTAGGAAAGGATGGAATAATGATATTCTTAGATGAAAGGAAATAATCCCACATAAAGTGGAGATCTTTGCTTTAGTCCAGACATTCAAAAGCACTTAAGACCCAGAGAAATCAAAGCCAGACTTAGCAGATTTTGAGGTATGTAAAGTCCCCAGCAGTGCTTGTTGTGACATGGCCAGTGGTTCAAAAGCTCTTAGCACACAAGGTTCTTCTGAACTCTTTTGAGAACCTAGATCTAAGTATCGCATTAGGAGCTGCTGTATGCTTAGCACACTTAAGTATCTGATCTCTATTGTAGGCTCTTCTGAGCCCTTTTCAAAATCTGGTCTGCACTTTAAACATCCAGCTTCACACATTGTTTCAGTCTTTGGAGGATTCAAGAGGTTTATAATGAATTTTTTAAATTGTGAAACTTGAATGAAAAGTGCCTTTTAACAGCTACATAAAGTAGGTTATCTCAGGCAACACATTTGTTATTGTTGCTACAGGAGGTATATGCCAGCTATAAATACCATTTATTAGCAGTGAATGATAAAGCCTCAGTGTAACTGAAGGCTTAATAGCAGAATGAATTAACTCCAGCTCATACTGCTGCAACTTTAATTCTAGCTTAAGGCATTATGGGGTAAAAACCTTTGGTTCCTGATGTATTTCACCAGTAAAGAGTCAAATGTAAATAGCCAGCTAAAATAAAATTAGCCAGTGGCTGCTGGTCGTTAGTATTTAGCAGTGAGTAGCTGCTCTAGCCATTTATATAGATGTTATTCTTTCTGAAAATGTAACAATTTTATGATAATATTTTACTTTTATTGGATGTTCTACCTCCATCTTTGGACTAAGTCAGTGACATGCACCTTTTTTTGAAACTTCACAAGATAAGAGAAAAAGCAGAAGTAAGCCATGCAGCTTTTATTGAGGGTGGGTGAGGAGAAAGAGGGGGAGAAACAACGACAAGAAAGAGCTAAAAATGCATTTGCACTATTTACTCGAAGTCCTGAAAACCACAATTCCTTCTCTCCTGGAAGCCAGGAGAAAGTGCAGACAGGTTAATGAGGTGCTAGGAGAATGGGTCTTTAAGAAACCCAAATATAAATGTTACAATTCAAGCCAATCCCTATCATGTAGTAGAAAGTGACATAGGATTTCTTTATTTTATGGGTCAGGAAGCTGGAAATACATAAGGATGAGAACCGCAACTTAGACTCACAAAGAAGGTGGACCAACCGTTAAGATGGAGATATCTTTATATAAATTATATTAAACAAATTAATCTTTTGTATGTCACTGTAACATTTAATTGTGAATTAGTAGTCTTATGGCTAGACAGATCTTCCAAAACATTATGAAGTTATAAATTAGAGCAGCCTTAAGGAAAAGGACTTGGAGCTGTTGGCTGACGAGAAGCTCAACATGACCTGGCAGTGTCTGCCTGCAGCCCAGAAACCAACCTAGTCCTGGGCTGCATTCCCAGCAATGTGAGCAGCAGGTTGAGGAAGGAAATTCTCCCCCTCTACTCGCCTCTCATGAGACTCTCCCTCTAGTCCTGAGTCCAGCTCGGAGGCCCCCAGTATAAGAAGAACATGGACCTGTGTTGTGGTTTAAGCCCAGCCAGTAACTCAGAACCATGTAGCCGCTCACTCACACCCCTCGCTTTCCTCCCCCCGACTACCGGAGGGATAGGGAGGAGAATCGAAAGGATGTAACCCCACGGGTTGAGATAAGAACAGTCCAGTAACTAAGGTATAACACAAACCACTACTGCTGCCACCAATAATAATAATAAGGGAAATAACAAGGGAAGGGAATACAACTGCTCACCACCCGCTGACTGATACCCTGCCTAACCAAGCAGTGATCTAGCCCATCTTGGTAACTGCCCCCCAGTTTATATAATGGGCATGACATGCTGCAGTATGGAATACCCCTTTGGCTAGCTTGGGTCAGGTGTCCTGTCTCTGCTTCCTCCCGGCTTCCTGTCCTCCCTTGCAGAGCATGAGTCTCAGAAAGTCCTTGTAAACATTACTGAGCAACAACTAAAACCATTGGTGTTATCAGCGTTGTTCCCTAGCTGAAAGTCAAAAACATAACACTGTACCAGCTAAGAAGGAGAAAAATGACTGCTACTGCTGAACCCAGGACAACCTGTTGGTGTGAGTTCAGAGAAGACCACAAAGATGCTCTGAGAGCTGAGGCACCTTTGCTGTGGAGACAGGCTGAGAGAGCTGGCCTTGTTCAGCGTGGAGAAGAGAAGGCTTCAGGGAGACGTTAGAACAGCTTCCAATGCCTAAATGCAGCTATAAGAAAGCTGGAGAGGGGCTTTTTACAAGGGCCTATAGGGATAGGACAAGGGGGGATGGCTTTAAGGTGTCAGAGGGGAGATTTAAATTAGATTTAAGGAAGAAGTTCTTCCTGTGAGGGTGGTGAGGCACTGGCACAGGTTGCCCAGAGAAGTTGTGGCTGCCCCATCCCTGGCAGTGTTCAAGGCCAGGTTGGGCCGGGCTTTGGGCAGCTTGGTTTAGTTTGAGGTGTGCCTGCCCATGTTAGGGGGGTTGGAAATGGGTGAGCTTTAAGGTCCCTTCCAACACAAACCAGTCTGTGGTATGATAAGTACCCCAATTACTCTTACACTTGAACTTAGCAGATAAAAAAAAAAAAAGAAAAAAAAGAAAAAAAGAAAGTTGTCAGTTTCTCTGTTACCTGCAAACCCCTAAAAGCCACTGCCTGTTTCTCATACCTTCTCACCAGAATGCTCACTCTCCTTCAAAGGTGATCTCTTTTTCTCCCTCAAAGCAGTAACTGTAGGAGAGATTTAATGATATGAAATAAACTTTGGCTAAAGGTACAGGAAAGAAGTAACAGAAGGTATTTTAAATCAAGCACTGCTTAGGTATTTTGCAACACAGAGTTATTCTGTACACATTCTATTAGTGACAAGTTAGGAATTAGTGTCCATGAGAAACAAAGATGGACATCAGGTGGCTACCAACAAAATCCTCTCCCATCAAGTCACCTGCTTACCTCCTTCATCAGCAAAATTTAGATTTCAGCAGTTGCATTTAGAATCTGTCCTCATCTAACCACCTAAAACATTTTGGAAAATAAGCTTAGATTTTTGCCATTTCTCTCCACAGAAGACCCTCCTGCAAAGGTCTGGAAATGCTACCCTTCAAAGTCAAAAGTTCTCCAGCTTCCTTGTACTGCGTGTAGCATTTGGAAAGGTGAAGATTAACCGCATTTGTAAATCAGATTCCTTTGCATTTGCTATGGTTGTGATTTACGGCTTTGTAATCTTCATAGCCCAAATTGCAGGGAAGGGAAGATGGATACTGGAAGAAGTCATAGCAGATGTGTTCACTTCTAAAAAAGAATGCACAACATGTGCTTCAAAATAAAAGCGCCATTTGGCAACGTAAAATATCTTAGCATCTGTGTGATTTTGTAACTGCAGTAAAATATTGATATGGCTGATAGAGCTGAAGTTCTGTTTTCCTCTTGTGCCCTTAGAGGAAGTTCCGTTTTCCTAATGTGGGATTGTATTTGTTCTAGAATTATTTTAATTTTTTTTTAATCTGTTCATATCATTTTGCCATATGGAATGACAAAACCATAAAAGTTCTAGTAACTGAGCAGGTAACTTTTTTTCATGGCCTCGCTCCATTGGGAAAATATTTGCCTATCTTTTTCCTAAGCCTAGTGAATTTTAATCTTAAAAATAGTATGAAATTAGTGAATGAATTTCTCTTAATTACCAGATAGCATATCTCCCTTTAATAGCATTGAGAATTTTCAAATAGACTGCAAATGGTCAGAAATGTCCAAATGGCTTTTTTACAGGTATGAGAGTGAGATAAAAACAAACCAAAAAGGAATATATTTACATGCACAGGTCCAGCACCATGTTTTAGACCATTATTTACAGAAACCATTTGTGAAGCACACATCTGTTCATGTTTCTTCCCTAGGTTTGAGAGCAATCATTTACACTTTGCAAGCAGTTAAAGATAATAGGTTATTAGAAGCTTCAAGATGACTACAAAATCCACGAATCTGTGAATTTTGTTCAAGCTTACAGAGGGACTTTCTGTTCTGAGGTAACTTAAGCATGAAAAAATCCTTCAGAAACTGTCTCAGAGCATTTGACCTCTGATGTACCTGGCTGGAACAGTCCAAGCACATAACAATGAAAATGAATGGGCATTACTGCATTAAATATTTCTTCTATTAAATAAAACTGTCGTTTCCACCCCCCCACCCCCCCACCCCCCAAAGGCCTAAATCTCCATTTCCAAATCAGCTTTATCACTTCTGGATCTGTGACAAACCAATTTTACCTCCTCCACACAGCCAATCACTGTGCACTATTAAAATAACACTGCACCTAGGTTTTGAGAGAGCCTAAGAGATTATGAATATTGAGAGTACTTCAAATGTAATTTCCTTCTCATAAAAACTTTGGTGTCTGTTCTGAGTGCTGATATAATATGTGGAGGCTGCAAGCTTGTTCCTCTAATCCATAGCAATTAGGTTCTATCAGGATATACTCCCACTCTCTGGTGAAGTTTTATGAATTGGGGGGCATGGGGGAGTGTTGAAGGAAATTTTAGCTTCTTAAATCAAAATGAAAACTGCCACGAGACTCTCATGGGTCTGTAATGGACTGTAAAAGAAAGTCTAGTGCAATCATATTTGCTGTCACTGTATTATCTACTTGATGCAAAAAGATTCATTCCTATTCAAGGTCTTTTTTGAAATGCTTACATTCCCATTAAGCTATGAAATTCCTATGCATCACCTTCGCATCGCTGAAACTACAGAATGGTGAGGAAGACTGGCAATATATACTTGTAATATAAGTTTACACTCAATAATGGAAACAAGTCCAAATTTAACGAGGATCTAGTTACTAGCATGGGCTAAAAGAATTTCACATGCAAAGAAACTTAATTCCTGTGATTCACACTGTTCGATTTAGCATTTCCTACCTAGTGTTCAGGTTGTTGCAATGACGTCACTTGCTTGTTACTTTTTCCAGTTTTCAGTTCTATTATTCTAAATTAACGTGGGTTACTTTCAGTATTTCACAAGAGATCTACAGCAGCTGCACTGGCAGCAAAATTCTTGGAAACCAGCAAACCCACACATGAACAATGTTTCTGTATTCCAGTAACACTTTCTGCTACAGTGACATTGGCTGCAGATAAAATACCTTGCTACAAATCAGAACTGTAGTAGAAAGCACCAAAAATAAAAAAAAAACAAACAAGTCTAAGCAAGTTTACTTTCTGCCCAGGAGACAGTTATCGTAGTATGCAGTACTTTGCAACAAAAAAACCTTCCTATGAAATATTAAAAGTATTTAAGAATCAATCCTCATGTTCAGAATTCATGTCCTTCCTGATATAAGGGTAGGATGCCTTCCTCAGATAACCGGCTAACAGCAAGCGAGCTACTGATACCTTCTGTGTTGTTTTTAATAAAAGCTAGGTCAATAATAAATCTATCTAGTCATAAGCATTACATTACAAACATGAGCCCTCCAGCAAATTATTGAATTGGTTCAATTGATGGATCCAAAAATATGTTTTAGCCATGGAATTCCTTCATCATTACTGAGGTTTTATTTTAATAACACCATTTATTGAAAATAACTCAGTTGTCTGCAACTGAATGTACATAATGTTAAAGTCCTGTACAGAACATACCATTTATACACAAAGAAAGTAAACATTTATATTATAGAGAGGATTTAAAATCCACAATCTCATCCCCATTTTTTTTTTTTTTTTTTTTTTTAGGAGCTTTCTTCGTTAAGTAGGGGGTTAATAGGATCTTTTACCAAATGAAGCTGAAAATGCTATGTCTAGCCCTTCCTAAAGACAGATAACTGCCATCTTCCGTAATCACCATTACTGTACAACAAAAACTAAAATCAAGAGGAAAATGATTGAATAAATATGCCAAGAGAAGTAAGGGCGCATTTATTTTATGGAACCCAGTGCAATGCAATGCAACACTCTGCTCAAGCTAGCCTGAGTGTAAGAAGCATTACTGATGCATTTGCTCCACGTCCTTCTCTCTGTGTTGGACAGTTAGGACCACCTTTGGGCGCTCACATGTAGTCCAGACCCTGAAATCTCACTTGCTCTGATCTAACTTGGCTTGTGTTACTGCTCACTGGATTGTGCCACATGAACAAAGGCAAAGAAGCAGGTCTAACACAGTCCATGAATATGCAATTGGTTTGATCCTTTTTCCCCCTTACGGTCTCTGTTGAACAGAAATACAGTAAGTGAAACCTTCTGAAAATATTCACTGAGCAAATGACTCAGTTAAAAAGTAGATACATACTGACTCCCCAAGAAAAGTATGTGGCTATTGTCTTAACGGACACTGAAGCAATAAAGGCTTGACAGGTGGAGTAGATATAGGCTTAGAAGAAAAATAAAGCTCTCATCAAGCTATTCAAGCCTTTGTTACTGTGGGGTTTTAGCTCCATTTTTGTTTACCTCCTGTATTTCAGCCTGTGGCTGAACAAAAGAACAGCTGCTGAATCTGATAATACTGTTCAGCTTAGGCATTGCTTAGCAAATCAGAACAGTGCTAAATGGCTTTACTTCATTAGACTGCAGATTTGCATTGCTTAGTCTGTACTTCACTGCTTGTCTGTAGATGCCTATACATTCATTTTGTAATATACATGCATTTATCGAAATACATACATATTTTAAAGCAAGGAAAGAATTACTGACTGCTAAAACCATAAGAAAGCAATGAGATCTACTGGCTAGAACAGGGTTATGAAATCAAGATTTGTAGGTTTAAATCAGCTCTGCTACCAACTGACTATAAGAACTTTGTTACTTAATAATGACAATATGCATCAAATGAGAATTTAATACAGAACTGCAGTGTGAAGGCTCTAGATTTCCACAGACGAGCCAAGTCTTACTAGGAACTGCAGCATTCTCTAGTACTGGATAATTAATTGTATTTAATATGCTACATGCCATTTAAATTAGAAACAAGGTTGTGTGTTTTATGTGGGATTAAAATTTACTTCAGTTACAGAATCTTGGTGCTTGCTTTTGTTGGTCTGTTTTTTTTTTTTGTTTGTTTGTTTGTCTGTTTTTTTTATTTTTAATTTCATTTTTATGAGTCTCTATTTATAAAGCCAACAAGCTGCTTAGAATTTCCCCATATAAATTAATTTCTGCCACATCACTGAGTCCCTTAGAGAGTCCATCAGGAGCCACTCTTGATCACTCATGTATTTTGAAAAAGCAGCTTAAAAAAGGAGAAACCACCAGCAAGGAAAAGAAATGCAAGCATGGCTCTGAGAGCAGATTGATATGTCATGGACAAAAAGATGGAAGAAACAATCAAAATGTTTAAAAAGCCCATTCAGATATAGTAAGTGAACAAACCTATTAACTCAGCTATCTATGGTCAAGAAGAAAAGAAGATTGACTGAAGAAAATAATTTTCAAGTGTATCATTAGAAGCTTTAGCAGAGCTTTATCTTTATCTTAGTTGCTTTCCCTGAGTTCCTGTAGGAAACAGTAATCATAGTTGCTTTCTCTCCCGTTACCTGAACAGTACAGTAACACTCCTAGATAAGGAACTTCTGTAATACCCCAAAACCAACAAAAATAAGCAACTGAGAATACCATATGTTTTCAAGTGAACCTCTCCTGTTTACTTATGAAGGATGGGAAGCCAACAGACTAAGGGAAATGCTGGGGTGTTTTTTAGGTGTGTGCACCTTTCAGAGTCCGTAAGACTGCAGGAGGAACTATAAGGCACAGAAACAGCCCATATCTCTTGAGCTCACCCAGCCTTAACCATTTGGAGATTAAGCAGTGATATTACCTACTCAGCAGAACTTGACTGTTAAACAATAACTTGGCCTGCAGCCAGAATGGGTACCTAGACAGAAACCTAGTTCTTACAGATTAAAACTGTTCTACAAACTCACAGTGACAGCAGGCAGCCTGGAGAGCTTTCAGAATGTTTGTATTCAAAGAACAGTTACTGCCGAGAAGCACCTTGCAGGTCAGAAAGACAAAGCAGAGGAAATAACAAAGTGCACTGATAGCAAATTGCCTCGGCATGCAGTGAAAATGGAGCATGTAGTCAAAAACCGGTGCTAACCTGTCGCATGTATCTGACAAGGGAGGAAAAGAACAGAACAACACTGTGCAGCTCTTACCTACGGAGAAGCTGCTAAAGAATGTCTGGATTTACTGTAAAAGTGACAATGATGTGTCCCATACTGGAGTCCCCAAGTGACTATAATTAGGAAAACTAGAACAACAAGTACAAATGAAGCTGTGAGCCTGCTGAATTGCTTTGATGCCTAAGCTTGGGCTCAGTTCTCATCATCACACTGCTGAACCAGCTCTGTCATTATAAGTGCCTTAATTTTCCCATGAATTAACAGACATTTCTGGCATTTAAATGACATACACATTTTAAGCTATATTTCCTGTGTCAGCCAAAAATGATGGTATTGTTAGCTTGGGTAAGCCTGAACATTTTTATTAACCGCCATTCCAAGTATATCCAAATGACTCAGAGGTACAGCATCACAGCCAGAGTTTAAATTTTGACCCTAAGTAATTAATCAAGTTCATAACTGTTCTTCTCATCTGAAACTTGTTCTTAGCACTTCAACCTCTGCCTTATAGCATTAAATTTAAAGTGAAAATGAGAATGTCAGCTCCCTTTTCGCTTTCATTAAGATGATTTAAATTATCCAGATTTTTTCCCACTCCCAAGAACAGCCAGCTTTTTTTCTCTGTTTTTTATAACATATACAAATTGAAAGAAAGCTGGCTTCCATAACTAACTAAACTGGAAGAAGTCTAATACTGAACATATTAACATCACACATTTTGTCTTGAGCTAAATTAATATCACTGCTGCCACCAAAACAGCCAGGGGACTAGTGTTTCTCAGTGCAAAAGTATTTACTTTTAAACATTAAAAACACAAAGTGCAGCATGAATGCTTTGATCGACGATATCCCAAAGAGATTAGTTGAGACCAGTTTAGCAAAGGTCAGACACAGCAGCAAACCCCACCAGTTCAGAGAGTTTCAGTTAAACTGAGTGGATGCTATAACATTTCTTCCATAGTTCTTATATTTACGAAGGCCTCCAAAGTACAGCAAAGAGAGGAAGTGAGAACGTCACACTTTCTTTTTCATGAGAGTGCTAGTGATGCTGTGACTTTTCTGTTGCAGAGTACTTTCCTGGTCCTCTGCTTGTGTTTTCATTGCAGATTCCCAGCAACTGGGCCAGAGAGTGCACGGACAATCTACTGGATTGCTGATGTGAGGTAAACAATCCTCTGCTCTTCAAAGGCACAACTACTGGTGCAGAAGATAATTAAACACTTGCTTTTCTCACAATACATTTAGAGAGGAGATTAAGCGAATAATGCTTGGAACTAAATCCAAGGCTTCATTATTGCCTGGATATCGTGTATATAGCAAGGCTACATTATTGCCTATATATATATCAGTTTTCTATATTATATATATATTAATATATATATTGCCTATATATCAGTTATAAATATACAGAAGAGAAACTGGGTATCAGCAAAGACTGGGATTTTGCATATTTTGAGAGCAGTAAGAATTTTCAGGTTTGCATCAGAAATACTTGTCTGAAATTAACTGAGCAGGTCATTGCACAAGAGCAGTCTCACTGTAACATCTGACTGCCTGAAATGTGAGGTCAGTATTGACTGGTTTATATTTTGCTACCAGTAAGATTTTTTTTAAATTAAGTATCTTCCAGAGGAGTATTTATTTGCGAAGCAAGTATTTCACAGTATCTCTCATTTTGACACTTCCATTTTGATAGAATACCACAGATCAGAAAAACATTCAATTTTATGTTACAAACTTCACATTAACAATTGTCTGTTTATCAGGCTCAAAGAAAAAACAGATTTTTAAAATTTCAACAGGTTATTTGCCTTTTTTGTTCTTTGGTACACTTTGAACTGCCCCTGTTCCCTTTTAGATTGTATGCAAAAACATGAGAATATTTCTGCCATATGGATAATATTACTTAAAAAAGATATTCTAAGTATATTAAATAGATCATAAACCAGTTATACATATAAGTACTAAATTATCAGCTAGGGGAAAAATAGTTTAATGACTGTATAACACATCTACAATACCTAAGCACAGTAGGCTACTCCCATATTGGCAGGTTTGGGGTTTATTTTGTTGTTTGGTTTTTCTTTTCCAAGTTAGATCAAGAAGGAAGACAAATAATGAAAAATGTAACAGCTAGCATTTTAGGCCCCTAAATCATACTCTTCTGACTATGGATGAGTAAAAGAGGAGCAGGAGGGCTTAAATCAAGACTGCTGAAAGATAAAAAAATCCTTTTCAGCTACAAATCCCTGGGAGCTCTCTAGGTAAAACAACTTGCAAAGTACTGTACAAAATAATAGTCTGTTCTGCTGTTAACAAATGTGACTAGGTTTTAAGCCCCAAAACCCACAAATAAGAAGCCCAACAAGATGAAAGGTGAGCATGGACCTTCCAGGAGAATCAAAGCTAGCTGCTTAACATTTTTAAGTGTGCTTAGCCATTTCAACTTCTAATTCTTAAAGCCATATCTTGTAGGGTACATCACCCTAAGAGTATCTTATTTATTTCTGATTCTAAAACCAATGGAAAGCAGAAGGCGAAGTGACAAAACAAAAGCTCCAGGATCATTTATGTAACTGAGGAATAAATAAGATGAATTCTAATGTCATCAGTGCCTCATTTCCAAATACAAAATTGTGAAACACAACCCCCACCTTCCTCCTGATTAGGTCAAACCTTTACCATTCTGAAAACAAACCTTAGCGTAGTTAATATCCATTACAGATAACTTTTCTTCACATCAGTGCATTGTGCATCTCTGCTCTGACATTCTCTGACATCCCTGAGTAAGAAGCACAGAGACTTTTGGCTTTCAGGCACAGCTGCTGTGAAAGGCCACTGAATAAAATGATTTTGCTACATTGTCCGAGCAATGACCTCATTCCTGACTAGGGAGCTAATTCAATTCCAAGGACTCTCACTATCAGATGCTGTCAATTTGTCCTTTCTTTTTTTAAAATAATAATATCTAATATGGAATGGAGTTACTAGGAAGTGAGCTGAGACCAGCAGAATACACTTCAATTAGAGGATAAGATGGAACTGAAATTTCTCCCCCTGAAGAAAAGATGTGATGGCTTTTCATTCATGTATCTGTAAAGGCTGTCAGTAAATAAAGTGCCATCAAATAAGGTGGATTTTTGCTTGAAGCTGGGGAAAAGTATTTTATGTATGTCTGCTTCTTATGCTAGTGAAAGAATGTAAACAAAATGAAAATCTTGAATACTGAATTTATGCCTTAAGAAGTCAACCTCCCTCCCAGTTTCTCACTTCCTCTTGTAAAGCCAGTTCAGAATTTAAACTTTTATAGAAATTTGTTTGAAGAGAGGAAAATGGCTTGGGAATTTACATTATTCACATATGAAAAAAATTAAAGAATCTCCTTTTTTTTTTTTTTTTAAAGAATGCTGCTTTCCACACACAATTATCCATTGTTTTCTGAGTTGTAATGGTTTTGTGCACACAAACATTTAAGATTTCACTTTGTAAATAAGCCTCAGACCAAATAAACCTGAATTACAACGTTCATAAATTGTTTCATCTCAGTAATTTCACTGTGAATTTCGGTCTGTTACTATTCTCTGTACTGTTAAATTCTTCTCCATTCAGAGAATGACCCTGCTTATGCAGGGATTTTCACATATCACAGTTTGATACATCCAAGTTGCATCATGCTCTCTGCTTCAGGAATGTCCAGGAAGTTTTGGTGGGTAGGATGAAGCCCAGCATTCAAAGCTGTCAAGTAAAGGCCTACATTACAAAATAGTCCTGTTACCTAATTTGCACTATTATTTCACAAATTGTCATTAGAATGAACACAAATGTAACACATTCAGACTAAGTCCTGTGGTTGGAAAAGTAGGATAAATGAAAAGATACTTTGCAAAATCAGAGGCTGCATTGCAATAAAGTTGAAAGATTTTGTAAACTTGGAGAGAGGCTCATAATAAAAGCACCAAAATAAATTCCAGTTGTCCAAACTGTCGGAAAATTTCCAGCTTTTCAGAGGTAACATTTATCTGAAAAGCAATGAGATAAACTTGAACTTTGGCGTGCGAGCATGAATCTCTGACACGATAGGACTTGCCCAGGACTCCCACGAGGGGCTGACTCACAGGGGGCGGAGCCAGGAGGAGTGGCACCAGCTGGGAGTGGCTAAAAAACCTTCCCAGGGAGCGCGGCGAACAGAGAGCGTCGAGGCAGAGGGTCGAGGCAGTTTGCGCGGGCAGGCGAGCGGGCAGGGGAGCGGGCAGGGAAGCGTTCCATCCGTCTCATCGAGAGGACTCGCCTGGAGTACAGGAGGGGGAAGGAGTGCTGAGAGACGTAGACGGATTGATTGGCCAGATAGATCATGGTTACAACACGATCGAAAGCTGTAGTGAGTACTAATGTGGGTATCCAGACTGAGCCTTCCTGCAGACATGCAGCTGTGCAGGTCTCTGGCTGCAGCGAATGCCTGAGCCTGGCACTTGTATTGGAGGGAGCCAGTGACACTGCTTGTGTTCGCTGTGAGCAAATAAATGACCTGCTCAGGCAGGTGGCTGAACTGAGGGAGGAGGTAGAAAGGTTGAGAGCCATTAGAGAGTGTGAAAGTGAAATAGATTGGTGGAACCACACCCTAAGGCAAGGGCAGAGGGAAGTGGTTCAACAAGCTATGGATCCCCTTCCCTCCTACCATCAGACAGAAGGAGAGAGCTTAATGGACAAGTGTTGGAGTCGCGGGAGACAAGCCTCATGCTCTCATGGTCAGCAAGCCTCGTTTATTTAGCAAGATACATCCACTTTTATAGCTTGCAGGGTTAGTTACATTGTCTGATAAGATACAGCAAAATCATTGGTCAGCCTGTGTCGACGCAGGGGTCTCCAGGTAACTGTGACCACTTCTTGTCTCAACATGTCTCGACATGTCCCAACTTGCCCAAGCAAGACCATTGTGCTATTCCAGCAAGATACCGTTGCTCTTATCTCAGCAAGATGCATATCCTGTTTCTTAAGCAAATCAGGGTAAACATTAACCACGAGATTGCTGTGCCCTGGGGGCCTACATTTCCACCAGCTGCACGGTATCATGCCCTTTGTTACTTAGCCATTCAGTTGTTAAGCTCTCTACACTTCCCCCGTTTTCTTTAACAGCAAGCATAGCCATTTTATGATTAAAAGCGTTCGATATCATTTTTTGTAAACACTGCATAATACACGGCAAAAGCAATACTGCTAATAATATTACAACCACCACCAAAACAATTTTTTCTATTAGGGTAACAAGCCAGGGAGATAGCCCGAAAGACGCCAGCCAATTGGTAAAGGGATCACTTGTTTCTTGTAACTTTCGCATATTGTTTCTCAACTGTGCCAATTGTTTGTGAATGGAGTTAGAATGGTCCGAGAGATTCATGCAGCACATACCTTCAAACTCATCACACCCATGACCTTGTGCGAGGAGTAAAAAATCTATGGCGGCTCGATTTTGGAGAACTGCATGCCGGACTCCTTCTAAGTCCATGGCTAGATTTGACAATATGTTTGTTGTAATGTTTATTTGTTTTCCTGTCCAACAAGCCAATTTTCTTAATTGAGTGAGAGCTTGAGCAGATGCTATACCCGGAGCAAAAATACTGGCTAAAATAACTTCAGGAGGATCCCAGAGCGTAACAATATCGGAGCACTCTGGGCCCAGTTGTGTGGTGGCTCTTTTACGGCGTATATGAGTTTTATTGGCTTTAAGAACCGTCATTATGTCGGGTACAAACATTGTTAGCTGGCCTATATAGCAGGGTCCCCCCTCCGGGCTTCTGGGGATTCCCTGCCACGCCCTATCACCGCAGATCAAGAAATATCCATCAGGCAAATAGCCTGTGTTGGACGTTACAATGGTTTTGTGTGTGATGTTTTTGCAATAAGCGGTCTCATTATAGGGCCTATTTGAGGAAACATTTACTGAGTTATGTGGAAGCCCAAAAGGGTCCTTCCAAGAGTCAAGGTGAAAACAATATTGTGCAGGCGCAAAACCAAGCAGGTTAAATTCTTGGATTTCAGAGACATTTTTTCTTATATTGAGCTGAAAGGTAAAATTGGTTGGGACGCCTATCAAACAGGTTCTAAAGGGGTCAGAAGCTTTAGCAAGAGCAAGGCATAAACTACTTTGGTTAACTTTTTCAGCCCAAGTGACCCACATGTTTTTTCGTTCCTCTATTTTGTTTAGAGTGTCCCAAGCTCCTGTATTGAGGCCGAAAACGGCGACAAATACGATCCCAATCTTCAGGTTTAACTTGCCACAAAAGCGGAATACCCACATCTTTACCGCACTTAATCTCTAGAGACACTGTGGCTAATGCGGTTTGAATCTGGGAGAGAATCTCCTGAACCCGATATTTCAAATATCGTTGTTCCAGATCTTCCCGGTTCTCGACTAATAGATACGTTAAGGGTAGATTTATGGGAGGAGTTATACCTGCCTCCGCCAGCAGTGCTCTATAAGGATTGTAATTATGATGGGGATTCCAGGTACAGTTTACACAAGCACCATGTGCCTGTAATTGGCTTTGGGACACCCAAACCTTTTGGTGACAATTTCCACACTTAATTTTGATCCAAGCTCTATGATAATCTTGTAAACACGCCAAACAACGACGAGCAGGAGACAAAATCCGATCAAATGTTCCCACAAGTTCCCAAAACAAATGGAGTTCTGCCTCTTCTTGAGTCGAATAGGAAAAGCGAATCCCAAAACGTCTTTCAAGTGGTTCCAGCAATGGACGAAGGATCAGCTGCAGGCGATGACGACGACGGAGTTCTGGGCTGTTAATTCGTTTGAGCAGCTCGAGTCCAGCGAGCAGGGATCCACTTGGGTCCAAACACCAGGGGCCTGACAGTCGCGATGAATGTGGCCTAATTTTCCGCATCGAAAACACTTCATTCGGGAGGCTGGAGCTGCTGGACGAGTCTGCGCAACTGCCGCCTGAAGAGGTGCAAGGGCTGCCAAAACTTGGCTTTGAACTTTAGATTGGGCGTTAAGGCCTTCACCAATTTTGTTAAGGGCTTCCACTACAAAAATTTGACTGCTTGAGGGAAGAGTATTTGCTTTATCTAAGAGGTCTTGAATTACCCAGTTGCCAGGAGCGGTAGCGATAAGGGAGCGTGTGACTTGATTACCATTTTGTATAACACACTGCTTTAGGAGTGCGTCCTGCATGTGCTCCGCAACACCAGCTTTAGAAAGGGCTTGCATCAATTTGTCAATGAATGACCCAAGGGGTTCCTCTCGACCTTGTTTAATATTCATATACATAGGAGGCCCCCCCGGCTCCCGAATTTTGTCCATTGCCCTTTTTGCCACCCGCATGACCTCTCTTAATTTTTCTACTCCTATACCAGCCTGGGCATCTGTTCGAGTATAATCACCGTTTCCTAGTAATTCATTCATTGTAATTCCAAAAAGGGGGTCTCCTTGGGCACGAGGTAATGCTACTGAAACAGCCGCTTCCTCCCCCCATCTTGCATCAAATGTAAGTTTCTGATGAGGGGTATAAATTAAACGAGCGATACCCTTGATGTCTACAGGCAGGAGAATCATTGAATTAAATAAATAATCAAGCATCTGCTTGGCCGGTTCACTAGTAACCCCAAATTGAGAGACTGTAGCTCGGAGTTGTGCCAATATTTTCCAATCCATTTGAGTGATATCTACCCTATGACCGCCGCCTGGTCGAGGGTGAAAAATAACAGGAAAGGCCATAGAAGTAGCAACATGGTCTTGTGCCGCGTCGGCAAGGACCCTATCTCCGTTTTCGACTCCGTGGCGTGCCAGAGCAGCCCAAACTTCCCGTCTCTGACTTGCCATAGCCTCCGCGAGGTCCGAAAGGGCTCCGGGGAACGGCTCCGTGGCATTAAGAGACAAAGGAAGGGAGTTTGAGACTCAGATGGTCCGTTTTCCATAATAGAGGCAGACGGGGGAGAGGGAAGAGGGGGAGGGGGGGGGGGGGGGGTATCCGAGGGGGGAGGGGGAGGAGGAGGGGGGGGCGGGGGTATCTCGACTGTCGAAACGGTCGGCGGATTAGGGGCAGAAGGATCATAGTGACGATTTTGATTTTGTGCCAAACGGGCACTTTCGGCCGCACGTTTCTCTGCCTGTACCATCAAGAGTTCGTTATGTATCAAGCGCCATAATTTAGATAATTTTTTAGCAATTTTATCATCGTCTAATGTAAGATCCCATAATTTATCGCCGTAGCGACGCCATTCCGATAATTGGTGAATAGAGTGGGGATCACTAAAAATACCCAGAGACCTAGCATGGGAAAGAAGGGCAGGGAGGTCCTTATCAAAATCTAAGCCTTTTACCCCCGACGACGGAGGAAGGCAGTAAAAAGATCATACGCCGCTTGCCTGTCCATTTTTACCGGATCCGTTGCACCCTCCAGGCGTCGGCAGCGCGTAGCAGCAGAGCCTGCCGATGCAGCACTCTGGGCCAAAGCAGGAGACGAGCAGCCCACCGATGTAGCACTCCCGTTCTGCAGAAGCCGTCTTTAAATCGAGACCTGCACCCAACGCAACTCCTTCAGGCAAAGGGAAGTGTCCCTGTTCGGGCGCCAGTTGTTGGAGTCGCGAGAGACAAGCCTCATGCTCTCATGGTCAGCAAGCCTCGTTTATTTAGCAAGATACATCCACTTTTATAGCTTGCAGGGTTAGTTACATTGTCTGATAAGATACAGCAAAATCATTGGTCAGCCTGTGTCGACGCAGGGGTCTCCAGGTAACTGTGACCACTTCTTGTCTCAACATGTCTCGACATGTCCCAACTTGCCCAAGCAAGACCATTGTGCTATTCCAGCAAGATACCGTTGCTCTTATCTCAGCAAGATGCATATCCTGTTTCTTAAGCAAATCAGGGTAAACATTAACCACGAGATTGCTGTGCCCTGGGGGCCTACATTTCCACCAGCTGCACGGTATCATGCCCTTTGTTACTTAGCCATTCAGTTGTTAAGCTCTCTACAGACAAGGATGGATGGAGGGAGGTTCCTCCTCGGAGAGGTAAGCGAAAACCCTCACAATCCCTTCCTCCCTCCCAGTTGCCCTTGAATAACAGGTACGAGGTCTTGGAAATTCAGGGCCAGGTGAATGGAGATGGTGAGGCAAATCTATCTAGTGAGTCACCCAGGGCTAGTCACTCACCCACATGCCTCAGAACTTCCCCAACCAAGAAGAAAAGAAGAGTAATTGTGGTGGGTGACTCCCTTCTGAGGGGAACAGAAGGGCCCATTTGTCGACCGGATCCACCCCACAGGGAGGTCTGCTGCCTGCCTGGGGCTCGGATTAGAGATGTTAAAAAGAAGCTCTCTGAACTGGTGCAGCCGTCTGACTACTACCCACTGCTGGTTTTTCAGGTTGGCAGTGACGAAATTATTACGAGGAACGCAAGGGCAATGAAGAGAGACTACAGGGCCCTGGGACGGCTGGTTAAAGGGTCTGGAGCGCAAGTGGTGTTTGCCTCCATACCTGTTGCAAGCGAGGGTGAAGGGATATATAAGAAGACTCTGCAGGTTAATGTATGGCTACGTGACTGGTGCCAAAGGCAGGGGTTTGGGTTTTTCAGTCACGGGCTGCTGTATGGGACACCTGGTTTGCTGGTGACAGGCGGGATACACCAGTCCCAGAGAAAAAAAAGGGTTTTGGGGCAGGAGTTAGCAGGGCTTATTGACAGGGCTTTAAACTAGTTATGAAGGGGGGAGGGGATTTAACTGGGCCTGTTGGGGACAAGCCCAAGAGGAACATGCTAGGGATTGAAGGATGGCGGGCTAAGGAGGACTATCAGTCTCTTGTTTCACTTGTGGGAAAGGATAGCTCTTTAGACCCTGTCCCGCAGGGGAAAAAGGGTACTAGGACTGGCTCCCTGAAATGCCTGTACACCAATGCACGCAGCATGGGGAATAAACAGGAGGAGTTAGAAGTCTGTGTGCGGTCTAAAGGTTATGATCTAGTGGCGATTACAGAGACATGGTGGGACAGTTCACATGACTGGAATGTGGTCATGGATGGCTATGTCCTTTTTAGGAAAGATAGGTCAGCGAAGCGAGGTGGTGGAGTGGCTCTTTACGTGAGAGAGCAACTAGAATGTATTGAGTTCTGTCCGGGGTCGGATGAGGAGCAAGTGGAATGTCTGTGGGTACGAATCAAGGGGCAGACTGGCACGGGTGATACAGTTGTGGGGGTCTATTATAGACCTCCTGATCAGGACGAAGGAGTTGATGAGGCTTTCTACAGGCAACTGGAAGTAGCCTCGCGACTACATGCCTTAGTCATCACGGGGGACTTTAACTACCCCGATATTTGCTGGAAGACTCACACAGCCAGTCATTCACAGTCTAGGAGGTTCCTCGAGTGCATTGATGATAATTTCTTAATGCAAATGGTGGACGTACCAACTAGGGGAGCAGCGCTGCTAGATTTAGTACTCGCCAACAAGGAGGGTTTGGTCGAAGTGGTGACGGTCAATGGCAGCCTTGGCTGCAGTGACCATGAGATGGTGGAGTTTAGGATCCTGTGTGGGAGGAATAGAATACCTAGCAAAGCCACAGTTCTGGATTTCCGAAGGGCCAACTTTGGCCTCTTCAGTCAACTGCTAAGGGAAGTCTCATGGGAAAGTGTACTAGGCGGTAAAGGGGCTCAAGATAGTTGGTTAGCATTCAAGGACCGCTTCTTCCAAGCTCAGGATCGGAGCGTCCCAATGAGTAGGAAGTCAAGTAAGGGATCTAGGAGACCGGCGTGGTTAAACAAGGAGCTGCTGGGCAAACTCAAGTGGAAAAGGAGAATCTATGGATTATGGAAGGAGGGGCTGGCCGCTTGGGAGGAATATAGGACAGTTGTTAGAGGATGTAGGGAGGCAATTAGGACAGCTAAGGCCTCCTTGGAACTCAATCTTGCTAGTCGGGTTAAAGACAATAGAAAGGGCTTCTTCAAATACATAGCAAATAAAACTAACACAAGAGGCAATATAGGCCCACTGCTGAATGAAGTGGGTGCCCTGGAGACAGAGGATATAAAGAAGGCAGAGGTGCTGAATGCCTTCTTTGCCTCTGTCTTTACTCCTGCAGACTCTCCCCGAGGGCCCCGGATTTCTATAGCCCCAGAAGGAGTCAGGACAAAGGAGGAGTTTGCTTTGGTAGATGAGGATTGGGTTAGGGATCAGCTATGCAATCTGGACATCTGTAAATCGATGGGTCCGGATGGAATGCACCCACGGGTGCTGAGGGAGCTGGCGGAGGTCATTGCTAGGCCACTTTCCATCATCTTTGGTAAGTCGTGGGAAACGGGCGAGGTGCCTGAGGATTGGCGGATGGCAAAGGTCACACCAATCTATAAGAAGGGCAAGAAGGAGGACCCGGGTAATTACAGACCGGTCAGCCTTACCTCCATCCCTGGAAAGGTGATGGAACAACTTATTCTTGACTCCACCACTAGGCATATCAAGGACGAGGGGGTCATTAAGAGCAGCCAACATGGTTTTATGAGGGGGAAGTCATGTATGACCAACCTTATAGCCTTCTATGAGGAAGTGACTAGGCGGAGGGATGATGGTAGAGCGGTAGATGTAGTTTTTCTTGATTTCAGTAAGGCATTTGATACTGTCTCCCACAGCATCCTCATAGATAAGCTAAAGAAGTGTGGGCTTGACGATCAAGTAGTGAGGTGGATCGAGAACTGGTTGAAAGGAAGAAGGCAGAGAGTTGTGGTCAATGGCGCAGAATCTAGCTGGAGGTCTGTGACTAGTGGAGTTCCTCAGGGGTCGGTGCTGGGACCGGTGCTGTTTAATATTTTCATCAATGACCTGGATAAGGGAACTGAGTGCACCCTCAGCAAGTTTGCTGATGACACAAAACTGGGAGGAGTGGCTGACACACCAGAAGGCTGTGCTGCCATTCAGCGAGACCTGGACAGGCTGGAGAGTTGGGCGGGGAGAAACTTGATGAAATTTAACAAGGGCAAGTGTAGAGTCTTGCATCTGGGGAAGAACAACCCCATGTACCAGTACAGGTTGGGGGTTGACCTGCTGGAAAGTAGTGAAGGGGAAAGGGACCTGGGGGTCCTGGTGGATAGGAGGATGACCATGAGCCAGCAATGTGCTCTTGTGGCCAAGAAGGCAAATGGCATCTTAGGGTGCATTAGAAAGGGAGTGGTTAGTAGGTCAAGAGAGGTTCTCCTCCCCCTCTACTCAGCCTTGGTGAGGCCGCATCTGGAATATTGCATCCAGTTCTGGGCCCCTCTGTTCAAGAAGGACAGGGAATTGCTTGAAGGAGTCCAGCGCAGAGCCACAAAGATGATTAAGGGAGTGGAACATCTCCCTTATGAGGAGAGGCTGAGGGAGCTGGGTCTCTTTAGCTTGGAGAAGAGGAGACTGAGGGGTGACCTCATCAATGTTTACAAATATGTGAAGGGTAGGTGTCAGGATGATGGAGCTAGGCTTTTTTCAGTGATATCCAGTGATAGGACAAGGGGCAATGGGTGTAAACTGGAGCATAGGAAGTTCCACATTAACATCAGGAAGAACTTCTTTACTGTAAGAGTGACAGAGCACTGGAACAGGTTGCCCAGGGGGGTTGTGGAGTCTCCTACACTGGAGATATTCAAGGCCCGCCTGGACAAGTTCCTGTGTGATGTACTGTAGGTTACCCTGCTCTTGCAGGGGGGTTGGACTAGATGATCTTTTGAGGTCCCTTCCAACCCTTGGGATTCTGTGATTCTGTGATAGCTTTGTTTCTAATCCTCAATAAATTTTGAACACACCTGATGTTGCCAGATTTGGTTATGCCTTAGATTTGAAATGTGAGCTCCTGTCAGCCTCTCCTTTTTATCCTTTTACTTGATTCTTTCTTCTTTTCCAGTCTAGCTTGGTTTTCCTTCCACTTAGTAATGCCTTAGTTTAGCTGCAATCTTGCTTAGCTTTTACTGCAGACCAGGGACTAACAAAGAGCCACCAATATTAACAACAATGACAATACAAGTTTCTCTGGTCTCAGAGTATGAGCTGAGCCTAGCTTTTCTGCTATTGCCAGAGACAGAAAGGGTAGCTTTTGTGTGAATCTTTGTTTATTTTGACTTGCCTTTATGTAGGTGGCATAAAATTCAGGTGCCAAAATCTCAGCACATTTATTCTGCTTTTTCCTAGATAATAAAGATGGCTAAAATAAAGAAATTTAAAAAATCTTCTAGAGCTTTATAAAGGCTTTTGTTGCTGGTATGTAAGTGGATCAGACCCAAGAGGTGCAAGTACTTCACTGATGAAACATGACTGTGAATTCCTCTGAACATTTGTACTTATTCCATCCTCACTAAACACAAATTAATCTCTGATGATACTGCAGAAAGATCTTGGCATTGATGTGATTCCAAAATGATAGGAGAAAATATTGAAAACCTTGCCTTATTCTTTGCCAGAGATTTCTTCAAAATGGTGGGTAAAGGATGAAGATATTTATTGTGTATTTTGTATCAATACTCTGTGTATAGAGACAGTACATTTTAATATTATGAGACAGGTTCCCTGAGTATTACAGTAAATATCAACATTAGTGAAGTGATGGAGATTGAAGGCTCCCAATTCTCAGGCAGAAGGTTTATAAACTCTGCCAAGACTAAGGCTCCCAGACAAAGATCTGTCTCTGTACATAAAAAACAATGAGGGATAGTCTTCAAAAAGTTTCCAACAGCACAAATAAAGATGAGGTGAGCATTCACACTCTGCACTACAGAAATTGAAATACCTGGTATCCTTCTACTGTTTCTTTATATCCAGACAGAGAAAAAGGCAAGTTGTAACAAGCTAATTTCTGTTTTCTTGATTTTTCTCTCTTCTCAATATTTAAGTATTCAGAAGCCTAAAAAGAAAAACATAGGTAGATCTTCACACTTCACATACTGATACTCTTAGAATGTGTCACTTCAGGTCTTCTGGACAACTTTGATGCATCACACTAAATGAAGAGCCCCAGACTGGTGCACAGATTTTTGCTCTGAAGGACTCAGTCTCCGTCTCAGCTGAGAACAACAAAGACTCTCCCACACACAAGTAATATCAAAACAGTCCACCCTAACAAGAGCACGCTTCTGTTATGTAAGTGGCATATGGACTTGAAACAAAAACACGTTATAAAGTGTAAGTGCACATGTTACTTCTGCCCTGCGCAGAGTTTCCCTAAGGCAGAGCTCATATGTAGCCAAGACCACTGCTGAATTTATCCACTAGAGACTAAACTCGTGTCTAACTACATCCTGGGAGACAATCCCCGCTTTTAAGAATTTACAACCGAAGGAGGATCAGAGAGAATTTGTCAGGGATCACAGCATCAGCCTGCAAGAATGCTGAATGTATGGCAGGCTGACTCAAGCTTGGTCCTTCCACCAAATGCCATCCCAGCAGATCCCAAAATTGCCTTGTTGATTCACTGCCATCAACACCAAACACTACAGTTTTCAGTATAACCTAGGATTTATCTGCTCATATTTACTTAGCACTTTGCTGTGGGCTATTTAAAATACTGTTCTACATTCATTTGTTGATACTTGTTTTCCAGTACCCCTTTATTATTCTCCAGCAGAATAGACTCTTGGAAACATGAAGGATAATGGCCTATTCACAGTCTTAGTCCTAATTAGGAAACATGTTTATATTCAGTGGAGAAATCAGAATCACATAATAAGAGTTGTATCAGCCATTAGAGGCTCACTTTAATCTCACTGAAACACCTAACTGGTGTAGCAAAGTTTAAAGTATTTATGACAAGACTGCCTGTAATTCTCAGGCTAGCAAAAAGATATTACACATCATTTGCATGACGTGTGAAGGAATATCCCTAACCTGCAATGCCTGGTCCTGCATATGTACCCATAGGGGAAAGGTAAGTGTGAACAACATTTAACTAGCTTAAATAAACTATAACAAAAGGGCCAGGAAAATAGCAAAGTATGGAGTATAGCATACTAGTTTTAGAAACTAGGTAGCCCTAATCAGTTGATGAGTATTTTTACTGTAACAGTGTTTAGAAACCCTCCTAAATCAGACCAGGATTATTGTTCCAGGTATTTCACAAACTCCTAAGATGAATCCTTGCATAAAGCTGGACAATATCTTCTAACCACTTGTAATATGGGCTGTGAGAGTTTACTCTTAACTAATGTCTTCCCTAAAATTTTCATGTGGGAGAGTTTACCACATTCAGTAATATTCTGGCCTGTAGAATAGCCTTAAAAAGGAAGAAAAAGAAAATTAAACAAGCAACAGAAAAAGAAAAAATATTTTCCATTTTACTAATTTTAAAACCTGCCTGTGACCTGCAGGAATCCTGTCCGTGGTTATGGAAAGTCTACAGTCATCCTAAGAGAAGGAAAAACAATTAGAAATTCGTAACAGTGGTTCTGAACCTGCCACTCAGAGAATCTTGCCTTCTTACTACAGAGCAGATTGAGAAGAGAGGATTTTGGTGCCTAAGTTCCAACCTTCATCATTTTTATCCTGCTATCATTTTCAGATTCCCCTGCTAATCCTGACAATAATAAAGTCCTCTAGAGTTTTCTGACATAGTATAATGTCTTGTTTTGAAGAGACACCTGAACCTGTTCTTTTGCTTGCTCTGGTTTTGCTTGGTGAAAGCACTTTACTAGCACAGATATACTGGTTCTAGTGCCTGAGCTCCTTCCTGAGCATGGGAATCTACACAGCAGTGCACTGGGCCACAGAAACAAATTTGAATCTTCTGCTGATGAACAGTAAAATGATTAGCATAAGAAGTTAAATTCTGGCATTGCACAGCTGCTAGGACCTCCAACACAACACATATTCAACCTTGTCACCCATGGGTTTCAATCAGGTGGCAAGCTGAGTGAATATATAACGTTTCACTGAAGAAAGCTTCATAAAAGCAGTGGTATACTAACTAAACTGTTAGTTGCAGAAGATCCAAGTATACATCCACCTTTGAACAGGGGAACTGTTTATTCACCACTTTCTACCACCACTTACATAAAAATGTTCTAGGTCTTAATGAAGTATGTGGGAGACATGTTCCCCCTGGTGCCAGTTTTCTACTTTGCCCTAAATAAGTATGCATTAGAGCAGATAAGTGGCTCTAGTAACAAGAGTCACACTGTTTTGGTACACTGGCTCCGTGCTAAATGTGTTTGTGGCCAAAGTCTGTACATATTCATGTTAGACCCCCTTCCTCCCTGAATAATACAGCAAAATTTCTCAATGTTAGTGTTGCTCATTTTGCTAGCCACCAGAATTCCTAAATTGTTAGCAATCAAACAACCATTTCACAGTGCCTGAGCTTTCAGTCCAAAACGGTTTCTGCAACAGTTGGAAGCAATCAATAAACTAATGAAGTTGAAATGGCTGTGAAGCAGCAAAACTTCGGTGTACCTGGAACTGAAGCTGTTTTTTTGGTACACAACTACTCTTTAAACTAATAAGAATGACTGCGTCTTTTTCTACAGTTCTCTGATTCACTACATCAAAAACCACTGCCTTTCTAAATGACTTCATTACAGAATGTCTTTCAAAGAGAGCAAAAGAAGAGCACAACTCTATTGGGTTATCCAAAAGATCCAGTTAGGCTGGAGCTTCTTGAAAGAATATAAGCAGAGAATATGTAGTGCATTACTCAGACTTTCTCTCAGCCTTCAACTATTTGTTAGGTTCATGAGGCTCCTGGAGAAAGAAGTAGATTCTGTGTACTTACCTATATTCAACAGGAACTTCTCTGTCATTAATTGGTCCAGCTTTGCCATGAGCATTTTTTTACAGGACACATTTAGCCCCAGCTAAGTTATGCATTTTAAGCACTTGGATTTGAAACTCTCAAGGTGCAGCCCATCCATTTGTTCCTGATTGCTCATTGTGTAGCACATTGATCCATGACTAAGGTTACTAGGTACTACAGCAATGCAGCACAGCTTGCTAACAAATGAGACTAACCTCAACAGACAACATGGAAATGAAATAGATGAGAAAACTCCAGCATGTTCAATAACTTTGAAATTAACACGGTAATGGCTCAGTGGAGTATTTCTAGTTCCTTCTAGTTTAGAGAAGTTAGGGTGGAATCACAAGGTTACAGCAACAGAAGAAAATACAAGAAGTTGCATTTATTTAGTTTCCCAGCCAAACAGTAGTTTGCTCATTCTAAACCATTTCCTGAAAAAAAAAAAAAATCCCCAAAAAACAACTCCCTATCTTAATAGAAATTGCATACTTTATTTGAAAATGAAAAGCAAGAGGAAATGAGTTTTATGTCATGATACCATTTTTAATGTTGCTAATAACCTGAAAATTTAATTTCAATCATTCTACAGAGTTTTTCCTCACTTTTTTTTCAGCAGGTGAAGTGAATACTTCAGAATGTTTAATCTTCTGATCACTGGAGAGGTGGAATAAGTCTCATTTTGTTTCTCTTGAACTACTTTTCAGTTATAAGAAGTATATTCTATAACTGTTAAAAAATTATCACTGTATTTGAAAGATCTACTTTATTAGCAGAAGCTAACTCTTAGAGTTCATATAACCACAATCTATTAGTGTAACTGTTTTGATGCTCTACTGTACAGTTTCAAAGTCCATATAGCCTGTCTTCAAAGTAATATTCACTTCTGAGTTGATTTTGAACTAATAATAAAATTATTTCTTTGAACAAAAGGTTGTTCTGGAATGACATGTTGCAGTCTCCAGTAGCTTTCATCTTCCCCTTGAGATATTCTGATTTACATAATGTTTTATCTGTCTTTTTACTAAATGCATATATACTTATATACATAAAATTCCTTTCAAAAGACAACCTTACATCTTAAGAACTCTGAATATGCAGCTATATAGGAGTCTGAATGAAAAAAGGCCACCAACTGTGAAGATTTAAAGAGCAGACTGACATCTGCCACCTCAGTATCTCCCCTAGAAATGAAGAAGAATATTGTACACTGTGGAATTCATTCATGCTGGCAAAGTACAGAACTAGCCAGGATGTGGTTTTTTATACGTACACACACAAACTCTTATAAAACATATATCTGACATAGGGTTGTTGTTGGCTTTTTTTTTTTTTCCTCTTTTTCTGGACTTTTGATTTGTTTGTTTGCTTTCTTAAGACTTCCATTTGGTTCCAAGCTAGGTATTTACTATTTTAGTTGTCAGGATTAAGGCTTCCACAGCAATTGATCTGGGGCACAATTAATTTAAAGATATTTTCCTTAAGCATTCAAGCCTCCCACATAAAGTCTCAAATTTAAAGCATGAAGGGAAGACTCAGAAACTGACAGACAATACAACACATTGAAAACTTGCTGCTGCTGCTAATTCCTTGTTTTAAAAAATAAGTCAACAACTGATCCAAATGTATAGTTTCATATTCAGTTTTATGTTGTGCCTAAATGCAAGGTTATAAAGCAACTGGTTACTGGTATATTTGGGTCTTTGTGCTAGGTGATATGCATATTCATACATGACGTAGAGGTTTTAAGAACTTACTGGAACAGAAAACACAGATACAAAATACAAAAATTATTCTTAGTAATTTTTATTTCAAGTGCACTTAGAAGCTGCAAACAAAATCAGTGAGTCAGTCAGCAACAGCATGAACCTATTACAGAACAGTTTCTGCTGTAAAACCATCTTGTACACAAACACAGAAAATGCAAGACCAGGAAAGAGAGAAAAGGGAAAAAGAAAAAATAAGAAAGAAGAAAGAGAAGGGCAGGGCAGGGCAGGGGAGGGGAGGGTAGGGGAGGGGAGGGGTGAGAAGAGAAAAGAGAAAAGAGAAAAAGAGAAAAGAGAAAAGAGAAAAGAGAAAAGAGAAAAGAGAAAAGAGAAAAGAGAAAAGAGAAAAGAGAAAAGAGAAAAGAGAAAAGAGAAAAGAGAAAAGAGAAAAGAGAAAAGAGAAAGAGAAAGAGAAGAGAAGAGAAGAGAAGAGAAGAGAAGAGAAGAGAAGAGAAGAGAAGAGAAGAGAAGAGAAGAGAAGAGAAGAGAAGAGAAGAGAAGAGAAGAGGGAAAGGGAAAGAGAAAGGGAAGGGAAGGGAAATGAAGGCAAGGGAAGGGAAGAAGGAAAGGAAAGGAAAGAAGGAAAGGAAAGGAAAGGAAAGGAAAGGAAAGGAAAGGAAAGGAAAGGAAAGGAAAGGAAAGGAAAGGAAAGGAAAGGAAAGGAAAGGAAAGGAAAGGAAAGGAAAGGAAAGGAAAGGAAAGGAAAGGAAAGGAAAGGAAAGGAAAGGAAAGGAAAGGAAAGGAAAGGAAAGGAAAGGGGAGAAAGCATAACAAAAAAACAAACCCAATATTTCAACTCAAAGTGGAAAAGATCAGGGCTTAAGATCAAAAAATAAATTAGTTCTTCCAAAAGTGATTTAATTTTGTATCAAAACAAAACATACATTTTTTAAACTTCCTTTAAGAGCAATATTTGTTCATGTTTCATGGGATTTGCCAAGATTTAATAGAAGACTTTTTCTCCTTTTAGTACATGCATAGATATGAAGTTATGTGAATTATTTTCTGCATATCTGCCTACAGGATATGAATGGGTTTTGCGCATGTTTGACACATATGTATGGACATCCCACACAACGATCTGCACAGCTGCTGCCTGGTAGTAAGTCATGTCAGTAGTAAACTCTCAGTTTTATATAGCTGGAATTCACTCTGGAATCAAACTGTTGTTCCACAGTTATAGACAAAAATGTCATCTAAATACCCTACCGCCCTCCCATTTTTGGTAAAGAAAAGGATAAGGGGAAAAACAAGTCTTAATGTTTAACTCAGACAATGCAGAGTAGGGTAGCTAGCCACCTGCTCATCTTAAATTTATGAAATTGAGCCCCTTCAGCTGTGCATCTCTAATGGTGCTATTCTGCTTCTTTCAGCCTTGTGTTTGTGAGGCTGTCATTCTGAAATCAGGTGCATATTTAAAATACTAAATATTTAAAAACTAGTGCAGATAAACAAAAAAGAAACAAAAAAGAAACAACCAAGAAAACCCAGCCAACAGCCCACCAACAAAACCCACATACATCAACTGTATCTGTACCTGAAAATCAACTTTTTCTAGAGCCATAAGAGCTCCACATGCTTTCAGTTTAGATACAAGTCTAAATGTTTAAATACTTCCATAAATGCTATGCAATAGCAATTTGTGGTTTACATAAAGCAATACTTAAAATAGTCTTTGAGATCAAAGATTCCTTTAATAAATCCACAATTAATTCATTCTTAATGGCGCAAGAGCTTTGATAGTCTTATTCTAAACATCCAGAGTTTGCCAAACCTCATTTACTTTTAATAAGGTGGCAGATATTTCACAGTGTATAACACTTTTATAAATTTTGTGATATAAAGGCTAATTACAGATTGTGTTCCTTCTATTCAGCTGGGAGTACACAAGCTTTCTTGTGGCATATTTGGAAGACTACAATTATTTAGTATTACCTAATCCCCAAGGAAGCGAGTTCCAAAATGGCAAATTGTCTTTCTTTAACTCTTTCATAAAACCAAAGAAATTATAATTCCCACAGCAGTTTAATAGACTACTTCATTTAGTGTGCAGTAGGACAAAGCGGTCAGCTGACACCTTAGCTGTTTAACTCCACAGCACAATTTAGTTAAAACATTGCGTACCAACACTTTCAAAGGCCAAGCCATCAGTGCATATAGCTCTTCAATGCTATCAAGCAAAATACCAAGCATTCTTTTATTGTTTCCGCTTTCTCTGTGAAATTCTTGTGTTTCAACACTTTTTGTTAGGGTGAGACGGGTGGGGGAGAAAATGAGTAATTATTCTTTCACACTTCTCAAATGGAATCTCTATCAAATAACTAAAAATATGCACTGTAAACCAAAATGTCCAGAACAAAACCTTTATATCTAATTGAACTACTACAAGTGCTTCTGTGCAAATATACATCAGCAGAACATGAACAAATTAAGACATTTATTTTTTTTTCTTTCTTCTTTTTAATATATATGTTCCTTTAATACCTGTCACAAAAGGTTTAACCTCATGATAGATTCTAGACATCATGTGATTGAAAAGACTGGTTATAACAAAAAATTGTTTCAAATACTAATACAGAATTGCTGCCTCCAGATATCATGTTTAGCTTTCTCCATTTTAGATTTCTAAAGCAAGGGATTCTATTCAAATTCCTTGGAGAACTAGATCTATTGCTTTTGTAACCAGCATGAAAGACTTACTTCCAGCATCTAGTTGGGCATATATGCTGCTAGACTTCTTGACATGTTTACTTTTCCTTCAGCAAGCTTCCAGTTTCCACTCACAAAAGAGGTTCTGATTTTAGGGCAGATAAGGATTTTTTTCCCATAAACATTATTAAATCTCTAGAATCACCCGATATTATCACAAAATCAATGACTTAAGTGTTATTTACTAAGTGAGTATTTGCTTTTCACAAAGTCCAAGGAAATTATGCAGTAATAGAGTATTTGCCACAGTAACATTTTTATCATAACTAACACAGGCTAATATTCTGTGTAAAATTACTACCATGAATTAACTTTATGTCTGTAGAAAATGAGATTGTATGTAATTACTGATTTCCATTCACAATAAACTAAGCAAATTATCTTCACAAACATAAATGCGCCATAAATTTGTTTTGAGGCGTAATGAAGAAATAAATTTGTGAAAGAAATATGGACTGAATCTGCCAAATTATTGTAAATGATAGCTTCTTTAAAATTAAGGCATGTAATTGCAATTGGAAAATGTTATCCTCTTAATGGTTGTATTATTATTTAGGTAGACCAATAATCCTCTTTGCTGATGCCTCATTTCTAAACTATTGGCAGATTTTATGCATTTTAATATCAAAATGCCATGCGATCTATAAATAGAATGATTTACCATTTGCAGGATTAGGTTTGTCCTAATGAATTTTAGAGGATTTTAAAAATGGAGATAAAAATGCCTAGTAGAAAGTCTCACATTTTTTTCTCTCATATTATTTAACTGAGTGTACTCATTCAATAGAAAAGATTGTTTTAACATATGGTTCCCTGAGTTTAATGTTAATGAGTGAAAATCACCACACTGAATATGACATTTTAAATCAAATAAAGCAATCAGTTTGATGATGTTTTAACAATTGCACATTACGTCTTGCAATAAAATTAAAAAGTTAACTTCTTTAAAATGCTACAGAAATTAAAACGCTCGTATTGTTATAAGGCATCAGCATTATTTGACATTTCAAAAGCACTATATCATGTCTGATATGCCCTCTCTCTTGTTGATGACCATGCATTTTAAGACATAGTTAAGATTTTCAACTGCTTTTAAGAGGCCAAGCTTGTAAAAACCGTTCAGGTTTCAGGATATTCAGTAATGTTAGTAACAGTACAGAATTCATCAGCAAACTGCTACTAAAAATGTGAATTACCTCTCTCTCAAAAACTATTTTTGCTCATAACCATTATACTACTTTTATTTCTTTAGAATACATAAAAATAGAACAACAAAAAAACCCACATCAAGTTGTCATTTTAAGCAACTGGCAGTCAAATTAATAGAAATTACTACAAACAGTTGTATGAGATGGCTTTTGTTGCTGCCATAATGCCTAGCAGCTCTCCAAAACAGCCAAACAAGTATTGTACACAGCGAGAATTCAAAAAGGCACCTGGAAATAGAGCACAATCATTATGTCACGCTGCTAGACATTAGACAAGCAGGAGTCACATCCCAAATTTCCTCCTTAGCACCTACTTTTTTTAGAGAAATAAGTGCCATAGCTGGCGAAACAAATCTCCTCACATGAGGGTTATCAGGATTGCTGCCATCCTTGTGGCTACCTTGTCCCATCCTGTGCAGGGCCCCTTTCTCCTTCTGTTTTCTTCTTTTACACCTACCGCAGCCTTGCATTTGGGAAAGAGAATCTAGCAAGGCTAAATTGTGAAAGAGACATAGAAAAAAAAAGTGTTTTAGAAGCTTGCTTTGCTCTGATAGATTCACATTGGAATTATCTTAAAATAAAATGTATCACATTTGAGAATCTCTATATAATCTATACATTAGCTGAAAAAGTAAAGGAAGGATACAGCAATCTTTGTCTGTCTGTACTCTTCATACACTTAAACCAGCTTAGACCAAATCAACTATTTTATTACTGAATTAGGCAAATTTAATTTCTTACTAGGTATGTTAGCACTACACCTAAGAGATGGGGGGAAGCTTTCCTCATTGCCCACAAAGGAAAAACAAACCTACAGTCAAGCAGGAGGCTGAAAGTTTGTTTGCATTTTCTCATTTCCAAGTAGACTAAGTCAGCCTCACCATGTTCTAATGAAAAATAAAATGGAGCTAAGTTGTCATTTGGAAGAATTAGCTTTGCTTTTCGCTACAGTTATTAGCAGTATAGCTTGGTGGTTTGTTTGTTTTTTTTTTTTTCAAACAAGTAGAGATAGAGTAACTTAGAGGTCACTACAGCTCTCTTAGCCCTCCAAACTGAAAAAAAAAAAGCCATTTCTTATGCCAGTCACAAACCACTGTCTGATGTCGTTACGGTCGTCTAAGAATTTAAAAAGCCAATTTTATCTTTTTATGAAGTAGGCTCTAAATCAATGTTAAAGTTGTCCTTCCTTGTTGGAAGGGAGACTTAATATTATCTTCATTCATAATTTTCTTTCAAACTTACAGATGTCCAAGTCTGGGCCTCACAGTAAGACATAATGGAAAAGATAACGAAAGTACAAAGTAGAAAACAGTACCCTTGAAGGTTTTCCTGACTAAAAGTAAGTATGCTACACAACATCTTTTTTTTTTCTGAAGAAGTGGAATGTTATTTCAATAATAGACTGTAGGTTAAAAGTCTGTTGAAATTCCTAACATTACCCCTGAACTAAACAGAAATTTTTTGCTAAATATTTGGAATTTCAAAGTTTTATTCTGGGATGGTTCATGAGTGCCACAAGAAATCATAGGTTCTGTATCCAGCTCCTTGCCCTCCCTCTCTTACATGCAGGGTCTTCAGCAGATGTCTTCTGCATTATGAACAAACACACTAAAGATTCCTCACAGCCTACTCATGCTTGAGCTGTAGTATCTCAAAGCACAGAGTTCAGCTCTGCTCCTAGTACTGAATTACTGCCTTTATCAATGAGGCAAACACTCCAAGTGGCAACAGCTGAGTTAATGCTCCCGCCAACTACTACATAAAGCAGTGGTAGTAAAACAGAGTATATTGAGATTCCAGCATAGTAAATTAGTCTGTAATGAGAAAGTGATTCTCAGTCATCCAGATAATCCAGAGAGATCTTGTACTTTCCTGACTGCCCTAGGCATAAAAAGTTTGAATCTTAATATGAAATCATTAAGCTAGTTTGTTTTGATTTTTGTCAGATAGTTCTGGAAGAACACAACAGGTAACTACAGATGACCAGTAATTAATGAGTAATAATAAATAGTAACTGCAAATAATCTATGAGATGGGAAAAAGACAAATGTATCAGTGAGCAGAATCTGCACATTTTGAGTTTATTTCATTGCTCACTGAAAGCAGACAGAAAACCCACTAAATCTAGGGAAAAGGGCAATTTAACCTGCAAGTCCCTATTGTCTTCATTCCGTATTAACCAGATGGTTTGACATTATATACAGACCACTAGGCTTATTAACATTCCCAGTCTGGCTTCCCCATCATACCCACTCAAATCAGGCTTAGCATGTTCATGCTGATCTAAGAGATCCCTGATGTAGTAGTGGGAGAGTAGTTCTATTCTACCAAGAGAATAAAGTGGAAACTCCTTACATTATACAGTGGAACAGGCTGTCCAGAGAAGCTGTGGCTGTTCCATCCCTGTCAGCGTTCAAGGCCAGTTTGGATGTGATTTGGAGCAACCTGGTCTAATGGAAGGGGTCCCTGCCAGTGGCAGGGGGTTTGGAACTGGATGAGCTTTAACGTCTCATCAATGTTTACAAATATGTAAAGGGTAGGTGTCAGGATGATGGAGCTAGGCTTTTTTCAGTGATATCCAGTGATAGGACAAGGGGCAATGGGTGTAAACTGGAACATAGGAAGTTCCACGTTAACATCAGGAAGAACTTCTTTACTGTAAGAGTGACAGAGCACTGGAACAGGTTCTTTTTAGGTCCCTTCCAACCCTTGGGATTCTGTGATTCTGTGATTCTGTCCCTTCCAACCCAAACCAGTATATGATCTTGCTTTGCCTTTTGTGAATAAAACACTCCAATGACAATTCCTAACTCCTTTATACAAATTAAACACTTATGTTTTAAATATTGAAATCAATCTGTGATTCAGTATCAAAATTATGAAGCAGTGTGGGCTGGAGATCAAAAGATTAAAGACAGACTGATGCCTGAAGTGTCATTAGAGAGAAAAGGGCACTTCGTATTTGATTCCTTACTACCTTGTGCTCTGTTGAATATTCAAGTGCAAGGGATTTAGTCCCAATAAAGGTAGTTAAGGGTTCATTCTGCATGGAAGAGAAAAAAATTCATTTATCAGATGTTTTAAGAGGATATTACAGTGTAATTAATATTTTCATGGACTTTGGATTTTAGAATTAAAGGAAATACTGTAAAATAGAGATACTGCTCATAAATGTGGATGTCTTCCCGTGTAGTTTAATGCCAGGCCAGATATTTTCTATTCCATATGCAGGAAACACAATAGATGTCTTTGGGACCTCACAGATAAACTCAGCCCTAGAGGGCTTCACTGCAGACAACCATAAATTTTTGCAGTCCTGAAGTTATGTTTTAAGCCAGGGGCTGCACAGAACCACAAATAGTTCCATAATGCAGATGAGAAATAAAGACAAATATTTACTTTCAATGAGATATCTGTCAGGACAGCTTAGCTAGATTGATGTATGAGTTGATGCCTCTTTTGTCTCCTTTTTCTTCATGTATAAAATGTGGAAAATGTATTTTGTCTGATATGTGAGACTGTTGCAGGACTGATTAATTCATTAGTGTTCACAGAAAACTGTATTCTGAGCATCAAAGTGTCCCAAGAACTAGTAATTTCTCTATAGTCACTGCTCACTGTGTATATGAGGGAGTGATTAAGGGAATTTGCCGCTGGTTGAAATAGAGCATCTCAACCAAGGTAATTCTCATGTTGTTGCTCTTATTTCTTATTTCAGGCTATTACAAAACAAGAGAGCAATGAAGTCAGTGAAAAACTGTATTAATCAAAGAAATTTAAATGCTTTCTTAGAAGTTTAAGAGTTGGTGTTCTGTATTTAAGCAATTTTGGAGAAAGGGATAGAGGTAAAAAATAAAATAAAATAGAGTTCCCAGACACAAAATGCATCTTTGCTGAGAAACAATGGACCATGTGACATGAGCTGAAGAACACCAGTGTAGTAACATATGCCTGGCACTCATGCACATTTCTTTTTCCACAGAATACAGAAGAAATGCGGAGAACTTATGGAGCTGTTGATGTAAAAAAGACCCAATCGAAAACCAACAAAACAACCCCCAGAAAAAAACACTATATCTGCAGCATCTGTCAACAATGAGTACTTAAGTGTATTTCTCTACTTACTGTAGTTTAGAAAGCTAGCCATAGGCAGACAGTGAGGAACTGTGGTTGAAAAACACTTGGTACCAGGAAGAGCATCTCCAGTGCAATGCCGTGTAACATAATCTGAAGACTGCACAACAAATGTTTATAATAGATCCATTCCTACTTGTATTAATGGTGCTTTCATGCAAAAGCCAGTGCAAATAACTGTGGTATAGAAGAAAAAGTACCTGTGTTGCTGAAACTGTTGCCCAAGGAAGTTTGCAGTTTACCTTATTGAATGGAAAAATAGGCTTTTACATGTAATATCTTATAATAGTCCAATCTTTTATCTACCTGTCTTCTCTACTGCATATATAAAGTACAATTTTAAAAGAAAAAGAAAAAAGAAAAACAAAAAGCTTGTAGGGAAAGGGAGAAATATTAGCAAATGGATCCTAGAACATTATCTCATCTCTTGCTCATGATGCAGACTCTGATTACGTGATCACGTATTTATGTCCTTAGCATTAGAGGCTTGACATCCTGACCAAATAAGTTCCCAAATACCTCAAAGGGAGAGCTAAAAAACCCTCCAACTTCATTGAAAGAGTTGACAATATCATGTAAATGAGGTAGGAGTTTTAATATGAAATAGGTTTTGCACATCATCACCTCTGTTTCAAACTCTATCCCAAACATGGCAAAATGAAACAGACATGTATTGACTCACATCTACAGGCATTCTTCCTTTAATAGGAATCCTGAAAAGTTGGTGTCTTTTGATACAGCTCTAACCAAAAACTTGCATTCAGGATATAAAACACTTGAGGCATAGTCAATGAACAAGGCATGGCTTTGAGTCATACATCTGGCTCATTTCATGTTGGATTTTACTTAATGAATGAATCAGGGTTCTGGTAATAGAACTGAAGAATAAAAATAATTTAAAACAAATGATAAGCCAAGTTCTCAGGTGGTCAGTGATTCTTTAGTGATTCTCATGAAGGCAAGCATCTGGACCAAATGTATACATTCACTCCTATGTCTAAGATTTCTACGTATCATGCAGGAAAGAGATTTTTTTTTCCTGATGGAAATTATAAAATTCCCAATTTAATAGGGATACTAGAGGGCAAAGAACTCATTTTAATTCAGAAGATACATTTGGGAGATTTTACTATGATAACAAGAGTATTCCAAAATTTAAAAATTATTTTCAGTCATTACAACTTTGAATGAAAACTAAAAGAGAGAATAACTCCTCCATTTATTGCCTACATGGAATTATTTCCCTCCAGCTCCATACAGACACTAGAGTCACAAAACAAAACAAGATTTAAGAATAAGACAGTTTATACACACAAAGAATCCCTTTGTGGTAAGTGCCAACAAAGAACACATTGTCCATTAATTGCTGGTCTCTCAGTCTAGACCATCTGTCTGTGCGATGTAATGAAGGCTGGCAGCATTGCTGCTATTTGCTCAATAACTAAAACTGGGTCTGAACTAAACCCTCCTCACTGTCTCGTTACACTATCAGCTTGACTTTTGTGAACTGAGATACAAATGCAGTTCACAGCTACCTTTTAGCAGCAATAGCTAAGCTTGCTGTAATGTGCCTTAAGTTGAGAACAGAGGGTATTAGCAGGGATAATGAGAAAGAAGTGAAATCACCAACCACACCTGAAAGCAGAGTGCATTATAACTGCTGTGCTTTCACATGGCATGAATGTTCAGTGGCTATATCGATAGCTAACTCTGAGAATTCCTGAGCCATTATGGGGGTTCACACTCATTCCAGTACTAGAACTTGGAATATATTTCTACTTGTGCAGATGATCTATAAGAGCTCTTATCTGACTGATGTTTGTAAGCAGCTGTGAAAGTCTAAGTAGTCTTAACTTAAATACATGGATAAAGACATACCAGAGCACTGGGTAGCTGCATCTGATATTAAAATAGTTGTAAGTCACAGGATCTTGGCAGGAAGCAAGGGAGAAATTATATTTACCATTCAATGTCAATACACAAAAGGAAAACACTGAAGGCAGCACTGTGGAATTTGCACTCCACTGTCCGTGGAAGTGACATGCCATATTGAAAGTACTCAGGAAGAAATTTTCTTGCTTAGAGTTTTTGAGGTGACAGTGAAAACATACAGCCTTCCGTACACTGCACATTCTTCCTGCTTTGTGGTGCCCATCTAACTCTGTAGGTGTGGTGAGCAAACACTGATTTTATTGCTCACTCTCTGTGGCCAAGTCATATCTGAGCTAATCCTCAGCTGGTCATCTGCTCAAGAGGAAGATGTGAGTTATCCTTGAATTTGTGCCTTCCCTCCAGAGAAAACATACATTGCTTAAAAGGCAAGAAGATATAAGGAGGATCTGCGCAGCTGAGTATTGAAGACAGAGCTGACTACAATTCTGTGGCAGCAGTCCAGTTACCACTCCTGCTAGCACTAGCAGTTTTAGGATATGAGTGACAGAGAAAGAATAAGCCATTTTAGTATATATGTAATTCAAACAGATCTCTGAAAGAATGTGGCCATGTTGCTGCAAAGCTTCCCTTTGGAAAGCTTGATTCATCCGGTCCTAGCCTGCTGAGGAGCACTGATGATTTTTCCTTATTTTCTGGCTTCAAGATCAACTGGGAGAGCACTGAGGTTCCTCTGTTTCCTAGAAATTGCCCCAGGAAACCTGTCTTCACCTTGGAGGTGGCATTTCCATTTATTTATTTGTTTGTTTATTTATTTTTAACTGCCAGAATATTATAAAGCACTAAGGTATTTGGGATTCTCAATAACTCATTGAAGGGGCAGCAAATATTTTTCACCATTAATTATAATCCTGCAAAGAGATTTTGACAGATGGAAGTGACTGAAGCTATTGCTATGGGGAAAGGTCAATTCTATTACAATTACTTTCACTCCAAAAAATTAATTATTAGCTGCTGAAGATACCTTCAAAGAGTCTGAAGAGGGTCTTTTTTCCCCCAAAGTTGGAACAACTGCTCATAGAGTTCCTATCAGATGGAAAAGGCATTACTGTAATCAGACCAAAAAGCCAGAGATAAATCATTCTGACTAATCTATATGCCTAGAAAAATGTTAGAACTTTTTTTTAATTGACTCAAACAGATCAGTTATGACATCAAATACTTACTAAATTATCCAGTGTTCCATTCTAGCAGGGGTACAAGTCTTATAAACATGGGGATTACATAAACTGGTTCTCGTATCAAGGAGTCTAGTAGAAGTAACAAGTTAGGAGAAAACTAGTGCTCAACTTTAAGCTTCTAAGTATGATTTCTAAGCAGTTAGCTCAGATACTGAGGGTTAGACCTCCAAAAGTAAGCAGATTCTCACTCCTGTCACTGCAGCAGCATGCATGCTATACTGCCCCTTAGAAAGGACTCTGGAGTTTGAAAATTCTGGTGTGAATTATCAACTCTATTCCAATGGGAAAGCAAGATTTACTCCTCCCCGTATTTCTCTTAACTTCTGGTGCAATGGTCTAGAAAAAGCCAACAGGGGAGCTCCCTTCCCCTATTTGCCAGAGCAACAGTAACAGAGGATCAAAAGTTCCCTGAGAAATTGACGAAACTGTAATTCATCAATGGACAAAACAGATCTGTTTTTCTAGGCTGCCTGTTCTTCCATGGTGTGATTTAAATGAAATCCTACAATAGCCAACATTTTTAGATGCCTGCATGAGCAGAAAGATGTGGCCTCCTTCTCCGAGCCCTGGGACTGTAACAGCTGATAATACAGTCAACGGTATAATACTGACTCTAGATATATTTGAGCACTGTCTGAAACCTGACTGTGCATGACTTTCGGAGAGCATAAGCCATGAAAAGAATGTTTGATGCAGCCTAAAACTCCCAATCATCTTTCTCATTTTTATAGTTTCATAGTCTTGTAAGCTTGAAAATTCCTGAGAGAACATGTGGTAAAATAAAAAATAAATGTAAGAAACATATTCTTGAAACTGGTGCCAGCCCAGTGGGACTGAAAATGTGTTGTGCAAAGATACAGGGAAGCTAACAGTAGTACAAGAATACCCATCTTTCAGAAAGTTAGAAGCTCAATGTATTTGCATGAGACAAAGAAAAAGCAAGATGGGAAATATGAAGCTATGTGACTGAGGTTCTGAATGACTTCTTTGCCTCGGTCTTCACTGGCAAAGGCTCTGACTGCACCACCCAGGTCTTAGAAGGTAGAGGCAGGGACTGTGAGAATGAAGACCTTGGGCCCACTGTGGGAGAGGATCAGGTTCGAGACCATCTTAAAAATCTGAACGCGCACAAGTCCATGGGACCTGATGAAATCCATCCGTGGGTCCTGAAGGAGCTGGCGAATGAAGTTGCTAAGCCACTGGCCATCATATTTGAAAAATCATGGCAGTCAGGTGAAGTTCCTGATAACTGGAAAAAGGGAAATATAACCCCCATTTGCAAGAAGGGGAAAATGGAAGACCCGGGGAATTACAGACCAGTCAGTCTCACCTCTGTGCCTGGTAAAATCTTGGAGCGCATTCTTCTGGACAGCATGCTAGGGCACATGAAAAACAACAAGGTGCTTGGTGACAGCCAGCATGGCTTCACTAAGGGGAAATCCTGCCTGACCTATTTGGTGGCCTTCTATGGTGGGGCTACAGAACTGATGGATAAGGGTAAAGCAGTTGATGTCATCTACCTGGACTTGTGCAAAGCGTTTGACACTGTCCCACACAACATCCTTCTCTCTAAATTAAAGAGATATCAATTGGATGGATGGACCACTCGGTGGATAAAGAACTGGATGGATGGTCACACACAAAGAGTTGTGGTCAATGGCTCGATGTCTGGCTGGAGACCGGTAACGAGTGGTGTCCCTGAGGGATCGGTGTTGGGACCGGTCTTGTTTAACATCTTCGTTGCTGACATGGACAGTGGGATTGAGTGCGCCCTCAGCAAGTTTGCCGATGACACCAAGCTGTGTGGCCCGGTTGATATGCTGGAGGGAAGGGATGCCATCCATAGGGACCTTGACACGCTTGTGAGGTGGGCTGATGCCAACCTTATGAAGTTCAACCATAACAAGTGCAAGGTCCTACACCTGGGTCTGAGCAGTCCCAGGCACAGCTACAGATTGGGCAAAGAAAAAATTCAGAGTGGTCCTGCAGAAAAGGACTTGGGGGTCCTGGTCGATGACAAATGAACATGAGCCGGCTTCAGTGTGCGCTCTCAGCCCAGAAAGCCAACCGTATCCAGGGCTGCATCAAAAGGAGCGTGACCAGCAGGTCGAAGGAGGTGATCCTGCCCCCCTGCTCTTGTGAGACCTCACCTGGAGTATTGTGTGCAGTTCTGGTGTCCTCAACATAAAAAGGACATGGAACTGCTGGAACAAGTCCAGAGGAGGGCCACGAGGATGATCAGGGGACTGGAGTACCTCCCGTATGAAGACAGGCTGAGGAAGTTGGGGCTGTTCAGCCTGGAGAAGAGAAGGCTGTGTGGAGACCTCATAGCAGCCTTCCAGTACCTGAAGGGGGCCTATAGGGATGCTGGGGAGGGACTCTTCATCAGGGACTGTAGTGACAGGACAAGGGGTAACGGGTTCAAACTTAAACAGGGGAAGTTTAGATTGGATATAAGGAGGAAATTCTTTCCTGTTAGGTTGGTGAGACACTGGAATGGGTTGCCCAGGGAGGTTGTGAATGCTCCATCCCTGGCAGTGTTTAAGGCCAGGTTGGATGAAGCCTTGTGTGGGATGGTTTAGTGTGAGGTGTCCCTGTCCATGGCAGGGGGGTTGGAACTGGATGATCTTGAGGTCCTTTCCAACCCTAACTATTCTATGATTCTATGATTCTATGTACATAACTGACATGTTCAGCTTGACCCAAAGACCAGAGTCTTATTTACTTTATGACACTTGAAACTTTCCACTAACAAAGGAAAGATAAGATGGATGTGAATTTGCACCCAAAGCTTGTCTGAAACATTCTGGCAGAATAAAGTGACGTATTTCATTAATTCTTAATCTTCTAAAAATGCGGCCTGCTGCCAAAAGGACAGTCCTGGTTTCCAGAACTACGATTCACATATCTAACTTACAACTAGTACTAAACCAGAATTTTTTGTTTGCATTAACTTTACCTGTTTCCACAGACGGGGAATTTACATTATGACAATAATGTGCTTTAAAGATAAGGCTGCAGAACAGATAACCATGCTTGTGACGGCACCTTGCAGCTAGGTCAGTAGTGCAAAGCTGCATGTAATCCGGAGTTTATGCTTTACAGTGACATGTGGAGCGAAAGTGGCTGGTCACACAGAAAACAAAAGTCTCATAGCTTGATGGTTCTTTACTGTGAAAGAAGTTAACTTGTAAAAAAGAACAAATTTTTGGAAAAAAATCAGAGGTCCATGTGAGTATATACAGGACTTCCACCTTGAGTTTCTGTGTTGTGACATTCTCAGTCTAGCCTGGAAGTCCAAAATGCATTTTTACTGTATCTTAATTACCATGTCTAATTAAATTATGTAAGTAGAAGGTGGATTAATTGTTTCCAAATGTTTTCCAAAATTTATAAAGGAATAAAGTGCATGTCATTTCAGAAAAAGCCACTACTTACAATAAAATCTAACCTAAATTCACTCTCTCCTTCCTTGTAATGGAACAGAAGGAACAGTATTACAGAAGTCATATCAGCTTAGCCATTTGAATATGTTGTTGAAATAAAACAAACTGACCTTGTTACCCGAACAATCTATTCTACATATTACTTTTGAATGAGTTCTTGATGTAGAAAGGCAGAATAATAGTCAAACTTACCTCTGAAAAAGCAAAGATTCAAACAATTTTCCTATTATTATCTCCATTACAATCAAATTACTTAAGAGCAGTATCTCTTAAGGATGATAGAAATGCATATTTTGATAGATTTCAAGCCCTCTCTAAGAAAGGTCAATTCTAAATGGAATAAAATATACCCATTTCAGTTTTATGGTAGCTCCTGCATGATTTTTTACACAAAGCAAAAATGTAGCTGGTCCTCATTTGAACAAAAGTGGGGGCAATAAAGGCAAAGAAACATTTTACCCTAGTATTTACTCCCTCCTAAGTGGGTTTTGGGAACCACAGGATGGGTCCCTGTAGCCTCTTTTTTTGTTGACTGCTGGTTAGAAGAATAGTATGTGGAAACTAAACTACTCTACAAATATGCAGGACCAGGCAAAAAAAGTCACTAACTTACATAAGGGAAGGCGTTCTCCCTTTTCTTAAAGATGGATGCAATGGATGTATTCCCATTGTATGCCAGATTGTTCATTCAGGCAATGCCTTCAGAGCAATGTCTCATGTGCTCAGTGGAGCAGTGAAGTCTGCGCTATGGGGGAACAATTAACAATTACAATATGGCTCAAAGTAAAAACTCAGTGAAGCTGATGCGAGGAGGAGGGAATGTATCACTAAAAATTTCACATTTTCATTTCATACAATTTTCCTTCAGATTAACTTTCAGCTGTACAATACATATAAATTTTTTGTTCAGTGATTCTTCCACCATCCCCTAAGTGTGACAGCATTTTTATCTGAAGTCCCAAATCTTAAATAAATCTTACCTTGGGAAGGTAAAAAAAATGAATCATGACTTTCCAAAGCAATGTATCAAAAGCTGTAAAAAATTCCCATTTTTTTCCACTGTATTAGGTACAGTTACAGTTTAATGAATAAGAACAATAAAGTGTAGCTATTTCTACAGCTGTATATGGTTGGTTCCAATGTAAACAGGACAATCTCAATCATATTTGCATAATCTCTCACGTATTCATGAAAAAGTGTGTAATGAAATTTTGGCATTATTTAATATTAATGTTAAATCAATATCAATTAGTACTTGAAATAAATATATTTAGTTTCAAAAGTTATGGGTACTAGCAAAAACATGACAGAAGTTCAGTAAAAACTCTAATTTGCAAATAAGTCTCTGACTAGTATGTATTTTTACAAACACTTAAAGACATGAATAAATGTACTCACACACACAAATCAGGACCACTTCATCGTGTTTGTTCAGGAAAAAATAGCCTATCTTTTGTAAAAAACAAGTGTTATACAAGTTATTCTCTTTTCTTATTTTTTTTTCTACTTCATAATGAAAGGTTATTTATGTAAGTAGCTTCTTGCCTATTTATATCATTATTGACATCACTAAGAATGTGCATAGACTGGGTGTTCACCTGAACACCCTCTATTTATCAACTGGGTGCACACTGAGATGTAGGTAGTTCAGTGCTAGCTCCACATTTGCTTCTGATCAGCAGGAAATAAGCCTGTTTCCCTCAAAGCAATCCCCCCAAAACCACCATGAAACACATTAGCACAATATAGTGACAATAAATTCTGTTTTGTGTGTCATACTGCTCTACTAATGTTACTTTGGGACCGGAATTGTCCTGTGTTCTGCTCAGAGGAGAGGCAACGCTAGAATACAGTTATTGACAATGGCCCAGGTAGATAATGCACTCTCAAACACCCCACATACTTCCTCAAATGAAGCTCAGGCTACACATATATTGCAGTTACTTCATGTACAATGTTTTCTATGTTTCACATAAGCAATCCGTCCATGTTGTCAAACAATCTTTATTATAAGCTCTTATGAAAGCTGCTCAGTAGCGTGATGGATAATCTAGCATTTTTGTACTGTTTGCAAATGAATAAATACTGAAACTATGTACTGGCATTTTCATGATGTGCTGTTTTCAGATTGGCTGAAACCAACATGAGTCTTTTGTTGCAGTTAGCCTGAATGCAGCTGTTTAACGTTACAGTGAACAATTGACATACTAGTGCACTAAAAGAATGATTACACACAGCATGCATCAATCACTTGGCAGAACAGAAATATAGAGTCATTGTAATAGAACAATATCACATGATAAATACCTTCCCCCTTGAAATCCTTGTGCCTCAGCGTTTAGAGATGATATATGGCCAGACTTCACCTTGACATTTTTTGCCAGCAGCAGACTATTGTCCTCTGACATTTTTCTTTGAAAAGAGAGCATACAGACTTTTTTCACGAAGTATCTGAATGAACTCATACATTCATGAAAGGAAACAAATAATTAGTATTTAAATGAGGAATTTCAGACTAGGGACAGTTTTTGTGTTGGTTTTTTTTTTTTTTTTTTTTGTTACCTTTACTTAAGGATGGATTTGGCTCCCTTTTCTCACATTAACATCTACCAGCATTTTCTCAGAACCTAGTTCTGTCTTCTGCTAGTTCTCTTTTAGCAGAAATGATTATTCGTAGGATGGGGAAAAAAGTTCTTTGTGCTAATTGATTCTTGAGGGGAAAAAAAGCTGCTTATTCTTATACGTCTTCCTTAGACTGTTTGCAACAGCATAGGTGGTTGTGAGGGAAGGAAAAAGCTAGCTCATTAACCTAGCTTCAGCAGCTTACAGAAGAAAGTCTCAAGGAACCCAGGATTTATATCTGTAGAAGCATCCTTTCCAAGATTACAACTCCAGTACCTGCCTACCACACTCTGATCTACAGTACACAAAATGTCAGTGGAAACCACAATGTGACAGAAGGCTAAAGCTGTGAATTTTGTGAGACATTGGGAAACTATGGCAAAGAAGCCCCATCAGAGAGCATTGTATATGTTCATGCGTGGGAGACACATTACTGTGGTGCTTTGGCATAAGTTTTAAGCAGTCATGTGCAGGCAGTATAGTGGAGACTAATGAGGTCCTCTCAAAAGTATATTAAGGAAACTTTTCTATGGCTTCATAACTTCATGAAGTGTTTGTGACTTACTTCCCAGAGAAACTAGAAAGAGGAATTTTAAGAGAAATGGCATTAATTCTATTTTTCATTTCTCACCACCTGTAAAGCTATGCTGATTTACTGTTTAAGGTTCAAAAGCTTATAGAATGGTAAGGAGGCAAAAAATAAACACCTTTTAGCAGTCTTAAAAAGAAAGTAGTATAGCTTAAAGCTTTTTTTGCTGTACTGCCAGCTCATGGAGATGCTACCCTGAATTACAATACAAACTCCAGGTTTGAGCTGGAGTTGAAGTGATCAAATATGCATGGAAAAAGCAGGTTATGGCCAGGCACTGTATTCTGTGACATGAACTTCATCAGTAAATGAAAGGTAATCCTGAAATTTGGGGTATATGTTAGTATGTTTTTAAACCTGGAAGAGTTTAATATAGGAAAGACACCAAAGCTTTTTAAAGATGTTAAAACCCCATATTGCATGATGAAGTTCATTATCACTGGTGATACAATTGGAATTCACAAAACCAGTTCATAAATAATTGCATATGAACTGCACATGGTTGCTCACAGTTTACACATGATTACAGTTTGATTGCAGAGACAACCACACAAACAATGAGCTCAGTTTACCCAATAGTTGTAAATGTTTTGTAAATGGATTATGTATTCTTAAATCCATTTGGTTAAATGTACTCAGTAAATATTTTTCAGTTGTGAACCCATGCAGGATACTCAGTGAGGGTTTTCTATAGTTCAACATTCAGACCTCAGCATGGACTCTTCTTCTACCTTTAGACTCATTTGCTTTTCATGTTTTGTTCTTTCCTCTCATCTCTCTTTTGTCTTAATTTTGTTGGGCCTGATTAAAAATCCATTACAGCCAATGGAGAGATTCACATCAATGGGCTGTGTATCAGCCTATTCTGTTATAAACTGGTAACATGGGCAATTATATATAATTCACATCTATTTACAATGACAGCTGCATGAACTTTATCATGTCCTGCTGCAGTGGTACAAAGAGAAGAGGGAAGACTGACTGTATAGTATGTTGAATATCGATGCTGGGAGAGCTGCTAGGGGTTTGAATAAAGTTAGGTTCAAGTAACCAGTCAGTTTGATAGTTCTAAGGAAAATTTGTGCGAAATGCATCAGTCTTTTCATACCTCTTAAACTTGTCACATTAGGCTGGAAACCGCTCAATTACAGCCTGTTTCGGGGCTACTAAAGCTGCCATTTTTAGACTCAAGTTGACACTATCACAGAGAGAAGCTTTCCAGAGAACTTATCACTTCTCCATCTGTGATGGAGAATGGTGAATATACAGCCTAAAGAGACCAGGGAGTGAAACTGTTCAAGTCTTCAATAAGATTTCTGCTAGCTCAGGGTGATACCAGAACTTAAGGCAGTCAGTTGTTAAACCAGGTAATAACAGGTGTAACACCTCAGGCATGTACAACAGAAAACATTCAACACCAAGGAATTAGAAGAAAAAAAAAACCCAAAACCCCAAAGCAAGTCATGTGCTTCATTCTATATAGCTATCAGAACAGGTCAAGACAATGATTTTATCTTTTCTCCCTGAAATGTTTCAAACATCGTCCCCACCCCACCAAAAAGCAAATACAAAACCATAAAACAACCCCATCCCCCGCCCCCCAAATTTCAAAAGGTAAGTAAAGCCACATCAAGAAAGGATGGCTTTGATAACCAGTTCTCAATTTGCACACAGGCATGTAAATATACAACCTTAGATGGGGATGGGATGAGGGGCGAGGGGGAGATGTCTTTCTTAAAAGATAAAGTATTGCTTGTCTTACCTTGCTTTTCAAATAACCAAAAAGAGTAAACAGTTCTTTTTATAGTGCGGAGAGAACTACAGTCCTAAAAGAATATTTGTTAGTGATAGATTTAAATGAAAGAAAAGTATTCTTTGGTCTCCCACCACACTTTCTTTATTCACATAATTAGCAAAATTAATCTCTATGTTAGTTGCATCTCCATACAACAAAAGACACCAATGATTCCAGAGTTAGTTGCATAGCCTCAAAGATCCTTTGTGTTGCTTAATAACACATCTCTATTGAAATGGTGCCATTAAATAATTTTAAATTGACAATCTACCGCATTCTTGTTTACAGCACATTCAAAAGCTATAAAAGCATTTCCAAAAGCAAGAAAGTCAGTGACTTACTGCTATGCTTAATATCTTCAGTGATAATAAAGGCCATTTCAAGACTAGAGCAGGCAAACATAATTCCTCTGAACTTAATGAAGTTATGCCTGTTTATACCAGCTTAGAATTTCATTCAGAATTGTGTTTTTGAGATATGACTTCACAGTATGCTTAGCAGCTGCCTTCCAGTCATGCAAAGAATGTGGCCATTATTATATTTGATTTTTTTTTTTTCCAACAGAGAGAATTATTAATTAGAAAAAAAATATGCCCTCACTTTCAGGGGCACAAAAAAATATTCTTGTTAAAAATGAAAAACAACTTCACTATTAATTATGTCCACTGAGACCAATGCAATAACAAAAACCGACCATAACTTATTAGTTAAAAATAACCTGCAGAATTATTAAAGATCATTCTTACAATAATTTTCAGGTATTCTGAAATTCATACCTTTTATCTCATACAGTCATTACTTGTGTTTATACAAAGAAATCTTGTTGATCCTGGATAACAATAAATTTGTAGTTTTCCTTATTTTTGCCTTGTGAACATTAGCTGAATTAACTGAAAAGGAAGGTTCATTTTGAAAGACCTGAAAGAATAGGAAATAGAAAATAACAAAGTGTACTCAGATTTCTTTCGAAAACTCTTACAGAACCTGGGTAGCGCAGAATTTAGATGCCCAACTTGACCGGAATGATTAATCTTCTGAATCTGATACCTTTTCAAGGTTTAGGTTCTCTACGTTGGGTACCCAGATACCACCTTGAATGTGAAAAGAACCTGACTGCTTTTCTCAATCGATAATATCCGAGGCATTTATTTTTCTCTTGGCCAGTTTATAGCATATTAAGACTTCATGTTCTTTTTTCTTTACATTCCCTTAAAGTTAAAATTCAACAGCCAATGTTGAAGGCAGACTTTATGACCTGGGTCTATGTCAGCATTTTCTACCACGTGTGATCACTGAAATCAGCTATTCTCTCTATAGATTTTGTGCAAGACAGTTCTCCTGCTTAATCCACCAACAAAATGCCTGTTTATTTCATAGATTCCTTTTGTCTTTTTTTTTTTTTTTAACAAGTAATAAATTATGCATTATAGGAAAAGGAAAGAAAACCAAAGAAAGAGAGCTAAGAAAGATGGTTCAACAGGTAACAAAGAAGACAGAGAAGGGAATAGACAATAAGGCAGACAATGGAATACCTGACAAAGGTGAAAAACTGAAGCAGATACTGGAGGACTGAGAAGCTGAAGATTTCCCCACAATATCATCTGAGCAATATGAAAAGATTTTTTAAAAAAGACAAAAGATTAAAGAAAACCCCCCTTCACAGTGAAAAGAGGCAGTGGAATCTGGTCATCTGTGCAGCAGACTCAAACCAGTCCAAAACACAAAAGCTAACAAACCCAGAAGACTTGCAGTTGAAATTTTTTAATGAGCCTATATATTTTGATAATTCTATCTGGAATTCTTTGGTTATAAATGCAATAGCTAGCATATACAGCAAAGATTCAACATGTACAGCTACAGGACTACTATTTTCAAAGGCATTGGTGCTTAGGCACTAAGTCAGTGGGGCAGAGCCTTGTCCTGCCTCTAGCTGATCCACAGAAGACAGCTGCCTGATACAATATGCTGGAGCCTCAATATGTCTGGCTTTATCTCCCAGGCTCATTCCCCAAGTTATTCTAGAACACACAAATCCCTTCAACTACATGCCTAACATCAACCTTTGAAAATCAGGGGATGCTTTAAATCAGCCAGCTTCCACTTCAAAAAGGTGTGGCAGTGGTAAAAAATAGTAGGCGATAGCTTAGTACTGTGCAGGTAGAAAACATAGCTTTAAATGGAAGTTTCAGTCATTCAGGAACAGTGTGAGTCAAGGAAATAGACACATTTTGCCCAAGAAGTGTGCTGGGTACATGGCTTTGTAGCACACCGATTCATTACTTGAGGAGATAGTGTTCTTTCTTTCATCAAATATTAACGATCATTTCAGGAAGTTTAAAAAATTGTCTGAGAGCAACTTCTTGCAGCCATTAATTAAAATAATGAGCACTATAATATTAAAAGTGTAATTCTCTTACGTGTCCTCAAGTGTTTGCCTAGAAGTCTCTTTCTCTGGGAGACCAAAAAAAAAAAAAAAAAGAAAAAAAAAGAAAAGAAAAAAAGAAAAATCTGAAAACACAGTGAATTAAAAAGCTATACTTGTATTACAAGAGAAATAGAGGAGTCTGCATACGCTCACATTTGGATAGAACAACAGGTTTGTCTTTCCTGCCATTTTATTCCTCCTTTTTTTGTTCCCACAAGCATTCAGATGACAGAGGAAGACTGAGGACAGCTGACATAAAGGCATACAAAACTCTCCACATAGCAATTCAGTTTTAAGTCAGTGTAAGGACTTAGAGAATCATCTAACACAGGATGAAAAGACAGCAACGCGTCTGCTTGTAACGTTCATGGGTTTCTTTTCATTTAATAAATACAGTGAAACATATTGTTTCAGTCATCTCTACTCTTAATAGGATTTTGAGTTTGCTATACAGTTTTGGTTCATTGGAAAAGACACTTGAGAATTAATATAGGAGCCTTGGATTCATTTTCTTCCTCTTAGAAGGGATGTCTTTAATCAAGATGTTTGTGTAGAGCTCCCAGAATCCTGTTTGAGAAAACTCTGTTTAGCACAATTAGTGCTCACTGCAAACCTCTGCCGCTATTCTGTTAACACCGTTAAAAATGAGCCTGTGACATAATCTGGGAGAGCTGTTACTTCCCACTCTCTACTCAGACACAGCTTTGGGGGAAATTAGATACACAGAGGTACATCATAATGTTGCTTTTTATGACAATGGTAACAAAGATGACAAGCAGCACCATGCATCACTAAAGAGTTATAACTTACAGTTGTTTGAAGCAGGACATAGGAAGAGCTTTTAAATTCAACTTTAAAAGAGGTCAACTTTCACATACTCACTGCAACAGCCATCCAAGTGAGTATCTAAACTAGACCACATTTGAAATGTTAATGCAAATAACAACATTCACAGTGGAACATCTCCAAAAGACTGACTGAGGGAAACTTCAGTTCTAATACTGTAAGCCCTAGTGGTTGAAATATTCTTCTCACAGATTGTCATGGGTAGTCAGGTCCCCTTAGCTAAAGAATGAAACTGAATTTCAATCTTTTTCTGAAGCAAGCTGTGAAAGCCTAGCCTTTTTTTTCCTTTGTCTTTCTTGAGACGCTTTAGTCTGAAGACTTGTCATTTGACTTTCATGGAACAGAAACTAGAACACAGCACAGGTGGAAATACAAAACTCCATTCTTTACACAGGGAATCTGTCTGCTATTTGTTGTGTGTGTACTTCTCATCCTGTTCTCACCCCAGCGTGCTTTCCCACACCTTGTGGATGCTGCAGCGTAGCGTGGACAGCAGTCCAGGAGAGCGCTGCCACAGCTCACAGCCTCTACACAGTACAGTCTTGTCTGTGTGAACGCGTTTCTTCTAAAGCCAGTTCACTATGCTGAAGAGCCAGCTCTAGGACAAAGAGAGGCACAAGTATTACATTTATATGTAACTTCACCTTAAACCTTCGTTTTCCAAAGTTTTTTCTCAAAGTGCTGTATTACAATAAGGGTACTTAAAACTGTGCATATATATGTGTATGTGTATATATAGAGAGAGAGCTTTGTCATTGAACCAGCTTGGCTAGCTATAGCATAATGAGCTGCTCAGTACAATTACTAACTCTCAAAAGTATTGCTTCATTTAAATTACATTTTAATTGTTTTACTTCAAGGTTTTTTCTTTTTCTGCCTTAGTAATAATAATGTGTGATATTTTTGAATAAAAGGAGAATATAAAGCCAAGTAACTGTCTGCATTAACATCACCGAGAGTGTCTGTAATTATCTGTATTATTCCCATGAGAAAATTAGAGAGAAAAGAAAATTCTTTGGTTTGTGCTACTTTTTTTTTTTTTTTTTTTAACTGGGTTTTTGTTGTTTGGTCTTTTTAAAACCTGATGTGAAAATGACTGAATTATCATGATAAGGCCAGATAACCTGATAGTGAACCAAAGAGGATCTTTTTAGGAGGCAGGCAGAGGTCCCAAGCCTCAGCTAACAGCAAACTTTCAAGAGCAAATGAAAGGGAAAAGCCAAGTCACAACATAATGATACATATGAGGGCATTTTAGGTAGAATTGATAGCAGTTATTAAAAAAGAAGAAAAAAGGGGAAGGGAAGTGGATAGTTCAGCTCACGGCTAAACAGAACATGCTAGCTGTGAATGAAACTTGGACTCGGGAGACAAATTAAGGTATGATGGAAACGGTCTGTGCCATCAGATAACAAAACACTTCTATTTTCACTTCTAGTTGTAATGGTGGAAAACCATGAAATGGCTGGAAAAGAAATCATCTTTATTCAAACATACACAAAACCATTTGGCTAATGTTTGAGTACATTTTGTACGACAAATGAAGTCAGCTGACAGCAAGTTCTCCATCAGAGACCCAAGTGATCTGCCAGTAATTTCTTGGCTAAAATGTCAACATACTCAGCTTCAAAATGAGTGCTTGAGAAGGTTTCTGAGATTTTGTAAAACAACTAACTAACTAAATAAATAAATAAATATCATTTCCACAAACCCTGCCTTTATTGACAGGTCAAAACAGAACTTCAACTGTAAAGAAGGATGCTAATGACTAATGATACAGCCAGTTGAGAAGCACTGAATACTCCCTGAAAAATTAATGATCTGCAATAGGCATAGAAAATTATTTGTTTTGACATAGAAAGCAAATGGATGGAAGTCTGAAACTAATACTTAGACTTCAAAATATGAGGCCGTATTGCCCCAGCTGAGACCCTCTCCCCTTGATATGAAAGTTAAAATTTCTGCTAGTTGATTTTATGAATCTTGATACTACTGGCATATTAACAGAAAGGCTGATTTTTAAGGTAAATGCAGTGTTCCTGGGACCATAAATGCAGTTGACAACAATGATCTTGAGATAAACAACTTGGGGTACATGTTTATGCAACTAATACAGTTTACGTCTAAACCATTATATCCCTTATTACTGTATAATAGAAGAGCAGGCGCTAGAAAGGACATCTATGATAGAGAGCTTTTGAAGTACTGCATCCTCAATGTTCTTACTCTTCTTTCATATCAAACTACTTTGTTTTTTTCCAACTATTTTTCAATTTTTATTTTCTTCATAATCATGCAGCTTCTGTAGAGGGCTGAGAGCCCCTACCTAGTAATGTGGTGACTGGCTACAGTCTTAACGTCTACAAACTCGATTTTCCTTAAGTGGAAAGCACTGAGCGCGGGGTCCCACTACCTGGATGCATGTGTTCATCAATGCAACTGCTTCTGTTGGAGCAGCTTTATAAGAGGATGTTTTTAGAAGTCTAAATGTCTTAAAAAATGCATAATAGGCTGCACATCTGTAGCATGAGTACCACCAGTCTTGATTGTAGCATGAAAATGCTAGAAATGGGCAAGTAGAGACACTGGAATTCACTGGATTTACAACTCACATATTCCAATTATTCCCTTTTCATGTGAATTAGAACTTAGTTCTGATGCAGCTGACTCTAGAAAAAGGAAAAGGACATGAAGAAGGGGTTCTGGATTTTTATTTATAGCCAGGTACAAGTTCTCCAATAAATTCAGGTATTAAAGAGTTGCAGCATGCAGATTCTCATTCAGAGTATAAAGACGATCCCTGATCACAAAAGTACTGTGATTTCAATGGACTGGAAGAGTGTTCCCAGAACCAAACCTCTCTCACAACCTTAACAAGCTAGATCTTTGTATGGCATCCCCAAATCAAGTATGTATCTCTGGAGTTACAAAGAGGAAAGCAAATACACTGTACACTTTGTATGCACAACTGACAACTACAGGGGACAAGGAAGGATGGGGAAAATGTTTGCTGAAGAATTTATAACGAAAATACTTGTATCCCGCCCAACTCAGACACTGAAGAATTACTATACCATTTTAGCTGCATGTGGGTGCACCACACATTTTACAGATTCACATACAACACAGTACCACAGATTATTTCTGTATTTTTCATAGACAGTTTGCAGGGTTAAATTTCCATCAAGGGAGAAGAAATAAAACCAAACCATTAAATAAATACTAATCTGCCTTGACTGTCCCTACTCTTGCTTAAGTGAGAGATATATGGTTGCCTGGGTATCACTGTCTGAGAACATATAAAACCCAGAACATATAAAACACTGACACAGACCACAGCTACTTATTGTGCGCCAAGGTCTTTGTGGCTTTCACTGAAAATACCATCTCAGGCAATACTGACAGATGGGGATACACGTATAGAAATACACTGTGTTCAGTTCTGGGCCCATTATTACAAGAGAGATATTGAATTTCTGGAGTGGGCTCAGAGAAGGGCAAAGAAGCTGGTGAAAAGCCTGATGCACAGGTCTGATGAGGAATAGCTGAGGGAACTAGGGGTGTTTAGTCTGGAGAAGGCTCAGGGGGGACCTTAATTGCTCTCTACAACTACCTGAAAGTAGGACGGATCAAGGAGGTGATTGGTCTCTTCTTCCAAATGACAAGTGATAGGACAAGAAGTAATGGCCAGGAGAGGTTTAGATTGGATATTAGTAAAAAGTTCTGCACTGAGAGGGTAATTAGGCATTGGAACAAGCTCCCAGGGCAGTGGTGCCTAGAGGTGTTCACAAACTATGTATATGAGGCCCTCCGTGACATGATTTACTGGTGGCTTTGTCAGTCCTGGGATAATGGTTGGACTTGATGATCTTAAAGGTCTTTTCCGACCTAGTTGATTCTAAAATATGTGTATAGAAATATACATACATGTATATTTAATAATGGGTTTCACAATGTAGTATTTCACAGTGAAAGTAGAGGCCACTCAAAAACTTGGTGCTGCAAGGCTAGTAACGTTCTCAATCACCCAAACAATGCAACAAGAGTGGATATGCATGGCAGCACACATCTTTTGAGTTTAAAGACATAATCTCATTTATTAAAATGAAAAGAAAAATATCAATGAACACAATGAATTGTAATGTATATCATCATCTGCAGAAGCTGGGTTTTTTTTTAAAGGTGGTTCTGATATACTTTCCACAATGTATCTTTTCCCCTATTTAGTTGCTAAATCCTAGAATTCTTTGCCTCAGTACATTGGCTGTAATGAAATTTTTAAGTCTGCAAACAATTCTGGAACAATGTTCATGCTGCATACTATGTGATCAAGAGCTTGTCTGGACTTTTTTTCCTAATGACATGTAAAGTTTCATACGAGGGGAGAAATGAGAGATACGGTTAGTTTTCTATGTTTTGAGAGGGTAGTTTGGGTTTTGCAAAACTATGTTTTTGTATTTTTATAGTTTTTGTATTTCAGGTCTTTTTGTTTAAGACCTTGGAGGTTTGAATTTGCTGCAATTTAACGTATACTTTCAAACCCATTATTTCCCACAATCGGTTATCTGATTTGATGACTAATATAAACCAGCTTTGATCACTAATTCAGGAATACTCATGCATTTAAAAACAATTGAAATGCAGTGTCACAAACAGCAAAGAATATTTCCATTATTCTAACAGCCCACCCAGGAAATCTATTCTTCATTTACTTCGTTTCTCCAAACTCTTACATTTCTCTTCTGCCATTTAGATTACTGAAAAAAACCAGAAGCATAAATACTGTGTTAATTTGAAGTATTCCAAGCATGACTCGAAACATTCAGCTACTGCCATGAACTTCATCACTATTAGTCTCCCTAAACAACCTCAAACAATAAATAGTTTGTGAAAGTAAGAATGACTGTATTGATTCAGACCGGGCATCCATCTGGCTCAGTATTCTTTCTCCAACAGGGACCACAAGTGGATGTTTAGGGAAAAGTAAGAACAGTCACATGATACCTTCCTTAATATTCCTTTCCCTTCCAGCCTCTGACCCTTCTGTGACTCAGGAAATCTGGGCCTGTTTTGGTTTGCTTGTTAAGTAACCCACAACAAATCTCTTTCAATTTCTGACTAGTCTCTTGAGCCTATATAAATATTTTGCATCCACAATGTTCAATAAATACTTCCACACATTAACTAGCTGTCTTGTGAAGAAATATTTTATTTTCCCTTGTTTGAATCTGGCTTCTGTTAACTTTCTTTGAAGACCCCTAGTTCTCATATTTAAAAAGAAAGCAAACGTGGGCCTTTAGTCATATTGTCCATTTCAGACACAACTTTGTGGTCCTTCATGCCCCTCAAGTCATGGATTTTTTTTCTTGATGAATCTCAGCTTGCCCAACAGTACCAGATATAGAAGCCATTCCATACCTTTGATCACACTGCCTTCTCTGAAATCTTGTCAGTTTTAATAAATCATTTCAGGGGGAACCATAGCTGCACAGTCACTCAAGACATGAATGACCCATACATTTATCCAATCGTGATCTCTCCTGTTTCATTCTTAGATTCAGGGCAAGCTTTACAAAGTCCCTAACATTTGCTTCACTTTTTTGACTGCTGTCAAACACTAGGCTGAAGTTTTCTTTGTATTATTTAGCATAATCTCAATTTGTCATGAGAATTTTGTTTATTTCATCTGATTTGCTTTAACAGTCAAGAATGTGGACAACTTTTTTTCACTCTTTTGGTCCCTTTTAGCTTTCCTTTCACAGGTTCTACTGATTCATCTTGTCCTTGAAACTAAAACCAGATGTATTTTTCTCTTACATATACAATAAAAGGGTCAAAAATAAAACTAAGACATTCTAGACTTACTTTTGGCACCTCTCATTTCTGGAGCTGTTTCACCACAGCTCACCACCCTGATATCAGTACCATTGTCACAGACATAAATACACCTTTGAGGACCATTAAACAGAACATTTATTTCAAACGTATTGTAATTACAGAAACACCTATGCTAAGCAACTCTGCAAAGATATCCTGTGGAGCTCAGCAGCTCAGACTTTTCCATGGTGGGACAGGATAGATGTGACTGGAAGATGATGGGAATCCAACTCAAGATTTTCCAAAGACAGAGCTTTCTTTGGCTGCTTTTTTACATTACGGTTATGTTCAGTTTTAAATGATAACCTTTTTCCACTTTACAAATCCCGAAGCTGATCAGCAGAATTTAAGTAAAATTTTCAACTATACAGCTGCACCCTGAAGAGCTCAACCAATGATGCATTACACTTAAAAACTCTGTGAAAGAATTTTCTAAGATGATTACTCAGAGATTGCAAAGTCATGAATCAAGAATCCTCAACTAAACCAGAAAAACTAGTTAGGGTGGATTTACTGTGGATGTGCAATTCCACAGCATTAACAGCCAATACAACTTGGTGCCTTGGTGTTCTCTTCTCTAACTTGTGTCTGATTCCAGGTTTGTACACTGAAATGGCAGACACAGACACTTCTCTATACAGGATAACACCACACATAGTGCTTAGAACTGCTTCAGCCCTCAGCCAGTGTCCTCTAAATAATATCTCTAATATAACTCTTATACAGAGTGCCTCCAATTCGTATTGCTTTCTGGGAGCATGCTGCCCAGGCTTGACTCCTTTCCGAATCTGAGCTCAGTCACAGCAATGATGTGACTTTATTTGACCACAAGATTAGGAAATGTCTCTCTCTGAATTACACCGCTTACTCTAAATCCTCTCCAACACAAGAGATTTTTGGTGTTATTGCCTTTGTTTTAGGTTGTAAGATACCACATACTTTAATTGGAACTTGAGAAAGGGTAGATTTCAGTAAGAAAAGATAACAGCTAAATTTAAAAAAAAAAAAAGTAAAGATCAATTAAAAAGGCAAACAATGATTAATTCAGAAAATATACAAACACACTAAAAAACCAAACAAACAAAACCCCTTCTGCAATGAACGGAACGGACACGTAGATGTATTTGAGAAGCTTGTGATGCTAAGGGCAACTATAAGCAGTTTCAATTAGTAGCATGTAAAGATTCTATTTAGTGGATTCAAGGAGAATGAGCCCACTTTCCATGAGTAACAGAGCTGACATCTGTAAACCATTATGGGCCCCAAATAGTAATCACCATTTCTTCTACACAAAGCTTTTTTCATCCAGCTAAGCTAGTTTGACTCTAAAAGTACATTTTAGAATGATAATTAATTCAATGCCAAATGTGCCTGAAGTAAAAATACCTTTAGGGAATGAACACATAATAGTGTGTGTAGCTTTTAAATAAGCTGTCCACAGGGGTATGCCAATTTAAACAAATTAAAATAATTGTCAGTATGCTAGGTATGGAAATACTCTTTTTGTAAACTGCTGCGAAATTCCCTGGAGACTTGGGTGGCACAGCAAGGCTGTCCGATAAAACCAGGCACTTACATTGTCTTTGTCCAACTTGACAGAAATATCCTCAGGTGTTGTGGTGCATTCAGTAGTGCTCATATAATAGCATAATCCTGTTGTTTTTTTCTCCAGGCAGATATATGTTGATTCAAACAAACCTCTTGTAAAGAAGGGAGTCCGTACTAGAGTACTCAAATACAGAAGGTTTCTTCCACTGCTCTGTCTAGTTAGCTGGCTCATATGTTTATATTCAATATTTTCCCTCCAGAAAAGTAGACTGAAAAAGGAGCAGGACAAAAATAACCTTTCAAGTGTTTTTAAGTGCCAACAGATACACAACCTATGCTGCATCTGAACTTCTCTTGCTTCTGTCTAATTAGATAAATGCTTTTGACGTGCCATTGATATACTTCATTCACCCACTGCTGCTATCAGGATCATATGGGACAGTTCAAATTTCAGCAGTCTCACAAATGCTCAGTGCTTCTAGATGCTCTAAGAGTTCTTCTAATAAGCAGCAATTTTTAGGCTACTGAAATACCAGGATCTTATGCTGCTTTTTGTGTAGCAGCATTTAGACTGTGTTTACCACCTTAGATCAATAGCTCATAACGGTATCCACATATTCTTGGGAGGCAGAAAACTGACTTCCTTTTGCATAGGAGGCAGGAAATCCGGGTCTTGCCCAGTACATACTAAATAGCTTTTCAAATACTAAAACAATACACAGAATAAGGCTGCCCTTCCACAAGCACTGTTAATTTAATTACTAAACATACTTAGGCTGATGTGTAATTTTGCTCAGACCTAATACAGATTCATGTAAAACAGACACCTGGACAAACAAGGGAAAAAAAAAAATCTGCAGGTTTTCAACATCACCACTGATGATCAGTGCCATCCTTAATCTGTTTCAAGGGGTTCAGAGGGTACCAGCTGAATAATATGGGCTTTTTTCCACCTGCTGCTTGTGGAAGCAATAACATTTAAATGACCTAGACTTAATAGGTAAAGCAACAACTTGAAGAAATTAAATCCATTTGGGAAAAGGAGGAAAATACTATTCTCATCTAACATGTTTTGCTACATCATGTAATGACCTCTAACCCAGCACAGATTCAATTCCCTAACTGGAATACCCTTAGTCTTATTTCTCATTTCCAAGCTCACAAAAAGAATAAGAAAGGAGTTTATTCTGTTGTACATTAAGACTGAGTATAGCATAGCTTATTAGAAAAAGATAAACTAAAAGTTAATGACAACACTATCAAACCAGGACATTGAATTGCTTTCCAAAGCCTGAGAAAAAAGAAGGAAGAAAAAAAAATCTTAATTGAATGTCATTCAGAAAGAGTATCCACAAAGCTAGTATTTCTAAAGAACTTACTACATTTAGGAGGTCAACATATACTGAAGGAAAAAAAAATGGAGGTAATAGAAAAACTAGGAAAAGGTCTGGCCATCAGCTCCCAAGCTCTCTAATGTTCGTTTCTAATTGTCTGCCCAGGCTCACATGTCCAGATATAAACCCAGCCATCACTTCACTGATCCAAATTCTAGTCTTCTATATTTCAGAATGTTTTGAGTCACATATTCCTGTTTGAATTCATTTCTATTTATGTTAGAATACTTCTGGATATTAACTGTGACTATGTGCTACACTATTATTAAGTATTTCAATAAAGGGAAGTGTGTACGATGCATAACACATCCATGTTTTTTTCCTTTCTGCTCATGCAGATCTGCTGCCCAATTTTATAAAGCTATTTTCATCCCATATCAGACACACATTTCTTTTATGTCCCAATGTTTTAAATCCTGTAAAAAGTCTATACGAAAGATGTGGCAAATATTTGCTCAACACTTGGTTGCTGAAAAACATCCATACACTGGGCTTGAAACATGTAAAACGCCTAGATACAGAGTGAAAGCCTAGAGCTATAATTTTTAAGAGCTTCTGACAAAAGTATTTTGGAGAATTAAAATTTTTCTGTCCAACAGATAATGAAATCTTAGGTACTAGAATCTTCTGCCCTTTCTTACAGAAAGAAGATGTAGGGAAAATTTCAATAAAAATTCTAAGTTTCTTCTCTCCTTCCCCCAAAGATATCCCTCTTCTCATTATAAATTTCCAACCACAAGACCACCTTCACCAGATGTTAGAAAGAAAAAGTTGAGAAAGAGCCTGAACAAATTTCACCAGACTTTGCATTTATCCAGCCTAGAGCAGGAAGTATAACCATCTTTAACTAATGAAACAAAGCTAAAGAACAAATGCTTTGTCATCTGGGGTTATTTTTATTATTTCTGCTAGTATTATTTTTGTTCTGGAAGTATAAAGTGTAATAAGCATTTACCAAATGGGGGCTTATTCGAAGGAGCATTTTTTTATATTAAGACCACCACTTTTGAGGGACATGGGGGATTGGACATTTAGTATTTCACCTGAAGTAAAGCTTTTGAAAAAGCTATTAAATATGAGTCTTGGTAAAAAAGAATAGACAGCAAATAATGCAAAGGGGAATTACTTCTTAAGATAACATTAAATTTGCCATGTGGTATCCTTTTGTTTTACAAGCATATGCTTAAATGCGAGAGTAAAGTGAAAATGTAGAAGGTACAAAACCTGATAGCTTTAATTCAAATTGCTTCTCTTTGAAAGCTGGCAAGCAATTTGACTTCTGTGGCAAAGTACTCTGAAGGTGTTTTCGCGTCAGACTTCACAGAGCAATGACCTGTCTGTCACACTTAGAATCAAATGGGACTGACACAGTGTCCTTCATAAAATCACAAAATCTCTCACTCCCCCACCTTCTCTTTTTTTAATCCTGCCCCTAAGAAAGTGCACCATGCATACGTTGACCATCTTAGCATCCTGTCAGAGAATGAATGAATTTCATTAGCCAAGAACCCAAGCACTCACCAGCTGGTAAATTGTTCCTAATGAAGGAAGAGACAGTCATTTTTTTGTCTTCTATTGTCAAAACATTTAGTTTGAAAGCCCCCTTGTAGGAGATGCTGAAATCCATGTTTTGAATGGGATGAAATTATCATCTTGTTGATGGGAATTCTGCTTTTGTACTTCAGCAGGTTGGGGATTCCACACAACTCATTTCTTCAGATCATGTTGTAACACCTTAAAAAAAATAATCTATATTCCTTTAATTTATTGCATTAAATTTATGGTATCAGAGAATCTACACAGCCATATCCTAACAGAATTATTTTAATGTAAGTAAGCATATGAATTTTACACAGATCATTAACATCTGTCATTTTCAAAATGGTTAATAAATTTAACTGAAAAAAACCCTCAGAAAAAATCCCTAACTAAAAAGCTGGTGTTAATGCCAAAAAATATTCTTTGAATTCCAGGAGACTGAGTTTTTCATAAATGAGAAAACATTTTCTGCAAAATTTTTTTCATTAACAGTGTATTAAAAAATAGAAACATTCAGACTACTTGGTTCCGTGGAAACACCCTTCCTAGCCTTCTCCAAGTATTACCCTTCATGCTGAAAAAGGTCAAGACTAATCCTCTCCCATTGATTGTTCTCTTTACTATGGAGGTGGCCATCTGTGCAAAAAGCTCTAACTTCTGCTCTAGCTTTGCTTTTTCCTAAAGTTCTTCCTCAAGGGCTATTCTGCCTAGCCCGTCTGTAACTGCAAACGGCACTACAGTGCCTGCAGGTTCAAAGGAGATTTCTGCAAAGCCTTTTACCTTAAAGTTGTCATGAAGGGGTAGTGTTCCTTGGCCCTAGAACTGTGCTACATTAGAACAGGTTACCACACCTTTGCCCTCTAACCAACAGCCAGATTCAGGCAAGCTGATCTGCAGAATTAGCCTAATGGAGTTTAGCATACTGAAAACCTGACACTTTCATCCATAATACTGTCCACCAACTTTGTGGATCTTTCATTTTCCCATCTATGGTAAACAGAAGTGCTTTCCTCTGCCTAATTGGTGGGATGCAATTTTTTTCTCAATATTGTACAATGCTAATGATGTACTAAGAGTAAGAATTTCCCTTGTATAGGTATGGTCCTACATTTGTCACCCCTGGTGATCCTCAAAATGCATTAAAAATGGCTTATAAAAATGGTTTCTTCTGGAGAATACACAAGTCTGAGTAAATGTCTATGTATACAAAGTATTTCTGGAAATGAAAGTGGATGAATAAAATACACTATAAAGAAAGAGAAATAGAAAGAGGATTAGCAGCAACCTTTTAGCTGTGAAGCTTTGGGATGTGGGAAAATTAAGGTTAGAGCAAAAATCCTGCTGAGTTAATATGTATGGAAAGATGAAAGAGAGAGGAGAAAGGGAGTGTGGCAAATGGGAGGGGGGAGAAAAGCTGCAAAAGGTCAAGTTGCATGCAGAAGAGGTGAGCACAGAATCAAAGGGTAGGAACCATATGAGCTGAATCAAAGCAGAAAGGAACCAAGGCTTGAAATAAGAACACTGATCATTTTGGAGATAGGTTATTGGATTAAACTGGAACAGTGTTATCACCTTGTCCAAGGAACAAGAAATGAATTAAAAACGTATCGTACAGGAGACTGTCAAGCTGTATATTCCTTTTTACATTTTTTCATTAGTGAGGTGCCTGCTTCTTTTGACTCTAATTTCTTTAGCTTTATTTGATAGAACAATAGGGCTTTTCTTTTCCATTTATGTTGATTTCCAGAACTCTTCAATTTACTCAGTGAATCATCATCTATATTATTACTCTCAAAAGAAAGTCCTGTTACATTGACTATCTGAATCTGAGTGATGCTGTGGCTAAATTTTTCAGAAGGACATGTCTGCTCAAGGAAAAAATTGATTAGTGCATGAACTAGTTCTCCAAGGGGAATTTGTGGCAGATTTCCTGATTTAGAAGTCTCCTCAGCATAGAGGGAGCAATGCTAAATTGACATGGGAATGATTAAAGATTAACTAATCTCTTAGCTTTTTTTGCAGTGCAGCCACACTTGAGAATTATGTTGCTTATTTCTTCAAAATACTTATTACGCTTTGAAAACCCTTCTGTATGACATACAAACCATTTCTAATTGCCTCCTTTTAAAGCTTGCTTCCTCATCCCCATTTTCACTTTCATTATATACTCACTTTGGTGATGGAAAGGGCACAGAAAAAAGTTTAGACTGCTCTGATACTTAAAAAAAACCATCATCTTGGGGAAATCAGTGCTCCAAAGAGGACTTACCTAAGTCGTAAGTGATTTTGAAGTCCTATCGCCACTCAGACAAGAAAGTAAAGGTCTTAAAAATTATTTGGATCAGGCTATGGATACCTGATCTCCATTTTCTGCAGAGTATACCAGCTGTACTTGTAAGGAGAACAAAAATAGAATAGGTCTATAAAACCTAGCCTTCATCGGCTGAAAACCACTAAATATTGACACTTTCATCTCTGTCGATTTATATTCAGCAAATACCTTTCTTTAAGCTATGCAAAACAGCAAATTCATTATTAAATATTCAGTTTTGGCATTAGCTTCACTGAAAGGGCCTTATATTTTATGTACTGTGAGAGTTCAATTGCTCATTAGGGCTTTGGAAACAAGAGCAGATCTGCTTTTGCTTATGCTTCTTATAAATTGCGATCATACAATGTCTGCCATGTTATACAGCTATGGATAATGGCTGTGAGTGTGCTTCTCTAGCCATAGTTCAGGTATATTGGTCTGCTTGAGAAAGCATGGCAGTCTGGTTCTCAGAAACACTGAGCTTTAATCTCCATTTGCAGTCTCACTGATTAGAGCAGTGCATATGCAGCTTGTTAGTCAACAGCCCTTCAAGCAATTTCTTTTGATTCCAGACACAGAATATTTTGTAAAAGCTCCCTTTAAAAGCAGGCCCATCTGAATCAGAATGCTTTCCTCATTCTTAAAAATGTGTCCCACTAGTTCCTTCCTTCTATGTGACTCTTGAGAGCTTTAAAGTCAGAGGAACACTTAAAAAAAAGGTAGGTGTGCAAGCTGCATTTTTAGTGCTTGCCAATAATGCATACTAAATCAGATTGCTATCCTGATTCCACATAACTACGCAGTAATTGAACGAAAACAAGAAAAAAAGTCTTTAGCAGGCTGTCACATTAACAGAGGATTTATACAGCACACCTAAGCCCTTAGGAATCACTACTATCCATAAGGCTAGAAATATTTTAAACTTCTAACTGCTTAAATCTCCAGCTTCCCTGCCAGTTCACACCAGTAAAGAGTCAAGTTTTTGGTTTTACATTCACCATAGTGACTGTTCCAGATGAAGACTGCTAACTCAACTTCTGGCAACTCTCCATCAACTAGGCTACATAAAAATGTGTCTCTTCCCCCAAACGCCAGCCCTCAGGTCAGTGGCACAACACAGCTGAAAGCAGAAGTGAGGCCTCTAGGAAAGGCTCTGCTGCTGACATGAATGTCACCATGACATGACACTAGCCAGCAGGCACAGTGTGATACCAGAACATATACCCAGTTTCCAACACCAGCACCAGTAAGGAACATGTACTGCCACTGGAGCAACATAGAGAAAATAATGGAATACATTCACCTAATAACAAAATCAGTGTTTTGCTCATAGCATTCTCTCAGTCTTTTTCGAAAGATGAAATCACAAATAAAACCTGCGCAGCCGTCTGCCTCCTTGTTCAGCCCTGTCCACAACAGAACCTTGCCTGGGCAGCTGTGAACAGGTAGGCCTGAGCTCACAGGAATGGGAATGGCATTCCTGTGTGATTATTTGTATTTCCCCTACAATAAGCTGCTTTTTTTTTTATATTTTGAAATATCATGCAGTCCCATGTAAGGTGTTTTGGGCTTTTTTCCGCTATTCTCACCAGTTAAATCTGGTAGCAACTTACAATAAGGTACAATAGATACCCCAAGTGAGACTTCATCAGCTGCATCTATTTTTACATTCAACATGTCAAAATAAACTATTCCTATTGGTTATTGGGTGGAGCGGTAAGCCATTGCTGCTGAATTATTTTGGATAAGGTGAATTGAATTAGTTGGTTCAGAAAATGTTCTTGTAAAGCTGATACAAGCTGGAGTTTAAAGACCATGAAGTTCAGCCCATCAGCAGTTTTGCTATTGGAAGATATTGGCTTACTTTGCTTAAAATAATTGTGCACCCAACAAGATATTCAAGCCATTAAGTAGTAAAAATCCCTTATACTGATGTTACATTACATCTTATGATAAATTACAGCGATTGAGAATCCTGTTGTGGCTTTAGAATAATAAAATCATAGAACAGTTAGGGTTGGAAAGGACATCCAGATCATCTAGTTCCAACTCCCTTGCCATGGGCAGGGACACCTCACACTAACCCATCCCACCCAAGGCTCTGTCCAACCTGGCCTTGAACATTCTCAAGGATGGAGCATTCACAACTTCCCTGGGCAACCCATTCCAGTGCCTCACCACCCTCACAGGAAAGAACTTCCTTATATCCAATCTAAACTTCCCCTGTTCAAGTTTGAAACCATTACCCCTTGTCCTGTCACTACAGTCCCTGATGAAGAGTCCCTCCCCAGCATCCCTATAGGCCCCCTTCAGGTACTGGAAGGCTGCTATGAGGTCTCCACGCAGCCTTCTCTTCTCCAGCTGAACAGCACCTACTTTTGCAGCCTGTCTTAATACGGGAGGTGCTCCAGTCCCCTGATCATCCTCGTGGCCTCCTCTGGACTTGTTCCAGCAGTTCCATGTCCTTTTTGTGTTGAGGACACCAGAACTGCACACAATGCTCCAGGTGAGGTCTCACAAGAGCAGAGTAGAGGGGCGGATTCACTTCTTTTGACCTGCTGGTCACGCTCCTTTTGATGCAGCCCAGGATACGGTTGGCTTTCTGGGCTGTGAGCGCACACTGAAGCCGGCTCATGTTCATTTTCTCATCAACCAACACCCCCAAGTCCTTCTCTGCAGGGCTGCTCCAAATCTCGTCTTTGCCCAACCTGTAGCTGTGCCTGGGATTGCTCCGACGCAGGTGTAGGACCTTGCACTTGGCATGGTTAAACTTTATAAGGTTGGCATCAGCCCACCTTACAAGCATGTCAAAGTCCCTCTGGATGGCATTCTTTCCCAACTGAACCACACAGCTTGGTGTCATCGGCAAACTTGCTGAGGGTGCATTCAATCCCACTGTTCATGTCACCGACAAAAATGTTGAACAAGATCTGTCCCAACACTGATCCCTGAGGGACACCACTCGGTACTGGTCTCCAGCTGGACATTGAGCCATTGACCACAACTCTTTGTGTGCGGCCATCCAGCCAGTTCTTTATCCACCGAGTGGTCCACCTATCAAATTGGTGTCTCTCCAATTTAGAGAGAAGGATGTCGTGTGGGACAGTGTTGAACACTTTGCACAAGTCCATCTAGATGACATCAACTGCTCTACCCCTGTCCTTCAGTTCTGTAGCCCCATCATAGAAGGCCACCAAACTGGTCAGGCAGGATTCCCCCTTAGTTAAGCCATGCTGGCTGTCACCAAGCACCTTGTTGTTTTTCATGTGCCTTAGCATGCTGTCCAGGAGAATGTGCTCCAAGCTTTTGCCAGGCACGGAGGTGAGACTCTTCCTAGGTTTAGCTTAGTTCTACTGGATAATTTGTTTGCCAGTAAAAATCCTACCCAAATAATGAGGCATCAGTGAATTTTAGATCTTGATTTTGATTTTTAGATCAAGAAGTTCTCAACTAAATGTAGGTCAGGGCAGGACTGTGTTTGAAGTGAATATAACTGGTTTGTAATTAAACCTATAAGAATTACGTCCAGACTCACTTGCATGTTATCATTCTGGTTTGTGGTCTGTTTTCTTTTTTTGTTTTTTTCTGTTTTTCTTTTTTGTTTTTTGTGGGTTTCTTTTTTCTTTTTCTTTTTCTTTTTTTTTTTTTTTCAAGTGAACATCTTTAGTTATTGTTTCTGTTTAGGAAGAAACTTCAGAATTACAAAGTCTGTCAAAACTTCACGTTTTTGAGCCTGTGTGACAAAAACTTACAAATTCAATTATCTTTTCAATGTTTTTGTGCCTTACGTTGCTAAAAAAAATTATAACCTGTCCTTGTTGTTAAAGACTCAGTGCTTATACAGACAAACTCTCTGAACTTAATACATGGCATCACGGTTTGTTGTCCATAGAGAGAAATGGAGAGCAAATACATTCTTAAATTCTTTAGTACTTTGTGATGCAAGGTAACATTTTTCCTTCTATAGTCAAACACTGGCATTGATAGAATGTATTCTGTATTGTTTACTATAAAAGTGAAAACTTATATTTAGGAAAGCTTTTGAAATGCCATCTTTCTGAGTGTAAGCACACATGCAAAATCAATAGAAATTCAACACTTTGGTTTTTTTGCAATTCAATAATAATAATATTAAAACTGTCTTTAAAAATCAAGGATGTTGGAAAAATTAAAGATGGAATTACAACAGCGTTTACCCCGTGAAACAGTAATTCGTTCAGTAATTCTGTAAACAAAAGCACTTATATAATTGTGCTCATCTGTTCTAGAAGTACTCTATGACAAAGATGTCTCTGTGATAAGAATTAATTAAAATAAACCATCTGGTTGCAAAAAAGAAATTTTCAAAATAAAATATATATATATATAGCAAACCCACAGGGTAAAAGGCTTTTCCCAGTAAAGCTATTAGATTTTAATTTAAACAAGATCTTGGTTTACTGATTCCTCTAGCATATGGAAGTATAATAATATGTACTGAAAGGGTCACTGGAAGTACTGAAGGTGGTGGTAGTAATATATCGTTTGTTTATTTTAGATTCTAGGCTAAAAAATCACCTTTGAGGAAAATAAAAAGGCAAAACCACAAATGAACTCTAGGTGTGTAGGTCAGGAGAGGCTCTGTACACAGACAGTGGGGGAGGAAAATAGGTTCTTCTGAAGGACACCTCAACTAACACTTAGCTCTTAGAAGAACTATTAGTGACTGAAGGGATCTGGCCCTACTACCACTGGCACTGAGATCAGTAGAGCTTGAAGTAGGTGGTGTGAGCCCCAACTATGTTTATGACTGAAAGGAAATAACCAGTTTGGATAAAATAAGTGAAAAATCAGAGTGGTCAGAATTATCAGCCCAACCTGCAATTTAGAAAATGCATGCTCTTTTTGTTTCTTATTCATAAGAGATCAGGTACCCAGTTATAAGCAGAAGATCTGCTGTCAGTGCTCACCTCAATCTTTGCTACATATCTGTATTGCATTTATATTTTATATATTTCTATTGTGACAAAAGAAGTGCAGATCCTGTTAGAATGAGATTGATTATCATGTTTAGTAGCATCACTGAAAAAATTGTTGCTGGGACCTGTGTAAAGGCTTTTATATTTTTTTTTATTATTTTACTTTGCATCTTTGTTTTAAAATAGTGACTGCTATTTCACACATCTTCCATATGTGTTTGGGGAAGTCTGTTTCTCTTTCTCATTTCTCTGCTAGTGGGCTTCCTTTTGCCGTTGCCACTTGCTAGCTTGCTCTTTGTCCCTCCTGCTTAAAGGCAGATGAGCAACCCTTTTTTGGCTAAGCCTATAATCTATGCAAATTTCTGATTATTTTTTGTTTTGACAGACTTTTTAGTCTGCTACTATCACAAATAAAAGATACAAAACAACAAGATACTTATCACTCCCAAGGTATATTACAGTACATGCATATAGGGTAGATATGAAATGCTTTTAATATTAAAACTAAATGATGCAGCATTTCTGGCAGTAAAACCACATTTTTGCAGCATTTTTAGCATCGTGATCTGAATGAACTTTGAAGCACAGAAACATTTTTTTTTTAATTATAAGCCACAGATCACTACCAGCCCGACTATGCATAAACACAGAAACTGAACTAACAGCTGTATGATTTCTCTTGTTTTAAAAACGAAATCTAGCAAGATGGAGTTTATGAACTCTCTCTTTGAGAAAATGCACCCTTTTCACTGTTGTTCGTACTCTGGGGTTTACTTCTGTTCATACCATTGCTGACAGACTTGATGTTTTTGTTTTTCAGGCAAAATTTCTACTGAAAACAATATGAGTTCTGTATATGGAGCAGCTGATTTGGGTCATAAGTGTATTGCTCACAAGGGGAAATTAATCATTACAAGAGAACACTCCACCATAATGTTCTCTCAGCTATAAAGCTGCTCTACTGGAGATGGGTTGGCATTTTCCAAGTCCTCATTAATACTAGTCAGAATCCAAATGCTTTTTCAGATTCTTCTATTTCATATATATTTATTCTGAAATTATGAAAAGTACCTTTGAAACGGCAATTGTATGAAGTGAGTGACCAGAACAACTTAAATGAAAAAGTATCATCATTTTGATATATTACATTTCAAAACACCATACCTTGGGCAATACCTTACATGAGGATGATACTGCCCATTAATTTTGAGAATGTTAAGATCTACCCACCACTATTTCAGCAGTAAATGCCATGGCAATAAAGAATAATCGCTGCAGTAGTCACACTATTACAGTTAGAGCTCTGTTGGAGTTTCCATTATAAGTTGTAAATGCGCTTTTGGAAGGATTTGCAACTTGGTGCTTTTGAATTCACATAGGGCTGCAACTTCTCATGGGGAAGGATTAGTGTATATAATTGCTTAGGTTTTGTTTGATGTTTGGGTATACTGGCTGACAGAAAAAATAGCCCAACTCACTGAAATACCAGCTTGTCTGCACACTGCTTTTTGCCCTAACTTTTTTATTAGAGTGCAATTTTATACTAGGATAATTACCCTGGAAGCACCTCTCTTATAGCTCCAATATAAAAGTGTTAAAAAGTATAGTGCATTCCTTTAAATTTACTAGAATACACTATTTATAGTTTCATACCATTACATTCTTAAATCCTAATTAAAGGTCTTTTCTTACTGTATTTTGTCTATGTTGGCTTCTAAATGATCAGGACTAGAGAAAAAAAAAAACCTATGAAAAAAAGGTGCTGTGTTTAATTCTTTAAAGTAAGTGAGAGAACTGATATTTCTTCTCAATTTGTTCCATTGATAAATAATCCATGCTTTTATATTTTCATGTTTTAATTGGCTTGTTTTCAAGAGAGATTTACAGAAAGCAGCTTTTATTCATTTTTTGGTTTGCAGCCCTGCAGCCGTAAAGCTTCAGACAATTCTGCTAAGCATTACTTACCTCCTCAATACAGTTTGATCACTTTGAGTAAAATATTACATTCCTGGCTATTTACAGTCACACAGGATCCTGTGATGTTAAAGAACTCAATGTAAGTACAAGTATTCGGCAATGAGAGTCAACATGCACCAAAAACTATGAAGAGAACAGTAACTGGCCTGGGAGTACACATTTGACTTAATGTTTGAACTGTTAATATGTACAAGTGAAAAACATGAATAGAGGGTTTTGTTGCAAAATTGCTGTGAGAAGGATTCAGTATTACACTATCATTACAAAAGGATAGTCCAGACTTACCAACAAATAATCAGGAAAATGGTTGAAAATACTCTAATTTTTGGTAAGTTGCACCACAAATAGGAGAAAAGCAGTATCATTATTGAATGAATAAAACTCCAGTTATTTCAGTGCAAAGCTTGTCACATCTAATACAATCAATGATAAAAGTGATACAGGGAATCATGACCCTACATCTCAACCACCCCAATGGACTTCTCCCCCCGAATAGAACATAATTAATTAATTTCATCTGGAGGATGTTCTCCAGTTTTATGATTAAGAACGTGTTTATCCAGCATATTAACCTGCTGTATGTAAAGTGATTAGAAAAGGTAAATTATGGCTGATTTTCTTCCAAGAACTGGCTGACACTAGTTGCAGTCAACTTTTAAAAGAGCAAGACCATGTCAGAATTTAATTACGAACACTGAAACAAAATGAGCAGTTCATAGGTTGTGAATATACATGTGGTATTTGAAAATAACTAGAGAAAAACTGAATACAAAAAGTAAAAAACACACTATTAATCAGTTATACTGCATTCGAGCCATTGACCACAACTCTTTGTGTGCGGCCATCCAGCCAGTTCTTTATCCACTGAGTGGTCCATCCATCCAATTGATATCTCTTTAATTTAGAGAGAAGGATGTTGTGTGGGACAGTGTCAAACGCTTTGCACAAGTCCAGGTAGATGACATCAACTGCTTTACCCTTATCCATCAGTTCTGTAGCCCCACCATAGAAGGCCACCAAATAGGTCAGGCAGGATTTCCCCTTAGTGAAGCCATGCTGGCTGTCACCAAGCACCTTGTTGTTTTTCATGTGCTTGTTTTTCATGTGTTGTTTTTCATGTGTTTAGCATGCTGTCCAGGAGAATGTGCTCCAAGATTTTACCAGGCACAGAGGTGAGACTGACTGGTCTGTAATTCCCCGGGTCTTCCATTTTCCCCTTCTTGAAAATGGGGGTTATATTTCCCTTTTTCCAGTCATCAGGAACTTCACCTGACTGCCATGATTTTTCAGACATGATGGCCAGTGGCTTAGCAACTTCATTCACCAGCTCCTTCAGGACCCGCGGATGGATTTCATCAGGTCCCATGGACTTGTGTGCGTTCAGATTTTTAAGATGGTCTCGAACCTGATCCTCTCCCACAGTGGGCCCAAGGTCTTTATTCTCACAGTCCCTGCGTCTACCTTCTAAGAACTGGGTGGTGCAGTCAGAGCATTTGCCAGTGAAGACCGAGGCAAAGAAGTCATTCAGAACCTCAGCCTTCTCCAAATCCTGTGTAGCCAGTTCTCCCGAAAGCTTCCTCAGGGGGCTTATGTTGTCCTTAGTCTTTTTTTTTTTTTGTTTGCTACGTACCTGTAGAATCCCTTCCTGTTATCCTTAACATCCCTGGCTAGGTTTAATTCTAACTGGGCCTCAGCCTTCCTAACCTGGTCCCTAGCTTCCCAAACAACATCCCTGTACTCTACCCAGGCTGCCTGTCCTTGCTTCCATTTTTTATAAGCCTCTTTTTTCCTTTGAATTTTCCGCAGCAGCTCCTTATCCATCCAAGAAGGTCTCCTGGCCCTCCTGCTGCACTTCCTTCTAGTTGGGATGCAGCACTCCTGAGCTTGTAGCAGGTGATCAACCAAGAGTCTTGGGTCCCCCTGCCCTCCAGGGCTATATCCCATGGAACCTTACTAAGCAGGCTCCTGAAGAGGCCAAAGTCTGCTCTTTTGAAGTCCAGGGCAGTCAGCTTGCTACACGCTCTTCTCACTCTCCTGGGGATCTCAAATTCGACCATCTCGTGATCACTGCATCCAAGGCTGCCCTGGAGTACCACATTCTCAACAAGACCTTCCCTGTTGGTGAGTACAAGGTCAAGCATGGCACCTCTCCTTGTCGGCTCCTCTATTACTTGCAGAAGGAAGTTTTCTTCCACACAATCGAGGAACCTCCTGGATTGCTTGTGCCGTGCAGTGCCATCGTTCCAACAGATGTCAGGGTGGTTGAAATCCCCCATGAGAACAAGGGCGTGCGAGCGTGAGGCTGTTCCTATCTGTCTGTAGAGTGCTTCATCCACAGGTTCTCCTTGATCAGGCGGCCTGTAACAGATACCCACAGTAATGTCTCCCATGGCTGTTTTCCCTTTAACCCTGACCCACAAACTCTCTGTAAACTGCTCACCTGCCCCCAGACAGAGTTCCATACTCTCCAGCCTATCCCTAACATAAAGGGCAACTCCCCCTCCCCGCCTGCCAGGCCTGTCTTTTCTAAAGAGCCTGTAACCCTCCATTCCAACACTCCAGCCATAGGAGCCATCCCACCATGTTTCTGTGATGCCTATTATATCATACTCCCGTAGATGTGCACACTTCTCTAATTCCTCTTGTTTGTTCCCCATGCTACGGGCGTTTGTATAGAGGCATCTGAGCCGAGCTCCAATTGAAGCCGGCTCATTGGCTGGAGCAGCTGAAATGTATGTACATTGTTCCGAGCATTTATCATAGGTGTTGGCAACTGACTGGGTGTGTTGGGATGGAATGATGCCCCCCTCCCCCAACACATCTAGTTTAAAGCCTCTTTGACCAGTCTGAAAAGCCTCCTACCAAAGCTGTATCAAATGCCTTACTGAAATCAAGAAAAACTACATCTACCGCTCTACCATCATCCCTCCGCCTAGTCACTTCCTCATAGAAGGCTATAAGGTTGGTCATACATGACTTCCCCCTCATAAAACCATGTTGGCTGTTCTTAATGACCCCCTCATCCTTGATATGTCTAGTGATGGAGTCAAGAATAAGTTGTTCCATCATCTTTCCAGGGATGGAGGTAAGGCTGACCGGTCTATAATTACCCGGGTCCTCCTTCTTGCCCTTCTTATAGATTGGTGTGACCTTTGCCATCCGCCAATCCTCAGGCACCTCGCCCGTTTCCCACGACTTACCAAAGATGATGGAAAGTGGCCTAGCAATGACCTCCGCCAGCTCCCTCAGCACCCGTGGGTGCATTCCATCCGGACCCATCGATTTACAGATGTCCAGTTTGCATAGCTGATCCCTAACCCAATCCTCATCTACCAAAGCAAACTCCTCCTTTGTCCTGACTCCTTCTGGGGCTATAGAAATCCGGGGCCCTCGGGGAGAGTCTGCAGGAGTAAAGACAGAGGCAAAGAAGGCATTTAGCAACTCTGCCTTCTTTATATCCTCTGTCTCCAGGGTACCCACTTCATTTAGCAGTGGGCCTATATTGCCTCTTGTTTTAGTTTTATTTGCTATGTGTTTGAAGAAGCCCTTTCTATTGTCTTTAACCCGACTAGCAAGATTGAGTTCCAAGGAGGCCTTAGCTGTCCTAATTGCCTCCCTACATCCTCTAACAACTGTCCGATATTCCTCCCAAGTGGCCAGCCCCTCCTTCCATAATCCATAGATTCTCCTTTTCCACTTGAGTTTGCCCAGCAGCTCCTTGTTTAACCACGCCGGTCTCCTAGATCCCTTACTTGACTTCCTACTCATTGGGACGCTCCGATCCTGAGCTTGGAAGAAGCGGTCCTTGAATGCTAACCAACTATCTTGAGCCCCTTTACCGCCTAGTACACTTTCCCATGAGACTTCCCTTAGCAGTTGACTGAAGAGGCCAAAGTTGGCCCTTCGGAAATCCAGAACTGTGGCTTTGCTAGGTATTCTATTCCTCCCACACAGGATCCTAAACTCCACCATCTCATGGTCACTGCAGCCAAGGCTGCCATTGACCGTCACCACTTCGACCAAACCCTCCTTGTTGGCGAGTACTAAATCTAGCAGCGCTGCTCCCCTAGTTGGTACGTCCACCATTTGCATTAAGAAATTATCATCAATGCACTCGAGGAACCTCCTAGACTGTGAATGACTGGCTGTGTGAGTCTTCCAGCAAATATCGGGGTAGTTAAAGTCCCCCACGACGACTAAGGCATGTAGTCGCGAGGCTACTTCCAGTTGCCTGTAGAAAGCCTCATCAACTCCTTCGTCCTGATCAGGAGGTCTGTAATAGACCCCCACAACTGTATCACCCGTGCCAGTCAGCCCCTTGATTCGTACCCACAGACATTCCACTTGCTCCTCATCCGACCCCGGACAGAACTCAATACATTCTAGTTGCTCTCTCACGTAAAGAGCAACTCCACCACCTCGCTTTGCTGACCTATCTTTCCTAAAAAGGACATAGCCATCCATGACCACATTCCAGTCATGTGAACTGTCCCACCATGTCTCTGTAATCGCCACTAGATCATAACCTTTAGACCGCACACAGACTTCTAACTCCTCCTGTTTATTCCCCATGCTGCGTGCATTGGTGTACAGGCATTTCAGGGAGCCAGTCCTAGTACCCTTTTTCCCCTGCGGGACAGGGTCTAAAAAGCTATCCTTTCCCACAAGTGAAACAAGAGATTGATAGTCCTCCTTAGCCCGCCATCCTTCAATCCCTAGCATGTTCCTCTTGGGCTTGTCCCCAACAGGCCCAGTTAAATCCCCTCCCCCCTTCCTAACTAGTTTAAAGCCCTGTCAATAAGCCCTGCTAACTCCTGCCCCAAAACCCTTTTTTTTCTCTGGGACTGGTGTATCCCGCCTGTCACCAGCAAACCAGGTGTCCCATACAGCAGCCCGTGACTGAAAAACCCAAACCCCTGCCTTTGGCACCAGTCACGTAGCCATACATTAACCTGCAGAGTCTTCTTATATATCCCTTCACCCTCGCTTGTAACAGGTATGGAGGCAAACACCACTTGCGCTCCAGACCCTTTAACCAGCCGTCCCAGGGCCCTGTAGTCTCTCTTCACTGCCCTTGCGTTCCTCGTAATAATTTCGTCACTGCCAACCTGAAAAACCAGCAGTGGGTAGTAGTCAGACGGCTGCACCAGTTCAGAGAGCTTCTTTTTAACATCTCTAATCCGAGCCCCAGGCAGGCAGCAGACCTCCCTGTGGGGTGGATCCGGTCGACAAATGGGCCCTTCTGTTCCCCTCAGAAGGGAGTCACCCACCACAATTACTCTTCTTTTCTTCTTGGTTGGGGAAGTTCTGAGGCATGTGGGTGAGTGACTAGCCCTGGGTGACTCACTAGATAGATTTGCCTCACCATCTCCATTCACCTGGCCCTGAATTTCCAAGACCTTGTACCTGTTATTCAAGGGCAACTGGGAGGGAGGAAGGGATTGTGAGGGTTTTCGCTTACCTCTCCGAGGAGGAACCTCCCTCCATCCATCCTTGTCCATTAAGCTCTCTCCTTCTGTCTGATGGTAGGAGGGAAGGGGATCCATATCTTGTTGAACCACTTCCCTCTGCCCTTGCCTTAGGGTGTGGTTCCACCAATCTATTTCACTTTCACACTCTCTAATGGCTCTCAACCTTTCTACCTCCTCCCTCAGTTCAGCCACCTGCCTGAGCAGGTCATTTATTTGCTCACAGCGAACACAAGCAGTATCACTGGCTCCCTCCAATACAAGTGCCAGGCTCAGGCATTCGCTGCAGCCAGAGACCTGCACAGCTGCATGTCTGCAGGAAGGCTCAGTCTGGATACCCACATTAGTACTCACTACAGCTTTTGATCGTGTTGTAACCATGATCTATCTGGTCAATCAATCCGTCTACGTCTCTCAGCACTCCTTCCCCCTCCTGTACTCCAGGCGAGTCCTCTCGATGAGGCGGATGGAACGCTCCCCTGCCCGCTCGCCTGCCCGCGCGAACTGCCGCGCAAACTGCCTCGACCCTCTGCCTGGACGTTCTCTGTTTGCCGGCTCTGTTCGCCGCGCTCCTGGTCGCCGCGCTCCCTGGGAAGGTTTTTTAGCCACTCCCTCAGGGATTGGTGTTAGGACCGGTCTTGTTTAACATCTTCATTGCTGACATGGACAGTGGGATTGAGTGCGCCCTCAGCAAGTTTGCCAATGACACCGAGCTGTGTGGTCTGGTTGATATGCTGGAGGGAAGGGATGCCATCCAGAGGGACCTTGACACACTTGTGAGGGTGGGCTGATGCCAGCCTGATGAAGTTCAACCATGACAAGTGAAAGGTCCTACACCTGGGTCTGAGCAATCCCAGGCACAGCTACAGACCGGGCAAAGAAGAGATTCAGAGTGGCCCTGCAGAGAAGGACTTGTGGGTGCTGGTCAATGAGAAAATGAACATGAGCCGGCTTCAGTGTGTGCTCACAGCCCAGAAAGCCAACTGTATCTTGGGCTGCATCAAAAGGAGCGTGACCAGCAGGTCGAAGGAGGTGATCCTGCCCCTCTACTCTGCTCTTGTGAGACCTCACCTGGAGTATTGTGTGCAGTTCTGGTGTCCTCAACATAAAAAGGACATGGAACTGCTGGAACAAGTGCAGAAGAGGGCCACGAGGATGATCAGGGGACTGGAGCACCTCCCGTATGAAGACAGGCTGAGGAAGTTGGGGCTGTTCAGCCTGGAGAAGAGAAGGCTGTGTGGAGACCTCATAGCAGCCTTCCAGTATCTGAAGGGTGCCTACAAGGATGCTGGGGAGGGACTCTTCATCAGGGACTGTAGTGACAGGACAAGGGGTAACAGGTTAAAACTAAAGTAGGGGAAGTTTAGATTGGATATAAGGAGGAAATTCTTTCCTGTTAGGGTGGTGAGGCACTGGAATGGGTTGCCCAGGGAGGTTGTGAGTGCTCCATCCCTGACAGTGTTCAAGGCCAGGTTGGATGAAGCCTTGTGTGGGATGGTTTAGCGTGAGGTGTCCCTGCCTATGCCAGGGGGGTTGGAACTAGATGATCTTGAGGTCCTTTCCAACCCTAACTATTCTATGATTCTATGATTCTGTAGGTAATATGGCTGCCAAGTGGTGTGACTTGCTATAGAGGCTGATGCAGTAAGCTTTATACACTAAGGACAGCTGACCTAAAAAAAAAATAATAATCACAGAACAACCAACCAACACTTGTGAATTTTGTCAGTGACTTTAGGAAGGCAAGAGTTTATTGGTTCGTTACCTTTCTGATGTGCAACTGTAGAGTGAACAGAAACACTTCTCAGCAAGGTTATAATTGGTTTTGCTAGAGTACACTACCTTTGCAGTTTCTGAAGACAGTGACAATTTTGCTACTGAACTCAGTGGGAAAAAGCATGGGGATCATCAGCCTTAAACTAGCAGGAGAGATAAGCATCTTCTCCTGAACTGCTTTGCTTGATTAACAGATCCCCATGGATCAACTTTCCTCCCATCTACCTACTCACACACAGTGGGTTATATTGGAACATGGGTGTATATTATGCTTTAGGAAGCAAACCTTGATTTAATTATTGGTCTAATTGAGGAGTCAAAATAACATGTTTAGGGACTAAAGTGTTAACAAAAAGAAACATCATTAGAAGGCTGAAAGAGCTACAAGATCCTATTCTGTTAAGTAAGTTACTAAAAGAGTCTATTTGGTATATTACAGGACTGCAGACAAAAAATTGGTGTATTAGGCAGTACAGACTAGAAGGAAGACACAAATAAGAATAATTTTTACCCAGAAGTAAGAAAGTATAGTTTGTATGAGTTAATTTTACTGAGTTCCATTATTCTGACTCAAACATCAATTTAGGGACCTACAGTGTTGGAAAATGTCTGCCTATCACTTTTCAAAGATCAATCTCAAGGAGAAATTTGATTCCCTATTGCATCATTCTTGGAGAAATGAAGCTGCCTAAAGCATTTTAAGTTCCCACCACTAACACCCAATATGCTTATACTGGCATGTGTTCAAACTGTCGTTCCTGCTGTGCATTCTGCTCACACAAGAAAAATTATTAAAAAAGCATTTAACATATTTTAGCCTTTATTATAGCTTAGCAAGCATAATAAAGATTAAGAGAAATGTTCAGGTACCATAATGTTCCTAAAACTTAGCAAGTACTCTGCTTAAAAAACTGTTGCTCTACAGTATTTTCAGCAAAGCTCTGTTTTAAAACAGTAAGTCATGCTGTGTATACTACCTGACTGTGAATATGGCTGTTCTCATGCATTTTGGGAAAGCCAAATATACCACATGAAAAACTATGAAAAGAGTAAACTTTGTACTTTGACCAAAATTAATACCAAAATGAAAAAAACAAAATGAATAAACTCTTAAAAAAAAATAAAAATCAGAAACCAAAATTGTTTTGGTTTGGGCCAGACTCATTTAAGACTTATTCAATTCATTTACAAGCTTCTAAAGAGTTTTTCAAAGGAGAAGCATTTCAAAATTAAAAGTAATTTTTAAAGTGTTAAACATTCTTCTTCATAGACTTCCAAATTCTTCTTTATTGTCATCAACATTATTATCTGAATCCAGTCTACTGCCAGTGTTATTTCCTCCCCCAAACCCTCCAAATATTTCCATCAGTTTACCTATAGCTAGTCCTAGATTCATACCATGAAATCTTTTTCTTGTGCTGTTAGAGTTTACTATATAGTTATACACTGCACAGGTACCGCGTTTGTATCTGTTCATACAAGAAAATCTATGACATCTTAAATAAAGAGTCAAACATAAGACTGCTGTAAGCAAAATCTAAAGTTGTAGTAGCTAACTAAATGTTATAGTATTGTGCTGAAGACTTTCCTACTTAAAGAAGGAAATAGAAGCACTTGTGCTTGTAGAGCAATTCTGCAAACACAGGATAATTCCAAGGAGAGGAAAATTAGAATGAAAGGTTTTGCCTTGAATTTCCCTGAAAATACTGGGAACATATATTCCTTTGTACAAAGCAAGTGGGATTTTAACAGTTTTTGTCTTCCTCACTGATGTGTTGCCACATATAACATCCAATGATAAATTGCATTTCATTGGCTGAGTTATTTCACAAACCAAAGAAGTAAGGGAAGATTTCTAAAGATGAGTACTTATAAACAGTCTGCATTCATGGCATTCATGTGGAAACCTCTTCTCATCACTTTGTTTATACACATTCTGTACGTGGCAATCCATCAATGAATGTTAAATATGACGACTTCAAAATAGAAACAGCAGTAGGCTGTTTATTACAGATTCAAACTTTGGCAAATAAGCCCCACCAGGCATCTCTTGGAAAAGCTATCAGAATTACTTCTGTTTTCTTGCTTGAGATGAAAAGCCCCCTATTGGCTGCCAATATTTGTATATTTTTATATTTGGATTATCTGTGCAGGATTCAGTAGGCATAGTTGGTCCAGGAGAAATAACAGATTTGTGTGCCCAGAAACACATATTTGGAGCACTGATAGCCTTTTTCTACCCTACTGTGGAAACTTTACTTAGAAAAGGGGGTCTAAAAGTACTGTAAAGGTTTCACAAGTATAATGCTCCCTCTGGAAGAGTAAAAGCTATAAAGATTGGGAAGGTCTGCATATCTGTATTCCATGGTTTGAAAGGATCCTGTCATATCCTGCTGTGTCTAAGACTACATTTTTTTGTCTGCCTTTCAAGATGGCATTGCAGGGGCTTTGCAGCAAACACTCTACAACATAGTAGTACTGCCATCTACCCTTAAATAGATCCAGTGAGGAAAAGATTCTGTTAGAAATATATGTGCTTTAAAAAAGCATTAACTCCCAGCATCGTTTTGCTAAGTCATGGTCTGACAGACTATGGGGTAAACACAGTGTGAACGTGGGGCTTAGGGGGAGGACAGTTAATGCTCTCCTGATCCATGTTTGTTTCTCTGCTTGAGCTAAGTTGGCTTGCATTTTCTTTTTCACTGTCAGGTGGATCTTGCTGTAGTCAGAGTCAGACAAGCCCTCTACTTAATGATGATAGAGAGAAAACTGAAAAAAATCCAGCACAAAAGCTGAATTTTCATTATTATTTGATTTTAATTAACTCTAGTCTTACAAGGTCAGGCTAGCTAGACAGATACATCAAAAAACTACCCTGTGTTTATTTGAAGGATTGGGCCATTGAAGACCTTGTTGAGAGGGACAGCCTTCACTTAGGTAAACTGTCACACTAGCTATGAAAAGCCAGCTCATGTAAGTAAAAATTTATAGGTTTGGTCCTACATTGGTATTCTCAGAATGCATTTACTATGATTAAGATTTTCATATTCTTATTTGATCAATTGATTGATGCATAAGACATATTTTCTTTCCCAAGAGAAAATGAGATAATAAAGAATTACTGAAGAATGAGTGATTGCACATCTTTTATACACCAGGAATTTTTATCAAATACTTAGAGCTGAATATAAGCCAATGTTAATAATAAACAATCTTCATAAAAAAGATGTTGCTGAAAATGCACTTATCAACACTAACATATCTAATTCTAGCAATGCTAGTCAGATTATTATACATACTCTGGACAACATACTGCCTTAGATCAGATTCTTAGAGAGACTTTTATAATAAATACATGGCAGCAGAGTTTTCATCTTAACATTCAGATGCATTCTGTAATCCCAAGCTAATTGTTATACAGTGAGTTATTGCATTTAATCATTAATGCTGCAGGAAGGCAGACATAAAGAGATCATTGAAACTGCAATACGATCCTGGATTATTCACACTAATATCCATTTAATTTTCCTTAAAGATGGGTCTTTCAGTGTTGGTACAATATATGCTATACAAATATAGTATTTTCTTTCCATGCTGCTGCACAACAATATGCTGTCTGCTACATCATAGTATTGGAGCTTGACACAACTTTGTGTTCTGAAGATGAATGGAAAAAATTCCTTGGTTCTTTCAATTAAGATAAATAACCTGGTACTACTGTACTTGTATGGCACTTTCAAAATTCTAAGTATGAAAAAGCTCTTCCTCCAAAATTACAAAAAAAAAAAAAATTAAATCCACTCACATACATGGCTTATTTTTATCTGCTTGTTTTATGCCTTCACATGTTCAAATGCTGTAGTGAATTGCAAGTTCTCACTGTGTACTTTCATATTAAAACTACTTTGGTTTTCCAAACAATTTCTTAACAAAGCTTAGGCTGCTAAAATTGGTCTAGCTTCATGAGGAGGGGTGCCTAGAGGAACTGGGATTATGGGAATAGCAGACAGGATATACTGCTTCTATACTAACTAGTAAGGACCAATGGCAGCAGAGTCACTAAGCAAGACCTTTTCCCTCAATGCTGTACTGCATCGCTTGCAACAAATCCTCATGCAGCCGACAAGGAAACCTTCCAGTAACATACACAGCAGTTGTGGGGGGTTTATTTAATAAAAACATAGCCCCAAGCAATGCTCACTTACATAGTGCTGTGACTCTTACAACAGTTCTTCATTCCAGAGTAAATTTCACTAAAAAGGGTGGGATTCCTCTGTACCATAACAAAATCATGTCTAAGAGGGAACACAGGACACAGGAAACAAGAGAAACACAAGTGAAGGAAATGCATTGAGATGGAAATGTATTCTCCATCTTTCTATCTCTAAAGTCAAGAACTATATTGCCCTCATCCCAGCAATAATGCATTAAAACATTGTATGTAAAGCATGCTTTTCTTTTAAAGAATGGGCATATTTAATGAACCGAATCAATGATATCAATTATTACTAGTATCAGAAGTCTGAAAGAGAAAATCTAAGTTCTATTATATTAAATCTGGAAACACAACTGCTGAACATTTTTCTACATGTTTAAAATAAATTGTTAATCTTTGTAGATCAGAAGAGGAAGGAAAACACAATGATCGATTGAAAGAAGGATGCCCTAAGACCATTTGTGTTCTCAAAGCATGATGAAGTTATTTATTTTTCAATTACAAGATTTAATCTTGTATAACATTCCAGGGTAGATTTAGAAGAGAAATTAGGCATCAGAAAATGTAGGTAGATTCTGTTCTCACTAAACTCAGAAAAATATATGAGATATTAATGCAATTTTGTGTTAAATCTGCAGATAAATTTTCCTTTTTAAAAGCTGAGGATCTAAAACCTCTAATTTGGGTTTTCCTGAACTGACAGCCATCCAGATGAGTTCTGTGCATGGAAAAGATTAGCAGTTGACTGTGATGACAGACTTCCCAAACAGCAAAGCAGTTACTCTCTTTCTGCCCACGTTATCTGCACTTTCACCCCTGAAAGCCGGGCTTGTTACAGCCTTCTTGGGAGGGCACCAGTTGGTAACTAGCAAGAGGAGAAATGGGAGGTGTGATCCCTCCCAGTGAAAGCACTTTTCTGCTATCTCTCTGCGCTAGTCACAGCAGGAACAGCAAGCCTGAGCTTTTGCTCTGATTCTCTGTCCGTTATATGATTCCTGGAACCTCCTCTAATTTCTGAGGCAGGTAGGACCTAGACCTGATCAGGCCCCATCTGTTCATCTGTGGTAGCATCATAAACTGCTGAAAGTTTATAAAACCTCCCTGCTTGTAGCCACTCTGCATCTATTCCTAAATAAGTATATACATGTGGCAGTAGGACTTCCCATTCTCTTTGTTACATTTTCTAGATAATTCTCAGTTCTATTTGATAGGAAGATTTTTTTCCATTCATCTGTACAGTAATATTTTCTTGAGATAGGATACATTTACGTCCGACCTGTTCACTAGATTCAGTTGTCTGTTCATATATTTATCTCACTTCAGCAGATTTGAGACACCTAACTCTTTTTTGAGAAAGTACTTGGTTTTTCTTATAAATCTGTAATTTTCAGCTTGAAGAAACACTTGTACCTTCAGGGATCAATGTATTCTCTTTTCCCAGTGGCTTTTAATTTTGTTTACTTTCTCAAGTACCAACAAGAATATGCTGTAGTACGGTAACAGTCTTGTCAGAACCAAAGAACATATTTTTACCAAAAAATACCTTCAGTTTGCTAGGGAAATACAATATCGCATAATTGATCTATTCTATGCTCCAAATCTCAGTAATATTATAGATATAATCTCCCTCATAAAAAAAAAAAAAAAGAAAAATTAAAAAGAAAGAAAAATAAAGTGGAATTGCAATAAACTCTTCTCCATACATTTGCACTCTGAGCAGCCGGTTTTAGATCACCTAATAAATCCTGGACCAACCATATCTTCATTTGCTCATTAGGTACTCAGTTTAAAAAAAAAAAAAAAAAAAAAGAAAGAAAAATCAATACTTTTTCCTGTCTCATTTCTGAAGAATGGCACTGAGCCATTTGAGGTCTGGAATGCCTTCAAGTGAGTGACATGCTCAGATAAAGTTCAAAACCTCAATACAACCTCAGCTCATTTCGAACATCAGTCACAGGATTCTGATTTTTGATGGATTCAGAATTTAAGCAGAGGGAGAGAGGGAAGCATACGCTGTGTCAACAGGAGAATGAATGGAGAAGGGAGAAAAATACCTTGCCATACTTCAGCAAAATTCTATCACCAAACAAAAATCTTTATTGTCCTTAGAGTTCATTTTTATTCTTATGCATATTGGAATATATTAAGGTTATAGATAAAAGGTAGATATTAAGATTGTACTTAGGTGAAATAGAAAAGATCTATTAAAGATGCAAATTTGACCAAAATGCAATAAAGTTTTAGGTATGGTATCTGACAGAATTTTCTAAAGATTTACTTTTACTGCCTTCAACTGCATATATATTACTATGAGAGTGCAAAGCAAGAAGGTAATGCTCCTTTTACAGAGTCACTGGAATTATTCAGTGTTGGAAAAGCTTTATTATGGTTTCTCAGCTTAAAAAAAAAGGAGATTGACAAACTGAAAGGGCATTCAGGACTCAGGATTTTTGGAAGGCTGATCAATGACAAAAGACTTAAATAAATAAATATGTATGGCTTATCTTAAAGGTGACTTTTACAAAAGTTTGAATAGCATAACTATTAAACCTTCTCCATTAGGGTGATTCTGGGAGAATACACAGCCAAATAAGACAAAGCTCCTTACAGTAATAAAAATTGAATTACCTAAGTACATACCCGCATATATTACAGAAGAATCTTTCTTGTTCAAAATAATCATAGAAGTAGAAACATGCTGTAAACAAATAATGTAATAATGTTATGTAGACATTTATCAGCAGAAAAGATATGGACTGAATCATTTAATAAAATTTCTAGTATTTGACTTTGTGTAAGTACTTCTCTTTAGGTATAAGTATTAAACAAATAGACTTAATAATTAACCAGATATAGTGGGTGCCAAACCTGCATATAATGAGGAAAAAATCAGGCCCAGTGTTTCTGTACTGTAGAGTCTGACTGTTTTCCAGATGTGACTGTTCTTATGAAGAACTTCAGAAAGGCACTTCCTAAAATTGAGCTGTCAACATTACTGTGATAAGAAGGATATTCTTAATTTTTCTCTTCAATGTCTTGGGACTTTCTTGAGGAAAGGTGTGTGTATATATACACATAATCTTAAATGCAAGTATTGCATCATAGAAAATTGTGCCTTAGCATTCGTATCTTCAGAAGTTCAAGAGAGGCATTAGTCAAAAGGTTAAGACCTTTAAGCATGAGGACACCTTCAGAAAGTTGTTCTTTTTTCTCATTTATTTATAGGCACCATCCTCCCTGAAGGTATCAGCCTAATCCGCTTGAGACATCACCCAGTGGTGGAGAATCATGTCCCCAACCCAACAGTTTAAAAGCTTTGTTGTTCCTTGAGTGCAAGTATAAGGAAGTTGTACTCTATGGACAGTATCACCCTTTGCTGTCACTACCAGCATCATTTGGCATAACCTTACAATTTCCTGTATTAACAAGAAGTATTGAGGGACTGGCAGGTGATATGTTGCCTGTCAACTACTGGTTAGGATAAACTGACTCAAACTATGCCCTCTTGACCCAGCCTTTTAAAAAATTAAGTTCAGATTTTTGCTGTCTGTGCTAACTGCACTTTTTTTCCATTAATTCCTTTGTTGTCTGCAGGATTTGCAAACAGACACTGAGGGAAGAAATAGTGTTTTCTATACATACATCTTTGACCAGTGCCACCTTTGGTCACATGTTCTAACTTGTCATCATGCCGTTTGCTAATGCAAGAGCAAGAAACTGCTTCACCAGACAGACGTATGATGCCTCTCACAGAGGATTAAAATGCTTATCTCTGAGAGACAAAAAGGGAATACTTTAATGTTTAATATTAAATCATTCTCCTAACTGGAGCAAAGCTATAAAAGCAACAATAACAACAGACTCCTAGAGGAACTGAAGTTCAGTCTTTATCTGACAGAGGAGAGCATGCAATTACAAAGCCATCAAGGCTTTAAAAACATAAATATAATTAAGAATTAAGATATGCAGAGAAAAAAAAAGTAAAGTAAACTCTTCACAGCTTTAAAACAACTGGATAGCTTTCTATGAAATAAAACCACTCTGCTGTAACATGATCCCACAACTCCCAGTTTACATGCACGAGTATGCAGAATCTCAAATGTTTTACCTCAGCCCTGTACCATTCTCTCCAGCCCACATCCATCTAGAAAGAGACTTCCCTAAAATTCACACGGAACTTTAGGCATCCATGTTTGAATCAGGGGCTCAAACTCATGGCTGAGAAAAAGAATTGCTGCAAAGCTGACGTAAGGAGGTAAAGGTAGAAATCCCTCTCTCAGCAGCCTGATGCGCTATTAATAAGCCACAAGATAAAGCATATTAGTAGGTAGAAAATGCTACTGTGAAAATTGTAGAACAGTTATATATGAATAATGCATTCATCTAAAGGTACACTGTTGTGTCAATCATAAGGACATAGGACATAAGGATGGGAAAAGGCCAACATAAATTAGCTAATGTTTTATTTACTGGGGAGTGTTACCTTCTTTTCCCTCACTCCCTTTCTTTTTCAGAATTCTCTGTCAATTCTTTCAGGGTACAACCTTCTTTCAGTTTCATGTTCCCTTAAGTGCTGTGACACTTAATCAAGTCACTTTGCTCCAGCTATTCCTTTATTCTTTTCACAATTCTGTATCCTGTACTGCAATGCAGTAAAGCCTCAACCTCCTGCTTTGCAATCTCTCCATACCTCTTAATGACTAAGCCTTTGTTTTCTGTATCGTTTTCCAGGCGCCGTGCTTTCAGGATTAAATCTAGGACTACCTTTCTCTATCCTTTGATATTTTTTTCTCTTCTGTCCCCTAATTTAACAGAGGTATTGGTACATGCTGTTTTACATTAAATAGTATCATTTTCACTTTTTTTTCTTTTCTGTTTTCATTACTTTTAGCATTTTCAGCATGTCTTTCCAGTCTGCTAGCTTCTGTCAGTATCCTGTGTCGTAACAAATGCTCTTGATCTACAAAAAATGTTGCCCTGCTTTCTTTATCCATCTCTTTTATACTCTTGGTTCATCACATGTCCTGGTTATTGGTGCTCTAATTAGCTTTTTCTTTTTCCAACAGTGATAATTACCTTCTAATTTTCTTTCGGCCATCTTCTGAGGTTTTATATTTCTACTGAAGTTTGCCCCCATCTTCCCCTTTTTGAAACTTTGAAAAAGAATTCTTTAATTTTTTTGTCTATATTATGTGCACTGGACTTGTGATACAGACATTTGACAATAATAATTTCCTTTGCAGGCTGCTACAATCTCACTTAATTGTACCCAGTATTCAGGCTTTCAATATTCATTTTTTAGAAGCACAGACTTTATACCTGTGGTCTTTACCATGCAAAACAGACAGATATATTTTCTTGAAATGGGCTTGGATTTGAGCATATTTAAAATCATTAGCTAAGACTTGGAGTGTAACTTTCAGAATACTGAATTAAAGTTTTGCTGATTTTATATGCAGCAGTTATTTACTTTCTAAGGTGGTGTCCTAAAAATGTTAGAAGTGAGATTTTCAAATAGCACTGCTATTTTTCAGTAAGGCAAAGGATCTGCCCTTTTTTAAAGGAAAAACTATTTACAGTTGTGGTTAACAACTTTATGTTGAATATTGAATTTATGTCTAAACATAAGCTAGACTTCCCAAGTTGATAATGTAAATGTTATAGCTTTAGGATACAAGCTTCTTATCTGAGGTCTTCACAATACTGGGGTCAGTGTCCTATTGTCATAATTAAAGCAGTGTCAGTTGGCTTACCTCCATTACATGCAGTTTGAATAGGAAGTGAGTAAGACATAGCTGAGAAGTTTTAGGAAGCTGAAGCATGAAAGAATAAATTCTTGCTGTTTCCCCACCTTGGTTTAAGCCATCTGTTCAGCTCAACTTGGAAGCTTGGAAAGGAATTAAAAGACTCTTCAATCAGGTAGAGGGGTCAGGCAAGCAGCAAATTTAGTGTTTAATTAGCTGACTTCTAGGAAAAAAGATGGGTTGATTCCTCAGACTACTCCTATGGAAACCCTTGCTCTGATTGGCCATCTTGGTATACAATGCTGGATGCATAAACAGCAATACACTTACCAGGTTTTTTTTGAAAAAAGGTTATTTAAATAACATTTTCATTGAACAAAAATAGAATTAATTATTTTTTGCTGCCAGCTTTGCATATGAGGGAAATTCACAGCAGCCAAAAGGGTGGTATGAGTGTTTGTCATCCTCAAAAACTTCGGGGATTCTAAGAAGAGAGCCTATTAATATTTTTGAGGAAGAAAATATAGTGGAGGGTAACAGAGAATCAAAATGATTTTATAGCAAAGGCTTTATCTTTTGTTATTTGTAGGACAGAATAGCTGGTCTACCTCCTCTTCCTCCTTCAGTCTTCAAACAATATTTTTCAAGGAAAACGCTGGTTCAAAATGGTACCAAATGCACTTTTTCAGTAAAATTCCAACTGACAAGGTTTCGGAAGGGCAACAGCAAGCTGTCAGTAAAAGGATAGGACAATTAGGTGGAAATGTTACTTCATGTCAGCTTCTGGTACAACTAATGACATTTTGCACTTAAAAAAGATGCAACTGAGTCCTGAGTGACACTGGCTGTGGATATAAGCTGGCATAATTCCGCAGACTTCAGAGAAGCTGCATCACCTAAACCAGCAGGCCATAACGCAAGTGGTAGTAAATTGCCCATGGGATTTTCTCATAGCTTTACAAAAACCAAGGTTATACTGTTTTGACTAATGTTTAGTAAAGGTCTGTATGAAGACAGTAGCACTCTGACTTAGGGGTTTGGCCAGGCTGACGTTTGAGATACTCGTATATCAGTTGTGATCTTCCTGGGAAGATCATTAACTATAATGTACAAAACAATGGTTGTGTCTAAAACTGCTGTCCAGAAATCTCCACTCAGCTGTCACTTAAACTACAGAAACATAAACTTGAGTGGGATCTTACTGTTTGACCTTGAAGCTTTATAATTACCCCTGAATAAGCCCTCAAATTACATCCCTCTGGACCAGGCTGACAGCTCAGCTCAGTTGAGATCCATCGACTAGATGATACTTCATGTATCTTCTTTCCTCAGATTTTTTTAACTTGCATAACTGCTTCTAACCATTGGTTGTTTCTACTTCCCTTGAAAACTTTGCTGCTGTTGTTCAAGTCACCACCTTTTTTTTCTTGTATATGTTAGTTCAATTATTAGCCTATTTAGATAGGTATGAGCCCTAGGTGGAGGTCTGGGGAGTCATTTCACCCAGGAGTACTAATACAAGTAGGTCTGTACTTCCTTCTTCCTCTATAGGAAATAAAACTGAATTTTACATTCAACAGAAATTATATTTAAAAAGGAGAAACAGGCCTTGAGCAGGGACCAAATGTAGTGAACATCTTAAATGCTGAACTGCTGGGTTATCCATCCTTTCTGACTTTGTGGAAACTGAGCTTTTTTTCTGCACAAAGGTACTGCTCTAAAAGAACAACAACATTTCCCACCTCCTGAGTACCCTTGTGTCTTGCAAGCCTTGTGTTTTGGGCACTCATCAGAAAGATAAAAGATGAAGTTTGAAGTTCAGATAAGAGGGAATTGAATCTGCATCCTTATCACTTGGCTATTGCACAGAAAGTAAGGACTCAGTATTTCCTTCAGCTGTGTTTTTAAAGAAAAATACATATGCTGCTCAAAAGGACTTGGTACCTGCTTTCAACAAGGGGTACTTGCTAAGGATCTGAGGTTCTCAGAGGCAGCTAAGACCCAGAGTAAATTAATATTTAGGCATTTAACTTACTGTTGGGTACTTTTTGATCGACTAAAAGAGGATCCCTGTTCAGCCTGTTTGCTACTTCAATCCCAGTATGCAAAAGTTAACCCTCCCTTAGGCTGCACAGGGTACCTGATGAAGGAAGTAGGAGCTCTCTTCCACAAGATTTAATTCTGGATTCCACTCAGTGTGCCAGGACCTTGGAGGACAGCCAGCCACTACAGCACGGAACCCTCAGACCCAGCCTGTCACAGAGTTGGGACTTTCTGAGGTTTTTGTTAGGTTTGAGATTTTCTGTTTGTTTGTTTGTTTGTTTGTTTTGAAGTCCTTACAATGTAAGTGTCAATTTATTTTTCCTTCCTAAAATAACATGGTCCAGGTTTTCAAATGAGCAGATGTTCATCTGCTGTCATTCAGGATGTACAAGACCTACACAATTTTTGTATAAAAATCTCAGTCTGTCCAGAGATGCAGAAAATGACAGAGGCTCCAATGAAACAGAACCAACAGCTATTCTTAGAAAGCCTGACATGGTATGTTTAGTGAAAAGCACCTCCACCTCATGAATATTCCAGGAAGCTTTGACCCCTTCAAAATTTTCTATAGTGAAAAATGCCATTTTTCTATCAGCTATTTTGTTCTGACTTACCTGATGCTTAGATGACAGAGAAGCAAAGCAACACATGTGGTATTAACTACTGATGCCATTAACTACTGATGACATAAATAGGCAATTTTTTTTTCTATTCTAAGGTATCCAAATATATTCAGATGGCCTCAGCATATCTGAAATAGAGCATAGATATAATATGAAACAAAGGCTACTGCTTAAAGACCTGAAAAATATGATACTTTTAACTGCAGAAAGGCTCAGACTATGCTGTTGTACTGCAAAAGAACTTATTTGGACACTCATGCAGAACTGACATTTAAAATAAATATTTAGGTTAAGTGAAGAAACTTCATAAGTTAACATGGCATGAAGGAGATGCTGTACATTTGTGAATAGCTGAGATCCATGGTCCCAAAAAAAGGATGAAAAATACTTGCTAAGTTTCCCTAGATTATTATAATGCAAATACAAATATACTGTCAAGATGGAACTTATCTTTTTCTTTAAGTCTTCCAAAAATATTTTAAAAATCTTCCCTGCAATGTGGATAACAACATGCAAAAATACCTGAACATTGAGTTCAGGCATAGACTCTTGGTACTTTCTACAGAATCCTGGCCAGACTTTGTAATACATAAGCATCAGTTCCAAAAGAACATCAGAAAACTAAAAGCTTTATGCGCTATTCTGGAATCCAGGAAAAAATGCGTAGCCTTAGGCATTGTATTTAAATTAGTCTTCCAAGATCCTCATGAATGTTAGCTCAGACACAGTTTATCTACCAGGGGGAAACCAGAGATTCAGTTTCACTGCCAACTTTCTTAATAAACATGAGCCACTGGCATTGTCCAAAATAGAACAGATAAGCAGAAGTTGCGCATCCCACTCATTACTATGTTATATTAAAGCTTAGCACAGTTGAGAGAACAACATTTCAGAAGTTATTTACAGTGATGTGAACAATTTAATCTATAAACAAACGAGCAATAAATATCCTCATTCAGGAGATTAAAAAAATAAAAAGAGTTGTTTTTTATAAAGAAGTCAAAACATTTTTTTCAAACCTTAATTATAGAAGAAATGTTAGAGTTTTGGGTCTGCTTAGCAGGGTTATTTATTTGATTTATATTTAAATTACCTAGTGCTTGTGTGAATGCTAGGAAAGACTCTATTGCTCTTACACCGTACAATACTTGAAGGATATTCCAGCTCATGTGGACTCCTAAAATAACTTGGATGCAGTAGAAATGCTGAAATTTGCTTGGTTTTTACCCTTCTCACAGCAATTAACATCAGACTGTAACAACACAAAGTTAGTAGTATTAATTGCAATCTTTTCCTAAAACAACATGTTTTATGTTAGACACTCTAAACTCAGAGTACCTACATTTTATATAGACTCACAATCCAAGTTTTTTGTTGGGTTCCCCAGTCTGGCAGATGAAGCCTAGGCATTTAAACACATTCAAAATCCTAGTGGTGACCTGTAACCAGATTCACTGTAGAGATGTGTTTCCTCCCCATTCAGATCAACAGGAAGAGACCACTACCAGATCCCCTCATGAGGAATGAACTTTTTTGTTGGTGAAGACTGCTATAAAAACAAAGGCATGTGATTTGTAGATAATCTTCTAACTCCCAGGTATTTGTGAAACACCTATGCAAGTGGTGGACCGTGTCTTTAGGTCTGTTATATCCTGAAGATCATTTTTGTTCTCTCTTGGTATCCTAAGACTAAAACCAAAAGAGGTGCTAGGGTTGAGCCTACAGAGGTTACCCGAGGCCCTTTCCTTTACTGAACCACAGCCTGTAGTCCTATTAGTTGGATATATTTTGGAAGAGACAGACATATCAAACTACCTTTTATCAACTTTATCTAGCATGATTGCATGAGCAGATATGCTAATTGTACAAATAAACAACCTGCAAGTAGTTTTCTTCACACAGATCCAGATACTTAGGTTGTAACAAATATCAGTGTTTAAAAAATTTTATGTGACACATATTTGTACCTTTCTCAATCAATGACATATGCTGCCAACCCTGAAGCGTCTTATATTGCTTAACGAAGTGTATAGGTATGAAAGTTAGGAGTGCATTTTCAAATGCATTGCCTTTTACTGCCCAAGAAAACTTTCAGCAAAACAGCACTGCTTTGATTTATATGTCTGTACACATGAAATAAACTGTCAGTATTTCTTCTTGTGTCCAAAAAGCTGAGTGGGTAGCATTTCAGGGGGCAGTTACTTAGCAGACCTGAAATATCTTGATGTAATGCTAAGCAAATGATGTATTAGGCTGAGAAAGTTGGGGCTGTTCAGCCTGGAGAAGAGAAGGCTGCGTGGAGACCTCATAGCAGCCTTCCAGTATCTGAAGGGTGCCTACAAGGATGCTGGGGAGGGACTCTTCATCAGGGTCTGTAGTGACAGGACAAGAGGTAACGGGTTCAAACTTAAACAGGGGAATTTTAGATTGGATATAAGGAGGAAATTCTTTCCTGTGAGGGTGGTGAGGCACTGGAATCGGTTGCCAGGGAGGTTGTGAATGCTCCATCCCTGGCAGTGTTCAAGGTCAGGTTGGACAGAGCCTTGGGTGGGATGGTTTAGCGTGAGGTGTCCCTGCCCATGGCATGCAGTGGAACGAGATGATCTTGAGGTCCTTTCCAACCTTAACTATTCTATGATTCTATTCTGGCACTAAAACCATAACCGTGACTTTGAGAAAATCTTAGAAATAGTAACAGAATAAATACCGTTTTCCTGATCTTTACTCCTACGGATTCTTTTTTCTTTTTTTTTTTTTTTTTTTAATGTAAAATGCATTTGAATTCTTGAAAGTCATCATACTATTTTTTGTTCTTTTCTTACAGGTGACTCTAACATGGATCCTCTGATCACTGCTAATTCTATTTCTTTTTTTTTTTTTTTTCTAAATGAGAAAACAAATGACAAAGGGAAATGAGACAAATCTGAATTTTCAGTGAAAATTCAATAAGCATTATTATTTTCAAATTTTTAGCTTCATTGGATATCTTTTTCATCTACCCACTAATTTAACTTTCTTTACATTTTGTTTTTACTTAAATAAACATTAAACAGACTTGCCTACAGTAAGCTCTCTTGTTTTATTCTCTTTGCTCTCTTTTTCTGTACAATAAGTCCATTAATTTTTCATATATTATTTTCTGAGTTTCTCTTTTGTTTTTTGATTCTTAACGAATTCTCTCTTAAGCTTACAATATCAAAGCTTATTTATTATGGATGTATTGTACAGGAACATTTTTACTGTGATTTGATTTTTCATCAGAAGACCTTGAAGTTCACTTTATATATAAGAAATCATAAAAAAAAATTCCTTGGTAAATAACCCATGCAAAATAAATATAGATAAGTCAGGGGAAAGGAAAGAAACCCAAAACCTAAACTGAAGAAAGACAATTACAGTAAATTGGGAAAATCTCTTTGGAAATAAAAAATATGCATTCTAGAAGGCAATCTCCATTAAACCAGGCATTCTTCAGGTTTTTTTGTTTTGGAATCCTGTTGGATTCTAGGACAAATTACTTAATTTTCTGCTTTTATAGTTACACCAAAAAAAAAAAACCCAAAAAACCACCAAACAGCAGGACTACTGCATCCCCTTAGTATTTGTCTAATTTATATTCTGTTTAAGAATGTCATTATTAAGAAATATAAGGAGCAGTAGAGCTCTAGGCATTGATCTCCACCTGCTTAGGACACATTAATAAGAGTGTTACTACTGAGACACAGATGACTATGTTAAAAGTCTACAGCACACATTCAGTATCTGGTCTCGCTAATCCCCTCTTTTTCCATGTTTTTCTGTCTGTGCATGGTAAGATGGGTATGAAAGAAGATGCAAAGGAGCAGTTTGCCTCCTGGTGACCAGGCAGGTATTTTGAGCTATTTTGGGAAACTTTAATGCTGATAAATGTTTTAAGCTATAGTTATTGCAAAATCCTAAATATGAAATACAACAGTAATTTCAGACAATATCTGGCTCAAGGTGTTTCTTAACTATTTACTCCTGGTTTTAAAATCTGTTACTTATGGTTTACCCTAGTAGAAGTTCCAGCCTTGACATCACAGGTTTGATTTTATATGATCTTGGTCAAGTTGCTTAACTGTCTTTAGCTGCTGTACTTTCCCAAATAACTGAGGGATTATCAAGAAGAATTAATGGATTAGGAGCACCAAATGGAGGCTTCATTCCTGGATTATAGGCAGATTTGGGGGCTATAGTAGTTTTCAGAACAGCTGAGTAATGTTAAAAGAAGTCAGCAGTATTTCATTGCACACCTGGACTATGAAATAAACAGAATTAATGAATAAAGAGTTGCAAAGCACCTGAAAAAGACTTATGTGCTGTTTTATAGTGACAGATGATTAAAGATTTTACAGCACTTAATAGATCAGACAGCTTCTTCTGTATTATACTGTCAGTCACTGTCCATCTGTGAGTATAACTTGAAAAGTTACTGTACATTTTCTAATAATGAGATAGAACAAATCCATGCTGTAAGAAATTAAATATTGGGTTGTGTGTTTTGGGTTTTGTTTTTTTTTTTTTTAATTTTTGTTTTTGGCTTTGTTATTTTGGGGTTTTTTTGTTTTGTTTTTTGTTTTGGGTTTTTTTTTTTTTTTTTTTTGTCTTTTGACAGGGTCAGTATATTTTTAGATAGCCACTTGCTTGATTTTGTAGAACAATATTTGGTATCTTGGAGAAGCTGTGATGGAAACGAACATTTCTTTCCCATCAGAAATTATGAAAACATAGATGTTTTCATTTGGCGAAGCTGTTATTTTAGCTGGAATGGATTCATATTCTCCTGACTATCAGCCCGACTTCTGGATAGAAAAGGATACATAAAGCTCAAGAGACAACTCAGCTGGAAGTTCTCCAACCCTTTTGTAGCTTGAGCCAGAAATTCACTCTGGGTCACAGTCATACCTTGCTCAGAGCACACACCAAGCCCAATCATGCTAGAGCACATCTGTGCAGCTTATGTCCCCTCCCCAGACTGTCACTGGATTTTCTATTTGAACAGAATGCCACATGAGAAAAAATCTATTTGGTGTTGAATTTTGGTGTGACAGCCTCGCTAAGGACTAGTTCATAATTAGTGCGGGCAATTTTAGCAGTGAAGCAGAAGATAGCTGTGCATCCTTTGAGTCTTATCTTTATCACACTACTTTTGTTCTTTGTACTCACTCAGAAGAGTCAGGATAAAAATGGGGTTATTTACACAAACATGCCCTGAAGGAAGGATATTTGAAGAAACTGTTTCGTTCCTCTGTCCCAGCAGTGATTCTTCGGCACTTCCCCTTACTTCCTGAGAGTTAATTGTAACCATGTCAGACTAGATATAAGAGACATGAGTGTGGTCCGAGTAAATAAATCTCTTCCTCTAAACTTGGGTTTCTCTTGCTTGTTTGGTTTTGCTGCCTCTTAAAAAGCATATAAAGACTGAGAAAGATAATTCTGCGTGTGTATGTGTGATTTTTCAGCCTGCACAAGTGTGATTTTTCACGCTTAACATGGGTCTTCTTTCCTCATGAAGGCAACTGAGAGGGGAATGGGTGTCCTAGAAATTAAAATTGGTTTGAAACTTGAGAGAGCTGAGCACTAATCTCAGTCTAGCTAAAACTTTCCATGTAACTGGAAGTCACTTCAATGCTTCTGTGCCATAAATGCAGGTTTGTCAGCCTGTTCTTACTCCCTTGTGACTCACAGGAGTAATTTTTAGCTGATGATTTCCAGCTGCCTTTGCAAACCCTTTGTGCCAACTTGTGCTTTCAGTAAAAGCCTTCCTGTGCCATACATCTCATTCATACACATTCACACCCACTCTCATTTCAGATTTTTTCAGTCATAGAGTCAATGCAGTAAGGAATTATCAAAATTACTCTTCATGCATTGTAAGCACTAATAAAGATGTGCTCCTTTCACAATCTGCTTTTTGCCAGAGAGTATGGAATTTAATGCCTGTGTAGGCTGAGATTTTGTACAATTTACATTCGTTTGCGGAAAATGTTTTTACCTCTTGGGTAAACACTATCAGGAATAATCCATGTTTTTCCTTCAGACAAGGTCATTGATGAGAAATGAACAGAAATGCTGTCAGCTCCTGAATCAATGTAACAGTTTTGACTAGTTGTTTTATAACATGCTGCTTTGCCACAAAACAAGACAACCCCTTTGCCAAATAGGAGCGAGCGTAACAGTTGTTACCTTTCAACAAGTTTTCATTTCTGATCAAAAGATAAGGAGGTAATTTTTTGAGATCTGTTAATCCAAAAAAGCTTAGCTGCTAATAGTTCCCAGAATCCTTTCAATGTGTATGCCATGTTCAGTTTTTGCAATGATCAAAAGTAAGGGAACTCTGCTGATCAAAAATAAAAGAACATGTTATTTTGACACTTCAAGATAAACTTTGCCTTCTGCACTGATGAGAACTCAGAAATTGTACATCACTCTACTCCAATTCAGTTCAAGTATATTAAATGCAAATCTTCAGCCTTGTAATACATCTACAGGGAGAGAGGACTTTGCATTCTCCTTCAGGAAGAGAATGGGATTTCATATGCTGTAAATTATGTATGGCCAGATAGTATGTAAGAAAAATATTTAATGTTTACACTTAACCTGAAAAAATAGAAATGTGAATCTTGCCCCAGGTAAATTGTAGCTCTTGACAGAATAGATTTACTAGTCACAGCCAGAGTTCATGTTTGCCTTTTAATTTTTGGTGGTGAGTGAGGATTGAAATAATCACTGAAGAATGACTGCATGTTGGCAGCAAAGAGGATTTCTCTTCAGTATCACAGAATCATAGAATGGTTATGGTTGGAAAGGAACTTAAAATCACCTGGTGCACTCAGTAGCCACCTCTGCAGTAAGATATTTCTGTATATACCAATACAACCCTGCCACAAATGCTTCTCTGTACTTGGATGGCTACATTTCCACACAACATTGCAGATATTAAATTCATTTTTAAAAATACTCACAAAAACATTACAAGTATCTGACAGAAAATGCCTGCATGAAAAAAGCCTGTGACATTCCAGGCATATGAGAAACCAGTCCTGACCTTTCCCATTGTATTGGTCGATCAAGGTGAATAGCAGCTTCATTTATATAAGTTCTCTTGTAGGATACTAACTGTATTATCCTACATAGATTCTATGGCAAAAGACCAGTTAATTATTTGGTCACATTTCTGAAGCTAGTCTGGCACCTGCAGATACTGCTTTCTGTTCTCCTTCAGATTTGTTTAGCTGTCTTGGGAGAATAAATGTCCTTCAAAACATGATGATTAGTGTCGTAGGGTTGGTGGTGGACTTCCAGCTTGTAATCACTGGAGGGGCTTCTTCTCATTTGTTCTAATAGACAGATGGATCTGATAGAGCACAGAAAGGGGATTTTTTTTTTTTTCATTTTGTAGTGTATTTTTTTCTTTCCAGATCAGCAAATGGAACTGGTAAAATGGTTATGCCAGAGTCTTTATTTCTAGGAAAGTGCATGTGTGGACTGACCAGAGTTGCTCATGAAATGACATCTATTCCATACTCTATTGCTAATCTTTCTCTCTCTATATATAGGTAGAAAACCTTATGGCCTCTCTTTTTGTGTTTGACTCATCTATCATTTACCTCGTCATGGAAACTCTTCTAAATTAAGCTGTCCTCATTCCTGTTTTTAGGAGCTGTTGTTGTGGATATCTTACTAAATCCAGTAGAGCTCTACTTACTTAGAGCTGTGCTTACTTGCCAAGCTGTGTGAAATTTTGCCTCTAGTAGCTCAGCACTACCATGTTCCCTCCTGCCTCTTGTCCCTCTGCTCATTCCAATCCTGTTCTCTTGGTATTCAGTTGTGTGTGCCTGGAACTATCCTTCTGATCTCGTATGCAGGCATCCTCTCTCTTCCTTTGAATTCCTTGCTGAAACATTTCTTCAGACAATTATTTCTACCCTTTATTTATAATCAGTGATCTCTCCTGAACTGTTGTTTCTTGTCTTGTCTTGTTTTTATCTCATATCAAATTATAAGATCTTTGAGTAAGGGAATATGTCTTGCTATGTCTCTGTAAAATGCTTTATAAACTTACAGTGACAGCAATGATAATTCATGGTGTATTTCCACTTAGATCAAGGAATTAATACTTATTCTGTGGATATGTTCCCATGGGCTAGTGAATTCAGGTTTATCAGGGCATTAAACTATCCTGATAATCAGAATTTGCTATTGTGATCATCAGACGTAGGTGACTTTGCATTAATTCACTAAAGTTCTTCCTGACCCGAATATGTCTGTCAGTGGCACTGATTCAGCTGAAGTACGCCGGCTTCCTTCTCTGATACTAAGGGGAAGGAAGTAGTCAAGAGGAAAGAGAGGAGGTTACAGCCTCTGCACGACTGTTAAACATGCCTTTTCTTTTTCTATTTTTTTTCCCATTGTACCTGAAAATCAATTTCTGTCAGAAGTTAAGAAAGGCAAGGCTGGCTGCTGCCTTCCACCTCCAGCTCCATGGCAAGCGAGCTGCATGGAAGCAACAAGAACTTTCTTCTAAGGCATCATTTTCTCAACCAAAATGCAGAAAGGCCAATTGTTCTCTGGGAATGAAAAGCTGAAGAAATATCCTGCTGTACAGTTTTAATGGCTATATATGCTATTTGTTTTATATTGCATATCAGAAACACAGAGCTCATGCCAAGAGATTTCTGTGCCTCACCAGAGTGCATTGAAGTCAGAGTTTCACCACAGTTCCAAAAAGGGAGGCTAATAAATTACAATAAAACATTATATTGTACCTCCAAGTTGTCAGTGACTGAATGTTTAAATTGCGGCAACTAGGAAATGATATTTTTCTTTGTGGAAAACAATGGAATTTTTCTCCACAGTATTACAGTATGAAGTTTAGAGCAAATCATGGAATACATTCAGTACTTTAAATATATTCTGCTAGGAATACATATTACAGTCCTCATTAAATTTTTAAGAATAGCTACAATATCAGCTCTCTCCCCTCTAACCTGTTTCATCTTTTATCCATCAACAGCAAACTGAGTTGAATCTCATCATAATATGCCCACTGCTCTCTCCCTCTCTTGTCACCATTACCAGTTTGTTACTCTTAAATGGTGCTGAGTCCCTAATTTAAGAAGCTCTGCATATAGAATCATAGAATAGTTAGGGTTGGAAAGGACCTCAAGATCATCTAGTTCCAACCCCCCTGCCATGGGCAGGGACATCTCACACTAAACCATCCCACACAAGGCTCTGTTCAACCTGGCATTGAACACTGCCAGGGATGGAGCACTCAAAGCTTCCCTGAGCAATCTATTCCAGTGCCTCACCACCCTGACCGTAAAGAGCTTCCTCCTTATATCCAGTCTAAACTTCCCCTGCTTAAGTTTTAACCCGTTACCCCTTGTCCTGTCACTACAGTCCCTGACGAAGAGTCCCTCCCCAGCATCCATATAGGCCCCCTTCAGATACAGGAAGGCTGCTCTGAGGTCTCCATGCACCTCATCTCCTTCTCTTCTCCAGGCTGAACAGCCCCAGCTTCCTCAGCCTGTCTTCATACGGGAGGTGCTCCAGTCCCCTGATCATCCTCGTGGCCTTCTCTGGACTTGTTCCAACAGTTCCATGTCCTTTTTATGTTGAGGACACCAGAACTGTACACAATATACTGCTGATTTCCAAAAGGCTTTGTGAAATGTGGTAGAGATGAGGGTACTTCTCAGCCACATTTTGTCCCAGTAGAAGCCCGTATCAAGTACTGCATAGCAAATCCATTAGTAGTGATTTGCAATAGTCCAATTTAGAGGTCACTTGAGCATGAACGCAGTGTACAAGAAAATGTATAATGAAACAATATCAGTAATAGTATATTTAAATGAACAATATCAGTAATAGCATATTTTAAATGTTTCATTAAGTCTGAATTGTTATATTGTACTGCTGTGAAATAGCTACTACTTTAACAAGATTTCTTTTATACACATATTATTGAGGCTGGGCATTTTCATAGAAACTGAAGGATTATAAAAGTCAAAATATTTTTATTAATCATGTGGTTCAGAACACTCGTATACAGAATGTCTTGTTTTATATGTCTTTGTATAGCCAATAATCCTAGATTAGACCAAATTAATATAAATTTTGTCTTTTTTTTTTTTTTATGGAGGCAATGCGAGGTTGAACACTTTGTAGGTCTCGCATATTAAATTAAAACAATTAAAATACTTTTTTACTGCTTTCAGAAAACTGTTATCACAGCAACATAGATTTTCAGTGTCCTGATTTCAGGGCATGAAGTAAACAAAAAAACCTGTTGTAATGTATCTATTAATTCTACCCTTGCTAAGGAAGGCTGTCCAATTTACTGGTGCTGTGCTTTCAGTATTGCTGAATAGCACCAGGCAAGTGTTGCTCCCTGCAAAAAACTCCCAAGTGTGATGCGGGGAAGACACTGCTTTCCTTAACATGTACCTTGTGCTAGGAGATCACTGATATGGGACACTAATTCCAAAGTCACTACATATTGGCCTTCATACATTCCAATTTTCCCTCAGCTGAAATGACCTAGTAAGGCAAAACCAAACCCAAAATTTTATGATGTGGCCTGAGTGGCACTCCCTTATTCATAGCAACACCCAAGTTAATGGTTTATTAGCCATATTTAATTGTTGAATGGCACAAACAGATCTAATTCCATTAATACAGGACAGCTATGTAAGATTCTACCGGTTGAGGATCTGGTCTATTCCATTCTGCGAATACAATCATATTATTCAAGAATATTTCAGTACTGAGACCTGGTTAAAATTTCCTTGGGTTGGCTTCTTTGGGGGGGGGGGGTTGGGGGGGGGGTTGGCATTTTGTTTGTTTGTTTGTTTGTTTGTTTGTTTTTTGGGGGGGTGTTGTTTTTTGTTTTTTTTTTTTTTTGGGGGCGGGGGGTTCAACTTTTCTTCAGTTAAGACAAGTGCAAGAAACCCATGAAAACTGATTTGGCTTCTGGAAGCAGCAGGTTTTAATCTATGAGCTTCTGAAAACTGGAACAGTTTTGGCTAAAAACTTTCAAAAGAAAGAAAAGAAATAAATAAATGTCCAAAGCTCTGTGTTACATTCATTTCTACTTTTAGCTTTTAAGTAGTAAATCCAGGGTAGATGGGAAGACAGGCACTTTTAGAACCAGCTGAGAGGCTGGAACTTGTTCTGATTACCTGTGCTGTTTTTAGATCCAAAGTAATGTTTGCTCCTCACTATGCTGACTTAGTGGCATGTGGCAGTTTAGGCAATTCTGTATTCACTCCAGTGTGTGATGACACAGCTTTAGAAAGAGAACAGAAGCCAACTGAAAACCTTCATGAAGCGATAGAGATTTTACTGTATTATCTAATAAAAACACTGTGTTGTCAGCTTACCCTTTGCTAGCTCCAGATTCCACATCGTCAGATCAATTTTGCTTTCAGCTTCCAGGACAGAGCAATCTCATAAGCACTGTCTCAACTGCAGGTCAAGTGCATGCTGAGTTTTCCAGTCTTCTGATCATCTATCGCAGGCAATCAATCAAGTCAATCTGTGTGAATTGCCCTGACTATTTTGGTGTGGAGCTCCACGTTTCCTTTCCAAGGAAACCATGGAGATGAAATGGCAGGAGGTGTATGTGTGAAGTCAGAATGTTTCTGCTCAGCCTGTAGTTTCACCAGTCAGAGATAACTGCAGTTGCTCTTTGCTCCTTATGTAGTCGATAAGACGATAAAATGTTAATATGGTTCCATCAAGAAAAACAAACAGATAAATCAGCTGATGGATATCAATACACATTTCAACAGTAATTTCAGATTGCAAGATTCATTTTGTCCTTAAATTGGTATTTGTGTGAAAGATGAGCTTCTTAGAGGGCTTAAATCAAACAGGAGCGTCACCCACACAGTGTCTTAAAGTTTTCAAGATTTCACTTCTGTGATTATGTGGCTGAAATTTACAGTTAAAAAACATCCATATGGATATTTCTTGTAGGTTTTAGCCCACAACATTGATTGGCATGGGAGAAAAAAAAGTATTAAACACCATACAGCATGTTGGAGCTGTTTGCTTTGTTGGACACGTCTTTCATCATGCATCTCTGACAACGAATGTTAAAAAAAAAAGCAATATTGAAACTGAAAATAGCACTAGGTATCTCAAAGGATTGTGGATATTATTGGTGATTTATCATCACCCCATTGACAGTGCTGTGGAATTACTGCAAAAAGAAGCCAAATTCAACCTTCAGGTTATACCTATTAAAATTGTATGCTGGTCAGAATCAGTAGAATGGACCTGTTTAAGATACAGCAAGTCCTTTCCATTTGGGGTGCATCTGCTAGAGTTATCAAATAATTCTTGAGGACTCTGTGCTTTGTGTGTTTTAGTCCCCAGGAACAGAAGAACAGCAGTACTGCCAATAGAAGATTACCATAGGGATCTACTCAAAAAATAGGATGGTTTTCTCTTCCAAGGGTGAAAAGAAATAATGACAGTGACAGGCTGGAAGAGGATGGATATATTTGTAAATTGTGACAATAAAAGTTAACACTGTAGCAGGAACAAATCAAGCATTCAAGCAGCAACTCTGGCAAATACACACTCTAGCAATACTGCACTAGAAAAGTGTGTTTTCACAGGGCAATATCCAGTGCCAAATCTTCAGGCTAAGAATCCTTTTGTTCCACCTGACTGGAAAAGTCCAAAATGTAATATTTATTGCTTGCATTGAACTTCTTCTAGACAACTCCAGTAGGAAACTTCCAGATCCAATTTTGTAAATAACTGGTAGTCTAAATAGACACAACAGAGTTAGAAAGCACGACGTTAACATGGATACTTTAGAGATGATAAACAAAGTTAACATTTTTAGGAAAGCTGGCACAAAATAAGTGCTGCAGACTATAGCTTAAATAAATCTCTTTTTTTTTTTCTATAGTATCTGGTGTTTGTATCCAGAAATCTTGTTTGGGTGAAGTTTTAAGATGGTGCACAATTTTCTAATATTTCAGAGCACCTGACCTAGCTGCTAACAGTCCAGAAATCCCAGACGTATTTCCAGTGACTCCGTACAGCACAACTCTACAACACTAACGTAGCAAGTTTGAAACTTCTGAAAGCAAGCATCGTGTTTTTGTATACATGCTGCACAGATGGCCTGCATGTTTCTGCTAAATCTGATGGATTGGGAATGCACCAGGCCGAGTGCGCATGCACAGCCCATCTGTGTGCTGCAACAGTGGTACAGCTGACACTTTCCAGGAACATTGGACTCAATATGCATACATGTGTATAGCACAAGGGCATATTTCTGTTAGGAAATTCCTGTATGGAAAGACACTTTGAGAATCTGAGAGAGGTAATGAGTATTACTGGAATTCAGAGGCAGAGAAATGAAGCCCAAATCTCAGTCCACCAGACACAACACACACACAATTTCTAACACAACTGCAGTACTATTCCCATGTAAGTATGGATATAATCTTTTTCCTCCTGACACCAAGCCTTTCCCTCATCATTCTTATGATTCCTGCTCTGCTACTGCATTATTACAAAATTCACGTTTATTTGTTTCTTTTTCTTTGTCACCTGCCATGTTCTGTTTGATCCTGAATGATGTGTGTGTGTCCTTTCTAATCAGACCTTACAAAGCCTCACACAACTTGACTGAAACTTCACACTACTGCTCAAGGCCCTTCACCTCAAAACACTTGAGCAGACTAAATAGCAACGAGGCAACACATGCTAGATATGCATGTTCTGCCACTAATGATGGTGGGTAGCTATTATACTGAGGGTATTCTTTCTGATGCCCTTGATACATATATGGTAGGAGTCATTTTCACTGCCAGCTTATCTTTACAGTGTCAGACTTTCAGCTTTAATAGGCTCATTAATCATCTGTGTCACTCACTTTCCATTCCTTCCCTGAAGCTGCCCGGTAAAAGTTCTGTTACTGAATTTTGCCAATACCTTGGTGTTTTAACAAGGCAATGTAAATTTCACTATCTAGCAGTTGCTGAACCAGAGAAAGGTTTAATTGGGTTCAATAAGCACCACAGTGTTTGGATGATTATGAAGAGCAATAATGTGTGTAGACCCCAGGGAAAGCAGGTTCTGTTTATTGTCTCTTCTTCCCCGTTCTGAACATGCAGCATTGGATCAGGCCTTGGCTCAGCCTGGCTGCTTGGGATATTTCACCCCAAGCACCTTTCATTTCCTTTTAAGTTAGCTGCCTGCACTATTTCATCCCAGTTTGACTAGACTCATATAAGGTAGGGTCTGACTTTCTCAAGATTGATTCTCAGATTTCTACCTTTAATTTTCATTCCTGTCTTCACATTTGACCTAATAAAAATATATTTACTAGTTCTCAGTTTTCTTTTCACATTTGTGATCAATCATATCTGATGTATTACTTAATCCTGAGCCCACTACTACTTCCTCACTTGTAGCAGACCCATATACTAACAGTCTTCCATTAAAGCAGAAATCAAATCAACAATGTAAGTATTTCCAGTGTACCTCAATCAGCATTTTTTAGGAGGTTTTAAAAATACTAATACTTTTGCCGTTTTTTGAACTATTTCTATCTCACTTACTTTGTTTTCCATCCTAGCTGTATATAATCCCACTGTTTGATTTTTGGCTTAATATTCTATCTCACTTCTTTGTTCTAGTGTATTCTAAACATCTGATGAATAAAAGCTACTGGAGGATGGGTTCATATATGAAAAGCTGCCTTCTGAGCTTAACAATCACCTTCACAATTCTTCTTCTAAACCTTCTTCCTTACTTAAGCACGAAACTTCAAGAAAATAAAAAATTACACTGAAAAATACCATGCTAGAAATCACCAACTGATATTACAACATCACGTCTCTTGAATTATTGCCCACAAATACTGAAATCTGAATAAGGACAGAAGGCTTTTAAAGTCAGGTCTTCCAGTATTCAAATTTTAGTTACCAACCCTGGACTGCAGTACAGATTTTAATGCCTCAGTTCACAGGCATATCCCAATGTAAGACACAGGATGAAAAGAAACTTAGGGTACTATCCAAGACATCCAGAACAAACTTCAGACTCCTGGGGAAAACTGCAGAGTAACTCTGAGCACAGGAGATTTATTAAAGGCTTTAGGGAGTTACCTTAATCTATCTAGGATCCAGAGCCCAGAAATTGCTCGTGAATACAGGTACCTGTGTCTCTTTCCTTTCATATATTCCTCCTCCTTCCCCAGAGAGCTAATAACAGGAGGAGGCTTCCCACACAATTCCTTAATTGCAAAAGCAGCAAGATAAATGTACTGCTTACCTGAGAGAGGTCATTCAAAGTTCTTGCTCTTCGGAGAGTGCCCTAGCTACCCAACCAGCTATTCAGTGTAGTGACACCCTGATAAAAATGCATACCTGAACAGAAAGTACTTCAAAGTGCAACGGCTTAAGGACAATGAAAGGAATATTTGACTGTGCACCATATCTTTTAAAGTATTTATTTAGAAGTACAGAAGTCCTTATTAAACTTCCAGTTAAGGCTAAACCTCAGCTGAATAGGTGAAGAGATCCACAGCAGCCATAACCCATCCCAGGACCACTTAGATCTGTCTACCAAACAAAGATTTAGGTCTTGCAGGTTCTGGGTTTAAGCTGTGATTGCAGCAAGATCAGCAGGAAAAAAAAAATAAAAATAGCTTAGCTAATCGATCTGGCTAAATACTTAGCAATTAAGCCTTTGAAAAACAATATCAGTCTATTCCACTTAGTTTTGAGAGAAGAGCTGACTTCTATGCTGTATGAGCTCATCTTCCACAAGACTGTTAATTCATGGCTTCTAAAGGTGTCAGTTGGTTCTGTCAAATACATCCTAAAATCACCACATTTTAAGTGGGTTTTTAGTTTCTGCTGAATCTGATGGATTTTTGAAAATTTAAGAAACATCTTGTTGTGTACACATGCATTCAAGTGTTAGCAGCACTGTAAAACTGAACTGTTGAATGCTTCTAAGCAGTGGATGCTTCATTTCAGCCATAAGCATATGTTGTCAAAGGTACTCTAACAGATTGGGCAGGTTTTCCTATAACCTGTGAGCTAACAACATCTTTTTAATCTATGTGGGACAATGAAGTGTTCCTAGGAAGATATAGAAAATTACTGAAGGAATTAGGTGATCCATAGGTGTCGTGTTTTAAATCCAACCACACAGCTCATTCACTCCCTCCCTCCCCCCACCCCCTTCTTTTTTCTCCCTCTTTCTTTCCTTCCCCCCCCGCCCTTCCAACCCTCCCTGCTCCCAGAGGGATGGGGAGGAGAATTGAGAGAATGTAACTCCCACAGGTTGAGATAAGAACAGGCCAGTAACTAAGGTATAACACAAATCGCTACTGCTACCACCAATGATAATAATGCTAAGAGAAAATAACAAGAGAAGAGAATACGATACCATCGCCGAACGAGTTCAACCCCCCCCCCCCCCAAGAGAGACCGTGCCCTTCCAGGTAACTCCCAGTTCCCTCCCTGGGCATGACGTGCTGTGGTATGGAATACTTCTTTGACTAGCTTGGGTCAGGTGTCCTGTCTCTGCTTCCTCCCAGCCTCCCCTCATCCCCAGCAGAGCATGAGGCTCACAGAGTCCTTGGCCAGAATAAACACTACTCAGCAACAATTAAAACAATCAATGTTATCAGCTCTCTTCCCAGGCTGGAAGTCAAAACACAGAGCTTGCACCAGCTACTAAGAAGGAGAAAAACGGCTATTGGGATACCCAGGACAATAGGCAATTTGATCTTTAGTCCAATGTTTCCATACTTCATTTTAAATAAAGTGCTTCGCCACCTTGAGGTGGAAGAACTGTGGGCTTCTATTTCCTAATGTTCTTCAATTTTGAAATACTTAAAAACTCCCTTCCCATTCATCTTTCTTTCTATGTCTCTTGTCAAGTTTAAGAACTACCACTTTTCCCAAAAGTTGAAAGATAAGTGACTTTGTTCAGTGCCCAGAAATCATTTCAGTGTGGATAAGGGTTTGCTGAGAAAATGTATGACAAGAGAGGCCCTAGAACAAACATGACTACTGAACAAACACGATAAACTTAAAACAGGTCTGTTAAAGAAAACAGAGAATATGCACAAGACATATTGATGATGGGTATTTGTAATAACCGTGAGTCACAATGGCCTTAGTTCCAAACACAAGAAAGCAAATATAAAGTAAAAGCTAATTAAAAAAAAAAAATTGAAACAAGCCAGTCATATCCAGCTTCTTTTCATCAGCCCTTCATCTCTTCCCAAACCAGCACCAATTCAAGGATTTCTTGGGGACGGCTGGGGGTTTAAAGTATTCAAGGCAATTCCCTCTTTTAATGCCTTTCTCTGTGTTCAGAAAGAATTGAAACCTTGTACAGTTCACAGAATATATTTTTCTCTAACAAGAAAAGTCAGAGGCTCTGTAAAAAGAGACAGTGACTATTCAATGGACAGTCAAAAAGGAAAAACAAGTAGTTGGGGAGAGGGGGGAAATCAAGATTGGGTCAGGTTTTGTATTATTGTTAACCGATTAGCAAAAGGACAGCAGGAAGTGCAAGATAAGTATCTACTGGAATGTGTTCTAATAAATATTCTTTTGATTTATTTTTTAATTCAAACTCAGTATTTTACAGTTGCAGGAACTATTTTGCTTGACTTAGCTTGACATGGCCTGTATGAGTAATGATGTATATTTTCATCAAAGATCAAAGAAGTATTTAATATGTGCTGTGACTAAAGGAATTGAGAAAGTACTGCTTCTGTTTTCACAAAGTCTTAATAGGGGGGAACTGAGCTTCCCCTAAATGACTCCTGATTCATTCTGGATGTTATACAAGTCATTTACAGTAGCTAATAAATACTTGCCTTGGTCGGAACATAGCACTTGGCCAGTTCTTGATACTTCACACCAAAAGGCCCCAACCATATAAAGATCCTCAGTATGGGGTGGTAAAACTGTGCAACATCAAGATGGAATTATTCACTTTTTTTCATTTCACCAAAAGCTTAAAATTACGTTAAAATGAAAGCCGGTGTCTTAACTTTGTCAGGACAAACTTGAAAGATCTAACAGACACTGTACCAGGGTAAATTTATTGGAAATTAAAACCCATCCCTAGAGAAGCAGAAACTTAGTTTAGGACACACACCCTCCTTTTTGTTATTATCATTTTAATTTCAAAATAAATGGTTAGTGAGTTAAGTGGGATATCAGTTTCCTCCCATTCTGAAATGACGAGTATTTAGTCATTTCTGTTAAAGGCAGGACTAATAATAATAAAAAAGTAGTATTCTTTCAACTGCCTATTCCTGCTAGGTTCCTCCCCTGAACAGCAGAACTGTGGTGCTAATCAGTTAATCTTTGGGAATAACTGGAGCAATGTGTCAGCCATGAAAGAAATAAAACGAACAGCTGCAATTGGATTATGCATTCTTCTCATTATCCAGATTCAAATGCCTGATGAACACTGTATGTGCAATGAAAGGAATGTCAATGTTGCATATAAAGTAGCAACTCAAAGTGTCTGCAATTCAGATAATGCTAGACTGTGCCTTTAGGCACAGCCCCGAGCAAAGGGTGCTCAGGAAGCTGCCCTGTTCCTCCAGAAGCCCAGGGAGACATTGCCTCTCCAAGCCACACTCCTCCCAGGCCTGCACTGCTCTTCTCCTGCTTCGGGGAAGGAAATAAATGATTGCAGCTGACATTCCTCTTCATGCCTGGCCAGCTATTCTGATCATTAGTAAGCAGTGGTGTGGAGCCAATTCTGTGACCATTCTCTGCCAATTCCTTCACAGGGGGAATTATCTGGAAAGCAGTGTGACTGTTACACTGCTGCTGAATCCAAGATTGGGCAGGCATTAGCCAGTGGAGGAGAAACTCTGCTTGACTGAATAAAGGAATAATATCTAGAGTAGCTGCTAGAAGAGGGCATGCCATTGCCATCTCAATTGCCATTTATATCCTGATACAGTTACATATCTTAGTGAAGTGACAATAATATGGGAATGCCATTGCCAAGGATGACTAGGAGATTATTATAATTTATCTACCGAGATGATAATTTTTGCATCGAAGTGGGTAATCCAGACATCTGAGGAAGATTTTATTCAATCTGCCTTCCCTTAGGGTACAGCTGAATCTGGTTGCACTTGACAGAGAGATACCATTACAACATTCTTGTCATTGAGAAGATTCTTGATGAGTATTTACTAGGACTGAAAAGCACTCCTGAGGGAAAGAACAAGTTCGGATCGTACCTTAGGTGTAATTTATTTGTAAAGGCAACCAGCTGTTGTTGAAAAACTCAACTTCTTTCATGTTAAAAAAAAATGAACACAAGTCCCCTTAGCAACAATAAGTGGGCAAGGAATAAAAACTCTTTGGTCTGCTTTGTTAGTTTAACATAGAGAAAGACAGCCTGTGCCATAAAGCAAGATTCTGCTGCAGCGGCATGTAACACTTAGCACTATTCGTATCTAGTGGAATACATTGACACGTACAGAAACAAGTAGCTATTTTCTCTCTCTTTTGTTCTGCAGGTAAGTGCTGAAGCCTCATTTTTTTTTCCTGCAACTTTGAAGAGATACACACAAACTTTCAACTTTGACATCTCATCAGCCATGGGGGAAATTGAACTCTAGTATGCAAAAGTGCGCACAAAGGTACTCCCTGAATACAGTTTAAACCCCCCTGCAGAAGTATTTTCTTTCATTTTAAAAACACAAAGTGAGAGTCTTACAATGTGTGCATAGAGAAAAACAAATGCCCTAAATGGTAGGACATAAGAATTAAATAACATAAACTCCCCTTAAAACAGTAGCATCTGAGACTCTGGTGCTCAGTTCACATGGTGCATAAGTTCATTAAGTCACATGAAAAATGTTGCCTAGTTATCAAAAAGCTGCTTCTATTTTAAAAAAAGAAAGTCAGGAAAGCATCCTCACATTATGAGCAGGAAATATGAATTTCCTACTGAATGCAGAAGTTGCTTTACTAATATGTTTTCTAACTAAATAGTTTTCTAGTTAATATGAGAATTTAGGGTAATTACAAGCTCTTATTGGCACTTTTTGGATATTGAAGGCTACACTGATGCCTCCTTCAGTTTGCTTGCTCCTAGCTGGTATTGGTCATCCTTTTACAAATTAACAACTTTATGTATTATTTTTTTTTAACTCACTAACTCTGATTCTTGCAGTGGAACTTCTGGGTTTTCTGTACTCTTGAGAGTACAGCATGTGCTACCACATAACATGGAAGCCAGCTGAAACTCAGCTCTTTTTATGAAACCTTGCAATTGTGGTCTACCTTGTTTACTATTTTCTGACATTGGGTAGGAAAAGACAGCCAGACTGAAAGTGCTTATTTGTTCTTTGTCTGTAAAATGGTGCCATCAAATCTTTTATATTCTTCTCAATATGCAGATCAATACACAGATAATGCTGTCTTCTCTGTTTTAGGCTGTTTTTGAAAACCAAGAGGAATAGCTTAAAACTGCTAGCAAATGACTACAACACTATACAAAAAAGCATGTAAGAAGACACTGAGAATTGTGTAGTTCAACTAATAAGTGAACCTATTTAATAAGAATACACCTCTTACAGTATTTATTTATTGCTAAGACATACAGCATTTCTTGCTTTAATTCTTTTCCTCAAAGGCTCACTGAATGATGGCTCGGGCACAGATCTTTCTGTTACAGACATACATTACTGCAGTCAGTGATGTTGAGCCCTTCTTGAATTTCTGGACCACTTAAATATTTGGTGACTTAATAACAAAAAAACTGTCTGGGGTCAGATCTTCATATCAAATATGCAGACATTTTCAGGTAGAAGCTTCTCCATAGGATGAAAGGAGAAGAAACTGTTTCTGTACTGGTTATAATCTAATGATTTAGGAAGTGTCATAAGTGAATAAGCTTTCAGAACTTGCAGAGATTTATATAGAAAAATATACACATACAAGAACTATTCTGTTTATGAGACCCAAGAGACTTACCTTTATAGGTAAGCATTCTTTAAGTAAATCGTCAGCTACTTTATAAAGGTGCATGGAGCGGCCACATAAAAAAAAAAAGAGAAGTTTTATGAAACCAAAACAAAGATATTGAAATCCTGCCAAACAAGGAAGGGACAGCCCATCCAGCAGACTAAGCAAAGGATGCTATCTATTCATAAGCAAGTAACTAAGCCACCCACACTGCCTGAATAGTCTGCCAAGAAGGCAGATGGTGATACTTGTGAAATATCTTCAGATGTTCCTCATAGTTTACAGCATATATTTTATAGTAGAAATAAATTAAAAAAGTAGTCTTTTATTCTTTACATTTTATTGGCTACAAATGTTACGTTATGTCCTTTTAAATCAGCCTACAGAAAGATCTACACTTAATTAAACCCTTTAAATAATTGGTAGATTTTAACTTGCCCGTGGAGATTTGATCTCCATACTTCCAATTTAATCACAAAAGCTCAACTCACATTTCTTTTAGTTAATCGTTTTTATAGGCAAATGCCCAATTAGGAACTCTCCATACCATTTGGGCCTGTTCAGGCTCTAAATACCTGTGTTAAATAAAAATAATTAAAAAGAAGTGGGGACTGGCCTGTTTTAATGATGTTTGACATCCTGCCTCTGAAAGGTGATAATCTGACACTTCGTATTCTAGATTTCACTGGAGCAGCTACCTGTGTTTTCATTCACAGTTTTGGGACAATAGTAAATAGTGTAGTGAGGCCTGCAGATCACTTTGAAGGTTTAGAAAATCATCTCAACTATAATGAGTTGAGTTTCTCTACTTCGAATTTCTTATACTGTACATTTTTCTTTAAAATAATGTAGTTTAAATGTGAGGTCCCCGGCATTTGTATCATTAGGCTTTATAAGTGCAAGAGAAAACAAACAACTTCTTTATATCTTCTGGGTTGTTTTTTTTCAAGTACTTATCAAGTATACAATGTGATAGTAGCTTTTACCCAGACAGGCTCTCAGCTTCAAAAGAAGTGCTTACTTTTGATGGAAAACAATCTGGAAACTTAATGGAATCCCACAACACAACAAGTACTGAACAGAAGGTGAAATAACACTTACCTCCTGCCCCATGGCCTTGATGCAAGCAATCTTCACTCTTTCTCTCCCTTGAGAAGTAGCCACTGAACCACAATTCAGCATGTGACTGCTGTCAGTACCTGCGGGTCAGAAGCTAGTGTATCAATCCCATGAGAAATGCAGCGTGACCCATGGCTCAATTACAGAATTGCTGAACCCACCAGCAGAGCCCTTAGGACTCCAGCAGCAGACCAAAAAAGGGCTGTGCTGTAGCTCTCGCAGCACACACTGGCTTTTGTAGGTGACGTGAAGGACTGGGCAGGTCTGACAATAAACTAATATGGATCCAAACTGCTTTTAAAATTGTTCATTCACATTTTTTCACATTATGATCTCTTCCATTCCCTCCTACTGTCAGCACCAAATTCAAGCTGGTTTAGAAACCCATACACATTTATCAGAGCTGCACTCATTTTCCCACCAAAGATGAGGTATATAGGTAGCTACTATTTTTTAGCCTGTGTTTAGTAGTGGTTTGCAATCTCATAATCACTGGTGAATAGCCTGCAAGCCTTATGTCAATAGACTTGGATGAAATATCTCCATATAGAAAAACATACTGCTCTTTTACTTATGGGCTTTCTGTTGCTTTTAAAATCAGTTCAAGATCTCTTACATCCCTCATACTGAAGAATTATGGACATACTGAAGAGCTGAAAACTGAAATTTCCCGTATGAAGATAGGCTGAGAAAGTTGGGGTTGTTCAGCCTGGAGAAGAGAAGGCTGCGTGGAGACTTCCAGTATCTGAAGGAGGGCTATAGGCATGCTGGGGATGGACTATTCATTAGGGACTGTAGTGACATAACAAGGGGTAATGGGTTAAAACTTAAACAGGGGAAGTTTAGAAGGTGAGGTAGTTAGGTGAGGAAGTTAGTGGTGAGGCACTGGAATGGGTTGCCCAGGGAGGTTGTGAGTGCTCCATCCCAGGAGGTGTTCAAGGCCAGGTTGGACAGAGCCTTGGGTGGCATGGTTTAGTGTTAGGTGTCCCTGGCCATGGCAGGGGGGTTGGAACTAGATGATCTTGAGGTCCTTTGCAGCCCTAACTATTCTATGATTCTATGAAATTTCAAAGCTCAGCTTAATCAGTTTGTAAGCCAATCAAAGAACAGAATTTTCTCTGATTCATGCTTTGGGAAAGGTGGGGTTATTTTAAACGATACTTTTTCAGCTACCACAGATCTTACCACCCAGCACAAGCTGGGTGTCCTACCCTTCCTCCTCAGACACTCTTCAGTTCCACTTTTCCTGAGCAATCAGAGCTCAAGCAAACAATAAATAAACTAACAAACAAAAGAATTAAAATACAGTCATCCAGCATATATTTTTAAAGGACCAGCCCCAAGGCCTATTTTGTATTTAATGGTTATTTAGCCTGTCTCCCCAGAGCTCAGCCATCTGACAGGAGGCTCACGTAACCATTCAGCTGTTTCCACTCCCCAGCTACCATGGAGATTTTCTTCTTTGTCCTCCTTTTTAGCAGGCAGCTGAGCTAAACTCTCGCTAGCCTTGATGCCTATAGCAAGACAGGGTTAATTGGCCCTTGTTAACCTGCTCTGCCCCGTATGGCATCCATTTCCATATGAGTTTACCTGTCTCACCAACAAAAAGTCTGCGCAAGTTTCACCTTTTTAATGAACGCCATGACACAAAACTCTTCACAGCGCTTTCACCTACCTGGCCACAATTAGCCAGCCATAAAAGTGCTAATCAGGTGTTACAAGTAAGGCTCATTAGAATATTGGGTGCTGGTTATATCTGCTTCAAAGGAGGGAAAATTGTTGGGGATTCAGGATTCATGTTAGGTCCCTGCTTAATAATGTATCTTCATGGAAGACAGGTGTTAGAGAGCAGTTGTCCTGCTAGCACTTTTCTGAGCACTTGTGGGTATCCACTATGCTATTTTTGTTTTCATAAGGGAACGTATTCAAACTGCAAGGCAGATTTAGACACATTTCAGCTTACTTTCACTCTCTCCCCTTGCATGGCAATTCAGTTAGCTGTATCTTGTGTATTCTTGTGTATCTTCTCTTCTAAATAGCATATGGAGCCATATCCACCAGCCTGTGCATGCTTCTATTGTGCTTGTCATGTGCTTCAGTTTCAACCAGCCTTGAATAATCTCTTACTCTTAGGTGCAATGACTGGGACTGTGTATAAGCCCTGCCAAACAGTGTAACACAAAGGCAGAGTCCCTCTCTCCCTATGCAAGGTCACATATGTACATGCAGGGACTGACAAAATTTACCTCTGTGAATTCTTCAATATTTTAACTGCCGAAACATTTAAGCTAATTAATTCAGACATAATAGCTTGGAAAAATCAAGCATTCCTTATTGCAGAAGAGTGGCTCTATGGAGCTATAGATGTTGGCAAGTGAAAATAATGTTATATCTTTAAATGCTACTGGAAAGTGCAAATTGACAGCCTGGAGATGTCACTTCAGCTACAGAAAGAGATACAACAGATTCCCTATTATCTGACTGACAGAGCAAGTGCAAAAGGACACTAGTCATTTTTCAAGGTAGGAACAAATCAGCTGCATCCTGCTTATATTTAGTATCTATCTACATATTTTTAAGCCTTCTCAGAACTGTGCTTACTTCTGCTTTCTATTGCCATGGCCATTTATTAATTTGCTCACTTACGTTATCCATTCCATTTGAGGTTCTTTCTCCTACTTCCTTAGAAAAAAAAAATATTGGCTAATTACTGGCAAATTACTGTATTGATTCCACAAATTGCCTGAGTGAAAACCAAACAAGCAGCCTCAGGAACATGGAATTTCCTGGATGCTCTGATTCTCCAGACTATTTTCTCAGCTGCCTTCTCCTGATAGTCTTGATGAAACCTAGCTGTTACCTCTGATTTATTTGGAGCTACGACTAATATCACCAGTTTCAATACAACTCCTACAATGCTAGATGCAGGAAGCTGCTTCAAGCAGTAATCACTCTGATGTCACATCAGTTTAGCTGAAATCAAAACAACAAATTCAGAAGAAGGAAACTGTCTATTAAACACAAAGCTTACTAAAGACCGCATTCTCAAGTCTGCTGTGCCTTCATTAGGCCACTGAAACCAGTGGTGTGTAGACTGCAAAGTCAGCTTTCTCAGAGCAGGAAAAAGCTCTCAAAACATTGCAAAAGAAACAAGGCTCATTAAAGCTTCTAAGAAGTAAAAAATACTCCATGCATTCTAAATGGCCAAATGCTGTTTCCATGAAGAATTGATTTTTACATAAAACAGCTCCAAATATTTAAAAGCAGGGAAAGAATATCTGTTTCAGCAGATACATACTTTTAGTAGATTAATTCTATCTGTCTCAGAGATGATACAACTTTTATTTTGCCAAAGCCTTTTAATGCATGGAGATGAAAAATAACTTCACCTTTCAGTTTTAGTCACAGAGCATTATAACTGTGTCTTGTGATAGTTTTGAGACATAATGTCTCTTTTTTCAGGCCTTTGGTAAAACAAGTAACAAAGATTTATATTTGGAATTTATTTTATTATATTTTGTAATTATGCAAATGAGGTTGTACATCAGCATTAATCATACTAAATGAAGCTATCTGTTTCAGTTTGAAATACTGAATAATTATTCATTAACAATGACTGGCAAAGACTCTTAAATCAAATAAACTTGAACTTTAGAGAAGCAGTTTGCAAGAAAAACTCTTTGGGAGTGTTGATTTTATTTATTTTGGGGAAGTGTGTAGGCACAAATATTTAAAACTGGATACTATTTGTGAGAAACACTGTAATAATGTCTTTCAAATGCATTCACATTTATAAATGTAGTATCTGGAGTTATGAAGAGGAAGCTAAAGTATAAATATAACTTATTTTCCTTACATTTCAAAAAATAAGATTAATTGGAATCTGCCTCCTTTACTAATAAATCAGTTATTTCTACTTCATTCATTTATAAAGGAAATTCCTAAACAAGCATTTCCCAAAGCAGACATGTTACAAAATGAGACTGCTTCCTGCCACTGAAGCGGAGTGTATTGCAGCCTCAGAGCTGCACTCTCACAGAGTACAGCTCATCAGGTCACTCTGATCTGAGGCACTCGCTGTGCAAGCTCTGGTTTGTATGTCTTTCTCAAAATGAACTCTGTTGCTCAGTTCAAATGGTTCAGCAGCAAATTGATCTTTCCAAGTTCATACAAGCCCAAACTCCTGGAAGAATTTCCTCCTTTCCTTAGACCCTGTGCCTTCTTCATTAACTTTGATATAGGCTCCCTGCCTCACTTCTGCAGTTTCTTGTGCTTATCTTTTTACAGGGTAGTTGGCAGCTTCACCCTTTTAGCAGGCTTCTCCAAGCTTGCACAGTAAAAGCTGTTCTCATCTCCAACAAGGAAGAATCACTCTGTATCAAAGGTAAGGCATGATGCAGTCAACTTCTACTGGCCACTCAAGCACAGGTAGCTGGCAACTGCTGCTGTTAATGGTGATGTGGACCTTGTCTAGGCTAGGAAGAGGTAGTCTCTGCAAGTCTCTTCTAGTTAACATGTATTTCATGCTGACAAATGGAAGCTTGTGTTGGTAATAAGACTTCTAAATGCCATCTTGCTTGCCAGATGAAATAAGCTGCATGTAGATGTGGCACTTAGGGACATGGTTTAGTGGTGGACTTGGCAGTGCCAAGTTGGCAGTTGGAATCTACTGTCTGAAAGGTCTTTTTTAATCTAGACAATTCTAAGATTCTGTCAGTGGGACGAGGCTTCTTTGCCCTTTGGTGTTCATTTGCTATAGGGAGAAATTTCCTATTTTACCAGGTCATGTCTGTCACTTTGGCTAACAGTTACAGGACTAACAGGACTCCTTTGTAGTCAGTCACAAAAGAGGTGACCCTCCAATATCTGGTTCATCTCATTCAAATACAGTTGGCCAGCTTTGGGGTGAATGAATTTGTCTCTGGAATACCATTCTCTTTCCCCAGACCGAAGAGCACAGATGTTTAACTTTGGTTAGATAGGTAAAGGTAGCTCAGGCAATCTGTATCTAATTATTTTGCTGGTATTGAGGCCTAACTCACACACTTCTGAGTGTACCAACCTTTCCGAATAAACTTGAAATAGGCTGCTTCACATACTTCTCAGCATAGTAGCCAGCAGTGCTCAAATTTAAACCATGTTTAGGTATAGATTAAAAGCCTGCTCTGTGATTTAAACTAGCTTCAACTTTATACTGAAACGGAGCACAGGAGGTTTAAACTGCCATGAGTAGGAAAGAAGCAAGCAGCAGAATGTGCTGTTCACAGGAGCTGGCTCTTCTCTGGGATATTGTTTCGCTATCATTGTCCAGGCTCTGTTAAGGCAACTAGAGTGAACTTCCACATCCCATTATTTCATACTCACATTATGAATTGTGGGTCAGCACTAAATTCTCCTGCATGCTGCAAAACACCCAACAAAAAGTAACACTAAACAGCCTGGACCTTGATAAGTCTGGAGATCCTGCAAGGGACTCTGAACCAGGAGAAAGTCACTGTGCCTGAGAAACGTTAAGACAGATGAAAGCTGAAGGCAAAAGAAAGCAACAGAGCTGAGAAATGATCAGAATCTTCTGTAACAAACATCCTGTGAACTCTCTGTTTCCGCTCAAATCATCTGGCTTGTGGCTGTCTCGGGGTTGTTTTTTTCTCTGCTCCCTCTGCCCACATTAACCTTTCCTTGTGGACAGGACTCTCCCATCTGGCTTATATTTCTGGTTTTGTTGCTGTTTAGGGTTTTTTATTATTATTTGAAACTGAGTTTTCTGTTTACAGTCTTTGGGGACCCTACATCATTTTTCTGTGTTAAATGATTCAAGACACTACAGGATCCAACTTTAGTTATTTGACTTCTATTTTAATACTAAAGGTAAATGTTATTAAATAATAAATTTGATTGTCTACTTAGAAGTGTTTGTCTCCTCAAGTCTAATGTTTACTTCTTGTTTTTTTTAATCTTTCTTGCTAATGATATGACGTTTATCAGGGAAATTGCTCACTACAACAGAAGTACATTTAATAAAAATATTTCCTCATATTCAACAACGACTGCCTTAAAACTAAGAACTATCAGTCAGACTCGTGTCTTCATATGCGTAAGGGAGTTTTCTTAAGAAAGTTTACTGATTTTAAACCTAGAGAGAATGCAAGTTCTCTGTTTCTCTGCCTGGGTTTCAGAAATAATGGAATTTTGATACTGCTAAGTTAGTACAAGGATTACAAAAACATTTTCGGTGGTAAGACAAGAGGTTTTCTTCTGGTATATTGTAGAAAAAAAAATGGGATCAATAAAAGCCTTTACAATGCATTATTGTTGTGAGAAAATAATTTGTATAATAGCTACAGTGAGCTTTAGACTAATGGTCATAACTATAAATGATATTGAAAAACACATAAAATTAAATAAAGACTTGCGAATTATAAATTTGCTGCTGGCAATCTAAAAAGGATTTTCTTGTTACTCACTCATGGGATTTGGGGTTCTATCAAGGAAGCTTTCCTACTTGTCATACATCATTTCAAAGAGACATATATAGCCTGGAAACTGCTTTAAGGCAGCTGCAAGCAAGTGTCACTTTGAGTTAAATGCATTATTAAACTGTTGGGAAATTTCACATCATGGGTCATTTATCTATGCTAAATGGGTCAAAAGCCTCTACTCATGCCTAGATAAATGAGAGAGAAGAGCAAAATTTTCCCTTGGGAAGTAATACTTTGACAACCTCATAGAGTTCATGTTGTTATTTTTAGTAGATATAAGGAAAATCGACTTGTTAAGTATACTAATTCATAAAACCAAGTGCCAAATACCCCCATGAAAAGGTTACCAGATATCCACATATTTTGACATTGCTTCATGCAAGGTGTCAGGAAAATGAAGTATGATGTGCTTGGGTTCTCAGTCTTTAATGGCTGATTATGTGGTCCCAGAAGATGCATGATGAATAATGTGTATAATACTAGCTTAGTTGCTTTGGAAAGAAATAATACGTGCACTTTGAACAGGACACGCAGGTAATGAAAACACAGCAGTACAAAGTTTCTAAAATTTTGGTATGTTGTTAATGTGTGATTTAGTTTTGTTTCAGAGTAGTCTTTTGTTTAGTAAATCCTACGATGCCTACACCATGTTGCTGGGTGTTCGGAGGTACCATGATCTGCATCATCAAACAAATTAGAAGCTAACCTGGTAGCCAATTTTAGGAAATTAGCAGCAACACAAATCCACATGAGAGAAGAAGTGAGCTAGAAACAGTTCTTCACAGTGCATTGGTATTCTTTCATGTTGAAAGATTAAGTTTTCCATCTCCTTGCACATTTACCCATCAAGCAGACCAGTCAGAAAAGTAGTTGAGCAAACAATTGCAAAGGGAAGGCTGTCCTTCTGTTTAGAAGTGATTTTACTTTCTTGGTAGCTGATAGAGGGGAAAAAAAATATTGGTCTTGGTATCAGTTCATAGCTTCAAGCCATCTGAGTTTACATGAAGCTCAGCATGTGTTTCTGGATGAGAGGCACTGAAACACAGACCCTTCTTCTGCCAGGCGACCTTTGCAGAAGGATGGTGTCAAAGTCAGATAAGTCTATTTCTCAGCCAGAAGATTATGGGATACTTTATTAAACATTTTAGATATTGGGGGAAGATTCTTCACTTTAATACAAGCAGCAGATTTACACAATTGGTGCAGTGTTAATTGCTGCTAATGATTAGATCTTTGAAAACAGCGTAAAGCTGGTTTAATTATTCCCACCAACAGCAGTGACATTTCTATCAGTACACTGACCTCAGCCCCCAGCATAGTCAATCCTGAGCTCTGGGCAGCTGATTAATTTAATACCTTCTATTATTTACTGTTATGGCCAAATCAGAGAAACCAGAGAGACCCAGCAAAGTGCAAGGGGGAAACCCAAGATTATGGGTGATTTTCCTCCCAGGTTCCATGACAGCAGCATGATGATGATGTCATCATATTTATTCATGTATTAGAAGAAGTTGCTATACAACATGGGGAATAATGAATGCTTTCAATATATTCCTGGCTCTAAATACCTGAACACATTCTTAGCAGTAGAAAATAACATTTCAAAATACACACAATCCGTGTATAACAATTACAGTGTCAGCATGCATTCTCAAAAAAATCTCTGACTGAACAATCTACAAGGTTCATATTTGCCATAGGCCAGCATAGCAGCAAAATTCAGAATGACCTGATCCAAGACCTGAATTTAGTTGCATTCTAGTCCTTTAGGGCATATTCTCTAGCATAAAGTCCTGGAGCAGCAACATCCAAATTTTTAGAGGAAGTCTGAACACAAACATGTTTCTTCTCTTAATCCACAGATTTTACTGCACTTCAGCCTGAATGAGTTTATCAAGCATGTTTCTGGATAGAACTCTGATGTTTTTTGCAGAAAGTGTTCCCACACCTCATTCCGGTAAAGGCTGAGGACATTGTTCATGGTGGCTTGTTATGGGAGCTTGACTGCCACAAGCCTTCACAACATGCTGGCCTGGATTCCAGCTGATTGCGCTAACCTTCCTATCAGACCTAACACATGTAATACTTGCAATTGCAATGCAATAGGAATTCTGAAAAGACTTAAAAATTATTTTTTTTTAGTAGAAAGATTATGACATTATTAAAATATTTTATTATCCTTCATATTAGTATATGGCACAAGACTTCATGACCTTTGCTCCAAAATCTCCAAAGCTAAAGTGTAAAGTGTACCTATTTAAGAGCCTCCAAAATTTTTTCTGACTTCATTTCAGATAGAAAATATCTGCTTTCATATGATTTATTTATTTATTTATTTACTGCTAAGAACAATTATTTAAACTACTAGCTGTAATACTAGTCATTTTGTTAACTTTCTTAAAATCATCAGTGAAGGTCTATAGAGCTCAGAGGGCTGATTTTTAATCACATTTGACTAATTTATAACCCATCAGTGTAAATTGAGTTATCCAAGAGATACATTTAGGAACAAAGTCAAACCCTTGAATATGTGATTGTCTAGTTACCATTAGTCCCTTCATGTTGTGTATTATTCTAAGTTTCTGCTTAAAACAATAAATATTTTGTAGACTGTGACTTACTAACCTCAACCCCCTAACCAGCTGCGTCAGAAATTCTCTTTGATGCCTTGAATCTTGAAATGGTCTTTGAATCTGAAACCGTCTCTGAGAAAGTCAGTTTAGATGATGCCCAGAGTTTCAAGACCCCACTCCTTAATTTCTTTAAGAATCCATAATATGTACATTTTTTAATAAAGTTTTTACTTTTCAGTGAAGAACATTTCTTCTGTTTTGAGGTTTAGTTGATTTACAGTTAAAAAACTTTGAAAAAATTAAAATGATTGAATCTGCATGTAGTCAAAATTGCTATTTATTTTAGTTGATGCAATATGTAAAAAAGAAACTTAGCCTTACAAAAAGCACTGAGAATTTCAGCTTTTAGTAATCAAGCTTGATTCAGGATACAGAACTATTTATTTTATAACTCACCTAGAAAACTTTCTGTCTATAGCATTTATCATAATTGTAAAATCAAATGCAATTTAAAGTTACATCAATGTAAGTTTTCTCTTTAATTATTTTTCTGTAGTTAATATTCTGAAAATTGTTTTCATACAGGAAAGACCTATTAAAACTTTTGTACATTATAGAACTGATGAACCAAATAAAGCAAACTGTAGTAAGATGTTTGGCTGATGAACCAAGCAAAGCCAAGCCAATGTGCTGAAGACAGCTGATACTGCTGGCATTATGCCAAAATGTACAAACATAGAACCTGACCTATCAGTTCATTTTATTAAGATGTCACTGAGAACAAAATTAAAACATCTCATTAAAATTTTCTTAGACACAAAATTAATGTATATATCAGAGCCATGACACAGGTTCTCAATTAATTAATTAACCTACTTTAAAGTACAAAATCTCTGTGCTCAGGTGTTCTGTCTATGGAAAGTTTCTGACAAGCTCCCCAGCTATCCTGATAGTCTTTTAAGCTAAACTGTCTTAATAATGTAAGAATGACTTATATCACCATTAATCTCTTACTTTATCCTCATAAATTTACCAGGATGAGATGAGAAATCGGTATTTTAAAACAGCGTCATAGATTAGAAAACAATTTTGATGATGCTCACCATGCAATGTCAATAGATTTCTTTATAGATATGATTTTAATTTATCAGCCTTCTTTCAGACATGGCTATTTTGTGTTTGTCCAGTGTTTATTGTCAGTATCAACAATGGCTCTAAATTAAATAAGCTAAATTTACTTAATTTGATCAGTGATAACAATACATTATTTTAACCAAACACTGATGTCAACCTGAACAGAAATAAGAGGAAAGCAGTAATTAGTCTAGGTTAAAATATATCCTCAAAGGATATTAAATATGCAAGAACTCATCCATGAAAATTAGACTGCAAGAGGTTATACTATGTATTGGCTTATTTTGTTACGCATCAAATTATCTCTCATGAATAAATATATCTAATAATGTTTAACTCTATAATTTAATAGTGCCCTATTAAAAATACTTTCTGAATCAACCAGGCTGTGTATTTGATTTTCTATGATTATCGGATTTTAAGTACACAATAATTAAATGTGCAATTTGTACTGACTTCTGCAAGCACAATTAAAAGGACTATGCTCTTTAATCCCTTTGGTAGGTGACTTCAACAAATAGGAATACCAGGACCTAAATAAGTTGGATAATAATGTAAGTAAAAGAGCACAGCAAGATATGAAGCTTCCTAATGGGAAATAAGGTTAGTTCGGATCTTTTTGTTTATTTAAAGCAAAAGAAACAATTCCCAAACTATTAAATTAAGTTTGATGTGCTTTCTGACATGAGCACTGCTGCATCCCTTTCCCACAGCTACCAAACCACAGCTTTCTTAAAGGACTTGAAACCACATCTCATCATGTGTAAAATCTTCACCTTGCTTGTCATTAGGCAGTGACACAATTTCCCTGTCAAATAGCTCTGAACTTGACTGACCTTCAAAACCTTCGAAGAGTTACCCACAACTGAAACTGAGCTGATCTGATAACCTCTGCCATTTGCTGCCACTAAGCACTAAGGGATACTTTGAAAAACGAACTTGGTTAATAGGTGTTGAGGAGGTACAGGTGAGTTACAAGTCCCTGCATGCAGCATTAACCCAGAATCATCACTGCTTTCTCATGAGGGGAAATGGTAGGAAGGACTGCTCTAGTTGCCATGGTGAGCTCTTCTCAAAGATTGTATCTTTCACTCTCCTTTTCCCCAGAGAAGATGCAGATCTTCCTGGAGTTTTTCTTCCCTTTTTCATTGGTCCCTGACCCAGCATTGAGGCCAAGATGACCAAAGATTTGGTGCCATTTGCTAATTCTAAAAATTCATGAAGATAAATTAGTCTCCTTTCTACCATGTTTCCTCCGCCTTAAGAAATGAAGACGAAGAGTGGAGCAATCAGCTAATTAACCCTCTTCCAGGCACAAAGAGCTGCATTACAATGTGACATTGCTCTGCCCTTTTCTTTTTGAGATGTTTTCATGGCCTACCAGAGTCTGCTTTACAAAAAGACCCCCTACATCTGCTCTTACAACCTGCTAATTACAATACTGTAATTAAATGCACACGGAAGCAATTAGCTTCATATATCACTGTGTCTGGCAAACAGAGAGCAACTTTCAGTTCTGACCCACTTATCTCCCATGCAGGAAGGTGGAGATTTGATTTGGGCTTGCCTGGTTTGACTGCTACTGGAAGATACTGGAAGTATCTGTTATTGTGTCTGAGCTGCATCTCTGTGGAAAGCCCTGCTCATGAATGAGCCGAAGTCTCTCTGGGGATGTGGTAAAGGCACAGTGAAGTTTCTGGAGTTGGTAACGCATCGCAGAGGCCAAAGTGCATCCAGTGTAGCAGTTGCCCCATATTCCTCTTTGGAGCAACAGGTTGCTATTTTCTCAGCTGCTGTTTCTGGTTCCTGAGTCTCTGTAAAGATACAAAGGCACAACAATATCCTGTTTTTTCCTTGATCTGATTCTGCATCCCTTTTGTGGTTTCAGCATTCCCAACCTCCTTTCTTCTATGACAACAATAGTACTTTATTTTTTTTTATTAATGTTCCAGCTTCAAGGAGAGAAGAACTTAAGATTTTATTTTCCTTGGTAAGGAACAAATGAATAGTTATTTTTAAATTAATAGGTGCATTGGGTTTGATTCAGACTTTGTTGTTTGCTCTAAGGCACATTTTGGGCCTCTGGCTGAGCAAGACTTGCTTGAGGTCCATACCTGGAGTGTTCAGACCTGTTCTCAGCTTTGGGACTCAGAGGAAATTCTGCAAACTGTAGTAAGAAACCACACAAAAAAGTCCAGTGAGGGCAATGCTACCTTACCACTGCCAGCAGGTATCTGAAGGAAAGCAAGGGGCATTGAAGAAAAATCAAAGGGCTTGACAGTCACCCCAGACACTATCACATTCTCGTATATTCTGCCTTAATGGTGTCACATCATTATCTGAGGGGGAAAAAAGGAAAAAAAGAAAAAGCTGCTGTAAAATGTCAGTGCTTTGAAGTACAGACAAAATGCAGCCACATCAAAATATATTTTCCTTCTCTATAACTTTTCTTAAATGAAATATAATGGTAGGCTTTAAGGTAGGCACTATGTTGCCAAAAGGAAGTGAGACACAACAGCAACAAATTCGTCTTTCTTCCTGAAGTACTGCTTGCAGCATGAGGCAGCACTAATCAAAGACAAATCACAAAGGTTTGGATTTCTTCTGTTCAGTACTAATACCTAGGGGCAAGGTGGAGAAAAGAACTTTTTGATAGTAAGCAGCCATACACTCTACACTTTTTACCAACAAATTTAATGAAAGCTCAAAAGGTTTATTCTGCAAGAAATTAGTAATGGTATTAAATCATTCCAAACCCTATTATTTGATGGCACTTCAGGAGCCATTCAAGAGTTGGAAGAGTTTATAGCCAATACTACTAATATGCACAAAAAGTGATTTGTTTCCTACTACTGAAACAAAGAGTTACACCTATAAGCGTCTGCAGGACTAGGGCCAATGATGCTAAGAACAAAATAAGAAGAAACAAACAGCAGGGATGCCATAAGAAAGGAGCAGCCTGTGCACAGCTTTTCTTTGAAGTATAATTACAGCCCCGCTGAAGCACGAATGTAGCCTAACGTATTTGAAACCACTGTAATCAGTGTAATCATGCTGCCATTTCATTTACTTTCACACATTCTGTTAAGGCATTAGGACTGCTGTGTAGACTGCTGGAATGATACAGTTAATACTGTCCATTTATTTTGTTCATGCTGATAACTCGTGTTGTTATTCTGTTATATTCATACTTTTTTTCTATGACTTTAAGGCTAAAGCAGCCTTTTTCATAGTAGTGTAAGAATTCTGTTTGTAGAATAAGAATAGAAGGTAAAACCAGATCTTGTCAGTTTTTTAAAACCTTTTGTAGGATCTTTCATATCTGCTGTTAATTAGCAGTATTGAGACCAAATAAAAATAATAGATAACTCCCTCTTGTAAAATTATTCGTTTTAGTAGTCATTACTTAGCCACAGTAAACAGAGTGGGAAAAAGGAAAAAGGAGAAGTAAAGACATGAAGAGGTCTGATCTTACTGCCATTTTACCCATTCCAGAGTGCCCCATTTACAGTTTTCTTGCTTCTAGCAGGTGCATTAGCAAAATAAAATAATATAATGAGAATTGCCTTGAAGATACAGAAGGTAACCAAAATAATATAGACAGCTAAGTGAAGCAAGGATAGTTGAAAGTATTGTGCAAGGTTTAACATCTTTTCTACCATCCAAAGCCCTTGGAAAGATGACAGACCGATTTAAAATAGATTATATTGCTGAATTTTCATAATAATTATAAACCTCCTTTCTTTCAGGTGGTTCTTCAATGCAGTTTGCATAAAAAATTGAATGAAGAAAAATTACACTAGTGAAAGGCAGTGATTTTTCTGCTGATAAAGGTGCTGGTGTCAATGTTGGTTTTCATTTCTTTATCTTAATTATTTATGAGTGTTGCATTTGTCCAATTTTTAAAGAAACATAGTTTTGTGATTCTTCCTAAATCAGGCAATTTAAAGAGGTAGTGGAAAATAGCAAAGTGAGTATTTAATGTAACTTCTGCACCTTGATGTCTATCTAGGAATTTAAACAACTATTTAATAAGCAGACACATAAGAATGAAATCTATATAACAATTAAATAATAATGCTCTCCTAATCACTTAAGTGCCTAGAGTGTATATCAAAGTAATCACATCCGTTTTAAATTCATATGCTATGCATATCCCTGTAAGCATTTTGAAAGAAAGTGTTGCAGAAGACACAGGTGCCTAAATTAATAAACATTAGGAAATCAGCAAGAGATTTAACTACACTAGTTATTGTTTTCAATTATTAAATAATTAGTTTGAACATCTTTGTACACCTGGTCCCAAATGATGGGATTCAATTACCTTGAATGGCTCTGGGCTGCTATTTGATCACTTAATACTAAATCTGCAAAGTATTGGGCATTAGGAAGAAAATCTGGTGGAGGACATGGAGATTTCCCAGAAGTTTTCAGGAAAAGTTCACTAATCAGAACATTCTGATTTGCAGACTCATGACTATAATTAATGATGGAAAAGCTTTATTAAGATGATTTTTTTTTTTTTTTTTTTTTTAGGAGAGCTAAGGGAACAGATAGAAGGCAAAGGGCTGAACATTGCTTAAGTATTCTCACAAAGAAGTATATATCTTTCTAGAACAGGTACCTTTGATCCAGCAATTCAAGAAATGTCCCATGCTCCTCTAAATTTCTTTCGTTTTTTGCTCTACATGCTGATCAGCTGCAGTACCCTACCTTGTTCAGTTTCAGAGCACTGAATTTACCTTTTTCTTCAGCTTCTGTGGCTGCCTTCTGAGAATTTGCATGCAATAGAAAGTTCAGAGAAGCTTCATTTGAATTAAAGCTCTCTAGCAGGCTCCTAAACAATACACTTCATACACCAAGACTAAGAAAGGAGCAATTTCAGACTTTGCCTGTGTCTCTCTAACTTTTTGTTTCTTGTGATTCTCAATGATACAAAAGCAGGGACAGTGCTGGTGGCTATCACTGATATTGTTAGATAATTTGATTGGAGTAAACTTCTAGAAAAACATTACACTTCTATATTATACATTCTAACCTATTTGTTGAGCATCATTTTAAGAAGGGCTACAGCAGCTAAGGGTATTTCAGATCTAAGATTTCTACAGAATGTATTTTTGAATGTGGCTGTTCACACTGGCAGAGAACAGTCATGCTGTTTGTATTCATTAGATGTTAATTTTTGTGAATGATATAATCTGTTTCCTGGTGAAGTATTACATGTATTGTGATTACCAAATTGATTACTTGAATTAATTTAACAAAAATTTACATGAGGATTATTTTTCATAAAGTTCCTTGACTGGTTATGAAGGCGTCACTGTGACCAGTGAATTGAGTTGCTTCACCAGTGTTTGAGTTGGATTTGATAATGCAAGCCATATGGTAGTATTCTGAAACATGGATTTATCAGCAAAAACTTTCATGTGCTCGTTTACAAATGTGCCTTGCAGGGGCATTTGTATAAGTGAAACCTAGAGCTGTGCCATGAAGATGACACAGTGCACAAGGGTTTTAAAATTTGTTCTCTCCGCCTGTGTCACACAATGTCAATCAAAAGTGATGATGACGGAAACTGCAAATCAGAGCTAAGAGGCATTTATCAAACTCATATTAGTTTCAAGTGATGGAAAATTTCTAAACAATGTTAGGGCACCACTACCAGGACAGACTTAATGGCAGAGATCTGGGGCACAGTTCAGTCTTACCTACCCCAAGCTTTAGTGAAATATGTACCGTTTGAATGGATGTAAGTTGTGCAAGTGTGAAATATCACTTCTGTTAAGAATAGTCCTTTCTTTCATCTCACCTGCTAGACAAAAAGCTACATAGGTATTTAAGGAATACGTGGCCCAGGGAAGACGAAAGAAAAAAAGGCAGAATATTTGGTGCAGTCAGTGCAATAATTGTATGTAAATTACTGAGTTTGTACACGTGAAAGCAGCATAAATATTAAAAAAAATTATCATCAGTAAGTTTCACTGTCCCACTTTCTCCTTATGGTACTAGAAATCAGTTCCTTAATGGGACCAGCTGGTTACTATGTCACCAAAGCAAAACCAGTGGTTGACATTTGTGTTGTCCCCAAGGACAATACAAATATAGGAGGGCATGACTCATTTTATTGAGGAGTGCTGTTTAAAATCAGTGAAGCAATTAATTTCTCTGTTACACGCATGTTCCAACCATCTAGCCAGTATAGTTGGCAGGTGATGTGGCTTCATGGCAATGAATCAGCTTATCTCTGCTGCACGCCCTCCTGCATCTTTTTCTCCTTCACAGTGGCTGAGTCGTCCCTGCTGCTGTCAGATCCTACACTTCTACTTTCCTGAGGTAAAATCTCTCTCCCACTCAAAATAAGATATAATACATCACTCGTCCAGAAGGAAAAAAATTATACTTCCCTCATGTTAAACTTTTAAGCCAATAAACACTCTGCAGAACTCTCTCTTTTATCTGCAGCACTAAATGATTTTAGGGGAGGAAATTCTACGACTGCCTAGAAATAATCTGCATGGCTGAGCCTCTCTGTCACAATCAATATTGCACTGCAAAAATCATCAGAGACTGTCAGTTGTATTTACAATGAGGTCTCCAGCTTTTCTCAGATTCCCAGCCTTCTGCCACTGATGTCCAAAGTCGGTCACCCAAGTACAGGCAGACCCCTTAGGACTCTTTTGTTTGTAACAGCATCCAACAAATTACTAGGGTCATTTTATGCTAAAACAATGTTAGTCGTACTTCCCAGCAGCACTGACCATTTAATGCAGAATAATTCTACAGGTAAACAATCTGCTATAGTCACACAGCAAGAATGCTAAGACTGATAAATGTGAGATTTTGTAGGTCTGTATGGACATTAATTAGGATGCTGAAAGCAACAGTGTATTTTCTGCAGCAAGTAGACACTGGTTTTGCAAGGCCCAGATTGTCCTTTACAAGAAGAATTAAGGTGAGGGGGTTTTAAAATGTTTTGTCTCCTGGGACAATACTTTTAATTGGAAGCAACACGTGTGCATAGATAAGCCTTAGTGAGGAGGCATCTGACTGCTGCCAGCCAGAGGAGCACATGGTAGCATGACACTTCCATAAAAACTAGGTCAGATTCAGGAAAATTCAAATTATTTTCTTCTCCTGAAGTTTATTCCAGGTTTTCAAAAGGAACTTTCTTGTTTGGATAAATATGGAAGAGGAATGGGTGAGGACTGATTAACCCTAATGTCTTCCATGGATTCAATCTCAGGCTATAGCAAGCCCAGTCCTTGAGGCTGACCCTGGAAGTCCCAGGCTGGCCTGATCTTATATAGAATTCTACATAGAGCTAACTAAAATGTGTATAAGGATGTGACAGAGAAATCCCAAGCCTTAATATTTGATTGTAGAAAATGCAGCATAAAGTCTAAATGTTAGTAAGGTTAAGATAAAATACAACTATATTCTGGTGATGATCCTTTTTTATTCATGACATTTTCATTTTGCAGGTTATTCCCTTTACTTCTCTTTGTTCCTTTGCATTTAGGATACAATATCATGTTACGCAATATCCCAATTAAAGGGCTTCTCCTGTAGTTATAATCACCTCAAAGGTACTCTGATGAATAACTCCTTCTCTTAAATGCTTTGAGATACAATAACTGCCTCAGAATAGGCAACTGTAACAAAATGATCAGTCAGCTGCACTGACTACATGCCATAAATTTTGTCTCAAACATGGATCATCTGTGAAGATTTAATAGAACAGACTGGAATTATGCCTGTTTTCATGTGGAAATCCTATAAGGGAATCTGAATACCATGAAAGTTTACAGTATGTGAAAATCCAGACTGTGAGAGTCAAAAATCAAGATAAAGGTGTAGGAAGTAAATTGATTCATTCTTGGAGGTTACAGGTTTCGTTAATGTAGTCCTGTCTCTTCTGGGATTAATAAACCAGGTCACTTATTTTCTTCCATCTTCTATCACAAACTGACTTGCTGTTTTGGTTTGCCACATCAGCAGAATCCAATACAAACCAATTTTCTCAGTGCAAGGAGGGTTGTACCAGTCAGAAAGTGGGGTTGATATATTAATATTCTCCCCTATCACCTGCCTCCAGTATTTTCCTGAATGAGACTTTTTCTCCTCCATTTCCACAGCAACCCTCATCATGCCAGGTTAGCAATGACAGCAAGGAAAGAGAGGAGCTTTCACATTTCACTGTGTTGATTTTGCTCCACCTGCCCCAAGCTACAACTTTAGTGTGAGAAAGGCAGATGTGACATGAGAGCTGCTATGGTAAATACTAGAAACTGCTGGAGAAATAGACAATACCAGTGTGTCGTAATGTAGCCTAAAGGTAGCAGGCTTAAGAAATTGCAGCTAAAGCCAGTAGTGATTCCTTCAGTAAAGGTTGGCAGCAGCATCCACTGGCAGAAACTGTTCAAAGATGCAAAGAGCAAACAGCAGTCCCTCTTCTTTATATACAACCCTGCTGGACATTTGAGGTTTCTGATAGATTAGCAGGAAGAATAAAAGTGTGAGAATCTGTGGTGCTTCCTAGGACTAAAATAAACTCTTCATGCTCCTCTGTACTTCGAAAATTAGGTTAGTGGCTCTTTCACTGTGAAATTTCAAGTCAAAGAAGCTATGACTGTGGGCTAGAAAAGCAGGGGATCTGCAAGTAACTGGAATAAAACAAAAGGATTGGGGGTTGCTTGTCACCCCATCATGAGAAAAGTCATGTCACTAGGACAAAAATTCTTTTTGGTGGGAGAGACGGGCATTAACATCACTGGGAACTCTTCTGTAGCTTCTGACAATAACTTCCTTGAAAAGATTTCCTCACTCTTTGAAGTGTCTGCCTTGCCTATACAGGAGACAGTTTGCTTTCTGACTACTGTCTTGCCTGTCTGCTCCCCTATGTGCTTCTCTGTTGAAACACCCCGCATTATTACAGTCACTCTGAGCACCTGGCTACAGGAGTGAATCAAAGTGTTGTGGAGGCAGCATATCAATTTGGGTTTGCGCCATGGTAATAGTTACTTGATGGTTAAGTGGCATCATTTCAAAGACACTTTTTCTTCTTTTTTCCTATTTCTTTGTGTCCAGATCACTGCTTGAGCTACCTTCCCCCTAAACACTACGTGCTCACCTTTTGTGACTGTCTAAAATAGCAAACCCCTGCTCTTGTCAAAAGGATAAACTGAAACAGTCACTTACCTGGCTTAGGAACTGCACACCAGAGTGCTCCATCCCCATGTGCCAGCTGTTCAGCACTCTGTATATCCATCCCAGACCACCCCAGTGCAGAGGGTAAACTGACCTCCAAGCTGGGAGAATCCAAAAGAAGCATTGCTTGTGCTTACAGAATCCCCCTAAAAAAATAAAAGATTAGATCATGTGTTACTTAATTTCATGCTGTTCTACAAAGAACTATTTTCCTTTCTCTTCCCACTGCTATCAGGTAGGTAGCTAGTAAGAGATCTGCACAAGCATATGTACCAAGAAGTGAAATCTGCAGGTTCTCACAGTCCCTATTTACATGGAGAATATACAGATCTCACAAGTATCTTGCTAACTTCTCTGGAAAGTTAACAAGATTCTAGTAAATTCAGGAGATTGGAATTTTCCCAAATACAAGCCAAATTAATTCGTAAGTAGAAATATTTCTGTCTACAATAACAGGAATAAATGCCACATAAAACCAAGTCCTGCTCCCATCAGAGACAATGGGAATTAAGCCACTAACTTCAAAGAGCAGCACTCTCCCCGTAGAGTATATTTCATGCTTCTGCAGTCTTGGCTAGATTAGTGCAAATTAAACATCGGGTTAAGTTGCCAGAGCCCATAAGCACTCCATTAGGCTCTGGAGGATTTGGCTAATTTTAGTCAAATACTTACCTATTTTACAGAATACATGCAAAAATCATCCATGGGATAAGCCCACAGAACTTGATAGAATGCCACTAATGAATTCGGCCTTACATCTCCCCTGTCTCTGCATTTATGCAGTGCTTAAAATGCATTGCAGGGTTATTCACCTTATCAAATCTTAAGAAACAAATATTTTATAGCAGAGCGTACAAAGTAATTTAATAAGAGGCGTAAACAAGTTGCTTTCACAAGTGCTAAAGGATCTAATCATCAAATCATACTCTGAGTACACACAAGCCTTTTCTTGCCTGCAGGGCCATTATGGATAGGGCTGCCTGCAACGTCTCCTTCCAGTGCTGCTCACTGTCCTATACCTTGTGAATGGCAAACTGCCCCAGGGAGCTACAAGATACATTTTTCAATCACCTCTGCTTTATGTTAAATACACTTACAAACAGGCAAGTAACATCCCCAGAGGGTCTTACGATGACAGAGGGATGTTGACACCATACTTTTAACTTTTTTTCTTTATATATATATTTTTTTCCAAATATGCTTCAACTACAGAATTCCTGAATAATCTCCTAATTAGTGTTGAAGCTTTGAGTTTTGGTTCATGGACTGTAGAGATGGAGACACCATGTGTCTTTTCCAGGGTCAATGCTGCAGGGTTTTGGGGCCAGCATGGACAAAGCTTTGCCTGATTTTCAAGCCTTGCATCTTCCCTGGCTGGCTGAGAGCAGCCTCTTGGCTGCCTACAAAGAACCACATCACTGCTGTGTGACTCACTTACCAGTATATGAGACAGACTAGTACTGACAGTAAAGTTTTTGACGTGATGAGAAGCACTAGAGTTGCTCATTACCAATTGTTTGTACAATGTCTGGAACCACTCTGCCTTTGTAATCTCTGTCAGGACTTTGTGACGTTAATATAGATACAAGCATCATACTAATTAGTAATTTTTTAACTTAAGACAAAAGTCACAGGTTCATAGTGCAAAAAATAATACATCAGCATCCTTTGGGAAGGCAGAAAAGGTCAAGTGCAGTGCTACTCTTCCTTGAAGAAGTAATATGCAGAATTTGTATGTGGAAACCTGACCACTCAAGCAGCTAATTGACAGTGGGATGTCTTGCTGTACACATCTTCTGAGGTGCTTTAATTATGCAAAGACACCTTGTTGTCACACAGATATAAATGATGTTTAACGCTTATGTTTGTTTGAAGTAAGTGCTATGAGGATTTTTGTTTTTCTTTGCATTGTGATTCCCCTCTGGGGAGAATTCCATGTTATAAACACAGCACTTCAGCATAGGGTTTTGTTGCTGTTGGGTTTTCCCCTCCTCAAATTGTTTTAAAAAAGCTTCTGGCTCTGCTCCCAACTGTTGATGCAGAATTGGGTACTTCAGCAAATTGCTTGGTTGACATAAGGGAGAAAAAAATGTTGCTTCAAAACAAACAATTATGATGACTTTGAAGCATAACATAAAATCTTTCATTGATTTTGTCCCAGAGGACTGGTGTAAAGAATGAAGAACCGAGGATGCAATGAAGCATGTCATATTAGTGCATGAGACATTACCTGTGTAGTATTATTTTAAATCCATTTTCTCACCTTTGCCCTCTACAATCACCTGGTATCAATACAGGAAGCACGCGTAAGTAATCTGAATACTTGATCACTTGGAATAAAAGAAGTCTACTTATTCAAGGGTAAAGTGGCTAAGTAGTGGCATGGAAATGTATTATTCCTTTTCCACATTCTGTAAGTAGAGCACTAGAGAAAAAGATTACAATTTCAACCTGCAGTGCTTGAATTCCTGGCCACTAGAATTTGGCATTTGTTTTCTTCTAAAAAACATGTTTTACATTTAAACTCTGATTACAGACTGTAAAACTAGTACCAAGAAGCATTCTTTTTTTTTTTTCCTTTCCTGCTCTTTGTATTCATAATGCTAAGTGCACTCTGAAGGTGCACTGTGAAAAGGTACTGGCAACACCTAGTTCTGGAGATAGCTATTCACTAGGGTGCATTTTGTTCACACAAACCACTGTTGAAGAAGTAGGACTTTCAAGTGTTAAAGCCAGAAAAGGGAGCAGTAAATGATCAATTGTAGCAAATGTTCTGCAGTCATTTCTTCAAACACAAGTGATGTGGTATTTTGTCCCTGGGCTGAAATAGATTCAATTCCCTATTATGCTAGAAAAAAATGCGGTACAGCTGTTCTGCTACCTTTGGATATGGCTCTTCTCTAATAGATCATCTTATCTTCAGCCAAGGTATTTGCTTCTATGACGGAGAATCTGAGTCCTTCAAGTTTCAATTCAGAAAAGAAATTTTTAATTGCTTAAAAAAAATAAAATACATTAATCAGATGGTAAAAAGCAGTTGAAAAAAATCAAACCATCTGTAAGTCTGAAAGTTTGATTCTTAACAGACTTGAAACTGAAATTTTGTTAGTCATATTTATCTCTCTAGATATATCTGAAATCAGTTTCCATCACTGAGGTGGAACAGGTTCTTTATTGTCATGGGTTTCTCAGCATCTTTTCAGTGCTCAAATAATTCTACACATCTTTCCACTTAGCTTCCCTGGGTTGGGATTATCATCCCTCTCTGAGCCAAGCCTTAGACTCTTGGATGTAGAGATCAGATCCATTTTTTTTACTAGAAGGGTTCTGTTGAAAAGCTACATCTATTCCTTTACTACAAAGATCTACAGCCATACTGTGCCATGACCTCTGCCAGACACAGCAGGAAATACTATTTTTGTATTGCAACACATATGAATATCACACAGCCAAGATCATCCTATTAGGGAATACTCTGTCTGTGGGATTTTGTTGCCTAAAAACCTCTGTAAGATTTCAGCCTCTGTGTTTTGATGTTTATGGATTCCTAGTTGCTCTGTACAACTGCATAAACTGTGGAGGGAAAATAACCATTTATTGTGGGAGTGACTTGACAATTTTCTTTTCAGAGATGTAGACTGACAAGATATATCTATTCAGCTCTGCTGGGCAGCAGTGCTCAGCAGCAAGCTAAATTAGCTCACAACATATTATTCTATCTAGACTTCCCGACAACCAGAGCAGCTTGCTTTAAGGCCAGTATGCACAGGCACAGAGAACATTCAAAGGAGGCAAAAATTCAGCATGTTTTTCTTCCTGTATTGATTATTCTTTCAATACTTCCAGGTTCTGCCCTATCACAATTTAGACCATAGCACTTCATTCAATGCTCAGATCTACCTGTCCTTGACTTCACAGGTTTAGCTTTGCTTCTATACTGAATGAGAATGAAAAGCAAATAATAAATAAGACACTGTAGCTTGGGAATATGAAAGACTGATATTCCAAATAACTGTAATAAGTATTTATAACAATGTAATTAGTCAAGTGTATAAATGGAGGGAATTAAATGCCATGGTAAATTTACATAAAACAATGTTTAAAGCAGAAATGGGAATAAACTTAATAAAGATAAGAAGTAATCCTCTCCGTGCTTAACTAGACCATTCATAACAATTGTCAAGGACAAACAGCAAAATATCTTTAAAAACGGAGGGTCGTATTAGAGACTAGAAAAGACCAATCCAGGAAAAAACAAAGAACTGGGCCTAGCTTTGCCTCCAGTTCTGCATACTATACACAATGGTTTCTACTGGAAGTCTACCTATAGTAGTAGTCACTACATACTGACACACAATGGCAATAGTTACTTACTCTGGTCTTTTTTCATATATGGTTGTTTTTTTGCTTTTGTTTTTAAAAAAAGAATCTTGAAAACCTAACAACCCTAACATTCTCTGTGGATAAGCACAAAATATTTAGCCACTGTTGTTTTTTTAAGAATTTACCAGAAAAGGATTTAGGAATGGAAATAAAATATGCTATTCAGCTTGGTCCTTTGAAATTAAGCCACTTGCATTTTATAGAGAAGCTACTGGAGATGACAAACCTGACATTTTTTGCCTTGTATAATGCTGTAAAGATAGGTGCTTTACAAAGACAATCATTCTGAAGAGTGTAAGCATTATCAGGTTCTCTCTGCTGATCTTCAAGGTGTAAATGACAGGTAACTTAAATACCCTGCCAAGTGCAAAATTTCTTTGCAAAACATCTCAAAAAATATGATTTTCCATTTTACATAAGACTTCACAATCCATATTATGTCTAATCCTCTAACATGTATTCTTCTGTTTTCTCTTTACCTGCAGGATTTCTTGTGAGCAGTGCATATGGCTTTAAGTATTAGAAAAGTAAATGGTGCTTTGAATATCAGAATTAAATTCAGAAGCATCCTGCACTGATAAGAAATCACCTCTAAAATATATTCCTGCAGGCAGTTGTTCTACTAATTCCTGGGTGCAGACAAATATCGATCTAATCCCCAAAGTAACAACTATCCATACAGCTAGTTTTCTGTGACCCATATCGTGCTTCTGTAACTCTGACAAGATAGAACAGTTCTCCAGCTGGGAACAGAATTATTCCAGTGTTTTCTGACATTCTCTTTGATTTTTTCCTGCCAGCCTAGTTGATCAGTAGGCAACGTATTAATATAAGGAACCTAGCTGAAACAGGTTCCGAATCTGAACACCATAAAGACAGAAGATGAAGGGAGAGACAGAGTGGGTCAGATTGACTTAAATGACCTTTTTTTTTCTAACGGGAAATCTCTTCAGGCATAAATGATGACTTCATGTTCTCTCTTTGTATAATGATTGCCACACTGATGGATTTCAGGCAACACCAAAACATATCTTATTCAAACAACCGCTTGTCCAGTACTCTAATCCAGGGTGGGATAAAAGGGATCTGCTAGATGTAGGGCAAATAGTAATATCTTCCAGCTTGGCTAAACAGTGTTTAGATCAACTTCCCAGAGCAAACAAAGCAGCCTGGAGAGTCCTAAAATGCTGTCACAAGGATACGGTCTGAAAATAGGACTCCGATTAGCAACTGAGATATCCCAAATCCGAAGAATCAGCCTCTCAGATCTTCTGAAAGTATATCTGAACTTGTCTGAAAGAAAAGATCTTCCTGAAGGAAAATGAGATAAGTGGAAAGGAGAATCCTCACCATCTACCTTGGTGCAGCTCATGTAGCTGCAAATGTATGGCCCCAAGCAGCTTTTGCATCCAGGTGAGCTTTCAGAGGAAGTTACCCTGGAATCTCATTTTCACTGCCAGATCATCTTAGACACTAACCTAGGCACCCACAAGCCAAAAGTACTCAGTGTAAATACACTTCTTTCCTCCAGTGTGCCTACATAACAATAGCACTAGGACATCTGCTTTTGGATCAAATCTGTGAAAGCTGTCAATGTTCTTTATTTGAAGTTTACCAGCCAGATGGAGGTTCAGAGTCAAGCACTGAACGATATCATCTCATTTTGGATGTAAGTATGAGGTGAAATTGAATCTTTCACATGGTAACATTTTTAATCAAACCAGGAACCTTGTCTATATACTGTGCCTCTGGTGGGACATTAGGTCAACAGCACTGTTCACTGGTAAAAGAGTCTAGTATCTTTTCAGAGAAACTGTTAGATCCACGTTTTCGTATTTTCCAGTGCTTCACTCAATGAGATGTACTGATTTACAAAGAGGTTTAGACCTTGAGGGAGAGAGATCAATAGCTTTTTAGTGAATACTAAGTGCTATTTGTGACAAGGCAGAATATAAAAGAGCCCCATGCTGTCCAGCTCTCACAGCAAGAGTCACAGGAGCAAGACTCAGTGCCTTGAAGGATGAGAAACTGATGCCAGAATTACATTTTTTTTTTTTCCTTACCCAGTCCTTTGACTCAGTGGGTGGATTGGGTGATTATGCACCACTGGACAAAATGCAGAGTACAGGTAGACTGGACTTTCTGTTGGAAAAGTTATAGCTTTATTTAGGTTTGATATATATGTCCCTAGTATTACATAGGCAGACTCAGTGAGCAGTAGTTACGATGTGCACAGTAAGTTAAGATACACACTATCAGACTGAAGCTTCTGGGAAGAAGCTTATTGCCCAAGCAAAAACTCATTGCCTTTGCATAGCACAGCCAGATTGTTTGTGCAAGTGAAATTTTTGAGATGCATGAGATTTAGTGTGTGCACATGAATAGACTCTTACAGCCTGGGTGCACAATTGCAGTTTCTAGATAAAAATGAGAGTTTCTGCAGCCATACTGTATATTTCAATTATGCACAATCGCACTAAATCGGTCTGATGCACTTCTGAAGTATATGACCTACTTTACAAGTGCATACCACTATATAGCAAATGCATGGCAGTCCAACACACTTTGGACTAAGTGAATCAGACCATAGATCTGATTTATGAATGAGCTGGAGAAATGCTGAACCAAATGCTTGTTATGAATACAGGGTTATGAGTAGATCTGTTTAAAAACAATTCTCTTTGGTTCTGAAGGGCTAAATCCTTCCTTCATATACAGAATTCATATTCCCCATAGGAATAAAACAAGTAAGCAAATTCAGGTTTTCACTTCCTGGGTACAGAGATATTAATTAAAATAGATTAATTTAATTAACAAGAGACGGACCTTCCTTGGGAGAATTTGCGAATCACTGAAACATGTTTGGCAAGTAAAAAGAATGAATTGCAGTGATAGATATTAAAAAGTGAAAAAAGAGCTTGTAATAAAAAAGAGAATTATTTGCACTTAAGCCCATCTGTTTCTTGTGCTCATGTAGTTTAGATTAAAGTACTTTATTTCTGTCTGCTAATTAGGACTATTTATTACTGACAGATATTTATACAAGAGCTGGAATTACAATTCTTGCAATACTTATTTTAACACGTTATCAACACAACTAAAGGATGACTCTTGAGAATTTCTGGAAAACACTGAATAATATCAAACCGTAATGAAACTGGTGGCAGTTATCATGCTTGGGAGAGATTCTCAGCAAGTTGTAGAGTCAGTCTGTGTAAGCTGAATTCTTGTTTCTCAGAAAACTCCTAAGCACAGTGCACTGGGGATAGCCAATGTAGCTAATCACGAAATCATAAGTGGGAGATCAGCTGAAAAGGAAATCTGAAAATTCTCGTAAAGTTTGTTCCAAAAGTATTAACAACAATTGTAGAAATATCTGTCCCTGAAATCTAATTAGAAATTAACAATTCAGCTAAAGACTATGTAGAAGTGAAAAAGATGATAAAATATTCACCAAATTGCTACACTGAGGTTTGGGACACAGCAATAACTGAAAAGTGTTTTCTTACGGTTGTTTTCAAAACCACAACAATTTACGGGTAGAAAGAAGAGAGGAAGGCAAATATTTAACTGGCATAAATCTTTTGGCAGCATTACTGGTATTTCAGCTATGTCTGCATTGTGTTGCTGCTTGTAATTGTGGCACACTAATTGACGTATAAGTATTGTAATCTTAAATTACGCTTTTATTAGGAGACTTGATACAGCCAGATAGATGGAATTGGCAACACCAGATGTAAGTCTACAAACAGAAGAGTAATCAGGTAATTCCAGGTCTTTTAAGTAATTGTTCACAACTCTTTATGATTCCTGATGCACAACAAAAAGTATCTAGGCTCATCTAAGGAGGCAGACAAGGGTAGACATAAGACGCAGTTTTCAAACCAGAGCACGACCCCTAGCCTAAGAAGAGGTGCTGAGAGGTGTTGAGATGCAAGAAATCATGCACAACAAAGTACCTCAGAAGAAAGATATTTGTGAAGTGCTATTTATAATACAATGTATTATGTCCTGTGACTAGTACTAATTGCTCAGCCTCTAAATGAGGACCACAGTGTCTAATACTTGTTAGGTTTTAGGTGAAGAAAAACCTTTAAGCTTTTAGAAATAAGCAAAGGAGCAGTAAATAATGCCGATTAGGAGATGCTGACTGTTAACATTTTTGTCAATATGTATGTGTTTGGTAAAAATTCTAGTTCTGTCCTTTTGGCCCATTTCCATATGGGACTTTAATGAGCCATTTACTATTTTGTATTAAGTTATTAGCATCATCCTAATCATTCTCATCTAATTCTCTAAGGATTATTTTTTTTTCCTCCAGAGCCATTGCAAGTCTTATTTCACCAAGTGGAAATACTTTAAAAAGAATCAGGATAGACTGTTACCCTACAACCCTCCAAATAACTCTTGCATCATTTCTTCCTTAATTAGGCTTAACTTGAACAAATATCCTTGTTATCAAAATAGATGCCCACAACCTAACACAACCCACTACAAATTACTAAAGAAGATCTTATTAGAGGCACAGTTCCAGTCATTAAAATAAACAGCTATTTTCTGTGGTGTCCTTCAAGGAGAGAGCTTGGGGCATTTGCCATAAAACCTGTACAGCTTCAAAAGTATGTGTTAATCTTTGGTTTTCATCTTAAATAGAACCAGTAATTTTTATGTATTAATCCCAATGTTGTAAAGCATGTGTCTGCAATGTAAACAATACACAGATTGACAGGAAAACGCATTTGGCCAGATGGCAAGTATGTGAAAGCACTGGAGTTGTTGTGTTACTCAGTTTTCGTTACCACTTGTTTAATAAGAAATCATAACTGGCCATGCAGGGTGGACATCAGCATTTACACATGTGGGAAAATCCCACAGAAGTCTGGGGAGTGAAGAAACCTTGGAAGCACAGTTGATTAGATCAGAACTGAAAGGAATCTCAGAGCTAAGGAAAATTTAGATCTGAAAGTTAACTTTTAAAGGGTCCCTTTAGAAACTGTGACATCAGTCATGGGAGACATTCACACATAAGGACTTCATATAATTCCATCTTACTTACCTTGCCTCGAGAGTGGTTTTAAGATCCCTGAAGAAACCAAGGCATTTCAGATGTAGACTGTAGCAATCCTTTGCAAAGGTGTCATGAAACACCAAAATGAGCTTCCTAATACAAAACTTCTGCACCTATTGTTTCAAGCAGTAATACCAGATGTGCCTTCACTGAGCAAGGCAGGCACCAGGAGAGCTGGCAGTGCAGGGTTTCATATATAACTGATATCTTCAGCTGAAAAGCATTAGCCAGTTGCTCCCTGTTAGCAAAGTAGTAGGGAGAAAGTGCGTGAGCTTTTATGGTAAAAAACCTATTCATAACCATACCCAAGTTTTATTCAGGGACAGACTAACATGAAAAACATTCTTCTACAATTTCCACACTGTGCTAGCTAGTTTAACTAAAAGCTATTAGAATGACTTCAGTGTAAGTTAAGTCAACCAAAATTAACTTTATGAACACCAAAGCATTCACTCTAGCGTACCTTCAGAATACTTTTTCTGGTTTAAGCTGTGAGCCATGTTACTTTGAAGATGAGGCACAATAAGAAGTTAAAATGAAAAAGAATTGACCAGCTTTAGTAAGAGCCCTATATGCCTTCAAAAAGCTTCTCAACATAGTGACCAGTTTCTCTCTCTTGAAAGCTGCTGAAGCTCTCATGAGAAGGCAGCCTTTTCCGATTGTGACCCTGAAAATTCATTTAAACCTAGTGTGTGTAAATCATGGAAGTGAGGATGTGAGTTTTCTGACTGCAGCTTGGCATGGTCTCCATATTGAATTTCTCCAAAATACTTCCTAACTATGAAAATAGCAATCCCTTCTCTCCTGACATCCTACCAAACATCTATTTTCAAGTCTAGACAGAGATGATCAAATTCCATTTCATTGTTTCCTTTGAGGCTGTTCTTGTCCGGACTCTCCACACGAGATGAATAACCTTCATTCAACCACTTCAGCTATGAAACACATGGCAGAGACCACTTTGATTTCACAGTATATCTGAAAATTTCTATGGTATGGATAAGAGGCCTTGAATTTATAGTGTAATCTTCTTGCCTCAGGAAGATCTTGTTCTGCCATGGTTTTGACTATGAGACAAGTCCTGTTACTAGACAAGACAGATTTCCCAGGCAGTTGCTGCGTAAGGACCACAGGCAGCACCCTCATGGTTAACTTGAGTGATTTGGTACTTGTCCCATGCTCACACTGCAAAAAAGGGTTAGTATGCACAATCCTCTGCAAGTCTGCACCTGACAGCACTTTTGTCCAATGCTTTAGATAGTCTGTGCCCATGAGCTGATGTGGCAAAGTGCAGGAAGTGTTTTAAAACAGATGTGTGTAAGCACAAACAGGGGCTTAGACTCCTCTCCCAGACAGCAACAAAACTTTCAGTTCATTCATGAATTAACTTGCCAAAGATGATACAATGATTCAGCTGCAGAACCTGCTAGAACAGCAAAGCCAATCTTTATCCTCTGCTAGAATTGTAATGAGTACGTAACTGTCTTGAAAGCAAAGAACCAGCCCATCTGCATGCTAAATACAAAAATTGATATACCCAGAGAAGACATAGAGGGAGGCTCCTTATAATTAAAATCCAAGATACATATTAATCACTCATTAGTCTTTAAATCTATCACCTCATACTTCTTCAATGATTTTTTTTTTCCCCTCGAATATGACATTCAAGAAAACAGTACAAATATACTGTCAATGTTTGCATAAAGACAAGTCTGAATCAAACTGCTGCTGTAAATACTATAACAGAAGAATGAAAAGACATACAAATCTTTGGGACAAAGCGATACATTTTCTCATATGCAGGCAGGTGTACTGCATGTCCCACTTTTTTGTGGCCAGGAGTAGTTTTAACACCAGCCTTGTCTCTGCTGCAAAATGCAAAGTCATTTCAGATAGGTTGCAAGCAGCACTTCAAGATCATTTGTTTCCTAGGAATATAGCAGTAGCTATACTGGGCCAAAAGTATATCTAACTCAGGATTCCAGCTTTGACGGGTATGCAGGAAAAGCAAATAGTTATATTCATCCAGCTATCAGGAAATTATAACTTGTATTAATAGTCCTAAACAGATCTTTCACGAAGGATTTTGTCTTGATGCTCTTTTAACCTACTTACAGTTCTGATCTCTACACTATCTTACAGCAATGAGTTCCAGAGTTTAATTAGCCTGCTTTTGTGCCTTTTGTTTGTTTGTTTGTTTTTATTATTCCTAACGCTGGATAATTCCATTTGATGTTGCCTTATTAATGAGAAAACAAATACCAGCTTCCTGTTCGCTCTTGACGTCACTCACAGTTTTATCACAGTCTTTTTTTACATTCTTGTGTCAAGCGTGTTTTTTCTGTGCTGAAAATACTAACTTATTCCATCTCTCCTTGGACACAAGACATTCTGTGCTTTGTCACCCATCTCTGTACCTGTAGTTCTATTTCAGCCTTTCTGAGATGGGTAAACAGTCCTACAAAGCGCACTGAAGGTGGAAACACAATTTTCCTTTTTTTTCTTAACTGAAAACTTGTAAAGCTAGAATGGAAGTAAATCTGGTCGTTTCATTTAAATACCTTGAAAGGGATGGATTTGATCAACGCTTTGAAAACATGTTTCCTAAGCTTTGAGGAAACTGCTATGAACTCCTGAACTACATTACCTAGAGGAAAATCCAGCATCTCACAGGATCAGGCTGTAAAATGTTATCTACATCCAGTTCCAGTGACCCTTTTATTACACTGCCATTATATTTAGTGGAAAACAAAACAGAACCCTGGAGAGTTTATATTTTCAAAATCAGCCCTAGTTGAAGACAATCAGTGCAGCTTTTGATAAAACTGATCAAAAGGCAATTCTTGACAGCTTGGAAACATGAAATGCTGTTACTTGCCCTCTTTTAGTTTTGCTCTTTCTTCTCAGAAGACCAGTGTTTGTTTTGCATAGTAGTGAACATTCCTGTATTGTTTAACTTTCGCACATGAGACCTCATTTCATTACACCAGAGTAAAAGTAGTGTGAGATTAGCAGTAGGCTCTTTGTCTTCTGCTACATTAAAACCTTTTTTCCAATTTATCTCTACTTTCTTTTTTCGTATTTTACCTCTTGGCCACAATTTACACATCAGCACCTTCTGCTGTTGTCTCTGTATTGGATGAGAGTCCACTTGAAACACCCCCATAGAGTTGCTATTTCTCCTCTTTTCATTACTTCAAATTGAAAGTCCTTAAGACAATGTGTTTGGCATCAGACTTACAGGAAAATTAAAAAAAAAAAGGCATGGGGTGCCTTGCTATGATTGCCTCTTGGGGCACCAAGGCCAGGGGAAGAGGGCAAATTCATGATCCCTTTTAAACTGTGCTACTAATTAAGGGATATATAGATCCCCCACTTACAAGTAACTAGGAGCACCTTAACACTGCTTTCCTTTAGGCTTAGTACAAAAGCCGCAGGCCACATAACTCCATGCCCTCTAACACGAGAGCATATGTCATTTGGTCATTTAACCCTTTGGAAAGGCCCACAGGATTTTAATCTCTCTTTCATAATCTTTAATTAGTCACCTCTCTCAGCACCTTCACAGTTTTCTTTCATGCCATTTGAAACCAGGACACTCCGCAGATACTGGAGTACAGATTAAACCAAGCATTTAGTCAGTAGCAGTCCACAGCCAGTATAAAAAGCTTTTAGGGCACAGTTTCTGCTCGCTTACACTGGTGGAAAACTACAGGAAGTCTAAAGATCTCAGTGTCAAATCTTCCTCTGTATTCAAGAATGCTGAGGCTGTAAAGCACAATTCAGTCCTTGTAATTCCTTTGAACCAGACATTGACATAACCAATACAGAAATGCTTAACCGAGGGACCAGCTAACAGAGATAATTTCTGCGCTATCAGATCCTTGTATTAGTTATCACCCTCAGTTAAGTTTAGAATTGCTTTTTAAGCTTCTCTATTTAAGCTAGTGGCTTTAAAAAGGAAGTCTGCATTCTCAATTCATTGCTGCTTATTGAGCATTTTGGGCATAAAGAACAAGTGTTTCCTCCTTATTTTAGTTTAGGATAGGGAGCAAAAAAGCCTTGTAGATTCAGCATAGATATTCACAATGAGAACCTGAAAAATCCACAAAGACTGTTTTGCTGCTGAGTTTCCCCTTTCTTTGTTGTTTCCCCCATTTCATTGTTGAAAGTTTTACCTTACTTACCTCGGATACTGTGTATAAACCAACTGGTGTTTGGGAGGGGGGTTGAAGAGGAAAAATATTTTCCAAATGGCAAACATAATCATTCACAAATATTAATTCCCTGGTCAGCACATCTATGAAAGTTCTTTAAGTAACACCCTGTCTCTGAACACAGTAACAGGGGACCCGGGTGAACACATTCACTATACTAATGCTGTTTATTTAGTTTTGTCACGTAGATGTTTCAGCTTACACTCCAAATAGATATAAGTCACAGTTCTGACTGACTGGGGCAAAACCAACCAGTGTCAGTGGCATACCTGAGAAAGAAGTCCTCCCTTTCATAGGAAAAGGGCAAGTCTACCGAGGAGACAGTGTGTTCTCCACAGTGCCAAGGATCTGGATAACTGTGCAAGACTTCCTTTTAATTTTTCATTTTAACTTTTCTTAAAAACTGAAACAAAAGAAGAAACTCTTCCAATGTTTTTAAATGATTGATTTTTTTCTAATGGAACAGGTATTTTTTATTAAAAATGCTTTTTGGCAGCACTGTATCTTTCAGTTGGAAATCTTTCCACATGAAAAATGTCAGACAACATAACAAATGGTGTAACGGTATCTTTCACGTAATACACAGGCAATGTCATGAGTAACAGTGGAGGGAGCTCAGTTTTCTAATGACAGTGTATTCAAGTTGCTGTAGACCCTAAAAGTACTTGAATTGAAATATATGACAGTACGTCCTGGTTCTGCGCCCTCGTGCTGGACATTTCCACAAATTCCTTCACATAAAGCCTGTAAAGTCACTGAAGAACTTCCCGCTGAAGTTGGTAGTACCTGGATGTGACTCTGAGCATCATTCATTTTTGAGGAGGTTGTAATTTTTAAAGTAATTAATTTCCAAAATGAATGGACTTAGATGTAATTTCCCTCTTTTCCGCCTCCCTCTTAAAACCTATGCACCTATATGTTTTTATTTCCTACCAGAACCACCGCAAAGGATTAAACTCTATTTACCTTCTACTGTAGATGGCATTTGAACAAATCCCATCTAAATTCCTTTCTTACTTTAATAGTGGCTTTGGCAATTAGATTTATAGGCCATCTTTGTTCTGGCATTTAAAGTCCCTTAATATGAAAAAAACAGAACTCCTTAGGAACAAATCTCTCTTCCTACTTCTCCTTTATCATTCAATAACCTTAACGACATAATGCAGAAATGCTTATCTGAAAAGTAACATTTCTTTCTGCAGAAACTGAGTAAAACAGAGGTAGTGAGAAAGCAATTTAATTACAAAGAACTCAACATACTTCTAGTGCTGTGCTTAAAAACTCGTCGTATCTTAATTTTTCATGCACATATTTATACATACTGTAGGCTATACATTATTATAATTATTCTGTTTACTACAAACACTGCCTATACATCACATTGGATTCTCCAGTGTCTAAGCTTAGGAAGCAAGAACTTAAATTTACTTGTTAGAATTTTCAGAGAGGCTAAAGATATTTTCAATTTATCTTTATGAACAAATAGTTCTTCCATTTCTCTCTCCCCTCCCCTCAACATCCTTTTAACAGTATCTCTGTCTTACCATCTGTCATCCTCATTCCAAACTCTTCATATGTAGCAGTTTGTCTTTCTGGTGTAAACCCTCCAAGCCTCCTCCCCAGCTTTCCTAGCGTTGCTGCCCTTTAGCACCAGTCCTCTTCATGCTTGGTCCTTTCTGCCCTTCCTTCAACCTCCATGATTTAAAAGTCTATTTCTAAATGGAAGTGCCATGTTAGTGTAATCACTGGTTTAATCCTTTTAAGAGCCTGTGATTTCTTCACTGGATAGGTATTGAACTTCTCCTTGAAAAAGTGGGATTTTTAGATCCACTTTCACTCTCTAATCTATAGCTGTTAAAGACATTTGCTCTTTGCTTTTTAGCCTCATGCTTTTCTCGGCCCAGAAATTGACAGAGTTGGCCTATTCTATTTTTACTTCTTTTGAGCATTGACTTTTTCTGATAATGTCAACTCTTCTCACTATAGCAGGAGGTTGCATATTCCTGTTTCCCAGGTAAAGCCTAATCCTTCCCTTTTTGTTCAGCCCAGACAACTAGATTTTTTAGCGAAAGTAAACCCACGTAGTTCCATTGAAGGTGAGTCTATGCACTGCGGAGGTGTCTGCTTCACTATTGTCAAGAGGAATTTGGGCAAAACTGGAGAAAGAGGATCATACAGAACGTCTTTTAGGTGTTTTAGTACTCAAGCAAAACGTTCACTTGCTGAAATGTTTGTGATAGGAAGTGGGAGGTGCTGAGACTGACTTTCAGAGGTCATTTTTGTCTCAACTATGTTTATTGGGTTTTTGGACTCACCTTCAATGAACACCCCACGTGCATGATCTTTATGTAATACCAGTACTAAGAGAATGTGATATTAAGTTAAAATATTCACATTCCCCCCCAGCAAAACCTAGGCTGCATGTCTGATCACAGTATATACAATACTAGATGATTTGTCAAATCACTGGTTTAGAAGCAGAACTTGCACCCTATGCTTAATGTAATCCAACCACATTGTGTGGTTGTACTGACATTAAATTCTGTTCTAAACTGCCAGAACTATTTATTTCAGTGGAACATTTGCATAACATGATATTACGCCCAGTAAATAACAGCAGTACCTCATGAGGTAGAGCTATTCAGCTTTGCCAGAAAAATTTCCTTGTTGAGAGGAGCCAGTGCCATTTTCTGCCGGGGTCGTGGGCTGTGATGGCTCACTAAAGTATTAGAAAAACCCCAAAGTCAGAGCAAGACTAATCAATTTAGTAACAGCCACCTGGTAAATTGGTATATTGACTTTGATGAAGTTGTTTTAGCTGTCTTGCCTCTCAATTTCCTTCTCTGTTTAATATTAGTGACCACCTAGTGAATCACATGAGTCATCTAAAGCCCTATAAAAACTTGCTTGCCAATGTAACCCAATGATGTCTTTGTTCACTGTTATGAATTCAAAGACTTTAACATTAAGTTAGTTCCAATACGGGTCCTTGAGACTAAAATCAGATTAGAAGTATATAATTAATCAATCTTTTATAGATCTGGTTTCAGATACTCACAACAAGCTATTTATAGATAGAGAAGAACAAAATATGCTGAAAATAACATTGGCATGTCTATGGGTGCTCATAGATATGTCAAACAAAATAGAGGCATAAATGATTATGCTCAGTGACTTATCTGATAGCTAATTTTTGTTCAATTCCTCTAATAAATCATAAAGACTTTGCTGGACAATTTTGGTAAGGAGAATGATTTACTCGCATGACATAGTCCTTCCATGACATTTGCTAATACACTTCTCTGTCAAACTGTGAAGTTAAGTGTTTTCATTGTTGACATAAAGAGGCTTAACATTAAAAACTTATGGAAATGGCTTTAATACTGAGATTTACTTCTAGAATACTTTTGAAATGCAATATCCTCAGGTATTATATAAAAAAGCTAGACTCCCTTTTCAATAGCTTTGCTGAGTTTTTATCTGTATTCATAGTCCAGAATGTGCCGTTATAAATAATTAATCAATCAGTATCTGCTATGCTCACAAAACAGTTATATCTCAAAACTGACTGTTCTCAAAATTCTGCAGTTCTGAGTGGCTGAGAACTTTGCTTCTAGCTTCTATCAGAAGAGGATAAAGCACATAGCATCAATCCCCGTCAAAGCCTTCAGGTGTACATGTACAGTTACATACATAAATAGTGGAATCACTATGTTAGCCAGTACCTAAATGAAAATGTCAGTTTAAAAGGTATACTTTTAAGCTGTGTATGCCACTTGCAGAAGTACAAATATAAATACTGGGGAAATGGGTTGAGTATTCAACCATGCGAAGTGCAAGGGCCTACACCTGGGTTGGAGCAATCCCAGGCACAGCTACAGACCGGGCAAAGAAGAGATTCAGAGCAGCCCTGCAGAGAAGGACTTGGGGGTGCTGGTCTATGAGAAAATGAACATGAGCCGGCAGTGTGCGCTTGCAGCCCAGAAAGCCAACTGTATCCGGGGCTGCATCAAAAGGAGCGTGACCAACAGGTCGAAGGAGGTGATCCTGCCCCTCTACTCTGCTCTTGTGAGACCTCACCTGGAGTATTGTGTGCAGTTCTGGTGTCCTCAACATAAAAAGGACATGGAACTGCTGGAACAAGTCCAGAGGAGGGCCACGAGGATGATCAGGGGACTGGAGCACCTCCCATATGAAGACAGGCTGAGGAAGTTGGGGTTGTTCAGCCTGGAGAAGAGAAGGCTGCGTGGGGACCTCATAGCAGCCTTCCAGTACCTGAAGGGGGCCTATAGGGATGCTGGGGAGGGACTCTTCATCAGGGACTGTAGTGACAGGACAAGGGGTAACGTGTTAAAACTTAAACAGGGGAAGTTTAAATTGGATCTAAGGAGGAAATTCTTTCCTGTTAGGGTGGTGAGGCACTGGAATTGGTTGCCCAGGGAGGTTGTGAGTGCTCCATCCCTGGCGGTGTTCAAGGCCAGGTTGGATGAAGCCTTGTGTGGGATGGTTTAGTGTGAGGTGTCCCTGCCCATGGCAGGGGGGTTGGAACTGGATGATCTTGAGGTCCTTTCCAACCCTAACTATTCTATGATTCTATGATTCTATTTCAGATTAATCTCAGTTTGAGGGACCTTATGTTATGATTTCAAGCTGTTCTTCCCCAGTCTTTGGCACACGGGGGGCAACACAATATTATCCATGTGGTACTGTTAACATTCAGCTTGACAGGGATGGTATCCATATACTCAACCCTTTATTGAGGACCATCATGCCCAGGGTGAACACTCATCACACATCTGCTTTGCCCTGACCCATTCACCATTGATGTAATGCAGCTGAAGATAGCAAAGCACATCTATCTAAATTACCATGAGCCAATAAACACTAATAAAATGTCCTTTATCAAACCTCACTGCTTTCAAATCCATCTTTGATGCCTTTTCAGCCTCATACATTCATTTAGACATTCTGTCTTTACATTCCAAGTGAAGTTAAACATCCTCTAAAACACAGATGGTTATTACAGTCTGTTGTGAAAAAAAAAAAAAAAAAAAGAAAAGAAAAGAAAAGAACCACAAAAGAAAGGAAAATCTACTGGAAATCCTGAATGCATTTGATTAGCTGATACACTATAAAGTAGCACTGCTTTTGGATAAGCCAGCTACCCTGAATATGTAAAATACAGAAGAAAGCAATGTTTGCACTAGTTTACCTTCAAAACTGCTGCACATGTTTGTGTAACAGTGTATACAGTAAGCAGGCACCAAAGATGGCACAAGGCCCTTAGCTCTTCACTCTGCAGTGAGCTCTCTGTTATCAGGCCTCTGTGCCTAAACCAATCTTGAAAAGGTTTTCTGTGGAGGTTACAAAAGCTGAAAAAACAAAGCAGCCAGCAGCTAGTTTATTGCCATTTAACCCACAGTTATGCAGTTTTCTTAAACAAGGTTTTGCCACCTTTCAATGGTCTTCCAACCCATCCCTACCATATCTTCATCACTCTGATTCAAACTTTTTTACCTGTTTTTGCAAAATTCATGCTGTTTCTTTTCAAGCCAACAGTAGCATGGCATTGACTTGGTTATAAGATGCATTATGTCCTGGTGATCCATAAAAGATCATCTGTCAGGAGTCTTTAATACGGAATATTTAAAAGGAAGCCTAAGATTTTTGATAGAAGATGTTTGGTAGGCTGAAGACACTGTGGCCAGTTTTCCATACATAAGTAAAAAAAAAAAAAAAATTCCTTTTTTAACTGCTTATATAATACAGATAAGATTAAGAAAGCAAAGCTAGCCAGCATGCAAGTCTCTTTCTCTTTCTTTTTGTCACCTGCCAAAGTCTTTTTCTCAGCTACATTAGGAACTAATACTTAGATTTGATTCACATTTACTTTATCACTATATAACCTTTCCACTTCTCTACTGTTCATTATTGTCCAAAAATCTTAGACAGTGAACACAAGGAATCCTATTTTTTAAATGGTCTCACATTCAAAAAAACCTGCTACTTTGATCACTTAGTCGGCAACAGCTGATACACAAATATGGAATTTATATAGGCAAGTGCACTGAAACTAAAACTACTGCATAGGCATTACACATTTCTTATAGTTATGCCCCTCATTTTGCTAGTTAGTCACATATTTAATGGCAGCAGGGATCTCTTCAGAATTGGCTTTGCTTATTTTGCTTTGTGCTAGATACTGCATGATCATTATTCAGGGTTGTAAATAATTCCTAATTACATCTCAAGGGGTCCATTTTGCCTACCTAATTCTTGAAGAAACTACTCTCTTCTGTTTATACAAGCTCTGGCCATATATTTAAGCTGTGATGGTAAAAACATTTACCTGCACAGGAATACTTCATAGCAGGACTGCTCTTATTTTGCATGACTCACCTGCACAAGAATACAGGTAATGATGGTATGGGCATGAGGGCTTCTATCCTTTACAAAAAGAAACGAGTCAAAATGGTTTTGCCTTCAGCATGTAATAGTCACAACCAAGAACATGTGGTTAATGAACAAAAGCCTTTTACTTTTTCCCTTTAACTCAGGCTGTCACTGTTTTCATGTTTATTTGCCAGATGCATCCCAGCTGCTAATTAAGCTTGAACAAATTAAGGTGAATTGAATTTTGCCTGAGCATCTGCTGTTCTATTATCATGGCAGGCAATGAAAGGAAGATGATGCTACATCTTTAAAAGGCAATTTATACTTAGAATTACTTCTTGCAGTACACTAATACAGATTTTTTTTTTTCTCATAACAAATACCGTGTAAGTAACAATAAAATGTATTGTTGAATATGTCATTGAGTCAACCTGTGTTATAATTCTAGTAGTTTTCTTGGTAGATTCTCATGATGTGGAGTATTAGGACTAAAGTTTCAAATGATATTCAGAGATGAAGAGCAAGCCAGGTATCTGTATCTATAGGGATGCTGGGGAGGGACTCTTCATTAGGAACTGTAGTGACAGGACAAGGGGTAATGGGTTAAAACTTAAACAGGGGAAGTTTAGATTGGATATGAGGAGGAAGTTCTTTCCTGTTAGGGTGGTAAGGCATTGGAATAGGCTGCCCAGGGAGGTTGTGAATGCTCCATCCCTGACAGTGTTCAAGGCCAGGTTGGACGAAGCCTTGTGTGAGATGGTTTAGTGTGAGGTGTCCCTGCCCATGGCAGGGGGGTTGGAACTAGATGATCTTAAAGTCGTTCCCAACCCTAACTATTCTATGATTCTATGATCTAACAATCTGGAAGTTGAATGACTTGATCAGGAATGACAAAGGTGTAGATACAATTCATCTGGTTTTGGCAAATTTCCTAGCAAATAAAAAATACAAGGTAGTGCCTGGCTTATCACAGTTCTTTGGGCCTTCTTTCCTACAGAAAAGAAATGGCTTTTGTGGTGTGTATGTCATAACAGTCCCTAGTTAAAACTGTGTGAACCTTAAAATGAGATATAGAACGAGATGTTTGACTAGGTCTACCCTTGCCAAATACACAGTTACTCTTTAAGGAGCTTGAGAGTCTTGGTTCCTGTAAAACTGCAGTTAATATAGTATTAAAAAAGACATAATATTAAAAATAGTTATGAAAGGGAAGCAAAAAGTAAGTCATTTTGATTCTGAAGACACTTTTAAGTTATTTTAGATGCAAAGAAAATCTCTTCATAAAAGAAATATAAAAATGATTAAAACTCTGTGCCTTGAGAAGGTGCAGAGTTTGCTTTTACACAATTTTCAGTAAGTCTTTAAAGTGATAAAATCTTGAATATTAGATGTGCATTCCTTAGGGCTTTCATTTCATTTTTATACTGAAAAAAAGGCTAATACAAGTTCATAGTAATCAGAAATGATGATAATTGCCACTACTAAAATTCTCTGTAAAAAGTTTGCTCTGTCTTACAGAAAAGTAAGTGAAAATTAACCAAAGTTAATAAATCTACTTATTGCACAAGACATAGCTAGAAAGCAAAGTTTATAAATGTAAACGTCTTCTTTCGTAAAGAGGTTAGCAATGCAGTTCCTTAGCTGTAACCATGACACATTTAAGTTCTGAAAGTAGTGTATTGTGGCAATTAAAACTAAAGATGCACAATGGTAAAACTGCTGAAATAATGTTTCTAGCTATATGACTTCCCATAGAGATATGCTGTTGAAGGAAAATCTTAGAGACTTTGCATCCAGTAATGAATGTTCTTTTGCTTAATGACAAATGAGAATCATAGTACCATTTCCTGACTAAAGATGATTAAGTATTAATGCCCATTGAGCTAAAGAACAAAACAAGAGCTATTGATCCAAAATTGGACAAATGTATTTGCTTTATTAAACTTAACAGAATTTTGCCAGCACCATGAGAGGAGTAGTTAATGATAAGACTCTGGAGGTCTTAATGATGCTTGGCTTGTAGTATTACCTGAAACACATTTAAATTAGTCTTCATCACTAAATTCTGTCTGTGCAAATAGACCAGGGAAATAGCTGTAATGCACAGTGAGGGGATTTTAAATATAGACTGCAGGACTTAAATATTTCACTTGGAAATCACTGGAAGAAAATCTGAAGATTTCATCAAATCTGAATCTTCCATTTTTTTTACAGATAAAATACATTAAATAGCCAATTGTTTTTCCTCTTCTATGAACATATCCTGAATCTAAATAAGCATGAAAAAAGAATAGCAAGTGGAAAATTATTCTCATTTTTTGTCAAGTCAGCGTTCATAAACTCCTTTTCATAATTTATTTTAAAAGTGTATCCAGAACGAATCTGACCCTCTTCAACTAAGCCATGCAGCATTCCTGAAGAAGCCTTCAGGGTCCTTTCTTGGGATTATTTGTGTTGAACCACACAAATGACAAAGCCAAGAGCAGCAAGATATTAGTGTGACAATCAGGAGACAAACAATAGTACAGAATCAAGAGAACTGCTCGCAAATGAGCAACACAGAATGCATTTTGGATGTTAAATTTCAATTTTTAAGCTATTCATTAATTTATGAATAATTCATAATTCACACTTCATAACTATGATGAATAATAATTACACATAAAATGGAAAGTGCAGGAAAAGATATAACAATTGATATTGAAGAGATAACAATTGATATTGAGTTGATGAGACATGAGAAATATTCAACATCTTCCTTATTGAGCAGCTAATCTTTAAATTATAACTTTTTAATGGCTTTCTCAAAAACAAAGCACATTTTCTTCTTACACTTCAACGTTTTGATAAGAAGACATGGACTTTTCATACCCGCCTTCTTCACAGGCCAGTCCTGGTTAAAAGAAAGTGTCATTTGTATGTGAAATCAAAGCCGGAAAAGAAAGAATTTAAATTCACAACAGAATAAGAGACGTTACTGAGGAAGCTTTATTGTCAGATGAAAGAAAGAAGACAGGACAGTGTAGGAAAGGAAAAAACTTGTGCAGCTAAAGATATATATAGATATATACATACATATATATATATATTTATGTATGTATGGAATGGTATCAGGGCAAAGATACCTGGAAGATTTGTACAATGGAGTTCTACAGAGAAATCTTAATGAGACTTCAGTAAGTGAAGAATAATTTGCCGTACACTTTTTAAGAGTGATAGAATATAAAAGGGAATGTCTTAGTCCCTTACAAAGGTAAAGCTAGACTGAAGCTGTGCCTAATTTGTCTAACTTGCTTTAACAGTCAGCAGGAATGCACGTTTCACCACCTCAGCCAGTTCCAGTGCTTAACCACCCTTATCATATACCTAACTAAAGTTTTACTCTTTACTGAAATTTATAGTAGTATTTTCTTATTTTTCTACTCTAAACACAGAGAATAGTTTAGAATGATCTTTTGCGAGCATTTAGAAAGGAAACATCAGAGGAAGCCCACCTGAAATCAAATGTTTGGAGAAAAAAATTTGCTAGAAAATTATACCAAAAGTAAAAACTGGTGACTCCAGGGAATTAATTTAGTAACAGAGAACTCAGCCAGGCTCAAACATTTGTGTGTGTGCCTTTCTGACTGCAGGTAAAGATGGGGTCTTCAGAGCTATGAAAATATCTTGGAGGCCTTCAGGCAGAGTTCTGAGCCTCAGAGAAGAGATCTGGGCATGACAGCAGACCATATGAATGACATAGTGGCAATTATTTCCTACCACTTTCTATACGTATCATGACAAGCTCAAGAAAGGACACAACATAGAATTAAAGAATTAAAGATTTAAAGATGCTATTTTAAGCAGAATAAACTTCAGAATAATTTGTGAAGTGTTGAGAGAAATTTAACAGGATACAGAGAGAGATGGAGATGAGAAATTCAGAAACTAAAGGCAAGCGTTCACAGTCAATTTACCCCCAAGAGTTATATATATCACCTCAGAAAAAATATATAAGGGGTTAACTATGACATCCAAAAAAGACTATCTATGGAGTTATAAAGGGCAGCCAATATGGATGACTAAGGACATGCAGAAAGTAATCCTGGGAAAGAAGTACACAAGATCCCTTGACATATGCTATCCTTCATACCAATTACAACAGGCTTGTGGCCTCTCTGGCTTTCCCTGTAGCAATTAATTTGAAAATAAAGATACAGCTCTTTATTGTTATTTCTCCATGGCCTTATTTGTATCTTACTCTTAAATTCTCTGTCAGTTTTGATCAAGTGTATTTAGCAGTTCAAGCCTTGTATCCAACTGTTTTATTCTTTTTGCCTAGGTTTTAATGTTCTACAAAATGAGCAAACAAATACAATAAGTAATGTGAAGTGAGGTAGTGTTAAGACCAGCACTAACTTCAAGGAACAAAAACCTGTTTATTCTGCCATGATTTTTTTTTATTCCAATACTGTGAAAATGTATATTTCTATAATCAGAGATGAATAAGATTTTGGCCTTACACACTCAGTGTCTGAGTCTGTCACTGATTAATTCATGACTGTGGAGCAACTACTTACAGTCATCTATGAAACAGGAAAATAATGTTCCTTAGCATCTTTTGAGGCCTAATATAATTTTGTAAAGCATTTTGATACCCTTCAATGAAGGATGACATATTAAGGTGATGAATGACTGTTAAATACCATCAGTGATTCCAAGACTCTAATCAGCTCTTTATTCCCATCAGTCATATGCACAGCAATGGGATTTTATTATGTCCACTTCTTGGTTAACTCCAGAGAAAGTCTACTTGGCACTACTGTTGCCACTATGTTGGAGAACTTGGTCAGAGCCCCTTCATCACTTGTGACAGCTGGACTGGCAAGGTTCTGACTCCTTTGGCAAACCCTGATTATGCTACTAAACGAAGGACTAACATGAACCTCCCAGACTTTCTCCCAGTGGCATCACAGACAGCCCAGTTGTCAAATATTGTAATTTCTGGAACTATCAATCTTTGTTTGACAAAAGACACAGAAGGCAACTAAAGAGGGAAAAGAATAATTTGATTGGCTCTCCTTCCAATTTATGGCCTGTCAGATTGTGCTTGAGGGTAAGTAAAGACAGTAAGAAGCAGGCATGTCTTTCCTTCCATTTTTACATTGCATTCCACAACTGCTATTTAATTTAGTTTACCTGAGAATTCTTTTCTCCTTACTTTCCCTAAAGGCTGAGCCCTAAGTAGTCTTGTGTTTGTTTTTCCTTGAAACTGACCTTAAGTGTAGTCAAAGCTGCAGTTTAGTCTGAGATATATGTGTGTGGCTTTTATTCTTCACTACCATTGTCAAGGACTTCTTTGTAGTGGTTTAATTAGGCCTAAAGGCATTCTTTTCAATACCATCTGTGTTGCTCAGGTCTAAAGAGTTAATACCAATATGCTCCATCTCAGGAGTTTCCTAACCTGACGCTAGCTACTGGCCATAATTGAATATCTAGCAGATTGTAAAATGGCTGCTGTGATAGAAGTGTCAGTGAGGAGGAGGTATTAGTTATAAACATGATTTCCCATAGGCATCATACAATGATAGATATTCTATTGTTAGCTTGTATTCTGCTCTAAAATGTGAATTTTGCAGATGAGTGAAAAAACAAAGGAAGCATAGCATTCACAGAGCAATTTGCTCAGTAGTTTTGTAGGAAAAATTTTTAATTGAGAGCTTTACAAATAGGTTAATGTAAAAAATTAAGGTGCATGAATTTTGCTACTTAACTAATAATAACATCTTGGAAAACAATTAAGCAGTCATGTCCAAGTCATACAATCAACTACATTTTATTCTGCCATTCAGTAAATGAAATGTTATTGATTTCTATATTAGTAAACAACTGAAAGACAATAACAACCAAAAATATATATGAGCATGAATAGGAATTTTACTTAGACATGAGTTTTTATTTCATTTTTTCTAGTTAAATTTTAACGTATCTGTGAATATGTCAAGATGACAGAATCTCATTTAAAAGCTGTGAAGACAGCTGACAGAAAGTGCATTAAAAATTAGATTTTGAATTCAAAGAATGAAAGCTTTAAATCACTACAGGCATGTCTGTAGGACAAGATTGATACCAGATGCTATTTAGTACATGTTATTAACAAACCATTCAAGCCTTGAAGGGACCTTGTCACTACATAACTTCTGTCTATGTAAATAAGATTGAAGCAAGGATTTATATTGCTAGCGATATTGAGCATCCTGTACATTAAAGAAACAGGACAGAAAGTACTGCTCACGCTAAGGAAAGTACAAGAGAATACTAAAATCTATGACTTTCTCCTGACTTTGCTTACACACATAAATCACTCTACAATGCCACACAAAATCTATCTGATGAAAGCACTGGCTTGCAGAACAAGAACAAACACAATTGTCTCTGCTCCAAGAACAAAGTATTGAGTAAACCAGATATTGTTGTATTATTATAAAGCAGCATATTAATGCAGATTAAGTTTTAAACGGAAAATATATATACACTGCAGAACCAGTAAAAATCCCTCTTTTCTCACTCTGTTTCAAAGGTCTTCCTGTTCTTGTTGTGTTATTCACTAATAAGCAGCAACATTGTGGTTTCGAATACTTAAGTGTTTTGGGGAATTGCTGTGATAGCAGTCTAAGCAGTTAAATTCTAGTCTTCCCTGAACTTATGATCCATAACCTCCACTGACATATTCATTCAGTGTTAATTGGACACTCCTGCCTTTTCCTGTGATCTCCTTAATTTGCCAAAACCAGTTCTCCCTGTCTACTTTAGTCATTGTATACATACTTATACACAAGTCACTTCAAAGGGATTGCATATCTTACCAAAAGGCAATAATATTTTATACCAATTCTACAAATATTTTCTCAGATTTCACAATTTTTGAGACTGAAGAAACAAACAGGAGATCCGTCTGACCTTCTGTCTCAACAGTTCTGGTTGAACTAAGAACATTTTCAGAAACACGTAGTCTGGATTTTAACTTAGTGAAAGAGAACATACCATATCTCTACAGAATTTTCTGAACACTATTATCCATCTTATGGCTGTTTTTTTCCTTGTTTTCTTGGCTTGATTTGTCTGACATAAAATTTAAACACTAAATAAATAACTATATAGAATCATAAAATCATCAAATAGTTAGGGTTGGAAAGGACCTTAAGATCATTTAGTTCCAGCCCCCCTGCCATGGGCAGGGACACCTCACACTAAACCATGCCACACAAGGCTCTGTCCAACCTGGCCTTGAACACCACTAGGTATGGAGCATTCACAACTTCTTTGGGCAACCCATTCCAGTGCCTCACCACCCTCACAGTAAAGAACTTCTTCCTTATCTCTAATCTGAACTTCCCGCGTTTTAGTTTAAACCAGTTACCCCTTGTCCTATCACTACAGTCCCCAATGAAGAGTCCCTCCCCAGCATCCCTATAGGCCCCCTTCAGATACTGGAAGGCTGCTATGAGGTCTCCACGCAGCCTTCTCTTCTCCGGGCTGAACAGCCCCAACTTTCTCAGCCTGTCTTCATAATGGAAGTGCTCTAGCCCCCTGATCATCTTTGTGGCCCTCCTCTGGACTTATCCAACAGTTCCATGTCCTTTTTGTATACATTAAAACTTGAGGAATCCTGGTCATCATAACATTTGAAAGTAGAGTTTTAATAGGTTGGGATTTGATCTTTAAGGCCCTATGAGATTTCTGTTTTTGGTCTCAGATATTGCTTTCCTCATGGTGTCCTACAGCCATGGTAACTGCAGTAAAATACGTGAGCTGCAATCCCATTTCTACAAGATGAAATGACAGCTGGCAGCTCATTCTCTGTATAAGAAAATTCTGTAATTTACTTGTTCAGAAAAATCCTGATGTTCATCTTCATTCATTATCAGGATACCTTAGTGGGGTTGTCTGTATTCTCTAAGTAGAATTGCGACAGGAAAATTATACATTTTGGAGCCCATGAAACTGATGGAAATCTATGAAAACAGATATGTCTCCAGGCTACACTGCCTTTTCCAGATGACTTTTCACATGGCGATTCTCTATCAGTAATCAAGATGAGAAAATGAACATGAGCCGGCAGTGTGCGCTCGCAGCCCAGAAAGCCAACCGTATCCTGGGCTGCATCAAAAGGAGCGTGACCAGCAGGTCGAAGGAGGTGACCCTGCCCCTCTACTCTGCTCTTGTGAGACCTCACCTGGAGCATTGTGTGCAGTTCTGGTGTCCTCAACATAAAAAGGACATGGAACTGTTGGAACAAGTCCAGAGAAGGGCCACGAGGATGATCAGGGGACTGGAGCACCTCCCGTATGAAGACAGGCTGAGGAAGTTGGGGCTGTTCAGCCTGGAGAAGAGAAGGCTGCATGGAGACCTCATAGCAGCCTTCCAGTATCTGAAGGGGCCTATAGGGATGCTGGGGAGGGACTCTTTGTCAGGGACTGTAGTGACAGGACAAGGGGTAATGGGTTAAAACTTAAACAGGGGAAGTTTAGATTGGATATAAGAGGAAATTCTTTCCTGTTAGGGTGGTGAGGCACTGGAATCGGTTGCCCAGGGAAGTTGTGAGTGCTCCATCCCTGGCGGTGTTTAAGGCCAGGTTGGATGAAGCCTTGTGTGGGATGGTTTAGTGTTAGGTGTCCCTGCCCATGGCAGGGGGGGTTGGAACTAGATGATCTTGAGGTCCTTTCCAACCCTAACTATTCTATGATTCTATGATTCTATGAGATACACTGAAGTCGTCCTGACTGAACAAGTGGGAGCCTGTTTTGGCAAGAGCTGCAACAGAAAGACATGGATCATCTGCAGGATTTTTTTATTTCATGGCCAGGCTCAAGAGTCCAATCTTGATTTCTGGTGGAAGGATTAGAAGGAAGTCTGCAAAGAGATCCTCACTGACACTTACTCCTCCAAGCTCCACATGATTTTTTAATGAGGTTATCTGGCCTATGTTAATTATTGCTGGAAATAGTCAACATTTATCTGCCTCTCCACATGACAAATAAGGATAGTGTTCTTTCATTGAAACTCAAAACTGCCAGAAACTCTGCATGCTATCTCTTTGATGAATCCAGGCCTGAGACTTTACCTTAACATAATGCCTACAACCTGGATTTGGTGCAGTTCCACAATGTCTCCCTTTCAAAATTATTATTACTATTATTTTATTTCATCCTCCTACTGATCTGTCAATTTGGAATTACAATGTTACTGGATTTACACATATTATTAAAATACAGGGATTTATTCAGTGCTGTGTTAGTAAAGGTGTCAAAACACATGAAACTAACTTTATGCTGTAGATGTGCATATATATACATGATGTGTCGTTTTCTGGTTGCTTTTTAAACTGATCATCTTCTCTTCGTAAGTCTATTTATTGTAACATCATCCCCTAATGTGAATATTACAGTCTCATCCCAGGCTTTGCTGAAATCTGTATAAATGCCCTTGATTTGAACAACATACCGCAGATTTAAATTCTGCAATAAATTTCAAATGGCAGAATTAGCACTTCAAGTTCTTGTGAATTACTGAGACTGCAAAGCACAACTGTATTTGATTAGTCAGCCCACAGGCCATATTCTTAGAGACTGTTGATAACTGCATTGAGGGGTGTTGTGGTTCAAGCCCCCCCGGTAACTCAGAACCAGTCCCCTCCTTCTTCCTCCCCCGGGGCTCCCAGAGGGATGGGAAGGAGAATCGAAAGAATGTAACTCCCATGGGTTGGGATAAGAACAGTCAAGTAACTAAGGTATAACACAAATCACTGCTGCTACCACCAATGATAATAATGATGAAGGAAATAACAAGGGAAGAGAATACAACCGCTCACCACCCACCAACCGATACCCAGCCTGACTCGAGCAACGATTTGTGCCTTTCGGGTAACTGCCCCCAGTTTTACATTCTGGGCATGATGTGCTGTGGTATGGAATACCTCTTTGGTCAGTTTGGGTCAGGTGCCCTGCATCTGCTTCCTCCTGGCTTCCTCTCCTTCCTTGCAGAGCATCAGACTCACAAAGTCCTCAGTCAGAGTAAGTATTACCTAGCAACAACTAAAAACATGGGTGTTATCAGCGCTGTTCTCAGGCTAAAGTTGAAAACACAGCACTGCACCATCTACTAAGAACGAGAAAAATGACTGCTACAGCTGAATTTAGGACAAGGGGTTTTCTAAGTTTTCCTGTTCTATTCATTTTCCAAGTACTGAAAATAATTAACTTTACTTTAATACAGAAAGAGAGCTTTGGTTTGATTTTTAGGACTGTTACAAGACTAAGATGATCTTTCTAGGATCATTGTGTTCTGTAAAACATTAACCTCTGAGTGCTTATGCAGAAGTGCTTACTCCTCCCTGCCCTAGTTATAAAATGGTTATACGGTTGTATGTCTGTTTTAAAAAACACTAAGAGTGCTCTCTAGCATTTTCCAGTTGCTAGCAGGACCATGCTAGCATAAAGTGCCTTCTGGACACACTGGCTTAATAAGAACCTGGCAATTTGTATAATTTTGTGGATTTCTGATCAGTACACAGATGAATTAGTGTTGCAGCCAACACTGAATTTAAAGCATCAACTTAAAGCTCAGGAGCTTAAGTTATCTCTTATGATTCAGGCAAATATTTGAAACAACAGTGAAATGAAAATATATAAACCCAGACCTCCACCCTTCATTGACTATTGTTAAGCAGAGATTTGTAACCAAAGCCCAATCATGTTAAGATTGGATGAACTTTTCAAACAACAAATACTTCAGCCATTAAATGGTATGTTTTACAACATATTGAAAGATTGCTCTAACATGATGGTAATATATATTTCACCGAAAAATAATAATTTTCTTTTTCACAGGAAAAGTAAATTCCAACCTGCTGCAACGGAAGTATGATCTCTGAATATTGTGATTGTGTTTATTGATGGGAGGTTCTTTGATAAGATATTATGGTCATTATTATTTTCTATAAAATACTTTAAAAACTTTAAAAACAAAGTTGAATTTAAATTATGTGACATCACCTTGAAATTGGCACCCAGCTTTTTCTATATGAGAGGGGACAATTAAATCAGGGATAATGGAAGGAATAAAGTAATCCAAGCACAAATCACTAGAGAAATTACTGAAGAAATGTAGCATACCAAAACAGGTGAGAATGAGCAAATAAATATTATAACGTCAATTAAAAAATAGAGTATTTAATGGACTGGAAAGGGATGTGGGAATTAACATTGGCTGATATATTCCAAACCACTGAAATAAATCCATAATATCTGTTTATGTTGTTATATTTTAATGTCTGTGGTTGTCTGGAAGTCATCTAGGAAACAACAAAAAAAGAGATATGTGTCAGTATGACTAAAATAGTGCTATTTTCTGCCACAAAAATCTAATTGGAACCATTCTGTGCAGCCACACGTCAGGAAGAGCACTTATGCTTTTAGAACAATAATACTGGTTAAAAATCATGCTGATCTTGGGAACAAAGCTGTTACACTATGGACTTTTCACATGGGGAGGAATAAAGAGGCTCCGAAAAATTCACAGGTTCCTCCAGCAGAGGTTGCAGCTCAAAATGGAGGTGCTGGAAAGAGCTGCTAAAGAACCCAGATGAATTTGTGAGGTGTCTTCACTAACACAAAGGACCCTGTGCGTGGACCTGCTGTTTGTAGAAGATGGCTGCAGTGTGCATTAGAGTGATCTGGCTTTCTGAGCTAGCAGTTCTTTTCTTGAAATTATTTCAACAACGAAATCTCTTTTTATCTAAACAAAAACATCCACAGAAACATTTGACTAGCAAAGAGATTTGATTTTGTATCAAATTGATAGAAAATATTCACTGTTGAATATCAGGCACTGGCATGCTGCCTCACAGGTGGAGAAGCAACACAGTATTTATTTTATATCATTTACTGAGATTGCTAAAATATTCCCCAGGTGCACATCTTATGCACTGGGTGCCTTTTCCACTGTTTAAAGTAAAAACACACAGCAATACAGCAGATATGACTGTACCTCCTGTCTTTAGGGTATCATTGAACAATGTTAATTTCCTCTCCCCCCGAGAATATATTACTGAGCCCAGTGGAGAGAAATAACAAACACTGAGTTGTTGAATTACATCATGTGAACCTAAATTTCATATTTCAAATGCATTTTGTAGCTTTCTAGTCTGCTGGTATTTGATGGTTACAAATACTGCTTTTGTTTAAAATAGATTTACAGTATTCTTTCTGAGGGTTTCATACACTGGTAGAATGGCCACAAATCTATTTTCAGTGCCTCCATGTATTGTGCATTGCTGATAATTTGAAGCTTTCTTTTTCTCATTTTTGAGGATCTCACTGACCTTGCTGATTGGTCGTGAATGTTCAGGGTACAGAAGCATTCAGCATGTGTTTAACATGATGGAATGCACTCTGTGGATAATGAGGAATTTTGATATTATTTGAATACCACTTCCTCCTCCTTAAGGCACCTAGTAAATATAGAACAAACCTACTCAAAAAGAAAACAAACCCATTCAAGAAAAGATCATTTAGAACCACATTTGCTCTGGTTGTCTACTTTAGTAAAAAGGAAAAAAACCCAAATTGTCACCTCTCACCAAGGCAAGACTTTGTAGCACACCAGGTTTCCTTAGATTAATGTTATACTTATACTGATTAGCAAGCCTGGAAAATATATATTGCCTTGCATGTTCAGCACACTTCATATTTTCACTGATAAGTACCCTTTTTTCCTCCCTTATTCTTTTAAGACTTGCTTGCTGAAGTCAAACAATGTCTTCTTGTGCTGCCTTTTGGTATTTTAACTGATCTTGAAAAAAACACCAGTTGAGTAAAACTTAAATATTCGCTTTCCAAAGCTTGACCAAATTATATTGCACTTTCAATTTCTTCTACCTTCCAAAATAAGCAAATTGAATGTGATGTTCTGTGAGAGCAATAAGCTCAGCACTTTTATAAACTTCAATATTTTTCTGTTCCCAACCACCAACTTGTTAATTAGAGAATGATTGAATCTTATGGACTAGAGCAGTGCAGAGAAGCTCAGCTATTTGTACAGGACCTGGTCTGGAATTAAAATTGCAGCAGGGGAAAATGAACTAAAGGGAAAGGACATATTTTACACTTTTATATACGCATACATATATATATATATATACAAACACATGCATACATATATTCTTGGAAAAGCCACAGCACAAGATTTTGTTTCAATTTTGTAGGAAGGAGATTCATAGAATCAGAGAATACCTTGAGGAAAGGATCTCAAGGATCATCTGGTCCACCTCTCCTTTGACAAAGCATCACTTAGGCTAAATGACCTAGCACCCTGTCCAGCCACATCTGAGAAGTGTCCAACAATAGGAAATCCACCCCTTCCCTGAGGAGGTTATTCCAATGGCTTTTCTTATTGTGAAAACATTTCCTTTTTGTCAAACTGGAATCTCCCCAGCAGTAACTTGTGCCATTAGCTCTCATCTTTTCCATGTAACTCCTTGTAAAAAGTCAGTCTCCATCTTTTTTGTAGCCAGTCTTTAAATACCGGGACATGGTGATAAGTTCTTACCTGATCTTTGTTTTCTCCAGGCTGAAAAAGCCCAGTTTCTCTGCCCTTCCTCATACGGCTTCCCAGTCCTTCGATCATCATTGTGGCTCTTCTCTGGACCCTCTCCTGCCTGCGCATATCTTTTTTTTGTATAACAGGGATGAAAACTGATCACAGTATTCCAGGTGTGGCCTGACAAGTCCTGAGTAGAGTTGGAGCTCATGAGAGTGTTTCATTTTTTAGTTTATTGTTGACAGCAAAGTTGCAGAATGCTTTTTGTGGCATTGTGCTTGAGAGTCCTTACACCTTTGAACAAACAGCATGACATCGGTGTTCAAATTGAATTTCAGCTTGTGTGACTGGAATACGACTGCTCAACCAACCACCTGAAATCTCAGCACCTATCCATAAATGTGACATATTTGAAAAGATATATTTAAGGGGTATTCTGCTGTAGATGTACCTACCTACCTTAGGCGCTTATTTGACCCCTATTACTGTACTATCAAAGCACCTCACAATCTTACTGGCTTTATCCTGACAAACCCCCTGTGAGGGTTTGCTATTATCTCTGCACTCATGCTGACACTTTATGTTTCAAGAAAGTACAAAATCAAACTGATTCAAATGTAATACTTTCCCTTTGGCCTTGGAGGCCCAAGGCAGCTCTTTCTAAACATGGTTTCAATCATGCTTCACAGATTATATGAATTATTCAGGTCTGTAAATCTACATTTTGCAGAAGATTTTTCTCAGCTATAAGATCGAGTTATAAAAAGTCATCATTTCTTTAAACTGCCTCTTAATAGTACAGTTTTGATAGAAAATCAGGTAGGAAGTATACGTATTTTTAAATACATGGCAGTTTTACAATAATGGGTAAAACTGGTTTTCTTGTGTTCTTTAGGGAAAAAAAAAAATCACTTCCAAGAAGGACAATCTGTTATTATAATTGAAAGGGAAGGCCTAATTCAAACATCTGATGGCAATAATGAGGTTACAGGTAGGATTTCTTATTCTCAGTTTTTCATACTTCTTTTATGGATTAATCTTATCCAGAGTCTGAGTGGACACCACATACAGTCCTTGGTAAACTTGAAAAGAATCTAATATTCTAGAACAAGAAAGAGAAAAGCAGAGCAGAGGAGAGACTTGATTAAAGGGTTAAATTGCAGTAAATTATTCTTTCTGTTGCTTTGTTTTCCAAATAAACTGTCGTTTACAGTTTTCCCTTTTATTGTGCTAGATGAAAAAGCAGGAAAGTATGAAGAAGTGATTTTGGTATCAGAGATAGGAATGCGGGGAGACATCAATTCTTTCAAAAGGCACTGGAATGAGTGAAGGAGATGTCATGTGGTTTTTTTCATTGGATAGGTGCATTTTCAATGATGAAAAGGGTAAACCAATACTCAATGTGCAAAACGACAGAGAAGTTGAATAACAAATCAAGTAGAGAAGGCTCTAAATTTAAACTCAACAATGGCTGCTGTATTACCCTTTCCAGGATGAAGATTGATGAACATTTTTCTCAAGGGAAGGGCTGGCTTCGCCTGTCCCTGGCCTTCCCTCTTCTCTTTCTACATTGCTTCCTGGCCCCGTGCTGTGCCCTCAGCTCAGCTAGAACAACTGTTTTGGGACTAAATGTATAATTGGATCAGGGATATGACAAGGCCAATAATAGCAATAATAATTGTCATTGTTATAGTTCCCCATTTCACTTTACTACTCAGTCTCAAACTCTTTATGTGCACTCAAAAAAAAGGCTTAGTTAGCCAAGGGAGAAAAGACACCAAAACGGGTGGCTGTATTTGCTTGTAGAGGGTCCTCAGGGCAGCTGTAAAGGAAGGAAGTATACCTTTCAACCATGTGAGCCTGCTCGGAGACCAAGTCATGTACCAACAAGACAATGGGGGTGCGAGACACCAGCAGCCCTGGAGGAAGGTTCGGCATCTTCAGCTGGAAGTGGCATGATGTTACTGACAGCAGCACCACAGAGAATCTGTCACTAGGAAGATTATTTGACAGGGGAACATTCTTCAGGGGGAAACTGAAAGTATTTCCTATTCTGACCTGTCATCACCTGTGAGGGCTGCTGCTTGGATCTCAAGAATTGTATCAAATCATGACCTTGGTTCTGATAAACAGCTTCTTGATGAGTGGCTTAGTCCCCAGTTTACAGCAATCGGCTAGCTAATGGTTTCAGCAGTCATTTTAAATAGCTTGATTTGGAAACATCTTTTAACTGACAACTGAGCAACACAACCTGTCAGCTAACAGTTCTACTTGCTGTTTGGTGTTCAGCTACTGGTAGAAAAGAAAGAAGAAAATAAACATTTCCTGGCCATTTTTAGTTGTAAAAACTGCTTTTAAGGATACTTCTTATTTACTGTCTTACTAAATAGATACTGATGGGATAATTCTTTACCTGTAAGACTTGTAACAGGGCATATGTTAAGCAGGAGCAGGCAAACACTGCTTCCTGTTATTTCTTACTACATAGGAGGAATAAGAATTGCTTATTGTCTGAAGTGTCTGCTCTCGCCACTCAGTTTGTCACTTCCTATTTCACTGCGCTTTAGCTACAAAATGCCTCAAGTTACAATTTTTCCATGGGTGAATTTAATTTAAATATATTGGAAGAAAAATACTGTAGGTACAATCCTGAGTAAATTATTTAATAGTATGCCTGTTACTTTTAGCTCTGTTAATGTGCAATATTGTTACCACTTATCCTAAAAGGCAATTAAAGTATTTGTTTTAAATTACAGTCACAAATGTGACTTATTTTTAGGTAGTAACTTCATTACTGACCTGTCAATCCTGATTAATATTAAGCAAACTGTTCATTTCATCTGCTCATTATTTCTCATGTACTCCAGCACTGGTCACCAAAGGAACTGGGATATTGCTGCTGCTCCCTGAGTGGAGATCTGAAAGTTTTCAAATGTGATACCATCCAATAATTGACACTAATTGCCAAATTAATTATAACGGATGTCACACAAATATTAGGATTTGGGAACATTTTCATAAACATGCAGTATTTATCTAGGCACTCCTGAGTAGCACAGGCATGTTAATTACAGTAGGCCAAACACTGCCTTGTACTCATTCAGCAATTCATGTCAATTGTCTAGCATTTTGTTAATTCTGCTTCTTCAAAAATCCAAACAGTTCTGCTCTGTTCTTTGTATTGAAACCCTTGTATTGTAGTCTGATGGACACTCTATTTGGGATCCTTTTCATTATTGCACTGCAAAGTAGTCACACAGTACATTTGAGTGACCTTCTTTTCAATATTTTTTATGCTTCATTTTTAGAAGTTATTTTTTGCTCTACAAATAACAACTTTTTTTTTTTTTAATTAATAAAACATGAAAAATGTATTTACCTGAATAAAACTGAAAACTTGAAATATTCCCTTTGGAGATCCTGATTTTTAAAGAAGTTTGCTATACACATGCGCATGGTATTGTGTTCCACACATGGCTGTAACACAAGTCTATTAACAACCTCTTGCTCAGAGGAGGTATTTTGGACCCAAATGCCCACAATCAGTTGACTATGAAACTGCCCAATTTCTATGTGTAATCAAAGTAACTGCGTACACATTTGGCATATAATTAAGTTTCTAAATTGATTAAAATCCAGCCCTGAAATGATTGCAAGCTAAGGCTTGGCTCCAATGATTAGTTCTTAAAACTTCTTTCACAAGCTTAAGCAAATAACACATTTGCCAAAAAAATGCTGCCAACTGTGAAAGTTAATTATGATAAATGTAACACAGTTCTCTCATCACCAATGTACAGAGAAAGGCTTTTGCCTCTTCTAACTTTATTGTCCATCAAGACTAAGATGGCGCTTCAAGATTTTTTTTCTTTAACAAGGACAGATATGCCCATGAGTGACAGTTAAATTTGTTGGAGGTATTAAATTGCAAATGCTAATGCATTTTACAATCTTCTGAACTGATTTAATATATTAGACTGTCACTCAAAGTCTTAATAAACAATTCCACACTCCTAGTTTAAAATCATCCTGTCAGATCTGGAGGTTTTCTCAATTGGCCTTCATTGTTAGTGTGATTGCAGTTTACAAACAAATGGGTTTTTTTTTTCTTCAGGTTGTATCTTACAAGACTTTAATGGGTATTTCTCTTGTTTCTCTATTTTATTTATCATAAAACAGCTGTGCCAGAGCTTAATGGTGTGGATTTGTGCTGTAAAGCACCTGTTCTTATAGCTAGACTTTCCTCTTGCAAATAATCTCTCACTTACTCATATTTGAATAGATCTTTCTTCTCATTTTTGGGATATTGCAAACTCAGCCTTGTGCAACTTAATACACTTTTGAAGAATGATTTCATTATGTTTATTCTAATATAGTGTAATTCCTCCATGGTGCGCCACTTTTGCTTCAGAGACCCATCAGAAGCTCAACAAGTAGCAAAGTTTTGTGTTTGCAGATGTGAAAAACAGAGGTGCTCATTATGGCTAATAGACTTTGACAGGAAAGTCATTAAAAATAAAATATTTTTCCTAATTTTGTAAGGGAAAAAAAAAAAGAAATGAGGAATTAATTTTTCCGAGGTGCATTTATGGGGAAAACAACCTGGATATTTTAATTCTGAGGCTCTTAAATATAACAGCAGCACTAGCATCAAAGGGTTTAGATTATTGTTTGGATAAGCATTCAGATTATGGCACTTCATCTGTCTCAGCATTAAATCAGTGTATCAGATTGCTGTCAATGAAAAACATGAAGCGAATTCTACCTGAAACTGGTATTAATAAAGCCTCCTTATGTTTTGTTTAGTTTCCCTTATCTGTGTGATGGTGGTAGACTCCTTCTGTGAACAGCTGCATAACTTATTAGTAGTAGGATCTAAAATCACTGCAACAGACAAATACAAATTGGTCTGACAGCTCATTCCATAATGTGTTGCTACTCATTTAAGAAAGCTTCATCTCTGACTCTCCCAATTTTCATTATAGACTTTCTTTACTTAGTTATCCTGAGAATTAGATAAGTATTCCCTAAGGCAGAAATCTCTTTCTTCATAGATAGCTTTCAGGATTAAGACAAAGGCTGTGAATGAATCATAGAAGAAATAAGAGTAGTCAAGACTACTAAGGTTAAGACTAATGAAGTATCAGTACGCTAGCTACCTGAGGTTGTGCGTTTTCATTTTACAGACATGAAGAGACCTCCATTTTTGTTATACGTATAATTAATCCAAATGTCCAAATGTGAAAAATTATCAGGTCATTTAATCAAGGGAGTGAAACTGTAATATTTAAACTGAGTTTCTTCCTGACCTAGAATCATTCAAGTTGCCAGGGCTTTCCTACATCCTGCCTTACAAGGTTTTTGTTGATATCAGAAAACAGCTTAACGCAATTTGGTGATTTACAGTTCAGTATCAAAAGTAATCTCCATTTGTATTATTATTTATTTGTTTACAAACCCAGTAAAATCAATATTAGAAACATTAAACAGAAGAAAAAGTGAAGATATTGAGCTGGTTTAGTCTTTTGTTGTGATAATTCTCCATGACTTTATGTGCAGTACAATGTTTTTTCTTGTCTAATAAAAAATATTGTATCAAAAAATTGCCATCCCTTCCTGAAACCTTGTTTTTCTTCCATCTTAAGACCATCATGGCTATAAAAATGTGTAGAAATATTTGGACCCCTAGATCAATGGACATTGAAAATTGAGAACTGACTCTTTAGTTGTGTTAGAGAGACAGCATCACTGGTGCTACATCTGAGTTTGCAAACTGAAGATCTGTTTGCTGTTATGTCTGTCTGTCTATATCTATCTATCTATCTATCTATCAATCATCTATCTTTCTACTTTTCTACCTTTCTATTTGTATATTGAGTATGCTTCTCCAAAAAAATGAGCTGGAAACTTATATTTGGGTGTTGTAGTTTAAACAAAGTCAGCCATAAACCACACAGCCCTTCCACTCACTCCCCCCATTCTTGCCCTCCCCCTACTCCAGGAGGGACGGAGAGGAGAATCGAAAAGAACGCAGCTCCCATGGGTTAAGATAAGAACACTTAGTAACTAAGGTATAACACAAATCACTACTGCTACCACCAATAATAATAATGATAAAAGAAATAACAAGAGGAAAGAATACAACACCTCACCGCCAGCTGACCAATAACTCCTCCACCCCACCCTGACCGAACACTGACCGATACCTCATCCAACCCTGCAGTCCTCTAGCCCTTCCGGGTAAAGCTCCGTTACATCCTGGGCATGACGTGCTGTGGTATGGAATACCTCTTTGGCTAGCTTAGGTCAGGTGTCCTGTCTCTGCTTCCTCCCAGCCTCCCCTCCTCCCTGGCAGAGCATGAGGTTCAGAAAGTCCTTGGCCAGACCAAACATTTGAGCAGCAACTAAAAACATCGGCGTTATCAGCACTGTTCCCAGTTCAAAAAAGCAAAACACCGCACTGCACTAGCTACTAAGAAGGAGAAAAATAACTGCTACTGCTGAACTCAGGACATTGGGGTATAGAGATTCTGAGAAAATATTAACGTAACATAGCCGGCCCTTTTTGTAACAGTGCAAGAACCAATTACGAAAAATATTTTCTAAGGGTTCTAAGTTGCTTTTTCGTTCCTATGTTAACATATCTCAGCATAGAATCATAGAATCATAGAATAGTTAGGGTTGGAAAGGACCTTAAGATCATCTTGTTCCAACCCCCCTGCCATGGCCAGGGACACCTAACACTAAACCATGGCACCCAATGCTCTGTCCAACCTGGCCTTGAACACCACCAGGGATGGAGCATTCACAACCCGCTTGGGCAGCCCATTCCTGTGTCTCACCACCCTAACAGGAAAGAACTTCCTCCTTATATCCAATCTAGTCTTCCCCTGTTTAAGTTTTAACTCATTACCCTTTGTCGTACCACTACAGTCCCTGACGAAGAGTCCCTCCCCAGCATCCCTATAGGCTCCCTTCAAATAATGGAAGGCTGCTATGAGGTCTCCACGCAGCCTTCTCTTCTCCAGGCTGAACAGCCCCAACTTTCTCAGCCTGTCTTCATACAGGAGGTGCTTCAGTCACCTGATTGTCCCTGTGGCCCTCCTCTGGACTTATTCCAACAGTTCCATGTCCTTTTTATGTTGAGAACATCAGAATTGCACACAATACTCTAAGTGAGCTCTCACAAGAGCAGAGTACAGAGGCAGGATTCACCTCCTTCGACCTGCTGGTCATGCTCCTTTTAATGCAGCCCAGGATACGGTTGGCTTTCTGGGCTGTGAGCGCACACTGAAGCCGGCTCATGCTGAGTTTCTCATTGACCAACACCCCAAAGTCCTTCTCTGCAGGGCTGCTCTGAATCTCTTCTTTGCCCAACCTATAGCTGTGCCTGGGATTGCTCCGACCCAGGTGTAGGACCTTGCACTTGGCATGGTTGAACTTCATAAGGTTGGCATCAGCCCACCTCACAAGCATGTCAAGGTCCCTCTGGATGGCATTCTTTCCCTCTAGCGTATCAACCGAACCACATAGCTTGGTGTCATCGGCAAACTTGCTGAGTGTGCACTCAATCTCACTGTCCATGTCACCGACAAAAATGTTGAACAAGATCTGTCCCAACACTGATCCCTGAGGGACACCACTCATTGCTGGTCTCCAGCCAGACACTGAGCCATTGACCACAACTCTTTGTGCGCGGCCATCCAGCCAGTTCTTTATCCACTGAGTGGTCCATCCATCAAATTGATATCTCTTTAATTTAGAGAGAAGGATGTTGTGTGGGACAGTGTCAAACGCTTTGCACAAGTCCAGATAGATGACGTCAACTGCTTTACCTTTGTCCACCAGTTCCGTAACCCTGTCATAGAAGGCCACCAAATTGGTCAGGCAGGATTTCCCCTTAGTGAAGCCATGCTGGCTGTCACCAAGCACCTTGTTGTTTTTCATGTGCCTTAGCATGCCTTCCAGGAGAATGTGCTCCAAGGTTTTGCCAGGCACAGAGGTGAGACTGACTGGTCTGTAATTCCCCGGGTCTTCCATTTTCCCCTTCTTGAAAATGGGGGTTATATTTCCCTTTTTCCAGTCACCGGGAACTTCACCTGACTGCCATGATTTTTCAAATATGATGGCCAGTGGCTTAGCACCTTCATTTGCCAGCTCCTTCAGGACCTGCTGGATGGATTTCATCAGGTCCCATGGACTTGTGCATGTTCAGGTTCTTAAGATGGTCTCAAACCAGATCTTCTCCTACAGTGGGCCTAGGGTCTTCATTCTCACAGTCCCTGCATCTGCCTTCCAGGACATGGGTAGTAAGGTCAGAGCATTTGCCAGTGAATACTGAGGCAAAGAAGTCATTCAGAACCTCAGCCTTCTCCAAATCCAGGGTGGCCAGTTCTGATAGCTTCCAGAGAGGGCCCACATTGTCCTTCGTCTTTTATTTACAATGTACCTATAGAATCCCTTTGTGTTATCTTTCGCATCCCTAGCCAAGTTTAATTCTAACATGTCGTTCCAAATTTTGAGTTTTCACATCTGGTTTAATTAGTCACATCATTTTATATTACCTGATAAAGTGAAACATAGCATTACTGATTTTACTAGACAAGATACTTCTGGAGGTGATGTGTTTCTGGAATTTTGTGGGATTTTAAGGAAAGGTACTGGTCCATGGGTATCTGACCTCTTCTAATTGTACACTTTTGGATGAAGGAATATGTGGTTTGGACAAGCAGACCAGTTTTTGACATTTGTTGATTACCTAACATGTAGAGGAATCTTTTATATATTTTGATAGTTATATTCCAGCCTATTTGCTCCAGATGAATATTTAAGCGCTTAATTTCTTCTTGAAAAGGCATACTTAAGATTCCTGCCTTTCCAAGGGTCAGTAAGGTTTTCTTTGAGAGACTGACAAGATTTAGTTAGGACTGATTTTTGACTTTACCATCATATACTCTGTTTCAGACATCTGAGCAGCTGTGAGTGATTTCTAACCACTGTCTGTCATCAGTGTGATTATATCCAGTGCACCTGCTGTGGCCAAAGATCAATTCTTACACTAGCCTGCTCCATGACAAGCTGACAATTCTTAAGTCTAGGTAGAAAACGTGAGAGATCTTACATGCTATGGAGATCAAGATAATGATGTGTTGAAAGATGCAATACTATAATAGTACTTTAGAAAACTCAGGAACCTAATACTAAGAATCTATTTTTGATGAAATGGGTATTGGTCTAATGAATATATTTCAAAGAGCAGTTACAGAAAAGATAGCACTGTGACAGGCACAAATGTGAGAAATAGGCAAAAGCAAGCTGAGACAGAATGGAAAAATTCAATCAAGATACTACCTCTCCATTTCTTTAGTGCTGGTCTCCATTCTCTCGGTTCCCATTTTCTTCATTTCAGCATTACAAATAGATTGAATTTTTATTTTTTAAAGAGGATGCCAAGTACTTCTTTTGTTAGATTTGCAATTCTATGAACTCTGCACAGCGTCTGTAGTAATAAAAGATAATAATTATGAACTGGTATAATTTTCATTACACGGTTGATCTTGCATAAATTTCAATCTGTAACAGCACTGGTCTCCCATTAGTGTGGGGTGTGGGAGGAGCTGCTGAAAATGAACTCCCAAAACAATAGGTTTGATGGGATACTAGCTATAACAGCTTTCTTAGTTGCCTCATTCCTTGTGGGAACCATTCTGCAGCCACACTACTTGCAGAACTCCCACAGAAGTCCTTGAACAAGTGCATAATTGGGCCCTAGTGCACACTTTTAACACATTTGTTTTCATTACTATGTTTACTATCTATGTTGTGGAGGTGTCAGTTACACCGTGCTCCATGGCTCTAAAACTGCAATGCGATGGCAATAATTTATATTTCTTTTTGAAACAATAATTTAGCAATTATTTTTTCCCTTATGTGTATGTTTTTAGAAAGTACCTCTGTGTGTTCCAGAACAGTATGTGAAGTCAGCACTTTCCTGCAGCATTTTGAGCCTCTCATACCTGTAAACCTGATGAAGTGGTAAAAATTGAATTCTTCTTTCAGTCTTTGCAGGCAGTTGAAAATAACAAACACAGCTTTTCACAAAGAAGTCTCTTTCTTACACAAAATCTATTTTGCTAAATTGACTAGAATTCATGGTTAGCATTTGAGTAGACTTTTATGTTTTTAAACATGACAACTTCTATCTTGTTTTTTCCTTTAAAGAAAGTGGATACTAAAAATTACATATTGCAGTTCTTCATATGCATTCCGTGTGAACTCTTAAAATAGAGTCCTTGAAAATCTCACCACTGAGTGTTAAAGGGAAAGGATTTATCCCATATCTTTCCTTCACTGAAGAATAACTAATGTATTATTATTTTGAATGAATCAGTGGTTAATGAGAAATATTTGCAGACTGCACACAGCAAATCAATATCTTTGTTTCTTCTGCTAATCTTCACTCAACAGATAATCATCTTTTTGAGGACTGAGAATTTGGGACTATTAGAAGATAAGGATGAAGTTTTGACAGCTTACTCATTTCCTCATGCAAAAATATGTTAGGTCATTTTTTGCATGTGAAATATGATACGGTTATATCATTGGCATCTGATAAATAGAGAGGTTTTAAAAAATTGCATCTGAAATACTTGACATTCAGCACAGTTTTTGAAAATGATAAAATCATAATTGTAAAAAAGACCTGCAGTATTGCCAATCAGATTCTTGCTGTTATGTGCACTCTGGCACATATATCTTACTGTCCCCCTGCAGAAGAAGGAATGAGCATAAAGAAAAGAGCAATTTTCCTGCCGTAAATTGGAAAGTCTGCCAACCAGCTAACTGATTTACCATCAATCAGTGTTAAATTCTCCTTAGCTGCAGAAAACTAACTATTACTGAGAGATTTCACACAGTGACTAATGGTATATGACAAACACATTTAAAATCTGCATAGACCAGCATCAGTTTAAAATATAACACAAATAATAAACAGTTCTAAAAGATATCCTGGTGTGCAAAATAAGATATAATCTCCTCAGACATGTATTGTACATAGCAGATTACCTATTCTAGAAATACATTCAATATCAATACAGAACAAAATCAAGTATACAGTATGACTTTATTTGAAATAGCATCTTTCATACAATACATGCCACAATGTTGCATGTATTCCAGCAAGACTTTACAGCAAGATGGCTAAGTTATAGTATAAAGATGATAGCTGAATAAAACACTGGGCAGAATATACAATTACTTTACTCACATGAGGAACCCCATTAAGTAATATTGAAATCTTGAGGTGAGGAAGGTCTTCTCCTCCACCATGTCATTACTGAAGCCACAACTAATGCATCTGTTCCAGATGGCAAGCATACAAATGAATGTGAGACAGTGTTGTTGCTTGCATACTAAACTGGCCATTTCTCAGTGCAAAGATTCCACTCATGTCTGTTTAGTTTTCCCTTAAAAACATATTCATGCATAATATGGAAAAAACATTGTAAGAAATGAATATATTAGCTATTAAAAGCTGTCTGCACTTCTAGCTGAAGAACACTGCATAAAGCTGGAGACATTTGTCCTAGATTTGCATTTTCAAGCATACAGAGCTTTTAATTTATTTCCATTCATTTCTCAGGTTTATATTTTTTATTTTGATTATAAAGTCCATCATTTTGACAATCCTCTTTCTAGCCACAATGGGCTTTTTTTTTTTTTTTTTTTTACATTGTCTCTGACAGAAGCGTGTTGCCACAAAAGTCAGAAGGAGAATAATTTTTTATTTTATTGGGAGTACAATCTCTTACTTTGGACTTTGTCAAGCTATGAAGAACCATAACAATTTAGGGCAAAGGTATCTTCATTTTGGATAGACACATGCTCTGAAAGAAATTTGTAAATCAAAACACCCAGGGCAAGGAATGCTATAATGAGAATACGAGCAGTTGTATCGTCAAATCGCCAAAGAGATGAAAAAACCTGAATAAACGTAACTACACCAAACAGCTTCAGGCTGAAGTACAGATTCCTCCATTCCCTGCAGAAATAAGAGAACCAAAAGGGAAGCATAACCAAATAATTTAAATGTATTTAGGCACAATGTTTGTAAGTCATGGTGTGATCTCTCAAATATTTGTCTGACAGTTTGTCTCCTCATCCATCTTTCTGCTTCATCAAATAGAAGTATTCACAGCTAGCTTGCTTAAAGTCTTGAAATGCTGAGGCTATCCACTTCTGAACTGTGACTTTCTGAACCAGTCAGGGATCAGTTTATCTAATTTTGTCTCCTCTGAGCTCAGATATCTCATATTTAAGTGTGATAAAGTGCTAAATATGTTAAATGCAGAGCCATGAAAACACAAGTTGAGATGTCTATTCCAATGAAAACCACAGGTAACAGAATAAACAGAGCTATATCTTGAACTTGAGGTGTTGCTATATTAACAAAAGCATAATGTTCCTTGACTTTAATTCTGCAAGAGAAAATATTTTCTACATAGTTCTCGGAAAGCAGAGTCTAGGTCAGTCAGAACACGAATACTTAAATAATCATCCCATTAACTGAATTATAGTAATGACTCAGCGATTTGACTTTACTATGTAGCATCAATCCCGTTTACAGAATTGCTAATGAGAAATTAGAAATAGGGTAAAAAGGAATATGCATGTTACGCATGATATTTGGTGCCATTCTGACTAACTCCATGCATGTGTATACCTATTTGGGATGGATGGAAGATACAAGGAAAAGGTAGTTTGGAAATGTTATTAGTAGAAAAGATTACAGGTCTGCTGAATGCTATCAAAGACCTGCCCATGTTACGCCAGCACCTTCAGTAACTGATCTGAAAGCCATGGAACTTCTTTTAGTGAAAGTGGGGACAAGTTTATAAAAGATATAGCCAAAATCCATGTATGATAGCACACAAGCTCCATGAAAGAGCCCATGAAGTTTATCAGATAAATTGTATTTCCAATTATTGACTTCTCCCAAAGAAAAAAACCCTGCATTTTTAAAAAGTCAAAACTAAAGTGGGAGTATAGTAGGCCAGATAACTAGGGAGAAGGATATTTGCCATCTCTCCTTAGTGCTCTCCTCTACTGTTAGCAAAAGTCTCTGATGTATTATCATCGTATTATCTTCCATTGTTTCTAATGGGTTTTTTTATGAGTAAGGAATTTATGGCTGTATGCAAATATTCTGTGAAGCTAGCAGTAAAAGAAAGTGCTATTTACACAGAAATTCATGTACTAACTAAAAAACACTAACAACAGCAATTAACAACAATGGAGATTGTGCTGTTTCCATCTGTATTTTGCAATATACAGCAAATGATAGTCACTCAGCAATACATTAATTTGTTAATGTTCTTCAGTTAAAATATAGAAGTTGTTCTATTTATTTTAAAGCACTTTTATCAAAGTATTCCAAATCCCCAAATCTTGTCTGCTAAATAATTAGAAATCGTTAAGGATATGAGAATTCACTCCCAGCCCCAAGCAAAGTATTATTTCCCTAGGAGGAGTTTCAAAAGGACTCAAGATTTCTGTTATTCCAGATGGGATGGAAAGGAGCAGTCTTCTGCATCAAGGCCATCAGGAGATTTGAGTAGTGTTCTCACATGCTGTCCAGATGTATGAATGGTATCCACTGCCTGCATGGTGCTTTTTCTGTAGAACAATGGGAAAGAAAAATACAGAGATAAGGAGAAAGAAGCGAGAAGGTTTTAAAGTTGGGGGGAGGAAGAGAGATACAGAGTCAGAGAGAGAAGTTTCACCTCCCATCCTCTTTTTTACCTAACCACAAGAAAGAAGTGTGTGGAGGAAAGTCTTACGTGTCTTTTCTCTCCAGCTGAAATAACCATACTCATCAGCTGAACACACAGTTCAGAAATAGTGAAAATCTGCATTCTCAAATTTCTAGAAAATATTACAATATATAAACATATTTTACTCATTTTTAAATCCTGAATTTTAAGGAAAATTTCTCTGGTTCTATAGAACAGACTTAGCTATAAATCTTTGAGAATCATGACAGGTCTCTCTTCAACAGTTTATGTATCTGCTTCTTTACCTATAGAGCAGCATCCAGGTGGATAATAGTGTCTTCATATCCTTCCCAAGTGACCTTGCAGATACCATTAACCTAAATGAGATAAGTCACTGGAGCTGTGCACACTTGTTTTTAGCAGATGCAGCCATAGCAGCAGCACTTATCAATAAAAGAAGCTTGTTGAAGAGAAAGAGCCTGGATTCGGAAGTCTTGAAAATGATCATAAGGACATATGGCATCTGAATTTCTGAATACGCCAGATACAGCCTGGCATAAGGACGCATATCAAGAAACTGAAAAGCCTCTGTGAAGAATGCACATTTTCATGTTCATTTTTATAATACACTGCAAGAGTTTACACAGAAGACTCTCATTCATGAAAGTGAAGTTTATTACTATCAATCACAGAAACAGCAAACAAAAATGCTGAGATTTTATGTACAGTGCTTCATTCTGAGGGTTTTAACACTTCTATAGGCAGCAGTAGTTATTTCACTGGCAAATGGTGTCTGAGGGAATACGTTGATCATCTGGCTAACACGTAACATTCATAAAATATCAGCAGCCCAGCTGAAAAACAGCTATACCAACACAATGGGGCAGGTCTCCCTTTGTACATATTTAAATATTTATGATGAGGTACTCGTTACTGCTGTACAGTATCTTGCAGAACAGGAAAATCATCCATGAATGAAGTTCCAAGGTTAATGTTTATGTATAATCAAACTGAAGAAGGTATTGTGGACACAACTGTAATCTGTGCACTTGGAATGAATTTGAGAAAATCTGAATGCAAGCTTATACTCATATCATATTAAAATATATTGCAAAAGACAACAGTTACCCAAATCTCTCATACAGGCCGTGAAGACATACTTTCAGAAAGCAGTGGAACTGTCTGCGACCTGAATCATGCTTTGACGATGTCTGTCTTGTTCCACTGTGTACAAGAAGAGTTTCTGTAAATTGTTACTTAAACAACTGCAGCAGTTATAGAAGGTTTAGACTAATCTAGAACTTTGTTCTTGAAATAACTTCAAGAGCAAGATCTTCTCAGGGTGCGAATTAATCTGGTAGCTAGCAGTCTAGGGTTTAAAGCATCACCTGCAAGTGAAAATTCTGGATCAAAGGCCTTTCTATAAACAGAACAGTAGGCACAAGTAGCTGTGGTAACAGCATATATCAGAAGGCACTAATTGCTGGGCTGCAGGGTAATATGCACTCTTGTTCTTTTTTTTCTATGGTTTACAGAGTATTTAATTATTCTGCATGGAGTGAAATAGCTTCAACAGAGTGGAGAGTAGGATGAAAATCAATCCTGTAAGTCCTTAATGGTAGCGTAAGTTCAAATGTTGTCAGGCAGAGGGTCAAAATGAAAATAGAACTGCTAGAAACAGATTGGTTATCTGATAAGTTATGTAGAGTGAAGCCCTTTTCTGAAAATACCTATAAGATCACTTCAAAGAAGGGGAGATCATTTTTCTTTGTTTACCCAAATACATTTTGGGTTTCCTTTTAACTATGGAAAATCATGTTAGAAATATCCTTTAAGATCCCTACAAGTTTGCAAACACACAAAAAAGAAGTGCCACACAGTGTCATACTCCAAATAACTGATGTCTAAAATAGATTCATTTATCTCTGATGTCAGTGCTTGTTCTGCCAAATGTTTAGTAAGTACCAATGATTTTCCAGTTTGTGCTGTTGAGCTATGCATGTTAGTATTCAACACCACAGGTATCCAAGAGGAAGTTACATTGTGTGCTTGCCCAAGCAGGTAACGGCTGTTTGGGGCTGTATCTACCAAACCCCATAACAGCATATTCAGTCCTTTCTTAATTTGTGGATATTTCCACGTAGGTATAACTAGACAAAAGAAGAGCAGACATCTCTCAGCTGCCAGCATGATAGCTGTCTGTGCTGTCTGTACTCTTGGTCCTTTCTCGCAGTTCTGAAAGGTGTCTGCTGGCATTGCTGTGGAGGTATCTACTTCCCCATTTATCTGACAGGTGGTTAGCTATTAACATAAATAAAAGTTGTGACCTGTCTGCCACTTTCAATAACTCAAGGGCTGTATTTCCAATCTGTCATGTCCTTGGCAGTCCTTTAGTTTATTAGTAAATGCATTATTCATTAGGAAAATTTGTTAGGAAAATGTGCATTAATTTTCATCATTTTAACTGTACTCCACTATTATCCCTTTAATAACATTTTTCCCTGCTGTACTTCATCTGTTTCAAGAACTAGATGGTGACTTGGCTGATACACTACTATGTGGGAATATGAGGGAAGATGGCACTTTGTTGCTGTCTTGTGGAAGTTCTTCAAGATGTCTACAGATAAAAAAGCTTGTACAGCTAACTGCTTTCACAACACTGAAGTGGGTGTGTGGAAAAAGCTGGGAAAAGGATACAGAAAACTGCACTTGCCATCCACTACAGCCAAATTAATCCGGCATGTTTAAATCTGAAGTGAAAATAATACCTCTGGGAGCTTAGAGAGGCGCTGTAACTCACACATGGTTATCTTCACGGGGCTGCTTACTCATTGTTCCTTATTCAGAATGGAGCCTTCTCCCTTCTTCCTCTCTCTATTGCAAAAATTGATTTATCTCTAACAAGGAATAAGGACTTTTAGTGTTTCACAGAACCAAACAAAACCTGTGTTCATACTGTAGTCATTGTATAGAATTTAGTCTTAGACTCAGTAAAGACAAACTAAAGGCACTGGTCCTTTCAGCAACAGTACCAGATGCTAACCCTTCATCCCTTCTGGAAGAAATAAAAGGTCCTAAAGAATTATATTGAGCATAGATTGAGTTTCCAATTTGGTTAACATTGGGGTAGCCATTCTGGCCTCATGTTAGCTTGGAAATTTCTTATGTAAATTGTATTGTAATGCTTATAACACCTGTTATTATGACAGGATTTATTCATGTCAATGAAAGGTAGGGTCACTAACAAGATATCATGCTATAATGTCAAAAAAGGAAATTACCATTATGAAATTTCATCAAATGGATGTGACAGAAATTAGGAATGAGAAGAAATGGATGAGAATAAATTAGGTGGGAAGATAAACAAGGATATGCATGCATCAGACCGATCCTGATGTGCATGAGATCAGATGAGGCATAACAGATTGCCAGTTGAAGTTATTGTAACCAAAGTTTCCTTCCCAACCAGCTATCTGTTTTCCATGGAGTTTAGATCGCATTATTATAACTGCAAAGTCCACCCTTTAGATTGATAAGTCTGGCTACCTGAGGATTTTGGAAGGTGAGTAATTTGTTTTAACCATGTCCCAGACAGCTTGTGAAATAGCATTTGCTACTGCTGAACTCTGTACGCTGTGCATTTTTCACTCCTGTGTTGTCCATTTGTTTGCTCCCTTTCTGATAGCTAGCTTGGCTTTGCAAGGAGAATGTCAGAGACTAATGGCAAAACTGCTTGCTAATTATTATTAAAACTCCCATGTCTGAAGTCAATTAAGGCACACAAAACTTGTGGGACATGAATCAAATTACCAGGCAAATATGCCAGATCTTAATCAAGGGGATTTTTTTTTTTCTTTCCTTGTAGGCTTTTCTGTAGGCTGTGTCTTTAGATGAATTTCTAGTTGCTGTGCAAACTGTCACACTGAGAAAGATCATCTGTTGCGCTCCAGTCTGCTGCTCCACAGAATAGCAGCTTATTTTTTGTGATTGCAGCTTTGTGTTAGATGCACCAGTGAGATGCCTTCCTGACACATTAGTCAGGGAGATGCTGCTGGACAGGTGCTTAAGGAATTTTGAGGTTAAATTCAGAGTTAAAAGAAGAAAGAGAGTCAGAAACTTTCTCCTACCAATTGTATAAAGAAACTAAAATCTCATCTGGCATTAGATGAATGGGAAAAAATGGAAATTAAAAGGATGTAGGATAGAAATGAGGTTCTCAAGTATTGTTCCTGCTCAGTTTAAGCATTTTATAAATGCATGTCAATTGTCAATTAACCTTGCCTGTTTAAATACACAGATGGGCAGATGACTATTCTTTAATTTTTGCTTTTTTCTTGTTCCATTTCAGAAGCTGATTTTCAGTGTATGAACATAATAGGAACTGCATTGGCACAAGCCAAAGCTCCTTCTGAGGCAGTGTCCCATCTCTAAGAGCAGCTGACACAGAGCAAGAAGACAGCAATACCTTCCCAGATATTCTTCAGTCTCAAATCGTTTTAGCTCACAAGTGTTCTGAGATAGGGATCAACTGCATTTCATAAACTTCCATAAATTTTTCTTCCATGTTTTTTTCTCTATTGTCTTAAACATCCATGCAAATGATAAGCTTTCCTCTCTGAATGTTGCCATTTCCCACCCAGTACTATTGACTGGGACAGTTTTCTGGCAAGGTGAAAGCAAGGGCACTGCTTCAACTTCACCTTTTTGATGGGAGCAGGGAATTTCTGCAGACGTAAACTGTTCTCTGGGGATGTGAAAGAAGGTTCAGAAAGATGTTTCTCTATGGGGGAGCCAGTTGCATCTTTTCTGTGAATCAGACTACACTACATTTCAATAAACTAGCATGTAACAGAATGACAAAAGAAGAGAGACAGTGAAAAGGTGACTATTTGCTGTTAGACTGAAGATTAAGTTACCTGTACAGAGTAAACAAAGAATTATTAAGCAACAGAAATGCGTGAGGGAAATTGCCTCAAAAGTTACCAGATGGCAACTGCTGTAACTTACTTTTCAGCAGTCCTGCCAAGAACTGAACTGAATACAACATAGTACAATATCATTTGTAGAAAAACACAAAACCAGAGAATTCCTACCGTAATTGTTCCATGATTCAGCAATTCAGCAGCTAACTGTTCCCAGTCACACATAAACTCAAATAAATTTGAGAAGACTCACATACATGCCATATGTTAGGATGAATGTAAAACCCCAAGGATATCATTGGGAAGCTCATAATGCCTATGCAGAACTGAAGAAGGAAAAGAGTGAGTACAAATTTGCAGTATCTGTTTTTAAGAGGAAGGGCATGGGGAGTAGGTTTTTTAAGTTCACAATTAACTTGCAGCAGGCAAATGCATAGCTGTTCTTTCCCAGGACTACAATAAAGTCAGTGGAGCAGCTGCCTAATCCATGGGCAGAGACAAAATAGCAAACTTTGAAAACAAGACACGTTAATACTTCAAATTTGCATAACGAAATACCTGGGGGTTCCCTCTGCTACAGTCATTCAGGGGGAACACTTTCTTCCTCACCACATACTACTTCTACAGTTGGTTGTGATGTAACTTGTAGAACCTAAGGCCAGATTCAAGTCTGAGTTACGCTTTGTGAAATTAGGATTCACCAATTTCAGTTCCTTTGAATCACTCTTAATTTACAGTGGCATAACAGTTTAGGGTCTGGCCCCTCGAGTTTTGATACCTACTTAGATTTAGACAGTAAGAGACCTTTAGCTTAAGACAAGAGCTATTAATTTGCTCATCTTTATTCATACATAGAGGCTGATGCGTGTCTTTATGCATTTATGTGCAAGATAATGCAGCTAAAAAGAACTCAGAATGTGCATAAAAGTGCGGGAATGGATAGCAGATGATTTTAAATTCCTTTTTAAAAATTGTAATTAAGCATAAAACTGTATTATGATATATAGTGTATTATTTCTCTGTTTTTCTCTTTCTTCAGTTATTTAAAAAAGCTTAAGGGGATAACTTTCTTCTGGTGATGTACTAAACATTACCAGCAGTTTGGGTTTGGACTATTTGTTCCCTGCAGAGTATTCAACACCAGATTTAAAAAAAAAAAAAAATAAAATAATTATAAATTACCCATGTAATTAAGTTCATTATTCTCTGTTTTAGTCCACTGTTAGCCATCTTGCTTCTTGTATTTCAGGTTCTGAATTTTAGTTACATTCTTAGATTTTTCTCTCAGAGGACAGCATAGAATAAAAGATGAAGAAAATACTCATAGTTATCTACTAGTTTTGGAGGAAACCCTTTTAACTGCAAACTTCTGATGGAAATTCACACTTTCGTATAGTGGGTGCAAGTCCTCCTAAGAATACAATTTGGGCTTTTTTATTCTCCTTTTCTCATCCCTTTATAAGTGGCCCTCAGACTCACAGAGAAGATGGACCAACATCATGAAAATCACTGTTAATTCAAAGCTCTGTTCTTGGGTTTTTTTGGAGGGCTCGCTATTTTTACTATTTTTTTCATGACCCGAGATCTTGTTGCATCCTTAATTTCACTAACAAATAAAAAGGGAATATTCATTATTGTGTTTGAAGTAATAACATTTTTAAAGCTCTCTTGGACATATAATAACTGTTTCTTATTAATAACTAAATTCAGCTGTGAAATAAGTATAAGGAAGAATGTTCTGACTTAAAAATTGCTAACCATGAACCTCTCTCAGCAGGAATTTTAGCAAAGATACACACAATGAAGCTGAGAAAAGTAACAGGTGCTATATAATGAGAGCACTTTCATTGGCCTTCAGATGGCAAGGTAAGACACTGTACTTTTAGCCATTTAGGAGCGATTAACCTTTCATGAATATTGCAGTTGGTAAGACCCTATTCTTCTCATGTTGCATACAGCTCCTAGAAGCAGAGAAGACTGGGCAATGACCAGTCTTAAACAGTTCCTGGTCTATAATTAAACCTCTTCAAGTATTATTCCTCACCCTTTGCCTAGGTTTTCTTTTGCCAGAAATGGTGATGTACAAAGATGTGGGACAGGGTTTCCAACCATCACAAGAGGGCCTCATTTGTGAGAAACAGCAAGAGGTCAGAAAAGAGACTCAGCCTGCTAGGGCCAGATCTCTGATTCATTTAAATTAATCCCTTGTGCTATTATGACCTAATGCTACTCAGCATCTGCCAGGAAAAAAAAAAAAAAAAAAAAAAAAGAAAAGAAAAAAAACCCCAGGAAATAAGCCAAACTGGAAAAGGAAATAATCAAAAAGACCAAAAGACTATGCACAATTTGATACCACTATCGTTATTTTTACCAGAACTTAACTTTTACACCATGCTCTGCACCTATCTAACTGCCACTCACCAATTTACTGGTGTTTTTTTTTTGTGTTTTGAATTCCCTACGTATAGGAAATCATGTAAGCTGGAAAAAGACTGGACCATGGAGAAACAAAATAAGAAAGATTTGGGCTTTCATTCAGAGAGCTACAGCTAGGCAAATAACCAGCCAAAGGTGTGATCCAATTCTGACATTGTCATCCTGCCAAAAAGTAAGAGAAGCTAGAGGGCAAAATATGGAGCCAGAGATTACTGCTAAACTGATATTTTCCCAAACTAAAATGGTTTAATTTTTTTAATCAAAAGAAATATTATTGCAGTACTACTGACAGAAAATATAACTCAAATTAGGCAGAGATTCTGGAATTCCAAAATTTCAGGACTGCTTGACCCAAATTTCAAGAGGAAGTTTGAAACCATATTTGTGGAAATGTAGGCCATTTATTAAACCACAAAGTGATATTCTGATATGAGTAATATATCACTAGTTATATCTAGCAGCCACTATCTTGTCAGCCTCTCCACTTTCAGTCATAGTTTGAGTATTTGTCAGGTATCGAAATATTATCTGTATCTGAAAACAAAAGAAAATGAGGGACTATTTATACTTCTAAAGACCCTAAGAGACAAGGAAAAAATCTTTCACTGACATTTATGGGCATCATTAAGCACAAGCATTTTACCATCAATACTGAACAGGCCATCACTGACTAGACAAAATCAGTCTGTCTTTCTACCTGTTGAAGAACATTGTCATAATGATCAGGGCACAAATGAATTCCCTTTATCTGTATGCTTGGAAAGTTGCCTGGGGGCAGGTTTTATGATAAATGCAGCCTATATTGTTCCACGCACACAGAGCTATATCATGTTATGTGACAGGTTGAATGACTATTAATCCGAGTGCTGCGCGGTATCTTACACCCTTCAAAAGAAAAGCTCTTCTTGACAACATATATCCATCCCATAGGCTTACTTTTAAGATGGAAAGAACAGTTAGATGGAAAATATGAAAGAAAGACATAGAAATAATTTCATGCATGCTTCTCATGGATATTCTATTCCTTGGCTGATTGGTAACATGAGTTCTCAGAAACCATGAGAGCAACTGGATGATGTTTCAAGCAATAATTTATTTTGGTTTTTATTTACTTCCCTCTTGGAATGTTTGGGTCCACTAAAGGCTGGAATCTCAGGGTCAGATATATTGGATGTGGGCAGAACCAATGTATCTAAATGTAAAATTTGAAGACAGGAATTTTTTGTTACCTAATCCTGGAAATGCCTGATTTCTCCAGGTGCAACTCTTTCTAAACTTTCCTTTCTTTTGAATGACTAGAAATTCTGTGATTTGATTCTACAACTAAATCCAATATATTACTCCCATTAAAATAAGAAACCAGGATTTTTACTTTTTGGCAAAATCCCACAGAGGATTCAAAATTCAGAAGCACCTCTAGAACTCACTCAAAGAAGCCAACAGAGACTATTTTCTTCCAAAACGTGGCCATAAGTATGGCATGTCCATGTTTTATGTTGGTAAGGGTACCACCAGTCTGGAGTTCCTAGGAAGCAGCTTTTGTAAAAAAACTGCACTGTGGAGAGTTTTACAGCATCCTGAGGGGACATCCTGTTCTCCCAGGGTATTAACTAGAAAGACAAAGTGTAGGTCTGTGGTTTTGCTTGCAGTCAGGGACTTAAATTCTTACCTAGTTCTAGCCTTCTCATTTGCCCTTTTTTATTTAAGAAAACTTAATCAGAAAGAATAGCCTCAAAGTTTACAGTAGAGTTGAAACTGACATTTTGTAAAGTTATATCCTATTAATCTATCACATATATGAATATACCAAAAATTGAATAAAGTACTTGCAGGAACTCTTCAGATTTATAGATCTCTTGTTGTAACTGCCTTGTACATTCTCCCTTATGTTCTTTTTCTGATTGAAAAGCAGGGGAATGATGCCACCTGCACGGTGGAGGAATGCACCTCTATCAGTAAATGCCAGTTATCAAAAAAAAATTTTCAAGGAACTGAGATGACAGTGACATTCCAAAAGAAAATAATTGAAATGGCTTCTTACAATCAGAACAAAATATTTATGTTTTAAATTTTTAGAATAAAGTTAATTGTTGAAACATTTGTATTCAGCATAACTGAAACAAATGGATTGCCCTTGCAAAATACAGTATCTCGATGACCTGGAATAAAATGCTTCCACATGTTTCTTTTGCAAACAATATTATTTATGTTTTGATGTCATTCAAAATAAAACTAGATTTTCAGTATCAGTCATTCTTATTAGCTGGTCCTAAAAGAAATGTAAAAATGTTCTAATTTTTAGAAATGCCTTTAATATGTATTGGTGGAAAGATTTTATTACAGCAAATATGATTTGAATGTCTTAGACACTTCTAATGATGAGCTCTTTAGATCAAAAGATTGACTGTGGCTGCTGTAGATTACTCCTGCACAACATTAATACCTCCTCCCTCTCCTCCTTTCCTGAATTCTCCACACACCCATCCATCTTTCGCTAGCAAGGGAACATTATACTAATTACACTTCTCAGAGCATTAAGAAGACAGAGATAGATTTATCGAGTGAACAAACCAAAGGAAAAAAACTGTTGGGAATGCCTCACATTCGTCAATTTTTTTCCCAATTATCAAGACAGCCTGATCAATTTGTTTCTCAGAATGTGCATGTTAGCATCCTCCAAAGTATTTTATAGGACACTGCAATGTTGTTGTCATAATACAAAAGTGATGTAAACAAAAAACTAAATTAAAATGCCTTTTAAAATGTAAATACAACCCAGTGTCACAACCTAAATAAAAAAAAAAATGTGACAATAAAAAAGCAATGTCATAATAAAAAAATTTATAGCACATGTGACTGCCTTCAGACAAGCACAAATGCAGATAAAATGGAATTTCCTATCTCAGTTATAGTGATATATAATTTGATTTATTACGTATGCCCACTGAACAGAAAAACTTCATTAATTTATTCATCACTATGTTGGTGTTTGTAATACTTGGACCAAAACATACAAGTCCTATAAGCTTCCTAAAAAATCCTTATAAGGATACATCTTTCCAGAGATTAAGTCATTATTCTCTCAGAAAAAAAAAAACAAAACCTTTTTGTGATAATAAGATGACTTATTATATCATGAGTATGTGAATTAGGTGATTATTTTATGCATTGCAGGAAAATTATCTTCAGAAGTAGAAAAATACTTTAAAAACTATGTCAGTACCAGAGACTTCTTTAATTCTACTTAAGGTACCCAAGGTTGCACTGTTTGTTCTGTAAGCCTGAACACCCAGGATGAGGAGCTGAGGTGACTAGAAAAGAAAAATCTGCTAAATTTAGGAGTAAAATGTGATGTTAAATAAAAAAAAACATTTTAAATTAAAAGACTTCATCCTTCTCCAAAAGCAAATCAAATCAAGCTACAATCACAAATGTAATTAAATATCCATATGTTTACAAATAGTAATATCTAGGTATCTGAATAAGGTTCATTCACTTTAGCATTAATGAGTTCACCTGAGTTTTATGTAAAAAACAAAATAGAAAAAGGCTTCTGTATCTATTAGTGCTATTTGCAATCATACCAACACATCAGAAATATAATCTTAATTCAGGGTTATTTGAAATCTGCATCCAGTTTGATCACTTTATATTAATTTTCATTATTTGCTGTTTTATTGCCTAAAGTTGAACATGTCACTTGCCTACTAAAGTCACCAGAAACAAGTAATACTTAGGAATATTAAAGTATCCCAGTGCACATCTCTAATTGAATATTTTTTCTTATGTTCATGAATGATTAATGGTTGGCCCCTAGCCACTTATTGCTGAATCATAGATTTCTAAAAGAAGAAGAGGTTATGTTATCACTATTTACATGATCAAGTTGCATGGTAATCAAAATTTTATCTAAGAAAGGGTCATTCTCTAGAGACATGCTGTTTAACATCAATAATAGGCTGATTAATGGTCTGACTGGGCAGCAAAATCACTCAAAAAAACCCAAACCAACAACCAAAGCAAAACATGGCATTCCTGACACAAGAAAGCAAATCTGAATGCTGTTAAGAGGGGTGTTTTACACTGTCAGTATAAAAACACTTCAATCTACTAAGATTAGGATAAATGATGAAAATTCAAGGGAATCTTCAATACAAAGGCATCAGCTTGAGCCTAACAAAAGACATCACAAATAAAATACTGTGTAGCCTTCATGTATTTTGACACCTCATTTCGTCTCTGTCTAATCCTCCCTTTGGGAGGGACAGCTGATGTGACCTTAAGGTTTCTTCATCACTTTGACTGTACTAATTTCCTGACTTCCGATGACAAAATATGGACTTACTCAATGGAGATTTTCAGTATGACACAGAAAAGACTCACAGTTAAATGTCACTCACAGTTAAAAGACACTTTCTAGTACAACACAAACATGGAAATACTGTGGCTGGCATAAATCTCTTTGGGCCTTAATATATATTCTTCTTTTCCTTGCACATTTATAGCCTCATTTATAAGCTACTGAATAGGATGGTAAAGAAGGCATCAGAGCTAGATATTATGTATTCTGGACTCAGCAATTTACAACGTTAATTGTGTTCTTCAAAGAATAAGCCTTTAGTACTCCTACTCTGGAATGTCAGGTAGGACATTTTTATCCTTCCTGTCATCCCTTCCTACAAAACAGATTAAAAGAAAGACTGTCCTGCAAAAAGCAATGAATAGAAAAGGACATGTAGAATGGGAATACTTAGATGTGCATAAAGGGTGATACTAATATCTCATAAATTCACTTTAGAAATCAGTGAAAATGAAAGTTGTCGTTCATTTTAAGGCAAGAGTTCATGGAGGCACTTTAGAAATATTCACAAATGATATCATTATAGAAATCTTTGATTAAACTGAAAGTCAAGACAGCAAGAAACTTTCAAAATGGCCAGACTTTACAAATAGTTTGGTACTGATGATTTTTTTTTCTTGTTTTGTTTTGTTTTGTTTTGTTTTGTTTTATTTTGTTTCTTTTTGGTTTTGTGGGGGGTTTTTTGCTAGGCTCTGGTGCTTTCCATTCTCTACAAGTCCAAGTCCATTTTGCTGACAGAGTTTAAGTGAAAGGAGTTTACTTTTCATTTATGTAATTTTGAAATTCCCCAGGAAAATGCTGAGCAAACAAATCACAATAAATGAAGCTGGGGAACCCTCTAGGGCTGACAGGAAATTCCCAGAAATGTTGTGGAAGAAGTTTAGTCCTTGTAAGATGAACCCAAACGCTGTTTCTACATTCCCATCATTTTTCATACCCATCCTCTTGAAAAGGTACAACAGGTATGTTTGGAATTATAATTCTACAAGCAATCCTGTTATTTTTAAGCCTGAAAAGCACTTTAAACAAACCTAGTTTGAACAATATTAGATGTGTGTGGTATCAAATTCTAAACACAAATCTCTTCTAAAGATCCATCCTGCTGTGGCAGTGACTTAAAGGCGTCAGATTGGAAAAAAAAAAAAAAAAGGCTTTGTTAAAGTATTTTAAATTCTTATTTTAAACTAGATGCCTGTTTGTTCCATTTCCTTAATTTTGATCTAGGCTAGAATTGTCACATAAATACAATAAAATCTGCATTTCATCTTGTTATGATCAGGGAACATCTGTGTGTAAGGGAGACACAGAAAGAATGGCCTTGATCCCCTTAAGCTAAAGTACATACCGCGGCCCTAACATTTATTAGGCCTTTATAATATACTTTGCTGGATTTATTATCTCCACCTCCATCTACTTCTGCTTGAAGAGAACAGTCCTAAAATTGCCCTTAAAAGAAGACAATCATGATTCTTAAAATAGAGCATCCTTTCACAACGAATCAAAAGTGGAGAACAATGGTGAAGGGGCTGTCTTTCCAACCTTACTGTGTGAAGTTTTCCTGCTGGAAACTTTAAATGAAATAAAAATCAGCTTTTACAATGAGCCTTTGCAGATAATAGCATTGGACAAGGACTTTGTTGGGTTGCTTCCTTTTAACTTGTCTCTTACCAGATTAAATGAAGAGATAGCCTGATTGGGGAAGAACTAGCTTTATCCAGGTTACAAGACAGAGATCCACATCTAACAGTCTTAGCAGAAGAAGACAGTGACATGTAACCTGAATTATTTTCTTAGCTCTCCATGTGGTCTTCTCTGCCTAAAGTGAATGCATTCCTTTCTTGCATCCTTGTTTAACTGAGACAACTAGCCAGGGAAAGAAGCATGGGTCACTTTGTAAGTTGCTCATTCTCATTACTGTTTTTCTGTCCTCCAAAATTTCTAAAGGTTTAGCTGAATATTCTAGAATTCAGTAATGAAGTGGTGAACACGTGATGACAATCTTCTGTTTGCGCTGGTTCAGCTGCAGTCAATGAGCATAGTTTGCATGACCAGATGCTTATGTTCACTTGCTTATTGTCCCACTCTCCATGAATGGTTTAGAGTTCAGACATACAAAGAATTTCAGACCTAATTGGCGGTTTATTGCTCCCACAGACAAATTGTCAGCAAGTGCCATCTTCAAATTAATTTGTCTACCTCCACTTATAAACTACCTCTGCCCCTACCTCTTCTAACAGAGAGCTGTCTTTTAAATTACATCTCATTCTTACTCATGGCCAGTGTATAACATACTGCAATGTCTTTGGATTTAGGCAGCTATTTTTACTCTGATCATCCTTCCCTCAAATGATGAACTTATATATGATACATCGTTTGCTTAAAAAATAAACAAACACAGGTCTTTAAGTATCAGGGGAGTGGAGGGGCCCTGACTAACTCAGCATCTTCGTCAAAGCTCAACAGAATAATCATACGCTGAACTGTTATTAAAACTGGCTTGTAACATTTTTAGCAAAAGATTCAAGAAATAAAATGACCTTTTGAAGTTAAGGCCTGATCCTCTCTGCCTAAACTGAGCAACTAAAGAGTCCACAGTAAGAATAAGAAGCAAGTCACGATGAAGTCAGGGAATGAGCATGTGTGTCTAATACACAGTGGTAGCCACATGAAATAAGTTACTGATCCATTCTACATGGCACAGTGTCGTGGTTTAAGCCCAGCTGGCAACTCAGCCAAGCAGCCCTCACTGACTTCCCCACCTTCCTCCCCCCACTCCTGGAGGGATGAGGAGGAGAATCAAAAGAATGTAACCCCACAGGTTGGGATAAGAACAGTCCAGTAACTAAGGTATAACACAAGCCACTGCTGCTGCCACCAATAATAATCATGATAAGGGAAATAACAAGGGAAAAGAATACAACCGCTCACCACCCACAGACTGATATCCAGCCCGATCCAAGCAGTGATCCAGCCCTTCCAGGCAACTGCCCCCCAGTTCTACATCCTGGGCATGAAGTACTGTGGTATGGAATACCTCTTTGTTCACTTTGGGTCAAGTGCCCTGTCTCTGCTTGTCTATGGCTTCCACTCCTCCCTGGCAGAGCATGAGACTCACAAAGTCCTTGGTCAGAGTAAACATTACTGAGCAACAACTGAAAGCATCGGTGTTATCAGCGCTGTTCCCAGGCTGAAAGTCAAAACCACAGCACTGCACCAGCTACTAAGAAGGAGAAAAATGACTGCTACTGCTGAACCCAGGACACACAGTTACCTACGTCCAGCAGCACAGTAATAGACAGACTGCAAACCAACATCCTAGCAGTTACACAGTATTATTCAGGAAACCTGTTTCATTTTTAGGCACAAATGTGTTTGGAATGGGTAACTGCCATTGAGCCTTGACTAGCATATTGAAAACATACTAGGGTACTCTTGGGAGTTTTGCGAGTTATGCACAGTTAGGTTAAATGATGTCTAGAGTCCCAACAAGCTGGTTCATAGTGATTCAAATGTCGGCAAACTGTTCCCCCTAGAATTAGTTGCAGAAGCTCCAGAATTTACAGTCACTACAGATAAACAGAAAAACTGAAAACTGTTTTCTTCTCTCATGATTCATCCCCAGAAATTCAGATTCTTAGGAGAAGGTGAGACTAGCAGCAGTATGGGAAGTTTACTTGTGTGTCACATTCCTGGTGACAAATTCAAAGATGGGAAAGTAGAAGTTAACAATGGAGACAAAGATTCATACATTTAGGGAATCAGTACAAGGACAGAAATCCTGGCTGTTACAGGAGCCAATGTAAATTTAATAATTGATTCCAAATTACGTGGCTTTATCCAAAATCTGTACCCCACCTTATTCTCAGATAAACGCTCAAAGGGAATTAAATGCTTCATAAACCTCATAGTCTGTCTCAGAACAGGAAATTCCTTTAGAAAGGAACATGTCTTGGTGCCTGGTGGCAGACGTGGCAGAGGACTGTTTTGTTTCTAGAGCTTTACTACTTTCCTTCTCTACAGCACATAACTTTCAATTCCATATGATGACCAAATTTGCATCCAAACAAGTTTGAATATTCTTGAGTTTTCTACTCTGTCTTCAGTGTTACTGTATTCAACTGAGGTCTCATCTTGCACTATGACACATTTATTACCAGATGATAATTGAAAAATAGAAGAAATGGCTTGGAGAGTAAATGGAAGAGAGGCAGATAATTTTAGGATTCAATTTTCTCTGCATTTTTTACTGGTAGGCATAGCATAATACTGCAGTAGAATCCAATCAGAAGTTCTCTTCTGTACTTGTCACATTTCAGTGAGCTAACAGTGGCATGTCAAAACAGCTACAAATCTGGAAGACTTGTTTTTGCTGGAATTAACAATAGGACAACTAAAACTATGAAGAACAATATAAAGGGAATGCAAAAAGTAATTGTTAAACAAGTAAAGGTTTTCAATTATGTTTATTGCCACCTTAATTGGCTTTTCTTCCTGTGTAGCACGATCTTTAATATCATATTATATACAATTAATTCAACTTCTGTAATGAAATTAAATACATTTATATAATTTGTATGTTGGCAGAAAACAGTAGCACTAATACGGCCTATCATTTTGCAAACTGATAATAAAGCCCAAATCTAGTTAAGGAAACTCAATAAAGTCTTTATATGAGAACACTGACATATACGAGTAAAACGCTATTTGCCTGGACCACAGTGAACTTAGTGGAGCATGGTACAAACAAACAGATCCCCAACAAAGTATATGTGAGGTTATCTTACAATTCCCCAAAGAGAACACATTAAGAAATCCATCAAGATTTCCTTAATTCTATCACAGTGAATTTCATAGCAAGCTTCATTTCACTTTTGTTCAGATTTAAAAATAAATTTGCCTTAGCTTTGCATGCTAGGCTAGAAGAATCTGTGCTTAGAGTGCAACTTGCAACCCTGGAGGAAAGGAGACTTTAAGTTAGAATTTATCTTCAGAAGCCTGGGCTGCTCTGGGAGCTGAAGAGCATTCTGAATAAATCAGACCGTATACAACAATTCTCTGTAAAACCCTTTGCACCATATGGCTGCCCAAAATCATAACTGTGGGATGGGATGCTAACCATGTCCTTCCCATTCTCTGCTCTGTGCTCAGCATATCCTTACTCTGTTCTAGTACTCTATGTGTCATGCCTCTATCATAGCAAGAGTCTAGACTTTTAGGATTTCTTTATATAGCTGCAATTTTATGAATCACAGTGGAGGCACCGAAAAATTACATCCACTTTCATTTTTGATGTTATGTATTTCACTATGCATTTCCTCTTTTTATACAGAAACAAGATACAGGCACTTTGATCATGCGATCATGTGGCCTAGAAATGCAAAAGTATTATGATTTCAAGAAAGAAAAGGTCATAATCTAGAAATCCAGCTGGGATGCTTGCCAGCCATGTCTTACACCAGCATTCCCTAGGCTCATCTATTGTTCATTTTCCTTGCTTATAATTCTACCTATGATCTCTCTTGTAAACATTTATGAGCAGACATTTCAGATGCTTCATATTTTCTTTAACAAACGGTTTATATCATCTTTGTGAAGAGTACTACATAACGATGCAACATCATACATTAATATTTAAAACTGAATGAAATAACACCTCAACAAGGATAATTTTTTCTCAGTTTGCTAGCTGTCTTAAATTCATTTGTGGAATGAGTTAGAGCAAGGAAATCACAGAGGTAGATTTTCCTAGCATTTTCATGAATAGACAGCAAATTCATTTTTAGAAGAAATATTTACATAAATGTAACTGGTTTTCCTTCAGAATGGGCACCAGTTTTAACAAATTATAAATTTGAAGTGCATTAGATGATTGAATGTTTGGAAATATGATTTATAGAACACATCTCCCTATCAAGAAAGAAAAACATCACTATATGAAATATTTTTTTTTAATAGAACTAAGCAGAACTGTAAAACACAGAAACTGAATATTCTATAATTGCTGTTATGAGCAAACACCACTTTCAAAGGCAGCATTACAGAATCACACTATAAGAAGCAGTGAATAAAAATAGATTTCATAAATGGTACAAAATGCAGATTGAGGACTAAAAGAGATGCAGAGTCCAAATCCTGTAACAAGCAATGGTAAGGCATGTATCACACAGGCTCTGTTAGCATGTTGCTGGAAATGCCTTACTTTGGATTCCCTTCTGAAGCCAGAAGGATTGTTCATTCAAGAGTTCTAGGAGACCTTCTCTTGGCCAGCCAAGCCAGAACAATATGTTGCATCATAGTGCTACCTGCATTTTTGCATTCCTCCTGCTGAGTTAATAGAAACTTGCAACTTTTGAAAGTGGTTGTATCTGTATTTGCTTTTGTTCCATATCCAGAAAAAGGGGCATGCTTGTGGTTTGCGTTCTGCTGCCTTTTAATTCCACTGCATCCAGTTTTCTTGTTTTCCTGTCACAGCTCCCACTGTTACAGGACCTTTTCCAGGAAAGGTCCGATACTGTTTTGCAGAGGCATTGGGAATGCTTATAGTGATGGACATTTATTTTGAGAATGCTGACCTTCCAGAAATTTCTCATCACCTTGTTATCACTAACCCATTCCCTTAAACTATTTGTATTTTTTTCCCCTCTGATTACTTTTACACCAGTTTTTCTTTTCATTTCCCTTAGGTTCCAGCAGGATCACTAAACCACAATTTACAGTTTCTGCAAACCCTAGGCACTTTCTTCCACTCTCACTTAGCTGCTTTGGGACTTGCAACTTATTGCCTCTTTTTTTTTATTTTCTTACAAAAAGCAATGTGTCCCTTAGATGACGGCCTACATAAAACATTTTTTATAGACCTGGGGTCAGCATACAGCTCTTTAGAAGGCATTAAAATTTGGCTTGGAAACTGAAATACTTGTATGCTTGGGTTTTAAAGAAGGAAAAAACATCAGTCCTTATTTTGAGAAGAAAATCAGCTCAAATCAACAGAGTACAGCCTTGGAAGTTCAGACAGCTTTGTGCCAGAAAAATAAAATCTCACCTAACTTTTTACTTTTGAAGAACTGAGCAAATATCCTGCATAGAAGTTGACAAGATATGTATGGATTGGAGAGTATCAAAGTCTATATATATACTTTTATAGTGTTCCTTGTTCGTACCCATACAATAGTATATTCTAGAAGTCTCAGCTACAGTTCTTGCCATTATAAAAACCCAAGGGAAAGTCCCTGTCCCTTTTCAGCTACAATCTAACTGGATGAGACAAGTAAATTACAGAAAGGAATATACAACATAAAAGTGATGAAATGGCTTCTATAATATCATGCAGTAAGACAATGGTAGAATCAAAAACAAAACTGAAATTACCTGAATCCCACATGAGTCAGTGGTCTGTTTAGTGGACAATCCTTTCTTTAGAATTTGCCCAGCCCCACTGGGTTTACCACTACTCTATACACAGTTGTAATACACAACTACCATGCTCACTCCTCAATGATAAAGCTAAAAAAAAGGAGGTATTTTTATCTCAACATCATTTTTATTAAGAGTTACACTTTAATAGGTCTGATATTAAGTGCCAAATGACAGCAATATGATATGACAAGTATATTTTGAGTCCAAACTGCAAGACTGTTCCATATGTCATCTGCATTATTGTTATGCATAAGGATGCAAATCGCTGCTGACACTAGGTAACACATGGGTGATACTTAGTAAAATCATGTCAAGGTACACTTGATTAAGTGAGAATGACATAACCTGATTTACGGATTCCATTGACACAGTATTTCTTTCCTGGCAGTGGAAATAACATTATTTATTTCTGTTGAATATAACTTTCCACATTTATCATATTCTGACTCTTGTATTAAGTGGTCTTGATTATAGTATTATTTATATGACATTAGAGCCTAGAAGGTCCAACTGTGTCTTCTCTGTGACATACATAGTAAAATACTTCTGCTGAGAAGTGTTTGATGCTGAAATACTCATGTGAGGCAATAGGGGTTAAAACAAATGGATTTTCATGTTTTACAGTCAAAGACACATTGACATCTTCATGCATGATTTCTTCATCTGCTCAAATAACTCTAGAAGACTTTTTCATCATGAGTGATATGCAAGGTTCAATCTGTAACTGGTCTTGGGTTCTTTATTTTCCCACCCTTTGTATCAGCACTGATTTATCTGTCTTTCAGCCTCATCATGTTTCCTCTACAGAGTGCAGCACAGCAAGACACTAATGCATGCCTTAGATTTGCAAAACCACAACTGGGCATGTTTCCTTGTTACCAAATGAACTTCCTTCTGGATTCTATTCCACTATATTTTTTTTTATTAGACCAAGGCATGATGCAATGTATCTTATGTTTAAAACTAAAAGTATGGGAATAAATACTTAGTATTGAAAAGAAATATTGGACAGAGAAATGGAAGAATTTCATTTGAAAGGGAATTTGGAGGTCTCTAATACAGCCTCCCTCTCAAAGCAGGGCCAAATAAGTCATGTTGCTCAGGTCATTGCACAGTCAAGTTTTGAATATCTCCAACAATAAGTATTCCTCACTTGCTCTGACAGTTTGAACCTATGGGTTTGACCCATGTCTCATTACCCTCATGACAATAAAATTTTATCATCTATAACTGGGGTGTTCTGTACTGCATCTTGTGTCCACTGCTTGTGTATCAATGAAAGGAGAAAAAACCCTGAAATGACAGCTTCATCTGATTAGAAGCCTATATCATAAAGCACAACTTGGAAAACACAGAGAAATGGGGATAAAAAGCGTTGTAACAGTGAAGAGATGAAACAGATTTCAAAGTTCTAGAATAAAAAAACCTTTAATTAAAGAAGAGGAAAATGAAGAGGACTGAGTGACTCACTTTGCTGTGTCAGCATTCAGATAGTTAAAAATAAGAAATTCCATCATTTGCAAAAAAATTCTTACAGCAAGATTTATTCCATACAGCAATAACAAAAAATTAATCAAAACAAGTTTTACCCTTTTTAATATGGCATGGGGTGAACTAGTAATTTGTGTAGATAGAATCATAGAATCATTAAGGTTGGAAAAGACCTATAAGATCATTGAGTCCAATCATGTACCTGGCACTGTCAAGTCCATCCCTAGGTGCCACATTTCACAGAATCACAGAATCACAGAATCCCAAGGGTTGGAAGGGACCTCAAAAGATCATCTAGTCCAACCCCCCTGCAAGAGCAGGGTAACCTACAGTACATCACACAGGAACTTGTCCAGGCGGGCCTTGAATATCTCCAGTGTAGGAGACTCCACAACCCCCCTGGGCAACCTGTTCCAGTGCTCTGTCACTCTTACAGTAAAGAAGTTCTTCCTGATGTTAACGTGGAACTTCCTATGCTCTAGTTTACACCCATTGCCCCTTGTCCTATCACTGGATATCACTGAAAAAAGCCTAGCTCCATCATCCTGACACCTACCCTTTACATATTTGTAAACATTGATGAGGTCACCCCTCAGTCTCCTCTTCTCCAAGCTAAAGAGACCCAGCTCCCTCAGCCTCTCCTCATAAGGGAGATGTTCCACTCCCTTAATCATCTTTGTGGCTCTGCGCTGGCCTCCTTCAAGCAATTCCCTGTCCTTCTTGAACAGAGGGGCCCAGAACTGGACGCAATATTCTAGATGCGGCCTCACCAAGGCTGAGTAGAGGGGGAGGAGAACCTCTCTTGACCTACTAACCACTCCCTTTCTAATGCACCCTAAGATGCCATTTGCCTTCTTGGCCACAAGAGCACATTGCTGGCTCATGGTCATCCTCCTATCCACAAGGACCCCCAGGTCCCTTTCCCCTTCACTACTTTCCAGCAGGTCAACCCCCAACCTGTACTGGTACATGGGGTTGTTCTTCCCCAGATGCAAGACTCTACACTTGCCCTTGTTAAATTTCATCAAGTTTCTCCCCGCCCAACTCTCCAGCCTGTCCAGGTCTCGCTGAATGGCAGCACAGTCCTCTGGTGTGTCAGCCACTCCTCCCAGTTTTGTGTCATCAGCAAACGTGCTGATGGTGCACTCAGTTCCCTCATCCAGGTCATTGATGAAAATATTAAACAGCACCGGTCCCAGCACCGACCCCTGAGGAACTCCACTAGTCACAGACCTCCAGCTAGATTCTGCACCAGTGACCACAACTCTCTGCCTTCTTCCTTTCAACCAGTTCTCGATCCACCTCACTACTTGATCGTCAAGCCCACACTTCTTTAGCTTATCTATGAGGATGCTGTGGGAGACAGTATCAAATGCCTTACTGAAATCAAGAAAAACTACATCTACCGCTCTACCATCATCCCTCCACCTAGTCACTTCCTCATAGAAGGCTATAAGGTTGGTCATACATGACTTCCCCCTCATAAAACCATGTTGGCTGTTCTTAATGACCCCCTCATCCTTGATATGCCTAGTGATGGAGTCAAGAATAAGTTGTTCCATCACCTTTCCAGGGATGGAGGTAAGGCTGACCGGTCTATAATTACCTGGGTCCTCCTTCTTGCCCTTCTTATAGATTGGTGTGACCTTTGCCATCCGCCAATCCTCAGGCACCTCGCCCGTTTCCCACGACTTACCAAAGACGATGGAAAGTGGCCTAGCAATGACCTCCGCCAGCTCCCTCAGCACCCGTGGGTGCATTCCATCCGGACCCATCGATTTACAGATGTCCAGTTTGCATAGCTGATCCCTAACCCAATCCTCATCTACCAAAGCAAACTCCTCCTTTGTCCTGACTCCTTCTGGGGCTATAGAAATCCGGGGCCCTCGGGGAGAGTCTGCAGGAGTAAAGACAGAGGCAAAGAAGGCATTCAGCACCTCTGCCTTCTCTATATCCTCTGTCTCCAGGGTACCCACTTCGTTCAGCAGTGGGCCTATATTGCCTCTTGTGTTAGCTTTATTTGCTATGTATTTGAAGAAGCCCTTTCTATTGTCTTTAACCCGACTAGCAAGATTGAGTTCCAAGGAGGCCTTAGCTGTCCTAATTGCCTCCCTACATCCTCTAACAACTGTCCTATATTCCTCCCAAGCGGCCAGCCCCTCCTTCCATAATCCATAGATTCTCCTTTTCCACTTGAGTTTGCCCAGCAGCTCCTTGTTTAACCACGCCGGTCTCCTAGATCCCTTACTTGACTTCCTACTCATTGGGACGCTCCGATCCTGAGCTTGGAAGAAGCGGTCCTTGAATGCTAACCAACTATCTTGAGCCCCTTTACCGCCTAGTACACTTTCCCATGAGACTTCCCTTAGCAGTTGACTGAAGAGGCCAAAGTTGGCCCTTCTGAAATCCAGAACTGTGGCTTTGCTAGGTATTCTATTCCTCCCACACAGGATCCTAAACTCCACCATCTCATGGTCACTGCAGCCAAGGCTGCCATTGACCATCACCACTTCGACCAAACCCTCCTTGTTGGCGAGTACTAAATCTAGCAGCGCTGCTCTCCTAGTTGGTACGTCCACCATTTGCATTAAGAAATTATCATCAATGCACTCAAGGAACCTCCTAGACTGTGAATGACTGGCTGTGTGAGTCTTCCAGCAAATATCGGGGTAGTTAAAGTCCCCCACGACGACTAAGGCATGTAAGTCGCGAGGCTACTTCCAGTTGCCTGTAGAAAGCCTCATCAACTCCTTCGTCCTGATCAGGAGGTCTGTAATAGACCCCCACAACTGTATCACCCGTGCCAGTCAGCCCCTTGATTCGTACCCACAGGCATTCCACTTGCTCCTCATCCGACCCCGGACAGAACTCAATACATTCTAGTTGCTCTCTCACGTAAAGAGCAACTCCACCACCTCGCTTTGCCGACCTATCTTTCCTAAAAAGGACATAGCCATCCATGACCACATTCCAGTCATGTGAACTGTCCCACCATGTCTCTGTAATTGCCACTAGATCATAACCTTTAGCCCGCACACAGACTTCTAACTCCTCCTGTTTATTCCCCATGCTGCGTGCATTGGTGTACAGGCATTTCAGGGAGCCAGTCCTAGTACCCTTTTTGCCCTGCGGGACAGGGTCTAAAAAGCTATCCTTTCCCACAAGTGAAACAAGAGATTGATAGTCCTCCTTAGCCCGCCATCCTTCAATCCCTAGCATGTTCCTCTTGGGCTTGTCCCCAACAGGCTTGTCCCCAACAGGCCCAGTTAAATCCCCTCCCCCCTTCATAACTAGTTTAAAGCCCTTTTAAATATCCAAGCCTGTTCCAGTGTTTGACAGCCCTTTCAGTGAAGGAGTCTTTCTTAAAATCTAATCTAAACATCTCCTGGTGCAACTTGAGCCCATTTCCTCTTTTCAGATAGTTCACAGAGGTCCCCCTTGAGCTTTGTCGAACATCATGCAATTCCCCTGGGTCCATTGATAATCCTAGCCAGATTCCTCTGTTGAGCCTGTAGAGATGGTGCAGTCTGTAAGTAGGTTAGTTCTTTTCAGGAGGCTGAAATAATGCTTGGCATCTTGAGATGGTGCACACCCTAAAATAAGGAAGAGTGCCCTGCCTTGGGTGGAAGTTGACAGCAGAGAATAGGCCAGAATAGGATGTTGTCTCCATCCAGGCCATGTTCCAAAGAACGACATGCCTAAGAGAAGTAACTTAGCACACTCTAGCAACTGCTTCCGCTTCCTTTCAAAAAGTGCGGTAGGGTTCAGGTAATGATCACTACCAAGAACCTCCATGAAAAAGTTACAGATGCCTTATGTTCTTGTGACATCCTGTGAGTGACACACAGGGAGCAAAGAGGAACAGCAAATCTGTCCCATCACATTCACTGTAGACCTCTGACCTTTTAAAAATAATACATTTGGCAGGAAAAGCTGGCCACTGCTGGTGTGCTAGCTGTCAATATATTCTTAATAGAAATGACTAAACCAGCAGCTGAGCCCAACCCTACTACCACAGAGAACTATGCAACACACCAGCAACAAAAAGCTACTGTAAAAAATAAGTGTATTTGGCAATACATATTGTAAATACAAGGTTTAGTGGCAGCTGCCAGATTATCTCTGTTTTAGAGTTGCTCCTTTAAATTTACATCACCGCAATCACAAAAACTGTAATTAAAAGCCATGTAAATCACTGTTTCCATTTCCAATGTAACAACAATTTTAAAACAACGTATCAATATGGAGAACAAAGAAATTGGCTGTTTTCAAAACCATGGAGAAGAGATTTTATTCTATGATACATATGTGTTTCCCAGCATGATTTTTCTTTTAATGATGCCTCATAGCAAAATAGTCCACTCTACTTACTGATCATGTTAAGCTGTTGCCATGGAAATATGAAGACCCTACTATACTCAGATGTTAACTCTTAAAGCACAGCTTTATACTTCTTTAACACGAATTTTTGTTTAAAAGGAGAGCTCTTGGCAGAGCAGAACACAGTTACTCTTTCAGCTGTCTAGCATAATAATTTCATAAGGAAGACAATGATTATGGCTTGTTTCAGGGGTGTTGCAAAGAGAGTAACAGCCACCCATATGAAAATACGACACACATACTCCATATCCCTGTGAAAGAGAGGATTATGAGAAAATTGACAAACAGCTCCACAGACAATATAAGCAGTACTTAATTAGTCAAGTTCATTAAGAAAGAGCAGAAATGGAGAGATCACTAAATACTGCTACAGCTTTGCCTAGCACCTAATTCCTAGGGCAAAGAAGATGATTATAGTTCTTCCTTTCCCCTCTACCTCTGTAGTTTCTTTGAGAAACAAAAATCAAAGATGTCAGGAAAAAAACATGTTAAAACCACTGCTTTTATTTTATTTTTATTTTTATATTTTTATTTTTCCTTTTTTTTTTTTTTTTTTTTCCAGGAAGTTTATGGTCATCAAGGTATTGAAACAAGAGCAGTGAATTCAAGAAACATGTACAGATCAGCTTCAAATGTCTGTCTTCAAGTTAGGGCAATCAAAGACAACCAAGCTGTGATTCTAATCACTCCATTTGTTCACTACAGATATGGGTATCTCTGGCCCAGCTGACCACTACAATCAAGATGGATATTTGGTCTTGAGTTAGCACTGCAAAGGATTCTGTATGGTAGCTAAAGAAATGCCCCAATTCAGACAACTTTTTTATTTAAATGACCAAGACAGTCTATTTTATCTATTTCTGTACCTCTGCTTATACCCAGGAGAATATTTCTGAAGAAATAATTCTTGCACACGCAAATGCAACTAAAATGGGTTGTGAGGAAATTCATTCAAGATGCCCAATTGCAGTCAGCCAGAGAACCATGTGATTCTCAAATACAGCCTTATAAAGGTAGAGCAAATGTATTCAGTTCTTGGTAAGGTATCCTGATCTATACAGGTAATATTATTATGAACAATACTTCAGCAGGCAGGGGCTTACTTTCTAAACATTGGCAACATAAGAAAAATGGCATTGTAATCCTGGTATCTTTAATCATTTTTAATGCTTTTTTTTTGCCTGTGGTTCTTTCTTGCCTTTCAAAAAGTAAACACATGCTCATATCATTTAATTTAAACTTGCACTAACCAAATACCCAGATAATTCTGAAAATATGCATCAGCCATGTGATTTATAAGTGAATTACATACATACTGTATGTAGCAGGTATAAATCAACATAGTAGGTCTCCTGATGCTCAGGAAATTTGTTTTACAATCTCTATCTTACTAAAGCTAAAGAAGTTGATTTAGATGGCTCTAAAAGCTTAAATGAAATACAGCCTAGGCAAGTAGTTTCTAATAACATACATCAACTCTTTATACATGGGAAGAAGCCTAAATCTTAAGTCTGTGCTTTTTTTCCTGTGATAAATGCATTGCATTTTTCTTCAGCAGTGACAGGAGGCAGGCTAGACCTCTTTCTTCCTGCAAAGAAGCTCAAGTACTTGTGACTTGGCATTGGCTATCTTTAAAGAACAACAATACATAGGGGAGTTGACAACTGTGCCTTCACTATGATTGATGTCATCAATAGTCTAAACACAGTACTGGGGGACAGGAATCCTCCAATGGGCTGTAAACCTGGATTTGCCACTAATGCTCATTGAGGCCAGAGGGAAGTGATGTGTATGACTTTACAGCCTCCTGAGTAAGGCAAGAGTCAATTATCTTGCACAAGTACATAGATGTTTGAGGAATAAATAGTTATCCCAATAAAGGTCAAATTTCCTTATACAATATCCCTACTTAGTGTATATCGGATGAAGGTGACAAGCTCTAAAGTCACTCCCTGAAAAGATGCCTAAATACATCAAAGATTGTTGGCCCTATTCAAGCCCAGTTCAAAATCTGGTGATTGCTTTTCTGTATTTATATTACCTGGTTTATTCCTTTACTACTACTATCTTTCAGATGTATACTCCTTCCCCTCCTCAAGACAGAAAAATGCTATTGCATCCATTAAAGGTGAGTGACAGAAGCTCAGAAGGCCAAATTACTTGTGCAAAGTCATTATGAAGTCAGCCAAATCAGAGGCAGGAACTCAAATATTTTGAAATTTAGCCCCACTTATCAACTAATTGTTAGATGTCACTCCTGTCATATGCTGTCATCTCCTGAAATCACTGCTGGAGTACTCGATAAACATAGGAAGGCTACTATAGGAAGGATCAGACTGCAGCTTTAACAGTCATGTTTACATACAACTGATACCCACTGGAGCTATGTATCAGAGCAATATTAAGAACTGGAAGATGCAGATAACTTTCTCAGCTGCTTTGCAGCATTGTCAAGACTCACAGATTTAGCTTCTTAAACATGCCTCTGAAAAACAGTCTGACTTCTGTGCTGTGAGCTTTTATGGTCACTTAAAATAAATCCAAATCACCTGACAGACCACTAAATAGGAACATAAATTTATCTGAAAATCCCATCCTACATAATTAGATTTTATTTTAGCATTTAGCCCAGGGATGTCCAGCTCTGTGGTGAATGACTGGATATTTGGCTACATGTCTGCTACTACTGCTTCACCCAGGAGAGCTCTGTCCCTTCCCTTTCACTAGGACAAACGCCAAAGGCAGGATGTAGCTGGGCAAAGATATACTCCATCAGCTGCAGCCTTTCTAAAACTCTGGGGCCCACATGGTAGATACAGACAGCCATATGAATCAACTGCATCAGACACATGCAGCTGCAGTGTTGGGAGGTTAGCCATAGCTCCCCACCTGCACAGCAGAAAAGCCCAGAAGTGGCAGGAGATAGTGACCAAGCAATGATAAGGTGGGGCGATGATATTAAGGCTGATCCTTAATGAAATAAGGTTTTAATAGAAGTAAAAATCAATTACGTAAGAGAGAACCTTGACTAGAAAACTGCAAACCATGTTCAGCTTTGTCCTTAAATATTATTAAAGCATTAGGATCCCAAATGATAACCATATGACTTGATTTTCTTGGGGGGGGGGGACACACAAAAGTAATGCAAAACTAAGGATTTATCAGATTCCTATATAATCTTACAAGAACAGTTATTTGTGGCAGAGAATCCATATTTAGTAGAACATTTTAGTAGTAGCACATTTTAGTAGAAGCCATTGAAAATTTTGTTTATATGAACAAAAAGATAACATAAATCCTTTTAAATATATTTCATTAGCAAAAAATAACCTAACCCCAAATCTCATTTTGAAAAGACATCCTGCAGCAACTCTAGCATACAAATCAATTACAACATATATTCCTTAAGCGTTAGTTTAGATGCCAACTGAAAATCAATGTGATTATTTGACTTTATTATAAGACAACAACAGCTTTATGAAAGTGCGTAATAAAATGTGTTCAAGTGAAATTCTGACATTACTTTCAAACTCAAAATAGCAAAACCAATTTATTTCAATAGGATCCCATTATCAAAGAGTTAAAGAAAACTCAATGCAAGTAAGTGAAATTAAGGATACATAGTGTCACATAATCATAGAATAATATACCTTGGAAAGGACCTCAGGTAGTGTAAATGAAAGCTCACTGCATTATTTTCTAACTGCATAACTGAAACATGAACAAAATCTTTATGGAAAAGTATAAAAATTTACCAGAATGACTAGATAGTGCACTTCTTAACACATGAGGACAAGACTTTGCATAATCTTGAGGTCTAGAGGTGTTTTCATTGAGAAGAAAAAACGTTGCATTTTCAGTTGCGTTTTCAGAATAAACACAGGTCTCTGGAGGTGGAGGCCTGGAGAAATATTTAGGGTACTTTTTTAAGGAAGAAGTAATAGAATACACTGCCAAGGAATATTAAAACTGAGGATTTTGTGGAAAGAATATAATTAAGCACAGTAGCAATAAGGTAATGTGGACTGAAAAGCAGAAAGGTTCATGTATCTGTAGGATTTTCCAACAAAGTAAAATGTATTCAAGATGTAATGCAAGTGAATGATGCAGACATGCCTTTATCTTCACCTGCACTTATCAGCTGCCAACATTTCAAATTGCATTGCTCTTGCTGGAGTGAAACTTCCCCTGTTCTTATACTGACTGTAGCTTATCTACAACATGGAGACACAATGGGTCTATTTTAAAGATGCAGATCCTCCTTTAACGTTTCTTAATTCTGTTGGATTTAAGTCAAACCCTTAGGGTATCTTAAACTCCTGGGGTGAGCACCTGTTTTTAACAGGCTCATTAAGGATAAAATGCACCCCTTCAGCATCAGCAGCCTGATATATGAACTGTGCAAAAGGCTGATATTGCTGCAGTATGTTTAAGCAAAGAAGCTGAATTTCCAAATGGCTTTTAGGAAGAATTGACCATGGCAGCTGTCTTCTGAATGTAGGGTGAATGTGCTCGGCACATTAACAGAACTCCATGCAATCCTGAGGCTACCAGCATCTCAGTCAAAAGTGAAGGGGAAATTAACTGGAGAAGTGCATGAGTGGCCTTGTCTTCAGCAGGAGATCCACTCCAAAGCCCTCTCCCATTAAACATCCTTCTGGGCCAGAAGAGCAAGGAGGAGGTTAAGAACCAGCCCCCTGTTGCCTGAACTGTACTTTACCAGGATGCTGCTTTTACAGTTTTTCATGCTGTGATTATTGAGAGGCAGTCTGACATGGCAATGCCTGTGCTTAAAAATCTAGCTATTTTTTGTGATGTCCAGGCTGCATCCTGCAGGCAAGTCCACAGGGGACATAAACTGCAGAAGCACTCATCCTATCGCAAAGAGGTGAGTAGCAATCTGGATAACCCCAGGAAAGGAATCAGATACTCTCTGTCATTTGTATGTGGAACTACTGAAAGCAATTTGAATATGTAGCTTGGGCTACATATTCTTATGCATTTCTTACTCGGCTTACACACAGCTTACAAAGTGCCGCAGGGCTTAGTTAGCTCAGCATTGCCTCATCTCATTGGCATCTGGAAAATGCAAACACAGGCATGTACCTCTTTGGCAATGACCCCTAAGCTGTCATCTTAAATGTACTTGAAGTAAACTTCGAAGACCTGATATCATATTACAGCAAGTAATATCTCTGCCATGTAGTTGCCTCACAGAGAGGTAAAAGCTGGGCTAACTGTTTTCAAAGCACTTTGACACGCTGGATAAAAGAACCTCCATAATTACAAATTGGAATTATTTAAAGATATGAAATACAATAGATTTTACTGGCTGCTGCTTTAATTTAGGCATACAGCCTTTACTCTGCTTGCTCACTACAGCATGTCAGCTAGAGCTGCATACCACCAGAATTGAGCACAGCAGTTCAGCATAGGAAAACAGCTAAACTGTCTCAAATAACAAAAGTATAAGTAATTGCCTGTTTTATATGGCAAATCGATAATGGGTATTATGGCCCACCTTATTCCCTCCTTTCAACTTGGGCAAGAACTGTATCTGCAGAATAAACTGACATTTATCATGTACTTGCCTTTTTGCCCTGTTAATTTGATTGATGTAACGAATCCTTTTCTTTCCTTCTGTTGCAGAAAAATACCACAAGACTACATCAAGGCTGATGCACTCTCAGTCAATCAGAGCAGATTTCTGCATATAACCTTCCTGACAATACTGTGTTTGCAGTCTCTGCAAACTTGTAGTGTTGGCACTGACAAATTAAAGTTTAATTATTCACTCAATCTATTAGGATGAAATTCAGCTTAGTGCAGAGGATGTGCACAAGAATGGCTGTGCCCATTTCAGTACCACAAAAATGTGGCTTTACATATAAGAGGTAAATTTGACCAGACAAAACTACCCTGTACAGAGCTTTTCTTCACAACAAGAGCTACAACTGTTTTACCTGCATCTCTAATGGCTAAAGAGTATGCCATTACGGTACAGATAATCTAGTACACAAAATGGAGCATCAGTGATCAGAAGGTCTAGGCCTGAACACTCCACGTAAGTCTAAGTTCAAAAGCTCATCACACTGTTGGGAACTCAGGCTGCTCATATGAAATATCTGTCCCCGCATATTCCTCCTCCTTCCCTCAAACATACTCTGCTTTCTTCCACATTCCCTTAAAGGCAATTTCCATAACCTCTTTCTCAAGCACTGAGTTCTGTCAGACTTGATTTCACAACTAATATCATGATTCCAACAAAACCAGCAAAAAACCTCAGAGGTTTAGATAAAGACAGACATGTTTCTTCTGCTTAAGTTTCTACTAATCTCTAGCTGGTCTTTTGGAAACCTACTCTTTCCTCATATCTGATTTTTAATAGCATATTCTGTTATAGCTGTCAGCTACAGGATGGTGCTGCAGAAGGCGTGGATGGCTGCTACCAGCCTGCTAAGAACAGCAACATTTCCCAAGTGACGTTGATGTCCAAAACAGTTAGCAGATAACATAACAGTGGATTGAGCACTGTCTGTATGACTTCAGGCCTGATGGCCATTTTATTTCATGGGTCTTAAACTGTTGTATTTCTCTGCTAGTCAATGGAATTACACTGGCATCAAACTAGTGTAATGGAGTGGTGAATTGGTCCCTTAGAGTTCAATTCAATATGGAAAAACTAAGTGAAGCTTCATAAGAGATGCAGAGTGACTATGACAACTCCTAACACTCTTGTAAGACTGCCTGAACACTAACATTTATTATTTCTCAGACTTTGTCATCTCCCCTCAGATACATTTGCCATGATATTCCCTAAAGCTATTGACCAAATGTTACAGTATTAGATTCTACAAAAACAATGTGGTAAGAATAGAGGTAGTATTTGTGCGATAAGATAGATAAGCTGTTACAGTTTACTGGATGGAGCAAGCAGATGTTTCTAACATGATGCACAGAGGTTTAATCTTAGTATTTTATGAATCTACACTCATCCACACTAATTAATAAGTTTTACACTTGAGTAGCAAAGCACCTTTGTTACAGCAAAGCCAAATATGCATCAATAAAATATATAAGAAATGTTTTAATTAGAAATTATGAACACTAGCCCTCAGTAATCTATTTCTATCTTTACGCAATGCAATGACTGCAGTACAAGGGCAATGGGAAAGACAGTAAAAATGGTACTGCGGATTTCAAATAACATGCTGTAGCTACTATTTCAGAGCACTACAGTTGAAAAAATATTTTGAAATGAAATATAGTTCATGATTGACCTTTTATTCTTTTAATTGGCTTTGTTTTGACATATTTTGTACGTCATTGGTCTTTCTCATATAGTATTTCCAGATTTTTGTTTTATTATGGAATTTTTATGTGTGGTTGTATATACAACATCAATTATTTTGTGGCAAATGGTAATATTAAAGCACAGAACTAAGAATCACTTTAGTCCTATCCCCATCTGCAGCAATTCTTAGAGAATTCTTAGAGACATAAAATAGCAGGCATGTTTTGCCCAAGTACTGAACACTAAGTTGGGCTTAACAGAAATTGTTTCTGGCCTTGATGTTTGACCACATCAGAGTGACTTTTAAGTTAACATGCAAAACAGGAAAGATGCAATATGTTCAGCACAGAAATATATGAATTCTTTACCAAGGAAATGCGTTTCTTGGGTGTCCAGTAGCTGGTTGGCCTGCCCTTACCTTTGTGAAATTGTAAAAATCGTTAAGGGCTAAATCTGAAAAGTACCCACTAAACCTTGTTCACTATCTTGGAGGTCTGAATCATCCAACACACTGATAGGCTGACTCATGTGTTCCTGAAGATTAAAAAAGTTAAGGGTCTCGAGTTGAGCATCCAGAAATAACAATCCTCAACCTGACACAGGCGCTGGAAACTGTTTGCCTCCTGGATTCATAAGACCTCTGCATGATAAATATGAAAATTGCATCAAGGCTTCATACACAAGTCTTCAGAAAACGCTAGGGCATTTCTATCAGTAAGCAATAAACTTGTACAATGTAATTTCAGAGGCACAGCAGGATGCCTTGTATCGTTTCCTGCTAATAGTACTCCTTTCCTTTCAAAATAAGCAGCAAACAAATATAAAAGTGTTGAATAAACATTAAAACAAAGATTAATTTTAACATTCTTTGACTTTCTGTCAAAACTATATTCATATATATTCAAATATCATCTGATAAATAACTTAACTGGAAATTAACAAAAACAAAAAACAAAAGAAACAGGCAAAATAAAGATACCTGGAAAGTTTTCAACAAAGATCTAACTCTTGGAGTCTTTCCAAGCAGAAGCCTTGATTTTTATTAATATTATAATACAGCCTGCTAAAACAGCACCTCATAAATATCCATGAAGCGGTTTATTAGAGATGGTTGTAAATACTTAAAATCTTGTCTTGCAACCCATCAGATTTCAGAAAAAAAGCAGCTGAGAACATCAAAAGGTGAAAATAAGAAGAATTGTTAGAAGACATTTTCTTCTTCTTAAATGTTACAATATATCGGTCCAAAAAAATTATTCTAGGGAGTGGGAATACTATAGGAAAATGTGTGGGTTGCTTTAAGCACAACTAGCAGAGATTTTGAGAGGGAGAAAGATTGCTGGAGGAAAAACAAAAACAAAAACAAAAACAAAAAAAGCAAAAAAACCAGAAACAACACCCAAACCACAAAAACTGAGATGAGGGATGGGGAATACATGAAAATTACTCTTACTACAACTTTCTATTTTCTTATTTAAAAATCAAAGCAAAATAACTACTTGTAAGAAAATGAAGTGGGTACGCATGTCTGTATGTTTGTCTAACTTCGGGTTAGTCATGGAAAAAAGAGAGTGGAAACTTGCTGAGAAAGGAAACAATGAAATATTGGGGCGTAAATAATTTACTTCCACAGTCTCTCCATCTTGTGAGTCTCTTTTTACTCATCAACAACTTATGATTGTAGAACTTGTGATTATAACTTTTTGAGACTGTTGAAATAAATGTTTACCTTGTGCTCCACCATTTTTCATACTACACTTTTTCATCCAGATTAATTTAAGCTTTGTTATATTTGAAGTTTTAGTCATTCATGCTCCATGTTCTTGTCTTACATCAAGTATTTATGTGTTCACAGACAAGGGTAGCACTTTTACTGTTTTTCTACATTTTCTGTCACTTACAATGTATTTTAGCTCATCATGTCTGTAAGACAGAAAGCTGAAATCACACATTTACCAAGAGATGGTGAGCAAAAGGCAGGAGAACAACATTCTAAAATGTGGTACTAATGATAAGACATAGCCCTTTGGAGGCACCGTTGGCTTGCTCCATTCTTCATCTGCTCTGGGAAGGATGACAGTGGGGACACTCATGATAGAGCTATCCTACAGGAAATGAGTTATGAACACAGACTGAAACACGTGTCTTGAGGGAATTGTTATAAATGGGAAACGGTACAAGTCATGACTGACCACAGACAAGCTACCTATAGGGAGGCCAAGCTGTGATTGCTCTTCAAGGTCAGCTCCTGCCTGAGTTGTTCCCTGTGGATGGAATGGGTTGAAGTCACAGAGCACATTCAGTAGTCAGCCCAACAGTATACCCTCAATTCCCACTCTCTTTGCTGTGATAAGAATTTCACATGTAACCAGCCCAGTGCTACAAGTCCTCTGTTTCCCTGACTATGTGTGGCAGATACAGGCCCCCAGACAGTGCATGGCTCTCCTGCCTGCAGCCATGAGATATAAAAACATGATGTGACACGATGGGGTATGTTCATCCCCCTGAATCAAAACTGGGGCTGCATATGCCCCAGGGAAGGAGTGAAATAAAATAATGCTAAAGGAAAATGATAGTGTGCTTACTCTGCCTTCCTGTTCACTTTCTAGCTTAGCAAGTCCCTAAGAAACCATTCGTCATATGTTACTAACTCTGTGCTGCCAAGGTAGAGCTGTTGTTATGCAGTAAAGCTTGCACAAAGAAGGATACTTTCTCCTCACACAGAAAGTTTTGACTTGGAAACAATGCCAATTTTGATGATGGTATTGCAGCTCAGAAGCCAGATGCTATCATTCTTCACTGTCATTCTTCACTCTTTGCGCTATGCATTGCACAACACACTTCCATCTCCCATCCATGTAGGAGCCCGTAGCATTTTGGAGGACATTTTTCTGCTTGGTTATCATTTGAAATATGTTAGTTTCCAACATTCAGCTTTAAAGGCAAAATGGACAAATTTATAAGATATCATTCTGAAAAATGAGAATTTTGGTGAGCTCTAGGAGGCAGGCCAGTCATGGAAAGCAAAAAGGTAAACACAAACAACTGACAGGAAGATTAAACAAAGACACAGAGGTGATAGGAAAAGGAATAGCACACACTACCATAAAACCAGTTTATTCTTTAGAAATATTATAAACTGTAGTAACATTCTCATTTCTGGGTTAACACTGGAACCACCGATGCTCCTGAAGGTGACTTTCTGCTTACTAAATTTCTGAAATCAATGTTAGACATAGCTTTTGTGTGAAAGCACTAATAAGTCATAGTGTACTTGTGCCTCAACTTCATAGACATATTAGCTCCAACTATAAGCTTTATCTTTGACTTCCAAGACATATAGTCTTCAGACCCAAAGATGCCTAGAAATCCAGATCTAGCTCCTTGGAAATCCAGATCTCTTAGTTTCTAGTTGCTGTGCATCACCTTGACCATGCTCCGTCTCATAGCATAGATGATCATGAACTGAAAGAACATTATTTACTTGCTTTCAGATTCCATGGTTACAAATATATTAATAGGCTACTTACAGTATGATTCCCAGTGCGAGAGTAATAAATATATTTGTACTTAACTAATTAATTATGTGTCATAATTACATTGGTTTCCATTTATGTCATGGTAACCTTTTGAGACTATTGAAATAAATGTTTACATTCTGCTCCACCCTTTTCTTTAATACTATACTTTTTCATCTAGACAAAAATCTAAGTATTTTTTCCAACTTATCAAATTTCAGGCTACTCCATTTTCAGGTGAAGTCTCCTTCATTACAAATAAAAATCCCTTGGGGAGATAAGCAGTAGCTGAACACACCAGCTAAAGAGAAATGATGAACTACAAAAATATACTTGCTCAGTGTGGATGTGGAAGGAAATCATATGTTACTTTTCTGTTTCCATACAAACATTACTTTCTATTGAATTGTATGTTGCAGCTCTCCCCCACCCTACATTCTTCTCCCAAGAGTAGTCATTCATTTTCAGCAGCATGGCTATTTCGATTGAGGAGTTTTTTCCTGCTCCTCACTGAATGTGCTTCATATAGTTTGATATGCTCTCTTAAAAAATCAAAACAGGGAAGAGGCAATTTCTTACCTTGATAGCTGACGTACTTCTAACAGAATATTTAATACAGGAACACAACATGAACAGTCATTTATAATAGAAAGAGAACCCAAAAGAATAAATTCTAAGCAACCACAGTAACTATCTGAAATTAAAGGACCAAAGCTGTGGAAATGATTCTATAAACTCATCTTGATGGGCCCAATCCTACACATGTTACAAAGACCTAGTAAGTGCCATTTCACTGAACTCAAGACATTAAAATTTTCAAAGATGTAACTAGGGCTGGTATGAACTGTATTTTGGCAGTCTCAGAAGCCCTGTGATATTCTGAGCATTTCACTGATGAATTACTTTGAAGATACTGGGGTTGTGAGACGTCAGCACCTGTAAAACCCTGGCCACTTACTTGATTTTTGAATAAGAACATTGTTAACTGAATTCTTGAGGCACTAAAGCTTGACAGTTCTGTCCTGGAAAACAGAAGTCAATTAAAGCTTATCCTTAAGGTCAAGAAATTCAGACACTAAGGCAGCAGGCTGGGAAACGGCTTCTAAAGCTATGAGTCCCCTTGGGAAAGTGTTCAGCTACTTCCTGTTTAACTTGGAGATTGCAAATTCAAGCCCTTTCATTCATAAACCTGCAGTACAGTTACAAAGAAAAAGGATTTTTCTCCAGTAGCCCATATGAGTCAGAAATACATTGCTATGGTTTAGATCTTGGTATCTGGCTTGGAAAGCATTTGTGGCTCTGTAGTGGGAAAACCTGAATAATGTGGAGATGTTTTTCTCACCTCTATCTCTTAAAATAGGGACTGGAAAGGTAAGAAGGTCCTATTTCAATGTACATAGCCATGTTTATACTTACCCGAAGCATGCAGCATTCCTTCAGCATAGGTAAGAATCTCTCAGAATTTCTATGGTAAAATACACGGTACTGTATGTGATTAATGAAAATAAAACCTAGCTAAAAGCCAGTCTAGCATTCCACCTCAAAAAAGTTGTCACCACCCACAAACATGTCTTATTCATGGGTTGACAAGTTTGTGGAAGAATTATTTAGATATTACTTAATATAAAACCCAGTAATAGTCTGTTGTGATGGAAATCAGCTCCTACATCCATTGTGCTTCAGTAGTTGCACAGAAGTCAAGAGCAGGATTTCCACTTGCTGTTATGGTTTGTGTACCTAAATAAAGCTTTGTGAGAATGTCTAAGTATCCGGTATTTACACACGGTTTATACATCATTCTGCGTTTTAGTGATCAACAGCTTCTGTGTTTTACTTTGTTTAATTGAGAAATTTGTACCTTTTAGAACCATAGAAGAGTAGATGTTTGCAAGCTGACACAAATGCATGTATTTAAAATAAATCTACTTACAAGAGATTCTGGAGTTTGTGCCAAGTATATGAATATAAGGACTGCAACCATGTAAGGCTTATTACATAAAACAGAAGTCTTAATATTGTGCAGAAACATTTTAATCTCTCTATGCAGTAATATAGCCTGGCCTTCATAACATACAACTCCATCTGCTCTGGCAGTTTTGCAGTAAGTACATATGAAACACAACAGCCTTTCCCTTACTCAATCAAGGCAAACTAAAACTGCTCACAACTGCAGAACTATGCTTTTGAGAAGAGAGAAGGGCAAGGGCACGTCCTCCTTTCCATGTAGGACTATCCTGTTTACTAGAAACAGGATTAAAAGTTTTTTATCATGTTTAGATTGGTCCCAAGCTGGTAAGGCCTATTCCGCCTATAATGATGATATTTTCAGTGGAAGACCATTTGAGGAGCATGGTTAAATTTTCAGCACCATTGCTATGTGTCCTGGAGGTACGGCAAGAACCGCTGTTTTACATGTGGTTATTTGTTATTCATTTCAAGGAATTAAAATTAGAACTGGCATCATAGTTGAAAATATGTCTGCTTTTGTTGAGGAATAATATTCAAGGAAAGAATTTTGTACATGGCAGCTTGTTTCTCAGGACATGAGGGAACACTTCAGAAAAGCATCTTCATTGGAGAACAGAAATTCCTCAGCAAAACATGGTATGGGAAGAGTTAACTCATGATTTTAGGGCATTGTAATCTAAAAGACTGTTAAACAGTGAGAGAGAATTAAGTGACCTGAAAATGGCATAACTAATTGCAGAGTCTTGAAAAAATAACGGTAACGTGGAGGTTCATGAAATGTGTATGAACTGTATCACATATTCATGCCCTATTACTGTGAATTCTGAAGTGTCTTACTGTTCAAGATAATAGACCTTGATTCAATTCAGTGTGATGTAGGATGAATTTCATGTGCTAATTAGTAAAGCATTTCTTAATGATTAAGAAAAAGTAGATAAGATCTGATTGAAAACCTAACTGTCAGAGATAAAACAACGGTACAACTCAGGGTGGAAGGAATGCCAGTCAGGCTGAATTCAGGTGTCTTAATTATGATAATTAATGATTGTATTCCCTATATAAATGAACTCAACCAACATGAAAAGCATATTGTAATTAAAGTGCTTTTGAAAAGCAACATTTAAACAAATGCAATTGGCAATATTAATTACTTTTCGCATTTTCCATTTCACATTTGATTGCATTGGTTCACTAAAGAGCTAATACGGAAAGACTTTGAACTACTACAGTTTCTAATGAAATAAGAACTTGGTATTACACAGAAAGAGAGCTTAAGAGACCCCGCAGACCCTGCATCTTTACCACTGCACATAATCAGTGATTTTTCTTTCACACAATGAACTCTCCATTAACAAACTGCTGCATCATGTTTTCCACCTTCACTGTACTGTATTAATGGATTTTCTCCTGGCCAAAAGCCAAACTACAAGTGAATGTGACTTTGGAGAGACCAGAAGAAATAGCAGCTGAAATAAAATGCTTTTGAGGCATGAACTTCTTCAGGAAATGGATTTCATATCCTAAAAGGGTCAAGCATTTTGTTTCTTTTCTTTTTTAGCTATTAAGTTGCTTGCACTAAAATGAAACAAGAGTTAATGATTTGATTTGGTTTGGTTTGGCTGTTTTTTATTGAAGAACCAACATCTTGCCCGAGAAAGCTTGGTTTTATTCAGAATAATGCAAGAGGTCTTTTAAAAACAAACTCAGCCATTTATGGTTTGGGTGCCCTAGGCTAATTTGCAGTCAGCTCTATGAAAATAGCTACCTGTCCACAGGATTCTTGCTGCTCTAAAACACATGGTGCATTTAGACATCCCTGTTTAATGCCTATACTGATCTTATCATGCAGAGACTCTGTCAAATCTGCAGATGACAACATATATGCACATATCAAAGTCATTTTTTAAGATACGTAAGAGGTATATCAATATTATCTTGTCATCTACATTCGTTATACTGGGAAAAATGCTTAGTGACAGAGTTTCTCAAAGTAGTGTAAAGTCAGCGTATTAAGGGTAATTTAGCCTGATAATAATATGGTGAGTGCAGAACAGCTCCCCTGGAAGCCAATCCTGTACTGATTACAATTCTACATAGGAGATAAAACGTAAGTTAGCAAAAGTTTCACAGCTGCAGACCAAAGTGACAAAATAGAAGAACAAAGAGATCAGTGATAATGGGTAAAATTCTGGCCTCAGTATGGTCAAGAGCAAACTCCCATTGATTTTAATGATGCTTGATACTTCTAATTCTTTACCTTTGAAGTGACAAATATACAAACACCAGTCAGTACAGAGAAGTGGCCTGCTAAATCACACCTCCACAAATGTGGGGGGCTTTGCTGTGTGTAGTCAGCCACCTGGAAAATTTGTCAGCAGGCTTTGAATGTATACTTTGAAGTGATTCAATTCCATTAAAGTGTAGCTTGCTCATTTCATATTTCTGAGCTTCTTAGAAAAGCCATCTGTAGTTATTCTTCCAGTCAGAATAACCATTTCCAGTAATGGAAAAATGAATTATCTAGGGAAAACTGGAAATGTCCGCGTTACGGATAAATAGTATGTGTTACTTTCCCCTTCCACTTCTCTCTAGTGCTCTTCACCATTCTCTTTTTTAAAGCCTGCTTCAGTAGCTAGACCTCTCCTTATTTTCACTTTAACACTGAGCCATGAGAAGCCCATAAGCTGCTATCACCAGAAAGGGTAGCATGACAGGCAGCTTTTACTCTCTTTGAGGTAATGGCTCTCCATTAACCCATATGTTTTCAGAAAAGGAGTAATCAAAAGGAGCAGTGTGTTCTACAACATGAGACAACAGCTTAAAATGTCCCATTCTTGTCTATCAGGGTCTCTGTCCTATATTACTCAAAATTCTGTGCAGCTTCTCCTAAGCTTACTTGCACTGTTTGCATTACTGCTGTTATCCAGAGCACTGCTTCTAACTCGTCTTCCACTGTTTTTCTGGAATAACGAATGAAAATTCAATTCCATTAACAGCAAGGCTAGCATTTCTGTCAACTTCCACAAGGCTGAAATTTTGCTTAACAGGCACACCCAGAGAATGAGTCTTTCCTGGCACTAATTATGCTGCAATTTCAGGTAAAGAACCCACACAGCTTTGAGATGTGAGAATCTCCAAGGACTCATTTGCCTTCTGGCCACAAGCTGAAACTCTGACAAACTGGAGTAACACACTATCACGTGTGATAAGATGACCACTACAATGCATACTCCCTTCGTGCTCAGAGACATCTGAGACACCACATAATCATGTTGTCACAAATCAGATCCTCTGTGCTGTGCTTCTTGCTCTCACAAATCGTATCACTGGAGTGGTCAAAAAACCCCAAAGCAGACCACAAAATCTCCCATCTGGTTTACAAGTGGGTTTGAACCCATTTCAAAGAAATTGCTTTCTATGTAGGAATTTTGATTTTTTTGCTTCTTTGATTCAATCTTGGGTTTTTTTTTCCTCCTACACTCATTTGTGCAAAGAGTTACACAAAGATTTAAATGAAGGCAACTGAGGGCAAACTAAACAGATACTCACAGCAGCATGAAACAGGTTGTGAACTCTTAAATCAGATCTGCTACCAATGGTATAGAAACTTTTAACCACGACCTGAGGCCTCAGTGTTGTCCTAGTTGCTTCCACTGCAGCGAATACCTTTCCTCACCTCAGTTTTGAGGAGACTCATGCGACTCTTTTTATATTTAGCTCAAACGTACCCTAAGTTTTACATGAGAACATTACACAGCTTGCAACAGCAGCGCAGGCAAGAAATCCCACTTCTAACAGAGAAAGATTAATTTTTAATTTCTAGCTTTGTACCAATGAAGTAATTTTCTCCTTTTCCTTTGAACAGGCTGCTGCTGCCCACATATCGAGTGCTCATTGAGCTTATTAGCATTCATTGTTTACAGCCTGTATCCCATTTGTATTGTACAAACTATTGTTAAGTCTATTTCCTAATCCAATGGTTACCAATTAAATGCCACCCAAGAATCAACATGTAATCAACCTTTGCTTTTTTTTTCATTTATATCCTATAAAATAATTCAAGTTCATTGATTATTTGCATTTTATAAGTGTTTCAGTGCCTACAAAGGCACATACTTTTCTTATTGCTCCCACTAACTTCCAGGATTCAAAAACAACTGAACAGACAATTAACCATGTTGGATGCATTAAAAAGAAAAAGAAAAAAATAGAAAGAAAGAAAGAGACAAAGGAAGGAAGAAAGTGAGGGAGGGGGGAAAGAAGGAATGAAGGAAAAAAGGAAGGAAAGAAGGAAGGGAGTGAGTGAGTGAGTGAGGGAGGGATGAGCTGGAGGAGCTTTTGCAGTTTATTATCTTTATTTATAGATTTAGTATGCTCTGTCTTTGAAAGTTGAACGTCGTCTACCTTCTTCTTGTACCCTTTCCCTAGGTGAATCATTTTGAGAAAGGAGCAGATTCCAGAATTGGAAAGGTCAGAAAAGAATCTGAATTCTTGTCTGCAATTCAGACTACCTCTGTATACACCTTCTTTCCTGCTTTATACAAAATTTGAAATAAATCACTTGATTTTTCTTTTTTATTTGTAAACAGAAGAAGGTGCTCGTAATATATATGAGTTATACACACAGACTAATACCAGTACGGAGGTAGTTTCTGAAAGGCAGTCTTCACCACCAAAGGCATGATGTTGTGAAGAGCTTATCTCTCACAATGGCTATTGCACTTTTTGAAAGTGTGCAGTTTGTAAGATAACTCCATCATATTTTAATACTTCAAAGTGATCAGTTCCGCTTCCATTTAAGCGTCCATTTTATATGACGGACTCCATGCACTCTGTCCTTAGTGCACCTGGAACCCCATACCGCATCTTTGTGACCCCGTGAATAGCTCCCTGACCCAGAGTGGTACATCCTTGTTTCTGCCAACAGTCAGTTTTTAACTCAGCTGCCGGTGTCTACACTGTTCAAAGCAGCATTGATACCCTTTGTCTGCATTCCCATCTGTTGTGGCAGCTGAAGCCTGGGCTTTTTCAGAGAGAGCCACAGTGGTGGCTTGTCACCTATAGGAGGGTGCCATGACAACAGACTGAATATGGAGTATCTTTTCCAGCACCCACATGATCAGACATAAATTTGGGTCCATGCAGACAGTCACGATGGACAGAAGCTCTTTCCTGCCCTTCAGACACATATTTAGGTTTTGCTGAAGGGCATATTTCAGTACAATCTTTTTCATCTATGTAACAGAGATACACAGTGAGGATGAGTCCACAGATTTGACACTGAAGAGTAACAGCTTGCCTTTACTACTGAATACACTGTTCCAGCTGAGTACTCTTTCTGAATATGAGCTTATTGAGGGATTACTTCATGTGCTTCAGTAAACTGCCTATAGAAAGATGGGCTTTTATACACTACTGTGTTAAAAGATGATTTGTGTATTTAGGAAATATATGCATTCATTAAAAGACAGGCAGAGTGGAGAACTGATTGAAATGAACTAAGATACCTAACATTCCTTTTAAAAAAAGCCCTTATTTGTGAGAGTATGAAATACTCCTTTTTTTTTCATATTTCACTCTAATAAGAAAAAATGCAACAAGCCTTTAAATCGAAATCAAAGATACATAGGCACACAACTTCAAAAATAGTTAAGCCTGAAAGGACTATAGTATACATGGTCTTAAGCAGATGTTCTCTATTTTTAATATCTCTTTTCTAAGGCCAACATAAGATTAGTTACTGATTGGTACACAAAGAAAGCAGAGGATGAAATTACAGTGATAAACTTTAATTTCTGAGATAATATCTTCATTGTAACGAAGAGCTTGCTTTAAAGCAATTATGACAGACTGACTAGTATGTGTTAGAAGACCTCTCTGAGCAGCCTTTGGGATCCCACGTAAAAAAAAATAAAAAAAATATTAAAGCTAAAATATTTCAAGTGAAATCATGGTCATTTCTAAATTACTGCTGTGAATGCCTTGAATACACAGAATTCAATTGCCCAAGGTAATCTTCAGAATGTCAAAGATATACTCAGAAAGATAACTTGGATTTAACAAGCACTATCAATCAGCTCCTAACAGGTGAAAACCCTGTTGATATTAGAAAGTTGTCAAGGAGATGTTAACAAAGATATGGATTTTATTTGGCTTGCAAGGCTATTTTCTTTTATTAATTTAACACAAGTCTTTTTGTTCAAAAACATTTTTGCAAAAAATGTAACTATGATCCTAGACTACACGATACTTGTTATATGAAATTGCGCAGGAATTTAATGACCACGACTTCTATGATCCTCACAGACTCCTATTCATCTCAGGGAAATGGTTTTCTTTCTTTCTTTGTTATTTAAATTTTTATTTGTTTGGGGATTTATTTTTTGTTCTTTTTTTGTTTTTTTAACACTATGACTTTACTTGCTATAGAAATGTTTTCAGCTACTATGTTTTATAATTAAAAAATGTGTGTATGTGTGTTATAATCCCACTACAGCCTTTGATAATAGGACACAGGAGTTGAAAATGGCCCATCCACTACTTCAATTGCGCTGAATAGGAGAGCAGGGCCAAACTGCACAGCAAGAGGGAAATTACTTTGTTGTTTATGTTTGCAATCTAAGGCCCTGATCCTGCAGACACTTAGGCAGTTGAGCAATTTTACACAAGTGAATAATCTGATTTAGTTCAAAGGGACTACTCAGATATGTTAAATGTCTTACCTGCCTACATGTTTATAAGCTGGAGGCCTACATTACAACCAAGCTGTCACTTCTGGTATAGGCAACTTTACTGGATGAAAACACTTTTTTTTTTCATTTTCTCTTAATTGTTGCCAAAGGAACAGTATTGCATTCCCTGATCTACTTTTATGAAATACAAAACAAGAGTTTGCATTGCTAGAGTGCACATGAAGCTAAATTGAAAATGGTAGTTGGGCTTAAACTTCAGGAGAAGGCAACAGGGCTATAAAACAAGTTAGGATAGTTAGGACACAACAAAGTATTTTCTGTTACACAGTGCACACATTCTGCTTATATTGGCTTTGCTAGTATCTGAAGATACTATAGCAGTGGGAGGTAGTTTATATTTCCTACAGAAATGACACTGAAAAGGAAGGTTTCAACAGCAAAACCTCTCCCTGGTATTTACTATATTTGTTATTTATTAATATAATACATATATATGCTGTTATAGAAAAAAGTACCACAATCAGCTATGATAACAGACAAAACTCTTTGTCATAATCAGGAAATATTAAGGGAAGGCACGAGATATCTGTCTGCATTCAAAAGGCAGACAAAAGTCTGCCTTCTAGAGCTCACTTCTGAATTCTTGATATTAATATTTTGTTCAGGCATTTAACACTTCAGTGAGAATGCTCCATAAATATAGATACAAATCCACTGTCTTCTAATATTAATAAAAAAACCCTACAGCAATACTTTTTTCAAATTTTAATATGCCACTGTTACAGTACTTCAATAACAAACATGTTTTCATCTTCAGACAGTATCATGATAAGGTCCTCTGATATGACCAAAACCAAACCATCATCATCTTGATGTTACCCTTTTAAAACACAGCAAGGGGTATTATTTTTCCCTTCTGTTACAATTAACATTCTCTGCACTATGGGAACAACCTTATTTGTTAGCTGCGATCTCCCAGACTCAATGAACCCTCTTCAAAGACAGACAACATTTTGTCAAAAGAGCGTCAGACTTTATACTCTAGCCAGACATCACTGAAAAACTGCTGGTCAAATAGAATGGCACCAATAAAGCCCATGTCTCCTTATGTTCCAGTGACATAAAATAGGAGTGAGCCTGAGATGAGCTTAAGCAAAGAAAACCCATATACTAATCATAGGGAATAATTAAATATGGTTAAGGAAATATTGAACAGAATACAGTCTGAAATAAAGGCCAGTATTCTTAAAGTCTTAATGCTTATTAAAATAATAAGTATTTTGTAAAAATTTTAAAATATTTTCATTTGCATTAATGCTAATTGATATGTAAAAGAGTTATTCAGGATGAAAGCTGTTTCCCCCAAAAAAAACCGTGATGCCTTTTGTTGAGACATGTTGGCTAAAGGGTTGATATTCTGTTCTGACATTCAGCCTATAAAGCAATTTTGTCCACTTCTATAACCATTTATCTCTGTGCCAACTAGATATAGAATTACAGAATCATAGAATCATTTAGGTGGGAAAAGACCTTTAAAGTCCAACTGTTAACCTGACACTGCCGAGGTCACTGCTTAACCATGTTCCTAAGCACCACCACATCTACACATCTTTTTAAATACCTCCAGGGACAGTGACTCAGCCACTTCCCTGGGAAGCCTGTTCCGGTGCTTGACAACCCTTTCAGTGGTAGATCCCATCTGGCCTCATATACTTGCGTATGTCTAAACAGTAAGGCAGGTTACTAGCCATTTCCCCTTGGATTATGAGTGCTCCATTCTGCCCCATGACCCTGTCTTCCAGCTCAGGGGCACCCACCTGAGGAAGAATGCTGACAGACAAAGCACCGCCATACTAATTTCATAATGATTTAAACTCAGATTGCATGAGCATAAATGACTGCACAAAGACAGCAAGCGGGGAGATTTAGGCCATGGCTGAGAAGATTATGGCCAAATGAGGTGGTAACATCTCCTGCTGCCCTTTATTAGGAACAGATACTTCCACACATGGAACCTTCTGGATAATTTACTGAAAAGAAACAGATCAACTGAGTAAAGGTCTAATTTTATAATATAGAGAGGAAACTAATAATCTACCTTTCAATATTGTACAAGCAGCTTATTTTACAACATATTTGTGCAGGTTACTCTCATTCAAATAGAGTTCTTATATGTGTGGAATGTTGAGAATGAATGCTTTCTCATCACTCCTGCTGTCATCAGTATGTCAGCTCTAATTATTGAGTGGGGCTGTTGCTTAAGAACTCTCTACCTTCACAATGGGTTAGTTTTCATTCAGGCTATGGGAAACATGGGAGAAGGGGGAGGCTGAGTGGCCAGAACAGGACTGCTCTTTTCAGTAACAGCTCTCCAGCCAGACGAGAGTAAGCAGATCATGAAACTGAGCCTTGGGGTAGACAGCATCAAATTCTGCCAAAAGAAACTATATATTTTCTCCCAATAGAGCCATCCTGCATTTTATAATGTGTCTATCAAGATTTCCCAAAGTTAATACTTGAACCATGCAGGCTTTTCAAGAAGCAGTCTCCTCAGATCATTAGGTTTTCAACAAAATCTGAATCTTAATTGCAAGGCTAAGTAAAAAATTAAAATAAATGCATTAAATTAATATTAAGGTCATAGTCTTCTTGCCCTTAGAAATACCATTCATTTTCATATATCTCTCATGATTTTTTTCCTTATAACACAATTATTTCTTAAGGAGATATACATTTGTTTGGGGTTGCTGTTTTACAGCATTTTTTGTTAAGCCAATGTAGCACCTTTAAAAGTAATACACATATGTGTAGCATAATATATTTAAAAAAAATGTTACTGATCAATAATTTTGGACTTGAATAAGTAACAAATACTTCCTTCCCAGAAAAGACAAAATCCTTTTCTTTACCTCCCTTCTTCTTTACTTCGGTATTTGCAGACATTATTCACAAAATGAAATTTTAGTTCGAACAGTTCTCGCTATACTTTGAAAAATTCAGATTAGGATCCAAATCCAAATGTTAGGTGTCCAGCTCAGGCCATACCCGTTTGTTTTGTATTATCTGGGACATATCTTCAAATGGAAGTCTGAAATGTACGAAAGAATGTTCTTGACATTTTTTTTTTCCTTTTATCTTAATAAAAAGGAATTTTCTACCTAGCAGTAGGTTTCTCAATGCTAGAGCTATACCCAGGACACATTCCCTTATTCCTTTCATATACAAGCAATAAAATACTTTTTCTAATTATATATCCAATGTATGGTTTGGAATACTGATGATCTTCTCAAACCCAGATCTTTCTTTTCTTTTAAATGAAAGCCTTCCATAGGTGGTTTTCTTCTGTACTTAAAATTTCTCCAAGATTTTGAAATCCAGATACTACATTTTCAATTTCCAGGATGAGGTGTTTATAAGAGGCATATGAAGCCTATAAAGAGGCCTACATTCACACCCAGTTGTCCAGCTGCTGCATGTAGCTAACCTCTTCTTTCCAGATGATTTGTAAGTCAGAGTTCTAATGTGAATGCTTGACCCTCTAATATCATACACTATTTCAGTTTAAGCAGTAAGCCCCTTTTTCATCAAAATTTCAAACATTATTAAGAACTAAACCAATAAACAAAATCCTCTTCCAGGCTATATGAAGAGGAATTGTCAACACTGTTTTCTCCTATACTACTATTAAGAAATCAAGGAATGTGAGCAGGTGCATACTAAAGTTATTTTTAAAGGGGATTATGAAGCTTAAGGGACTGATTTAATATGCTTGGTTACTGAGTTTAATCTAAACAAAAACAACATCAACAAGTGATTTTCTGTATCAAACTTACTTCTGGAATTCAATCTGCAGGAAAACGTGGTAAAAAAAAATACAGGATCTTCAACTATTTTGCTAATTACACATGCAAAGTATATGATTTTTAGTGGTAGGACGGACTACACTTCAAATAGGAGTTTTCTTGTTCCCACATTTTTTATCAGTAACCCATAAATATGCACATTCCTGAAAATTCAAAGGCTGATTCACTATTCAGTCTCAGAAGCATCTGTGATTACAAACAAATGATGTTTGTTCTTAAACTCAGCCAAAGCTGAGCACAGAATGAAATTATGCTTTATAGTGAAAACACAAAAGTAAATTTCACCTACAGGGAGATGTGTGAAAGAACAGAAACACAGAATATAGAATCAAGATCATAGAATGGCTTGGGTTGGAAAGGACCTTAAGATAACCCTGTTCCAATCCCCCTGCCATGGGTAGGAGCACCTCATACTAAACCATGCCACCGAAGGCTCTATCCAACCTGGCCTTGAACACCACCAGGGATGGAGCACTCACAGATTCCCTGGGCAGCCCATTCCAGTGCCTCACCACCCTAACAGGAAAGAATTTCCTCTTATATCCAATCTAAACTTCCCCTGTTTTAGTTTAAGCCCATCATCTCTCATCCTATTGCTACAGTTCCTGCTGAAAAGTCCCTCCCCAGCATCCCTATAGGCCCCCTTCAGATACTGGAAGGCTGCTATGAGGTCTCCACACAGCCTTCTCTTCTCCAGGCTGAACAGCCCCAACTTTCTCAGCCTATCTTCATACGGGAGGTGCTCCAGTCCCCTGATCATCCTCATTGCCCTCCTCTGCACTTGTTCCCGCAGTTCCATGTCCTCTTTATATTGAGGACACCAGAACTGCACACAATACTCCAAGTGAGGTCTCACAAGAGCAGAGTACAGAGGCAGGATCACCTCCTTTGACTGGCTAGCCATGCCGCTTTTGATACAGCCCAGGATACAGTTGGCTTTTTGGGCTGCGAGCTCATGCTGAAGTCGGCTGATGTTCAGTTTCTTGTCAACCAACACCCCCAAGTCCTTCTCTGCAGGGCCGCTCTGAATCTCTTCTCTGCCTAACCTGTAGCTGTGCCTGGGATTGCTCTGACCCAGGTGTAGGACCTTGCACTTGGCATGGTTGAACTTCATGAGGTTGGCATCAGCCCACCTCACAAGCATGTCAAGGTCCCTCTGGGTGGCATCCCTTCCCTCCAGCGTATCAACCGAACCACACAGCTTGGTGTCATCGGCAAACTTGCTGAGTGTGCACTCAATCTCACTCTCCATGTCACCGACAAAAATGTTGAACAAGATCTGTCCCAACACTGATCCCTGAGGGACACCACTCATTGCTGGTCTCCAGCCAGACACTGAGCCATTGATCACAACTCTTTGCATACAGCCATCCAGCCAGTTCTTTATCCACCAACTGGTCCACCTATCAAATTGATGTCTCTCCAATTTAGAGACAAGGTTGTCTTGTGGGACTGTGTCGAATGCTTTGCACAAGTCCAGGTAGATGACATCAACTGCTCTACCCTTGTCCATCAGTTCCGTAGCCCCATCATAGAAGGCCACCAAATTGGTCAGGCAGGATTTCCCCTTAGTGAAGCCATGCTGGCTGTCACCAACCACCTTGTTGTTTTTCATGTGCCTTAGCATGTGTTCCAGGAGAATGTGCTCCAAGATTTTGCCACGCACAGAGGTAAGACTGACTGGTCTGTAATTCCCCGGGTCTTCCATTTTCCCCTTCTTGAAAATGGGGGTTATATTTCCCTTTTTCCAGTTGTCAGGAACTTCACCTGACTGCCATGATTTTTCAAATATGATGGCCAGCGGCTTAGCAACTTCATTTGCCAGCTCCTTCAGGACCCGCGGATGGATTTCATCAGGTCCCATGGACTTGTGTACTTGTACTTGTGTATATTCAGGTTGAAGGATCACCTCCTTCAACCTGCTGGACACACTCCTTTTGATGCAGCCTAGGATGTGGGTGGTTTCTGGGCTGTGAGCACACACTGAAGCTGGCTCCTGTTCATTTTCTTATCAACCAAAACCCCGAAGCCCTTTTCTGCAGGGCTGCTCTGAATCTCCTCTCTGCCCAACTTGTAGCTGTGCCTCGGAAATATATTCCTGGTTTAATACATACGTCTTCAGTTTAAAAAAAGTAGTATTTTAAAAAGTCACATTTAGAAAGATACAATTACTATGCTACATTTACAAGTTTCGGTAAGCAGCTGCTGTACTACCTCTGTACACAAATAGGCTTAAAAGAATAAACAGTAATAAAAAGCCCACACAAGTAAGTTTTTTGTTGGCTGTTGTTTTGTGAGTCTGTTTTGCCTCTGAAAAGACTATGCTGTATATGTCAGAAGAATTTCCATTTCTATCACACCCATTATAATCAGGTCTGATCTAACTGAGAATTCTCACCCTTGACCTCTTCTGTCTGATAGAAAGCCTCACTGCTCTCAGGCTAACAGAAAACTCAAACTCACTTCCTAAAACCTTATACCAGCTTTAGGCTTCTCCCTTTTCTGGAGTTCATTAGCTCTCCGTTTTTTGCCTCCAGGTCCATCACTTCGCATTACACTGAAAACTGAAAACCAGGAAACTCATAACCCATCTCCTTCTGCCACAAAGACAGTCAAACAAGTAGTCTAGCATGGCATAGCATATTTCCCCTGTCTGTCATTCACTGCTTCCTTAAATTCTTTTCTAATGTCTCCTTTGCAAAGCTACAACCTATAGTGACCCACTAATGCTGTTCTGACTAGGCCAGAATCTTTTATAACTTATAGTTTTTAACAGATTCTTGATTAGAGCTGGGAGGGGAAAGGAAGAACTTCATTAATACTGTTCTGATTTCTATCTTTATTGTTATTTCTGTTTCTATTTCTATTTCCATTTCCATTTCCGCGTTCTTTTTACTAAATAGGGTGCACAGCTGGAGAGTGTTTAAAAAGACTTGTGACCTGTGTTAAGATATTCCAAGTTTGTAATATTAAGGGGTACCTTTAAAGTTACTACTTGACTGTCATGGCAGAGTCAGCTGGGAATATCCTCAGATAAAGCTGGGGGGTATCTGTCTTGCTTTGTCCCCTATATCTTGACTTACATAAGCCAAAAGATGCCGTCAGAGATTGAAATGTTAGCAAAGAAACCCCCTTTCTAATCTGTCTAATCTGTCGCCGTTTAAACCGATCCACACAGTTCGTCCACTCACCACCCCCCCGACCCTCCCCGCTCCCAGAGGGATGGGGAGGAGAGTCAGGAGAATGTAACTCCCACGGGTTGAGATAAGAACAGCCCAGTAACTAAGGTATAACACAAATCACTGCTGCTACCACCAATAATAATAATGATAAGAGAAAATAACAAGAGAATACAATACCACCGCCAAACGAGTTCAACCCCCCCGAAGAGAGAAAGTGCCCTTCCAGGTAACTCCCAGCTACCTCCCTGGGTATGACGTGCCGTGGTATGGAATACCTCCTTGGCCAGCCTGGGTCAGGTGTCCTGTCTCTGCTTCCTCCCGGCCTCCCCTCGTCCCCAGCAGAGCATGAGACTCACAAAGTCCTTGGCCAGAACAAACATTACTTAGCAACAATTAAAAACAGTCGATGTTATCAGCTCTCTGCCCAGGCTGTAAGTCGAAACACAGAGCTTGCACCAGCTACTAAGAAGGGGCAAAACGGCTCCTGATAAACCCAGGACATAGTCTGTGAATTGGGACAGTGAATAAAGATATGGACAAAGATACAAGTTGTGGCTCACAACAAGGAATAGCAATGTCTTGAATATGGGTCTTCTGTGTTGCCTGAGAGTATCCTTAACTCTAGACTATCTGAATGCTTTTTATTGTATTTTTAATTAACTCTTGAAATACACCTCAGTTTTCTCTTTAAGCAGAATATAAGCATGCTTGAATTTTCAGATACATCTTACAGGGTGTAAAATCTACTTCATACCAACACTATGTTTATTATTGCTGAGCTATGTATACTGTAAAGGTATGAACATCAGGTCACCATTAGGAGCTGTCTCTTTACCTTTGTCATGCTAGCAAGTGCATTGTATGGCAATTACTGATTTCAAATACAGATATAACTTCTACATGTATTACATGCCCCTGTCTACTCAGGCTGCTTTTCTTAGCTATCAAATGAATTCAAGTTAAACTGATTTCAGTTTCTCAAATTATGAATTCAAGACTGAATGCATTCAAGATCAGCTAGAGCTGCAATAATAGGTGACTATATATCTGAAACCTTTGTACATGTTCCCATGACTTGCCTTGAAGCTTACTCTGTGATAGGAAGAGGTTTCTGGTCAGTTCTCATAACTCATGACCTGCTCTCAAACACACACTTATCTTCTTTCTTTTACAAAGGATGGTAAAGATATTAAATACCCCTATGCTCTATTTACAAAACATTCTATTTCCAGAAAGTTATTTATATTGTTTTACTGTTTGATTCCCTCCCAGTCCCACCCTCCCCCCGCCCCGCGCCAAAGAATGTCATACCTGTGTTCACAGAGAATAATGAATTGAGGTTCTTAGTTTTTGGTGGTAGTTTTACACTTATACAAACACATACACACATATATATTTATATTTAATATTAACACTTCTGTTGCTTCTTAGCTACATAAATTAACTTGAAGTAATAGTTCAATGTGGAAAACAGCAAAATGAACTAACCTTTCATTGTTTCTGTTTCTGCTTTCTCATTTCTCTGGGTCCCAGACTAAATCGTAAAACTTCTGAATGTCCCAATTCCATAGTGCCATTTCATCTAGAGAAAATGCTCTGAGAACAGGGGTCAGTGGAAACACAGGAATCTACTTTTTCCTTGGAAAGCCTTGAGGTGTAACGATCTTCTTGCTGACCCAGTACCTTGCTTCCACATTTGGCTGAAACTCCACTCAGCACTGTGAGACGAATCCTGAAACCACAGGTGTCAACCTCAACTCTTTACAATATTTTTTTCTTTAACTGCGATGAAAGACTCCCTTTTCGCACCTAAATTTATATTTACAACTCTTAGTATGAGAACAGTGTCACACAAAGAACATTTTTTGGAAGCTTGGTCATTGACAAAACTGATTTCTTTTTAGACAGTTTATCTGTCTACTGGAGATGATTTTTAAGTGGAAAACTGATTAAAAAAAACAAAAAAACAAAACAAGCCAGAGAATGGCTGACAATAAAAAATAATCAGCTGCAGATGAAAACAGTGATTTTATTCCCTCTGATACATTGCTTCTTGTATGAAAACATTCCAATTTTACAAGGGAAAAAAACCAACCAAACAAACCCCCAAAAAAAACCAGCCACAAAAAACCACCAAAACCTTGGGGAAAAACTACCCACATGTTATTTCTGATTAAAAAGACTGTGCACATAACATGTTTCAGAAATCCTGAAGGTTAAAGGAGTCCAGGAGGGCTGGACTTTCTTCAAGAAGGAAATCTTAAAGACTCAGGAGCAGGCCATCCCATGTGCCAAAAGGTGAGATGGTGGGGAAAAAGGCTGGCCTGGCTGAACAGAGTGCTTCATCTGGAACTCAGGATAAAATCAGAGAGTTTATGACCTTTGCAAGATGGGGCAGACAATTCAGGAGGACTACAAGGATGTCATGAGGTTATGCTGACAGAAAATTATGGCCAAAGCCCAAGTAAAACTTAATCTAGTTATAGCCATAAAAGACAATAAGAAATGTTTTTACAAATACACTAGCAACAAAAGTGGGGCTAAGAAGAATCGCATCCTTTACCGAAAAAATAAAGGGGGATACATAGTGACAAAGGATGAGGAAAAGGCTGATGTACTTAATGCCTTCATTGCCTCAGTCTTTAACAGCAATAGCAGTTGTCCGAGTAACCAGACCCCTGAGCTAGAAAACAGGGATGGGGAGCAGAATGAAGCTCCCATAATCCAAGGGGAAATAGCCAGCAACCTGCTACACCTGCTACACCACTTAGACACACACAAGTCTGTGGGGCTGGATAGGATCTGCCAAGGGTCTGACTTGTATCAGAAATTTTGTGGTTAGCAGGAATGAGGCAGTGATTAATTTTCCCCTTGTACTCGGCACTGGTGAGGCCACACCTTGAATACTGTGTTCAGATTTGGGCTCCTCAGAAGGACAATGAACCTGGTGAAGGGTCTGGAGCATAAGTCTTATGGGGAGAAGCTGAGGGAACTGGGGTGGTTTAGCCTGGAGAAAAAGGAGGCTCAGGGAGACCTTATCACTCTCTGCAACTACCTGAAAGAAGGTTGTAGTGAGCTGGGGTCCATCTCTTCTCCCAAGAACCAAGCAATAGGACAAGAGGAAAAGGCTTTAAGTTGCAGAAGCGGAGACTTAGACTGGATATTTGGAAAAATTTCTCTGTGAAAAAGGTTGTCAAGCACTGGAACAGGCTGCCCAGGGAAGTGGCGGAGTCACCATAGCTGGAGGTACTTAAAAGATGTGTAGGTGTGCTGCTTAGGGACGTGGTGGACTTGCCAGTGTTCAATGATTGGATATTATAATCTTAAGGGTCTTTTCCAACCTAAATGATGCTACAATTGTGTGATTCTCTGTTTCACGTCTGTTAGCATGCCTTGCTTCCAGAATTATTGGTATTAATATTCACAGCCCAGGATTGAGGTTTTTCAGTATCCAGTGGAAATTTAGGTTTTCACTGTTTTCAACATTGCTCTCCACTTGGATTAACACTTCTGAGTAGGTTCCTTTCCCTGCAGCTACATGCAATGAGAACTACTTCTTAGTTTATGTCACATTTTCAATTCAAAATGAAATTCCTCTTTATCAAATATAAGCCCTAGCAGAGGATGACTGACAATAATTTACTACAGGAAAAATGCAAAGAAAATTCAAAAGAAAGGCCTTTTGGCATAAAGAAATTGCTGCATGTATAGTAAGACAATGATAAAAAAAATTTATCTATCTGGAGTAAGACAATGATAAAAAAAATGTATCTGGAATATAGAGTCTGTTTTCAGTATATAATGTCGACATACTGGAAACACTGGGGGTATGTGTAAACAACTTAGCAGGCTGGCATAGGAGAAGAGAAATGCTGTTGAGATTCTTACTTTCACTTGTCTTTACACGTACAAGAAAGAATCATGGCATAGCACAGCTGGCACTGGTGCTAGCATAAGCAATGTAACACAAGACCACTAGAGCTGAGGCTGCCTTTCCTATTCTTCAGAATCTGTCTCCTGGGCCTTAGTAAGCTGTGGACCCTGGTGCAATTACACTTGATAAGTTTGCCCTGCTTATGTATATCTTTGATCTTTATATAAACAGTCCCTGGACACTTGTTGAGTAGTACTTTGATCCATGAATAAAATCACTCAAAAGGTTCTAGTGCAGCAAGGTAGGGCTCAAAATTTATAAAAGTAAAATCTTGACATAAACTCTTTTCACAAACATATGTTCCTTTGGGACAACAGTCAAGCCTTGATTGTTGTTTTTCTGGAAATCTGTTTTGAGTTAGAATAGAATTGAAATAGCAACTGTAATGGAACAAAAGGAGAGGAAGAACAATACAGTTCATTTTCCAAGTAAAAATATTACAGACAAACAATGAACTAATTTTGCACAGAATCCTTGCCCTTTCATTTCTTTACCTAATTATTTGCTTTAAAGACACCTGGCTTTGAACTAATCTAATATCAAAAGGACCATCATCTTGCAAATAATTTCTAATATGTTGTATGCTTTTGAGAACAGGGGGAGGTTAAGTGGAAGATGCCTCAATCTGAATTCTGCATATGCTATAAAATATGGTCTAAATTAATGTAATGCAATTCAGAATAGTAGAGATCTTCCCAGTATCTTCTGTTGATGCTATACTTTCCTTTTTAACTCCTTTAAGAATATTCACACAATGAAAATGAGATGTTTTTAAACTTCCAAATGCAAGCAGTTTCTTATGGGCTTTCTCATTTTACAGGCTAGGTGACATAGCTGTGTTAAACAAAGGCTGTAAATGCATATCTAATTCTAGATTAAGTGTAGCAGAGTCCAGAAGGAACGTGGATTTTGTACAATAATATGATTTTAATCTCATGCTTCACCTATAAGAACAGATAACTTTGGATAAAAGTAATGTAAATGTTATAGAAAAAGTGTGAAAGTTAGTGGGAAAGTACTGGTAAAAGATTATACCTTTTTTGTTTGTTTTGTTTCATAGTGGTGCCTTATTTTTTCACAAGTTTTTTGTTAATGGTGAGCTAGCCACAAGAGTCATGAGTTCTGAATGCTTGTTTCCCTTTATATTAGGATACAGTATATATATTTTCCTATATTTGCTCAAAAATTGCTCTCATAAAACAAGGCTCAAAGAAGACCAGAAGTGATTGTCATTAACATTCTATACTCAGAAAAGTTTTTCAAAGTTACCAGATTAATTAGTTATTTCTTCGTTTCTCCGGCATTTGATTATGCTTCTACTTATCATTTCACAAATGCATTTTAAATGAATCTAATGTAAATGGAGGTGCTGCTTAAGAACCTCTCTGTCTCTTTCACTACTTAAAAGCCTTTCACTACTTAAACCAGACTTTTAGCAATATGTTGGGTATTTAAGTTTAGTTTGTAGCGAATGCATTATGGAAAAAGAAATACCATCCATTTTCAGGATACAAAATATATTTGGGTATTGTTAAAAGAAGGCTGAGAAAGTTGGGTGGGGTTGCTTAGACTGGAGAAAAGGAAGCTGTGTGACCTCATAGCAGCCTTCCGGTATCAAGGGAGACTTACAAGGATGCCAGAGAGGGACTCTTCATCAAGGACTGAGGTGATTGGACAAGAGTTAATGGGTTTAAACTAAACAGGAGAAGTTCAGGTTAGATATAAGGAAGAAGTTCTTCATTGTGAGAGCGGTGAGGCACTGAGACAGGCTGCCCAAGGTAGCTGTGGCTGCCCCATCCGTGGCAATGTTCAAAGCTGGGCTGGGTAGGGCTTGGTGCAACCTGCTCTACTGGGAGGTGTCCCTGCCCATGGCAGTAGGGTTGGAACTAGGTGACCTTAAGGTCCTTTCCAACCCAAAACCAGTCTATGATTCTATGATTTTAAAGTTCTCTTTGGTCTCCCACATTCAATATTTTTCTCATCTTGTGCTATGAACAAATTTTCCTTCATTCAAAATTATATTAATTCTTTGGTTTTAGTTTTAAAAGTTAGTCTTGTTTCTACCTAGTCAGTCGTTTCTGACAGAGAGCTAACCTCCCACCTCATGTGAAATGTCATGTTATTTCACCAAACAAGTAAATTGCATGCAGGTATTACAAGAATTCCTACAATGCAGAAAAATATTAGCAGACCTTATTAAACTTAAAGAAGTAGCAAAGAGTTCAAGCCTTCTGAATTCTGTCAGATTTTCAAAATGTCTTGTGCAATGTTTAAGATATATAGAAATTTATTTGTAGTCAAATACACTTAAATCGTATCAGTCAAATGACAATTTGATGAAATTACTACGTGTCACAAAGAAATGTTTTCTACTAATGTCATAAAAATGGTTTGCTGAATGAGTATATTAAAGAGCTGCCACTTGAACCACAGCAGAACTAGAAGTTTGAGAATCAAATAGCTAAGAATAACACTGCTCCATTTTCAACATACTAAAAGCTTTTTACTCAGTGGGAAACTAAGTTATTAGAAAGGGCAGTCTAAAAATGTACTGCTAGGAGATTTGGGAGTAGTAGTCCTTGAAGTGAAGATTTAGTATTGTAGATTTTACAATTTATCCATTTTTGGTGGTTGTGATGTATGAGTCACAGGGGTAATAAACTTCAAATAGGTTGAAGTAAAGTTAAGTACTTCCCAGTATCTTCTATTAATTATCTCTGGAATAGAAAAGAAATTAATGCAGAGACATAAGCTCATCTTGGAACAAAAGGGGAATACATTCTTATTGTGATTGTTCTACTGAGCCTTTTTCAGAGAAGGCTGAGTGATCAAGAAATATTTAATGTCTATAGATTACTTAAAATACTTCAAATTTTTGTCATTTTTTAATTTAAATGAGGAATGTAATAAAAAATGAAGGATGGCAGACCAAGAATACCGTAAACAGAACTATTGAAAGCCCTGTGCTCTTCTCTAGGCAAAACCTGCAGGTCAGTCCTAGCTAGCAGACTTACCCACAGGAGTTGTTTCAAGACTGTTTTGTGCTTTTTGTTCTTTTAAACACAGAGTTCTTTTGAGAAGACCGTAAAGTGAAAGAAAATTTGTCATGTATATGATGGCTCTATGATTTAGCAGGCAGTTGATATGCCATTGCTCAAGGATATGTCTAAACCTTTCTCTTGGCTGTTCCAAAGCTAGCTGACCAAGATGATCTGTGTTTACAGTTTGATATGGAAAAGAAAAAACAAACTCTCCACTCCCCACACATCCAAACATACTTCTTAACTCTTCAAGTCAAAGACTGATTTCTTCATTTCCCAATGATTTGGTACTCTGAAGATTGCCAGCACAAGCAGAGGATTCTTTCCCTAAAGAAAGAAAGAGTTTTCTATGTGGACAGCACAAGGAACAGATTAAAAATTCAAGGGAGTAACTGCTGACATCAGGTGACTTGATAGATGGAAACAAAGCCATATTCAATTTTACAGGCCTCAAATACCTCCAAGTGCAACATTCACATTTAGGTGAACCGAAAACAACCACCGAAAATTTAATTCTCATGAAAAAAAAAAAAAAAAAAAGGTGATTGTTTACACAAGTGTTGCCCGTGAGTACTTAAGGTCAGCTCAAAGTCTGGCTTTGTAGCTTCTTATTCTTTAACTCATCAGCTTAGCTAAACATCCATACCTGCACCCCTTTGATCATTTCATACTTGGACACTCTCTTACACGTTAACTTTCATCTAAAGCTTACAGCTTCTTGGCAATAATAGCACTGTTTACTTGAACCTTGCACAGGCTTCAAGAACAGATGATAAGACAGCATGTTTTTATATTTTCTTTCCTTGGAAACAGTAAAATCCTTTTCTTTTTGCACACTGTATGAGGATCCTGTATTAGGATTCTCATGTTAATATCCTTCATATAGTAGCAAGAATCAATGCATTTAGTAAGCAAACATACAAAGGAAAACTGACACCACTGTTCTTTTCTCACCTCTGGAGAAAACACCAAGCATGACACTGGTTTTGCAGCTAGAAAATGTCTTTGATGAGTATTAATTATAGACAAAAATAATCAATCCACTATTTCAGGTTCTGTGTGTGTACTACATATTTTAAATATTATCCAAGCTTGCCATAAAATGAATACAATAAGTTTTAATCTATTTCAGTGAAAGCAGAGATATTTCTTAAACTAGTTCCTTGAATGAATCCTAGATTGAGCAGTTAAAGTAGAAATGTCCATTTCTAAGGTTTGCAAAACTATTTTTGCTCATGCTTTTTTCCCCAACAACTCCAATCTGAATGTCAGTCTGAAACCTTATATGAATACCATCAACACAACATACTCTGTAATTTCATACAGAGTTAAGGTTCAACTAAGTATGCAGTCTAGTTTGCACTCCTGTTGCATTTTCTAGATCAGTCTTCCACATCCATAGGTGATTATCAGCATCATCTCTATAGATAATCTTGTCACATGATGACTGTGTCAGAAGATAATCTTTTTAGGGGATAATCTTACCACAGGATCATCTTGTTTCAAGATAATTACATTACAAGACTCTAAGCATCTATTCCTCCCAAGAGTGTGGCACATTTTCAGAAGCAGTAATATATACTCTTAAGTTCAAAAGACATACTAAGCTACATATATGATACTATTCATCACAGCAGTGGAAACCAATGTAGGGTGTTTCTATGTCTCTGCAAAACATCTTATGCAAAAGTGCTTATGAAAGAGAGCTCTCAACGAATATGTTTGATAGTATACTATATTACAGAGAAATAGTTTTCTCTCATTATAGATTTTAGTACTTAGCATTAAAAGGTTTTAGATGAGAGTCCACTGCATTAGCAGTTTCTACCACTTAATATTGCACAAGACTGTAACAAATCATAAGCCTCACAGCATTGTTCTTAAGCAAGAATAGAGAATCCTGCATTTTTAGGGCTGGATTAAGACTCAAATAATGCACCACTAATCGCTCACAGTGAATCCTACAAAAGCTTCTTCAGATGTAATAAAGATCTAGTAATTTTCAATGTCTTTATCAGTCTGTCAGACTGTCACAGCTAATGAAACAGCAGTAGTGATGGAATTAGAATTTAGGAATTTTGATCCTAAGGCCCTGTCCATTTTGATACACTCCAAAGCACAGAGCCAACAAGATCATACTAGAAACATTCCTTTTTCTAGACAAAGCCTTATTAATTTAGCATTCTTTCCTGACTCTGGACATGTCACTGCTGTTCTTACTATACATTCCATATGCTCACTGTCCATTCATTTATCAAGAGTTATCATAGGACCATAGAATGGTTTGGGTCGGAAGGGACCTTAAAGATTACCTAGTTAGAAACCCCTAGCTACTTGGAAAAAAACACTGAGAATAGCTTTTTTTCCTTCTACTTTGACAATGAGACTTTACATGAGTTAACAGCTAATTTGTGGAACAAGTACAACAGAGTTAGAAATGGCAGTATTCATTTGTATTAAAACAAAATGATCCTACTCAAAAGCTACATGTTCAGATTACACAGCATTACTTTGCAAGTATCTACCAAAATCAATTGGAATTATGACACCACTCTGTTAATCCCATCTGTATTTGCTGAGATGTTGTTATTCTGGCAAGTTGTTCAGTATTAGTTCCCTCTTACTAGGCAAAAATGTCAGATATCAAATGTGCACCTTCACATCGGCCCTGAGCCTAGCTTTTAACTTTTTTTTTTCTGTTTTTCTAGTTTCATTTAGCAACACTGTATTGACTGCACTTACATTTATGTTCATGTGTGCTTTGAAAATCAGTCTTATCCTTCTTTTTTTTGTAAACAGCTTTCTGTTTCCTAACTTTTACTTCCACTAGCCAGAAGCATGCATGTTGTGGTGTGCTTTTACTAATGGATACTCTCAGTTTCTACCACAACTTTCACCTGTTCTATGCCAGCTACCTACTTTCAATTTATTGAAGTATTCTTTATTCTTTTTCCTCCTGACACTCATGACCCTATTTGAGCTACCACAAAAAGGAGCAAGATTGTCTAATACCCGTGAATCACCTCAAGCTGATATTTTCAGGGAGTACAATGTTTAAAATCTCAACTGGCAATACTCAGCCTTCACAATTCACAATATGTTTCTTCTGTCTCTCTCCTGACATAGAGAAAACACCATTTTACTATACCACCAGTTTTCATAACTGATATAATGAAGTGTCATGTATTACACAGTACACTTCTGTACAATATCATAACATTTTATCAAAACTTCCAACTTTTATTCTGTCACCCCAAACAGGTTTTAAAATTAATCTGGGAAAAACCAAAAACCAGTACCACCTGTATCTTATACTATTGTAATCAGAAATCTTAAAGGTACTAATGACTCTGCTGGACAGTCTCCTTTTTTGTCATGCTCCCTTTCAGACAGATAGGTTTCCACAGGTATCTGTTCCCTGTTTTCATGCTACGATACTTTTTTCTCATTAGTCAAAATTCCCTTTCATGCATCTGTGAGTGCTATATTAGATTACAGGTAATTCCTAGGGGTATTCCTACTAGTAACAAGAGACAGTATTGGCTAATTTTCCGTAGGCCAATAGTAATGCATAACTTATATTTACATGAAATGAAACACACTTATATTTCAGTTCACACTTTTGTATGTTGTTCCTGTATGTACACAGCTGAAAATGCTTCTGATGAGAACATATTTTCTCTAAGGAAAAAAAAAAAGATTTTTCTGATGTTGTCAGGTATGGCCTGAGTGCTTTCAAATTATACCCCTTCAATATGAAAGCAGGAGCTCTGCAATCGCATTTCTTTAGTAGAAAAATATAATATTAATGAATTTCCTACGGCTTTACTGTCTTTTCCAAACTTAACCCAGAGTTCATTCTGCATGCTTTGCCAGTTTCTATGTATGTTAACCAATTTAAATAAGAGGTCATGAAAGGCAGGAAATATTAATAGTGGGAAATATTAGAAGTTTGTTATGACAACTCGTGACACACTGAACACCTGAAGAATTAAAGTGTTAAAACTCATGGTACTTGGAGCTATTTAGCAACTTTCAAGATCTACAACTCTTCTTTACAGAATCTTGAAGGGTTTATTAATTAAGTAGATTCATAGAATTTCTTTGATCACATCTTTTACAATAAAGCTTTTGCAAAGCATGCATCCTAATTGTTTATTTACACAATATTAATATTCAGGCAGAAGGATCATGGAAGCACAGTTAATTAAATATAAATTAATGTGGTGGAATATTTAATTATCTATTCTACACCTCACAACTAATGATTATGTAAATGCCTTGCATTTAATCTTGTTCCCAGGAAATTAACTTAATGGCCTTCAACAAATGAACATTTTGTATGCATTGCAGGACATTTTATCTAAATTTTAACAGTGTGGAATTAGTTTCAGATAATAACATGATTACACAATTTAAAATGTAAATACATACAATACTTTTGTTTTCTTGATTTTACTTTGGAATTTAAAGTGGAATGTGAAACTATTTATATGACTGTAGCTCTAAAGTTCTGTGGCCTATGTGTTTACCAACATCTATTTTTTCAATTTTGCTTTCAGCATATTTGCAAAGCTCTCTTTTACACAGACACACAGACTGCTCCTAGACTGGAATATTGGCATGCTGGCTTTACCAGCTACATAACAAGAGAGATACAAAAGCTACATGAAAATAACTTAATCCTGCTAAACTAGGCAAACCCAGGTCCAGTAATGATTACTGGAAGTTATTCATTGCAGAGGTTTTGCTCTGCTGACTGTAGAAAAATTTGTACCTTCCTGTAAATAAGGAGAGTATTTAAGTATGTTTCCAGTAGGTAGTTAAAGCAGTATTAGCGTAGAAAATCATCCATAAAAGAAACCACTTTAATAGTTACACATAGAAAATGTGAGCAGTGCAAGGCAGTCTTTTCATCCTCCAATTTTTTAACTTTTAAATATTAGGCACTGCTGCATGCTTTAGCCTTGGAATCCAGAATAATTTTGACTGATCTAGAATGAGATTTTGTAATTACAACAACTGATCATAACCATCGCTGAAGTACATACTGCATATACATTTAATGCGCTTGAGAAAAAAAAATTTCTTGTGACTTAACCAATATAACTAATATGCACTCACTCCAATTTAAGATTAATTTGCAAGAGCTAAGCTTATAAAATGGACAAGAGAGTTATTTGGGTCTTATGCGCAATCAGAAATGTACTGATGATTAATACTTATTTGTCTCTAGGCCTAGAGGTACCTGTGCAGACTGTCAAACACTGCTTATTCCTATTATTCACTCTTTTTCTTTTGCAGAGCAATTACAGCCAGCAAAAGCTGAAGTCACATTCAAAGTCAGTGGAAGGCAATGGGAAATGATCTGAAATCAAAACAAATGAATAACAATGAGACCTCATGTTACATTTTATAGCTTCAGAACATTTTACATATTTTACAAAAGCAATACAACATTAAGTTATACAGCTGGGTAAATTTACAAAATAGTGGTACAAGGATTTTAGGAAAAAAAAAAAAATATCCAAAGAAGAGTTTCAGCCAAAAATATAAAATCAAAGATTTCAAAGCTTATGTCGTTTTGATATTATTTAAGAAGCACTTCATTTGTGAAATAAGGAAGAGCAAGAAGGCTTAAGAAGATAGAATCTCTGTTTCATTTATAAAGAATGAGAGAAAAAGAAATCCCTAGCTCTGACCAGGTACGTTCGTATGAATTATACATTTGCTTATCCATAGTTCTACATTTGTTAATTATCAATGTAATTTCACTCACAAAAAAGTGCAGGGAAATTTTACAGGAAAAAAAAATCTTTACCCATCCTGAGTTCAAGGAGAATAGATTCCAATTTTAAGAGATTCATCTTAAAAAAACAGTAATAGGATGCTCCATTTTAAAAAAGAAATTCTACCCAAAGTCTTTTGTTCTGGATTTCTAACTTGGGATTTATATGTTCAGTAAGTCTTTGGGATTGCCTTCATGGTATGTCTGAGAAGACTAATTTGGCAGCCCATACTTTACTTCAGAATGAAGTCTCACAAGGTCAGGAGTAGCAGAACTGACATATGATAAATAAAAATGTACTTCTAAATGGAACCTGGTAGCAGTTGCCTTCATTACATTGCAACATAGAGGCAAAGAGCAGCCATTATAGTACCACAAAATACACCTGAAAATGTAGAATGAGTGAAATTTAGCAGTATTTGGAGGGACATACACCACAGAGTTTCACCTAGCCAGCCCATTCACATACTGAAGATAGCTAAAGGTATCTTGTCCTGGGTTCAGCAGTAGCAGTCATTTTGTCTCCTTCTTAGTAGCTAGTGCAGTGCTATGTTTTCATTTTTTGGCCTGGGAAAAAAAATGACTGCTACTGCCGCACAGCCTCCCTGCACCCAGCACTCAGACCGGTATCAACCCTTCGGAGGGCTGGAGCCCTCCTGGTGTGCCCAACCACAAAAAATGACTGCTACTGCTGCAGTGCCAGCCCTGACCCATCACAGCTTGGGGTGCCCGAGTGCCATGGAAGGGGCAGGTGCCAGCTCTGGGGAGCTGTGGGGCACAGAGCCTGGAGGAGGCCACGTGTGGCTTCAGGCATCACTTGGGAAAAGCCGCCAGCGATAATGAAGGGAATAGTTTGTGCTTGGGCACGTGAGAGATGAGAATGCGTGCGAATGGGTCAGGGAGGCCTTGGCGCCCAACGTGGGGCCCAAGGGTTGATACCGGTGTGAGTGCTGGGTGCAGGGAGGATGTGCAGCAGTAGCAGTCATTTTTTCTCCTTCTTAGTAGCTAGTGCAGGCACTGAAATAATTATGCAGGTGATCCTGAAAAAGTGCCAATAAAACCTTTATCTCAAAAAGAAAAAAAAAAATGGTACTAAAATTCTTTTACAGAATTCTATATAACCTGGGTAAAATATTTCTTTTGTAAAATAAGATAAAGGTTTTATTGGCACTTTTTCAGGATCACCTGCATAATTATTTCAGTGCCTGCACTAGCTACTAAGAAGGAGAAAAAAATGACTGCTACTGCTGAACCCAGGACATATCTTCATGGTCCTTCTATATTTTCTTCATGATTCTGGAACCTGCTGCTTTATTTCTCACTTTCATGTGTATAACTTTAAGGTCCCTTGAGAGCACAAGGAAAGGAAGCAAAAGAAGAAAAGGAAACAAAAAAAAAATAAAATTAAAAGGAAAGAACTATAATTACCTACAAGTATACAGCTATGTAACATGTAAGAAACTTGATAACTCTGCACAAATATCTGCACAAGTTCTTTGAACTCTAAGACACATTGTATACACATTCTTGGATGTTCAAGGTATCTTTCCAATTATTAAAGAACACTACCTGCTAAAACCTTTTGTGCTTTAGATTCCTAAGTACATATTCATTATCATTCACTCATCAGAACTGTCATCCAAAAATTTGTTGAATAATTACAGTGAATACACCAATAAAAGTGAGTTTATAAAATTATAATTAATTATTTGACATTGCACTCTTTGTTTAGTGTGATCTTTTACAGTCATCTTCTGCAGGGCTATCTTCATATCTCTCAAATGTCTTTTTTGCCAGCCAAAGGAAATGAGTGTTGTTACACTTGGTATGTAAAGTTCAGAATATGACATGGGGGGTTTGTATCTCTCATTTATCTTGCTGGTTACTACCTAATTCATCTACCTTTCACTGCATAAACTCCTGTGGTTAATGTTTCTTTTCCTGTTTCTTTTTGTTTTAATTGTCTGTTATTAACATTTAGCTTATTCTTTTTGAGAGTGAGATGCAGGCAAACCAGGGATTTAAGGCTCCAAAGAGAAGGAAAATTCTTGAAGGAGCTTAGCATATTGAGCAGCAGCTGATTACACTCAATAATTACACAGAATACTCAATACCTTCTAGGATCAATTAGTTGAGAAAGAAGGTGTATGACAGAGAGTGGAAATAGTCATTGTTGCATATTATTTCAAAAAGCCTAATTCAACTCTCATTTAAGTCGATGTGAGATTTTCCACTAAGTTTAATGGAAGACAGAGAAAACTCTTAACATTTCACACCCTTAAAAATTATGCCAGTTAAACATCAGCTTATCCAAAACTACAAGAAACAAAGCCAAATGAGGTTTCCAAAAACTACCCTGTAGTCTAACACTTGTCTCTGACAGCAGTGTGTTAACAGCAGACTATACTGAGTGAGGAGTTCAGAGCTGGAAATAAAGGAGTTGATCTAAAACTTGAAGCAGTATATTTTAACACAGCTCTGTATACAGCAATAGGATTTTACATTGATATATCGGCACCTTTACCATGTGCAGAAACCAAAAGCACAACCAAAGAATATAAGCCTCTATGTTCCATAGAATACACATTAAACTGTAGCTGAATCATAATTCCGAAATTGAAACAGGCTTTATAAACTTTCCGTGTCTCTAGCTATTAGACTAACACATTCTTCAGACCACCCATTTAAGTTTAACATTCCTTTCCTCTTCCTTCTTCCTTCATCTCTGCTGTCTTCCGCTAAAAAATCTTCTTGATCTCTTTTCCCAGACCTTCACTCTGCCCTTCTTTTTATACTTATTCAGTGGGAAAAAACTGAGAACTAAGAAAGTAGCAGCAGCTATAAAGTTTTTTGGGAAGGTATGTGGAGATGGAGTTCTCAGGGTAGAGTGCTGGGAGTTAATTAAGGCTCTGAGGCCCCTTTCCTGCTGCCAAGCTCCCTCTGAATTGAGATGACTCTTTGCATTAATACATTTAGGAGAAATTAATTTCGTCTAACTAAGAGGACATAAGAGAATGATCCAGTTACCATCATATGTGGTTATCTTTGACATCAGACCAAATTGATCTGGCTATTTTCAGTTAAATCATCTAAGGACAGACTTCAGCATCAAATCAGAACTCACACTGTGACATCCACACTGAGACACATTAATAGCTCTACCTTTAGGTAGAGTGGGCACTTTTCTTCCTTTGAACTAACATAGGTTTATATTCTGTCATCTCTCCAGGTTACCATACTTATAGCCGGGGCTCTCCCTTCTTGGCATCAAATATCTACAGAAACCAGATTAAATAGGATTTAGCCCAGAATCACCAGCATCACCTCTTCAGATAGGTAGGCTTCACAGTCATAAAATAGCAACTACTCCTTGGATTAGGGCAGCACATTCTTGAGCCCATGTAAAATTAAACCATACATTGCACGGCTCTAATTTTCAGTGACTGTCAGACAACTGTTTACATTTATAGGTGTGATGACATTTAAGATGTCCTGTAAAGACTTTTACACTGATTTGGACAGAACAGCTCCCAATTTAAATAAAAACCCTAAGCATATGAAAAATCATTAGAACATGTCCCCACGTAATATTCAGATAGGATACAAACGTAATTCTGTATTACCTATAGCCTTTTGCATTTTTGGACATAAGATGAAACCCAGACTTTTCAAAAGTGTTCAGCTTTTGTGTGACTCTAGTCCTGTTGAAGACATTGGTAAATACCAAGAGATTTTCAAAGCAGCAGAATTAGGTCAGTGCTGAGCACTTTTGAAAATCTCTATTATATCAGTAGCTCAGCCTCTACATAGAATCTCAGGAACTCAGTATCAGCTTTCAAAGCTGAAGTCCTTTCTATCCCTGGTGGCTTTTTTTTTACTGTTTAGGAAAGGGTTGTATAAAGAAACGACTGCTGAAGTGGAAAAAAATTAGTTCAGTACTTGTGCACTTTTTCTGTCACTGGGTTTCCCTTTTCATTTCTTTATTAGTTGGGAAATAATTGTAATACTTCAGCAGTCAGAGAGTTCACTTTATTAACAGTTCAAACATAATGTGAAGCCAATGCATTTAATGTTAGTCATTAACCTCCTGTAAATTTAAGTTGCATTTTGCTCATTTAATTAGGTAAACTACATTGTTTTTCTCTTACTGGTGTCTCTTTAATATGAAAGCAATAAAAGCACCATAGGGTACACTGTACTTTAAAAAATGCATTAGAGTATATATTTTCCTATGAATTCAAAATTGTTTAGAAACATTTTTCACCTTCACCATTCTTACTCAAGATTTCTTCACTATAAAGTATGTGATCCCTAATGCAACCTTTTCAAAAAGTGACTATACCCAATCTGTAACTAATTAATTATCAACATAACCTGTTCTAGTGACAGTTATTATTTAACAAAGCTTTATAATGCAAATCATGGCATTTACATTTCTATTCAAGTGATGTCTACATTTAAAATCTCACATAGGTTATTGCCTTAGAATCAATTCATGACATTCTCTTTTTTTTTTTTTTCACCTTCTACTCTCTCCTTTACAGTTCCCATTTTCTTTTGAAATAGAACAAAACACTGTTAATTTGGCTAAAGAAATTCTCGTCTTCATGGCATTTTCCTCCGTTTAGTCTCAGTACAGACTGACTAGATCAAGCTATTGAATGTAAAGCTAGAGAGCATTTCACTATACATGAAATGAAGTAAGATCATGCTGGGACAGTCACCTTCAACATCATGCATTCAGTCTAAATTTACAGTAATAGACTCATACTCAGAGAATGCTTGCTGTGTTTGTTTGCAAACTAGTATGCAGTACTTACAAGTCTGTGGTTTTATTGACATATTCCTTTCCTTTCCTGTGGTTTTTAATTGAAACCCCCACTGCTCAGCGTAGCTCCTGGAAGTCAGAGAACAGAAGTTTTGTGTTTAGTTTAGCATTTAGACAAGATGAACACATGCAGTAGAGTTCTGCTGGTTGATTATGAAATACATAGTTCAAGGTTGATGGGGGTTTTGTTTTGATTAATAAGACTCATGTATGGAATTGGCACTATGAAATTAAATGAATGATGAAGAAAATGTCTTAATGTGAAGATTAGCATGTGAATAAAACAGCTATTTTAATATTACTGAGTTAGTTAGAAAAATATCTGCAAGAAGGTATTTGCTTCCTGCTGCTGCATACACACTGCTGACTGCAGGTCTGTCCTGAGTATTCACAGCCCTTTGAGCTATGATGTATTAGCATGCTTGGTCAGCCAAGGCTAAGTTGTCATTCTGGTGGCTATCTGGTTGAGCTAAGAGTGAGCCAGGAGTAGTCCTGTGTATCATAAGTATGATTCGTTTAAAATCATACAGTGTTATTCACCAACATTGACATAATACTGCTTATTAAGAGAGTAATAAAATGCAGACACAAAACTAACGTGAACTGATAAATAAAAGAAATGTGAAATGAAAATTGCATTTCTAGGGCTAGACATATCCACCTGAGCTGGAATTCTGATTACTTGTGTCTTTGTCTTATGACAGGAGTCAAAAAACATTGAAAGCATTGTTTACCAGTACAGCTTTTATTAAAAAAAAAAAAAAAAAAAAAAGTGTAAAGCATATATTATTATTGTCTTGCTGTAGAAGCAATTAACTCCTTCTGTTGCTATTATATATACAGCTTCACTTATGATTCTAACAACGTCAACCTTGATAAGCTTTAGTGAGTTTCTTAGTGCTCTGAATAATTAAACCAATGACTCTGTGACTTATATGGTGATCAAGACTACCTCTTTCTATCCATTCAGTAGACTACCTGGTCCTGAGCTAAAATATGTCTCATTTCTTCTTATGATTAAATGAAAGGATTTGCTTCATTGTATTCAAATATGGATTCAACCCACTTGCTTTGGATGCAGATGGGAAACAGACACTTTCAAGTGCTCCTCCTGTTGCATTAGCACCCTTCAACCAAGTAGCCAACAGAGTCTTTGCAGCACAGAAGTTTTACATGAAAAAAAAACAACAGCCAACAGCATTTGTCAAATAAATGTCTGTTAGCGAATAGCATAAAAAAGCCCATGTTCCTCAGTTGTAAATAAGAGAACACAGAAGTGTGAAAAGAACTCTGCTAAAGAAACAATGAAATATTAATAAACTTGTATAGGGAGCTTTGCTGGATGAGGAATTAAACAAATAGTCACTTCCTTTCTTTATCCTCCCACAGGACCATGCCTATGTAATGTGATATTCACCTGAGGTAAGAAATACACACCAGAAAAGATGTATGACAAACAATTCATTTCAGAGTCCAGTTCATGCCAAAGACCACTCCACAATAAAGTGATAGTGAAATACCTCCTATTTGATGTGTAAGTAGACTGCAAATCATGTCTAATCATGTCTTCCCTGTGCTGATAGACCTTAACATTTCTTTCTTTTCTGCTCATAGTTTAAATCATAACTGAAAGACTGACATGAGCAGACATGTCCAGAAATAAGTGATTATATTAAAATTGTCAAAAGATTAGCCAAATATCTGGACTTCTTAACAAGCATATTGGTAAATTACTGATTTTTAATATATTTATTGCATATGTGCTGTAGTGTGCATAGGTACACTGAATCCTTTTCCTGAGCCAAGTATTGAAATATCTGAAAAGTCATTATGATTCTTTGGTAAAATACATCTTTCTTAAGAGAACTGGTCACTGAAGCCTGAAGGGTTAGGCCCGCTGTTCACTTCTTACTGGTAAATAGTAACTTCTCAAAAGAGATCACAAAGATAAGAAGGTTACTTTTGGTTTTCTACATATCAAGGCTGGAATATGTAAAATTACTATCTTGTTTGAAGCTCTTTCAAACTGGTGATAATCTACAAGTTTTACCAGTGAGATGCCAGAATATGTAAGAATTTCAAATATCCCTGTCAATGTTGTTCATTATGCAAGAAACAACTATTATTAAATGACACTGTAAGACAGTGTGCCACTCCTTTGAGGGATAAGTAGGAAACAGTTGCCAGGAGTCCATTGAAATTCCAGTGTGCGAGGAACTGCCAGCTGGCTGCCCACAACAAAATAAGTCAAAAAAGTTGTATTTTCTGACTATCACTATAAGAGCAGCCATTTGGCTTAAGCCCATTCAAAACCAAATGTCCAGTTTAGATCCATTTCCCATATGCCCGTTGAAGGGTTAACTCATGCAAAAGCTAAAACAACTATTAGGTTATTGTGGCAGCAACAAACTTCTTCAACTGCAGAGTAGCAGGAGTAAAATCTCTTATTGAAAAGCAAATAGGCACCTAGTAGGCAGGTATGTACTGGCCAATAGGATCTGAAAGAGGGTAAATGGAATAAAGAACCATTTTTCAGACTCCAGTGCTGGCGTTCTGGTGCATTTCCTGTACTGTTGCTCAATTACACAGACAAAAGCTTATTGTTAGCTACATACTGTCCCAATTAACCCATATCTGTTTTAAAGGCATAATTTTTCCACTTTGTTTTCCATTACATCCGCAATCAGTTTGTAACAGGGGAGTTAAGATCATCCTCCTTCAAATGAGCTTTCAGTAGGGAGCAATGGGTAAAATATCTGAACCCAGAGACTCTTGGCTGACAAGGCACCATAAGTTAGCATGGCAGATGTGCTCTATGCCACATATTCAGGAATGTCAAGAGTTACCTCACCACCTGCAGTTACGGGGCATCGATTTCTTAGCCTTTGAAACACTAAAGGCTTTCTGTCTTCAATTCTGGTAGTGTAACTTGCAGCTCCGTAATCTTTCAAGTGTGTGGCAGTGTTTTCCCAGAGACTCCTTGGGAGTATTTTTGTCTTCTGATTCTTGTACTTGCACTATTATTCTCATGGCCTTGCACCTGCAAACCCCAGTACTGATATTACTGCAAGTTCTCACAGGAAGTTGTCGCTGACATGAAAGTCACATTTTCTCTCCCCTCCATTGTAGCTTTTGGTTTATTTTAAGTGACCCAATAATGCATATGCATGACTCGTAACAACCTATCACCACACAACATATACCCCTGGCCACAGTGTTCTCCAGCCAGACTAACAGCATCATGAACAGGAACGACCAGTAAGGAGTTTACATGGCTCCTGGCAAAAAAACATATAGTCACTATAGGAAAACTGTCACAGTGGGACTGTCACTACACAGGGAGATGTCCAGGGAAGCATGTTTGTTTGGCAAGTCCATTGCTTCTTCTTTGTACCAGATAGAGAGGGTTTTTAATTTTCTTTTCCACTTTCTCTCATCCTGTTTTTATTTTTTTCCCAAATTTAACTTTCATTTTTGGAGTCCATGTACACCATTAGCTACAGCCCACACCAGTAAATCTTTGTGCATCTTATCCTGTATCAACATCCTTTCTACAACAAGACTTTGAGGTGGTACTGCTAGCTTTAAATGGGATGAGAGAAATTTGGATTTGAGACATTATACAGAAAAGGAGGCCAGCGTCAAGGCAGGAAAAAAGAAGGATCTTCCGTGAACTTTCACTACAGAGAGCATCAACTTTTACTTATGGATTTGAAAATACTTTACTGTCAGGAAAATATACCACCTTGACTTTGAGCTTTATTTAAACATCAGTTGTAGAGTGCTTCTGAGCTGCAGGAAATGAGAGGAAATCTCATCTATAAATGTCTTCATATTAAATTGTTATTGATACAGCAATGGAGGTTGATACTTCAATGAGGAAAAGGGGATAATGCAAGCCGAGTTCTGGCCATACCTAGAACATGCTGGCTTCACAGCTGGCAGAAAACTACAGCGAGAAAGAATTTCATAAACACAGAGAGGTAGCTGTGTGTTCGAAAAGGTAGAAATATAGCCCTGGATTAAGATGTTTTCCATCTTTTAATTGAAGTTTGAGTGAAGAAATTTAACCCATGATTCATGACTCATACTTTGGCATTAGCTCAAATCAGCTTTTTGAAAATAAATGACAGCTTAATAAATAACTGATGAAAAACTTTAGGCTTGTGTTTACTCTTATTGTTCTGTAATGATGGTTTCACCCTTCCTGTTTATTTATGATAATTTAAATGTTCTACCTGCCTGCTCTATAGTGCACTTATTATGTTGTCTCATTATTGTGAAAAAGATCCCTACAAGAAAAAACAAAACAAAAAACAAAAAAAAAAAAACAAAACAAAACAAAACAAAAAACCACAAACCAAACCCAAAAAACTTCCAAAAAAAAAACCCCAACAGTATTTAAGTCAAAATACAAACTAGGATAAAAATATCTATGCTGATGACCTACATTGAAGGGGATATTATGTTTCCTTCTCCTATATGTTAACAGGATTGGAATATCTGGTTTATTCTTTATTTAGAATTCCAAATAGATAGTCTTATTTACAAAGTAAAGACAAAACTTTCTTTTCTCAAGAACCGGGAGGTGCCTTATCTGTGGCTACACTAGCAACAGAAGCATATTCAAACCCAGCAGAGGCCATGCCGTGAGCAAAAGCTCTGAATTTGTCTGAATTTGTCAGCACTCCTTCAAGGTATTTGTGCTGCAGTACAGCCTCTGTACAGCTCTTTTAGCAATTAGGACAGATCTTATCCTAAAAGTAAGGGCACCCTCTTCAATCTTTATGGAAGCTGTTGCACAATGATATAAACATCACCAAGTCTTGATTTTAAAATGTTAATTTATCTTCCCAAATTACCACACTCACATATGGCTCATAATTGCAGTATCATGGAATGTCAATTGAGCAAAACAGATGTATTTTTCAAAAAAATGTGGCACTGTTTGCAAAAGCACTATTCTCCATGGGTGCACATGCTGCTTCTACCTTCTGCTTCAGTACCTACATACCGATACTGCTGAACTAAATGCAGATTTTCTGCTTCAAGTATATACAACATTAACATTCAGGCCAACAAATCACTTAATTCTGAGAGTGTTTAGATGTGAAGAATGCTGAATAAACTGGTTAAACCAAATGCCTGGGCATGAACAGACCAGCATTTCCTACAGAACCCACAAGAAACCTACAAAAGGATATTCTGATATGCTAGATTAATCATAAATTAGGATAAAAAACCACCAATGAAGTATAAAATAGCTCCAGGTATAGTAGTTAGGAATGACAGCTTTAGTAAATTAGTAACTTGTCCTATTAGTCTTTAAAATTGTGACTTCAAAGGGATCTGAACATCTCTGGTAGCAAGTATGAAGTCAATCTGAAACTACTTCATTGACCTTAATGAGCTTTAAATTTGCTCACAGTAAGGTCCCTGCCTACAGTATATTCTCATGCATAGCCATATGTGAAAGGTGCTGTTTGTCACTTCTTAATTAAATCATACTGGATACCTAATCCTACCTCTCCCTTTGGAAAAGACTCTTCCATACATTATCTGTTGGACATCATTTTGGTACTGCTGCTTCAACTAAGATTTGCTTGGCTAAAATCTTATTACTGTGTGAATACCATTTTACCATAGGAAAGCTAGAAGGAATTCAGTTATTTGGTGCATTTAAACTCACAGAACAGGAATTCTATTTTGTTTTTTTTTGTTTTTTTTTTTTTTTTTTGTGGAATATGTTTCATTAATTCTTAAATTTTGCAGAGCTCTTGCCTTCCAGATTCACACTGGTCTTAGCTGAATATGTCATTGGTTTCCAAACCGCTTTCTCATTGTCTTCTTGCTTTTTTTGAAGAAAGAATCAGGGCTTATCCATCTTTCAAGAAGTGTAAACACATTTACTTATCCTTTTTCGTTTTTGTTTTTTTTTTTCCTAAACAGTAATGGCATCCTCCTGAACTGTTTTTAATATTACCTTTAAAAAAAAGCGTGTTTGTAATTTGTATTTTTAAAGAAATCGAATCCTGGATAGTTTTAACTATGTGGTGTGGAAAAAAAAAAATACTTTCAAAAATTTCAGGAAAAAAAACCCAAACCAAAATCCATTGTAAATACTGTTATCTTAAACTAATTTCTCTCAGATATCATTCTTAATTGCTTGCTGTAAAACTAGTCATAGTGTTCAGTTAATCAAAAGCAGTCTCACGCAGTTAGCTTTTGATCTTTATAAAGTTTAGCTCTCCAGTAGTTAGAAAGAGTTTTCCATTGCATTTCTGTCTATCTTCATGTATTTTCTTGCAGCAGAATTTACAGCTGTGTCTTCTTCATATAAAGAAGAAATCTCGAGGTGATAGATGCAGAAGTACTTCTGAAACAGTGTGATATAGTGCCGTTATCTTTTAGCTCTTTTGTATATAGTGCTTTGATGGGACTTAGATGAAGTGAGAATGGGGACTGAACCCTGATGTACAAGTTAGAAACTCCTCGCAGATACAGGCAGAAACAATGAAAAATAATAATCATACATAGAAAAACAACCATAATAATTTTATTTTTATTATATTACTCATAAACACTAATATTTAAAATATACAGCAGTAGTTTTCCTATTTAACATATTTTTACCTTTTGGCTTTTTCGACACATTTTTAATTGGGCTTCCTCTTAGTCAAAGGAACTTAAATTTAATTCCAAGAGAATAGGACAAAAGCATAGTTCAGTTCCCTCCCAAAGTCACATAGCACTTTATAGAATTGGGTTTATTGTCTCTGCACCAACCCAGAAAACTTCTGCCTTGCTATGAAAGCTGACAGAGCAATATATTGAGACACTGGAGACTGCTGTTGTGCTGCTGGATCTGTTTAGGTATGTTTATACTCTTCTTGGGGCCTGTTTTTCTGTAATGTTGGGATGATAATACCAGCTTGCTTTCTAAAACATTTGCAAAAATACAATATAGTGTAGGTAATATTATTCTAACCTCATTATTTCACTTGAAACAGCTGTAACATATATTTAACTCCTTTCAACTTAAAAAAGAGTACCAAATCATACATGGAGCCAATAATTCATAGTTTATAAAGATACCATAGTGGACACCCCACCACTGACAAAAACAAGGTTCTGCTTCACTTCAGAACAGAACATCACTGTGACCGACAGTCTGATTTTCCATGTTGAAATATGAGCATTGCAGATAAGAATCTATACTGTCTTCTTTTATAGTTTATATCACTAAAGAGATCTAGGACAAAATTACAGATTTTTGTCTTCCCTGTCCTACCAAATATGAAATTGTAAACCTTCTCAAAATGCCACCATTGGAAACAAAAGGCAAAAAGGATTTTTTTACTGTGTAATGTGCTACTATCCACTGTGTGGCTCAATTCAATTTTTACAAGGCTTCTTTATGAGGCGCAGGAATCTGATTTATGAGCCCACATTAAAGCCTCCTTCACTTTCAAGTTTTTAGTTAAATATTATATGATATGACACAAGTATATTGAAAAATAGAGTTTCAGTTTCTTATTATGGGCTTTTGCTTGCTACCCTTGCAGCACGTTCATTTCAGATTGTGCAGGATGTGCTACATTTCTATTTTTTATGTATCTCTGGTAAATGTGAAAGTTCAGTTTGATATACTGCAATATATTCTCTCTCAAACAAAAGTTACCAGATCAGATACTGAGAAAAGTCTTCATCTTCTGGAAATGCCTATTGTATTACTGTGGGCAAGTAGAAATTAATATTTTATCACATGCTATTACTATAGATAAAACTTTGATTCTGGATGTCTTTCTATGGAAGGGAAATATGTGATACCATATTCCAGACAGATTCGGTATTACATAGCTACAGTGAGATTTACACATGATTACTTGGATCAGTATGCCAAAATCTGTCTGTATAGCAGAAAACCTTGTTTTATTTTTGCTTCACAGTGTTTCTAAACAGCACAGACTCTTCCAGCCCTTCCACGGCCACAAAAATATATCATAACATCTGTTCAAATTGGGTTTCTGACTCTAGAAAGGTTTTGAGAGAAAGCACACATCATTTAGCCACTACTATTTGGAAGTAAATCAACTGGTGCTGAACCTGAAGAAAAGGTGTAGAGAGGACATGGAATGTGACAAACCTAAGTTCTACCATTCCTTAACATCAATCAGACTAAGTAAGTGTGAGAGCAGTGATGTGGTCAAGAAAGTGGGCTACATGAGGAAAATAAGTGACGCAAGTTTGAGAATGGTCTGTACCTAGAGCTCATCCACACATGACATAGCAATGTATTGGATCAAACTTTAATTAAAAAAAGCACGAAGTTCACATTCCAGAGTGATCTCCCAAAGAATACGTAAAGATACACCTACAAGGAAGCCACCTTCTGCAATGTATGCCAATTTTAGAATGGTCTAAATCTCTCCTACAAGTAGATTAAACAGCAACTCTGCATACAACAGCCATCAAAAAGACATCTAGGCTTTTGGAAATTATTAGTAAAGGATCCAGTGCCTGGGCACTGAACAGTATTATACCACTGTTCATATGGTGTGTTCACATCTTCTTTATTACATGAAATTTTCATATCTCAGAATAAGATAAAATAGACCTAGGAAAGATAGGTAGTGTTTTCAGAGATACAGAACAGCTATTCTGTTAGAGAAACTGAGCAAACCAGGATTCAGAACCATGGAAAAGTTGATGAATTGCAAAAAAGAAGGGAAGTAAGGACTATTAACTATTTCTTACAACAAAAAGTGATGAGACATGAGGCTTAAAAGAAAGAAATATCTTTTTTGACACATAAAATCCACATTGTGCGACAAAGGTACTTTTCATGCAAATACTTAAATGGCTTTAAAGAGCAGATGTCCAAGTGGCATGTAATAATATGTTTAAATGTAGCTACTGGTATTATGATCATGATTCAATTTTTGTCTCAGAATGTCTCTAAATGTATTTGTCCAGAAGCTGGGAGCTTGTGTGCAGGAAAATAGTAATATAAACTTGTTTACTCCTTCACTATGCCACAGTGTTGGAAGACATGTCCTTTCTCTCTGAGTCAGGCTTGCCATTCTTCTCTTCACCACTACTGCATGAATGTTCACAGTATTAGTGACTGGTTTCTTATATTTCTCATTTTTTTAGCTCTCATAATCTTTTTGTCATAGTCAATTGCAAACCCATTCATTGCATGTTAGAGTTAAATCACAAGTGTTCTTAATTTGAAAATTATTAGCATACTACATAATTAATTAGACTGTTACACTTCAGTGAGTTTTCGTTCCCCAAAGAAAATTGAGCATAGAGAATACAATTTGATTTAACTTTTTGCCAAGGTTTAATCTACCTGAAACGTTGTTATATTTCAGGGGAAGTATAAACTACTTTGATCTTGTCAGAATTTCCTTAGCGGCAATAACAATTTTTTATATAAATGTTAAAATAAAACAAAGTAATTTTAAAAGAATGCTTTATCCCTTGTCAATTTATATATATATATATATGTGTGTGTGTGTATGCGCAAGCATCGAATACATTCAGACTATCCAAGGAATATACAGTTGTTAGTATACGGAAACTTGTGACAGAAGTGATAATTTTAAACACTTAAAACATTAAAAAGAATAGGTGAAAGGAATGAAGAATATAAATGCTAAGTAGGTTAAGAGGACTTAGACCTGTTAAGAATATTTAACACTGGTCTTTAAGGAGTCTGTGCAGCTGACAATGCTTCCTATTTAAATGGTCAGTGAGAAGAGCTAATAGCAAAATTCTCCTCCAGTCTTTGATATTACAAAAGCTAAGTAGCTATAGTGAGCTTTCCGTTAATCAGGATAACCAGAGACTGAGAAACCCAGATGACTCAAAAATTCTCATCCTATTCTGCTTCTCGATTTGACATGCCTCTAAAACGCTTCTCTGAATTGCTCTCCCAACTATTCTCACTTTCAAATGCAATTATGTAGACAACATCACAGACATGCACAGGAATATTCCAGAACATAAAGAAATTTACCCATGTTCATGTTATGCTGAGACTGAACTGATTAAGTTCTCTCTAACGTAGATACACTAGGTAGAGTAGTGCAGAAACACTTGAAAGGTTCCCTGATGAGCAATCTCTGGCTGTAAGAGTGAGTGCTGGCCCTAAGCTAATGAGCCCTATGAGACACACTCCCAGTCTGTGCAGAATTGTTTTGGGTGTCCTTGCTCTGCTCTTTTAGTATCAGCGACACTATCCTGATCCGGCCTTCTGCACGATGTGGTTAGGCCATTAACTGTTACTGCTCTTCAACATGACTGAACATCCTTGTTTATAAAACTGGGACTTAACACTTCCTTTTCTCTAAAGAGTTTAAAGGCAAAGAGCATCAGGTAAGTGAAAGCCTGATTTTCTAATATCCCACGATCTCCAATACCAAATAGGCTGTCCAACTTGATAAAATGAATGGATAGATGGATTCAAAATTCTCATATTGTGAACACTGAATACCAGGTAAGATACGGCGAAACACTGGAAGCTGGTAGATGCTCTGTCCCTGAAAACATTCAAGGTCAGGCTGGAGAGGGCTCTGAGCAACCTGGTCTAGGTGAAGATTGCCCTGCTCACTGCAGGGAGGGCTGAACTAGATGACTTTTAAAAGTCTCTTCCAACCCAAACTATTCTACGATGAAAAGTATTACACAAGAACAGAGGTATACGGATCACAGCCATCCAGTAAGCACATACATTATAACTCACGAAGAAAGCAGAGATCATGCTCCCTGCCCCAACTAGCACAAGTGTTGACTATTCATCTTTGGCAGAAGCACAGCTTTTGTGCCTTTTCTGATTTTGTTCCCTTCTTATTTCTTTGCTACTACCACTTTTTTCCCCACTGCAATGAGACTCAGAGCACTTTAAGAGTGTGTGCATTTGACATAGACTGCTTCTAATATAAATAGAGATAAAGGCTAAAAATAATACTAAAAAATTTCCAGTGTTTGATGCTGCAAAGACTGAGGAGCAGAACATTAGCCCAAAATATGCTGGATGGCATAAACTATTCATTTTGAGAATGTGAAGGCAATTCACAGGCCTCATCTAGGGCTATTAAATCTGAGAAAAAAAATCTATAATTATTAGTTCAATGAAAGGTATTTTTTTAAATGACTGTCGAGTAAATTTTTTTTTTTCACAACTGCAACAAATGAATAAAAATATTCCTGTGTTATAATATAATTTATAACCATTATGCTTCTGGAAGACCACTCATTCCAAATTAACTGTTTGTTGTTAATTCTCAGTTTTATATCCTGCCATAAGGAAGCTTAAGAAGAGAGAAATATTTTATATTCTTAAATGTGTGGACAAAGTATTGTCTTCTGCCATGTCCGTAACTACCTGCAGTCCAGTTTGTATTAACTAGACTGGAAAAGGAAATCCTAGAGGAGGAACCAAATATATAATTTGAATAGACATTACTGAACAGCAAAAAAATGAAAAAATCTTTTTTTCTGTCTTTGAAATAATAATATTTTTGAAATGTTGTTCAACAACCTTTCCACACAAAACATGCAGAACTGGCTTCTGTAACAGTGACCAGGAAAACAGCATTTATTTTAGCGGATAAAAACTAACCCACAGAGCCAAAGTTAATTCTCTGCTTCTTCCATTCCCAACCTCCATTTCTTTTTTTATTTATTGGTGCGCTTTTTTACACAATAGAACATCTTCAATAAAGTGGGTGATGAGTGCCCCCTTCTCCTGCTTCGTCTTTCCCCATACAGTAGTTTGAGAACTCCTGGACTATGAGAGGTGTTGTATAAAACTATTGGTGTAGAAAAGGAGCAAAATACCACTGATACCTCTTCAAAATACTTAAAAAGCCTGTCACACAAAGCATGCTCCAAGACTTTAAAAGGCGGCAACAGAACAAGAAAATCTGCTTTGAGCAAGATACACAAGCTCTAAGCTCAGCTTAGATATCTCATATTCTAGGTTGGCATCCAATTCTCAGCATATATACTTTCTTTAATAAAATCAATGCAGACTGTCTATTGCCATTGCCCTATTCTTGGCCAAGCCAGCCAAAATGTTGTTAAAGAACAATTACACATTTAAGCAGAAAGCTAGATAGGACTTAATTTGGCCTATTTTCAGTGACAGGCTGCAGCAGATATTGTAGTAGTAGTAGTAGTATAATGTTGTTTCAGGTCATGATGGCTTTGAAATCATTTATTGATCATAAAAACACTACGAAAAGTTGCCAGTCTGTGTTCTTGGCAGGCATTTTAGAACATTAACATCTTTGCTCTGCCAAAGCCCTTGTATAAAATACTGAAGATGATACTGTCTACATGACTGACTAAATCCTACAAAATTTACTCATTTTACATTAGATGAAGCTGGTATAAAATCAGCAAGATAGTGTTTCTCCTTTTTTTTATCACACTCAATAGTTTGGCTATTTAGCTCCATTTTAAAATGAGTTTTCAGTCAGCATGTCAAGCAGCATACTGAAGGTCAGCAATAGTTATTATCAAAGAATTGTGGAACACAAAACATGTAGGTTTATCTTGGTAAACCTGATGCGTGAGGGATGACATTTGCCAACATCAGGATGCCATTACATCCAGAATGCCAGGCCTGAACAAAATGGATAGAAAAGAAATGAATTGTTTTAAAAGGTTTTAATCTTTATACGTGCGACATACTCCCTTGGACATCTCATGAAGCTGTAAAGTTTACTAAAGAGAGAGAAATTCTTTTATGACTTGGCTCTTCTTTTGTGTGTTTAAAAAATCATCTCCAGCCTAAGAAAGGCTAGCTTACTATAGCTTATTTTATCACAAAGCACTTTAAGGATCAGCAGCTTAATTAGAGATCTACCAGAAGAATCACAAAAGCTAGAAGTGGGAAAGGCTTGGTATACCATTTAGATTCGTTAATGCAGGCATTTCTCTAGAGCATTTTTACTCTTCATCAACTTCTTTGGTCACCTATGTGCATAGATTGGTTTCACTAAAGTAGAAGTTCCTCTGGAGCACATTTATTCCCCATCTGTTTCTCAGGTCCATCTTAGAATGGGTATAGACGGTTATATAAATGCATTAACTTTGATGGTGCAGAAACATGCGTATCAGGGGACTTTCTCTGCTTCTTCTGAAATATATTTTCAGTTTTAGGTTATTTTGCTACACATATCTATACACCCTCGATGTACTTCCTTTTAATTTATATCTTTAGAGTGTAAAGGCTTTATACACTACTGTAAGTTATGTTTTTCCTCTATATTTTTAGTAGCTTTCATGTGTTTGAAGATGGTTATAACATTTTTCTTAGTGAACTAATTTTTGTTAATTAATAAACAGATTAAAATAATTATTCAAAACTGTTCAAAAAAACCTTATAAGCAGAGATGCACAAAACTCAACAGTATGAGCAGGTATGGGATAAGCTACTATTGAAAACAAGTAAGAGTTCTGAATTCTGCCCTAAGTGTGTTTATGTGTTTATTGATCACTTCAGTCTATTGGTTTTTCAGAGAAACATTAGTATGTCAAATGATTTTATAATGACAAATGAGATTAAAGATGGTCTAATCAAGAAGTAAGTTTTTAAACGAGCATGGAATAGGCAAGCAGTGTGTGAACTAATTTTAATAGACACTAGGTGTCTGGATTGGGTTATTTCTTTTCTTTTGGTTGCAAGGTTGTTCTACCAAAATGATTTTCCAGGGGGCTGGTGACAGTCTCATTTTTCACTATCAAGTAAGTCTACATTATCAATTACATTCTATCTTACTACAAAATTGTCTGTTCCAACACTCTGCTATGATCTTATTAGGGGGAAAATAACATCATAGGATATTTTCAGCAATGAAAGATTCACTTCTTTAATAATATTCCTATAAATATATTTTCAGAACGCAGTATGTCAAAGGCAAATAATATTGAATAATAAAAGCTGATATACCTAACAGTGTGGGGGACAGATAAAAACATAGATGTAATAAGCCAGTCTTCAGCTCCTTGCTAGCCACTCTGACTCCAGTATCCAGAAAAACTGGAGTAAATGATTCTTAGGGAACATAGAACCTGTCATTTTTTGGCAGTCTCTGAATAACAAAATGGACCTTGAGGTTGCTCCCGTTTATACCTGCTCTTAGCCATACTCTGACCTTGATTTACTTCAATCTTGAGGTCTAATGTCAGAGTCTGAGAGACCAAATATGACACAGATAAAGCAAGTCTAATGCTAATGATCTTCGTGATTCTTAATTTAAATGTACAATTCGTGTGCACAGTACTTCCTGGGCTACGTCCAATCATCTTCCTATGCTATGGCTTTCATGTTTCTTCAATAAAAAAAAAAAAAAGAAAAAAGAAAAAAAAAAAAGAAATTAACTCTTTAACGAGAGAGCTGTTACTGCTTTCTCATTTATCTGTGTCTAGAAGTCGATTCCATTCCACGAATACTGATTTTCAGCTCACTTCAAAGATTGTATTTTCATCTGCACTTGTTTGGCAGCAGTTTTAGCTGGCAAACAGCCAGAAGCATAACCTGAACCACAGTTTATTCAGTAGGCCCAGAGTATGAGGAGTTAAGAAAGGAAAATTGGTTGATGTTGTGCGGTTGTTGACAAATAAATCTGCATGATTTTTTAAAGTACTGGCACCAAATATCAATTCAGACAATCTCTTTTTCATCAAAATCTTTTATATCAAAGAACATTGCTAACATTTTTAGACCTACTACATTCTAGAAGTGCAGCCCATCTAGCCAGTACAATCTAGCTCATGGAATGCTTCCACGTGATTCTTTAGTGCTGTATCAAATCAGATCTTGTTCTTTGAAATACATGGTTTCATTTTTTTATGAGGTATTGACATTTTCTGAAGAAACAACCAATTTTTTGTGACTAATTTCATTTCTCCAGAAACATAAACCCACGAAACTGTCTAAAACCAGTTTAAAACAAAAGCTTTCAACTAGACACATTATAGCATTGATGTTACGTATTTGGAACATTTTTCATCTTTAAACGATTTGTTAGCGTGCTGTTTTCAGAAAGACTTTTGTTTCTCTAACCATTACTGCACTGTGCTAAGGGACTATGTTTAGCGTATTGTGGCCAGCTTTAGTAGAAATTAGAGAGATTTCCTTATAAACACTGATAGCATTGATGAAAGAATATGAATTTTACAAGTCAATGAATGTTTTCATCTGTGTGACTCCCATTAATGTTAGTGAGAACTCCTCAGAATTGTAGCCCTGAGACTTAAATTAGATTCTCACACATTTCAGTATTCCTGATTATGTATCCTATACAACATATGCTATGACATTAACAAGTCCCGTAATTGCAAACATCCAAAGTGGACGGAAAAAACATGATTTGCATCAAACAAATATAAGGCACATTGCTATATATACAGTGCAGGACCTACAATACTCCTTACACATGAAAAAACTTGTGCCCCTGAGAAGATGAAAGGGGTCAAAACAACCTCTTGCTGAAAGACTGTAGCTCCTACATTTATCATTGTAAAATGCACATATGTGTTAACTTGGCAGATCAAGTTATCTTTCAACTTAAAACTCAACTAACAAGAATGCAAAGGGAAAAATTGTATTTACTAAAATGCTGTTTTTAAATTATACTGTCTGTCAAAATGCATAAAACAACACAGTGTGATAGAAAAAATCCCTTACACATAGTGGATAGAGGTTGAGCAAGCTGGTTGCAGTATTGTATCAAGTAGGCAATATCCAGCTTCTTAGAGTATCTGTATATGTGCAGTTATCTGATAATAAGCTGAAAACCTCAAAATTTTCTAAATACATTTCTGCAACAAAGAAAGTCAATGTGGGTCTCACTAGTACTTATTTTATACACCCATTTTCATACAGCATCCATTAAGGTAACCTGTGTACCTGGAGACATATTTACTGATGAGAAGACTAGTGGAATGAAATCAATGGAAACAACAGGTACTGGATCTCTTGGTAAACATGCAAGATTAAATACTTCAAATGGAAAGCTGCGGGTCTGTGACAAAGAATGTAGGCCATGCTTACAGAAGAGGACATTTTCTCCTAGGAAACAATGATCCTTTAAGATCATGGCAATCCTGATGATTAGATGAATGTGAGTTTGTAGTGCAGTAGTAAGCACCAAATGGATTTATATGATCCTGAGATTCAATGAGCAAGAATGCATCAAATAGGAAGAAACAAGACACATTTTCTCAGTACTAGCAACTCAATAAACCAATCTGGAACACTGTGCCTGCTTCTTGTATCTGCAGAAGTAAATCAAAGTACTGGACACACTTAAAACCACAGCATTATTCTAATATTATAACATTATAATAACATTATAATATTATAATTATTATTATTATATTAGCTAAGATAAAAACTCTAATTACACAACAGCTATTGAACTCAAAGCAATAGTTCAAGGGAATCCTACGGCCCGTGCTACCCCCGACCCAAGAAGGAAAGATTGAAAGACTATCTCCTACTTTTGGAATTTTCTAAAAGCTGCTTTTATTACTACATAGCAGTAGAAAAACATCTAGTTAGACTGAGGCAAAGTGTTGAAAATACATAACCATCAAAAAATTACTCTGTGATCTGCAAGAAATAAGGCTGTTTTCCTATTCAGTTTTTAAAAGGAAAACACACACAGAGTACAAAAACTGGATTATTGCTTCCTTTTCAGTATCCCTCATTGTGATGATTATCAGTTCTTTCTGATGCAGGTGCACAGAATGATGGCGAACTTTATTGTCCAAATGAAGATACATCTAACAGATTAAGGACATTCTAAAAAAGATCTCTTCTAGTGACTAATCTTGCCTATGCTAAAGTCAGTTTTTCTAATAACATTAGTCTGAGAAGAATCCTCAGACAAACTAAATTTTACAGAATAAATGGTTTCATCTCCTCCAAGGAGCTTCTGTGAAGAAAGCTGGAGGTCTTCTTTTTCCTGAAAAAAACTTCAGTTGTTTTAGTAAGAATGTTACTGCCTAAAAAATATCCAATTAAAAAAAAAAGGGGGGTGGGGGGGGAGGGATGCAAAGTAAAATTCTCCTCAGTATGAGCTTCAAAACCAGAAAAGAATCTATTTCCAAAGTTCTCAGGGATGCTCTTTGATACACAGACTTTAACAAGATTAACATTTTCTTTTTGTAGAAAGAAAATCAGCTTGCCAATTTGTAAAGTTTGGGATTCTCTGGATATCTTTCCTTTAATCCTCAACAATTCTTCTCCCACATCACTGATACTAGCTGCAGTCTTGCAAAGTCCCTGAAGCACCACACCTGGAACTTAGTTCTATTCTTCTTCACCCAATCTCCCATCTTATGAACTATAATGATTCCCAGTGTCATTGATGTAAGACCTGAAAAGTTTTTTCTAAATAAAAATTTTTGGGTTTGATCATTCAAATATATATTTTAAGCCCTATATTGTGTTCAATACCTTTTCATTATTGTAGTTAAAATATGAGTATAGGAAATAACTAAAGATTTTCTTATTCTTAAATCTAAATATTTTCTGCTGGCTGGTACAATGCAGTTTGAGGTAGGTATATATATATATAACCTGTAAAAAAAGCAGCACGATTTGGAAAATGTAAAGTATTAAAAGTAAATTAAACATTAACTCAAAATCAAGTATGTTATTCCTGATAAAAATGTTTCTCTCGCTGAAGAATATGTAAGGAGTTCTACATATTACTTACAATGCACAACATGTTTGCTCTGCAGGTTTTTACTGAGAGAAATTGTGAAGATCGTGGAGATAAAAGAAATATAAAAAAATCATAGAAATGAAAGCCTGATATCACTGAGGTTAATAGCAAAACTTTTTTGTGTCAAATTAGATTAACTTGCATGTTTATTATACAATGATATTCTTTCTTTCTTGTTTCCTCTGCTACCTAAAGATTTGAGAACAGCACATTTTTCTTCAACAATTGTTCTGAGATAGTTCCACTGGAAAGTTATGCATAAAACCAGCCTTTTTATTTTCAACTCAGTATACAAAAGGACTTTGTATATAGCCACCAAAATACTTTCTAAGTCACTGGTCACCACTGATTTTGTAGTTCAACTTGTCTAAGAATTAACTTCCCTTCTTTGTAGTGATAGGTTGATAGCAATATAGAAAATTCAACACTTTCCTCTTGGACTGCCACTATCTTTAGCTACAAGAACTGTTGGATATTCATTTTTTGATTCAAATGGTGGAATTCTCAACCTCATCTTTATTCAGGTCCCAGAAGTGAAAGACCCTTTATATCTTTAAAGTGAATACGAGAGAAGTGAATTACTGATATAGGAAGAAGTTGAAGGCTTTGAAGAAAGAAAGAAAGAAAAAAAAACTTAAATGAAATTCACATAGAACTTACATTTTCTTTATATGAAATAACATTTCTATATTAAATTTCCCTGAGATTTACCGTATGTGAGTAGTCCCTGAAGCTCTGAAAATATCTGAAGGAGATTAGTCTCAAACACAATTATACCCAAACAACAATAATTAAAAACAAAACAAAACAAAAAAAAGTAACAGACTGGACACTGTTAAAATTATCAGAGATAACTTTAAATTATTAATTCCATAATGAACCATTAATAATGAATGCAGGAAGTATTACAAAAGCTATCACAGCATGATACCGTCCAAATTTTACTTACCAGTTGTGTTTTATTGATTTCCAGAATTGATAACTCAGATGTTCTAAGGGAGGTATATTGGGGAAACCATGCATACATAAATAAATAATTGCATGTGGAATGAGCAATGCTGCTGAAAAAATCTTTGTGCACCATAAGAATTCTAATTCCTCTTCTGAAGCATGTAGACTTAGGGAGGAGGCATGAAGAAATATGATAGAGATTTTATTGGGCTTGTGATTTTGTAGACACTCGGTTCTATTTCAGGCACCCATCTCAGGAGGAATAGTTTATATAGACATTCCAAGTGGCTCAATTTACACTTCAGTAATTTTATTAACTATTAAGGCTACTGTACTCACCTAAATCCATCGAGGGATTTATCTAAGTGACCTAATTTTCAAATTACTAGTTTGTTTTATAGATCTTGTTACAATCAAAGTTAGCTTAGTTACACAAGATTTCTATGGACATAACACTGCAGCTAGAAATATGGTCCAGTTTTTACTACAGTTAAGCTCAAATGTACTTATTATACTTTTGCATGAGGGAATCACACATAGCTCAACCCTGTAAAGCTTTTTTGGCTTGAAGACACAGCAACTGCATCAGTTGAGGATCTAATGTTGATAGTTTCTTAGACAGAGGATATCTCATCCAGTATTTTACAAAAATCATTTAGATATCAAAAAATAAGAAAACTTAGACAGGCAAAAGTCTAAAAACCTGATCCTGTCAGGTGTTCACTGTTACTAATTTCCTTTTACCTTCTCCCCGCATATCCCCAGATACCAGCAGAACATAATCCATCAGCCTAAACTGCATGAAACAGCATCCAATATATTGTAGGTCAGATAGTGAGGGTTCCCAAAAATTACTAAGAAATTTGCTGCCTGGAACTGAACTATGTTTTGTCTCATCAGTATTCAATAACACTGTTTTGTCATAAAGAAGATTAAAAATGGAACAAAACCACAAGAACAAGTGAGTAGAGACAAATATTCAGAAGACATTAAGATTTTTTTAGCCCAGACAGCTTGGATTTTCTCTGTGATTACTGAATTTCCTTCTTAGTCAAGAAACTGTTATATAATTCATTTTGCAAATTTAAGTATGACTGTTATATGTGGCATACAAGAAAAGCTTGTGCTTGAAAGCCAGCTAACTAGCAACCACACCATGTGCACACACATTTTAGAAAAGAAGGTCAGTCATTACACAGAAGTGAGATATGTGTAAATACCCCCCGACACTAGCAACAGTTACACCCCTTCATACAACCTGATTCACTCAGAGTACTCTTGTTTGTCCCTCTAACTGTCAGATTCCGCTTTTGTATTTTTCTTCATTAATGAAAACTAGATTGTTTGGAACTGAGTAATGCTGGGAAGAGTAGCAATACCTGCTGTGATGCTTACTATTCTCATTATTCTTTACACAAATGCTACAGGAGCCATTATATTTGCCTTCTGTAGTTGGTTTATTAAATCATGCAGGAATAAAGGGCTACAGATCCTCATCCTATTCATAAGAGTCTAGGAAGTAGAAAAGTAAAAAAGAAATACAGGGGTACTGAAACAAAGTATTTCGCAGGAGGTTCACGTTCATACCTCAAGCTCACACTCATAGCTCTTGAGAGCAGGGAGGCTGTATGATCCTGAGGGAAAATTGCAACATGTTTCCTCTGAATTTCATTTTCACAGACTGCCTGGGAAATATGAGCCATCTTATTTCAAATTATGATGTCTTTAGATGGGCATTCAAAGAGCTATGATGGATTCCTAGACCTCTCCTAACACTACTCCTCCCTTAAGAAAACATCAAAGAAGGTGGGGAAATGAAATATTTGTGTTTAAAATGCATCTTTCATATTTCCTCTCTCTTTCTTTTAGCTGATGACCCCCCTGAAAATCAACTGGCAAGAGCCTGGAAGGCACTGACTTATCCGCCTTGTGCAAAATCTATCAGTTATTTTTTTATTTTTCTTTTTTTTTTTTAAAAACCTATATTTTATCTAAAGAGGAAGAAATTTTGTGGTAGAGTTACACTATCTCATCCCAGAAGTCTTTACAAGGGTGTTGGTGATGGTATGTGTTTAGTGGAGCAGTGTAGAGAACAGTTCAATAATGTGACCTTTTTTCACTTATCTGTTTGGCAGCCTTGTTCTCTTTCCTGTCATGTGTCTGCCATTGTAGAGGTGGTGTTCAGGGACAGTGGTTTAGTGGTGGAGCTGGCAGCATTAGGTTTACAGTTGGTATGATTGTATGACTCTAAGCTAAGTAGATATAAATCCCTTTTTTTTCTCTTGACAATAATTTAATAACTGCATGTCAAGGATATCCAAATATTTCTAATCTATATTTTTAAGTGTATATTTCTATAAGATGGCTTACTTCACCTAGTTATTAGCTCATTAGCAGAGTGAGCATTTGCCGTGGGTTGTGAAAGAAGTAATATACCAGTACTCTTCCTTTTTCACAACAGAATACGAGGAGGAAAAAGGTAGGTACTTCTTTCTGTTGCACTGATATGTAAAGAAGGAAAGGTATGACTAGGAATCAATATCCCTCTTTAAACACAGAAATGAGGTGGAAAAACCAGTTATGGAAGGAATTCAACTGCAGTAACCCAAAAAGTGGTGGAGGAATGGAGATCCCTACAAACTAGCTACAGAACATATGTGTCAGTATCAGTAATATTTACAGTTGAAGCTTTATGTAGAGCAAGAAGGGGCACAGACATTCACATTCTTACAGATTGTGTTGAAATGGCTTAAAGAGATGCTTTCAGTTTAGGCTAACATGTTTTAATTTGTATTGAAAGAGACTGTAAGTGTCAACAAGGTCATTTACCACATCCTAGCAATTGAGAAGGGAAGCTCCACTTTATCATCATAAATTCTTGAACCTTTCTTACACAGTTTGCAAAAGCCTGTCTTTGTCCAGACTGCACAATACTAACACCTGGCATGATTAGCACAATTACACAATATATACCAACACTAAGGATTCCCTACTCCTACCTTCATTTGCAATCCAAGTTAGTTAGGACAACAGGCTTCCAAGGAACTTTCTGCTTACGGATATATCTGAAGCTTGGCAATGGGGGAAAAAGGCTATGTGGATGGGACACTTAAAGCTGATTCTTCGTACTTTCTTTTAGATGGTGACCAGGACAGGGAGCCCAGATGAGTATAGCAATTACTCTGTAAGCTCAGCAGCAGTCTCCAAACCTGCACTGTTTCTGCTAAGGAGAAGTAGCTTGGGTGGCCCTTCGCATTGTGTCAGTCCCTAACACAACTGGAGTGACACAAGTTAACCTTGTATTCAAAGAACAAAGCCATTTTGGACCCAGACTGCAAACCTTTCAAATCTCTCGCAAATGCCCAAAAGCCGAGGAGGCAGCCCTGCAGTGACCCATTTGCATGGGCTGTGATGCTTTTTGGACTGTTTTTCCCATGCTAATGCAGAGACCTTTGGAAAACAACCATGGAAGTATCTCCCCATTTCTGTGGAATGTCAGAAATTGTAACACGTGGACTTTAAGAACTGCAGACACTTTCAGTCCTATTTATATACACGTCAGATCTTGTCATGTGCTTGCTGTGTAGAAATAAAAAGTACACACAAAGGACTGGAACAGTTTGAAAAACAGACAGAATATAGCTTTTTCTGTCTGCCTTTTATTAGTCAGCACTGTTTCACTCTTTTGGGAAGGACACTGTCTTTGTTAACCTGGCTTCTTAGGCACACTCAAACTCTGTTATTTATTTTAAAGAATCACTTTTAAGGCAAAGGAAGATGGCTAATCCTGAGAGTAGAATAATCTGGACTGTAAACCCACTAAACTATTATTGAAGAAATATCTTCACACCCATTCCAATGCTTGGTCATGATTAAGAAGTCTTTTGGCTTTGGTATTTGAAATTTGGTTATTATTATTTGAAGCTGACAAAACACTGGAATTCATCTATACTGCCACAGGAAAACAGATTACAGGACAAGAAAAAAAGAACGTGACTGGTAGATAAATACAGACAAATGCATCACTATGAAATTTTTGCCATTATCACCTCAGCCATAAAAGGTTGGCATGGATAAAGATGCACGATGAGCTTTAAAAATATACTTCAGTTACAGATTGTTCAATTGTATTTTATCATAAATATCTTAACAATTATTTCAATATACATTATTCTTTTTCCGTTTAAGTACATGCTATGTGTGAATGCTGTTGTCTGTAAGAGCAATAAATTCAGTCTTAGCAGTAAAGTGTAATAAGAGCATTTTTCTGTGACAGAATTGATTTGGGGTAGGTACATTAAAGTAATTTGTAAAAAATAGACTCTGAAGATGAGCAACTAAAATTTTTACAAGATCAAGTTTTCAAATAGAGATTTCTCCTCATTTATGGGAGATTAACTTTTGAAGATGTACTGAAACATTAAGGAGTCAATGAATAGTAAGCTAAAGTGATGGAAATGCAGTTGGTTTTTTCATGAGTGGAGAAAGGGGAAGGAGACAAAGATTTTTAGACTGTCATCAGTCAGCATTAATTTCCCATCATGGCTATGAATCTATTTCAGTCAAGGGTGGCAGAACAACAGTAGAGATAGGTGAGTCAGGAACCATACTTGCAATTTTAGTGTCCTACTTTGCAACTTCATTTGAGGTACAAGGCCACACGTGGATCATCATTTATTTTACTTCATAACATGTAACTAATGGCCATGTTTCAGTGTTGTTGTTGACAGTGTAACATAACTCTAGAGCTGTGTTAAGGTCTGCTTCCAAGGTAGCACAGGCACTTTTTGTCACACAAGCTATCAACACATTTTCAAATGAGTTCCACAAGAAAAGGTCTTCAATTGCGCTGCATCCATAACCACAGTGGGTTGTCTGAAAGGATCTGCTTCTACTTTGTTGTGTATATAAGGAATTGATATAAAAAAATACACTTGAAGTCCAAACCTTTATTTAAAATATTTCAATATATTTTTGTTGTGTTTATGCAAAACTAAAACATTTCACAGTATAGGAATACCCTTTTTAAAAACTTATTTCTCTTTCTTTGAAAAGTAATGGTTTAATATGAAGAAAAAAATTATTTAAAAGAAGCTCAAAGAAAAGCTTAATTAATTAAATGTTAAAAAAATAATTAATTAATTAAATGTTAAAAAAGCAGTGTTTTCAGTATCTACTGTAAAGTGATCTAGTTTACCCCATGCAATTTTTTTCTATAAAAAGTAGAAACTACAGCATTACCATATTTGAAAAGAAAACGTGAACCATTTTCTCTTAATTTCTCCTTTAACATTGTAATCTCTTATAATTTTGCCTACACAGGATTATTGTGTCAGATTAAAAGAGGTTCCTTTAGTGTCATTTCCCCAAATCCATCTATTATATTCTGCTCTATATGCATTTTCAAACTCTGTCAATTCCTGTTGTATGCCTCATCCAGCAGCACATTCAGCAATGTGACTAATACCTGCTGAGGCATTGTTTATTGTTTCATCCCTTCTCTAGGAAGATGTGTGTGTGCAGTGTTGTTTTTTTTAACAGTGTTTTTCTTTGGTTTGCTTTAGTAGTTTCATTGGCTTTGCTTCCTTTGTCGCCTTTTTTTAAAGAAATGTGGTATTTTCAACTTAGAGAAGACAAGGTCAAAAAAATGTTCCCAGTGTATGGAGCATTAGAGGGAGAAATGGTGATGACCTGCTGTTAAACTGAGGGCAATTATTCCATACTGTCTCCTGTACAAGTAAAATTTTGCCCTGTAGAGATTTCCATGGGAATGAAAGGTGAAGTCTTCTTCCACAGGCTTTATCTTTAAACATCTAGGGTGAATGAAGAGATGCATTTCAGGATTTTTTGTACTACCTAATTTCCTAAGCAGACCAAGATTCACATCCTGATATATCCTACTGCATAATCTACACAAGAAGTGATAAATGTATGGGTAATCATATCATACTATAATTTTTATTCTGGTATATAGACTTCCAAACACAGCAGAGCATGATTGAACTAAACACTGTTGATACTGCTACAGCAACGCTTAGCAACAGTGAAAAGTGAAGATGGACTAATTGTCCAAAAGCGATTTCTATTCTTCTAGATATTTTCATTGTTGACCATCCTCATCTGTTCTTTAGGTTCATTTTAAGTTAATCTCTGCTTATTTAACTTACATCAACAACTGCACCAAAGTGCTGTAGGTAGTGGCATTTTATAGCTGAGTGAGAGTTACTACATTACTATGTGACATACCAAAGGTTACTCTAAATCTTTTTTTTAAGTGCATCCATCTAAATTCTTGCGTGCTATTTCTAACCATCAAAACAAACATATTTTTAACATTAACACTGGAAAGAAAGCCAAAAAAGGATTCAGTCACAAAGGAGTTGGCATCAATGGGACATTCATGCCATTAATTTCAGCATAAATTCAGGCCTGATTATTGCATATTGACCCAAGTACTCCAAAGGTACAATTGATAAAAGCTGGAAATTTTTAAACTATGAGTACAGTAGCCAAGAAACAATTCCAGACTTGGACGCTGCCCACGTTTGTAACTGACAGACTGAAACAGGAAAGTTTACCAGAACTACTGAAGGTTAGTAGTAACATAAATTACTGAACATAAAGTTTAACTTTTTAAAGAGTCACACAAAATTTGTCTGGTATTGTAACAACAGAAAACTCTTAAATCTTTTGCCAGTGAGTAGTACTTACAACCTGAATAACCAGCACAACTGAAAGATCTAATCCCCCCACTGCAAATAGCTGCTCTATAAAAGACAGGAGACCAGTCAGACCAAAAGGTCATTTTAAACTGAAATGCCTGGACATGCCACCCAGTGCAAGCTGTGGTGTAATTAAGTAGCAGAGGATGGTATTTCAAACTGTTTCCTGGACCAGACAAATAATTCACCCCTTTAGAAATAGAAACTAGGTAACTACTATAAATAATGAAAAAGTCATTAGACTATAGCTCAGTAGTCATTATGATGGATACTGATTCTGCCATCCTGTACAAAAATTGAGATAGCTAAAAGATACCTCCTGATATTTGCATTCTTCGTCTACTATGACTGTTATGTTTGGATGGGCAAAAACTCTGCTGTATTTGCTATTTTTAAGTCCGTTTCTTCCACTTGCAAAAGTATGAAGAATAATTACACATTCCTCAGTTACATTTGTTTACAAAACATATTTACTTTCTTTTTTTTTTTTTTTTTTGTGGTACCGTTCATGCTTTCATTCACTAACATACACACATATTTAGCTGTTTTAACCCCAGCTCCAGTCTGTAAGGAGCTTGGTGTCTACAAAACCTCAAAGAATAATACCTATTCACCAAGCACAGTAAATGAAACTTGTTTAGGTGAAAACTCTATTCACTGCTGTCTCTGAATCAATAAAGGAAATTGCACATGTAACAGACAGCTAACTTGGCACCACAAAAATATAAATGGATTGGCAAAGGTATTTAAAAATTTGGGGGGTTTTAGCACGGGCAGAAAATGTGGTAGTGGTGGGGAATAGGAAGACAATCATGACACAGGAAAAGCATAAGAGAGGCAGAGTATTGAATAAGCATCTCAGCTGTATAAAAGATGAAAAGAGACTTCAAGTATGTATGTGTAGGTAGACTAGATTAAGGATCTGTAGAGAGCTTTTGGCATCTGTTGAATTAGCTCTGTGAAATATAACTAACATATCAGCCTATCAAAAGGAAAAGTATTCATCCACATGCATTGTGATTTCAGGACAGGATTTGTTATTCCATTCTTAATACTCTGTTTAATAATGACACCACAACCTCTATTCATGTTACATATTATACAACTATTGGTCTTAGTTCATGTTCAGAAGCCTGAGAAAATAATACTTTGCATTTGTTACAGTGAAGTTCTTTTTCTTCTCAGTTCCAGGACCTTCATAACCTGCACTGTACTATTTCAGTTACCATTTCAGCACTGGTGTTACTGTTGCTCACGGAAATTGTTTCCTGAAAGTTTTCATGAATGATATTGAACAAAGACTGGTACAGATCGATCACAGAAAATCATAAACATAAGTCACATCTGGCAAAATAGAACAAAGCCTGCAGTTACAGAGATCACTACTCTACTGTGGATAAGTGGCCAGTCCCACCTCACAGCATCAAATCTTTTATTGGTTCTCTGTGCAACAGAATCACTGACACTGTTAAATATGACATGAGAATCTAAGCTACTCTATGTCTGAATATCCTTCTTTTACTTTTACTTACTGCTATGGTTCTTGCAGTAAAAGACACATTTTGGGGAATTCCAAATACACTTAATCTTCAAATCACAGGAAAGCAAGATTTCTAACAGAAGGGGAGCATACTAGTATGATATCCCTGCGAAGGTGCTGGCTCTTTGAATTAGAGATTTCCAAGTCAGTTAAAGTGTTAGTATTTCAGGATGAGCCCACTACTTCAGCTGCTGTCGAGTGAAGGAATTATGCTTCCCAATTACTTCAGCGTGTGATTAAGGCAGAACTCCTGAGGAAAAATGGGTAGCTAGAAGGGATTGATTCTGATGCAGATTATTACTTTGGAAAACTTGAAGATACCTTGGCAGATGCATGCTTCAGTTTAGGAAGTTTGTGAGATTTAAATCCCTAAGTCGGGGGAGAATACTAAAGGTGTTCAACCGCAAAAATAGATTTTGGAAAACAGGAATTATTTGTTTGGTCTAAAGAGAAACAAAAGGCAAACTAAGGTAAGATGGACAATGCCTGAAACATGACATGATAAACCTCAATATTAGCATTCTTAATTCATAAACTGAAATGCTGTCCCACATACCATTGGTAGTCAAAACTCGGTAACGCTACTTCTGTGCTTCTGCACCTTACCTTATCAAAATTAAGAGTGGGTACTTTGATTAGTAAATAACACCATACAGCAAAAGCCAGTGTGTGAAGGGCATTGAGGCTAAACTCATAACAGGCGGGTGGAGAGGCAAAGTATATTAAAGCAAAGGAAGGAAGCTCCAGAGATTAAGCATAGGCTTGCTAAATGAATGCAAAGAGGAAAAAAATGTGACCTTTTTCATCAAGAAAAGGGCCAGATGTGGCACATGGGAGGGAAAGAGTGAAGCAATTTGTTAGTGGAACACTTGTGCAGTCAGCCAACGTTATTGCAAAAGCTATAGAGATGCCTACTGAAGCCTCTGGATAGTATATGCTTTCCCTTGACTCGCATCCTCCCAGGTGCCTCTGAAAGAAACCTTGATGGAAAGGAATGGACTAATGCAGATTAGTCACATTGTTCAATACTCCATGCTGAGACACTCGAAGGGAGTAACAAAAGAGCTGACACACATCCTTGCATAAGGTATCTGTACAGGTCTGCATCAATTTGCTTCTCTTGTTGTTTTTTCCTTGTCCATATGCACTCTTTGACATATAAGGAAAAGCAGTATGAAAGAAGAGGCACAGGTCTGAGAAGCAGTTTGGTATCACTGAACAGCAAACCTGGGTTTGATTCAGAAAAACAGAAAGATTTTAGAGACCCTGCTTAATGGAGTTTGAATATTTCTTAACAGAGCTAAACGCAAACCCCAGGATACAGGAGATCATTTTATTAGAAGACCTGAGTAAAAACAATAGCTCAGATATTCAGTACTGCTTGAGATTCTTAAAACCAATATATCCAATTCCTTAAGGATTCTTATCTTCAAAAGGCTCTGCATTACCCTCTTCTCTCCCTGAATTGAGGGCTTGACCAGAGCTGACCTCTCAGTCACAGGGTTAAACATTAGACTAGCCTTGACTGGCATATTGTGCTAGTAAAGATTTTAATCAAGAGTATTTAAAGTGTCTGGAAGCTGATCAGCAAAACCAGCTAATCTGGATGAGGATAACTGGGGTCATAATTAAAGCAATTTTGAAAAACACCGTGGTTATGCTACGAATGAGTCTGCCATACAAAAAAAATATGCTTTCCGTAAAGCTATTAAAAGATGGGATTTTGCTGGCTAGTTCACCCTGACAACAGTTTCATTTTAAACTAATCGAACCATTAACCTTCAGAATTCTAGGGAGCTAAGAATCTGAACATTGGCTCAAATTGATATTGTGACATACAGTAAACTTTGGTATTTTGTATGACTTAGTGTAAAATTGTTTTAAATGTTCAGTTCTTCCTTTTTTTTTTTTTTTTTTTTGAGAGAGACTTTCAGATATACTGGATGTGCAGCTACTATGATTATACAGATAGTTGTGTGACAAGTTATCATAAGCTGTCATTTCAATGTACACTTACCCAGCTGGTACACATAAGGGAAGTAATTGTAGTCACAAATTAGTCCCATAATCACATGCTTAAAGAGTTCTAAAATCTGGTTCTGACTGTCCAAGTGTATGTAACCACTTGTTTCCAAGAGAAAAAAAGTATGATTCTACCTGTGTCAGTCTTGTGCCTCTATTTTCAAACGACCAAAAGCAATAAAAACCTTCACTTGAACTTGCAGGTAGGCTCTGACCACTTTGCAGCAGTCCAGTAACGGAAAGAGGCCTTAAAGCTAAGAGCAGTTGACGGTTCCTCTGGTGACAAGAGCAATACAGAAATACTGCAGCTTTGTATCTGACCTGTTATGCTTATGGCTGCTGCTGTGATTCACAGTGTTGATATATTATTCACATGAAACATTAGGGCCTGATTCTTCACTCAGAGACATTCAGGTTGGAACTTAATCTACTGAAATTGCTGTGGTTTAAAAAATCAGTACAAGTCTGTGAAAAGAGAATTCAGCTCTAAAGGCACCATCCAGCACAGTGGAGTGATGAATTATATAACATTAACAAATCTTATAACTCTTTGGTAAATGAGAATTTGATGAGAAAGCCTCAGTAGGCTTGGCAACTCAGCAAAGTGCCACAAAGTCAGCTTGTTTATCTGCAGATTATCTGAATTATTCAGACCTCTTGGGTTTTCAAAATTGAGCTAGAAGCCTTGCACAGACAGACAATGCCAATTGTGTGTACATTAACAAGGAAAAAAATATTCCCAGGGAAATTTCCTGTGACTAAATATCCCTGGTAACAACAACATTTTTTTTTTTTTTCACCACATGAAGTGATCTTGTCAATCAACTAGGACTATGGTGAAAATGCTCCTGAAATAGCTATTTATAATCCAGAAGGCAGCCAATGGTCTTTGTTCATAAGTGAAAAATACACGCTTACAATCGAAGATGCCGTCCACTTTTCACTATACAGATTCACAACAAACCACCCTGATCTGGAGAGGGCTAGCACAAGAACTGCAAAGATACTGAAGAGCTGCACTCCTCCTCTCTACCTGCACGTTTACAGCCTGACCCAAAGCCCACTGACGATGTTGACAGCACACTTTATATAGGACCTCATTGGATTTTGAGCTTTGTGTTATGACACTACATGGTTGATCCCTAAATAATCTACTGAATCCTGCTCAGAGCAGAACAAATTATGACAGCTAACACATATGGATGACTAAAATGAACACTTTTGAGTCTAAGATTTCAAGAATATGAAGATGATTCCTGCCAGCAAAGGACATTTTATGATGCCTATGAGAGAAAATGCCCATCAAAATACCCCAAAAGCCTATTCCCATATTTTCTATCACTTTGAATCTTGATTGCCTTTAATAGGAAGAATAAGGTGCAAAATCTTGCTCAAAAATACTCCTTTGTCCCTTTTGTCAAGCTGATATTGGGGCAACTGCTTTTCCTTGCACCTGTTTAGTACTTGAGTCACTTACTTAAAACTTGGTTTTCTCCTCACCTTCAATCTACAGCCCCTTTTTGATGAGATATTGGCAAAAAAGGAAATCTTCCTTTTTTTCTAGTCCTTTAAAAGCATTTGTATTGGCAGAGGAAGAGGGAAGCAGGGGAGGAAGAGAAAGAGAAATCAACCTGCATTAGTATTATAGACCTTTCTCTTGGAGGTGGGAGGGCGGGATGGTATATTAACAACATAAAAGTAACAGTTCTAAATTTCAAATCCTTGCAACAACAAAAATAAATCTATGCAAAAGTAATGTGGGATTCACAGTGCAAAGCTCTCAGAAGAGTTTTTCTATGTACACAGAGCAGCTTGCTCCCTTCTCCCACTTCTGAAAAAATAATTATTTCTACTTCAAAACTGTAAAATGGAATTGCACATTCTTTAACCTATAGCCATTGTGCTGAAGAGTGACAAAGAATATTCAGTTATAACTTCTGTTTCTTATGATATTCTTTAGAATTAGCATAGGAGAGCCTGCTGTAGGGAGCAGGAAGCAGCCAGCCACACTGCTGAGGCTGGAGGAACTACTTGGGGATTAGATGACTTAATTTAATTTGAAACTCAAAGTAGGGGACTGTGTGCAAGAATAGGGATGAAAAGGTCTGAATAAAACACCTTTAGTTTCTGCTCTGTCTTGTTTAGTACCTTTTCTCTGTGCAAAATACGAATTATGCTGTCCTAATTCTGTGGTAAGCTCATGGTAAGAGAAAGCCTGGGCACAGTCACCTCAAAGACCTGGGGAACTGTCATCCTGTAGTCCTTCACCTAGACTAGCTCTTAGAATCATAGCATCATAGAATAGTTAGGGTTGCAAATGACCTTAAGATCATCAAGTTCCAACCCCCCTGCCATGGGCAGGGACACCTCACACTAAACCATGCCACCCAAGGCTCTGTCTGACCTGGCCTTGAACACCACTAGGGATGGAGTATTCACAGCTTCCCTGGGCAGCCTATTCCAGTGCCTCACCACCCTCACAGTAAAGAACTTCTTCCTTATATCCGATATAAACTTCTGCTGTTTAAGTTTTAACCCGCTAAACTCGTCCTATCGCTACCGTCCCTAATGAAGAGTTCCTCCCCAGCTTCCTTATAGCCCCCCCCCCTTCCTCCTTCCCGTTCAAATTCTCTTTAACAATGAGTCTGAAAAAGCAAGGCTTCAAAGGCCAGAGTAAAGAACAGGTGGAGTGTATGCATAAATGGAAATTAGCAGTTGTTCAATTTGCTTCAAATAGAATCAATAAACTAACTCCACTTAGAACATTTCCTTCAGATTCCTAATGAGAACTCTAGAAATTACAATGAAATGGACTATGAGAAAGAAAAGGAAAAGAAAAAAAAACACAAAAAAACCAAAAAAAAACCCAACAAATAGCGAAGTGTCACTGACAGAAAATTTTTTAACAACATGAGATGTGCTCTTTTTGTTTTTCCCCAACACACATTTTGCAGTCTACAAGCGCTAGGTGTTTTGTTTGTTTGTTGGTTTTTGTTTTGTTTTGTTTTTTTGTTGTTGTTGCTAGTTGGTTGGTTTTGTTAAAAGAGTAGGATTGGAGGTGATGGAATTGCTGAGGTGAGCAGCTCGAGAGAGAACGCCTTCAACACCGGAGCGGGGGAGAGATCAGCGTCCAGAAGCCTCAACTCAGAGCGGCCAGAGCCACCGAGGGAGCCTCCACTCCCTCGACAGGCCCTGCCCAGGAGCCGGCAGAACCGCGGACGCGAGCCGGGACTCACAGGGGGCGGAGCCAGGAAGGGCGGCACCAGCCCTGAGTGGGTAAAAACCTGCCCCAGGGAGCGCGGCGGACAGAGGCAGTTCGCGCGGGCAGGCGAGCCCCCGCTGTATGGGCAGGGCCCGGGCTGCGAGCTCTGCTCTGGCTGCCCCGGCGGTGCCCAGCGTAGGCACCCAGACAGAGCCGGTGAGAGGGGAGGCTGCAGGGCAGAGCTCGGAGGGTAGAGAGTGCCTGCACTGGGCTTGTGAGGGAAAGGAGCACGATGGGCAGGGCTGCACCCGGTGCTCCCTGGGGGAGGCCCTCCTGCAGCAGGGGCTGAGCTGCGTAATGCTATTAGCGGGCTTCAAGATGTCAGGGTAGCTGAGAGGAAGCGGGGCTGCTTGCTCCAGCCCCATACTGTGCAGGGGCCACAAGCTTCCCCTCCAACTCATGAAGGAAAGAAGGAGGCCGCCAACCTGGGAAGCTGGGAATTAGTGACAAAGAAAAATAACAAAAGAAGGAGGAAAAGGACAATTGAAAGCAAGGAGCTTCCTCCTAAATCTGTTGTCCCCAAGCAGAACCGCTTTGCTGTCCTGCAGGAGGCTAACGAGGAAACGCACTTGCACCACAAACAACTGGATGATGCACAGGTAAAGATCTCTACTGGAGCTACCAAGAAAAAGTGGCAGGTCGTAGTAATAGGGGACTCTACTTTGAAAGAGACAGAAGCACTCGTCTGTCGGCCTGACTCTGTCTCGAGGGAGGTGTGCTGCCTACCAGGGGCACAGATCACGGATGTTACAGCTCAGGAGTGCTGTATCCCAACTAGAAGGAAGTGCGGCAGGAGGGCCAGGAGACCTCCTTGGATTCATAAGGAGCTGCTGAGGAAAATTCAAAGAAAAAAAGAGGCTTGTAAAAAGTGGAAGCAAGGACAGGCGGCCTGCGTAGAGTACAGGGATGTTGTTTGGGAAGCTAGGGACCAGGTTAGGAAGGCTGAGGCCCAGTTAGAATTAAACTTGGCCAGGGATATTAAGGATAACAGGAAGGGATTCTACAGGTACGTAGCACACAAAAAACAGACTAGGGACAACATAGGCCCCCTGAGGAATCTCTCGGGTGATCTGGCTACACAGGATTTGGAGAAGGCTGAGGTTCTGAATGACTTCTTTGCCTTGGTCTTCACTGGCAAAGGCTCTGACTGCACCACCTAGTGCTTAGAAGGTAGACGCAGGGACTGTGAGAATGAAGACCTTGGGCCCACTGTAGGAGAGGATCTGGTTCGAGACCATCTTCAAAATCTGAACATGCACAAGTCAATGCGACCTGCTGAAATCCATCCACGGGTCCTGAAGGAGCTGGCGACTGAAGTTGCTAAGCCACTGGCCATCGTATTTGAAAAATCATGGCAGTCAGGTGAAGTTCCCGATGACTGGAAAAAGGGAAATATAACCCCCATTTTCAAGAAGGGGAAAATGGAAGACCTGGGGAATTACAGACCAGTCAGTCTCACCTCTGTGCCTGGCAAAATCTTGGAGCACATTCTCCTGGACAGCATGCTAAGGCACATGAATAACAACAAGGTGGTTGGTGACAGCCAGCATGGCTTCACTAAGGGGAAATCCTGCCTGACCAATTTGGTGGCCTTCTATGATGGGGCTACGGAACTGATGGACAAGGGTAGAGCAGTTGATGTCATCTACCTGGACTTGTGCAAAGCGTTTGACACTGTCCCACAAGACATCCTTGTCTCTAAATTGAAGAGATATCAATTTGATGGATGGACCACTCGGTGGATAAAGAACTGGCTGGATGGCTGCACACAAAGAGTTGTGGTCAATGGCTCAATGTTCACCTGGAGACCGGTAACGAGTGGTATCCCTCAGGGATCGGTGTTGGGACTGATCTTGTTTAACGTCTTCGTCACTGACATGGACAGTGGGATTGAGTGCGCCCTCAGCAAGTTTGCCGATGACACCAAGCTGTGTGGTCTGGTTGATACGCTGGAGGGAAGGGATGCCATCCAGAGGGACCTTGACACGCTTGTGAGGTGGGCTGATGCCAACCTTATGAAGTTCAGCCGCGCTAAGTGCAAGGTCCTACACCTGGGTCTGAGCAATCCCAGGCATGGCTACAGGTTGGGCAAAGAAGAGATACAGAGTGGCCCTGCAGAGAAGGACTTGGGGGTGCTGGTCGATGAGAAAATGAACATGAGCCGGCAGTGTGCGTTCGCAGCCCAGAAAGCCAACCGTATCCGGGGCTGCATCAAAAGGAACGTGACCAACAGGTCGAAGGAGGTGATCCTGCCCCTCTACTCTGCTCTTGTGAGACCTCACCTGGAGTATTGTGTGCAGTTCTGGTGTCCTCAACATAAAGAGGACATGGAACTGTTGGAACAGGTCCAGAGGAGGGCCACGAGGATGATCAGGGACTGGAGCACTTCCTGTATGAAGACAGGCTGAGGAAGTTGGGGCTTTTCAGCCTGGAGAAGAGAAGGCTGCGTGAAGACCTCATAGCAGCCTTCCAGTACCTGAAGGGGGCTTATAGGGATGCTGGGGAGGGTCTCTTCGTCAGGGACTGTAGTGACAGGACAAGGGGTAACGGGTTTAAACTTAAACAGGGGAAGTTTAGATTGGATATAAGGAGGAAATTGTTTCCTGTTAGGGTGGTGAGGCACTGGAATGGGTTGCCCAGGGGGGTTGTGAGTCTTCCATCCCTGACAGTGTTCAAGGCCAGGTTGGATGAAGCCTTGTGTGGGATGGTTTAGTGTTAGGTGTCCCTGCCCATGGCAGGGGGGGTTGGAACTAGATGATCTTGAGGTCCTTCCAACCCTAACTATTCTATGATTCTATTCTATAATTCTAATTGTTGATCTGAATAAAAGCTTACCTGGATAGCTGAGGGCTGATAGTAACAGGTATCTATAATACACTTCTTACTATAGACAAACCGCCAAAAATAATTTGCTAATAAAGGAAAATTGTTGCTGTTTGTTAGGAGCTAAAAGAGATTAACAGTCCTGCTTTAGGTCATAAATCATAACTTTTACTGACACTCAGCTATAATCTAGGTTTTAGGTTACAAGACCAAGGGGTCTGACCTTCAATAGTCGTTTCTTTGATTTCAGGAGTTCCTGAATTTGAGCGACCATTGTGCTGCACTCTAAGTTGGAACACAGAGAAAGGAATGGAGGCTGAATGCAGAAAACACAGTGAAAGGAATAATAACTGTCATTCTTTGTTCAAGAAGGTAAATATTAGTTGTAATAAACTATTCTAGGAAGGTCTCATTTTTTTCCAGCAAACTAAAATTATATTTTCCATACCGCTTAAAGAGGTAACTTTATTTAATTTTGAAACACTTGTTTGAGTGGAAACAAAACTATGAATCTAATTCTTAATGTTGTGTGGAGGTCTTACCACTGACCTCCATGTATACAGAACCAAGACTGAGTACCTGATGGATCATGGTGCATTTCAATTTTCAATAAAATCATAGAAATAGGTCACTAAAGTACATGGACAAAATAATTTTTAGACATACTAAAGACAAGAATGATTGTTTTCATAAAAGAAGAGTTTCTCAAGCAATAAGACTTGTGATAAAAAAATAGTACTAATCAATGTGTTGTATCCAAAGGGGTCCAAAAATGAATTTCAGTTACATTTAAACTACAGCATTCCTCGCTTATTGTTCAGCATGAACTGCAGCTTATGAACCTACTAATCCAATAGAAATAATCAAGTGTCTTCAATAAAATAAGATGAATAGGATCCTGGGGCTTTATGAAACTTCATTGATGCAACATGCATGCTTATTTTCTGACAGTAGTTCACATTACTGCAGACTTTCAAATACCTTCTTATAGTATAGAGGCCAGTTATAACAGAATTAATAAGCTTTCCATCATTTAAAAACTCTACAGTGAGGAATTAATCACAAATACTTCTCCATTCCCAAAGGTTCTGTGAATAGTACTTGGATCCGAACCCCTTACATTTCTAGCGCACTATGTTTACCTTGTTTGCAACTGGTTGCTGAATTCACGTATCTTTAGACTTAGTCTTATAAAAAGCACCTTATATTAGGCATTAATCAGGTATTTTATATGCTGATTCATATTAATTTTATTTCTAGATGAATAAAAAATTTACTTGATAATTCTTGCTACTTACACTGTAAGATATTCCTCTAGCAGTTTTTTTTTTTAATTAAAAAGTCTCAAACCTGCTGAAGTACATAGCAAAATTTCCACTGTCACTAGCATCATGGAATTAATTCAATCACTGATGACATCAGCGTAGAGATCTTCCTCTTAATTAGAATCATAGCATCGTAGACTCATAGAATCATAGAACAGTTAGGGTTGGAAAGGACCTTAAGATCATCAAGTTCCAACCCCCCTGCCGTGGGCAGGGACACCTCACACTAAACCATGTCACCCAAGGATCTGTCCAGCCTGGGCTTGAACACTGCCAGGGATGGAGCGTTCACAGATTCCCTGGGCAACCGATTCCAGTGCCTCACCACCCTTACAGTAAAGAACTTCCTCCTTATATCCAATCTACACTTCCCCTGTGTAGTTTTTAACCCGTTACCCCTTTTCCTATCACTTCAATCCCTGGTGAAGAATCCCTTCAGATACTGGAAGGCTGCTTTGAGTTCTGATTCAAGTAGTAGGTGGGTTAGCTACTTGTAAGAAACATGTCACTCACTAGTGTCCCACTCGTCTCCTCATGCTTCTCATAATATATGAAGAATGTCTTACTTGAGAAACCTTCATGTGAACTTCAAATCATGTTGTAGCTATGTAGCAAGGAGCAGTCTTAACCTGATAATATGTTACTTAAAAGTCAATAGAGCTTTCAAGAATATCATGAAAGGTGAGTCACAAAACTAATGAGCTGTGCTATTAAACTTCAGCATTTGTGAAAATAAGATTTAGCTAATGCTTTTTACTTCATTCGTTTGGGAAAGAACCTTTCTCCTCAGCACTGGAATGTTGATATAAAGAATTTATACTGAAATGAATAATCTCCTAAAATATTTGTATGTCATCTCAAGTTTCAAAAAAAAAAAAAAATTGTAAGCCGTAAAACATGTTGGATGTTGGATGTCAGACATGTTGGATGTTAATCTTTGTACTAATGGGATCAACAATATATTAAGTTCATCACAAAACTGCTATGGAAAAAGGATGTGATTATTTGTAGTCAGCACTAATATTTTCAGTAATGAAGGAGAAGTATTCCATAAAATTCATTATTCGTTTTTTTTTTTTCCCACATGCACCTGAAAATTAAATGGTTCACTTTGCCTTAGGAATTTTTGAAGTAGTGTGTTATCTTGTTCTTAACCTTCTTGCTAATTGTACAGTCAATTGTATAGCACCTTCTCTTGGTGGATAACATATTTTCTTTAAACATGTCATTTTCCCCCTTCTTTTTCAGATTTCCATTATTCCTACCAAACAAACTTTTTCTCTGCAGATTAATTTTTCAGATGGAGTCTAAATTTCTGTTAATCATACCTCTTTATCGGTAGTTTTGTGACTGAAGGAAATTTGGTATTCAACAAATGGATACATACGTTTCTGATAAAATAATCAGCATGGGTTGTGAAACAGCATCAGGAGGCAATGTCCAGGTATGGAATGCACACTTACAGTAATAGCATTAAATACCTATCCTTATACTCAGAATTGAGCTTTATTATTAATTGAAATTCCGCAGTCATCTACTCTGCTCTCTTGAGACCTCACTTGGGAGTATTGTGTACAGTTCTGTTGTCCTCAACATAAAAAGAACATTGAACTGTTGGAACAAATCCAGAGAAGGGACACAAGGCTATCAGGGGACTGGAGCACCTCCCGTTTGAAAATAGGCTGAGAAAGTTGGGGCTGTTCAGCCTGGAGAAGAGATGGCTGCATGGAGACCTCATAGCAGCCTTCCAGTATCTGAAGGGGGCCTATAGGGATGCTGGGGATGGAGTCTTCATCAGGGACTGTAGTGACAGGACAAAGGGTAACTTCCCCTTTTTCAAAACTTGAAAAGGGGAAGTTTAGATTGAATTTAAGGAAGAAGTTCTTTACTGTAAGGGTGGTGAGGCACTGGAATGGGTTGCCCAGGGAAGCTATGAATGCTCCATCTCTGGCAGTGTTCAAGGCCAGGTTGGACAGAGCCTTGGGCAACGTGGTTTAGTCTGAGGTGTCCCTGCTCATGGCAGGGGGGTTGGAACTTGATCTTAAGGTCCTTTCCAACCCTAACTATTCTATGATTCTATTACATGGTGTGCTTTCTATGAATGACTAAAAATGGGGCAGTGAATTAGTCTTCTGCATCAAACAATGATTACATAAATAAAATTCTAGTGCATTCTTATTTGTTAATAAATGCGATTGCAGAAATTTTAAGGATGGAGCTGCATGAACTTACACTTACTCAGGAGTGTCAACTTATGCAGCCCCATCCTTAAAATTTATATTTACACTTATGTGTAAGTATACACTTATACAAAAGGACTCTTTTAATAATTGCCATCCTCAGCAGTAACTTCTTATAAGCAGAGCCTGAATTTTGTAAATACTTTTAAGCTGATTAGATTTTTTTTTTTTCCCCAAATATTTAAAAACTGGTACTTGGGGCTAGCTAATTTTTTATTTTTTTTTTTTTTAACTTCAGACAAAGAGCAATCAGTCCTGGAGGAAGCTCATTGTCCCAGGCAAAATATACACAGGATTTTGTATTTATATATACTTTATATAGATACTATATACATGATGCAGCATGCAGGACATGGTTACAGAAGCACTAGCAGGGCTTTCACATACATACTCCACCTGGGAAAAGAATAAATTGCGGTGAGGGGATCAGGTCAACATTGTTGTCAGTATGTTTTGACATATCTCTTGATGAATCCCATAATCTCAACTGCTTATCCTTTTAAATCAACAGCTTCCAGATGCTTTTTATTGTACTATTGCAACTGAAAGCTTTCAGTTTAATGTTCAGTGGAAGTAAGGACAAATGTTTCTGAGGAGTACCAGAAGAGAGGCTTATAGAAACATACATACCTGTTTAACTACTTTACCATGCTGAAAACAGTCTGAAATAAGCTGATTACAGCTTTTCCAGATCACTGTTTTTAGCTATCCTAATAAAATTACAGAGCTAGAAAAGGCTTCAGCCCAAAACAAATAAATAAATTAAACACCAAAAGACTTGTGGGGGTTTTTCTCTTTGAGTCATTACTCGACAGCCAACACTATAGCACTGTAATCCCGACCCTTGCAAGAATTTGCTCTTAAAAGACAGGATAGTAGCCACAGATCTCACGTACTTTAATTTAAAAGAGCAACTTCAACAAAATGCTGTACTTGAGCAACTGTCAAGATACAGAGAATGGGAGTGAATCAGAAGACCCTGGTGTCAGATGTTTCAGGCTGATGTGGGAACAGAGCTTTTAAATGCAACAGGCCTGCCTTCCTGCTGTCCTTGTGAGGTCGTTTCGTATAGTGTGCAAGTAAGTGAAATCAGAACTGGAAAATAGCGGGTTTCACTGTAGGGACACAAGTTGCTATATAGACTATAAGGCAAAAAAGAGACTGTTGCAAGCAGCCATATGGAACAGGAAACAAAGAACTACTAGCAGCTTCCGTATAGAGGATTTGCTTCAGACTTGCAAATCAAGAGGTGATTTGACACCACATTTTGTGGGTTAGACCCCCTGCACCATTCTTGAGAAAAAGAAAATGTTTTCATTAAATCATATGGTATCACCTAGGATTTTCTCATCTTTTAATAACTGTTAGCCTCACCAAAGCATAAACGCCTCCCATTACCCACTTCTCATTCACTGTGAAACAACTTTTATAGCAACAACAATAAGGAACATCAGGATACGATAAAGATATGCAGCTCATCACTAGTTCTTGAATGAGACCACACAGTATGGTAATCAGTTTGCATGATTGATTCTTCATCAATCTTTTACCTAAAGATGCTGTAAGGCAAGAACAAAGATGATAGGCAGGAACTGTTCTATCCTAATGACAGGTACAAACAAATACGAAATTGCTCATTAAACATGTGCTGATCATGGCTCTTCTTGACTCTTGACTTTACATGGATCTTCTAACCATAGCTGCTAGTCACATTATAGTAATACCAATTTTGGGGGGTGAGGGGGAAACAAAAAACAAACATAAAAAACAACACAACAAAACCCCAAACCTGCTGTGGTGGAGGAACATGAGAAGAAAAATGGCAGCTTAGGTATGCTATTAGTAGTTGACAGAAGAAGAAAATGTCAGCTACCAAGTTCTGATGAGAAAAGGCTTACATGATTGAGACTTTAATGTCAAATAGCATGCATACATTATCTCACACATACACAAGATTAATTATTAACTATATAGTTAACAAGTTCTGATAGCAATTTTAAAAGTCTCTGGAACAAATCTAAATTCTATCCTATAAACACCATCTATTCCACTCATGGCTCTGTCTACAACCCACAATTGCAGGTTAGCTCTGTTTTCTGCAGAACCTTGCTGAGCATTGGTGCTAAACTTGAGCTGTGGCACCCACTAGTTCAGGTCTTGCTTTTTGGAAAATGCCTGAACTTAAGAAAGTTTTGTCAGAACAAATAAAACCACATCTTTGTCAGAAAAGCTGGTGAAAATGTCAAGGCAAATAATGTTGAAAAGGGATGAAATTTCAGTCACATTACACAAAGCCTAAAAAACCCCACCCCAAAACACAAAAAAGGAACTGAAGAAAGAAAAAAAAACCACTTTCTATACCAGTCAAGTTACTGATCAACTAGTTTTCATAGCCCCTATGAAAATTATGAGTTCTAAACAAACAAAATAAAAAATCTGCTTAATAACCTGAGTCACTTTCTTACTTAGGTAACAGTCCCAGTGTATGACCTTGTAGCCTTACCAAGTGAGACAGACAATCTGTTTTATCTGAGTGGCTTTTTCTTTCTGCTAACTTCCCCTGTTTCCACCCACATAATTTATTTTTTTAACACAAGAAAATAATTTCCATATAAAAATTATCATACTTGTTTTTCACACGACCCATTTTTCACACGTTAGCATTTCTAAATCAGAACCACAGCTCTCTGCATCTCAGAAAATAACTGACTGCTTTCTCTCAGGTAAGATTCTGATTCCTTTTTTCCTTTTCTTACAGATTATTTAACCATTTTGCTGGCCCGATGCTGGTTTCTTCAGTAATTCAACATCATTACTCTAGCTCCTTCCAGTGGTAAATCATAATGTGCAACAAGAAAAGAATAGGGCTTTCAATATACCTCTTATTTTGCTCTGCAGAAGCCAAATCACTATCTATGAAAGCAAGTCTTTATGCTTTTCATAGTTGCATCAAAGGTAAAGGTTAATTAAGCTGCAAGTCATAGCTCAGCCTCATTCACAGTTCTAGCACATTTTGGTTAAGTGCATATAATATATATATAAGTATATACGATATATAATAACATTGCCATTTCATCTGCATTGTGGTTTGTCTGCTGTAACACTGTGAGGGTAAGAGCACAAACAGGATAACAGGAAATCTGTTTCAGTCTATAGTTTGTCTAACTCAAAAGGGATGGAGCAATTTGAAATAAATTAATGGTTCTAAGAATAAGGTGCTTTTTGAAATATTGCTACCAAACAAATTAATAGAAAGGCAATCAAGATTTAAGTTAGAATTAAAAATATATATTAATAGTACCTAATTTTAGATTAATACATATTTGAGAAACACTGCATGAATTGAAAGATGAACTCTGAACTCCTCTGTGACAACGTAGAAGCGAAACCACACAAAATTCCCAAATGCAGCATACATACTACAAATGCTGAAAACAGTCTTATCAAGTGAACTCTGTGACATCATGGGAGAAATTTAGAGTACTGTTGATTACAGCTCTGAAAAATATTAACGTAAAGTTGTTAAAGATGTAAGTAAGAAACTGAAGAAACAATTTGTTACAGAACTCTAGGTGCCCTAACAATATTCAGCAATTCTGCAATCACATCCATAAACTGTCAGCAGAGAATATATGTGATCATTTATTTGATTATAAAGTACGTAAGAGTGTTCAGCAGGTCAGATTTTTCAGCTGGCTGAGTTTTGTAATAGCTCTTCTCAATCAGGGGATTGTGCTGCACAGTGGAACACTGAGCACAGATATGAGGATGATGGAGGTCACTGACCCATCTATTTAAATGAAAAGGGACTGTCCACAGCAGCTCTACAAATGCTGTTTCCTAAAGGTTCCTGTTCAAAATCTTTGCTTTTGCTGTTAATATATAAATTCAGGCCCTTGTCATTAGATGCCGTGGAGCAATACACAGGAGTTGAACAAATACATAGGGAATCATAAGTCTGAACAGTAATTTGACCTCTGCATGATTCAGACCGCCATTTTTCATAAGACTACGCAAGTGCTTAAATCTACCTATGTGTAAAATGCTATTACAATTAATCACCAGGTGGAGTTGTTTGAGGGAATCAGTGAAAGAACATTTACTCCATGTCTCATAATTGGTTGAATCTGTTTCTTACTAATCAAACCCTATTTAGCACTTCAGTATTAGTTATGCTTAAATTAAAAAGCTGTCTGCTTGTTTTGTTTCACAATTCACATTACTCTTCCACAAGGAAAATTGTTCTCCTTTAACTCCCTGGTCTCTCTAAGGAGACGTTATGATCAAAATAAACAATATAACCAAGGGAATTATGAATCTCTTTTTGTACCATAGTGCCTTAGTCAAAGGCTTAGAGTCAAAGAAAGAAAGATGCAGACTTGTAAATGTGACACAAGCACCTGAATGTCCCATGAGTCCAAAATCATGGTCTCGAAAACTTGCTCTCCTGGTCCTAAAGAGCAATGAAATCCAAAATTCCTACAGCTTCATTTTAAATTTAAAGTTGCACCTTAACATGGAGCAAGTCTGGGTAGGACTGAGTAAAACAGCATTTACCATTAAACCATGTCTGAACATAGACTGGAAAGATCATAAGCCCCCAATTAACAGATAATGTTGTAGGCAGTGTTATATTATGGAGTTTGCTCAAATCTACAATGGCCATCACTGAGGACAGGAGCCTAGTTAGGATGCATTTTTCTACTTTCCTCAATAAATCTAAATAATTCTTCCTAAACTAACGTGGTGAGGAAGAAAGATGGGCCCAGCCCCTACACCCTAGTAGGGCAGACACTTCAAAAAATACTCTGGCTGCTCATTTACAGACTCATAGAATCATAAAATAGTTAGGGTTGGAAAGGACCTTCAGATGGCTTAGTTCCTATTAGGTTAATTGCAAAAAATTGTACAGATATTATTCTCTAACCCTCTACACGTCTCTCTCGTTAGTATTTCCACTTTCTGATGCTGTTAATACTGCATGACACAGCTTCGACAGACAACACCTGTGGGTAATGGCACTATAGGCCGCCTCAGGGAAGGGACGGAAGTGGGTGCGTGCATGAGGGAGACGTCATTTTGTGAGCGAGTGGAAACTGTCGCTGTTACTTTAAGGAAATGCCTCACACCAGCAGATTTCTGCTTTTCTTTCGTAGAATCATAGAATCCCAGACTGGTTTGGGTTGAAGCGATCTTAAAGCTCATCAGGTTCCAAATCCCTGACATGAACAGGGACACCTTCCACTGAGCAGGATGCTCCAAGCCCCGTCCAGGCTGGCTTTGAACACTGCCAGGGATGGGGCAGCCACAGCTTTTCTGGGCAGCCTATGCCAGCTCCTCAGCACCCTCACAGGGGTGAACTTCTTCCTAATGTCTAATTTAAATCTACCCTCTGTCAGTTTAAAGCCATTCCTCCTTGTCCCATCCCTTCAGGTCCTTGTAAAAAATCCCTCTCGGATTTCTTGTAGGCAAGATATTTGCACATTTCTCCCTAAAGACAGAGTGAGGCATTGCCTTCAGAGTAGGAAGAGACGTTGAGCAAGGTGAGACTCGCTGGATTGTTTAGATGAATGGCTTTGGTTGAATGTTTGTGTTCTCATGGTTTGCTGAGGTGGGTGAGGCTGAGGGAAGATTAGGTGGTTCTGGCTTGTCCTGTTCTGAAGTGGTGGGAAGAGTGTGGCTGCCTCCTTGGATGCAGTTGACAAGCAGGATGCCTGCTGTGGCTAGTGGTGACAGGAGCAGCCTCTGAGGAGGGAGGAATGGTGGCATTTTCAGAGCTTTTTATTTAATGGAGTTCTGGGGTTTGGTTTTCCTGAGTTTATTCCTCAGGTTTTAACAAAATGTAACTGCAGAGATAGGCAGTCTGATATACCAATTTCGGGAAAGGTGTCGCTTTGGCTGACGTGGGTTTCCACTTCCCACTGATCAGCTCAAAGCAGCTCCCCCACTCATCATAATAGCAATGTTTTATAGAACAGCAAACTGTCAAAGTCTCTTTATGCCAAACAGAGACCACAACTGTAGAGGCTGCCCCATATGAGGTTCTCAATTTAACTCTCAAGGTAAAGAGCTTAATGTTCAATGGATCTAGGTCTAATAAACTGAACCTTCCAAGAGCTTTCTGTATACACAATTCTGGAGATGTACGATTGCCATCTTTGAAAGCTTAAAAACTGTTGAGGAGGTAAAATCATTTTGTGAAAAAACAGAAGCCACCAGTTTCCATCTGGTTCCTTACCCTTCTCTCATCTGAAAAATCTGGTAATAATGTGTGAGGAGAGGGTGCTGAACAGCTTGAAAGGTTACAGTGTGATTAATGGGTTGATGTGTGGATACCACGTGGTAATCCCCCTACACACTATCCAATTCAATTTGGCCAGTATCGTTGTTGTAGAAAAGACTTAAACAGTCTTTCAAGGCCAGAAGAATAACATTATCACAGTCCTCTATTCCTCCTCAATATGATTCTCTCAGAACTAAGTTTAGCATAACGAAATAGCTTCAATAACAAATAGAAATCAGTTAAAAGGCTCCACCACCCCAATGAACAACTCACCAGGAGAATTGTTTATTTGTGAGTTATGCTATTACTTGCAGTCAGAAAGTTCTAGTAAGGCAAGTTGAAATTTAGGAATTTTGTAATGCTAAAATACAAGCTGTTAACAATTGGTTTCCTTAATAAATGAACTCACAGAGGAAACTGCAAAGAGAACTCTACCTCTATAATATTGTGAAAAACCATAACTAATCAGTGTTTTTTAGAATAAGTTGGTCATGCAAAAAAAAGGATTTGAAGAGCTTAATGAGGAACAAGTTAACATTTCCAAGTGTGTGCATGTGTGTGTGTGTGTGTGCGCGTGTGTGTGAAAGTTTGCATCTAGGTACTATTTTTTTTTTGTTTTTAAGCCACAAACTGTTTTTCTTCTGATCTTGTTCTATTTATGAACTTTCTTGTTGATCAGAATGTCAGTAGTGGCTGGACCCTTGCGTACGCATTTTGAAGAAAATAGCAAGACTGTGTTTGGCCACTTAGTAATCACATAACAGACCAGAAGTAATTTACCTGAAGAAACATCCTGTTCATCTGTGGCTGTGTATATCAGACCTTTTTTCTTTTTTATATAATAGTGTTATACATTATGATTATTTTTTTTTTTCTGAAATCATTCATAGAAAATAAAACATGTTTTCATGGATGTATCTTGTCATAGAATCATAGAATAGTTTGGTTGGAAAGGACCCTAAGGTCGTCTAGTTCCAACACCCTTGCCATGGGTAGGGACACCTCACACTAAACCAGGTCACCCAAGGCTCTGTCTAACCTGGCCTTGAACACCGTCAGGGATGGAGCATTCACAGCTTCCTTGGGCAACCGATTCCAGTACCTCACCACCCTCAGAGTAAAGAACTTCTTTATGTCTAACCTAAACTTCCCCTAAGTTTGAACCCATTACCCCTTGTCTTATCACTACAATCCCTGGTGAAGTGTCCCTCTCTGGCACCCTTGTAGTCCCCCTTCAGACAGTGGAAGACTGCTGTGAGATTTCCATGCAGCCTTCTCCAGGCTGAACAGCCCCTGCTCCAAGGAGATGTTGAATACTGGTGAATTCATTGCAGTAAGTAGTCCAGCAATACATGAAAGAAAAAGAAGACTAGGTGGAAAAAGAGCTAAAGAATCTCTTCACAGGCTTAGTAAAGTTTTCTTTGTTAAAAAGTCCCAATGAAATCGTGAGGCTTACTTAGCCTTGAACTCACAGATGTGGTTAAGTGATTTTTTGATCCAGATTTCAGATAAGATGTATTTCTTCATTATGAACAAAACTAATTGCTGCTGTACATTAAATAGACATTTTGAAGTATAATGAAAAAAGTGGCAATTTCTCAGTTCCTCTGAAGTCAAATTTTCCTTATTTCTTTTAACTCTGTTTTGCATCTTCCCTCATTATCCAATCACCTTTCAATTCATGACCTACAGAGAATGTGAGAAGAACTTTCCAACATTCAACTGTCTGGCTAATGAGACTCCCTGAGATGTGGAGATTCACTTATTTTAGTGTTTGTTCACTTTCGTTAGTTGTACTTCATTATTTTGTATTCTGTATGTATGCTTTACGTGCATACTTCTTTTAAAGCCTTATCTCTCCCATGTAAAATGCACAGATAGCAGCATAAACCAGTCATCCTCACCTTTCTCATTCTGTTTTGTAGAGTTAGATCTGGCAGTGGCAAATGGCAGACAATGTATTCTAAGAACTACTGAACCAGTCTGACCCCTTTCTACCTTTACAAAATATAAATCTGCTTACTGTCTTCATGTGGATTTTGGCTTGTAAAATGGGCACAACTGCTCCAGAGAGTGTTCTGGTGAATATGCCACCAGTACAACCTTTTAAATAGTTTAACTATAGATTTGTTTTCATTATTTTTTCTATGCAGTTAGTTTTAAAGATCCTCAATGTTATTTAATGCGTAACTGCAAACTCTTAATTCTTTGCCCAAAGTATAAATAAGATTTACATATTTGCATTACGTATCAATATGGATCAATTCTTTATTTGGATTTGTTAGTGATTCTTAAAAAAGCCTACGTATGTAATTTTTAACAAAAATATAAAATGCATATATACACACAGAAATACTCTGCAGATTATATATCCAGAGCTAGTTGTTGCAATGGTGAATTTCCATATGTCACAACTTTGTGTTAGAGTACTGTTATACACTTGCCAATTTGTGTGTGCACTGTCTGTTTGTAGCGAGGATTGAATTTGAAGGCAATATTCTCCCATTTTCAGCTCTGCAAGAAAAGCAGTGGGAACAAAGAAGGGAAAAGGTCCTTGGGAAACGACATGGGGAAACAGGAAGGTAGATGGTATTTTTTAAAAGATCACAGTGTTGTTGCTGTATGTGTGCCTCAGAGACATCACCGAATAAATAGATGTGCACCAGCAAGAAGGACAGGATTTCCTAAATATTTATGAACCAGAATCAGTAATCTAATTTGTGTGTATGACATACAAGGAGGCATTATAAGCTTTTACATATTCTGATCATTGAGACTCTTTACCTGAATGCTGCAAAAACTGGTTCTGCATCTGAATGTCTTTTAATTGTTACCAAATTAACTGTTACCTGCTCTCTGATTAGCAGGCTGCCAGTTCTTGTTTCCAGAATAGATAGCATGAACTGGCATGTAGTCCTTCAGCATTCACAAAATATGCTAATCTGACCTAGTCAGAATGCCATGTTATGATTATGGCAAAGCTTCAGTTAAAATAGGGAGAAACTGCATGTCCCCTTCATAACAAGACTGCGTGCTGAGAGTACTCAAATTCATGTCTGGGTTATGTGTGCATTAGTGAGGGTTAAGCTTCTACAAAAAATTCACCTCACTGAAAGGAACAATTAGCAAGCCAGCATCTATTTCGCTAGTAGTTCTGCACTGAAATAGGGAGGCAACATTATCTGGGTTTATATGTCTCTTTGATATGTGTCATGCTTCTTTTAATGATTTGTTTGTTTCTGCTGTAATGCTGCTACAGTCATGTTCTTTAGACTTATAGATTCCTGATCTTTGCTATGAACCATTTATATAAATCTCATTCTTAAAGCTCATAGAACAAAAATGTTGTATCCACATGAAAAAAATACTAGGCTAGAATTTTCTGTTCTAAAAAAAACCATTTTTTCAGTATTTCCTACCAAATAACATAAAATGTTGGGTTCAGTGAAATCGTGAATATGATAAAAATATTAAAACTTAATCATTTTAATTGTAAAATATTTCAGGCATAAATAAGCATGCCTTTAAGTAGTATCAGTGAAATAAAAACCGTAAATTAGCTAAGAGCTCAGGGAATAAATACACTAAGAGAATAAGAAATAAGTACAGCTAATTTGCATTTTTAAAGGCAGTTTCTGAATCAGCCTTCTAAAATACATGCACTTACGTGTAACTCAGTGTTTTGTGTTTTGTGTTGTTTTGTTGGGAGTTTTTTGTCATGGTAATGGCTAAAAAAAGCTCTGTGGTATAACACTTTTTCTTCAGTTTGTTGGAGTCATTATTTGGAGTCAGTAAATAAGTAAATAACATTACTAATTTCTTCCCACTAGGTATAGTAGAAACCTGGTGTGGAACTAACCTGTGCTTAATATCATGTCTGATTTTTATAATACAGACAGGTGAATTACTGAGCAAGAGATTTTAATTCCATTTACAATTAATTGATTCTATTTAGGAACTGATAGGATTGTGTGTTTGTAACAGAACACCTCATTCATTTTGTATGAATATTGCAAAGAAGTTAGTGATGACGAATTGGCTCTACTGAACTGTTTGCTTTTTGACATAAAGTTTTATAAACTGACTGGTATCAACCTGCAGATGGCAACTAATGGAGGAAGTAAAAATATTTATGCAATAAACAGATGGTGAAAAATAATTTGCATTGCAGTATACTTCCCTTGACATATTAGGTTTTTGTCACATGGTTAGAAGTGATCAGTTGCATAGCTTTATCTAACACCAGCTTCCTAACTAACATGCAGTGTCTTAAGTAGTAGCTGTTATTGATATTATATCTGGTGACTATGGCCTTGTTTGCAGCCTGGTATTTGCCATTTGTAGGTAGTTCTCCTTCTCAGTTGCATAGGTGAGTTGCTCTACATCCTTCAGGTTCTCTACCAGAATGACTCCTCCTGAAGCAATTCTGGGAAATGGTCACAGTGTTAATTAAAAGCTCAGTCCCAGAAGTATATCTATCAAAACCAATGCAATGTTAATGTGAAAGGCAGTTACCAGCCTAATAGTTTAGGTAGATAGCAACAATATATGCAGACTTATGAACATCTTGTATTCAGGGGATCATTCTTTGCTACGTTTAGCCATCTTGGGAAAGAACTTGGTTTGCAAAAGAAAACATAGCATTATTTTGGGGGTTTTGTTTCATTGCAGAGCTGGATGTTGGTTAAACAATTCTACGTATCACTAATCACATTTCCATGAAAATCTACACAAAGCATTTCATTTTAAATTGAGTATCAGAATAATACTAAATCCTTTCATACTTTCCAGTAAGCTCCACTGTGATCAGCACCAGGAGTAACAAAGTGGCACCAGGAGCTTCTCAGACTCTTCCTGGGAAACATGAGGCTTTGATTCAGCTCACTGCTTTAAACTGGTCATTTTTCCCATCCCCTCTCTGCTCATGAAGATATTTTATGAAAGCCAGCCAGTTTATCTTTAGTCTTACAGAGATTAGGTGAAGAATACAGAGGCATTGGCCCTAAAAGGCAATTAGAGTTAAAGACTGCAAATGCCGTTAGTCCATCTTTTTGGCAGCCTTTAAAAAGAAGAATGAAATGCAGGTTAATAGAGTCATACATTTCTTGATGATGATGTTTTGATTTCAACAGAGTAATTTTCATGCTATAAACAGGTTACTAAATAATATTTCTGAAAATAATACATTGAGATTTTTAAAAATAAATTTTTTTGCTTGCAAGTTTCTCATTGCCATAAACTAACTCTAAACATACATAAAAACTATCAATGTAATGCTAAGGTCTTTTTTTTTTTTTTTTTTTTTTTTTGTCATAGGTGTCGTTTAGTGAGTTTTGATAGGTATAATTTTCTGATTAAAATAAAGCTGATTAAAAAGTAAATTAAAAGTAAACTCTCAATGATTGTTTTATATTGTAATGTTTTTAATAACAGAAGTCGTATCAGCTAGGTATATGTTTGCATTACACTATCGTGCCTGCTATGATGCTGGTGTGTTTCTGATTGCATACCCCACTGAGGCCCTCAGCTGGCCTGCAGAACTGCTGAAGTTGGATTATGATAATTAAATTCACACATGAGCATTATTAAAAACACAGTCTGCTTCAAATTATAGTTTTTAATTTTTGTTCTGGGAAATCAGTATTCCTTATCAGCAGGGTTCCAGGTACTTTCATTGTTCTTTGATTTCAGAGAATGATATCAAAGTTGTTGTTGTTTAATATATTTTAAAACCTTAGATTTGAAGAAGGTAAATTACCTTTAATCTCTATAGACTGTCACTTAAGGCATATAATTTGTTTGTCTTTTTTTAACTGTAAAGAAGGCAACTGAAACAGCTGCACTCCTATTCATGGTTCTGTATTCTCCAAATCACAATCAATAATTTAAAAGAGCCCACACACTGTGAGAAAACCTTGCATGTCAGAATTAATTGTTCCTGTGCCAGTCACTGTGAGTTAGAGAGCTGCTTCTTGTACAGCAGGATGCATTTGCCTATAACGTATGACTGTGAACACTGGAATCATGTTAAGCATTGTTCTGACCAAGCTAAACTTGTGTCAGAAAGTGTGCAAATGCATGCATGCAGTCATGAGGAGCTGGTAGGAATCCATATACTTCTGACAGCTAGTCACTGTTTGTCTTCCTGTAATTCGATGATACCTCCATGGATGCAGCTAGCTTCCCAGCTGGGGTCTTAAGTCATTTTAGTTCTTCTTATCTTCACTGAAGCAATGTCTCACCCCCAAAACATCTGCTTATTCAGCAGTTAAGATTTGTTGGAAGACAGAGCTGAACTAGATTGTGTATTTTAAAGCAACTTTTCTCTAAATAAGCACTTGAACTTACCTTAGGTTTACCAGAGCAAGCAAACAAAAAATATCACACTATCTAGTGTGGAATAAAAATCAAACTCCTTTTAGGTCTACTAGACAATAGTTCAATGTAACATCAGAGTGGCTGGTACAATCACCTTGTTCTGCTTGTCTAGATCTCAGTTTGATTTCTGTAGCACAACAGGTTCCTCCGTATCTTTATCTCCTGTGGCAATGTGTCTGTCAGTGCTGGGACAGACAATGAGGCCACACAGATCTTGAAAGAGCATTGAGGAAATACGAAAAAGCTGCTTTTGAATTCTTGTTATGCAGTTACCAAAAGGTAGACCCTGCTTCCTCTCTTCTAGAAAAACCTTTGTCTGAAAGGATAAAAATATTTTCCTTCCCTTATCTGCTGCCTGCCCTAGGCAGGCTATGGTGGGACTGCAAGGAATACTCTGTGCACCTGACTGCTAAAGCTGGCTTAGCAGACCAGATCTTTCTTTTCAGAGTTCTTAGAATTTTCCTTTACCATCAAAGCAAATATTACAGTGTGTATCAAATTGTGTATTTGTGGTGTAACATAGCAAGTCCTAAAGACACTCTCTCCTTCCCTGGCTTATAATCAATGTAATCCCTAAATTAAAAAAGGAATACATTCCTGGATCAATCATGCAGACATTTTCTAACATACTGGCACATTCTGTAAAACTCTTGTTTTTCACAGAAGACTTTAGCAAGTGTGTTTTATGGTGGAGGTTAAGAATAATGGACATTTTTCAAAATGTAGCTAGATATATATGTATTTACAGCTGCTATGTTATGTTTTGGTTAAAGAAGCAGGAGAAAAAGAAGGGGAGCACTGGGTGGATGCTTTTTTTCTCTATGAACTTCACTCTACTAACACAGCAGAGAAAATCAACAGCAGTGTGTCTGGTAGTGGTAATCTTGCATGTTGAGCTCAGCCAGTGACCCAGGAGCCAGAGTGAGTGAGGCTCAGCTTACTTTATGGCAATTTCTGTTTTTCATTGTGTTTGACATTTCTGAGGCTGAGGTTTGTTAGAGTCTAGAAGTTTACAGCAGAGGGCTGGAGAGATGAAATCTTACAGCAATAAGAAAAAGAGGTTCTGAAGGAAATGAGTGAGGAATTGAAACAGTCAGGTTTTGGGAGCTTTTTGTTAGGTAGTTGCAATAAATTATTCTTTTGTGATACAGTCAAATGAAATATGTAAACAGAATTCTTAGAACTTCCAAATATAAACAAATAATTATACTTTACTGTAACTTAATATGAAAAAGCTGTCAGAATAGCTTTTGATGAGTACTATTTCACTGTGCAACTACTGAAGACACTACTGAAGTTTCATACACATTTTTACCTTATTTTACTAATCTGGAGTTTTGACTTCTCTATCACTTCATGATAAATGAAAGTATTAAAAATAGGCTATGGCTTTCTTACAGCTTTTGGTTTTATTTTTTTGTAAAGGAACTGTATTATCTTTGTGAATAACCTTTTTAGTACAGGAAATATTCTCAGTGTTCAAAAGTAACAAAGAGAGTGTCATTCCAGTAATTATGTGCTGTTTGCTACAATTATAGCCTTCAACCTGTAATTCAATCTGTGGGCAGACCATACGTCCATGTGAAACTCCATTGACTTAATGGGTTTTATGTTGGTATAAAAATCAATTTGCATGTCTTAGATTATAAAGTCAGACTAATGTGCATATTCCATAAGCATTTAAGGACAGATTCCTAAACTATGACAAACATAGGAATTGCAATAAATGAGAATAAATCTGTGTTTATCAGCTGCACATTTGCTCAACAATATTGACCTTGTAGAACTCATTGCCACAGGTTGCTGTGGAGGCAGAGAGTACAGAATCATAGAATCATAGAACGGTTTGAGTTGGAAAGGATTTTAAGATCATCTCATGTTCTGTTTCTCACTGACCAACACCCACAAGTCCTTCTTCGCAGGGCTTTTCTGAATTTCTTCTCCACTCAACTTGCAGCTGTACCTGGGATTGCCCTGAGCCAAGTGTAAGACCTTGCACTTGGCATGGTTGAACTTGGCATTGGCCACCTCTCAGGCATGTCAAAGTCCCTCTGGATGGCATCCCTTCCCTCCAGCGTATCAACCAAACCACACAGCTTGGTGTCATTGGCAAACTTGCTGAGGGTGCATTCAATCCCACTGTCCATGTCACCAACAAAGATGTTGAGCAAGACCGGTCCCAACACCGGGACACCACTTGTTACTGGTCTCCAGCTGGACATTGAGCCATTGACCACAACTCTGTGTGTGGCCATGCAGCCAGTTCTTTATCCACTGAGTGGTCCATCCATCAAATTGATGTCTCTCCAGTTTAGAGACAAGGATGTTGTGTGGGACAGTGTCAAACACTTTGCACAAGTCCAGGTAGATGACATCAACTACTTTGGCCTTATCCATCTGTGTTACACAATTTCATAGAGAAGTCCATCAGGGCTACACAGGCTCTGAATGAGGCTTTATAGGAAGCCCACTAACTGCTGATATTTGCAGGCTGGGAAGATATATCTATATTATATATAATCTATGATTATTTTGGGTTTGTCCTCTTTCTGAAGTCCACTGTGGGTCTCACGGGATACTATGAAGTTTCAACTGTTGTGAAAGGAAAATTAGCAGCCTTTCGGAAGAACATAGGGGTATAGAAACCGAAAACATCTTGTCTAAGGAAGAGGAACAAGACATGAAAAAAGAAGCTGGGTAAAGTTCAAAGGATCTAAAATTTTAAATGAAGAACCAGAAGGGAGTGCAGTAGAACTACAGGATTGGACATAGTGTTGATCTTGTCTCCTATGATGTTTCATTGAAAGAGTGCAAGCAGAGAAATGTGAGAAGGACTCACTATATTAAGCTAACTCTACATCTGATTTGCAAAATTACTGTTTTCAGAGGTCTTAAATTCCTCACATTTTCTTGAAGTACAGTTAAGAGCTTATCACCTGAGAAGAAAATAAGAGTCTATAACTTAGTGAGTACTTCAGTCATATTTTTGAGCAGCACTTTGAATCAAAAGAGATGCTATGTATTATTTGTAGTAGTATTTGTACTTTACTAGCTGCTTGGAAGCTTTAATCACAGATATGTGGTAGGTAAACAGAGTTTGTGTACTTACATTTTATATCCCCAAAAGCTAAGGTACATCTATAATAATGGAAAAAAGTCTTTAAAATGCAAAGAAGGAGTTGCTAAAATATTTAGCCTTTATTTGAATAATAACGTGTTATAAAGTAAAATTTGAATGCCATCAGCCAAAACAGTCATTACAAAGCATAGAGTCTCGGTTCTGAACAGTTGAGGGATTGCGCACACCCATCAACAGCTTCCTAGAAACTGACTGCAGAGTCTATAATTATCTGAGGCTGAAATTCTAAATCTATCATGCCTTATCATTTAGCATTTGCTATCACACGAAACAGGTGACTTGTATATTACTTGTTAAAGTAACTGAGTCACTTGATTGCTGCAGCAGTCGTGTATCTATAGGTCTGTCCAACAAATAAATAATGGCAGTGTATTGCAGTGTGTAACTGCATCCTGATACCACAAGTACCATAGCTCACTGCTCACATTTTTGCGTTCTAAGATGCTTTGTGAGTTGCCTGAGTTTGCCTTATTGGTGAAGCAGGAAGGAAAATGGAAAAATTGTATTTGAAAATGAGTAGAAGATTAGTAGCTGGAAATAGAACCTTAGAACTCTGAATCAAAGTCAGGTACTCTAAGGACTTGAATGTACTTTCATCCAAACCAAAGCCTAAGACAAAGTTGGAATTGAAAAAGCTTTCCATTGGTTTCAGAACTTAGAGTTTAAATATTTTTTTAATTCTTGGGTTTTTTTAATCTTTTTTTCTGTTCCTTTTTTCTTTATCTATTCATACTTTTCTGAAAAATGTAACAATTTCTCAGAGAAATCTACAAGTTTTTTTAATCATATTCTGTTTTTAACAAAAGTAAAAAATGACCCAATTTTCTATTTTCCAGGATTAATAACTACCTTCTTTTGATTATATTTAAAGTATTATCTCTGGCACTTAATGGAGTACTAGACATAGGTATGGAATGACTTAGATTAGATTCTTCCACTTCCTGCCCCCCCACTGTTGATACTGATATTAATGATTTTGGAAACAACAAAACAGGAAATACTCAATGCTAGCATGAAAAACAATATACTTTCAAAACCTAAGAATAATTTTTTAAGCAGAAGATTTTTGAAGTCTCATTGTAATTAATTTTGTTAAACATGTCAGAAATACTTCCTCTGCATGGTATCATGAAACGGCTTGATTTCCTTTTACTAATTTTTTATGTCACTTTGGGAAAATAGGTTAGCTGTGGGATGCCTACACTGAAGTGCATAAGTGATCTTTAGTCACATGATTATGTTTTTATGTTCAAATTGGTAGCAAGTAACTTAAACTGTGCCATGAAGAAAATATAATAGATTGGTTTTGTGTGTCTGCTTTTTTTTTTTTTTCTTAATATAGTCTGCTTTTCAGAATCATTTTTTGATGTAGAAGGTTCTATTATGTACAGCTCATTAAAACATTTACACCTTCCCTAAACTCTTTCATATTCAAAATAATCACCTTGATGAAATGTAAGCACTTTTCATGGCAATCTTTGGCAAAAACAAAAAAATGCACATCCATGAATATATGAAAGTAACATTATGGTTGCAGTAATAATGCATCATTTCAGCCATTGTAAAGACACAGCACATACAGCTAAGGACTATACTTTCAGGTTCTTAATCCAGCAGGTCAATGACCAGCTTGAGGCTGAAGCAGAGCAGTGGTAATGGTGATCTTGCAGAACACTTGTGTAGCAAAAAACTCGTATCTTGCCCATCCAGGATGAGGCAGAATATGGCACAAGTAAAACAGGAAGTCTCTAAGGGGTAATGGAAAAAAAAGACAAGTTGAAGTCTGAATGCACCTAGAAGTCATGATCTTAATGTGTGGTTTACGGTCTAAGCTGCACCCCCCAATTAGCATAACATAGTGTTTGGGAACCAAAATGTAAGGATTAGTTTTTTATTCTGTTGTTATATTTATACCCTATAATAACAGTACCTGATGTTAGACCCACTCATTTTTACACAGATGTACCTAAAACGGGCAAAACTGTAAATCAACTCAGTCTCTTCCCGAAGGAGATGATGGTCTAAAACACAACCAGGCACAGAAGTGCAGGAGAATGGAGTGGTTTCCTAAACCACTCGACAAAGAGAGCACACGTAGAACCCAGGCTCCCTGGCTCCCACATTAGTTAACACACCTATAGCTGGTCCTTCTGTAGGAAGCCCTAGCAAGACTGATGAAACAGCATGCAAATGGGAAATGATATTTCATTGTCATTTATTTTAAAGCAAAAAAAAAAAAAAAAAAAAAAACAAAAGGAAAAAGGAGGGTGGTACACTTGTATCTCTCTATCAGCAGCTGATTTCAAGCTCCATTGAGGCCAAAGAAAGAACAAAGCTGTTTCAAACAGCTGCTTTTCAAACAACTAAATTCATTTCATGATCACAGCTGAATTTTAAAGTTCTTAAAACATCAAATTCCATCTGAAAATGAGGTTAGGAGCAGCCAAGAAATTAAAAGATTTACTACCAGACCATTTTATTAGCAATATGCCTCCCCACTAGCAATGCTAGCAATGCAACTTACGAGCCTGAAGCAATTCACTTTTATTCTGTAATAGGTTCTTTCCATGACCTTAGCTCAGAACAGCCAAAAGCAACAGAGGGAGCTTGTGCCTGACCTTTACTCCTAATAGGAAAGAGACAAAGCTATAGCAGTAGTTTCTTGCAGCAGTTTTACAACATACTGCAACAGCTTATTACATATGGCAGGCTGACCTATATATCGAATAGGTCAGTGTTTCAGGCAACTTGTCTTCAGCCTTCCAAAATGTCCCATCAACCTCTCCTTGTCATCTCTTGTTCTGCTTTGATTCTTATGTTGCTGTGTGTTTTGCATACCGTGGCATTCTCATGTGAACAAATTTCTGTGTCTTTTAGGCCTGCTATGCTGTGTTGTCACCCCAGATTCTCTCCCTTTTCTGGTTTCACTGTAACACCAGTTAGTAAAGATGTTCTTCCCATTCTCAGAGGGGCAGAACCACTTCTACAACAGTACTGCTACTGCAATGGCTGCAGTTCCATTCTAGAGAGAAAGGAAAGGATCTGCCTATGAAGCAAAGATCATACATTCATTCGGCTCATTCATTTGTGGTAATGTGCAATAGGGGACGAAAAGGGAAAGAGGTGAGAGGAAGCATTTTTCAATATCAGATTGAAACCAATTTTTTATCTGAAAATTTTCACATGACTTGGTGACAGTCTTACTTCACAAGCAGAGATTTGGTGAAATTACTACTGCATGTTTTTCACAAAAGCAGAGTATCTGCTGGAAAAGCATGACGGAATGAAGGTAGTACTGGGAAATTTGCAATAGTATCTCTAGACTTGTCTGCTGATGGACTGAGTAAGGAAGCTTACTTTTTTTCCTCAGCTACATTGCTTAAATCTCAGGACTAAGATTTGGGGTTGACTCTTGAAAGCTGAGGCTTTGTCTATAGATTAAAACACCTCCTCAGGTTCTTGTCAAGTGCACAAGGGGTCTTTCTTCTGGAATAGTGTCTCTTAGTACAGTAAGAACTGGCATCAGAATAGTAAAGTAAGGATTTTCACAATCTTTTAATGAAATATTTGCTATTCCTTCAGAAAGAGAAAGGACGACTTAAAGAACACAAGTCATCAGTCCTTGATGTATGTGGGAGTGAAGCAGGAAAGGGGAGAAGAAAGTATGATCAGTTTCATGAGAAACTCCTCTTTTTTGTCTCTTCTAGGGCACCTCAGAGCTGCATTCTTTGGAATGTTTTGGGATTTATTTAGAAAATTATTGCAGTGCAGCTTGTGCATCCTGACTTTTACCATTAAGGATTTGCTTCTTGTCTGAAGCCAAAATTAGACTATGAGATATATTACATCAGTGTGTCTGAAACTTCTGTGATATCATAGTTACTAATCTTTAGACACATGCTAGCAGAGAGTTATCATGCTACACTGCTTTCTTTTTAAACAGGCCTAGTAGAAAATTGTCTCCAGCCAGCAAGTACAAGTTAAGCACAGATGGGAACTTGTCCTGCAGCCATTTTATTGACCTGAAAGGAAGGTGCTTTTCAAAGCTTAACTGTAATAGTTTAAAGAGCAAAGCTGTATACAAGAAGCAACCTTCTTTCCCCTGCCCTCCTTCTTTCCCCCACTAAAAAATCAAGGCAGTCCAATGCCCGAAGCTGTTAATGCTAAAGTAAGAGGTAAAATAGAAATATCGGGAGCTTTGAGATTGTATGACCAAACTTATATTCACATTTACAGCATTCCCTGTCTTTGTTTTCTGATCAAATATATAAATATAAACACAGAGCTGACAAAAGAAAGATCTCTAGCAAGTCTGTCACATAAGCATTTCACTCACTGCATCAAAGCTATAAGCAGTTATGCAGCTGCTTGGCAGGTCTTTTCTGTACTTCTCTGCTATGGAGATGAGTATATAAGCAGCGGCTGAAGTGGTCAGGAGCTAGAAGTGAAGGAGACCATCAGGGCAGGTGGCTCCAAGGCAGAAATCTCCAATATCTCCTATAGCTGTCTTCATTCCAAGTCACTTTTGACCAAATCCTGAGGTAACTCTCATTTATTCTCTATCTCTTAATAACTCCACCTCAAGGCAGATTACTTCCAAAATACTCATATTCGTCCATGCTTTAGACAGATTTGCATTGCAGAAGATATACTTACAATACAGAATCTTGATACTGAGGTGACACCAAGAGCTGTCATAAAATGTGTTACAACATACCTCTGAAACTTTTACATTGTCAGTGTTATATTTCCTGCTTCCAGACTTTTGGCTATGTGTTGTATGCAATCTTTAAGCTTTTACAATCTGAGAGAGGTGCCCAGGGATGCTTAGTGTTTTCCCAATGACAAAAATACCAGCATATTCTCCCAGTATTTTTCCAAGACACCTTGGATTATTTTTTCTTAACTCTCTCAGGCTGTAGGAGATCATACAGCTTCATAGCCAGTCCTGGACACACAGCATTGGGCATAGCAAGTGATATTTGTTTATTGATAAAGCCTTTGTGCTGCCATAAACAATGACTTTTTGTAGAAATGGAAAATGTTTTCTGTATTTATAATGCAGAAAGTCTAAAAATATGAAATAGTAGGAAGAGTAGAAATGCAGTGACTCAGTGACTCACTTGACGCTGAATGTGAACTGGAAAATAAAATGTTTAAGTGTTCCTGCAGTAAGATAATGTATGACAAATACAAAGACAGTATTTCTGCTTAGTTACTTCCCTAAATATAACATAGCATGTATGAAGTGCAAGCTGATTTGCTAGTTTAGTTTTCATCTGGTCTGTGTTAACCCATTTAAGAAGCTGCACAGATCCAGAAAGAAAACCAGCAGTTAACACCTGAAGCACCATACATTGTGTATAGTCAGACTACAGGGCCATTTTTTTTCCCCAACTATTTAAATATAAACATGTGTTTCTAATAATTACAGGGATTATGGTCAAAAAAGTGGCTGATTAGTATAAACAAAGAAAGGTAGTTTGTCTTCATAACTCAGTGTTAAAGCCAGCACATGAAAACAGCTGTTTTGACTAGGAGATTGTGAGCTGGGGGCCTACATATCCATCTCCTGAAATTTCATGGAGGCCTATTACTACTGACAGTTGGGAAGAGGCAGGACTTAGGCTATGGCAGACTTTTGACTGGCTGAGTTGGAAAAAAGGCAGGTTTGCACATTCATATGGAGTTGAGGGATTGATATACTGAATATAGATTTAGTAGTCTGAATCTCATCATCTGAAAAACTTGTGATTGTTTGAAGTACTCATTGCAGGACACATAGAGGAAGTGTGTATTCTCACAAAGCAAGGGCCATCAGAGAGATTTAAGGAGATCTCTGTTTAGATGCTCAGAAACCTCATGGGTCTCTGCAAGTCTTTAGCATTCTTTTCAATTGTGCAAAACCGCTTTTTGTAAGCATGACGTAATTCTGTGTAATCTTAAAGCTTTTACATCATCTATCTTTAAATAAAAATGTGCCTTATGACAAAAATAATGTTACAATGTAATTAGACTCTATAGTCTGGAAATAAACCCTCATTTTAAACGCAGTATTACTGGAAAGCTATTTAAACAGCAGATGTTGTGAAGATATCTGCTGCTTTTCCATTTTGTCAGCTAACCTTACTCTGACAGCACTAGTTTGCAGACATACAGACATAAATTCTCCCTAAGTGATCCGCAATGCTAACAGCAAAACTATAAAATGCAGCTAATGCAAGATATATCTGAAATGTTAAAGCATTTTCTGATAATATTGCCTTTTTCTTTGCATTTAAACAGATCCTTACTGATCTCACCTCCTCCAGTCTCCAGTCAGAAATATTTGTTGTGCTTGACTCTATTGGTTTATTCAGCTCAGGAGTAGTAATCAAGTGTTTCAGTTATACTTAGTGAATAGGGTAAATAGTCCCTGTAGTTGTTCATTAAAACCTCCATGATGTATGCATCAATTACCAAACAGCTTGAACAAAACAGAGGTAAATTAACTTTCTGAAACTCACTGTCATAGCCAAAAGGAGTGTAAAGCATTAAAAGTGATTTCATGGCTTAAAGTTCATCCGAAGTACTATTAGCTTTAAGTCCAATTTTCAACTGTCAAGGGGAATATTTACAATAGTAATTTCAGATCATTATCTTAACATTTCAATGCAAATAGCCACAATTTAATTCATTATTACACACATTACATCTTTATTTTGCCACCAACTGGTGGCTGACATTTCCCAAGCTACTAGGAAGAAATGCTAATTAGACTGGTGTGCACTCTTACCCTTTCTTAATTTCATCATGTTTGTTCTTCAGTGACAAGAAGCATTTCCCTCCTTCTGGTCAACCATTGCCTTTTATCCTCTTCATCTCCTCAGTGCTCCAGTTGGCAAATTGAAATAGAGATAGGGCAAGTAAAATAATTGCCTTCTTTGTCTTTTTGGTAAAGTGTCTAAGAATATTTGTGCTAGTATGACAAAAATGACCCCTTTCCCTCAGCCCACCCACCCAACTTAATTTAGAAAATCTGAAGTGATCTCTGGAGTGGAATACTATATGCATTAATATGCAAATGAACTGCCAAGAAAGTTCAGATTTGCATTTAGACTGGACAAAGGGGAAGGAAATGGCTTTCTCATGCTGTTCCCTTGCATCACCACAATTTCACAAATTACTAATCCCAGAAATGATGCCAGAAGGAACTTTCTCACTACATTTCATTCATGCTCAGATGATTTTGATTCATCTCAATGTGCCTGGCATTTTACAGTAAACCTACAGATTTAAAGAGCAAGCAGAACCTCAGTGGCTTTGCTAAGGATCGAATGTGTTTGAAATAAACACAATTAGTAAGCATAAAATAAAAGACCCACTCCTGCTAGGGATTAGAATACTGATAGGCAGGGGGTATGGTAATTTTAAGAAAGTTTTCCTAAGAATTAACAATTATGCCAGTGAGATCATCATCTGTCCATTAAGAGTAACATTATTCCAGTCTTCATATATACCATAAATTATAGATTTAGCCTGTGATTGCCAAAATTATTGAGGAGAAAGAAGAAGGAAACCTATAAGGCAAAACAATAATCTAGTCTGCTGATGGATGGAGTTTAATCCTCCTCCTGATTTACAATCTGCAGTTTAGACAGCTTACAAAATGAGGAATCATTCCTGGGTGAATTCAGGTCCTTTAAAATACATTGTTTCCCATGTTTTTGGACGAAGGCCCTCCAAATTAAGCAGTATTTTTCAACAGATGTTTTCCAAAAGACTTTTTTGTATGTCTAATACTTTTTTTAATCATGGGAATGTTGGTTAACTTATTTTTTTTATCAAGAGAGTATTTCTGTATCTGAAAACAAACTAGGTTTCAGTAGCACAGGTGCCCCAATAGGCAGGTACTTCTCAAAAATAGGTATAATGTTGAAAAAGTACCTGCCCTGGGGCATCAACAAATAGGAATTTCAAGATCAGTTTTATGTCTGCTTCTTAATCTTTCTGGGGGATTTTTTCTCCTCCAAGCTACTGTAGCAAAGAAAATACTGTAAGTCATCACATTTCTGTTTGCCAACATTTATTTGCCCTTTGGTTTAAACGTGTACAGTGGGAGGGGAATAGGGCAGTGTCTTTTACTGCTGGGGATACATTTTGCTGTGTCTGTTTTTTGATGGCTAGAAATGAAATCTGTTCATTGGAGAAATGCAGCAAAATTTTTCTACGTCAAAGAGATTTTCCCCTCCTCCCACCTCATCCTGCCATCCTCCTCTGAACTTTCCTTTGTAGCTGTCTTCTAAGTGAATAAGGGGGCATTTTATTCCAAGCATAATTTGCTCATTCTAAACCCTCCTCCTGCCTCCACATGAGAAGGCAGACCATTGCAGCCTTCATTACCGTTTTTTTACATACTGTGCAGCAGAGCCAGCTAAACTTTTCCTGCCATGCCTTAACATAAGACTTCTTGTGCACACAAGTCCCCATTTCAACATCCTGCTTATATCCAGCAGAAACTGAAATACAGGCTTATTTTTAGGACCCTGATTAAGTCCCATTGTTGTCTGATGCCCAAACTGAGGAATTTTCCTAAGTGTTTTCTAAAATGCAAATGGACAAAGGAATCTGCTTCAATACTTAGTTGAAATGAGAACAGAGCAGTTAGGGGAGGAAGGTGCTGGGATTTGGTGTCACTACTTAACAAAAGCCAGTCTGACACATGTACTCATGCTCATTTAGATGGTGGAAAAAGCTGTGTGTGTGTGAGACTCTGACCATTGAGTCAGGCTCTCAGTCCAGCAACATTAACTTTTCTAAACCTTCTTTATTCCAGGTTTACCATGACAGATACTCAGAGGTAGCAGATCAAGCACCCTGAGCCCAACTTGCCATCTGCTTGCATTTGGTGTCATTAAGCTAAATCCATAGTCATGTGGTGCCTGGGAAACCTGTAGTTTTCACTACTACAGTTTTTTGCTTCTGTTTTCTGTAGTATACAGTGCACAGGAGGATGACAAGTCCAGCTGCCTTACCCAGTTTGAGGCTTTTTCGAGAGGTTTAGAGTGCCATGTTGTTTTCCCCTTGCTAATATTTTATTTCTTGATATCCTTCTGATTTCTTTTGTGTTTGATTGGTACTCCTCCATAAATTGCCCACTATGGCTCTCTGTCTTTGTGTGATATTCTCAATGTTGTCAAGCATCCTTTTCTCTTGCTTTTAGATGAAGCAATATTTTTATTCAGGGGACTGTTTCTTACACTGTTTTTGTTAGTTTTCTTTTGCTTTCCAATGAAGAGTGTAGTTTTCTAGTGTCTCCAGTGCTGAACATGGAAGATAGCTGAACCGCAATACAGCCAATATTTTCTTTGTAGGTGTTTAGTTTGCTTTAAAACTCTTCAAGCTCACTGAGGTGATGATGAAGACGCCATTGAGAGTACACATTTTCAACAGTTTAAGGAAGAGCAAAGGACACAAGAAATGTCACCTGAGCACTTTCATGTGTGTATCCTGTTAGCAACCCACCAGTATTAGCCTGTTTAATGAACTTCATTGATGACCCTTTGCTGTTCTCATTTGAATGAGGCTTTGACAGTTTCTGGGTTATAATCTTGTTCACGCTGTTAATAAAGGGGAGTTAAGTAAAAGTGGAAAAGTTAGACATGTTATCAAAATACCCTTAAGAATATATTCTTGATCTCTTTAGTTATGGTAGGGAAGCTTGTGGGCTTTGGTTAGAGATCTAGAATTCTTAAGATGTCGCAACAGACTGTAGCAGATTTATGGCTTGTGAGACAATCTGCTATATGACTTCTGTTCACATAGGGATTTAATGCATCTTAACTTCACTCTTCTCAGAAATTTACCTTGATTTTCCATTTAGACACCAATATGGAGGTAATAATTGATGGTAGTTTTCATGCAAACCAAAGGAACAAAGCCACTTCTCAGCTCATGATATTTCCTATCTAAATTGTTTGTTTGCTCTTGTGTTTTGTTTGTCTTTTGTTTTGTTTTGTTTTGTTTTGTTTTGTTTTTTTTGTAATAGGTCACAAATCACTATGATCTTCAAAGTCACTATGGGCCATGCTGTGTCATAGTAACAACAGAGTCAAGTCCATTACAGAGAACTGGACCTAGTGGCACTTTCAGAGTTACCACTTTTGGCTGTGTCTAATAGTAAGTCAATAACTGTATTTTATTAAAAGAATGCCTTATTATCTGTTTGCAAAGTGGATTGAGTAAAGGATATTCTACTTATGGAATAAGAACATCTGTCTAAGTGTTAAACAAGAGCATCCAGAAGCAAAGATCACAGAAGAGCATTATAGGATGCAAATTATTTTTAGCTTAAAATATGCAAAATACCAGAGAGAAAAAGAGAGAGTAAAATGCCCATATCAAACGAGAAAAAGAAACCAGCTGGAAATAGCTCTTCCTAATGACTAGATCAAGTTTGCCATAGTAATCAGGTGGCCTTTCAGACAGGACAGCTTCTGTATATAATGTATTAGTCATTACTCTAGAAGGGCAGGGATCGCAAAAATAAGAAGAGAGGGTTTTTCATCCAAAAAGGTGGGGGCTTTTTAACTTCAGGCTCCCTGCCTTCAGTCCTGGGACTTGAAAGAGACAAAGCATTTTCTCACATTCACTTTCATTTTCTTTTTCTCCTTTTATTAATAATAAGCAGTTTCAGAAACGTGATCACACTTTATCCACTTTATCTTCACCTTTACACACTTTCACAGAACCTTCTATCAGAACATGGCAATTCATTTAGCACCATCATTAATTGTTTACTAGATCTTTCATTTTTGACAAAGAAGTTTTCTGAGCTTAAGAGACTACTGCAGTTTCTCAGCTGCACCAGAACTGAAGAGCACATCTACATTACAAATACAGCTGACAATCCTGAGGACCATATGTCAGATGGCATCTCACAGAAGTAGAACACTGTGTTGGGGCTGAATTCAAAACAGCATGTGTTTGCAGTTGGGGGAACAGAAAAAGGGCAAAGGAAGATACACAACATTGTAGGAGAGAAATTACAAGGGATGATATGGATGGTGAACAACAAATGAAAACATGAAGTATTCTCTCCCTTGGAAATTCAGAGGGAGTTAGGGAGAAAGGCAAGCAAACTGAACTAACCTTGACCTAAAGAGACATTTTCCTGACACAGACAGTTGCCAGGTATCTGGGTCATGTATAAAGATTTATGATTTGCATTCCAGCTGCAAGGTGTCAAAAAGGTTCTTCTAAAGTGCTTTTGACCTTTTACTGGGGCATAGTCAACATGGTCCAGCACTAATGTATACAACACAGTCAGCAATAACATAAACTACCATTGGGTTAGGGCTGAAGATTCCCATTAGGAGTCTCATCTCTGGTGTTTCTAAACACATGAAAGAGATTTAATGGAAGCTTCCAGACTATGACTCAGGTGTCTTTTTTCTTGCTGGTTCCTGAAATTTTAAAAGTTAGATAAAACAATCAGAAAGTCGGAAAACTGCAGTGAAATCCTAGTTTTCAGTGACGCAGGTTGGTTAGTCAGTAGAACCAGGGTTATACAAGTTTTGGAATATTTACCTAAAAGTTCACTCGGAATATTGTGACCTGTCCTAACAGATATGTCAGTAACATGCCAGTCTGCAGCCAGTAGGAGGTTGTTGTGTAGGCTCTTAAACTTCAGTGGTTTTGACAAGCCCTTTGAAGGTGGCTGTAACAAACCAAAAGAGAGGATAACTTTGTCAGCACTCCTAACTTATTACATGGACTGTGTTAAGGCAAACCCCTTAGTATTCCTACTTAGTAAATTAGTGAGGAATTGCTAGTGGATGTTATGTTCATGTCGTAATTTTTTGCTCAGTAATTTCCCTGTGTAGTCAAGCTCTTAAGGTTAGAATATCTCTGTATGCATTCTTGAAAAGCTTTATCTTAAGCTTTCTGGTTTGCTGCATAATCAGGCTGATTTTTAAGCGTATTTATGGCTTTCCTTTTGGCCTAAGCCTTTTTTAGGCTTTCAGTTTTAAAGAAAACAATCCTGATGAGCAGCAGATTAGCATTAAAAAGCTTTCCTAAAAGAATGGCTGTTAAATCATCACAATTTTGTTGTGATTAGTTCCTGCAAATAGTGAATGTCTCTGGGCTAAGCAATTCTCTTTCCCAGTATGAGGAGTCATTGTCATCCTCTTTTTGATTATGGCAGCCTGAATGATCTTGGTGTGTCCTTAGGTCATGCTGTAATTCTTTCTTCCAAGTGCATTTTTTTCTTCTCTTTGCACAGCAGCATACCGCACAGTGAAGTGCTAAAGTCTCTATTATAAGTTCAGAATGGAGGAGAGTCACGTTCAAGGTTATAACATGTTGCTTTGTTTTGAGCTCTTGGGTAGGGTTAGTACTTTCCAGAATGCTAGACTTGCTCTGGCATCCCTCCAGTTTAGGGGTTATAGTATCAATGTCGGTACCATCTGAAAGGTTGTGTCAAGTCTAGCCTGTGGAAAAAACTGTAGAGATTACTCATGTACCTGCTCTGTCCATACTTTTACTCTGCCTTTTACCTGTAGTGGTAAATAGGAAAAGTTGCTTTTTAACTGGATAGTTCTGAGTCTTTGTATCTCTATTTTATCATTTATGATTCTAACTATCAGAATTCTTTATCTACAGAAACAGTACAATGTCTTAGAAAACCAGAGAACTTTAGAGATTTTGATAGTGTTCAGTACCTGCCCTGTTGTAGCAATGTCCTGTTGGAAAGGTTTTGTTAATTTTTTGTTTGGGGTTGTTTTGTGGGGCTTGAGGGGGGTGGGTTTGTTGTTTGGTTTTGTTGTTTTGTTGTTTTTTTTCTGTTTGGTTTGGGTTTTTTGTGTGTCTTTTTAGAAAATTTATGTATTTTGCTGAAGCTAAAGGCTCTCTGAAAAAACATCAGTTCTGCAGAAATTACTCGATTGGTTTTAACAAGTTGGACTTCCAACCAACTACTCCATCAGGGTCTGTGCTCACCTTTGCTTTAGTCGTGATATGTGAATACTCTTCTCTATACACTACTTTTGACTGTGATAAAATGTGATTTAATGACTTTGCATTATGTAAGAAAAATCATCAGATCTAAGAGAGTCACTGAGGAAACTGGTGAAGCTCTTTGTAGTCTTCTTGAGTTCCTTTAACTGGCACAATAGGGAGTGGAGGCTTTCTGGACATCATGAGAAACAAAATTTATTTATTCCTGCTTAGGACAGGAGGTGTATTTTAAAACCTTGAATTCTAAAGTAATATTCTGTGAAGAGAGAACTCCTCTGCAGGACATCAAAGTGCCCCTCTGTTATCACTGGATTACTCAATTTTCCTTAAACCTAGTGAAAGGGAGTACCATTCAGCATGGAATGTCAGTGACAGGAGAAGTCGTTTCATCTCTCTATTAGAAAAAAGACCACTTGGCAAGTACATTGTAAGGTATCCTTGCAATAGTCATTTTAATATTAATAAAGGTAGCATACAAGTGCACTTTCCATCTCAGTACTGCCAATTAAAGAATGGTACTCCTACACATTCTTTCTGCACTCTGCTTTTTTGTAGTGCTTTCACCTATGCCATCTGTGAGGTTTGTATTTCTTGATGACCTTTTCAATAGTTTGTTGTTCTCATTCTTCTGTCCATGTGAGAGAGAGAGAATTCTCCTAGGAAAGCTACTTGAACATATGGCAAGGTACAATATTATAGCATGTAAACTGGCATTCATTACTGCCTTTCTGTACTGTTGACTCAATTTTTTTCTCTAGTTTTTTTGTTTGGCAAAAGGTTTTGTTATTAATAACAGTTCTAACTTGGGGAAAGAGCCTCAGTGAGTATTGGATTGAAGTGCGAAGTGAGTTCACACCAGCTGAGGAGGCAGGCCAGGCTGTGGATGGAATCTTCAGACATGCAGAAAAATGACTGTGAGCAAAAGCTAATTTTAAACAAGGTCAGGTAGACAAAATTAAGAGTTTAACTTTTTTTTTCCCCTACCAAACCTTACCAAACATGGGCATAAGAAACATATTTGAGTACTAGGGGAAAAGCATTACAAGTTAGGGATTTTACATTTGGGGCTATTAAGGCCAAGACTGAATGGAAGAAGCAAAGTCACAAGGTAGAAAGACTGCCATTAGTTAAGAGTATAAATGTCAGGCAGCTTCTCACACGAAAGGAGTGTTACAGTGTAGGCAGGGAAAAGCTATGCATATTGTGAAGGTAATAAAAAATTTGGCTCGATGAGATGTGCCACAGGTGTAGTGAGGGGGCTGAAAGATAGACCTACTATGGGTTAAATAATGGGGCTATTTTTGCAGCTTGGATTTCTTGATGACCTTTTCAACAGCTGCCTGCTTTTGTTCTTCTGGCCATATGAGAGAGTCAGAATTCTCCCAGGGAGGCTGCTTGAATGCCTGCCATATCTGTCCATTTATGTGAATTAAAAGGGTATTGTGTGGACATCATAAAAATCAGAGAAGAGATGGAGGATACTGAATTAAGGTGGAAAACATGATGCATTATCAAATAGTTTTGTTGTCAGAATGAAAAAGAAGCGTGGCAGAATTTCTAAATCTGTGGGTGAACAAATGACAAAACTTCATAAGATTTTACATATGTTAGAAGAGAGATGAATGGACACTGATCTGATTGAAGAGAAGAATAGTGAGAAATCCCCAGGGCAGTGGAGAAATAAAGACAAAGAATGTTTTTTGCTTTGATGGAATGGAAGTAATCTGCAGTTTGACTAAAGATGTGAAGGTAAAGGCAATGTTTGTTGATCATAAGCAGAGATGTAGAGTGAGGTGTGGGAAGATTAACCAGAAGTGAACCAGCAGCATAGATGGCTGACAGGTGAAGTCAGTTTTGAGAAAGCAGCAAGAGAAAAGTACATGAGACAGGATGAGGAAGAGATTAAAAGAAAAAAAAAAAAAAAGGAGGGGTGGGTGTGTAGGAACTAATATTGCTGCTGAAAATAGCTAGAGAGGATGTTACTATTTACAGCTTCCAGTTTCTGCAAGGTCAAGAAAAATCCACAGATGCAGTTACTGAGGGTTTCATCAGGAAAGTACATATTAGCAGGGATATTTATGTTAACACATAAAGTGTAATTGATACATTCAAATTTAGAGCCCGAATTCTGGTTATTGGAAATCTGTGTAAGAGGAAAACAACCTCTCTATTTTTTGCGTAGACTTCCTTTGTAGTACAGCTATTTCATATGCCCTACCATTCAAAGAAATTATCAGGCCGACAGTTACAGACTGAGGTTTGCTGTTTAGCCCACACAAGTTCTTACACAAACCAGTGGTGGTAAAACAGGATATGTCACACTGCCTAGTCACAGAAGCTGTAGATTGCTGTGAAGCATCCACTAGTGTGTGGAACTGTATTTGGTGGTGTTACAGCCAGCCTTAGTAAGGCTGCAACCAATAAGAATTTGGGGCAGGAGAAATGGATTCCTGATGATCTAGAACTGAAGAGAGCTCCATCAATTCTTTCAGGTAAGATGCTGCATCAATTCTTTCAGGTAAGATGCTGCACTGTTAGACTATACTCACAACAATAGAGGATCGCCACTCACAACAATAGATGATCGCCACTCATAAGCCCATGGTAAAAAGCTCAGTTGAGTGTTGCAGTTTCAAATAATTCACTTTGCATAAAAATACTTGGGTTTCTGTCTGTGTTTACTGTTCAGGAAGCCATCTTAAAACTTTAATCTTTGCAAGGAAGTCTTTTCTCCTTATTACATTCAAAAACAGTACATTTTTAATCAAGTATTGTGAATAGCATATCAAATGAAGTGGCTGACCCTCAGATCAATGTAGCAGATAACCTAATCCATTTATTATGTTTGAGAGAATAAGTGCTTCTGTCAACTTTGATAAAGAACAAAACCAGTAATCTTTGGAATGATCTTCAGCACATGTCAAATATTTCACTCCTGTTTATTTCAGCATAGCTGCTAGCAGTTCTGTAATACCAAATTCCAGATATTACAGTGAGTGGGGAGCATGTGCCCTAGGAAAGCACGCTCGAAACCAATTCTCTTATTCTGTGTTTACTTACTCTGCGGAGTTTTCTCAAAGCACCAACTACAATCTGCAAAAACAAGATTGCTTTCCTGTGGACCCAACTTGCATAAATATTTCAGTGAATAGATGCATAAATTTAAAAAAAAAATAGTCGTAAATAGAAAGGAGGAAAAAACAAATCTGAGATGGACTCATTTGTAAGCCAATAAATATTACATCGTCTTTACATAATAAAGTTCTATAAAGGACATCAGATTATCAAAGTTATGAGAAATCCTTACTAGATACGGAAAATGATGGCTCTCAGGATCCTAAACAACAACTTGTAATTCAACTATTGATTTTATTTGGTGGTAGCCTTTTAATCTGGCATTAGCAGTTTGACACTTTATTATTTCTTTATTTTCTTTTATATCCTGTTATCTTTGTCATAATCATGCCTAAGTAATTATTCAACTTATGAGCATTCTGCAGTGAGCATTGCTAATGTCCTGTGGTTTCTTTGCCCATCTGAGCTGTCATATGGTGCTCTTTCCAAAACCACATTTGTAGAGCACAGCTTTGGAACTGTTTAATTTTCTGCAGAAGAGTTTATTATTAAACACTAGACTGTCATCAAAACAATTCAATATGCAAGACCTAAATCTATTTGTGGTTAAATAGTAAGGTCTGGAGGTTAATATAAAGAACTGCAGCAAGCTGCTCACAAGATAATTCAAGAAACTTATAAAAGATCACAGAAGTCCAGCCAGTTTCCCATTAGGCTTAGGATAAAAAGTAAATTTAAAAAGAAGATGATACTTCTATATTACTATGTCATTAGAAATATTGAGAGAGATCCCGTTGTTTCAAAGGTTAGGTAAGAGAAAGAGGAACTATACAGTTGCCAAAAGCTACCGTTTTTCCTAAATTCAGCAGAATGATTTTTCCTTCCCCCTTCTGGTAACATTTTTTTTCAAAATTTTTTTTTTTTTTTTTCTGCCCTTAGCCTTTTGCATGAGTATTGCTGGAGTGGGAAGAAGAGACCTAAATCAACTTCCAGTTCAGCATTTAAGCAAGCACAGTCACTTCTCAAGTGCTGCTGAGTGTCACAGCAAGACAGGGAAGGGAAGTGGCACTAAACGACTCCTGAAAAGTCAGTAGGCTTATTAAGTCTTACTTAAAAAGTTGATTGGGGAGCTAATTCAGAGCTCCCCTGTCCTGCCTTTTAAGTATGATGAAAACCCTTAAAAGACTCTTGCTGGTGCTAACAGATTCAGAGTGGCATTGAGTGTAGATGTGAAGTGGGAGCAGGGAAACACAAAGTTAGAAGAATTGGTTACCTTTAGAGTCCATGGCTGGGCATTTTTCCAAAAGGAAAAGTATGAAGGAGATCTGTCTGCTGCTGACACTAGTATTTTTTACTGTATAGTGGGCCAGAATCCCTCAGAAGCCTCTTTTTCATCCACTTTGTCAGTGTATAGCAGCCTAAAGTGGGTCTAAATGACACGCATGCACATTCTCACTTCCTAAGCAATATAAAGGGACTGTGGGGTAAATAACAAGCCACGATGCATATAAAGGGTTTTGTTGGTGATAATGGCAATCCCTTATTGTTCATGTGGCAACCGTGATATCACATAATGAGCCAACCAAGCCATGAAAAGATAGCATTGGAAAATGTTGTTCATGCCCTAAAAAGCCTTTAAAACTGAATGTCATTTCATAGTAAACTGCCTGCCCTTTTAATGGAAATGTCATTCTTTTAGAAAGTTCTTGTTTAGAGAAACCATGTGGTAGACAATAGTTTTAATGAAGATCTTCTTCCTTTGTCTCTGTGTTTGCCCTCTCTTTTATTTCGTTGCACAGAGATACCAGTGAGGACTCTCTAATTATGGGAAAACCTTTTCATTTTAACAACTGTTTTGTAGACATTCTTGCTAATGCATTTTGTCCGCCTTTGTTTTCCAGCCTCCCATTTCTATTGGCATCTTTTAAAATGACAGGAGACAGAGCTTTTTCATTAGGAAAAGAGCTAAGACGAGACAATACAGTTCAGGTTGTGCTTAGAAGAAAGAAAAAAGGCTTGACTATTTAATTTTAGACTCACTGTAGGTGCTTATTCAACAAGATATTATTTCTTGTGGCCATTAAAAGTGTACCATCTGGAAATATTTTGAGAGAATCAGTTTTTAATCTATGACATCAATAACATGACCCACAACAGCATCTGAGAGTATTTCATTATCTGTGGAGTGTGTACATGCTTGCTTTTATCATCTCCCACTCAAGAGTTAAATACTTTATTAGTTTAAACTTGAGGGAAAGAAGATTAAGATTAAATAAAAGTTTCTGGGTTTTTTTCCACATTCCAATGGGAGCCAGCTGAAAAGGACATGTATAGGTAGTTATGGTACCCCTTGACTTCCTGAAGAGATGCAAGTGTTATGCATCCTATGGTGTTTCCCTACACCATGTCAAAAGGAGTGTTGATGTTGGAGCAACCTCCACTGTCAGAGTTAGGTACCTAATATTCCGGTTATGATAAACATTTGCTTTTGGACCCTGGAAAGAGGGCAGCATCTCTACCTGCTCACAGTCACAGAGTTTCTTCTGTGATTTCAGATTTATTAGCTAAAATGCATCTTGTGTGATAATTTGTAGGCATTCTTGTAAACTTTCTTACTGCACCCTAATGCACTTCTTTTTTGCATCAGAAAGTTCTGTGGTCTCTCTTAGCCTACTGAAAGAAGTCACATGGCTGCTACTATAAATGGATAAGATAATCCTCTTTGGGCTCTCCATCACAAATTTAAATCCATACCTACTAGCTATCAGAGAACATGGAGCATTTAAATATATGCCTCAGCTTTTTGTAACATCTGTGATTACTACTGAAACAGAAAATCCATCCATAAAAGGATATTTCTCTGTATTATCAGAGTCACTGTTCCCTGTTATTAAATAATGTTAACTGACCAAATCTTATTTTAAAATATTTCCATCTCTGTCTTGTTTTCCCTGAGGGGGGAAAAAAAGAAACAGTAAATTGTCTGTCCATGAGAGTCAGTGAAATGTAACACTGCATATTTATATATATTTATAAATACATATAGATGGAGATCTACATGGATAGAAATTTAAGAAGCCCATTACTCACTAACTTCTTTGTTAATTAATAAGGCACAATCCAGGTGGTGTTTTATGTGATATTTTTCTCCACTGAGGAACACCTTAGTCTTTAATTCTAAATGCAGGTCATTGTAAATATGTATAGGTAGTAAATATGTTATTTAATCTCTGGGGTACCAATAAGGCGAATAACAGGCTGATACCTCAGATCTCAAGACGCATACCTTCACAAATAAGGATGCTATTAACATTGCTGCTACGTTACCAGTCTTTCATTGTACCAAGTTTATTGTTGAATTCACTTTCTGCTTGTCATATCTGTAGTATTGTTCTAGTGATCAGGAATTTGAACTGATTTAATTGCTTCAGTTAGAGCTTACTCTAAATTTGCAACATTATTGAACCTGCCTTAAAAGAGAGATTTTATTATTAATGATAGGATGAAACAGATAAAAGAAGAGTCATTCTTTCTGTGTTTCTAGTTAAATGCTCAGCAAACTATGCTGGATATACAAGACAATCCTCTAACATTGAAAGAGTGGCTTCCAGCTGAGACAAGTTTAGCATACACTTGACACCTGCTGGCTTACCAGGAGAGAAGCTCCCTTTTGGCTCTTCAGGCAGCGCTGCTGCCAGGGCACTACATGAATCCCATTTTGAATGTAAGATGCAGTAGTGTGTAGGACAAACACGCAGCAGGACACCCAGTCAGATGAGGACTCCACTAATTGGCCAGTCACCCCTAGTTTCTGACCACCCAGTGACAGACACAATAACAACATCCGGAAAGGAGGAGTGGGTGTGCCAGGATGAAACAAACTCTGATGGCTTACCTCAGTGATTTTGCTGGCATTGTGTTTCATGTTTGTGCAAAGTAATAGTGGTTTGTAGGCCTGGACCTGTAGAGAGGTGTTTAAAAACTCCATGTTACTGCTAAGTCTGCCTTGAATCCAGATTCTGCCATCAATCTGGAATAAATTGATGCTTGCATGTTACTTCCTTTCTGCTAGGAATCTGATACAGTCTAGGGATGGTTACTTTGTTATCGGTGCCTGGCAGACCATAATAGCATATCATAGAAGGGTAGCATATGATAGAAGATGAGCCTAGGATGTTTCTTCCTACAAGGCCCATGAATTCTTTTACTGTCCACCTCTTAGTGCACTTCAGTTTCTTCAGCAGCAGTGATTAAACTTCAGTTACTGTGCACTGTAGCTGACTGACAGTTAAATATGCTGTACTGTCCTCATCATGGGTTTAAACAGATATGTCTCTGTAGGAAGAAAAACAAACAAAAGGAAAAAAAAAAAGGGGAAACCCACACACAGAAGAGAAAGAACAAGAGGCAGAAATGAGCTTAAGAGTACTTATGTGAGAGTGTGAGCGTGGGGGGATGGCCATGCCAATCAAAAAAACACAGATGTATGCGACTAATGGATCCTGAATGTGAGGGAACTTGGAGGCGGGCAGGAGGAGAAACAGGGACTGAAAATGAAAGGGAGCAAAGAGTATCTGGAGAAATTAAATCTGGACCCTAAACTACCACAAGGGATGGATCTGGCTGCAAGGATAATTCTCCTTTGTGAATATTTTCATCTGGGTGATTCCTGATATTCTTGGGCCAGGGTTTAGCCTGTATCCATGGTAAAGGATAAGGTCTAGAGGCAGCCAAAGCCTAGCACTGCAGTTGGAGTTGTGTTGCAAAAGGATGCCAAGGGAAAGTGTGGATTGCATAAAGAACTCTCCTCTGAGACTGTTTTCATCCTTTTCCACATCCTGATTTCCTGCTGTTGCCTTCTGCACTGGAAGGCAGCTGTGGGAATTATCTGACAAAGTCAGATCATCTAAAGCTAAAAATAAGTGAGACAAAGGAATTGAAAATGCCAATACGAAACCAAAACCCTTCCCAAATAAAATGCTTTATTATATTTCTTGATCTATACAGTGGTGACAGTGACGCTTTACTGCAGAGGTAGAGACTGGTAGATCCAAGCAGATTCTGTCCACTGCTCACCTGAATATATAAAACACATATTCAATTGCGTTTGTGTAAGGATCAAGAGACTTGCAAAACAATGGATATTTCTTATTCATTTAAACTTGAGGGCAGACAGCAGTGAGGAAGGACAATTGTCTTTCTGAAGGAACAATTTTCAAAATTTGTAGGTGTGGGTGCAAATGTTGTATTAAACCTTTTTTAGCCTTTGCTGCAGATCCTGTGAGCATTACCTGAATATTAGCCTGATTGCCACAGGGGAGGATGATAATGTTGAAATTTAATACCCATTCATAAAGAGGAATGAAACAGTAAAAGTGAGAGATGTTGAATATTCACCGTGTTCACTAGAACTGTTCTGTCACTGAACATCTCTTGCACAAGTAACTGTGTGCAGGCACTTAATGTCAGGGTGCAATTAGTTGTTTCTGAGGCGGATTAGAATCATGTGGGTAACAGATTCTCAGTTCAGTGCTGGGTTGTTTGAATGTCCTCTGGTAGGTAGCCAAAGGAAATGTTCTTGTTGAAATGACAGGAATTCTTTGACAAAACATGTTCTGTTAGAGCATATGTTGAAATTCTATATCATTTCAATGATGAGCTTCCTTTCTGGCACTTATCAATGTATGTTCATGGTAATAACAAGCAATATCTTGTCAACAGCTATCTACTATAAGTGATTCTAATACACTTTGCAATCATTTTCAAAGCCGCTTCATTTTCACTGAAAGGATTGTTTTGTGTAGAAGAATTCTTACTAATGTGCAAAATTGCCCTTAGTTAAATCCATTGTAGGAGCTGAAAAGGAATACAAGTATAAACCTTCACAGCTGGAGTACAGATAACTACTGTGGATGTAGCTTACACTTCTCATTTTTCACATGCAGCATATGCTTGGAGAGTGATGAACAGATGCAACTAGTTTAATGGGGTAAATCACATGCATTTCATCTTCATGACTCCACATTTGGAGAGAGCACTCACTCTTTACCTATGCTTAATACAGCTCCAGATATGTGTGAATACCTGTGGCAGAATGATGCCATGGTTTAGTTTAATCTTCAAAATAAAGGTTACATGGACTTCCTGCTTGAAGTTCATTAAAATATGCAATTTGTCATGTACAGGTGGCAGTAAAAATGCAGCCTTAAGTGTTTTGACTGGAGTAAGACTGCTGATGCAGAGGGAGGGCTTGGCATCTGAAGGTGCTCCCTGTTATTACTGACCAGAGCTGGAGGCCATGGCTGGCCTGGTCCCCTGCCAAACACTACCTGGCACCAGTAAAAGTACTCTGTGTTTCTTCCTCCACTGGCCCTCTGGCTGCATTGCTGGGGGAAAGTAAAGACAATCCTGTCACACTAAGTGCAGAATTTTACCAGTCTGGCAATAAAATAAGCAGCTGTACTGGACATGACTTCTATTTTCATCATTCTGCATACAAAATATTCTCCAGATATCCTGATGTGTGCCTACTTTCACTGAAGTGATGCCCCTTCTTTGTTTTGCTCCTCTGGAGTGCTGAAGAATAAGCAGATTTATTCTTTTAACATTGCTGCCCTTCTTCCTGCAGCCTAGACATCAGATAGTATTTCTATTGTGCAAAGATAGAATATCAGCCTTTTCCTAACCCTGTTTTAGATGTAGAGGAGCCAGTAAGTCAGTATTTTCAAATCACACACTAATTGGCATTCACAGCAAAAAAAATTATTTATGCAAGATAGCGTGGGGCAAATTCAGGGTCCTCTCCTTGTGGGGCTAAGGAGTGATTATTCTGATGCTTCTCAAGATTCTTTTTAACAATAGCTGACAATTGAATCTGATCCCCTCTATCTCCTCCTCCTAAATCAAGATCTATACTTTCGTAAGGGGAGAAGGTAATGGATATGGATGTTTTCTAAAGCCATGCATGAGTGATGCTAAGTCCTAAAGAATTTGAGAAAAATAGACAATTAGAATATTTTTAGCCAACTATTGGTTGAGACAATCACGTTTTTTTCAGGGGTATTTTGGTTTTAGGTTTTGTTTTGGTTTTCTGCTTGATGAAAAGCTGGTAACAGTGGAATACTTGAATGCAGAAAAAGATTTTCTTGGCAGAAGTCCAAACATGCATCTCTAAAAAGTTATATTTTCTCTCTCTCATTTTATCTTCTTTGCCTTCGCTGTTATTGATGCACGTAATAAAACACTAGGAAAAAAAGACAAATCCACCCAAAAGGTCAAAATCAATGATCCTTTTACAGATGGCACCTTTGGGAATCCTGGGTACTTTACCATCAGCTTGTGTTTGAGACTGTTACTTGAATACTTGCTTTTTGATGACAAAAATCAATGACTTCTTTAAAGAAGACACCCTTGGGGCTAGAGGGATGCAGACTTTGAAATGTTTACTAGTCTGTGCCTGTCTCTGAAAGACTTATACACATATTTATAAGTTTATGAGCTCCTATTTAATTTTATGGATTGGAAATGGTGTATGGTTTTGACAAAAATATTTAAGCTTATGTGCCCCGGTGAGACTCATTGTGTATCGCTTTGCTAATTTTCATAGAAGTTCTGATCCAAAATCAAATCAAATCAACATATATGTTTACATTAGGTTTACATTTATCCCTTTGAAAAAGCCACTGAAGTTGTTGGAGTTACCTTATTAATGATTTTGATCCAAGGACCAAATCCTCAATCAGTTCTTAAAAGCACAGAAACCCACTCACATAGAGATATCTACATTTCTCAGCAAAGTTTATTTCCTTATTTTTATATGTAATTATGTGTTTATTATTACTTTGAGCTGCAGATAGCATTTGCTTTTTTGAAAAAAAAAAAAAAGCCATACTTTTTAACTTCTTTCTTCATTGCTAATTTAACATTTTATTTATTTATGGCACCATAATTTACTTTGACACTTGGGCAGATATTGTTTTATTTCCTTTGTGAATAAGCAGGGTTGTTACAGGCTTTTGTAACTTAATGGGACACTTGATCTGGAGACTGGTATGGTGTTGGGGCTTTGGGGTTGGAAACTGGATAATCAGTTTCCTCACCAGCTGTGCACATACAGACTTTGCTAGGATTTTCTCATCCCCACACTCCTCCACCATTCCTCAGTCAAAGGCTTAGAGTATTTTTAGTCTTGTCTTCTGCAAGTTGATTTCTGGGGAATCAGCTACAGAAATCACTTTTGAAATAGAGTAGCAGTGTATAGTAGCCTTGCAGTAATTAGAAAAACTAATTTGTATTCATTTTTCCTTTGACTCTAGATCTAATCAGTAAATACAGTGATATAAAACGTCAACCCTAACCAAACAAGTGCATTGAAAGGATAATAGTAGACAATGTCACTTATGAATTAAAAAGAGGGAACATGCATGACATTAAAAGACTTGCTGATTCCTTCCTATCACTTAGGCATCCTGATTTAAGTTTACTGATTTCAGCCTCATGAGTCAGTGTTATTCTGGTATGTAGGATGTCATCCCATTGTTAAGGCAGCAAAAATGCTTTGCTCTTGAGGACTGCAGGAAGAATTGCTGGATAATCACTTCTGTACCACAGCATTGTGCAGAGAGAGACAGATTAAAGCTGGGAATGCCTTTGGAATAACTCAGCTGCAGCAGAGGTGGTTGGTGCTTGGGGTCATGTCACCTCTGTGCAGAGCTGTGCAACATCAAGCATAGAAACAAAGCTCATGGCCACTCTTAAGGGAACATGTTTGTGCATCCATGTAGAGCAAGGACTACTCTTGTGCTGTCTCTCACATTGTACTGACCCACAGTAGGTTGACTTGTGAATGTGCTCTTGCTTTTCCACCTGAGCTAAATGGAACCTGTGCTTTCCTAACCAAAGTCCTGCTGACATCATTCACAACTGTGTCCATGGCCCTTTATTTTTCATTGTCTGTTGTCTTTTACATGTCAAGTTCCTGATTCTCATTTTGTTTCATTTTCCCAGTTACACATTGAAAACTTTGTTCTGTCAGATTTTGGCAATTTAAAGGGTATCTTCTTTCATTTACAGGCTTTCAGTGGTTAGAGATCATGTATGTAATTGTAGCGAGACTGATCATGGAAGAGGTGAAAAAACACCCTATCACTAGAACTGATTGTAGTCAGTAAGAGGTTGCTGGGCTTAAAGGAATTTCAGATCCTTCCTGTTCTTATGATGCTAAATTATGACTCTGGCTTTGTGTCATTCCTCAGCTTCATAGCCCAGACTTAACCAGCTGCTTTGTGCTGTCTGAATCCTGCTGTAGGTCACAGGATTTTAATATGCAGATGAAAGAGGGAGAAAAGTACCTCTAATTTTTAGCTCTTGAACTTCTCTGGGGATTTTACCATTGACTAAAAGGGTTATTTTCAAAAGTGTGGAGTTGCCTCTGCGAATTAACACTTGCTTTCCCAGGAAAGTGAGTAGAGGTGTATAACTGGAAGCAGGTTGCCTCATGATGTTGGGACTTTTTTAGCTCTCTTCTATCCAAATTAGGACTAGATAGTCTGATTGGGTGGACAACTAGATGGGTAGAAATACGGTTGGATGATCTTGCTCAGAGCACAGTTGTTAATGGCTTATACATTAACTTTGATGCTCATGACAAAGAAATACTGCAAGGGGAAATCAGTGACATTGTAGTCTTGTCAGATCTGCAGATAAAGCCAAGATGGAAGGGGAGATATTTGGTGCATTAGAGGATAGAAGTCCCTTTGATCTTCAAAGGAACCTATTCAGGCTGGAAGAATGGTGTGACAGGACCTGAAAAAATTCAAAAAGTAGAAATGAAAAAGCCTGTATTTGGGATGGAGTAAACCCTGAAGACAATAGAGGCTGAGGACTGAGTGACTGAAGAGTGGCTCTGGTGGAAAAGATCCGGAGTGTGGCAGACAGGAAGGTAAGCAAGATCTAACTGAGATTCCTGGCAGCAAAGACGGCCAGCAGCATGCTGGGCTGTATTAACAGGACCACAGACATTAGGCTGAGTAGAGCAATTATCTTCCTCTGCTCAGCACTTCTGAGACTGCATCTAGAATAATGTGTCTAGTTTTCGGTCCCCTAAGCAAGAAAGAAATCACTAAGTTATAGTGAATTTGGCAGAGAGCCACCAAGATGTTCAGGTACTGGAGCACTTGCCTGAAGATGCTGGGCCTGGAGAAGCAAAGGATTCTAAGGGAGTTGATAGCAGTCTTCTAATACCCATGAGAAGATTGTCCAGTAGACAAAACTATGCTGTTCACAGTGGTGCATGCTGACAGGGCAATAGAACATGGCCGTAACTTGAAAAAATAATTTGGAATTGATATAAATAGGATTTTATTTCACCAGGATGACAATTAAACATCAGAACAAAATACCTTGTCTCTGTCTTTGGGAGCTTTCAGAACCTGAATGAATAAATCCCAAAACAAATTGACTAGATCACACCTGACCTTGTTTTAAGCAGGAGGTTGGGCTACAGACCTCCTTAGGTTCGTTCTAAACCTAAATTTTCCCGTGATTCCTAAGATTCTTCACATTACAATGTAAATCTGTTGTAACTACATTGTGTAGGCATAATCACAATGCAAGTTTTCTTTAGTTATTTTCTGCTATTTTTCATGACAAGACTTTGATTTCGGCTGCTACAGTTTTTAACTCGACAAGGGTTTATTAATTACCTGTATAGCTTCAGTCATCTGAAAACAAGACTAAGACGAGTACATTTTGGTATTTCTAATATAATGTTCCATGTCCTTTGTGTGACCTGGGGGGTCAGTAACTCTGAGAACCATGGTGATGTCAGGTTACTGTTTGATGCAAGGAAGAAGGTAAGAGCTTGTCTTCTGACTCTTTGATTGTCTTAAAAACTATTAATATGGAGTTTTATTTTCACACTTGTATTAAGATGTAAATGTATGATTTTCTTGACAGACCTTGATAAAAATCTTACTTTAAGGATTTTGCAACTGAGGCAGTATTTTGTTGGATTTTTTTTTTTTAATTAAACTGAAGAAAGTAATATACTGATACTACTTGAATAGTTGACAACTCTGATGCTATTTCACTTTAAGAAGAACAATTGGTTGAACTTGTTTAATGTTGGCAAGAGAGTCATGAATCCCAATAAGGCCATGAATACATTTATTATTAATTTTCTTCTCATTCATTTTTAATTTTCTGTCAGACACAATCAAAGGCTGAATTGGTGACTTCAGTGTTTTCTACCTTGCTCTATTGGCTTCAAAAGTCCTTTAATAAGGCAATTATTAATTCTGGACATCACTGGGAAATCAAAGGTGAAGAAATCAGGGATATCTAAACCCTGTAGTGCATTAATTCAAACAGCACTCACATTGTTGGATAGAGTTCATGCCTCTAGTTCTTTAATGTCGCTTGGTTTGGTATTTGTTTCATTTTAAAATTAGCTGGAATGTGTAGAATGGAGAGTGAAGGGAAACCACAAAAGGATTTACCTTATAGAAGAAAGAATTACTGGAATCAGTGGGGTTTCTGGCTTCTGGATTGAGAGAAGGCTTGCTCATTGTACTGAGAGTAGGAAAGCAGGGGATCTTTGAGAGGCATTAAATGCATGGCCACAAAGCTTTCATTAGGAAGTTGTGGTGTAGTGGTGGCTATATATACCTGTTATTTCCTGAAACAAGGAGGCCAGTCTTCAATGCAATTCTCTTGTCTAAAGCATGGTACTTCATTGAAGTCAATGAAAAAGCTTGCATGCATTTTACTGCATCGTTTTCAAATAGACTATGAAATGTTTAATTCTAGTACATAGTTCATACTTTTTTGTTGTTTTGTTTTGTTGTTGTTTCAAGTGAACAGATGTTAGGGAAAACAAGGCACTGGTAAAGAGATGAATGTGTATTTGAGATGAATGTGTGGTTAAGAACAAGTTTCCTGTGCAGAGACAGGCATGAAATGGAAAGGCTGAATTTTTTACATTTAACACACCTCAGGTTTACCCATACAGGCTCCCTGGTATAGTACATATGTGAAACAGTTTCTCAGCTCCATGTATTTAGCTTTTGTACAATATTGATAGGATTCCACCACAAAAGGAAGTAGTGTTTATTCCTTTGTCAGAAGTATTATAAAAGCTTCTGTTACTCACACTGCCTTGCTATCAAGACATTTCTGTAATCTCCTGCCATTTTGGTTTTGCTCATTTTTCTGAATTTTGGCCTTCTGTGAGGTTGACGGAACAAGAACTGAAAAGGAGACAACATATCAAACCTGACATTTAAAGGTTCAAACCTTCAATATACAGAGCACATACTCGAAAGAAAACATTTATGGAATTGTCTTGTCTTGTATCCTGAATTCTTCCGCAGACCTCCTTGACACTAAGCTGCCTTACTCCAGCGTGACGTAGTCTCAATGTGATTTAATGTTCCACACAGAGCAGGTAACACTTTACTCTAATGCTCTATGTTGAGCAAAGCAACAAAAGGCTACTTCAAAACATTTAGCCACTGGCTCCTGAGGAAGAAAAAGTCTCTCTTCTTCTTTGTCTAATCATTCTGCTGATCAGAATACTATCTTACAGAAAAAGAATTTTGTACAAGTTGCTATAAATTTTTATGAGCCAATTATTACAGATATAATTGTCCAAGGTTATAGAGGTCTGTAGATGTCTTATTTTCCATAGGCCAGTGCCCTTTTATGCTTCTCTTTTATAGTTAATACAATGCCTCATTTAATAATTTAAAAATAATTTATTGGAGATAAATTGCTTTTTTTAGAAGGCATTATCTTATCATTCTCATTTTTATAAGAAACTCATTTTAATTTGTTTGCTGTGACGTTCTCACAAGATTTTAAGAATTTAATGGAGTGAAAATTGAAGACTGACGGCATCAATGAAATTATTAATTTGGTAACCAGAAGATTTATTTTGTTGGTTTAGATGGAATTTTCAATAGCCAATTATCTTTGGACTCTGTTAAAGAATGAAGCCTCACCAAATAGCAGTTCTCACTTAAAGTACCCCAGGATGAATTGAAAAAGACATCTTCGTTGTTGCTATTGATATTAATGTGGAAATCTCTTGCTCTTAATAATCCTGAAGGACAGATAAAGGCTTATTTTTACCCTCAGGAACCTAGGTTCAGAACCCTAAAAATGTTGTCTTAGTGATTGAATATTACCTGCAGATAGCAGGCTTAGCCATGCAGAATATTTTAGGTTTACTTTTATCTTCACCAGGTCCCATTAAAATAATTTAGTAGAAGAAAAATATCTTTGTCATGCAAATAAGTTTGTCTGATTTTTTTTTAATAAAGGTGGCAATATGTTTAAGTATATAAAGAGACTATCTGCAAACCTAGATATGAGCATGCAAAAGAAATATTTTTTTTTTTATTATTTTGCATAAGCCTTTACTTTAAGGGATTTGAAGAACCTTTCATAAAAATCACCATTTCACAGACTCAGATTTTTAAAAGAATTTTTTAATAATGCTTTTCCAATATAAACGTTTATATATTCAGCATGTGTTGTTTCCTGAAGTGAAGCAAACACCAATATAGCAGCATACCCCAGCAAAAGGGTGATAGTCTTTTTTTCTGTTTGAAACTGTGGTATCTGACACAGCTATAATCTAGAGAAGTGTATTTCTTATTAGTTCTACAGTTTATAAATATAAATGCAGAAGAAGAAAGTGCAAATGAAACATTGATTGCCTTAAATGTGGTCTCAGATGTTAAGGAGAATCTTAGTGATTTTAGAAATCAAAAAGGAATGTATTCTCACACATGCTAAAAAATATGGAGTACGAAACTAGTTGCACAACAGGTAGAGATAGTCAAATACTAATACCAAAACACAGCCTGGATTTAAGTGACCACTGCTAATTCATAGACATATTACATTATTGTACGATCTGGAAGATTAAAGTTGGCTATTAAATAGTTCCTTAGTAGCATAAGAATTGAAGCTTACTTTGCTCTCAGGTTCTTTTGAAAGAAAGACAGTTTGAGGAAGAAAGTCAAATCTGTATAAGGGTTGGGTTCTTGGAGTGCAAGGGATTAATTGCTTGAGACTTCTCCTTGTGATCCTCACAGCATGTGCTTTTCTAGTCAGGTAATATCAATCACATATGTCATTTATGAGATTTTTTTCTGTTTTCAGATTTGGTTTTGAAATTGGGAAATAAGAGATTTAGTAATTTTAATTAGCCTTGAAAGTAGTTAAATAACTCTTGCAAAAGGGTATAAATATTTAAAGACAAACACAATAAATCAAGGTCTCTGCATTAGCATTGACTTTCTTCATATTTGGGACCGTTCAAGTGTAGCAAACTCACAGCAAGCAATGCAGTATATGGATTACCCACAGAGCCAGTCCAGAGCCTTCAAGCCAGGCAGCTATTTACTTCTTAGTCACTAACCAAAAATGTTACCCTGTGTTTCTGCTTCTCCCTCCAGTGCTCTTATTTCCACAAGCCTCCCTTCATTCAGTAGAGGCCCTTTTCTGTTGCATACTCAGCAAATTACGCCTATGCTCAGAAATTGCTTTGGCAACTTATTCCTGGGTTAGTCCACCTACCATTGGTATCAATATGCATTTTCCCATCAGTATCAATAGATTGATTCAAGCCTTATAGATAGACAATAAATTATACAGATGTGATGAAGTCTACATTAAAATTAATTTCCCTCTGTCCACAACATTAGTAATACCAACAAGGGAGGCTGAAGTAAAAGTGTGCTATGCTGAAGTGGCCTAAGAGAGAATGAATGATATATATGCGTTTAATTAAACTTCCAACATTTTGCTGTTGGGTCGCAGCTCAGAGGGTAGCTCTGTGTGAAAGCTGCATGTCTTGTTGCAGCTCTCGGCTCTTAACTGAATGTAGAGGTTATAGCTTAATCCCTGATGTAGAGCCCTCTACCTTCCTGTGCTATATATAACTTGTACAACTGGATGCAGGTGATATTCTCTGGTCAGGAGGCAGCTGAAGCAGATCTAGCATGAAGACTGAAACATTTTTTTATGCCAGCAGAAAATATCTCTCAGATCAAAGAGAACATTCTTTTTAGGGTAAGGAGAAGAATAGGTGCTGTCTGCAGTATCTCTGACCTTTGTATAAAAGCCTTCAGCTTCTTGAAGTCCCACTTTATCAAATGCCATAGGGAAAAATAAGCACATGACTTGATGAGTGAAATTAAAGAAAAAAAAACCTACATTTTAGACTTACGATAGTTGTGAAAGGAATTCACATAATATTCTCTTTCCGAAATGTCATGTGATACTTTTATGGATTCTCTAATTCTTGTAAGATTATTAAAGCTGTTCAGGGATGAGTAGAAGGGGTACAACTCCCCTTCCTTTTTTTTTTACTCACCATTAGTAATTTAAATTAATTTACAAAAACTTCTACACCACAGTTGAAAATCTGCCTCTATTCTGTCATCAACAAACATCACTTGTAATTATTTTTACCACGTTATACTATGTACAATAAAGAAAAATGCTTAGAACTGTATCCCAAACCAAAAATCTAGCTCAATTCATTTAATTATCAACAACAGAAAGCGATTCCTGCTTCTCAAAGAGCTCTGGTACAGACATAATTAGCTCATTTAACCTCAAAGAAATAATTAGCCAACATGAGAGGACAAGAAAAAGAAGTTAAAATGCCACAGCAGTATATTATCCCCTTTTTTCTAACAAAACTATTATCACATGGAAAGGAGGGCTGTATGATACTGACTTGCCAAGTTTTTTAACATAATGAAGTACTAAGGTACAAATAAAAGCAGAAAAGCTTCTCAGTTCCATCAGGCACCTGAAGAGGCTCATTTAGACACTATTCAATTCTGAGATGTTCCTCAGTCTTCAGGGGCTGATACACATTGTAAATCTGACCACCAATTAACTGTCTACTAGCAATGTAAAAAACATGTCACACTGCAAGAGACAACCATGCAAACCAACAAAAATCCAAGTGATGTAAAATTAATTTTCTAACCGCACTTATGACTAATATTTTTAGCAGAAACAATGACCCAGGTCTTAGAAGGTAGTCAAAGGAACTGTGAGAATGAAGACCTTGGCCCCACTGTAGGAGACGATCTGGTTCGAGACCATCTTCAAAATCTGAACATGCACAAGTTCATGGGACCTGATGAAGTCCATCTGCAGGTCCTGAAGGAGCTGGCAAATGAAGTTGCTAAGCCACTGGCCATCATAGTTGAAAAATCATGGCAGCCAGGTGAAATTCTTGATGACTGGAAAAAGGGAAATATAACCCCCATTTTCAAGAAGGGGAAAATGGATGATCCAGGGAAATACAGACCAGTCAGTTTCACCCCTGTGGCTGGCAAAATCTTGGAACATATTCTCCTGGAAGGCATGCTAAGGCACATGAAAAACAACAGGGTGCTTGGTGACAGCCAGCATGGCTTCACTAAGGGGAAATCCTGCCTGACCAATTTGGTGGCCTTCTATGATGGGGCTACGGACCTGATGGACAGGGGTAGAGCAGTTGATGTCATCTTCCTGGTCTTGTGCAAAGCGTTCAACATTGTCCCACCTGACACCCTTCTCTCTAAATTGGAGAGACATCAATTTGATGGATGGACCACTCACTGGATAAAGAACTGACTGGATGGGCACGCACAAAGAGTTGTGATCAGTGGCTCAATGTCCGGCTGGAGACCAGTGACGAGTCGTGTCCCTCAGGGATCGGTGTTGGGACCAGTCTTGTTTAACATCTTCATCGCTGACATGGACAGTGGGATTGAGTGCGCCCTCAGCAAGTTTGCTGATGACACCAAACTGTGTGGTTAGGTTGGTATGCTGGAGAGAAGGGATGCCATCCAGAGGGACTTCGACACCCTTGTAGGGCGGGCTGATGCCAACCTTAAGAAGTTCAACCATGCCAAGTGCAAGGTCCTACACCTGGGTCAGAGCAATCCCAGGCATGGCTACAGGTTGGGCAAAGGAGAGATACAGAGTGGCCCTGCAGAGAAGGACTTGGGGGTGCTGGTCGATGAGAAAATGAACATGAGCTGGCAGTGTGCGTTCGCAGCCCAAAAAGCCAACCGTATCCTGGGCTGTGTCAAAAGCAGCGTGACCAGGAGGTCGAAGGAGGTGATCCTGCCCCTCTACTCTGCTCTCGTGAGACCTCACCTGGAGCATTGTGTGCAGTTCTGGTGTCCTCAACATAAAGAGGACATGGAACTGCTGGAACAAGTCCAGAGGAGGGCCACGAGGATGATCAGGGGACTGGAGCACCTCCCGTATGAAGATAGGCAGAGAAAGTTGGGGCTGTTCAGCCTGGAGAAGAGAAGGCTGTGTGGAGACCTCATAGCAGCCTTCCAGTACCTGAAGGGAGCCTATAGGGATGCTGGGGAGGGACTCTTCATCAGGGACTGTGGTGACAAGGGGTAATGGGTTAAAACTTAAACAGTTTAGATTGGATATAAGGAGGAAATTCTTTCCTGTTAGGGTGGTGAGGCACTGGAATTGGTTGCCCAGGAAGGTTGTGAATGCTCCATCCCTGACAGTGTTCAAGGCCAGGTTGGATGAAGCCTTGTGTGGGATGGGTTATTGTGAGGTGTCCCTGCCCGTGGCAGGGGGGTTGGAACTAGATGATCTTGAGGTCCTTTCCAACCCTAACTATTCTATGATTCCATGATTCTATAAAGATTTTAACTGGCATTAGTTCCCATTATTTCAAGAAGTTTCAGGCAAATAGCAAATACCTTGTTCATCCAGAACCTGTCTCATCATGAAGCTAGAAGGCCACTGTCACTTCATAGAGAAGTCTTCAGGAGTTCTTTCTTTCCCCACTTTTCTTCTTACTCTTCAGAGTGCCTGGATTGCTGTGATACTGTTGCTCATGTAAGATGCCAAAGATTCTTTCTGAGATTTGGAAACCTATTGAAAGCTGCAGTGAAGAGAGCATTTTAACATACAGTGGGAGCAGATTGACCCTTAAAACTCTTAATGTTTCATCAACATGGCTACCAATAAATTGCAGTTGACTTAAACCTATACAGTAACTAATGTGATCAGCTAGGGGAAATTCTGAATCCTTACAGTCTTTCTAGGAATTATATATTCTTAAAATCATATTTTGTAAACACACAACAGAAGCATGTGGTTAAAAGCAGGGAAAATGCAGAAAAATTAGGGGCAAAATTTGTTCAGATGTTGTCAATGACAACATTGTCTCTAGTACTAAAGTGAGAATTTTTCTTAAATGTCTACAGAAATAAGACCACTGGCTAGTTATTTTCCCTATAATGAACTGAAAAAAAGATTTTACTGTTTATTTTTGACAAGTTGAAAAGGATGCTCTTTGTCTCAAACATCAGGTTTTAGAGGGTTTCAAAATGGTTGTCAGGTCTTAAGCCTGCTCCTCACAGAGCTGGGAGTTCACAAGATGCAGACAGAGCGTTTACTTGAGCAACTGTTAAAAGAGAGTGAGGCCTTTGTGTCAAATTTCAGACAAGCAAGCTGCTTTGTAGTCACAGTAAAAATCAGTTAATAATGAAAACGTTGACAAATTTTTAGCTGCAGTATGGTGAACTTTGCCATTGCAAAAACACCAGGATTAAGTAGAGGTTTGTGGGTAACAAAATCACTCAAGAACAAATCATCTATGAATGTATAATTACAGCTTTCTCAAGGATTCTAAACTGTGCATATTTCTGGTTTATATTTCACTCAAACAGCTAAAGGACCATTGGCAGGATATTGTCAATGTTTAAAAGCTACAAAATCTTTCAAACAACAGCCTGAGGCTTTTTGTGTAGTACATACTACTTTTACTATTCAGCGAATCCCCTTTTTACATGATGCAAACAATGTCAAAAATCAAAAGGAACAAATACTGAACAGAGAGGAGCAACAGTCTGGAAAAGAGCTGCCATCCTATGGACTTGCTAGAAGCCCACTGATACTTGAAGGAGTAGGTTTGTTCTCGAGAAGTATCTTAAAACAGGTCAGATGTTATGTTTGCCTCATCTTCTATATAGCACAATGTAAAGGGCATAAAGTGTATGAGGTTTGAAGTTTTTTTCAAATCTAAAAACATGAACATTTGGCATCAGCCTTGCAGAACATAATTGGTGCTGAGTGCACCCATTTGCCCATACAAAACCATACACTTACTTACAAATGCAAATTGACCGAGCGTGACATTCGCACAAGCAGCAGAAGTGTGAAGTAGAGCTTGCAAGTGTTAAATAGATGCTGCAAGCAGTTGCAGGGCTTCATGTGTGCAATTAAAGGGAGTCTGATAATGTATGTCACAATCCAGCAACGTTCGTTACATTGTATGTACTGGACAATCAGGTTCACACAGGATGCCATCTGCGTATCAGGGACCAGATTTTTCACGTATTTAGGAATGTAACACTATGAATGCTTAGTGAGTTTTACAGAAGCACGCAAATACTTTTGATATCCAACATAACATCTACATTTAGGTACTTTAATACCATGGCAGCTTTGACACTAGGTAAGTTCATATATAAAGGAACTTCTGCAGCTAAGCTTACCTTAAGGCCTTTGTCATTTTTTATATTTTTTAAGTTCTGACTATCAGAAGTAACACTTCTATTAGCTAGTAGACAAAGGGACTATTCTTGTAACAAAAGCATGGGCAAATGTTGCTTCTACTTGAGAAGGGCATGTATTTCACAAGTCGCCATTTTTGTGGTCTTTTTGTTGCTATTGATCTTTCTTTAGGACAAAGAGTGTTAGTGTTGTGTTTATTCTGATCTTCTCTACAGAGGGGAAAGAACAGACTATGAAGTATCTCAATGAACCAACAGGAAAGCCATCTCTGATGGAACAGCACAGTTCTCAAGGGAAAGTGCTGCCCTTCAGGAAGAGTGAAACGAGTATGAAAAAGGTTGTTAACATTAATATTTCAGTGATTGTAAATTATACATTGAGGCATAGGGCTCATATTCAAGAGATTGTCAAAGAACCATAAGGCAGCAGAACATCCTCACAGTGTAACTTTGATGTTCTACATGATTGGCCAAAAACAGTCAACATACTATTATTGTACTGCTACAAGAAATGTGAGTCTCTTTTTGTTAATTCAAACAGATAGCACCAATGTATGGACACACATTGAATGTTATTGGAAAAGAAGGTCCTTTTACCACTGGGTACAAAGATGAGCTCTGATGGTGGAGCATTGAGCTGTACCCCATACTGTTACTGTGTTAATTGTAATAGCTTAAGAACAGGTCAGTTAGTACAATTCTGTGTGAAGACAAAATCTGAGGATATTAATCAAGGTTTGCAGACCTTGCCAGTACTTGTACATGGCAATTTTGGAAGCCAGAAAGTCAAAAGAAATGTCCACTTAGCCACATCAGCATAAATACAGCACATTTGTCATGACAAATCCATAGTCATCTTACTAGTTCCAAACTAAATAGTTACATTCAACAAAATAGCTGGATAGGAAAATGTTACATATTTCTAAACTAAGTCTTATCATAAATTAAGACTAATGTTAACTATTTGGTAACTTTGATTCAAACATTTAGCATTGTTTTACTCCTCCTATATCCCTTTTCCCAGTTACTCAAATCTCTTTAGTACCACCACTACTTCTATAACTTATACTTACTGGGAGATTGTGTTTCTGGGGATAGTATCTCAACACCCATAAATCAGCATTTCAATCAGTGTAACTTACATGCTCTTTATATTGAATAATCTTCAGGAGTGAACCCTGGAAGGCAGTAAGTGAATACCAACACTAATAACAGTTATTGCCACTCTGTATTTCCTGCTATTTCAGTTTTGTATTGTTAGAAGACAAGGAGAACCCGTGCATCAAGCTACACTTGTCCACTGCAGGATCCTTGCAGTTTCTGTGGTTTTGGATACTGACATTCTTCAGAGATAGGATATTGAAATTGAATAGATCCAGCCTGGCAATTCCCCTGATCCAAAAGTTCAGGACACTGCAAATACCATTTGGGGTTTTTCATATCTGTTTTGCACATGGCTGGACAGATTGAGTGGCTAATGCCAGAGGAATCTTCCATAGTGTTTCTTGTCTAACATACATCTGAGCAAAACCCTCCTATAACTCAATATGCCCAGATAAAATGCATATTGGCTATGTCCTTGAAGAGAGAAGTGTTGTGTTCCCTCAAAATCTAAACAATGGATTTAATACCAACCCTAAAATATTGTTTCTTATTGCTATAATTTAAAACATCAACTTATTTAAGAGAATAACAATATTTTCTGCCTTTCTTTTGTTGTGTTTCTCTTCTTGTCTCTGAAGGTAATTTTTAGTTCAGACAAGGCCAAAGACAAAGCAAAATAGATGTACTGAAACATATGAGTACCAGGAATGTGATTTCCTTGGCAATGATAATCCTGTCACAGCTGTCAAAATTTACTCCTTTATCCATATGACATTTTAACAGGATGGAAATGCCATGTTAGAATAAGAAGCTATAAAGGACTCAGTCCAAAATTGCTAACAACAGCAGGCTCTCCCAGGCAATATATTGTTTACAAATTTCAGAGAAATTGCTTTACCAATATTACATTTGATTTTGATGCTCCAAAGCTTAGCCATAACTCTTCCATTTTATTATGGCAGAGTTAAAACAGGCAGTTAAAAATGTTAATTTAATTTCCGCAGGGATCCAGAGGAAAAGATAAATGTAAAATTATGATGCCAAAAGATAAACAGTACAGGAAATTTAATTCCTTAAGCATCGTCAGTGGTTTTGGTTTCTATCAGTTTGTTATTGAGAGACAAATCAGAAACGAATTATAATATTTGGCCCAGTTTGCCTTAGCTCAAAGAAAAGTAAATTCTGAGACTTTCACATATATAGGTGAGAATATTGATGCCTGTAATTGTTCACTCCTTTGCAAAGTAAGTTTGGAGTTCAGCAGTGTTGTTGTTATATTGCAGTAACGTTGCAACTGGCCCTACATGTTAGACATACAAAGCATGGTAAAACTTCTCTTTAAATGGTACTGCAAATGGCAGATAAGACACGGTAATGACAGAGGAAGTCACCTCCTCGGCCTCTGTATCACTTTGTAACATACATTTTTCCTTCCTGAAGTTTCTAGATGTGCTAATTTAGTAACCTAGATTGGACAGGACTTGCTTGGTAAGTCCATTCCCTGCCGGCTCTGTAAACTTAATGCTTGTCTTCTGTGTTCTATACAGAGTTGTTGGTAACATCCAGATATAGGTGTCCCCTATGATCTAGTTTATACTTGAACAGAGTTTTAAATATATAGCAACCAAGCAGCTTTCTGACATGTACAGAGGAAACCAATTACTGTCTCTTCACCACCTCTGCCTGCTTTCCTTCTTGGCTACTCTCTGAATGATATGTTATTTGTTATGTTGCCCAAGAAGGTCTTTGTTCAGTATTTCATGTAGAACCTTTTTAATGAATGGATTAAAAAAAAAATAAAGTTACAATAATGTCATTAGAGCAGCTTCTTCAGGCTCTGAATGACCGTGCTCTCTTGGAGGTAAACCAAAAGTCCTACTCATGTACTTGTCGCTTCCAGCATGCTTTATCAGAAAGTTTCACTAGGGTCATTGCCAAGCTACCAGAAGGACTTTATATTTAGATGTCTTTGTAATTTAACCACTTTAAACTCTGTTCACCTTAAAAAGACACCTCTCTACACAGCTCTCAAAACAAAACAAATTGCGAGTCTGTAGGTCAAAATGGAAGAAAAGAAAAAAAGAAATACATATTTCTAGTATCATACTAGAGGATATATTTAAAGTAATAGACCAGATTCTCATGTTTTAAATTCTTGCATAACTACATAACTGGTTTATTCCTCTAACTGTAAAATACAGCTCAAACTGAGGAATGTCTCAGGTGAACTTTTTTGTCCTAGTGAGTCTTACTGCCAATTTCAATGTGGCAAAAGTATTTTTAAAAGCTTACCGCAGATAATTCAGAAAGTCCACCTGCCAGGGATAGAATATAGCTACATCTATCCCAGTCTTGCTGCTCTTTCCAGGAGTGTCTAATAATTGGAAACATCCAAGGCTTACATGTGGTCTCCAAAGCTGTGGTATAAGTATGGTGTGACAATGACATAATGATTAAAAGATAAAACAAGGTTTTCTTATTTTACCAGTATCTTAATTAATTTAGTTAGTCCACATCTGTATAAAATGAAGAGAATAACTCTTAAATTGTGAAGGACTTTCAGATCTGTCTATAAAGAAGAAGGATTTTTAGAGTCATTGTCACAGCTATTTCACATTCGCTTTTAAATAAAGGAGGATTTTGGTGTTGCTCTGAGCAAGTGTTCATACTTGAACTGATTGTGTATTTACTGGATATGCTAGATAGAATGTGTTTTATTCATTTGTTCTTCGTGTTATGTTCCTTAGTGACAGTGACTGTGACTGGGTCAAGTGGACCCTCTGGAAGGACAAGGAGAGCTTTTATATGCTGTTGGAAATGGAGAGTATTCAAGGCAGAAAGACTGCAATAGGAAGCAGGAAGGAGGATATATGGGGAGGGTCACAACAAGGATTTGTGAGCTTATAGATCAAGCAGAGAGACTGAGAGGAGCAGACAGCAGGCATCCAGGTCAGAAAAGACAGAAAGAAAAATGCGAAAGGTGTTAAAGAGGATGGGTTTGAAGTCCCACAGTTCACAATTCGCAAGTTATTGATTCATCTAAAAGTCAGGAGGCAAGGATGCATCTGTAGAGACAGTTAATGAAAGAAGGGTTACTTACCTTTTAATGTCTGCTCTTTCCTGATGCTTATATTTTAATAAACATGACTTTATTTTGGTTTGGTTTGTTTTTTTGTTTTTTTTTTTTGTTTGCTTGTTTGTTTTGTTTGTTGTTTTTTTTTTTTTTCCTTGGGATTTCTGGGGATTCTTCTGAATGAAATAGTTATCTATGCTTTTTTGAAAGCTCAGTACAGGAGTAGTTCTAAGCAGATCTTTCTAGAAGCTGAGTCCTAAAAGAAGAGCTTTATAAAAAAAAGCAAACCCAAGCTCTTCAGAATACTTATTTGTTTTATAAGATTTTTGTTAAAACTATGATGGTTTAATGTCTCAATGATCTGTCTGTACCTGGTATGTGTTTCACAGTGCACATCTGTTTCATTTTTGTCACTGTGTCCAATGTCACTTCCACACTGGAGGTTGGTGAAGTGTAAGGCTCTCCAGTTGAGAAGTGAAGCATGTCCATGTCTAAACTGATCAGTAAAGCATGGTCACTAGGCAGAGTAATGGGTTCTGCGAAGGGTCAAGCCCCTGGAAGTTCAGCAGTGATGGAAGGTGTGGCAACCCACAGACCTATTATAAGTGGCTCTGAACTAGTCTGGTATAGTGATTCCTGTGATTAATGATTATCTGTTGGGCTGGAACATAAAGCTTTCAATTAAGGAAGCTCTAAGTCACCATTAAAATAATGTAAAGAACTAGCTAGTGGTGGATGAGAACTACTCATTTTAAATAACATGCTATTGATTTTTAAATAATTGATGCCATCAGTCTGGTAGGAGTAAGTCAGCACCATTATAAATTCAGCAAATATTCCTGATGTAAAGAAGCCCACAATGGACAGAGAAAATTCAATGTGTTAATTTGCAGTGGGAGGATCCATTATAGCTACCACCAGGTTTAAGGGTGATCATGGATGATTTTTGGAGATGCCATGCTAATGGGTGTAGCCACCTTTAAAATAAGTTTTACGCTACTTAAGAGTGATTACTGCTAGTGTTATTATTCACACAAAATTGCTTGGAAAATGGCGTAAACTGTTTCATATTGAAATTGATAACTCTGGAGCCTTGCAGTTGGCTAACCACATTTCCAGTACATGCAGTTCATAATCTGAATATTCAAGTGCTTTAAATATTTCCTTATTGATCCAAATTTCTTTGTGAGTTATGTACAGGCTGAAAACTCCGTTATTATGCTTTATATTTTTATAAATTACTACTAATAATAGGACAGCAGCTTCGCAGAAGTATGTACATAATACATCATAAAACTGCAAAAGTATACTTGCATTGAACAATACCTTTTCCTAGTAGCAGGTGTTATTTATAATTATACAAACAAGCATAAGAGCCTTATGAAGCACGCTTTTGTAACTAGAGTATGATTCTAAATCTTTCTTTGTGGCTAATCTTTCCTAATATGGAATTCAGTAGTTGCTTATTTTGCTATGGGTGGAAACATCCCCGTAGGGCAGAATGTATTGGAAAACTGAGGTCTGTTTTTATGGCTAAGCACAAAAGTTGTTTGGTTTTTCTACTGTGTGATGAGCTGGATTTCAGGAAAGGAAATACTCCCAAATGGAAGGATTCAGGGTGAATTACTAGTGTGAATCTATTTTTTATCATTGAACTTAATTTGTCTTTGCTCTCCCATATGTAAGTATGAAAGGTCAAAGGGATTTTGAAGCAGTTTCAAGCAACAATTTTACCTTGGCAAGCCCTAGAAATAAGATGGACAGGCAAAATAGAGAGTGTTCCAAGCTTTCATATCTGCTTTTGTTAACCTCACTAAAGTAAAGACACATCCTTGCTCCTCCGTGCAGAAGAGTGGAGAAGAGGTACACTATCCACCTCTAAATGGAATCCCAGTGTCTTAATACTGTATCCTTGCTCTAGAAATGGGTGAATGCTGCTGGGCTGCGAAATTTCTGTGAGCAGCGACTAAAGGAATACATGTTTCCTGCTTCAGTCTCATTTTGAAGCTAAAAATCAAGCCTCAAATGTACTTTTAGGAAGAGGAAGCTGATTGGTGATTTTCTTTCTAACTTTCAAAGGGAATACCAAAGGCTGATTTGTGACTGCTCGTGACTCTATGAGTAATACATCTTTCCATAGCATAATTTTCTTAATGAAAATATCTTACATCACTGTAATTGCCAATCACAGTGAAATGAGAGACAGTAAATTACTTGCATAGTCTGCTGAAACAGTAAATTTCAGGAGCCAAGGACCCCTTACAGAAATATTTTAATCTTCCCTTTTAGGAATTACAGACTGACTTAAACTAGTTCTATGACCTGTCTGAATGTTTTATCTGATTATGATAGAATTACTACATTAGATGTCAGCATGTGAAAAATTATTTTTCTTCTAATATGTATTTTTACCACCCAAAGAGCAGCAAATTAGCTTTTTCGTACTGTTATATATAGTAGCACAAAATCTATAGGGTAGCTTATGAGCAATGGACACAATAATAAGAAGCACTTCTGACTATAAAGAGCTGCAGATCTGAAATTCTTTTCTATATAATGGTTACCCATTATGACAGATGCTCAGAAGAATAAGGTCATACTTAGCTAAGGTTTATGAGTCCAATTTCCTATCTAAATGAGAAAGCATTTCCATTTGAAGGCAAGGGAATATTATTATGGACTCTCTTACTGTTTTTCCTACTTGTTATGGTAGGCACTCTTCTCTTCGGCTAATGCTTTCAGTGCATTCACTTACAAATGCAGTTCAGGTCTTCAAAACATCAAAGCCATAATGACATTACCTTTTTGAAGACTTTTATCAAAATACCAAGGTTGACCTATTTAATTGGGCAGCCTAAGATGGTTCTGGATTGACCAGAAGAACATATCTATGCTTTCAGGGATTTTATTTGTGCATTGTAAACTTGCATAAGGTCGCATTTTTGCAGGTGTAAACTACTATTGCTCAGTTAAATTAGAGACAGTTGTCACAGTTCCAGTAGCTCAGGATCTATTAATCCTAGAGCGAGAGCCAACATACTAATTGCATATGGTTTTCCTTGCTGCTTTATTTTGTAATGCTCCAGTACTTAATGCAGAAGGCTATAGTATCGTTCGCAAATGGTATCTATGCCACGATCATGGCTGAGAGTATTAAAGGTTACTTCCTGTGATGATCTCTGGCATAAAAGTGCTATTCTTTATTATTTTATAAATGAAAGTTTTATATGATTTTTTTTTCTCTGATGCAGTTTATTTACTCATATGCTGCAGTTTTCTGGGTAATTAAATTATGAAAAGGATTTGTATCTGAAACACATTCAACATCCCAAAGGGCTGTAGTCACAGTCAAGTCTTATGGTCTACAGTTTGTCATTTCAAATCAAACTGATTTGAATTTCTGCCAGAGCTTTGATCTCAGTCAAATTGTGATTCTCTGAAATACTTCAAGGACATTTTGTGTAGATAAAGCATATCAGAATTCACAAAATTAGAACAGATTTTATCAGAATTAACAAACTTAGTGTTGACTTCTGTGAATGGAACTGAATGCATGAGAATCATCTACTTGAGCTACTTATAGAAGGTTGATATCAGTCTATCTTCACAGTTGAGAGCAGAGTCAGTCTGTGATAGATAGGGTACATTGGCAATATACATCATTCCTCAACTGATTATTTTAAGTTTTTAAAAATTAATATAATGATCAAGGAAAGTGCAGGGATTTATAGCTCTTATTCATCATTTCAAATTTCAACGAAGTTCAGCACAGAATAGAGAATAATCAGAACTATCTGATGGCTATTGAAGCAGTGTAAAATGAATTGGCGGTCCTAGCATTCCCACAGCCCTAAAAACTCATTAAAAGAATTTGGACAGATATTCACAAGATGATACAGTGGAGCTGTTCAGGAGTCCAGAAGCACAAAAATATTTTGCTGATTTATCAGATGTGATTGTGGTGAATTCGTACGCATTTTTTTAAAAGACAGTGAATAATTTAGTTAACTCGGAAAGGAATAATAAAAGCTAGGTGAGAATGAGGGCTGCATTGGAGGCATAGAACAAACTGGATAATAGAAGATTTACCCTTAGCAGCTCTTTGTACTTTCTACTGGTGTGAGTAGTAAGAAAGAAAGTTTCTACACGGTAAAGGATGATATAGCTTGGAGTAATGGTCTGACTTTATAACTCCAAAGCTATTGCTTCAGTTTTGGAAATGCTTTTTTTGATCTATAACTTCGCCAATTTAAACAATTCACTGAGCTTTTAGGGAGTACTTTTGCAAATGAGGTTCAATACATGCATGATTATGCATTGACCATTTTCCTTATTTGTATTTTACCTGTGTGTATCGATTTTTAGTTGAAATACATCCAGCATGGTCTCTCACTACTTTATTTCAGAGCATATTCTTCAGACATTTATATTTTAAGGTCTGGACATGAATAGAAGGATACAGGATGTCGCCTCTCTGTGTTGGTCTGACCCGTGTTTGCCAAAAGCATGTTCTCTTATAAAGGAAATCACAGGAAAACAGTTCCATGACTTCTACCAGCAGAAGCCACACGTCCAGGACCTAAATGAGGTTTACATTGATCTGGCAGAACATGAAATCAAATGCAGGGACAAGAAAATGAAGTGAGGGGGGTAGTAGCTATGAACTTTGTAGACTATGATTGAATTGTTATTGAGCACCTGAGCAAGTTACCCAGACAGGTTGTGATATCTCCGCCTTTGGAGACATTCAGAATGTGAGTGGACATGGTCTTGTGCAACTTAGAATCATAGAATCGTAGAATAGTTAGGGTTGGAAAGGACCTTAAGATCAGCCTGGTTTGGCTGATGCTGTTCTGAGCAGGAGAATGTAACTGCTAGAGACCTCTTCTAACTTCTCATCTTTTATGATAGTATGGATTACAATAACTATGCTTGAACTAAAATTTCCATGTGTGAAACATTAGCATTCTTGGCAATTCAGACAGCGATCAGCTACAACTTTTGTTACTGAGCCTGAGAAGGTCCCATGTTACACTTAACTATGTTCAGTATGCATCCATATTTTATACAGAAATCTTTCCTAGAGCTTACATTTTTCTCTGTGATGTTCGATAAATGATGTGCTCAGAGGCAGATCTCAGCACCGTTCAATATTGTATCCCAGAGATGAGAAACTTTGTGTCCTACGTAGGGACTACTACCCTGTGGGGAAGCTGAAACTCCTGCAGAAACAGATAATATTTACCTGGTTGTATCTATTTGTGAGTATATTCAAATAACACATGTTAATAAGTATGTGCAGTCTGTTTTCTTGTCCCACATCCCACCTCAGAGTAATATTTCTTAGCATGGAAGTGGCAAAAGCCCATAAATCCAGTAACACCAGCTGCACCACTCTCCAAATGAATGCTCATACTCTTCACCATGATGTACAGGCGTGGCGTGACCTCCACCCTGTGTCTGATCTAGCAGTCTGTGATCTGAGATCAGAGTATCTCAGACTATAAACTACATGTCTCTGTGCAGTGATGTGTCATGATGGCCATGCTCTTCAGCCAAGAGAGCACTTGACAGAAAGAGTTACTCTTCAGAGAATGGGCAGTGTCCTTTTCGCTGCTGCTTTCCTGGAGCTGCATCTCCCCTGGGGCATTATAGCTTCCAAGCACAGTGGAGTTTAGAACAGTAAGGAACATGTTTACATTGCAATACTTTACCTTAATCTTCTGTACTTCCCAGTGATCTGTCCATAATAATCTAATCAGTGAACAGTGCATTACTGATGCTTGGAACAGAGAAGGTCAATGATCTGGGTATTTGCATTTTTTGTCTAGTTAGGAAGGGTTATGTGTAATAAGGTAAGGACAACGAGAGCCAACAGAGATAAATGCTATAGTTAAAATTAGTAACAAGTTCACAAAAGCCACATTTTGCTGTTTCAGTTCTTTGTTGTTTAAAAGAAAACCAGAAACGGCAAAAGTCAAGACTCCCCTGAAGTTCTTAGGAAACCAGTGGAAAAAAATGGAACCTGAGTTAAGGGGGCAGAGGTGTCCCTACACAATTTAGAAGCAGCTGCACTTAGTAATACTGTAAGAGAATAATTCCTGCCTTTTGTCATTTCATTCAGACCCTCGAGGCACTTATTTCTATCTTCTCCATCTATATGCAAGCAATTTCAGTTAAGATGAATTGTGAAGGCCAAGGACATAATGCAGCTCTTAATTCTGCAATTTTCAGCGTAGTACATAGCTTGATGGTCTTCTTATTTCCACTGTGAAAATTCTGAAGCTGCAAGATTCTGGCCTCGTGCATTGTCTCTCACAGGGATCTCATTTTGACTGCTGCCTTGATGTTTCAGACAATTCAAGATTTCTGTTTGAATCAGATAGAGTTTTGAGGTTTTTGTTGAGAAAGCACAGTTTTCATCAGGGCCCAAAGGACAGATAGAATTTCTTGACTTATTCTTTCTTCCAGATCCAGTGAGTGAACAGAAATGCATTTCTTGTGAGACTGTTGATTTCTAAATGTTAAGTATCAGTGTTGAGAAACTGTTTGCAGCTTTCTACTTTGACAGCTGGCTTCTGAGGACCCCCATTTGTGCAAGGGAAAAAGCTTCATATTCTTACTGTAGTGGACGAATGTGTCTTGTGATATCTCCTGTCCAGTTGGATCCATCACATAGTACTCTGTCATTGCTTAAGACCTGTCAGCTCAATAGAACATGAGGAATTCTGTTTAGTCCTGTTTCAGTAGTATATCTCAGTGATGAGCTTTCTATTTTATGACTCTGGAGAGCAAAAAGTACGTTATTCTTTGGTTGCTTGGTAAATAATTTTATCCAAGATACCATGAATAATAGCTAAAGTTAAACTTGATTGAGTGTATTCCCAGTTGAATGTTTGTTAAAGATAAAAGATTAAAGGTATAGAGGACACTTTCATTTTGTAAGTAAGAGAATTAAGCAGGTTGTCTATAGTCCCTCTTCCTTTCTTTCTCCATCTTTAGATGTTAAAGTGCATGAGTCAAGCTTTGTTCACAGTGTAGGAGGTCAGAGATAGTTTTCATTTTCTGCACGGTTTATTCTATTTAGAAGTTTTTGTGAAGAGTTTTTGTTTAATTCTTGCCAGCCGTAGGAGACTGAGCCGATGAGGTAGCTCATTAAATTACTCTGAAAGAGTGAAGTTTTGTGGTCAGTTCCCAGATGGCTGCAAATCTCCCCTATGACTAGCATTCAAGATGTTTCTTTCTGCTAATATGTTTGTATTCTTGGTGTGACATTTTTTCTGAGCTAGCAGAGTAGCCACTCCTCAGTGAATTTTACTTTTTTTTTTTTTCTGTAATATCCAAATAAAGCACAGATGTGCTTTAATCCCATTTAAAGGATAGAGACTGAAATGTTTAATCAATATGCAGAAGATCACAAGGGAAATGAATACCAGAATCTGAAGGGTAACCTGGACTTCAGTCTAACGGCTGCAAGCCCAGGATCTATTCACTTCAGTCTCTCTTTTCTATAATTATGAAGCTGGGGGGGTGCGGAATCTCAGGAGGACACCGAATCTTCTTGAAGGATTATAAAAAGTAAACCACATTCTGAATAAGACCAGTTAAGCATGTATGAGAATTCTGGGGCTTTGCTAAGTCATCATCCCTTTGCATATCACTTTGCATATCCCAATATCTCTACAATAAATTGCTCAGCAGAGAGCTTTCCTGAAATATTTGTGTGAAATTCCAGGCTGTGCAGAAGCCAGTAAAAGTTTTCACCCTGTCCCTAGCAGAAAGAAGTCAAAGTACCATCATATATAAAACAAATGGTAAAGGTTTTTATCCTCTTCACCTGCTTAAGTCTGACTGTAATGTTAGCTACAGGAGTGAGAGAATATGGCTGGTGGCTCCAGACAGTGATGATACATTTATTTCAAGTTGCAAGAGCCAAGAAACTGTAAGTCCAAAACCCCAGTGGGATATTCTTTCATCCTAACTACTTGTGCAGTGTCTCTCTTCAGCTACTAGTAACCTTGGGTGTCCCACTGTGGCCTTTCTAGCAGACAGTAGCAAGCCACATAGTTTATATGAAAAATTGTAGCAAAAAAAAAAAAAAGGAAAAAAAAAAGTGGGGTGGCGGAGAAGAAATCTCTTTCCTTGTTTAAAACTCAGGGGCCTTAAAATTTCTGAGAAACAAATCACAGTTAAAAAGTTTTTTTAAGAAATGCAATTGTTTTGCAGATTAAGATGCACAAGATGGTACACTAGTGATACATTTCAATAGAGAACAAACTTCAGGATGAGAAAAGACAAGAGCAAATTAGTGCTGATGACATTAACACTTCAACTGAACGCAGTGCTTCATGAGTCATGTAATTGCTTTGCCACATTTTAGCCCTGGCAGTTTAAAAGACTAAAGTTTTGCTTTAAGCAAGATTTTAAACCTAAGGGGAATCTATAGGAAGGACGTTCAGTGATTCAGATCCACTGTATCTAATGCCGGCTGCGTGCTGTTTTTTGAAGGTTCTCTGGTAGCTACAAAGTTAGCAAAAATCCTATCAAAAACTTTTCTCCTTATGGAAATAAAAAGGCAGCTTGTTTCCTAGCCGAGCATAAATGAGGGATTGCTGTGTTTTCTAGTAGAGCTACCAAAACAGTTTGCAGAGGACAGTATATTTTGTTCATGCTGCACAGATATTTTGAACCAGATGATGAGCCCAACAGCTTGGATTCTCTGGAAGATGAAGTTTCAGCAGCTCCAAATGAAAATGAAAAAACAAGATTGAGGGACACCAAAACATATCTACTTGGATGAGTGACAAATGCAAATCAATCAGTTTTATTATGCCCTGTTTCTCCTCTAGAGTTCTTGGGCCAGAAAGTCAGGGTGTATGACAGGTATATCCAAAAATGTCAACAAACACTGCCTTCAGCTCTTCTGTGTGGTACCACCCAACACAAACATTGCCAACAAAAGAATGGCATATTCTGGGAAAGCAGTCTTGCTTAATCTGGCACATCTTGCTTGATTTTGATCTGATTGTGCCATATGGTGGCTTTTTAATTTTGTATTCAAATTCAACACTTCTTGTATCTGCCCCATCATCCAGACTTCTTTGTGAAATTTATGGTTGGTGAAGAGGAGATTGGCAATGGAAAAGGTCTGAGTGAACAGCAGTGGTCTCAGTTGCGCAGTGGATGAAGTGCCTTGGCAATCATATGGAATGAACTGGAGTATGGAGGCTCAGGTGGAGAGTGCAAGGAAAGCAGCAAGTGGTAGAATTTTTGCTACAGAAACAGGTGGAGATAAGCAGAGTATAAGGCTTGGTTAGGGGAACATCAAAGGAGACTGAAGAGGGTGAAGTGGGAGGACACATTGGTGTCAATAGCTGGCAGTGTAGAGGTAGTGAAAATAGAAGGTGTCAGAGGAAAAGGAAAGAACAGATAATACAGCCAACCATCATCTGAAGGTTAGTATAGCCATGGATACTTTCATATAGAATTTCACAAAACGTGATTTAGAGGAAGAAATGATGGGAGAAGAGAGTATCATTACAGTGGCTGTTCGAAGTTGGCTGATTGTTTGCAGAACCGTACATGGTGAAATTATTCTTAAGTAGAGATTTTATAGCAAAGTGGGGAATATAATACTAGCATCTGATACCATGTATCCATTCTCTGTAAGACTACCAGAAACATGAACAGAAAACGAATCACGGCACAAGGAATCATGCAGGGTACTGGTTCCTCACCTATTTTCATGGGTCTTTGCTCAGTGAATAACTTACTGAGCACTCAGTGAGCTATTCTTTAAATATATTGTCCTTCATCCTTCAACACCTTTTTCATTACAGAGCCCCATAAAACCAGAGAGATTAATAGCTACTGCTTAAGGAAGAAGAAGAGATTTCCATTGTTGTTTTTTTTTTTCCCCCAAAAAAAAATCCAACTTCCCTACTCACTGGACTTTGCATCTAGAGTCAGAATATTATTCAAACCAACATGAGTCAGCATCAAAATTAGCAGGGAAAAAAGTCCACAGGAGATCCTTATCATTTAAGGCAGAAGGAGTCTCATGAACAACATTAGGTTTCATAAGCTGTTTATTAATTTGTATAAAAGTCTTGCATGTATGTCTGAAAATATTCTTGACTATTTGTGGGAAGCTCTTGACTATATGTGGGAAGAAGATCTAGACTCTAAATCAGATTTTTTTAAGCAGTGAATAATCTGGATCTTGATCAAATTGTTTCTGCCATTTTTGTTGAAGCACAGATATTTCTTTAGAGGGACACGTGTTTGGTTATGTATTTTTTTGTAAGAATTTTTCTGCTGTTGCAAATATGTGTCCTTTGCACACCTCCTTAGCCTTTCATTTCAGACATTCATACAAAGGAACCAGTAACTGCTGAGCTTCAGCCAGTGTGATGGATTTAATTTTTGTAATACTGGACTGTCATTGAGAGGTTGCAACTATGTAGCAATTCATAAATATCAAGCATTCTATTATCTACTAGAAATGAAAGAGCTTTTCTTTTCTCTTTTTTTTTCCCCGCTTTCTACTAGGTGATAATATAAATCACATTTTGTACTTATTTCAGGAATGTATGTTTTTTCTTCTGTGATGCTGAATGAATATCTACATTTAAGCTGTTCCTAAAATATTTTGGGTTTATGCTTCTGCTTAGCATATAGACTTAGACAGCCCTATGGTGTGCAAATAATCTTTTTGTTATGTGATGTATCTGCAGGCCCTTCACAACAAAAGATCTCCTAAAGCAGCAGGGCCAATCCTTTAAGTTGAGAAACAGTATATCAATAAAGGTCAGCGTGACAATGTGATTTATTGAAATACTGTGCTGCTCCTAGCAGTTAGTATTTCATATTATATGATACACGGCAGGTATTTTTATTCGTATTTGGGTTCCCCACTGAAACCTTGTTCAGCCTATTTTATTATTTATTGTTGCCTTTTAGAGATGAAAGAAACCAATTTATTCAGCTTTCATAACCATTCCTAACAGGTACAAAGAGGTTAAGGACTAACAGGAAAAATCAATTGGCTAATAAAATAGTTAATTGACTAAATGCTTCTTCTAAGAGGACATGAATGCAGACTGTGCAGAACCAAAAGAGGTTGGTTTAATTATAATGGGATCTCACTGCATAAAAGCCTTCTCTGCAGATAAGGTTTTAAAACTTCAGTGTGCTTGTTCCTGTTTTTAATAGTTTACACATGAAGCAAAGCCAGGTACCATAATAAAATCTTTTCACTGTCCTGGGTTCAGCTATAACAGTTATTTCCACTAAATCTGAACCCAAGACATTCACAAACTTTAGTACCTACTTGTGGTCACGACAGATGGCAAAATTACAATGAAAGCATATCTAAACATGAAAAGATCAGTCAACATGTTCATTATAGATCTGGAAGTGTATTTTTAGACAAATGTATAAAACACTGAGGAGCAAATACTGGAAGTGTATTTTTAGACAAATGTATAAAACACTGAGGAACAAATACCTCCCAATTCTGTCTTTCTCTTCTGGCACATTTTTTTAATTGGCTTTATGGTGTTGTCACTGATGAAATCCAGGACTTTTAAAAGGCACAGAGAGGTGGAGAGTGACTCCCTTTAAACACTGCTGAAATCTTAGCAGAAAAACATCCAAAATGGGTTTCAGGCACAGTAATGTTCACTACTGAATTCCTTCAGAAAAATATTGAATATCTTCAGCTCACTTTTTTGTAGTATAGTAGTGACTCTGTGGGAGCTCTTAAGCGTCTGAGCTCCCTGTGTTTTACTGGTAGTTACGTAGTAGTGTAGTTATAAGCACATTTTAAACAGTGATGTGTAAGGGACACTATTAAAAGCTTTAAACATACTTGACAGTTGGTAAATTCAGGTTTTGCATAAACATCATGCCACAGCTCTCAGTGTTGTAATATAAATAATAATAATAAAAAAAATTATGGTTGCTTGTGACCCTCTGTCATATTGCACCAAAGAGGCCATACAATATAAGATCTGTGTAGGATCCTTTCCTTAGTTAGCCCTCCTTAGTCCTCATCTCTGGAATCAGGAATCTACTAACTCACAAAATATTCTAGTGGTGGGTGATGAGTTTGCTTGACTGAATAGTGATAGTGAGTGAAGAAATATTCAAATAGTGTGTACACAGGTTGTAGAACAAGAGGATTACCGATTAACAAGATACTTGTGGCAGAAGAGAGATTTTGAAATACATTTGTATAAGGGCATGCACAACCTATGTACAACATTTTTCATCCTTATGTACTAACACTGATTTCCTACACACACATACACACACACACACACACGCACACACACACACACATGGTATCTTAGCCCATTCTTTCGTGCAGGTTTTTCTGTACCCTTTCAGATTCCCTAGGATGAGGATTGCTTCCATCATCTGAAAACCAAAAAAAACAGCATTTGGGGTATTCCAGCAGTTTAACTCGCAGTATTGTTAGCACCTCTTCTGTCCTCACATACCATGGCCAAAATAGTGAAGAAACAGCTGAGCCATCTCTTGGTCTCTCCTTTGTAACTAGCATCATGGCTGGCATTCAGAATTGGGGCCGATACTACCAACTGCTGAGCATCATCAAGTGGAAATGCAATACTTGGCCCTGGTAATACTAGCAACAAATGCTTCTGTGCCCCTGCTTATTTGACATTTAATTTCCAAACATCAACATGATTGTCCCTCTGTCAATAAAATGCTTCTTGAGTGCAAATATGCTTTATTGCATCCCAAAAACAATGAGTCTGCTATTACCTGTGTTACGGTTATCCAGATCAGTTACACTGGCATTTTACAGCTCCCCACCTCCCCACAGTGCTTACCAAGGTGTCTCTGGTTCATGGAGTCTGTCAACAATCTCCACATTTAATTGAAATATATATAAAAAATAATCTTGCGATTTCAAGAATGTAAGTTCTGCTGATGTCACTCAATGTCTCATTTGCCTGACTCCCACCAAGTACAACATGCTGATAAAGGACATGGTGTGAAAAGCAAAGCACTCTCATTGACCTTCACTGTTGCCTCATATTGACATTCAGGCAGGAGAGACATTCAAACAGTTAAGGTTAAAAGAAAGGGGACTTTGATTAACAGCAAAGTAATGCATCGAAATTCCAAATTATATAGCAGCCTGTTCAGGCTACAATTTCTCTTGTTTGTTTTTAATTTTAGATTCAATGTCAATCAAGATTTTAACTCTCTGGTTACAGTTCTTTATCCATATAATTCTCTAATATAATTGTGATATAATCCTCAATTTTACTAAGAGCCAAGTTAAAAAACACCAATGTGTTCTTCAGAATATTGCGTTTACTGGCAGTTCAAGCTAGTATAATGGCCTGGGAACTACTTTTCTGAGGAGAAAGTATGTATTTGTTCTGCTACAGGGGGCACCTTCAGTACTGAAAGGTGAAGTAAATGTTAGAGTTGAACGAAAGCTCCAGAGTCAGAACACTTCATTTGTACAGCCCCAAAGATGTATTTATGCTAAAATGACAGGCTCTGATTTGTAATGGCTGAAGGCTGGGTACACATTTCCTGCTGCTGGGGGAGTAGTAAACTGGCAGAGGAACTGTGAGGGCAGCTGGGGAAGTAACTTCTAAACCCATCATAACAGGATTTGTTAGAGCTTGAATGTCTCGCCTTTCAGCTCCGTGATGTCCACCATTGTAGCACCTAATGCTTTTTGTGGGTTTTGGTTCCATAACAATGACAAGAAATCGATACTTATTTTCATTTTGCTGCTGTAAAAAGCACAGCAAAAAAATGTCTGGTAAAAGATTTTCTAAAAAAGAACTGTTCACATCTTTCATTATGAAAATGGAAATCATGACAGGCTCTGTTGGACATGATGCTTTGTTGCAGTTAAACTACCCTGACCCAAAAGCTGAAAACAGTGCTAGCTTGAGATGTTAAATGCTAAAATCTTTCTCTTTTCCTGGTGGCTGCCTTGCCCACAATATACATACACCAACATTCCAGCACATGTTACTCGGAAGGCTGCTTCTCCCACGTTCAATTTTGATCCCAAACAAACAGCTTGATATTTCATGTCGGATAAATGTACTTTACCTGCATTTTAAACAAAAATTCTTGTCCTTTTATAAACTGCTTGAGTTGGGAGACATGCAGAGCTTTTGCTGAAAGAAATGCATTAATCCTTTTATGTTTGATAAAAGGTTTTTATACTATACTATATAGTTTCCTGCTGTGGGACCACATTTGTGTAGAATCTCCATTTGTGGGGAAAGAAAGAAACAGACTCCTAATGGCTTGAAGGAAAGACTAGTAAGGGAAAATAATATACACCTGGACTTAACATTGAATGAAACTCAGGGGAGGTTTATTACATTAATTGGGGTTAATGGACATGGTCTGTCCCTTTTTATTGTACTCCCCCAGTGCGCACTCAGGAACTGTAGGTGATCACCCTTTCTTTGAGCCTGGCATAGTAAGTCCAAAATCAGTCTCTCAAGAAGGATATGCTTGTCCCTGCCATATTTTCTTTTCCTTGTCCTACAGCTGCATCCACTACAGATGCAAGTCCTGGGTCTGACAATAATATTGTGTAAAGCATTTCAGTGATCTACTGCCAGGCAAGCAGAGCAAATACCTCTTTTCTTCTGTTTGAAACCCCAACTGGCCTGGATTTATTTTGGCATCTCTGGTATTTTCTTATTACCACAAGAGTAGTGCTGGTCATTGCTGGGCGACATGACATTCAATATTCTTGACTTACTGTATCCCAGACATCAACAGTGGCTAGTGTCAAGCCATTTAGGCTACTACTGCTCATTGATTGGGTATTATTAGTTTTTTATTTCCCTGTCTCTTTTTATTTAAAACATTTCACTTTTACCAACCAGTGGAAAGAATATTTTGACCTTCCCTTTGGACAAGGCATATGTGCAGAGCGGCTACAGTAGAACACAGTACAGATCTTCTAGGAATAGCTCTCCCTGGAAAACTTTGTGTTGTGTGTTGAGATTGTATCTGAGTCCAACCTCAGTCCAATTGAGACTAGTTCCAAAAAACAAGGTAAACAAAACTTTTACACTTAAGATCACATTTTGTGATACAAATTTGTCTAGCAGAAACAACAAACACATCATTGTAGAACACCCAGGAAATGAGATCCCTCTTCTACTATTCCCATGCTTATGTGTTGTAAAACATTAAGGAGTGCATACAAATGCTCAGAAAAAGGTCAAATGATGAAATGTTGGGAAAAAGTCCTGGCCACAAGGCAGACTCTATCAAACAGAAGCTAAATTGAAGCAGATGTCTGCTGTACCTTGTAAAGAGACAGTGCAGGCTGTTCCCCAGCTTCTTTTTGGTAAATGAGAGTCTTGAAAGAAAGGTGCCTGTGTGTCCAGCTGCTTTTATGATGTTGATTCTGGGCTGACATAGTTTTGTGCAACATCGTAAACCAAGCAGTGTATAATTTTGTTAATTTTTCTGTTCATTATGGCTAATACAAGGTATCAAAATGCAGCTGCATTCTGGGACAGGGGATCATTCTGAAGGCCTGGATTTAAAACACATGTTTTCCAGGTGTTTTCCTGTGCCATCTGCACTATAAAATCTCAGACTAGCACACAGAGAGATGTTCAGTCACATCACACAGTATTACCACCTATAATTCAATACTGCCAACACGAGACCAGATTTGACTGCAGCTTGGTTCAGAGCTGAAGGTAATGAAGTCAGTGTTTTAGTATCTTACAAGTCTGTTATTTTTGACAACAGCAAACCTATAAGGATATAAATGCATCAGGGCATTCTTTTAGGACATCCAGCTGAAGCATTAATGACAAAAAAATGTTCTTTTGAGAAGATGAGGAGATGTCAGTTTGGATGCTGTTACATACAAGAGGACTAAAGTTTCCTGACCCAGAAAGCTATGGCATATGTAACAGTCCTGTTGATGTTAATTGTCTTCTCTTATGTCTTGGATAGGACACTATGACCACAATTTTTTGCTTTATAATGATGTTCAATTTCTTATATCAGAGATAACTATGGTATAATTTAAACATTTGCTTTAGCCATTTAAATGGCTTCATAGCACTATTTCTACAAAAAGGAGAGCTGTGACTCTGAAAGAATAACAAGACACCCTTCTTTATACACTGATTTGTGGCTGACACAGTAATTAAACCAAAAAGACCTGAGGATCAAAAACCATATGTGATCTCCATTCAGGGAATGGTTGGTTTCTTATAATAACTGAGGAAGCTCAACTTCCTACCAGCTATCACAGGTCCTTTGGAATCTGTTCCTTCTGGTGAAGTCTATGAAAATGTTCCCAAGCAATACAGAAAAATGCAGGTTTTCTATTTTCACATTAATTTAAATGAATTCATGTGAGCTTCTTCATGTTGGGAAATAGGTAGTAGTAATATGTAAAAAAAAATGTTTAAGTGTTTGATGAAGGCATTAGAAACACCAATGACAGCATTAATGGCTATAGCAACATCATAGTCTAGATGACAGCATCCAAGAATTTGCAGTTTTTGAGAACTCTGCAAGCAGATCTTGCAAAATCTGCATTTCAGACGGCTTCAGATATTCTCAGATGATCTGTCAGTATATAAAAGGTGTCCATTTAGAAAGTGAAATTGTGTGGAAATATTTCTGAGGTGTCTCATCATACACTAAAACCAAATGAAGCAGGAATATTCATAGAGACTATTTTATAAATACCTCCAGCTCATCAGAACTCCATGGGAACCACCTAACACAGGCATGGCCTTTTGCCTTTATGAGATAAGTCCTTTCTCCATAGATACTAATCATGCTGACTTACATTTTTGAGTGTTAAATTCATTCCACCTTAACATTGCAAATAAATTTAGTCCTTGAAGGTGATACTAACAGACTGCTGGCCTCATCATTTAGAGTGCAATGTTCGAGCTGGAGCTAGTTTGAGCATTTTTCCTTTAGATGTTTTCAGCTGAAAATGTGACTTTGGCAAAATAAAATTAAAAAATATGCATGAAAAAGTCCCACTTTGTCAAAATGTGATCCATGAGGGAACTTGAATGAATTTCAAAAGCAGTAAGCTAGCTTGGTATTTAAAGGGGGTTTTAATTATTAAAACCTTAAGGGATATACATTTTTGCACCATTCATTGAAATGTGGGTGCAATTTATTTAATAGGCACACATTTTACCGGGCAACTTACACCACGAGGAAAGGATTTCAAGCCTCAGCCAACTGGAAAATATATCCCAAGGTATCTGTGTTGCCTAGTAAAAGTAGGAGATTTAAACAGTCAAGATACAAGCTGACTGTGAAAGCACCTACCACTAATATAAAACTGTGCAGTTCTAAAATGATGCTGACAGCCCTCACAAACCTTTAAATAGCCATTTCCAAGCTGGCAGATCTAAATTGCAGAAAAACAAAGTAATCACTCAAGGAATTCTTGCAAATTAAAACAGTTCCTTGTTGTTTCTTTGTTTTGAGAAGCTTCACAAATAATGCAATAATGCAGACTCAGAAGCCATTTTCGTATTTCTTTTTGTATCGAGTATGTTTTCTGTAGAAGTAAATGTTCTGTCAATAATGAAAGTAAATTGTTAGTAGATAATGCTGGGCACAAACAAGAACTGTTTATTTTAAAGCTGATTCAAAAATACATAATATATTTGTGTGTTTCTTATTATTATGCAAAATAAGAAGAGAAGTTACTTGTTCTTATATCACCTCTGGCACTGTAACTGCCTGAATGACACATTTGCAGGGTTTGTATTTGTGTAAAAGCCTAGTTCAAGGTTAGTGCAACCATGTGAGAAATAAAATATACTTACAAAGGACCCGAAGTTTTTCTGCCTCTCCTCAAAGAATGACATACAGAAAGCCACTTCAGAACGGAAAACGGACAGTCCCCTGATTGCAAATATCTCTGAAGATGGTTATTCAGCCTGGAATTTGTGGTAATCATGAAAATAAAACCAAGCTCTGATACTTGTCCACAAGAACAGAATTGCTTACAAACATTTTAATTCATGGTATGAAGCAGAAGTTTCTGGAATATTGTAATACAAGATTTGATTAGATTGCAGAGTGAGTGCAAAATTACAAACCCAAGAGCTCTTCAGATGTTTGTCTGGCAAAGAGGCTGAGCCCCGGCTCAAAGTACATCATGTCAACTGCCCGTGTCTGAAAGTAGAAGCCAGGTATCAGTGCTTCTTGGTGAAATATCACCAGTGATATTTCCTTGGTGAAGCCATGGATTGTGTCATTAGACTTATTGCTGGAATGTTACTGCTGCACCCACACAACTGGAGACCTTCTGGTGTTTTTTGGCAGGCCAGGATATAAAGGAGTAAAAGTATTATGCAAATATTACACAAACGTTTGAGTATTTGAATATTTTTGTAATACCCTTGTGAAGAACAGGCATTTTCAGTTTACCTACAGACTGCAACTGAGGTTAAAGAGTAAATTTGTCTTCAGGGATAGAAAAACAGGAGTTTTGAAGTGCTGATGTTAGATCCTTCCTGCATGGGTATAATTCACTGCAGATAAAGCTGTGTCCTGGGTTCAGCAGTAGCAGTTATTTTTCTCCTTCTTAGTAGCTAGTGCAGTGCTGTGTTTCGTTTTTTTTTTGGCCTGGGAACAGTGCTGATAACGCCGATGTTTTCAGTTGCTGCTCAAATGTTTGGTCTGACCAAGGACTTTCTGAGCCTCATGCTCTGCCAGGGAGGAGGGGAAGCTGGGAAGAAGCAGAGACAGGACACCTGACCCAAAGTAGCCAAAGAGGTATTCCATACCACAACACATCATGCCCAGGATGTAATGGGAGTGACCCGGAAGTGCTGGGGGACTGCAGGGTTGGACGAGGTATTGGTCGGTGCTCGGCTAGGGGGAGTGGAGTGAGTTATTGGTCGGCTGGTGCTGAGGTGTTGTATTCTTTCTTCTTGTTATTTCCTTTATCATTATTATCATTGGTGGTAGCAGCAGTGATTTGTGTTATACCTTAGTTACTAAACTGTTCTCATCTCAACCCGTGGGAGTTGCATTCTTTTCGATTCTCCTCTCCGTCCCTCCTGGAGTAGGGGGAGGGCAAGAAGTGGGGGAGCAAGAGAGCGACTGTGTGATTTATGGATGACTTTTGTTCAAACCATGACAAGCTGGCAATACAGCCTTAGTGTTGTATAGCAGGGCTGATTGAACCTGTAGCAGTGTTACTTTTCAGAGGCTCAAGATAATTCCTTCAGGTACTACCAGAGCCAGCATCCACTTGTAGCTGTGAAACAGAGACACTCCAGAAAGGAATTACATCTATGGTACTGGAATAGCACCTGTGGCCTTTGAGCCCTGCTTCCTGAAGCCAAAAGGCAAATGGGTAAGTACTGCCTGTAATGAAAGTTCTTTCTGGTCTTGAACCTGTCTTGAACCACCTATTTCCACTTCTTCTTTTCCAGAGCTGCTCACTGGTGAGAAGGCTACAGCACACTAGATTAGCAGAAAACTTGTCCTCAACATTTAACTTTAAAAGGAAGTGACTTTCTGTGACTAACTGGTTAAATCCCTGGTTATGAATATTAATAGTCACCATTAAAATTACAAAGTTAAAACCCAAGTGTATCCTCAGCAACATTTTCTAGGGTTCCATTAAAAGAATCCACACTCCTTTCTGCTTAAATCCTCAAATGTCTCTATTTGTAACAGTTGGCAATTTTCGAATAATCCAAAACTAAAGTCAAAGGTAAAGGGCATAGGCAAGACCTTCACTGAACAAGAAAGTGTTCTGGGCATTTGGGCAAATGGAAAAATACCATATACGCAGCTAGTAACTGTCTGGTCCAGTTCTATGAATAGCTGAAATAAAACTATTTGTGTGAAATATTAAACTGGGATCAGCTGTGCTGAAACACTGTCAGCCAGGGTTAAAATTACTGGAATAAGAAGCAGGAAATGAAGAGAAAGTATTGGATGAGCTAATGTATCCTGAGAATATTTAAGGGTCTCTGAAACCAGTACCTTTCAGGAGCCACTTCTGCTGCCTTCTAATAGTTGAAAGCCAATGATCCGGGCTAGAACTTTGATGTGCAAATAATTAGTGAATAAAGTAACGTACGTGTTATCTGTTCTTAGCAAACTACAGAAGCTGTATGTTACTCACAAGTAAATTTTCCAACACTGTAATTCACTGATACCTGACTGAACCTGATCTTCAAAGTACCGGATAAGAACCCAGGCATATGGCATAATTTGGTAACTTTCTCTGAGGTAAAGTTTCAGAACATCAGGTATTCAATTCCTGTACTAACAAAAGGACGAAGTATTCTCAGGGCTAGATTATTCTTAGACATAGTGTGTGGCCAGGCATCTACCCAGTGTAACTACATCAGCTAATAACACCAATGTCATGATGACTCTCCGTTCTACCTCTCTCTTTTGCACTCCTGGCTGCATTCAAAAGATGTTTTGTCAGAAAGCTCATCTTTCCAGGAAGATGAAAACCAGAGAAGAGGAAGTTGGGGAGGTATTTTATGACATGGCCTTCAGCCCTCTGTTTTTGAAAGGATTCTGCCTGCAATTTATGTCGGTTTCAGTTAGGAGTATGTCCTAATTCTGCCCTTGAGATGTGGTACAAGTACTGATGGTAGCAAATATTCATCTCTGGTGAACATTTCACTGAAATGAGGGACGACAATTTATTAAAGTTAATTTCCAAAGTCACATCCAAATCTCTTCCCATTCATTCAACAAAATATGTAGTAGTTTAAGATAAGTACCAGTACAAAAGCCCTTTTAGCATTATTGCTCTTTTCACTAGGGGGACACCATAATGAAGAAAATGGATTTTTAAAGATGTACATTAAAAAGAGTACAGTAGTATTGGTGGGATAGCCTAAAAATAAATGTTTCATTGGTTGGCAAAACACAGTTCTGCCAAAGATTAACAGTTGAGGGACAGTTTATTAAACTAATGATACCAACTAATTGCATCAGCTGCTCTCTCTTGAATAACTTCCTAATGTGATACAAGATTTAGTAATGGGACTCAAGGCACTGTTCTCTGCTTGCCTTGAGTTAGAGTATCTCTACTGCAGATGTTGCTGTAGATATATAGCATGTTTATCTTGGAGCTAGGATCCCTGAAGCTGACCTAAGTAGCAACACAGAGCTCAGGGCAGGAAAAGTGCTCAAGAATGTTCCAAAATCCTCACAGAGGTTTCACAATACACAGCAAATTCTCTGCTGCCACTGCTTAAGCTGTGATTGACCCCCAGACTCTAGTGTTTAAAACTATCATTCAGCTATGTATATATTATGATACAGTACATTTCACTCTACATTATGATGTAGGAATGGCTGTGAAGCATTAGAGAAACTATATGCTTGGAAGGTTTTTTCAGTGGAGATCATGTGCTGGAAATAGACGTTTCGTTGCTAACAGTAGTTAAAAATCTGTCATCAGTTTGGAAGGGAGAGAAGCATGCTTTTGAGATAATATAGTTCTCCAGATGATGCCAAAAGAACCATTTTAAACCTTTTTGATAAAGACACTTGCAGAAACCCCTGAAGATGATAGTAACAGTGATGATAAACTGGAATGAGAATTGTTTTTCTTATATGGTGACATATTGCATTTTTATATATATGGGGATACGGTTTGATATGATCCATTTGGCCATCTTCATTAACAACCTAGTGTGGCAGTGGAAAAATGAAACACTGGAAATGTGTAATGAAAGATAAAACAGTAGGTAACTTCTGATAAGCTTATTATAGCTCATCCATCGCAGACAAACCTGAGTTTATGAACTTTTCTCTAGCGACAGGGGCATAAGTGCTCTGACTAATAATAACAGAAGTTGAGTCCAATTGCTGCCTCCACAGAAGATACATAATTCAGAATTATCTGAACCAATGGACCTGTTCACATTGCATTCATTTTCAAAACTACTTTATGAAAAGCCGCATCCCGAACCTGAACATTATCATCCTCAGCCACTAATCTCCATTTCAAAAACTCCCAGCTGAACAGCACAGGACCATCAATATAATTATTGCATATATATTTCTATTGACACTTTGCAAGGTTTTTTTTTTTTTTTTTTTTTCCATCAAGTGGATTCAACCTAAGTGTATATTGTCAAGGTTGTTGTCTTTTTTGCTTACTAAGAGGTGTGTAATGGTTCTTCTCAAATAAGAACAAAAGAACAATCTCTTTAGTGTTCTGTCCTTCAAAGGGTATACATATACCTACATACAGGTTTGGGGTTTTTTAAAGTGGATGTTCTTGCTGGAGGTATAATTAACATGTCACTGAACTGTCCTTGGTGTGCCCCTTGAACTTAGAATGCATCGCATAAGAAAACTTCAGAGTGTCACCTGAATGATTGTGAGACTGTATTGTGTGACATTTTAAATTGAGAAGGCTGGATATGCATGGCTGATAATTCTTTTTTTTTTTTCTTTTCCTTTGGAAGAAGAAACAGAAATCAATTTACAAGCAGCAAATATTTTCCTTCAGAGTGAGGACACCTCTGGCCTTAATTTGGGCAGCTGGCCAGACAGCAGCTACTAGCTGAGATTTATAACTGCACTTTAATTTCCTTGAGTAGCATGCACACAGATTATGCTGTATAAGCACAGATACTTTTCCTGTGGGAAACTATGGTTTCATTAATTGGGCTTGGCATTTGGAGGTGGGAAAGTTGGTCTTAGTTTTGATTCTGAGACTGTCACTTTGGGAAAGGTGCTTTGTGTTTCAGTGTCTGAATCAGAGACGGTAGTATCAATGTGCTTTACCTATAAATGAGCAATTAAAAAATATTAACATCAAATAACTGTGGCCAGCAATTTCAATGTAGATGTATCATTCCATGAATATAGCTAGTTATTATCCCAGTGTCAGACTCTGACTCTTCTCCTTTTTACATTCATTGGCTTTGTCATTTTCTAGCTGGTTTTGGACATTCTGTCTCAGTTTCTATTAAACTCAGCTTTCGAGTAAATCTGTACAATACAACCTGGTAACACTCTGAAGACATTCTGGTCTTGGCTGTGATATGAACAGACAGGTATATGAATTTTCTGCTAGGGCAGATCACAGTATATGACTAAGTCCATACTTTATACTGCACAGGCAGTGCATTGGAAAAAGATGCTACCTCAAACAAGGAAACAGTTGTGGCATCAAGGAGGCTCTGTAGGGGTTTTATTGTCTGCTTAACTACTGAGATTAATGTGTTCAAATACTGCCAACCTTTTTATGGCTAGATGCAAAAAAAAAAAAAAAAAAAAAAAAAAAAAAAAACCCAACCCACTATTAGAATAGAAATAAATATTCACTTAGGGGGAATTTCACTTAGAAGAAAGAATTTAATTAATTAACAATTTTGATCCCATAATAAAGGACAAAATATAAACTAAAGATAAAAGAAAATTCCATCCCCCTAGTGGCTTATGTTTTTAGAAGATTTTGTTTGTTTAAATCTTATTTCATTTTCCTTTGTCTTGCAAGCAGGATTTTGCTATAGGTTTGTGGTGGTTTAAACAAAAGTCATCCATAAATCACATGGTCGCTCTCTCACTACCCCCCTTCTTTCCCTCCTTTTACTCCAGGAGGGACGGAGAGGAGAATCGAAAAGAATGCAACTTCCACGGGTTGAGATAAGAACAGTTTAGTAACTAAGGTATAACACAAATCACTGCTGCTACCACCAATGATAATAATGATAAAGGAAATAACAAGAGGAAAGAATACAACACCTCAACACCAGCCAACCGATAACTCGCTCCACTCCCTCCAGCCAAGCACCGACCGATACCTCATCCAACCCTGCAGTCCTCTAGCCCTTCCGAGTAACTCCCCATTACATCCTGGGCATGACGTGCTGTGGTACGGAATACCTCTTTGGCTAGCTTGGGTCAGGTGTCCTGTCCCTGCTTCCTCCCAGCTTCCCCTCCTCCCTGGCAGAGCATGAGGCTCAGAAAGTCCTTGGCCAGACCAAACATTTGGGCAGCAACTGAAAACATCGGCGTTATCAGCACTGTTCCCAGGCCAAAAAATGAAAACACAGCACTGCACTAGCTACTAAGAAGGAGAAAAATAACTGCTACTGCTGAACCCAGGACAAGGTCAAACCCAGTGAATAGTGTTTATAGCTTGAGAAACAAGAAAATCAAAGATGTAATCATTTATTAGAAACTTTTAGTGCCATTTCTCATTTAGATGTTAGCTCTGCTTGTATTTGCCATTGTTGTGAGTTTAGTCTTGTTTTGGGAAAGTCTCATTTACTTCCTCAGGATTTCTTTGTGCCCTTTTAATACACTGGATTTCTTTACAATGAAGAAAAAATATATATATACTCTGTTGACAGCACTATGTACACTGTCTTTTAAAGAAATCACAATTTTAAAAGGTTCTGAATATGTTCGTTTTATCCTTTGCACTGCCATAAACCAAGAGCATTTCAAATACCGTCTTTTCAAAGCTATTCCAAATCTGAAATGACAATATTTGGCTAAACTGACAATGTTTCACCACTTGTTGTGTATCAGTCACCTTCTGGATACTGCTAGAAGAATCCAATAAAAAGCAGTTTTGCAAGATGGTTCTCAGAATCTCTGCTGGTGTTTGCCTACAGACAATCAAAACTGGCTGATTTAATTCTCCTGCCTTGATGTTATTCCAAAACATGGTCTTTCCTAATGAGGGCTGGTTAAACATCTTCCTCAAAACTCTTTGTAACAAGTTTGATTTCCTGATAACAGTTTGAAAGTCTGAAAGCTGCCAGCCTTCCCTATAAGATAAATTATTTTCCATGGCTAAGCAAGGCTAAGATGTCATCAGGATTTGGGGGTGGGGGTTGGGGGTTTTTTGGTTGGTTTTTTTTTTTTTTTTTTTTGTCTGGGCTTTTGTTTGCTTGTTTGTTTGTTTGTTGTTTGGGGTTTTTTTTCTTCTTTTTAATTGAGTTGTGATATTTAGTTTTTTAAAAATTTTATTGGGAGGAATAAAAGAAAATAATTTCCACTGAAATTCAATACTAATAAAGTCTTTTAACCATAATGGATCTGGATCTGAATCTGTGCCAGTGGTTTACATGCAAGGAGAACTGGGCTATCAGTTATCTTTTTGGTAGGATAAATACTGTACTTTAAGAGCTCTGATGAATAACCAATAGTATTGGAATAATAATAGCGAAATTTCAGGTTAGGAAAAAAAAAATGGTTTTATGAGAATCTCAAAGGAGAACTTCAGAAGTGTTCTTAACTGTCGATGCTCATGCAGTTCCTTGTTGCTATGTTTACAAAGTTTTAAGCTATATGATGAAATCTGATGAACTCTCTTTAACTGAATAAAGATTTCACACACAGTTTACTGGGGAAAGTGAGAGAAGAGAGTGAACAGCACTGGTGTGGGAGAGCTGTCACATAAGTTGCTTTTTTTCCCCCTATGCTCTGAGCACTAAGCCACAAAGAAGTGATCCAATGCCAAAATTAATACAGTGTTACAAAGGCTAGCTCCCTAGGTCCCTAAATGTTCTTTGCAGAGATTTAGCGTGTCCTGACATCATTCAAAACTTCCCTGAACTGTGGACCAGAAAAAGCTTATATACACACTACATGTCTTTTTATTATTTTTTTTTTAGTTTAAAATCTAACTTGCCAGGACTGGCAATCCAGTATTTTAACTGTAATTGTCATATGTTTCTAAACTCATATGCCTCATTGAAAATCAAGTGAAACTGGAATAAATCGCTTTGTCAACTCCACAGTCCTTAAGTAAGTTTAATGCTTACTACTACCATTGGCATTCAATATCACTAGATATTTTACCTTGAATAATCACTGATGGACATTGATTTTGTCTTTGCTCTTCACAGCACAGCAAAATGAATGTGAAAGTCAGAGTTAAATGAGTCCCAGTGGTGTCCTCCACTCTGCTGAGAGTACCTTTCAGATACTGAAGAACTGGCAACTAGCTCAAACCTACAGTATCTTGTATTGCAACAATTAATGGATATGAATAGTTCTCACAGGGGGGATTTGGGTTACCTTTGTATCAACTTTAGAGGTTAGACTCTTGAAGCAGACAATGAGGTTAATGTATAGTACTTTATGAACTGATAAATCCGTTTCTTTAAATACAGTTAAAAGCTTTAGTTCTTTTCCTTTCTGAAAATTATTCTTAGTCACTTGCAAAGTCTTAACAATTGGGATTTAAATTGTTAAAGAGTTTTGGGTCAGAAAAATTTTATGTACTAAATAGTCTTTTTCTATTATTAACAAAGTGGTTGGCAAAGCAATAGTAGTTCCGCTATTTTTATCTCTTAAGCCTAGAATGTGTTTGCAGGCTTCATTTAGGTCATAATCACATCATACAGCACAAAATCCATGCTGGCTGTGAGGCCAAGGTTAGGCATTCATATATGACAGCAAAACGCATTACGAAAAATAAAACATAAGTGAGGAAAGCATCTGGTTAACAACTTTGAAGTCAAAGTTGTGGTGTGTATATATGTACCTGTGTGTGTGCTATGGGACAGACTTCTGCTTTGCTTCTCTACTCCAGTGGTGGACAGATTGGCCTTGTAGCAACTGTAGGAGGTTTCCTGAGAACACATAAAAATGGCTCAGGGGAGCCAGAGAGCAACAATCCTTGTGGCTCTCTTCACAGCTGCTTTATGAAGAGCATGTGTTGACAGATGCTAAGGGTAAGTGCAGAGTGGTGCATGTGTGCAAAGCAGCCTCATGGCTACTAGATACTCCAGGGAGTGGGGAAGAAAGTAGGCAGACTGCTCGGGACTGATTCTCAGTATCGCCAGCTACAATAGGCCAAAACTTAGAGATATGCTCTGAAAAGATTGTGAGATTTAAGAAGACGAAAGACAGAATGATTTTAGATCCTCAGAACTCTCTCCTTGTCAGCATGTCAAAATATGTGGCCATTTCAACCGAAAAAATTGATTTTTAGGACACACAAAAGTGTGTACAAAAGCACATTTCAGAGGGAACCAAGCTTTCTGTCTTCACAGTGCACACAGCAAAACCTGCACCGGGAAGACAAGTTACCTGGGCCTGGGAAATAAACAGTAGAAATGAAGAAAAATAGAACTAGTGAAAAAAGATTTCAGAGTTTGGTATTGCCGCTCTTGCAGTGCGAAGTCTCTAATTCTGCTTTTCCTGGCTTAATGGTGCTCAGGGATTTTCTTTGCCACTATCAAAGCACTGGTCCTTATACAAAAGCAATGGCTCACGATGGAGAGAGGATTCTTCCAAGGACTTTTATCCAGCACAGGAGGCAGCCTTAGTTCTGAGAGGGAAACCTCTTTTGCAGGAAAAACTCAGTGAAAGCATCCAGAGATATTTTCAGGTTCAAACACATTTTTTTGCAGCTTTGATTAAAAGGTTTATTGAAATCCTGGTCTAAGAGTTTAGTGCATTTCAGTGTGAGATCATCAAGACATGCCACTGCAGAAAACATCCTGCCGCAGTAAACACAGTGAGCATTAAAGAGAGTGCATGGGGTATGAACTCTGGTTTCAAACTTCAGCTGTTGTTCTTGACAACCTCCTACTTCAGCAGTAACTAAGATGAGGCAAGAGGTTATTTCTGTCACTGATTTCTGCCTGCTGCCTGCACAGAGAGGGAGAACGCAGCATAGCATCATGCCAGCTCTTTTTTACTATTTTTTTTTTTTTTTTGTTTAGTTTTCAAACTTCTCTACAAGTAAATGATTGGAAAGTTAGTGATATGTGCAGAGAACATTTTTTCAATTAGTGATGCCCATTAGCTGAATGAGTATGAAGAGCTGGTATTTTTCCCCCTGAATTAGCAGGTACACATATGGAATTTAGGCTATAAATCATTACTTAATAATTCGCTAGAAAATAAATATGACATAAAAGATAATTAGAGATTTGTACCACTTGCCTTCACCTTAATTATGAATGAAGGATATTTGGCATTGTCTGCAGGACTGTTAAATTTTGTTATATTGAGATGGGTCTGGGAAAGGAAGATACAGCAAAATCATTTTATGAAAGAATATCGCTTCTGGCAGAGTGGGTCCTGTTCATCATTGCAGGAGAGGTATCCAGCAGTTATGATCTTAAAATCTAAATGCAATGTGCTGGAACAAGACTGGTGAACAGGTTTGTTTTGCTATTTCAGTAATGACCTGTTGCCTGGCTCACAGAAACACATATGCCAGCCAATTTCATCAGAACAAAATTAATATTATATCTCCATGCTGTAATAATAGTTAACTTTGGCAGAGCAGAAACAGTTGGATATACTTTCTTGTTGCAGGATTTGGTGGAGATACCTGGAGATGCAGGGTTTACTAATAATTTAAATTCACAATTGATTTGAATACTCTGCTGTAATAGAAACAGCCACAATATGAAACACAGCTTTTCTCCTTGCCTAGGCTTTGCTGACTTTACAACTGGAGACAGATAGCCAGTCCTGCTTTGATCCCTTTGTTGCTATTAAGAAGCAAGGTAAGAATTCCCCTTGCATAGCTGGGGCTGTATATAAAGGCATTAGATATGCCTGTGTCCTGCAATTTCTGTTTCTGATCACATCCTCTCCCAGCTTAGGAGATAGACAAGCCCAACAAGCATGCTGTACCTCAACATGCACTCATGATAGAATGACATCACTGATGAATTACTGCCTGAAGAAATTGGGCCAACCTTCAAAGTGCCTTCTCTTGAAAAACCCAAAGCAGCCCTATCTATTCCAACAATCGGGGACTGTGTCCTGGCTTCAGCACTGTTGTGGTCGCACTGTTGTGGTCGCTGTTGGCACTTGTTGTTCTTCAACCTTCAGCAGCCCCACAACAGAAGGATCCTCTGAGAGACCAGGCAAGGTGGACAGCTGCTCAATTTCCTCTGTCTCCAAAGCAGCAATACCAAAAGCCCATCTGTACCCTTTTGGGTCTTTGAATTGGGCCTACCTCTCCTGAGGTAGCCTATGCCAAGTATGCATGGAACCTCTGGACCAGTCACAATAGGGTGCTTTTGCCATTTCCTCCCAGTTAGGCTGATTTCAGCCTCCAGTACAGTCCACTCTTGGGATCCTCCTGTCACTCCAGAAATATAGATGGGTTCCACCCCTTGACAGCTTGGTGGCATCAGGGTACACTGTACACCAGTATCTACTAGAGCCTTAATGTGATGATGACTCCTGATCAGATGCTGGCCCTGGTGGTGAATACCTTGTTTCTTCATCTTGCTTCACCCTTCTTGCCTCTTTTTTACTTTTCCTCTTGTGTACAGGGGCAATCAATATTGACACGAATTGGTCCTCTGGTTTAGCTGCAGTGATTATCACTGTGGTTTGAGTAGCAGCTGTACTTGTTGCTGGTTGTGGTGTAGCTGCTGTGCTTGGAGCTGGAGTAGCTGTGCTGACTGTTGCTTTGCCCTCAGATCCAGGGACATTTTTTTTCTTTTTGAAGGTTCTGGATAGTGTTGAACAAGGCCCTGTAAGCATAAGCCAAGCCCCAGCACGTTGTCATGATTTGTCTGTCTGTGGTATGGCCAGAGTGACCACACACCTCATTTAAGTATTTTACTATTTTTTTCTGGATTTTGAACTTGTTTGGTGGTGAAATTCCAAAGCACTGAAGGGGCCCACTGGCCTACATACTTGCCCATACTATCCCACACACCCTGCCACTCATGGCTGTCCAGCCTCGGGGAAAATCTCTTGGTCCTCCTATATCATTTTCTAACACCAAACAAGACCCAAAACCGATTCTGCTTAACTCTTGAAATCAGACTAAATGGTCATGGGCAAAACACACTCTTTATGAGTGCCAACATGGTGATCCCCATCACAATGAGCAAACAGGTCTCAAGGGTACTTAAAGGCCATTCAAAAACTTCAAAACTCTCAAATGATGCTGTAAATGGTCTGTGGAGGTGCTGGGAAGGTAAGAGAATGTCTCCTTCACAGGTTGATCACCCGAGAAGGATAAAAAAGATGTGTAATTGCTAAGCACTTTTATTATATACCTCCCAAAGTATAAAGATAGTGACCACACTGGGAACATAAGCCAGATCAGTTTCATGATCACTGGAATCGGTTGCCCAGGGGGGTTGTGAGTGCTCCATCCCTGGCAGCGTTCAAGGCCAGACTGGATGAAGCCTTGGGTGGGATGGTTTGGTGTGAGCTGTCCCTGCCCATGGCAGGGGGGTTGGAACTAGATGATCCTGAGGTCCTTTCCAACCCTAACTATTCTATGATTCTATGATTCTATGATTCTATTGTATTACAAGTCATTACCATAAAGTACAATGAGACAAGAACCTTAGCCCAAGCGCCCCACTTGATAAAGACTAACACAGCAAACACTGGCTGTAAGTAAGACACGATATGTTGAAACTGTGAGATCAAGAGAAACAACTCTGAGAGCCAATAAATCAGCATTGTGACGAGTGACGATTAATCCAAAACAATAAATGCTTATCACAAATACGATTAGACACACTCCAGTCAGATCTGTCATTATCTCAACCCTTCTTGCCCCACACTGGGCACCAAAAAGAGCTGTTGTGGTTTAAGCCCAGGATGCAAATCAGAACCAAGCAGCCCTCACGTTCACTCCTCACCCCCACTTTCTTCCCACACCACCCCTACTCCTAGAGGGTTGGGGAGGAGAATCGAAAGAATGTAACTCCCATGGGTTGAGATAAGAACAGCCCAGTAACTAAGGTATAACACAAACCACTGCTGCTACCACCAATAATAATAATTATAAGGGAAATAGCAAGGGAAGAGAATGCAACCGCTCACCACCAGTCAATACCAAGCCCGACTAAGCAGTGAGCCAGCCCTTCCGGGTAGCTCCCAATTACATCCTGGGCATGATGTGCTATGGTATGGAATACCTCTTTTGCTAGTTTGGGTCAGGCGTCCTGTTTCTGCTTCCTCCCAGCTTCCCCTGCTCCCTGGCAAAGCATGAGACTCACAAAGTACTTGGTCAGAGTAAACATTACTGAGCAACAACTAAAAGCATTGGTGTTATCAGCGCTGTTCCCAGGCTGAAAACCAAAAAACACAGAGCTGCACCAGCTACTAAGAAGGAGAAAAAAAATGACTGCTACTGCTAAACCCAGGACAGACTGCAGAGGAATATAGGTGCCAGGAAGCTGGCTGGAGCATAGTAAGTGTGCTGGTCTAGTTCATACATACTACTGTGAACGCACACTTTCAGTCCAGAATGGAAGACTGTGTTATCCAGCGTGGACAGAAAAAAGACTTAGATTCACCTGCAGTCATCTCCACACTTCCTGTAAATAGTAGCTGTGAGGTGCAGGAAAAAAAAAATATTGTCTTTGTGCTCTAGGTCTGTGTTCAAGAATACGTTTCCTGCTTTCCTTTAGTTTGAGAGACTTGGAGGGCTGTTCCTTTAGCTCTGTATGTTTATCGCCATGCTCTTCCAATCTCACAGCTCCTGACAAACATGGCAATCTTCTAAAAAGTACCAGTCTTTTCAGCCACTGCCTGCTTCAGTAAAGGGACAGAACTTTGGAGTGAGCTTAGAGAACAGGGAGACATTGGCAGATGGGAAGATCTGGAACGTTATACTGTCTTTCACTCTTGCTGTATCAGAAATAGCCCACTGAACAGTTTTTATCTGCAGTTTTCCTAAGAACTTTGGACTAGACCCAAATAGACTGAATTAGAGTGCATCAGCCTGGAACAAAGACAAGCCAGGCCATCATCGGAAAGGATTAAGAAGAGCCTTTCTGCTGCCTGGAGATGAAGAATTTACTTCTGATGTTTTTCAACACTACAAAGGCAGTATGATGCCAAGAATGAGCTAGTACCAATTGCTGCTTTACCTGCAGCATCCAGGGTGGATGAATGGTGGTATTATGCAGAGGTTCTTTAACACACATTATTTCTGTTAGGTTTTGATTCATTTAGTTTTTCCTGGTGTCTTCAATTTTACTTATTTATTAGTTAGATTCTGATGTCTAGTCTTCATTGAAATAGCACAGTCAGAGTTGGATAAAAAAACAAATGCTGTGAGAAGCCTGTCAACGACACATTGACAGTCACTTTCAGAGTATCCCTTGATGGTTCTATAGAGATGACAAGTAAGAGTAGTGGCGTGACTGACCCATGGCAGTTCTGCTTGTCAGGGCAGATAGTGTGCTTAAAGGTAGTAGAAATGATAGACACTTTGCTTATCACATGGCCAGATATCATAATTGAAGCAGTGAACAACACCTAGGATTTGCCATTAATTGAAGAAACAGCTTCCTATATTTAGTAAATTATAAGCACTACTTTCATTATAGGAGGTGGAAATACTAAAAAATTGTCTGCTAAAGCAGACAATAATCCTATTGACAAGTAACAGACTTTAAAACTACAGCTTAGTTTTCATTGCAGTTACAAACATAAGACTAATGTATTTTTGAATCTGTGAACTTGCAAGTATATATTATAACAGTTGGGAAGCAGGAATAGCAGAATACCACAAGAAACTCATCTCCTGATGGGTTCCCAATATGTATTGAGAATAATAGGTCTCAATTTATGCAAGGTGCTTAAGCATTTGTACTAATTGTAACCATGATAGTAGTCCCACCGATTTCAGCTGGTGATTACCATTAGGCATGTGTTTAAGTATCTTGCAAAATTAAGGTTGAGAGAGAGTTCTGTGAGTTATAAAAGCTCAGTTATGATCTCAGACTTTAATGTTCTTTCCTAAATCCAACTAGATTTATAATAATTTTGAAGTTTTTCCCCTCATTGCAAGTGAAATATCAAAGTGATAAAAATACATCTATTTGAAAGAGATCTGGGCATACACGAGCTTTTTGAGATGTAGATTGAATGTATGATCACGATTCTTCTACTTGCTACCCCAGGCTCCCACAAGATACTGCTACTGTACCAGTTCTTCAGAATCTGCTCTTGGGTTTTCCTGTGTCACTTGTTTTTCACTTAGGCAGAAAGTCTTTGTCCTTTCTTCTTCTGAGATCAGATGAATGCTATGCTTACAATGGCTGTTTTGTTTTAGCACCTTTGTAGTTCTGACCTTTTGGCACTGATCTGCACAAACTAAAGGCTGAAAGGCCCTGAACATTTGCACATCTGCAGTTAGCATGTGTCGCGGTTTAACCATTGGATTGAGATAAGAATAATTTAATGATGTAAATAAAGATAAAAAAGATAATAAGAAAGATAATAATAATAATAATAATAATGAAAAATAGAGGGGAGTAAAATATAGGAAAGACAAGTGATGAGCAGTGCAACTGCTCACCACGTGCTGACCAATGCCCAGCTTATCCTTGAGCAGCAATCCTCCCCTCAAACCAGCTCCCTCCAGTTTATATACTGGCCATGACGTGCTGTGGTATGGAACATCCCTTCGACTAATTAGGGTTATGTGTCCTGGCTGTGCTCCCTTCTGGCTTCTTATGCCCTTGTTCACTGGCAGAGTATGAGAGACTGAAAAGTCCTTAATCAGGGTAAGCATTACTTAGCAATAACTAAAATATCGGCGTGTTATTGATCAGCATTGCTTTCAGACTAAAGCCAAAACACAGAACTGAACCAGCTACTAGGAAGAAAAATAACTCTACCCCAGCCAAAACCAGGAGAGTGTGTATTTACTGCATTCGTGTGTGAGAGAACATCTACGCTTGCCAATATGTAATAAGTCCAAAAGTTATTGTAAAGGTATACACGGATTTAGTAAGTCAGACTGAAAACCTTGCCAGCTAAATCAAACACTTAGAATTAGTGGTCTTAACTTTTCTATTTTTGTGACTTTTTGTTGTAATAACTTGAGGAAACAACAGAACTCCTGAAAGTCACCCACCTATGATTTCTCTTGCTTTAATTTGTCTCATGAGAAAAACTTACCAGGAGATTCTAACAGAGTCAGCAGCTTTCAGGAAGTAACGTCTTGATTTCTGTGAAGCACAGCATTGAAAAGCAATCAATTCACATGTGTCTCAGCTGCCTGTACATATGCTGGTCATGTATTCGCTCTGGAACAACTTTTTTCATGGCTTCAGCTAAAGAAGATAACTCCAGGCAGAACCAGCTCTTCCAGCTAAGTCCTCACATCTGTGATCCGCAGTGCTCCTGCCAGGCATTAGAGCAGATCATTTACCATGTGGATTTGTTACTCTGCCCTTGATTCAGTCCTTTCTTTTTCTTTCCTTTTGCAGGTGCCCTGCAGTTTGCCGACAAGGCTTCTGAACAAAACACAGGGTAAAAAGTAAGAGAAAAGAAGGCAGCAGAGCACAGACAAGGACATGGGATAAAATTGTATTGGAGAAAATAAGCCTTATTAGGAGTTCATGTGTCTAAATCCTTATTTCATAGAATAAAGAAGATAAATGAAGTGTCCCTCAGGGATCGGTGTTGGGACCAGTCTTGTTTAACATCTTCGTCGCTGAAAAGGACAGTGGGATTGAGTGTGCCCTCAGCAAGTTTGCCAATGACATCAAGCTGTGTGGTCCGGTTGAGATGCTGGAGGGAAGGGATGCCATCCAGAGGGACCTTGACACGCTTGTGAGGTGGGCTGATGCCAACCTTATGAAGTTCAACCACGCTAAGTGCAAGGTCCTACACCTGGGTCTGAGCAATCCCAGGCACAGCTACAGGTTGGGCAAAGAAGAGGTTCAGAGCGGCCCTGCAGAGAAGGACTTGGGGGTGCTGGTCGATGAGAAAATGAACATGAGCCGGCTTCAGTGTGCGCTCACGGCCCAGAAAGCCAACCGTATCCTGGGATGCATCAAAAGAAGCATGACCAACAGGTCGAAGGAGGTGATCCTGCCCCTCTACTCTGCTCTTGTGAGACCTCACCTGGAGTATTGTGTGCAGTTCTGGTGTCCTCAACATAAAAAGGACATGGAACTGCTGGAACAAGTCCAGAGGAGGCCACGAGGATGATCAGGGACTGGAGCACCTCCTGTATGAAGACAGGCTGAGGAAGTTGGGGCTGTTCAGCCTGGAGAAGAGAAGGCTGTGTGGGGACCTAATAGCAGCCTTCCAGTACCTGAAGGGAGCCTGTAGGGATGCTGGGGAGGGACTCTTCGTCAGGGACTGTAGTGACAGGACAAGGGGTAATGGGTTAAAAATTAAACAGGGGAAGTTTAGATTGGATATAAGGAGGAAATTCTTTCCTGTTAGGGTGGTGAGGCACTGGAACAGGTTGCCCAGGGAGGTTGTGAGTGCCCCATCCCTGGCGGTGTTCAAGGCCAGGCTGGATGAAGCCTTGTGTGGGATGGTTTAGTGTGAGGTGTCCCTGTCCATGGCAGGGGGGTTGGAACTAGATGATCTTGAGGTCCTTTCCAACCCTAACTGTTCTAAACTATTCTAAATATTGAAAGTTTTCTTTTTGACCGCTGGTGTCAATTTTGGCTACAGATAACATGGGAATTCGAGTGCATCCCACTAGCAAGGCATTGTGCAATTGAATTCCCTTGTACTTCAGTGTATAGGGTTTCCCTTGGAGGAGGTCACTAGTAGGGCAAGAGGCACTCAAATGTGCCACCTGTGCTTCACAGTAATGGGCCAGATTGCAATTTCCTCACTGGTACTCATGAGCAATAATTTATGTGAGTAATTCTATTGTAGAAGGGTCCTAATTATACCAACACTGCATCTCTAAGTCTGGCAACCACCACCTGTAGGCTTCCTCTGTGTCCTTTCTGTGTTCTCACCCTGCCCAGACTTCCTCAGTATTCTTATTTATTTTCATTAACATCACTTTCACATAGAAGATCTCTGGCTGACTTATGATCAAGGACTCTTTCCAGTGTGCGTGCTTCTCTAGGGAAAATGCAATCGCAGTTTCAGCTACAGGCACCCAGACCTACAAATTCCATTTTTCCTCACTTTCCCTTTCTTCAATTTATCTCCTTCACTTGCATGACAGTCATATTTCCTCTTTACCTGTGCTACCCTTTGGTTCTCAGTGTATCAGTGTACCAAATAATAAAGGTAAAAATATCATCCGTAAAATCAACATGGTGTTCTGTAAGGAGCTAGGTGTGGTATTGCTCAGCATTCTCTGTAAATTATTTCTTCACAGTTTTCCTTTCTTTTATTTTGCTTTGCTATGGGTTTGTTTTCATTTCTCCTTTTTCTCTTCTCTGCTGTTCATTTCTGCCCTTTTGTCCTTGTCCTCTGTCCTTTGATATTATATTTCATATCATGTGATCCTCACAGTTTCTGACATAAAATAATAAAGTGGGACATTAGTCAGCATGCAGACAGCCTTCAATTTCTCTTTCAGTAAGCTAATTCCCTGTGTTACTGACAGTGGCTTGCAGAAGCAGCTGGAGTATATGTTCTTAACAGGCAGAGCATATGCTCAAATATGTAATGAGAAGCCTTCCTTTTATATTTCCTCTAGCATTGTGCTGTGCCTTTGCAACAAGTAGTAGAAGGAGGATGGGAAAACACATTCTATATGATTTGAAGTGCTGAAACACAAAAGAAGTAACTATCAGGTTTACCATCAGCAAGAAAAGACTGCCAAAAAGACTGGGACAGAAAACGATCTCCAGAATGATTTTTCAATTTCTGCTTTGCTAAAAAGGATGCACAGTTACTGCTTAGTCTTAGCTTATGATCTCTTGCCAGTACCAGCTGATTTTCTGAAATGGAGGATAAGAGATGCTGACAGCTGTGCCCTGTACAGAAACTGCCAAACTGCAGCACAGTCTTGTCAGGCTGCCATGTGGCTTTAGGCCAAACAAGATATCGATGACACATATAATGAGATACTAAAAGAAATAGCATGTATCATAGATTCTGAGGAGAACTGGCAGAGCATAGGGACGGCCTTATGTTCCTAAACACAGTATAGTGCAATACTAGACAGTTAGATCTTTATTATAACTAAGTTTCTGAACCTGAAAGGGAAGAAAACATGAAAAGTAATACCCAGGTCAAATGAAAAGAACAATGAGTTACACCAGAGTGATCTTGCTGCAGTGACACCTGACTGTGGTTTGCAAGTAGGGAAAACACAGTGGAAAAGAAAAGGTATGGACAGAAGCAAGCTAAAGGTACAGAGGAGTGACAAGGCAGCAGAAACATAAACTCAGACTTTGAGATTAAAAGAAAGAAGGGGAAAATAGAAACTGTTATAGTACAATAGATAAAGTCATTTAATTTAAACCACTAAAGCCACAAGAAACAATGGAACAGAATGAGTTAGCCCAATTAGGAAGAATTAAAATCCTTCAAATGCTAACATGTCCTGAAAGATGTTATTCTTTATCTAAGCTAGATAAAGAATGTACTGAATTCCTGACAGATGATCAGAAAGGGAATCTGAGAAAGTCCTTGGAAAGTGAAAATACAGCTGAAAAGCTCAATTTTCTCTGTTTATATTCAATCTATATTGGGTGAAGAGCATTTCAGTTAGCTTAACTTGGAATTCTGTCCTGTGGCCAAAGGTAAATACAGATCTTCCTAGAGGCTGCTGCCTTTGCCTTATAAATAGTCACAGCCTCTCTGTCTCATAGAATCACAGAATAGTTTGGACTGGATGGGACTTTCAAAGGTCACCCAGTCCAACCCCCTTCAATGAGCATGGACATCTTCAACTAGATCAGGTTGCCCAGAGCCACATCCAGCCTAGCCTGGAATGTCTCCAGAGATGGTGCATTAAGCACCTCTCTGGGCAACCTGTGCTGGGATTTTACCACCTTCATTGTAAAAGAAGTGCCTTTTGATGGCATATGTCAGTACATCAGGATTCTGAGACAACACGCTGGATTTAATACCTTTGTCTGTGGATCTTTACTGTTAGGACTCTCCAGCAGTCTGCTTCCCTGGAGTGTTTTAATTCCTTGCTGTCTCCTTAAAGTCTGAATTTCTGCCTGGTTCCAGAGATTTATCTCTGAAACTTTACCATCTCCTGAGAGATCTACAAGAATTGTACATGTACTACCAGTGTTGTAACCCCTGTGGTATAACACACTGAATTGGCTGTATTACAGATCCTTCTAGCAGAGAAGAAAAAAAAAAAAAAAGAAACCCTGGCTATATCCTCATTGGCACTGGACCAGAAGCCTTGGCAATGCTACTCAATCCAATGGGAATTTCTCGTGAAAGGAGCACTCATCCATTATTGTTGAGTTTGTTTGAAGTGGGAAGAGGCTTGTAAATGCCATGGATTTCTTTCTGCTTTCAGTAGGCCATCAGGATATACTTCTCTTAGCTGCCTTGCACATATGCCTGAAAATCCCCAAATAATCTAGTCTAGTTTCTTCTGTAATGCTTGTTTTTATGATCTCTGTGTTTTGAAAAATCTGTACTGCATCTGGTAGGAGAAAATGGGTTCAGAAAGCTTCCTAGGTTTTCTGTTCTGTACAGAACTCAGCCATAAGCAGATCTAGAATTTTACTCCCAAGCATTTTATTGCCAAAACAGACATCTCTGTCTAGTGACCCACAGATGCCAAGGCCTTCTTTCTCCATAATGCTGCCTTGCTGGTCACAGATCAATTCGGATTATACTTTTTATTATGAATAACCCTTCCCGTCACAAGTGGCATGTTCCTAGTCCTGTGTTTTGGGGTAGGTATCTTTGGCAAGCTTTGATGCAGTTAATGGCAAGATTCTGTATCTTACATGTAAGCAAATACCTCTCCCCTTCCTGCATAGTTTACTTTTCATCCCAGACAAGATACACATTTTTATTATTCTGTTTCTTGAAAAACTAGGAAAACATGGTGACTTCATCAGTACATGAGGCTACCTACATCAGTGGGTGTATTACCTTGACATTTGTACTGTGCTGATGCTACAGACTTTTCTGTACAAATAGAAACAAGGATCCTGAGATGGCCCCTACTGCACATGAGTAATAAAATCTTCCAGGCAAATCTTCCTCTTGGACTAGTGTCTTGCTTCAGTAGGTTGCTTTTGAGGCAGCAGTTCTGTCAGCAGAGCTGACAACAGGCATAAAATTTAAGACTCAACAGAGAACTCCTATAATGCTCATGGCTCCTGATCTGCATAGAAAGTAGATGTCTGAACAGGACCAATAGTCCAGGCTTTTGGAACAGTGATCCCAATTCCTTCTTTATAACCTCTTCTTTGTTTTAGATTCCCTTCTTACCTTTCTTCCTAATGGTCATGAATTTCCCTCCTCAAACATACAAATACCCACGCACTATTTAATCTGGAAATGAGCAGAAATAATTTGCATGTCTTATGAATTATACATATTACCTCTTCTGTTCCTTTTGTACCTTGTGCATTTGAAATTCTCAATATATAAAAGGGGTTATGGAAAGTACAGAAAGCTGTTTGTGCTGCTTCACATGGTAAAATGGCTTGACAATCACCCCATGTTTTTTAAAATAAACCTCATGTCCTGCTGATTGACTCTTTGGTAGGTATCTGTGCATGCAGTCGGAGATGGTGCTCTCACTGCAGTTTAGTGTGGTTAAGCAGTTACTGCATCCAACTGCTTACTACTGCTTTCCTGTTTCCTATAGAGGTTATATTCCCTTTGACACTGGTAGTGTAACTCTATGTGCAGTTGCTTCCTTGCCCAGTCTATGAAAATTACCTAGGCTAATTAACTACATTTAACAGCAAGGTTTTTAATCTGGTTTATTTCTGCACAAGTGTGTTAGGCAAACTATGCATTTAAATTATCCAGTATGAAGGGTGACATTTTCCAGTGTAGAGAGTGAAGAATATAGGTGGTAGATGAAGATGATGAGCAGCAGGAGATGATGATGACTGGGGTAAGCTCTAGCTGAAACAGACACATCTGGCCACTGCCTCGGCTGTCACAGCAGTCCAGGTTTCTGTGGCAGAATTCTTTTGTTGTGATTTTAATCTTTCTCTTGTATAAAGCCATGAAAGGAAACATTAAAGGAGCTTCCCAATAAGTCTGACATAGAGTGAGCAAAACAGTCTCTGAATCAGAAAAAATGTGCCCTGGAAGAGATTTCTGGAGGTTATCTGTTCCAACCTCCCGCCTGGCACAGGGCTACTGCTAACGTGGGTCAGGACAGCTGCAGGTTTTTCTGGCCAAGCCTTGAAAGCCTCCACAGATGATAACTCCCCTTTATCTCTGGATAACTTATTCCAGTGCTGCAGTACCCTCAAAGTGAAGAAATTTCTCCTAATCTCCATCTGAAGCCTTCCAGGCTGCAGTCTGTGGCTCTTGCCCCTTGTTTTAACATCTGACTGTACTGAGGTTGGCTCTGTTGTCTTTGTAATTTCCTTCAAAATAGTTGTAGGCTGCTGTTAGATTGCCCTTTAGCTGCCTCTTCACCAGACTAAACAAGCCCAGCTGCCTGAGTCTCTGCTTATGGGTCATATGTCAGAGGTAATTTTGGTAATTCTTTTTGTGTTTCTCCCCAGTTTCTCAACATCCTCTTTGAACTGGGCAGCCATCCAAAATCCATCCTTCCACAACTGGTCTCAGTGTTCCAGGTGTGGTTTTACCAGTGCCAAGTAGAAGCGAATAATAACTTCCCCTGTTCTGCTGGCCATGCTCCTGCTTGTACACCCTTGTGTGCAGCTTGTCTGATCTGCAGTGAGAGCACACTGCTGGTTTGCATTTGGTCTGGCTCTGTGACCCTGGTCCTTTTAACAGGGCTGTTCCTCAGCCAGTTGGTTAGCAGTCTCTAATGAGGCAGGTGCAAAATTGCAGGTTCAAAATCTTGAACTTCATAAGGTTTCTGTTGGCTTCATTCTCAGTTTTCTTAAGGTTGGTCTAAATTGGAGTCTGATGTTTCGCATCCCAGCCAGCTCCTCCAATTTAGCATCATCTACAAGTGCTTATAATCCTTTGAGCCCAGCAGTCCAGCCACTTTTCAATAAATTAGTCCAGCTCATACCAAAATATATGAGACTACAAATAAATTCCTAAATAAATAACTTCTTTCAAATAACACAACATGGCATCACAGTCCTATATACTGTTTTCAGTGAATTCCAGCCTAGCTAAATTCAAGTCTACCTTCCTTCTACCTAATCTAACGCTTAATAATTAGTATGTATAAGGCTTCTATTGCTAGTGTACTTACTCTTAAAAAACAAAGACGAATGAGCTTCATTTCCCCTCCCCATCACTCCTAAAAATACCTATTAAAGCTTTGCTTTGCTGTTCAGGATTTCTTCTTTTCATAAAAATCTGCCCTTACTCAGGAGAGTGGTTTTTCACTTTGTGACAGTGATCTGGAGAATGAATAACTTCCTAAAGCAAAAGATCTTCTTGGGAGAATAAATTTTGTCTGGATTGACAGGTTCTATATTAAAGACAGCAAATAGGAATTTTAAATTGGAACAGATTTCAAGAACATTTCATCAACTTCTGTAATGTTGGGATCCAGTTCTGGGAGTGTAGACACCCAAGTCCAGTTTTATGAGATACAGTGTGTGTCCAGTTGAAGCAAAACAGTTTGTGGTGACAGACCCTTTATCCATAGCACCAGTAAAATCTTGCCTTTAGAATAGCAGCCTTAATTCCTGCTTCCTACTGCTAGGAGGATGCGAATGAATTTGAGAGGTTTTGAAGATGAGTAACAGAAGCTGTAAGGGGATTAACAAGGGAAGATTATGGGTACTAAATATGCATTGTTTGGTCACAGAGTGACTAAGGAGGTTATACTAATTATCTTCTAGTATTACATAACTGAACTTCAAAAAAGGAAAGCAATTGTTTTTCACTGTCGCCAGGTATATAACTAGGATTAATGAGGTGGGATTTAACAAAGGAAAATGTAAGCTCTTCCAAGTAAGATATTAGTCAGAGAAATAGTTTGCCAAGGAACTAAAACAGTGGAATCTTACCTCCAGCACCAGAAGAGGGTAAGGTTAGAAGCAACAGAATGAGTTACTTTTCTCCAAACTGAAACTTTTCTCTAAATTCAGGAGCCATATATGCATTCATCTTAGAATTTAGGGAGTAATGTGAAAGTTTCATTTATTTTAAAGATTTTCAATTTATTTTGCTGGTAAGAAGCTGTGATAATGAAGAGCTTAATCCTAAGAGACTCCTTCTATCACTAAAGCATGTAAAGTATATATGAGATGCATATATGATATATACATTAATTTCATCCCAAGTCTTAGTAAAATGCCACTGACATAATAGATTTAAATTAAGGTTATATTTGGCCTGTTGTGTGTGTAAAATACGTATGTAAAATTACAAAGACAAAAAGAAATTAAAAAAACATAAAAATAAATTGGCCTGTACTGCAGTGTCACAGGTTCAATTATTTCACAATATTCCAGTCTCATGTAACTCATATTTCTGGACTATGTAGTGAATCAAACAGGAGATAGCAGTAAATCTCTGTAAAAAGCAGGTGTAGAAGGATGTGACATAGCAAGCTTTGCTCCTTAGGAAAGAGAAAAGCGAATTGCACTGCTCAAGTCTGGACGTAATGACAGCATGAACAAGAATCTTGGCATCTGCATGTGAGAGCACCCATTTTAATCTGGTCACATCCCTAAAGTGGTAATAAGATAGCTTGATAATGTGTCAAATGTCAGGCTGAAAGCTCCACTCCTCATTGAATAGTATATCTAGGTGTTCGACCAAGCAGACAAGTGCCACCAATTGAGATGGCAATGTGAGAAGCATTTCTGAGCAGGTGGTGAGAGATAAGCAACAGAACATCAGACTTACCAAAATTAAATCTAAGAAAGTTAAAGAACCTCCCTAATTGAAGCTCCTACAGTCATTTACTTTCTTAAAAAATGCTAACATGAAAGCTGCTGGCATGGGCAGCTACATTGCTTATCCTTCTCCTAGCAATGACTGTTCAGAGCAGAATGCTTCAAACTGTGACAAAGCAGCAGATACCTGTATAGGTCCCAAAGCAGCATGCTGAGGCCACTGCAGTGTATACAGCAAGAAACAAGATAATGCTTGTGGTTATCAGGCTAATTGATGCAAAATTTGACCCACTTTCTCAAGCTGCAGTTATCCCCTCTGCAGTGATGACTGTGCGTTATGTATCTGCTACAGAAGGAGTATGTATTCTGAAGTTGACCCTGAGACCCTTTGTGTGAACGAGCAGTAACTACTTTAAAATGATGCAAGTAAAAGCTGTATTATACCATGAAAAGGCCTGAACTAAGGTTGAAAGAACAATTGAAAAAAAAACAGAGTAACAACTTTCAAATGTTTGATTTTATAGCCTCAGCTTTCCTTAAATATATTTTGTTTATATGCTATATGAGTATGTATATAAAATAGTAAGATATTTATTATAATGCACTGATGGTATATATATCAGTGATACAATTTTACAACAGTGCTAAGAAGTTATTCTTGTGGATATTGAGTGTTTATGCATACATACATCACTTCTGATGTGCAAACACGAGGCAGACCTGATTTTAAGAGGGGTAATGAAAAAACCATAACTTAGGTAGTTGCAACTACAGGGAGAAGGAGTATGGAATGATTTACCAGGATGCTGGAAAGTAACCTGCTGCTTGCAAAAATATTCAGCTTATATTTAGTACATTGGAGCTGTTGGGACTTGGTCCATAGAAACTCTGAGCTGGTCAGAGAGAAATTTCTCCATATTGAACAGTAGTCTCAGTTCTCAAGTGGATGCCCAGCCTTCTTAGATGGAGAGGGAAATTGGAGAGGTGACACTAATCACCCATTCAAGAGGACTTCAAGCGAAATGGCTGACACAAAAGGAAATGGGGATATGAATGTGATGGTTAAATGTGACTGGATCATACTATGGCAGGAGAAGGTGAGCTCTTGTACTGCTCACACTGGGCAGTTTTCCTCGTTTGTAGTAGTTTGCTTCCTTTTCATCAGAGAAGGCATAGACTGTGGATAGAGTAGTCAAAGTGACAGCCTGAGGGCACAAGTACTATCCTAGAAGAGACCTAAAGATTGATTTGTTGGCTGAGTATTGATTGGGAACTTCAGGTTTTAGATGCCAACATATCAATAGGTCCCACACTTTCTTCATTTTGAAGACAATGTTTCATGTGTGATTTCAAAACAGACTTTCTGCCCTGTAAAATACTTCAGTGAAAAGGACCTTTATGCAGTCAGAATTACACTGTGATCTGTCAGAATCCAGACACTGTGTGGCCAGTAACATGTGTCAAAGTGGAACTGCCTGGATGAAACATTTTCATACAGCTGAAGTAAAACAATAAGCTGCTTATGGTCAGAGCAGCTGAGCAATTCACCTGAATACGAGCAAAATCTCATTAGATGGAGTTAGCTATGAATAGAGAGAGCACAGAGCACGTCCCCTGAGCTTAGAGGGCTGAAATGCCGGGTTTGATCTGCCGTCTCACTCTTGCTTTGTACTAAGATACCTGACTTCAGACAGAGTAGCAGGCTACAAATGGCTGCAAATGTAGGGTAGATACGCTAACACTGACTCTGATAAAATTCCCTGCTAAGAAGGAGGAAAAGCGCTATACCCTGCCATGTAAATATACCCTGGAAAAACAGAGAAGTCTAATTTTTCTCCAAGATAAAGCATAATTACCTCTCTCTCTTACATGATCTGTGGATTATATGTTCTGGATTCGGTCCTGAACAGCAGTTTATTATAACCATTTTCATCAGAAACTTCAGGGGAAAAAAACACAACAAAAACTCAAAACCACTTGTTTGTTATTTACTTGAGAGATGCTATACCAAAATGTAAAACTGTAGCTGTTTGCTCAATGTCTAATATTTGATTTGCATCCACACTGCTTTGGTGTTTTGCAGTATGCCATGGGCCAGCTAGAAACTGCGGAACTAGCTGCATTTCAGAGGTTGTATTCGTGCAAAGCTTAGGAAATACTTTGGGACCTTCTGAAAGAAAAGGCTGTGTCTGAAGTGAGAATTGATATGTGAAACATCAAAATGAATTCTATTTTTACAGCTAAGCCCTAAACCCTGACAAATAAGAGCTTATAGCTGAACCAGTGACAGTTCCTTCGCTATTGCAACAGGTGATGAAATAGCAAAATGAAATGTGAATTTTATCATAAAACATAAACCAGGTAAGGATAAGATAACCTGCAGATCTATTTTAAAAAACTCAGTACACTACTAAACGGTTTGGGGTTTTGTTCGGTGTTCCCCTAACAGCCCTTTCCACCCCCACTCTCAGCACTATCTTTCTAATAGGAGTCTCAATAGAGAAAAGGAAAATTCTCATCACTGGTGTGCTTGAAGCACAAACGGAAGATCACTCTGAATAAATGCCATCCTATCTTTCGATTTTAAGTGCAATGAATAGAATAGATAAACATCAAATAAGGGTCTCTTTTTTTTTTCAGTGTGGGAGCTGAAGCCGGGGAGCAGATTTTGGATGAAGTAAAAGGCTGTAGCTTCTCAAAGATTTCTGGCTTCCCAGAATTCCTCTCCCATTTCCCAAGGTTAAACGCATTGCCTCAAGGCAGCTGCTTAGAATGATAAAAGGGGCACTACAGGACAGCAGTGCTCTTTGTAATGTTAATAAACCTTGATTTTGATATCAGATGCAACCCTGGGAAAACCTGCCAGTTTTAGACTTAAAAATCTAACACTATTTAACAGAAGTTCATGTAAAGAAGTGTTAGTTTGGGAATGGTGATGGGCTAGTTTGAATGACATATGAAAGCAACAAATAAACTCTCTTCTCTGCCTTGTCAAATCTTACTGTTGTTTACCGAGAACAAAAGGAATCACCCAAGTGCTAATTAAACTGAATGCTGGATTAAAATGCACGGTGAAATTTCTACTATACATTCAGCTTTGAGGCTAACTGGCAGCTGAGCAAGCACTCCCTCGAAAAGTGAATGGGGTGCGGTTTTCCTGAGCTCCCTACCTGCCTGGGAACTTGACTGAGCTAAATCAAGGCATGCTTCCTGGTTTGTCTAGATCACTGATAAACCTCTGACAAGGGTATGGAAATAATTGATTGCAACAAAGACAATCAAAGCAGTAGGACTGTTGATTAGATAGCATGGAGATCTATCCAGAAAGAATGTGAACATTATTAAATGCTTTTCTTCTGAAAGTTCTGCTTAAAAATGACAAATGTCTAAATTGTATTTGCCATTAAGTCAGACTGTCACTGTTAGCTACATATTTCTGAATCAACAATAAATATGTAAGTTGAAACTTCAGGGGAGTGACTCTGAATAAAGTAAAATAAGACATATTTATGATCAAGGCAGCTATAAACGAACAATGCATTTTGGTCGTGTGGAGTTTGGCAAAATGGAGCTCCAGCTTACCCTTACAAAGAAGGTCTGCCTTTTTGAATCCATGACAAAACTCCCACTGACTTGAAAGGGGGTTGGATTTCACCCACTAAGTTGTGCTGAAATCCGAACAAAAGCAAAAACGACTCTCACAGTTGATGGGATGTGAAGCTGTGTTTTCTCCTTTAAATTCACCAGCAAGACCCTTTCTTATAATCGGTACTGAAGAACAGTGCCCAAAAAATTGAGAAAATAATATATTAAAAGAAATCTGAAGCTGTTCGTAGTGCATATTGTTAGCTAAAGTAGTCATACTGCCTTACAGCTGCCATCCTGTTACCCTTTTCTTCCTAAAGGTTATTCCCAGTGTCTCTCTGAGCTATCTGGGACACCACTACACTCCCCATGTAACAGTTCAGTGACAATCTGGAGCCCAGACACTGGCAACATGAACCTGCCAGGAGAGCAGGGCACTTATTCAAAACTGATTTCAAACTAACTCTTCATAATTGTTCATTGTTTCTTTAGGAAAGTATATGTTAAAAGACATATCACATAAAAATATGCATAGTTTTAAAATGTTTTTGATTTAGGAAATTCTTACTATACCATGAGTTTTCACCCCACCATTCCAAAGGAATAGGTAGCCTTAGGAAGAGAACCAGGAAAAACATTTTACTTAATCATATGCTTTATGAATCATCTCTTGATAATGATGAATTATTTCTCTCAATTTTTCCCATGAAACTTCACAATGGAAAGAAAAAATGGGGAAGGTACAGATACTCCAGAAATTCTTCAAACATATTGTTAAAACAATACTCCAAATTTATCTGATTTTTTTTCTTTTGATAACAGTAGCAAAAATTTAATAAGGGATAGCTATTACCTAGTGATATAAGATTAGATTTATAAATCAGGTTACTCGCCTTTTAACCACAGAAGTCAGTAAGACTTCATTTAATTGATAAATTTCATTGGGTACATGTGGCAGTCAATTAAGACACTGCTCATTGACTCCAGGTATATATTAAGTATGCGTCCAAAAATTACTTTGTCATAATTAGTAGCATGTCATCTTAAATAAATACTAGGTTAAAATTTTATGTCTGGTTCCTAGCACAAATGGCAAACGAGAGTGACTTAGCTTTGGAGAGTACACTGTCTTGCATGATGTATTGGGTTGTTTTCCTTTATTAAACTCGTCAGGTAGAGCTCAGCATTCTCAGAACTTCAGCGGATGTTCGCAGTCCTAAAAACACTCAGACATTACTTTGGAATTGCTCTTTTGCTGTGGAAAATTCTGACTACTCTCTGCTAAACACACATCTCTACTGCTACTTTTATTTTTTAGTTATTGTTTTCTTTCAAAATCTTGTTTTGTTTTGTTTTTCATTAAAACATAGCTCCAAGTGCCTTTTGGAGGCTTCCCCCTCAACCAATGATCTGCTGTTAGCCTTCCCTCCTTCAGGCAGCATCCTCTGTCAGCAGCACAGCAAGTTGACATCCAGGGACCAGTGTGTGATCCTCCAAAGAAGTGATGGACTAACATTAAATGCAAAGAAGTATGTTAGAATAAAAGCTCTTTTATTCTGGAAAAGCTGGAACTTTGCTCCAAATGAAGCTTACGCTCTTATCTCAAGCTATTTTCTACTGTTGAAACAGCAGGACACTCTGGTTAAAGCTGCTGTGCTGTTTATACTTAACACGGAGCACCACTTTAAAACATGATCAGTACAGCAGTGCTAGCTCTCCTTGGCAATATCCACAGGTGAACTGCTCTTTAACAACTCCTTTAATGTCTCAAAAGCATCAAAGCCCTTTTCTCAGCACGCGGCACTTTTCTCTGAGCACCTCATTTCTCTATTACTGCAGAATGCTTTTGTAAGTATACCCATGCATGTTTTGGCATATATTCTTATTTATCTGAGTTTTTCCTTTCTGCTGGGTTTACAAAAATTTATCACTGTAAGAGAGCTTTTTCCCCAAGCAGTCTAAGAATGGTGACCATCCAGAGTTTTGGTACTCCAACTGGAAGAATAAACCCCCCACCCTTTCTCTAACAACACAACAATCCAACATAATGCAATGCAATTCTCCCCATACAGAAAAGGAGAAAGGGAGAGAGGCTTGTGACACTGTGAGTGCTTGTGCCGTTATCTAAAGCGAAACCAGACATGATTCAGATATTACAACTGCAGGACAGCCTGCAGGCCTCAGAATAGAGGGAATTCCAAATTCCAGGTTACCAGGAATAGCCCCATTTTGTTACAAGAGCATGTGAGAAATCTCCACTTGTGGAAATAGAAAGCTACCTTTTCCCATGTGGTGTGGCTATTTATGATCCTACTCTGTCTTGTTTTGTTTCACTGTTGCTATGTCTGTCTGCAGCTGTCCAGCATTGAGCTCATTCTCACCCGCAAGAGCTGCAGCTTTTGGAGTGAGAATTCAGGTCAACGAATAAGATATAGGAACGATCTGAATACCTGAAAGGGATTCTTCACTGGACACTGTAGTGATAGGACAAGGGGTAATGGGTTTAAACTAAAACAGGGGAAGTTCTGGTTAGATATAAAGAAGAAGTTCTTTATGGTGATGAGGCACTGGAAAAGGTTGCCCACAGAAGTGGTAAGTGCTCCATCCCTGGCAGTGTTCAAGACCAGGTTGGACAGAGCCTTGTGTGACATGGTCTAGTGTGAGACAACCTTGCCCATTGCAGTGGGGTTGGAACTAGATGATCTTAATGTCCTTTCCAACCCTAAACATTTTATGATTCTATGAGCAAGTCTGAGCTTGAGCCTCAGCATAATGTCCTATTTTTCCAAGCAAAATCTCTTTTCTTATGAATTAATGGCTTGTCTGGTCACCATCGATCTTTCTTCAGCTGATGTTTTCTTCACTGATTTTTTCTCAGCAAGAGAAATGCCAGTCAGCTAATACGCTGATCTCAGAGCTGAGTATAAATACAGAATCACAGAATCACAGAATCCCAAGGGTTGGAAGGGACCTCAAAAGATCATCTAGTCCAACCCCGCTGCAAGAGCAGGGTAACCTACAGTACATCACACAGGAACTTGTCCAGGCGGGCCTTGAATATCTCCAGTGTAGGAGACTCCACAACCCCCCTGGGCAACCTGTTCCAGTGCTCTGTCACTCTTACAGTAAAGAAGTTCTTCCTGATGTTAAAATACGGTCAGTGACTTGTACTCTTTCTGAGAGGGTATTTGGTAATCTGTTCCCTCAGCACTTGTTCATCTGCCTTTTTCATGCAGAATAGTACTGGAGGAATGTATTGTACAAAAGTCTCTGATATTTGGTTAAAAACTCACATTGCTCTGGTATTTGAAAAAGAAAAGAAAAGAGAAGGAAAGAGTGATTACCCAGTGTTATCTCGAGTATCTACACTGTGCTCTTACTTCAGCTTGGGTTTGAGTTTCCTAGCTGTATCAGACTGCTTACATGATGCTGCGGTGGGAAACCCCAAGATGTTGCAAGTCAAAGGTAATAAACCTATGAACTATGGCATACCTTAATACCCATTTGAGTATTTAAATAGGAATGAAACACAACATTAAATATTTATTCATATATACATTTATTCATCTTCAACTAAAGTAACTGAACCAATTGGAATATGTTTTACTTTCTTTACTTTCTAAAGAGACAATAATAAATTAGGAGACATTTTAAAAAACATCTCCACATGCTATTTATTGGAATAAAGTTCTCTAGTAGATGTATGGAGGGCTACCATATGTATCTCGTACACAGTAACAATCATTCTGTAAACTGAACTCTACTTGACCATCAAAGAAAGGAGAAAAGGTATAAAGAAACATTATAACAGATCTCATTTTTTTTTTCTTCTATTTCAACCATAGTACTTTAGTGCAGAGATAGCTCCATCAATCATTTAAAACCACTGACCATACCCTGCACCAGCTATCAGTCGTAGTTCATACTGAGCTTTCTGTGTACTCCAAATGGCTTTACATTTTATGTGGAAAGCTGGGTTGAAAATTTATAGTTACTTTCCTTCTGACACCTGGATTTCCCACCTGGAAAATAAACTCCTTTAACTACTTTAAATCTTCATGAATTTCTTGCTGCCTTGATCTCAAAGGGCTAGACTGTGACTGCTGCTGCCTGCCTCTGCCATGAAGTAATAATCCTATTCCACTGTGTGTGAGTCTATCTGATTCATAGGCTCCAGACACAAAGCAATAAGCAGACACTGTATCCCCATTTAAACCCAGATTCTCAAAACCAGTTAGGTATCTAACAACTCAGTTTCAAAGGGAATTTGATGCCCAAATGAATCTGAGCCTAAGCCCTACTCTCTGCCCCAGGGTAGATAAATGGGGACAAGAGAAAAGCACAGGTGAGTTTGTTAACATCTGTTCTAGCCAGCAGAGTACTGGGATTTGTCATTAGTATAGGCTAGGAAGAAATTTGTTTCCTAGTATTCCACAATGAAACCATTTGGTTTCTAGATTTGTTTGCAAAATCTTTCATTGGGTTACTTCATTTCAGGCTCAGAAGATAACATTTTTGCATTTCAGCACCTGTCTGTCTATAGCATTGTTAATGCTACTAGATCATTTCTAAACCTCACTTACGCAGCTCTATATACCTGTTTGGCTCTCTTGAAAATAATTCCCTTTAGAGGCACCAGTGTTTTTAGAGAGGGTTGTCTCAGTCACCAAACCTGTCTCAAAACTCTAGCTACAGTAGTAGAAAATCCTCTCAGACATCCCCACGAGGCAGGATGTGCACACATAAAATAACAAGTCAATCAGACTTAGTGAAAAGTCCTCATCCTTAATAATAAACTGCGCAGATCTCTGAAGTGAGATTCTTTCTTCCGTTCAATGCTTGCATTGTCCCATTCTCAGCACAACCAGAGGAAGGCATAAGGATGAAATTTTATATGATGAGGGTGGTGAGGTAATGGCACAGGTCACCCAGAGAGGTTGTAGGTGCCTCATCCCTAGAAACATTCAAGGTCAGGCTGGATGGGGCTCTGGGCAACCTATCTAGGAGAAGATGTCCCAGCTCATTGCAGTGGGTTGGATAACCTGTAAAGATCCTTTCCTACTCCAAACCATTCCATGAAGTAGAGGAGCTTGGTTCCTGAATAGAACAATCTTTTCCACTATTCAAGGCCAGCACTTTCCAATTTCTGTATCTGGAAACTCCTCTCATATTGGCAGAAGTACCATGTAACAGTGAAGAAAGGCTTGAAAGATGTTATTGTAGTTTCTGTGACACACTCCCACAAAAAGTACTGGAACTCACCTTTACTGCAGGACTTTGGACTTAGGATGTGTACTGATCATCTCCCTTGAAGTAGGCAGGCATTACAGAGAATGAAGCAAAGTCATTACTAAGATATTGGGTGATTGTGTATCATGTACTTTGAGGATTTAAAATGGTGCTTCCAGGAATATCTCCTCCAAATTGCAAGTATTATTTTGTGTTGGTGTTAGTCAGAAGGCTACTTCATTATATTCAGCTGGAAGTCAACACAGATCTAATTCACTGGGCCACCCTCCACTGCAGACTTTATGTACAGCTTCATGCCACAAGTTAAAAATAAACTACAGCTTATTCCACTTGCCGAAATGTCAGTTCAACATGTCATGGGGCTTGTTAGTGCACTGAGAATGTTCTTCATGCCTTAATACTAGGGCATGACTCTGATGCAAAAATGAAATTAAACTATTTAAATTGACTTGGATACTTATTAAGGAGTGTGTTTCATTTAATTCCCTTTTCTGTTTTTCTGTCCTTTGTAGAAGCAGCCATCTGGGCTTGATAGGAGGTAGGGCAATGACAAGTCTATTCTGTGAAAAACACTATAATTTTTAAAGCACTATTACCAAATGAGACTCAATAGACAGAGTGTGTAAGTGAAAAGTGATTTGCCTTGTGGAAAAAATACACTCTGGCTGTATGCTGTAGGGATCTTACGATGCTAATTGGAAAACTCAAATTTGTAGACATTTGCAAGTTGAACAGGTGACAATAACTGGTGATAACCAAGGACTAATTATCTCAACTGGGAATTAACCATAAGGTGTTCTGAGCCAAATAAAAGGGGACGGGAAGCCTGGAATAGTAATGTGCCCTATTTATGTTGAAAGAATTAGCAGGATTTTATGTGGGATTTAAAAAAAAAGTTGAACAAATACTCTCTAGGCTATACTGTGTGTGACTGCTGTGATTCCATTTCTTAAGGAATTTCAGAATTTCAGCTGGGGGGAATGGAAGGAAATAATAATGCGGAGCTGTATGATTTGCTTGTTGAAGAAAAAAATCTTTTTATTCTCTTGTGAATTCTGCTAAAGTGAAAAAAGAGGTAGTTTAGCAGTTCTTAGAATTAAAACTATTTTCTTGAATTTTTTAGGTATTATTCTAGTTAGAAATGTACACTCTAGTATAGGTCTATGGCTAGGAAAGATCAAGCTATTACAGATTCCTAGGAAAACCACAAGCAGTGAGGTATGAGAACCAGGCAATGTAAAATAAATAGCAGCCACAGCTGTATGTGTACCTACTACAGGTGTCAAAATTCATAGTTGGATGCAATATACATAAAGTGCACACTGTTAATTCCACCTTGCCTCTAACTTTCTTTACCTTAATGCTCATTGTAAAACTTAAATTCTAATGAGTATGGCTAAAACAAAATAGGGCCCTGGAGGGTAACAGGAAAATGATAAAACAGCAAATGAGCTATAGCAAAACTGATTCCTGAGTACATCACCTTTCTTCCTCTTACCCTCAAGACAGGTTTTTATTCTTACATTTTCTTTTTCTAACACACTATGTGAACAAAAGTGACAACACTTTAAAAATAATATCAAATTCTGAAAGCAGTCAGAACCTTAAATTGGAATTTCAGTCTTTGACATTGGAAACAAACACACAAGACAATTGTTAGTATTCTGCATTGTGCAGATAAAGACTTAGAGTAGTAGAAAATTCTTCTGAGAGACATGCCTGATAAGATTATAAATTAGGTTCCACAGAGAAAGTGCACTTAAAGATTTAATTGTTTGCCAATAAAAATCTCATGTTGCATGGAGATTTCAGAGCTCATTTTAACAGTTGTTACTATTCAAATGCGTTGTTTTAACACTTTAGGGTTTTGTTTGTTTGTTCTGGTTTAATGAGTTTATTGTTCTAACTCAAAACTTCACTGTTCTGACTTTTGTGTCTGTTTTTTGCAGTACTTCCTTTTTCAAAGTCTGTATTGCAGTACAATACATGGAATATGTGAGATGTAACTATAAAACTTTTTGACTTGTTAGACTTAAAAAAGAGTAAGAGTAAAGGCCTAAAAGTTGATAAATTGAGTTAAGCATCCAATGATTTTTGTCTTGGCTCTACCATTCAGATTTAAGAAAATATTTTTGAGAGCTTAGGACAAGATATTTGCTAAATTCTCCTAGCCTGAAGTAACAGGTAGTAAAGTGTACAACCTGCTCCAGAAGTATGGTGTAGGTAACATAAGTGCCTCTCAATTGGAAGTTATCGCCTGAGGGTCTCACCTGAATTCCATTATAATAATGAGAAAACCACTGACAGGTCTTTGGATCAGGCCCATTATGAATATCAGTTCTTTAGCATACACATTGCAGAAACTTCTGGCAGTTCAGCTTGTAAATATAATTTCCATATACATTGTTAATCGACATTGGTCATCTATTGAAATCTCCTTGTCTGTAAAATCACAGTGAATGACAGGGTGGATTTCTGCTAAGAAGTTAGCGAGATTCTCTTCACATCATCACTTCAGCCTTATGGTTTCTACATATTTAACCTTTTGTTTCTATCAAACGTTATCCTTTGCATCAAAGGGCTTTGGGACATCCATTTTTTGCTGACACACTCATGCTGTGCTTTATTTATGCATCATCAAAGTATGGCACTGCCCAAAAGGTAAATGACCTCTCTCCCCTTTAACTCATTTCCTGAGCAGACCAATATCATCTAACTTCAAACACTGACAAATGTAAATTGAGGTCCATGAAATTAGAAAAGTGCTGAACTACAGTAAACAAAAAAAGTGTGACATTCTCCTGTTGTGAATAACAATTCAATATGATATCTCCCATAATGAAAAACTTGAATGCTGGATGTGCTTTACCTATTTGTAATTTACATACTAAAACCCTTCAATGCTCTTAATGCACATCTGTAACTCTATTAATGTTACTTTTGTATATCCAATGGTAGTGAGAGCAGACTCTGCAAGGTTAAACAGGGAGTCAGAACTTCCTTGAAGGAGTTGCTCATAATATAGCTGCTTATGTGGTGGCCAGGTGCTTGCTGAGATACTGAATTCCTGACTAGATGTTTAGAATTGGAAAACAAAAGCGCAAGCTTCTTAAACATCTTTCATAGACTTCAATATAAATTATTAAAGGAAGAGGCTTCCAGAATCTGGCAAGACACTGATTTTTTTTTTTTTTCTGAGTTTGTAGTTTCATAGAAAATAATGAGAAGGAAGCTGTGCTTTATATCCATTTCAGAGAACTGATAAATTTTCAAATAGCTTTTCCTGTTGATTGTTTACATGAGCATCACGGTCTGCAAGTAGGTGTTTTTTAATTTTTTTCTTTTTGAATATATTATTATGTAGTTTTCAAGCATGTTCTGCAATGTTTGCGGTCAGCTCAAGATGAGTAGAAATGAAAAACTAGTGTTAAAGAAGCCACTCTTCTCCTAGTGAAATTTTTTTCTGCTGTGCTTTTGACTGAGGATGGACTGTTTTATTGGTAGTTTAGAACAGAAAAAGAGAAAAAAAATGTAAATTAGTCCTTAAAAAGTCTTTTTTCCTGTGCCTTTAGACACTTTTTGTCCAGAGCTAATTAGCATTATGTTCACATAAGCTAAACCTGCTGATAAAACAGTCTTTCGTTCACTGTGAGAAAGACAATTGTCCATAATACATAGACTAAATAATTAAACATCAAATATACAGTCCTGATTCTGGGAATACTTAAGCACATCTATAATTTGGCATGCATGTGAAGTCATACTAACTCTAAAAATGCTACTTTTAAAAGTGAAGTTACTGTTTTGTGGAGCAGTCTTGAAAAGCATTCATTTAAAAGGCAGATTTGCAAGTAAGTTGAGTTGCTTGTATGCAGTATATCTACAGGACCACGGACTGTTTGCTACTGTCAACCACTCGTCTATACACAGTTACACCTTGTTTTTTCTTGTACACAGGTGGCTTCCATTTGGCATTTCGTAGCATTCCACCAGAGGTTTATGCTAGCCAGGGTAGCAGGTGACTCAACACAATAGTGTTGTAACGTGTGCTGTATCATCTTTTGATGCCCTGGATTTTGGTGTTCAATGGGAAACAACAATAAATTCATGGAGCTTTACTGCCTCTGCCAAATGTGACATCTTTCAGAGTATAACATGCTGAAAAGCTTGCACAATCTGTGCCAGCTGCATGATTTAGCTGCTATAAAATCCCTCTGAATCAAAACCATTTTGAAATAAAGAAGAACCAGCCTGAGAATTTCATTGCACTGTTGGATATCCTCTCAAAGATCAATCACCTGTCCTCATTCTGTATTCCTGCTGTATTTTTTAGCTTAATCTTTTTTTCAGCTTACCTATTTCATTAAGGCTAAAATTTTAAAAGACTAGCAATTGCATGCAGAGGCAGAGAGAGTCAAGAGTGAGAAGTGTCAATTCTGGACAGCACCGTTCTGTACAAATTGTTCAGTGGCATCAGAAAAGTCTATTTCTTCATTCTTTGTTTCTGTGGGGCTCTGTAATGCCCAGATATGCTCAGTAAAAGCATTCCAAAGTTTGGCATCTTAATGTTCATGAATTCTCTCCCACTCTGAGACTGGCTTGGAGCAGAAAAATAGGGCTGGCTGTGAGAGAACAGGTTAGCTCACCTTATTCTCTGCAGTTTTCCTATCCAAGTAAAGTTTTATGAGGTACTCCTTACAGTTTGAAAAAGCCTGTGGATATCTAACCCTGGAATCTCAACCAAAAAAATTACTTTTTCAGAAATTATATAAAATCTGCCATTTTTTTAGAAGATTCTTTTAAACCTAAATCTGACCTCCTCTATTAAAAAAAAAAAATGTTACAAATTAAAATATTAAATATTACCTTTGGGGATGAGACATGAACTAATTGATGCGGCTTCAGCAAATGACATCTTGTATGTAGAAAAGATTCTTCTCCATTGCACTGTTGCACTCAAAAGGTGTTTAAACCCTGATGCATAATATTTGGATCATCTAAAAGGATTATAATTATTATATTAATTTGTTGGTTCACTCTGTGAAACATTTCTAAAAAATCCAGTCTAGAACAGACTATTAAAATGATAAATTACCATTGCAACATCTGAGCAAAAAAATCAGTAAGTTAATTAATGCTCTTTTTGTCCTAATAGCTTCTATAATGAGAGGGAAGTTTGCTAAATTAAGCATAGTAAAAAAATTTTGTCACCAGTTAGATGTAGGTTGGGTTCATGGACTCAAATGTTGTTAGAAGATTTAATAACATGGATGCATACCCGTGTGGACTGTGCATGTAAATGTGCATATGTGTGTGCAAAATTCTCCTGTCAGACCTGTGAGGTCCTATGGCTGTGGTTTTGGCCACTAGCAGTAGTTACCCAAACTATTTGTCATCACCTATTTAGAATATTTGATTATAAATTTACATAGGAAAGGCAACAACCTATAATGAGAGTATAAATCACCTTGGAATAGTGCATTGACTGGAATGAAAGTGAATACCCCTTGTATTCAACTTGAGAGCATGCTAATACTGGTGCCTATTTATTTCTGGGCCATGTAATTAAAAGCAATTTGAAGAACTAATGTTCCAGCAAGTAGAATAATGACTGGAGAGCAAAGTATGGATAAAAATACCTTCTTCCTTTCATGATGAAGTGTTTGATCTTGACATTCCATTTTTTCTAGCATTATTTTATGATCATCTGGTCCTGAGTCTGTCATCTTTTCAGAGTACATCTGAGAAGCTGAGGTTTGTCCCCTTCCTCTTTATTAAATGTGTGTTCTCTTGAAAGGACAAGTTATTCTCTTCCTTCTGGCCACAGCAGAGAGAAAACATAGGTGAGATCAGTTGATGGCAATACATGTCAATCAAGAAGTACTTATTAAAAAGGCCATAAATCAGAGATTGTAGAAGGAATTTAGTGGTGGCAAGTAATCCAAAAGGGAACATGATTTTCCACTGATATAGATGCAGCAATAAACACTGTTAGGAAGGCATTGTACTGTGTCAAAGGCAAGCTGGTCACTTGATCTCTTAATGCATGCCCACCATCTTAGCACGAGTTTGCTTCAGACTGAAGGGGGGAGAAAAGAAGGTAGCATGAAGCACCATGGAGTCTGAGTGCGAGCCTTTGCTCCTGTAACACACAGCTTTGATGGAGAGACTACAGTCAGAGTCACTGCCTGTAAAATGCTCTGATTCAGACCCCAATAGTGCCATGGATTTGTGGAGCTGTTATGAACGAGAGACAAATTAATTAGTAACTGATTTCAGTTGATGTTTCAGAAATTGCTTTCAGCTGCTTCCTGCAGAATCTACAAAGGTTCATTGTGGTGCAGTTCATCATGAGATGTCTGGCAGGCTTCTGTGTTTGTTAATTTGACTTGGATCATCACTACAGTTCAGCCTAGGGGCTAAAGTGGACCATGTAACTGGTTTAGGTATTGAGCTTCTATAAATCTAAGTACTGAAGCTGCAGTTTCAGAAAGATGAGTAAGTGTGCAGCTATGTCTAAATAACAATCTACTGACTAATTGAAATATATTATGGTCAAAACTTAGGCTGCATGTATAATTTACTCTCATTTGGAATGTCATTCTGCTTACACTGGTCTGTTGATTACAAGAAAGTTCTTCATCTAATCAAACCCATCAGATAAGTCCAAGAAACATTTAACAACAAAAGTCTCTATGAGGAGTCCTGGCGGAGTCTGCCTATGAATTTCCTCATCAGCAGCATGCTGAAGCCTGTGAGGCTCAAGTGAGAAGAGAAACCACCCAGTGTCTGTGAGGGCTGGGTTGTCACTGGTGCAGGTTCCCTTTGCTGATAAGGAAGATTGTGAGAAGCAAAGCCCTCTCTGGCTAGCCTCAGTGGTGAAAAGGGGATAAGCCCATGCACCTAAAAGGAGTGGAATTCTCCAGATGGCAGGACAGGGGTTCCCTCTCTCAGAGCTGGTGCTGGAGTGTCCTCAATGGCAGCAGGCTCTTCCTCATCTTGCTGGAGCCCAGTGTGCCAGGGGTTAAGGGAGAAGTAATGATGGGTGTTCTGTGAGACGTGCCTGGTGTGTCCAGCATTCCACATGGAATGAGCGGAGGGGATGAGAGCTGTTGCTTTAACATGGGTGTCAGTCTTGGTAATTCTCTCTGTCTGGTTTTGTTATTGAAACTAATTTTTCCTGTTAGATTTTTAATGGGGTTTATTGCAGATGCAGTAGTGCTTTTTTTTTTTTTCTAGCATGGCTCAGGATTTCATCTGTGGCAGTTCATCTCTATTGCTTGATTGCCTTTTTTTATTTGTGTGTGTGTGTGTGCCGCACTTCTGTATAGAATAATTTTAAGTTTCTCTTTAGAGATTTTTTCCTCCCTCATTTCCCCTCTCTAATCAAAAGAAATAGGTACATTTTGTTCTGTCTCTTAATGGCTGTTTTTAGTCTAAGTATTTATGGCCTTTGCAGGAGCAGAGTTAATACTATATGATGTCAATATTCTTCCAACATAGTTATGCAGCCATCTTACATTTATGACCTTTTCCCCCTATAATTAGTTCCAGCTGAAATTAGATTCACTGAGAGCCTCGCTCCAATTACAGGCAAATCTGAATAAAACTGATTCCACCGTGGTTGTCTGAAGGAAAAGAGAGAGAAAAAAAAATAGAAGAAAAAACCCTTTCCAGTTTCACTGTAGAAAACTAAGTATCACATCTCTGCAGTATGCCTGCACTTAATAAAAGTGAAAAGGGTTTAAGGGCCAGCCCTGTAGAGAGCAGAAAATTCTCAGCTCTGCCAACAACTTCAGCAGAAGTCCCCCTGGTTTTTCATGCCACCTCTTGCCTGTTTGCCCTCTCTCTCCTTGGGCAGGAACGGTCTCAGTATACATTAGTCTCAATGTCCCCCAGTGCTGAGGTGAGCAGCAACAGGCACAGTGCAGTGCCTGTATGTTTGCAAAAGGTCTTTGCTCTGACATACAAGGTAACTCAGGACCAGATTCACAGCCACAGTACCGGCACCATGGCACACGTATGTGTTGCAGTGCATACCCAGAGGTCCTTGTTCCTGGTGTAGATGTGTTTGGATGCACACAGCAGGGAAGCTGGGGATATGTCAGCTACCTCTGCATCTTCCCTTTCTTTGGGAAGAAAATGGATGCATGGGAATGAAGGCAAAAGCAAAAGCAAAAGCCAAAGCACCCCACAATGTAAGTATAGCCAGAGTGGTTTTGACTCCTAACAGCCTAGGTGAGTCTGGATATTAGTCCTTTAATGCAGACTTGCCAGTGTGTCCAGCACAGCTATGATACAAATAGTAGTGATGAGTCTGGAGTTCCCTACATAAGCTTCTCAGGTGCTGACTGCCACAAAGAATTATGTGAGAAATGCAAGGAGCTGCTTTGAATTCAGAGCTATATTTTGTATAAGCCAAATGCATCAAAAATAACACGAAGCTCTTTTACCATTATCTGAGATATTTAGCTGGGATTAAATGTTTGTTTACCTCAGATGGGTTTGCAGTCAGGTTTATACTTCTATCACCTCCAGATTGGATTACTATAATCCTTTATTTGCACGTTATCCTCAGCTCTTTCTTTTTTTTTTTATTTTTTCCCCTTTTTCTTTTTGGCAGATGGGTCAGTACAGAAAACCAAAAATTGATTTCTGGCACCCAAAGGAGTAAATTACCTCTTATCTGCTCTGAAATCATTGTCATATTGGGTTCTGATTCCAATCCAAATTGATCTTCAAATTAGATTTTGGATCGATAATAGCTTTATAATGGAATGACGCTGTTAAGGCTTCTAGCAGCTGCTATGACCTGTAGAAGCTGATGAAAAAGTCTCATCACAGTGTATAATCTCAGAAATATTAATGTACATCCAGTTGCATTAACTCGCTGCTATCTTTTCCATAGGGGCAATAATGTGAATTGGGTTAGTACTGTCTGCAGCTATGTTCAAGCAGCCAATTCTCCAGTTCAGCTGTGGCTCCCTGGCCCTACCCAGACAGCTTTGTAAGGTTTTGGCAAGGGATAAATGTTGTGTTTCTAACCCTGAGCCTTCAATTCCAATTAAGTGCCTTCTGAGACATAGTGAAATGACCCTGGAACACCAAGTGAAATGAATCTAAAGATTAATTAAAGTTTTATATTAAAAAAATGACAATTTAAGGGGTAGGAATAAATATTTAGTGAAGGGAAAGAAGATCCAGCATTCTCCAAAGCCCCTCCAAGAAGCAGGAATTGCAGCTAAGGTGCAGTTTCCCTTCAAGCTTTTCCAGGCACTTAGTATTTCAGAAGTGATTTATCTGGAAATATGTGTGAGTTATTTTGAGGCTGTTATGATTATATCATTTGATGAGATTTTTTTCTTCTCATTTCTGCACTGAGGACTTTAAAGCGAGAGAGACAGTCTGGAGATAGCTTGTGATTTGTTTAATTAACTGCCTTTCTTTTTATGGATGGTTGCTTGCAAGGCTGCTCTTTCATTTGGTGATTGTTTTTGTTATTAATGGTTTCAGACAGAGCTCTTCACGTATCAAGTGCAAGTTTTTGCAAAGCCAATGAAGGAATCACACAAGAGGGTGTTTTTTTTTTCCTCCTCTTCTTTCCTGACGCTCCTGTTTATTTTCTGTGGTGCTACTCTCCATGGTCTGCTGTGGTTGTTAGCACTTTGCATTAAAAAAAATGTTCAGGAGTTCAAAGCTTTTTATCTCAAATTTGCAAAGGGATGTTTGTTTTGCAAAGGTGTCAAGAAACATTTTAAGTTTTTAAATCCTACGTTAATGTAGTAAGTTAATAAAAATTAATGACATGCTTAGTCCTAAATAACAGGGAGGGGCAGCCCAGGAGAATAAATTTTGTTATCTTCTGTGTCCATGTAACTGAGGATGTATTAACTCTGAGGCTCTTCCTGTTACATCATTGTGGTAGGAGAGACCCTGTGGTGTCTGTAGGAGGGGAGGGTAGGAAGAGGTGAGAAGGAAGAAGGAAGGGTATATTGTATTTATATATGTGACTTGGGGAGGTCAAAAGGGCTAGGTACTTCAATAATGTGAGTGCTGATTAACAGCTGGGGTGCGTGTGAAACAAATGTTATGTGCCTCCTCACAGATATTATATTATTTTGTTTTACCAAAGGGAGCTGGAAGCAGTTATTCTTCAGTATAACAATATGTTATATTGTTACAGCCATCCTGTGAAGGTCCAAGTGTTCCCTCAAGGAGTCACTCATTCTAACAGCTGATTTTCACCTGCAGTGTAAGTATATGGTTAGCCACTTTGGCCTGGGCTAGATCCATGCCACTACTGAAAGAGGCAGTCCCACCACCTCTTCTTTCTCTGCCTGTTTATTCCCAGAGCTGTTGTGCCCCCAGAAGTAGTATGAATGGAGCCATATTGTGATTCAAATCAAATATATCTTTTATTTTCAGAAATATCAGCTCCTTAATCCGGGTCAGTCCAGATCTGCATGAGCACTTACATGGTAGAACTGAGAAGAAAGAACAGGAAGGAGCTGCATTTTGATGGTGAGTAATCTTCTGTAAAAACAGAGAGTTTCAGGTGGTTTCTACCCTATCAAGACAAACATAAAGGGACTAGTGTTTACCACAGTTATGTATGAAGACAGAAAGCAGCATTAGCTGGAGTAAGAGGAAAGGGTGGTTTAGGACCGGTACAGTTTGTTAGAACCATGGTAGGAACGTTTTGCATGTGTCTTTCTTTGGAAGGTACTGTTCTTTTAAGTATCTACTTCCCAATCAGCTCAACAAGTTTCAGTAAGGCTGTAGGATGTTTGTGTGCAATGCATACAGAGTCATATTTTCTTATAGCATTGTGCTTTTGAGTATTTTACCCATTGCATTTACCTCTTCTGCTGCTGAAAAACTTTCCCTATCTTGTTAACTCAGTATGTATGTATTGCAGGTTTCAGGCTGTGGAAGGAAAAGTAAAGACAAAAATGACAGGAATGGTTAGCTATTTCTGCCTTTCCTTTCTGAAAGGAATGAGGTGAACATTTTCTGACAAGAAACTATTTAATAGGTAAAGTTTAGTTTACCATGTATAATAATGTGACTCTCCTGAGAAGTGAAATCTCTTACCTCTTCTCATTCTATTGTGCCTCCAGATTCTGGCCTTAAACATTTCTTTATTGCATGAGCGCAAAAGAGCTGAATCTGCGTATGGTTTCTCATTGGAATGCATTATAAAATCTTTTGTAAATGTGTGAATGTTCCTTGCAGTTACAGGAATCCAGGGTCCCATTAAAATAAACAGAATGCCCCAATAACTGTTGTACAGACACTCAAAGCATCTGTTCCTTGATGCATTGTAGAGCTTGCACTGGGGAGTTACTTAATAAAGGTGACTTGGATATAGAGACAAGCACAGAAGATGAAGGTAATATAATTTTAGGGGCATATAGAAGCCTTACATTCATTGCTGCCATTGGTAAGAATTAAATTGCTGAAATAATAATAAAGAGGAAAAGTATAAAATGCGCCTAGAAAAAGCAGAATTTCTGCCTAGGCAGTAATTTGAGGCAAAAGGTTTCGGATACAAAACTTTACAGGAATACAATGATTTGGAAAAGAGTGAAGAAACTTTTCTTCATACATATAAGATGTATTTTAATGTGACAAATGGTGATGGCAAAGTACAGTTCCTTTGACTGGAACTGTAGTATTTCATAACATAGAAGAACTTCCTTTTTCGTCTATAGAGAAACCACTATTATTTGTTGTTCTTATACTTCAGCAACACTACATGTGCAAGTGGTAAATTTTCACTAGCTGTAGCAAAATGCATTTGAAGAAAGACTGTTAGCCCTGTGCTAACTCATGCTGGGAAAGCATCAACACAAAAGCCTTGTCCAGCCTATAATATTTACTGATTTATGAAGTATTTTAACAGTTGTTCTTACTAGTAAATAAATAAAAAATTTAAATGTCAAAGGTGACTTCTTGCTGTAATTCCCTCATTTACAAAGGAGACAGATGCCATAAGCTGTTGCATCAGTAGCCAAATTATGGCATACTTCAAAACACTGAGAAAATCAAGTTCCTAAAAAAGATTTCTGACTATTCAAATATCTCTTTGTCTTCCATAGATCTAGTTTGGCTGGGAATATGGATCTTCTCAAAATTAGACAATGACATTTTTATCTTTACGTCGGAGTTTGAAAGTTTCAAATAATATGTTCAACAGATTGGGAGAGAGGAGAGGGAAGGAGTTAGGCTATTGGGGCTCTGAGGGTGTAAAACTAAAAATGTGGTACTGAATGGTTGCTGATACGGTTTACTTAGTAAAGCCAAGAGCTGACAGTGTGCTGTATGTTTCAGGTGGATGCTCTGTGACTGTATAAATGAGTTTGCAGAATACCACTGAGGGAAACCGGGTGCTTAGAACCTAGCAACTCTTCAGAGTGGAAAAAGCAATATTTACCTCTTAAATTAACCTCCTCTCTGAACATAACTGCAACTTCCTCTTCTATCCTGCAAGTGACCTTTTTTTTTTTTTTTTTTTTTTCCCCCCTTATTTATCCATTCCTCTTTAAAAAATCCTACCTAAACCACTCTGGTAAAGTCTCAGGTAAAACATGTCTACAGCTTGTTGCAGTTTCTATTACTTTGGTTTGTACCAAGTCTTTCCAAAGTTTGGTTGGTCTTATCTCCTAAATAATTGGAAGTTTCGCCAGAGCACAAGGTCCAGGATAACAAGGATTAACATCGCTCACTAGTCCTTTTAAGGTCTACTTTTACAGCAGAGTGGTTTATTCCTAAATTCTAGGTCTGAAACAAAGTAGTGCTACTGGTTGTGATTGCCTAAGTGGAAATATTAGAGGCAAAGTTTCCTTTGGCAGGAGGAAACTGTGGCTTCTCGCATGCCAAAAGATGGAAAGACATAGTTTAATAATATTTCATTTACTTTGAGTAGCACTTTCCCACCAAATGGTCACTGCTTGTTGAATGCAGGAGTATAATTTCCTATTTTGAAATAACATTTGAATTCATATTTCCATTTTACAAAAAGTACATTCAAAATTGAATTAAACTTCTTTACAAATTAATGATTTTTTGTGTGTGTTTGGGTTTTGTTTTGCTTATTTTTATATTATCACCTTTTAAATTAGAAAGAAAAAAAAAATAGAAGTTGTATTTTGGAATGTCCTGTAAAGTTCACAGCAATTAAAAGCTGTAGTGGCTCACTTTTAAAGTACTCACTGTATTACACAACTCTGTTCCAGCATCCTTTTTCATTCCATCTTCACCAGTGCCACTGTGTTTAGGTATACTTAGGCACCATGTGAGCTAGCCTTGAAGCTGTAGAACGTTGATGCTTGTCCAGCATGTACATAAACTCATTCTGAGAACGTGTAAGAATGTAAGGAAAACAATAAATGTGGACCTCTTCTTTTGCCAGCAAGGTCAAATATAGTTTTTTTTTTTTACCTCCATATTTCTTAATTTGAATTTATTTTTTTTTCCTCCTCAATTATGGCATATTTTTAGTACATACTTTACAAAATGGGGAGAAACAAAATACACATGCATGGCCTTGGGCTTTCAAAACAAATTCAAGGTAAGCTCAAGAACATCAGGATATTTGTAAACAACCCATGGCAACATCCCTTAGTAACGAGACCGAGACTTTCACATGTCCCCTGTATTTTTTACGCCACTCGATTCCAAATGTATTACATAAATATCATTCTGAACACTATAATAAAGAAAGCTTGAACTGATGCCAAAAGTACATGAAGTTCTTCCATTTGTAATTTTCCTTACAAAACTTATTAGCAGCCTTTGTTTTCGTAAAAGCAATGCTGAAAGGTTACCTATAATACTGTGTTCTTGAGAGTTAGACTGGATAGAAAAGGTCTAATAATTGTAATTATATAACTGAAAAGGAGAGTCCTGGCATATTAAGGCACTTAAAAGAAGAGTAAGGAAATATTACATAGAGAAGGAATTTGTTCATCAGATTCAGAAATAGGTTTAAAAAGAGGCTGCAATAAAAATGGAGTGTAATCAGAAAGTAACTGAGTGGTTTATAATTACTTGCTTATTGATCCACTCTATATTTCTTTGTGATTCAGTGAATGCAATGAAAAGATAATATGGGAATGGAATAAATGTCCCCCATTAAACAAATTAAGGACACAGATAAGCAAAAACTTCATGCCAAAGTATGAAGAAACTATGAAATTCCTACGGAATTATTAGCTCTATCTCACCACTGTGTTGGTGCATGTTAGTAAAACAAAGCTTTAAAATCAAGATGACAGAATGTAAATTACCTTTTTGAATTACCCATTTGAATCAATTATTCTCATATCAAAAAAGGTCATAAATAACATAAAGGATTACCACGTGTGTTTGATACATATTTATGTGAATTTTGATGTGTTTGTTGCATTAAAGAATTGTGAATTAATAATTGTTTTGGATGGATCCATAGTTAATTCTGAGAGACAAAAATGATTTCCAGGACTGAAAACTGTGATGGATTTACTGCAAAGAGAATTCTAGTACAAAGTCAACTTAGAAACTGACCACTAACTAGCTACTGAATTTGGAACACTTTTTCCTCCAGCAGAAGATCAAATCTGAATATTTTTTTGGTGTTAATTCAGTGACAGAGTTTGACTGAGGACACCTTTGAGTGCACAGTTTGGAATGATACAAATTTGTGTTTAAATGAGATAGTGGTTTGTTCTTTTCTAAATGAAAGCGTGTCCTGGGTTCAGCAGTAGCAGTCATTTTTTTCTCCTTCATAGTAGCTGGTGCAGCGCTGTGTTTTTGACTTTTGGCCTGGGAGCAGTGCTGATAACACCGATTGTTTTTAGTTACTGCTCAAATGTTTAGACTGACCAAGGACTTTGTGAGTCTTATGCTCTTCCAGGGACGAGGGGAAGCTGGGAGGAAGCAGAGAGAGGACACCTGACCCAAACTGACCAAAGAGGTATTCCATACCACAGCACGTCATTCCCAGGATGTAACTGCAAGTTACCCGGAAGGGCTGGTTCACTGCGGAGTTGGACTAGGTATCGGTCAGTGCTCCGTCGGGCTGGGTGGGGCGAGTTATCAGTCAGCGGGTGGTGAGGTGTTGTATTCTCTTCCCTTGTTATTTCCTTCATCATTATTATTATTGGTGGTAGCAGTAGTGATTTGTGTTATACCTTAGTTACTGGACTGTTCTTACCTCAACCCGTGGGAGTTGCATTCTTTTGATTCTCCTCCCCATCCTTCCAGGACCAAGGGGAGGGCAAGAAGGGAGGGGGAGGGAGAGACTGTGTGGCTGACTGTGTTTAAACTATGAAACAGCATTCCAAACACCATCAGGTCACCATTTGCAAAACATTATAAACATAACAAATGAATGTTTTATTTTCCATTTCCATGCATGGAGGTGCAAAATGCCTCATGAGATAAATACTTCATGTGAAAGTACAAAGGTATCATATTTTACCCAATTATTATCTGTCTCAAAGCTGAACTGACTTCTGATGCCATTGTTATACTGCTGAAATAAGATTGTGAAACAAATACCAGAACTGCAAACCACATTTTGAATTATACAGATATTTCATTTGTAGGAATCTGTAGGTATGATATGAATTTGTGCTTGTATATGTTCACAGATAAACCTAGTTAAGGGAGACTGACAATTCTAGTGTATGAAATTGTCCTTTTTTTTTTCACAAAACAGGAGCTGTATTAATATCACATAGCTAACTTGTGTCTTAATACTGGGCAAGGTAGACCATAACTGAAGTGCCGGTGGAGGCAGAAGGTATTTCTTGAAGCACTCTGTCTTTATATGCCTTTCTTATTATATATAAGCCTTTCTATTAGCTTTCTGAGAACGATACTACTAGCGAAATTCTGCTTGCAATAAAAATAGCAGGAAATGGGGGGGGACAGACCTTTATTAACACAAACCTTTAACTAGTTTTGATGACCTTGGATTTTCTTCACACAGACCTTAAGAATTTAATCTGGTGTGGGACAGAACCCATTTTCGAATGTCAGAGCTCGGACCTACTGCTTGAACCCAGAGCCATATTGCTTAAAAAGGAAATGGATGCAAATCTGTGTTTCTGCCTTCCTGTGTTAGCAGAAATACACTTCTACCAGATTGGTATCCAGAAATTAGCAAACTAGAATTGGAAATTACTGTTTTAAATATTGCCAGTTTTGGTCACACCAGAGAGTGAATAAAAAGTCTGATCACTTTAAAAATGTCCCAAGTAGTCACTCATGAATAACCTCTAGGCAGGCATACATTGTAATAAACCTTTCACTAAAGGGTTCTGAATAATGAACATGTCTGTAAAAACTGAAACCTATCTATAGCTCATTCACTAACAGAAAGGGATGAGTTTGTCAAACATTTTTCAGTAAGGTAGCTCAGTATACTTTGACTAAGTGGTGGTTGGCTTCTTTAAGTTTGCGGGTTAAGGGGGTGTCCTATTTTCATACTAAACAGAACTTAAAAAAACCTTAAATGAAACCTCAAGCTTTATGTAGACTAGTTCAGATTTTAAGGTTTGTTTGGTGTTTGTTTTTTTTTCCCCCGAGCTAGATGAAACATTCTGTTTTCAATAAAGATGGCTTTCAGACCTACGTTTAGTGTACATACTTGCCGAAACCTAAGACTACTTCTGCAGTAACATCAGTACAGTGAAGTGCAAAATCGTGTTGTCTGAGGAAATTTTTACACAGCATTTTAGCACTTAAACATAATTATCAGCTACGTCCATAATTGTGACTGTAAGAAGTATGTATGCATGAGTGTATGAATGGAAGACTTTATCAAATAGCAATACTTCAGTTTATTACACATTTTACTGCTGTTAGTGTCATTAGTCTTCCCTGTTAGTCAGTCATTTTCTACCTGACTTCCTGCAGCTTTCCTACAAATGTGTACCATTAAGAGTTATATTTGCTTTTAGCTAGAAGTAAGGAAAAAGAAAAATACCATATGAATATGTTCAGTTAAACTGATTTTAATGTTTTTCCTTAATGAGTTGGATTGGGCATGCAGGTAAGTTGAGAGGTAATTCATTAGACTTTGTTAAATTATTGATAATGGTGCCAACCTGACTAAGTCTATATACCAAGTAATGTTGATAGAAAGACCACACTAGGTGGCAAAACAGAACAAGATCTTTAGTACCCACACTAATATTGCCAATACTGCCATTCTTTACGTAAAGATCTATGAAAGTTTGGGGTTTTTCACTGAAGTAACGTGTGGGAGAGGAGTGTCAGCTTCTCTCAGTGATCTAGTTTGACAAACACAACACATCCCAGCCTTGTTATTTGCACTTTCAAACCCTTCTTTGTTTGCTTTCAGTTAAGGTGTTTTTTTCACATCCCACTGGCAGGATGACAAAAAGAGCTTTACAGCTTGAGGCCTTTCTTCTAGCAAGTCCCAAAGTTAAAACACCATACCATGAGTGCCATCGAAGGCCAAGGCAGAAGACATGTTTTAGACTAAGTGCTCTTTCATTTCACTAGCAAAAGCGGTTTGTTCAATTTTTTCATAATTTGACACAAGATGATTTGTACTTGTGGAAAGATATCTACTTTTGGAAGCATGACTTCAGCCTAGGCAAAAGATAATTGATAAGTGAACAGCTTTTAATATATCACTACGTATTTGACAATATGAATAGCATTGATAAATAGCTGAGCTAAAGTCTTGCACAGGAGATAGGTAAAGGGTTAACTTCATTAAGTTTGGAAGTTGTTCTTCTATCTGGGACATTTTACATGGAAGTCAAATTGCAAACAGTGGATAGTGAGACATTGCCTTGTCTCCCTCTGTTTTTATGCCAGGACTACGTTTAGCACTCAGAGTTGTTGAGGAGCTGGTGGGCTGATTTTTACATATAGATCCACACTGACTGTACATACATATCAGATGAAGGATTCTACATCTTTCTGAGCATTAGATATCTCTTGCAAGACTAATATTCGTGCTTTGGACTAGAAGCCACATCTCCTGAAACCCTAACTCTGGCTCTGACAATGACATGGGTCACACCTGTTGACAAATCATTCTGAGATCTCCAGCGGGACTTTGGTGTTTTGTTTGTTTCTGGAATTCAGTGCACAACCCTGACAAATACAGAGTGAGGCAGCCCAGAATAGGCTTTGGCAGAGGCAGTGCACTGAATGTGTATGTGCTTTAACGTAGCAAAAAAGGCTAGAACAAGAGAAGTGAAAACCATCAGATGTGTGTTGTGCTTAGATTGTTATCTGTGAATCCTAAGATTGTTACCTGTGAAGTAAATCTACATCAGAAGGTCTCTGCTTTAGATGTGTACCTTTGAGAAAGCTGAAGGTGGGCAATATGACTCCCACTGTTAGATTCCTAACATTGATTTAGATTCACTTCCGGAGATCTATCTTGACTCTATACTTCATTTTATCAGTCAGAAAATAGAAGCACAAATTCCTTGCAGTGCTAGGAAAAATATCTGCACACATTTCTAACCCTGACTCTTACAATGTGAAGAGAAGTATGGGTATGAGATAATAGCAAGATTTTTCAACTCAACTTCAAGATTTATTTACAATTTAAGTCAAAAATCATAGAACTTGTTCATCAGCCATGGCTCACATACTAACATTAAATGGCCCTTTTTAATGTTGTCACTGAGACTAAAACCAGTGCTCCCTCTTTTCTCTTACCCAACTTTGCCCTTCGAAGTGTGAATGATGAGTATTAGTCTCAGTGGAGTCTAAACTAAAGACATTTTTCTAGTTTTGTTAGGCACTTTGCTCACATTAATTAGGAAAAATGTTTGAACCATTTCTAATAAATCAAGTCTCTAACTTTAGAAGAAACATTCCCATTATTTTGAGCACTGCTTCATTTCAGTGCTTTTTAGAGCCTACATGCTCCGTGCTTAGCATATACCTGCAGAATGAGTGGATAAAGAATGAAGTGGTATCAGTTTTAAATCGAAAGGAGATTAATACTTTGAAAATGTAATATACTGATGATGCAGTGCTTATTCTTTTCACTTTGGTTAGCTGAAATCCTCAAGTAGGTATTAGAAGGTAATGCTCATTTTTGGTGTTCCACGTGAGAGGTCTCTTATGGACAAAAGAAGTGATGGTATTTTGTTGCCTTAATGTTTGCTTTCTGTACTGGAGTCTTGCTTGCCTCCAACAAATCCCAGTATTATCTGTGAAAGTAAAAAATTGTCATAGAAAAACAGCCACTATGTATTTGAAGATAATCTTTTTTTTTCACTGAAGCATTTGAAGAAAGTGTGTACTTAATCCTAAAGATGCATACTGGAAAGTTTTGAAATTTAGATGCCAGTACCATGTGCAGTTGTCTCCTTCCTCTACAGTGATTATAGTGTAAAGAAAAAAAAGATCACACACTATAAGGGTCTGATTCCAGGTTCTGCCAGACATATGGCATCTGTATACTGCTAATTGATCATTTACACAAATTCTAGTCATCATTAGCAGCTAATTCCCTATGTACTAATGCAGCTGAGAATTCTTCAGTTTCTAAACTGCCATTTGCTGTAGTATACAACACTGGGGGAAAAAAAATCTCTTGATGGATGTCCTGCAAATGGAATAGCTTAGGAAAACAAGAATGGTTAAATGAAGCCTCACTTCTGTTTTATGCAAAGTGCACATACATGGTTTTCTTCTATCTTCTCCACTGACTTTGTAATTTCCCTGATTTCATTGTGCTTGGTAGAGAAGAGGTCTTGTATCTCCAGCTTTTCTTTTAGGCTTTCCCGGTGATCCAATGATTTTTCCTGTTACGTGTAAATTTCGAAATGGCAGCCAAAACAAGGTATTGTGTTGGAAAGTGCATGTAAGGTGACTTCCAAGACCTGTATTTGCTGCAGAGCTACATTCTTCTCTGCTGTATCACACAAAGACACAGATTTGTGAGGAGCAGGCTGCAAAGAGCATATACCCACTCAGAATGAGATCATCTCATATGTTGGTAACAGCTTTTTTTCAAAGTAGAATGGCAACTCTTTCATAGCAAAATACGTCATTTTCCTAGAGGTATATATGGGGTTTGGGGTTTTTTTGTACTACATATTAGGGCTTATGTTTGTGTCTGAAATGAGAATGTAAGGTCCAGCAGATGGTTAAAAACATTGCATGTATAACCTTGCTTGACAGCCTATTTATCAAAATCAAGAACTCCTTTGAATCCTTGTGGAATCTTTCAGAGAAGGTTTGATTAAGGGTGTTTGGACATACCATACACAGGAGCAAATCTACTAATCAGTAAGAGATGCCTCGTCATGCACTCTTGTCCCAGACAGCATTTATATGGATCAGTCATTCTCTTCCACTGAATTTGATGGTATCTAAACTAATGGAAATGTTTCATTTCCAAAATATTACTTGTGATGTCTGAATGCATATGTAGCAGGAGATTTCACATGGCACAGGCATTAAGGATTGATACTAGTCAAATAAATTACTGATATAAGAGAAACTCTAAAATCAGAGAATTATAATACTCATAAGCACTGTGAGCATTTTATCCTTTTCCCTTGTTTCTGGCTGAGTGTTTGTTGTTATTTTAGTATTAAAAGGGTACCATAAACAATTACATGCTATCAGTGAAAATGCAGAGGCCGTGACTGAAAGTCAGTGTTTACACTTCGAGCTATCAGAGTCTTTAGAGAGATGAGACATTCCTGTAAGGCTTTAAGCACTAAAGTAAATGAGCTGAAGTTTAAGCAGGGGACCTTGTAGTGAAAGGATGTTTGAGCATATTCTTTGGGGGTTGCCTATTGTATTGTACTATTGCTTCTAGAGTTACATATCTGCAGAAAGGTTTGCAGCCTTGGTCTGGCAACATGCTGGGGGGCAGCAGATTGATTTGGAGGAATCCATGAAAAATAAGTCAGAAAAGTGAGCCAGATGTCAATAAACTTCCATTTAATTTTCTCACTCAAAATGTTTTGGGGCTCTGCCAATTAACAAAGATTAGGCACAACTTCAAGCAGTTTTCTTAGGTCAGTTGTGCTTGTGGCAGGGTTTCTTTATGGCTGCAAGTTTTATAGCTCAATAAATACTCCCCCAAATGGTGACATTTTTTGGAACAACTTTTGAGGTCTTTAAGGACCTAGGAGAATTATGGTCTCATTTGCTGTTCTCAGTGAAGGGAACAGAAATCAACAACTGAGCAACAGCAGCTGAGGATGTTTGAGTGTTTCCCAGAGTGTAACCATTGGTGATCTGTGAGAGGACAAGCAGTAAGCTGAACCAGGTCATGCTGATAGTATTTTCAGTTTTAGGTTAGGTAAGAGGACAAGGTAATCCAACGGAAAATTTGAGAGGTTGACAGTGACCTAGAATGTGTGGGAATTACTTGTTCAATTTGTGGAAACAAACATTGATTGACTGATGAATGATATTCTATTCAGTGTGCCCTGCTAATTAGCTCATTCACTTTTTGCAAGTTAATTAGTAAGCTGTAGCCAATATCGACAGTGTTGGTGGATTGGATCATATGTGCTTTCTGTCATGCAGGATATCTGTACTTGTCACGTATCCCAAAAGAAGGATAAAAAGTGAGGTAGCTGCATAGAGAAACTGAACCAGATCTTTAGCTGGTATAGCAAGCTTAGTGCCTGGACATATTTAATTATACTGATGGAGATCTTGGGAAGCAGATTATGGAGAAGCCAGAGGCAGAGGATAAGGAGTATCTCGGTCACAATTCTTGTATTAATCCATACACATGTAAATGCGCCATTACTTGAAGGATAACCCAGATGTTATTCATGTTACAATGCAGTGACATTTTAAGAATTCACCCACCCTTATGGTAGATTATTTAAATACCAAAGATAATTAGATTGATAAATTTTTACATGACAGTTTATTGATGGAGAATTGAGGCTGCATACTGCTGGTAAGATCTTCCTTTGTCTGAGAGCTCTTTTTTTTTTTTTTTTTTAATAGTTTTGTTGGAATCCCTTTACAGTAGATACCTATGAAATAAACTGCTTTTTAGCATATGATCTGAATAAACAGATTACACAGTTCAATCATTTTAGTTCCTAGCTGTGTATTTAAGAATTGAAAGTCAAGAGGAAGAAGGAAATTTGCAGAACAGAGCAGCAAACTAGCATAGTCATAAAAATAAAGTTTTATTTGCTAACAAATAGCTACACCCCCAAAATGAGGGTAACTTAATCTGAGTAATTTCCAGGGAGGCTTATTTGCCCTTCCTGTAAGCCTTTTATTGCAGTCGTAGCATTTTTTTATTACTACTTCCCCTTCATTATTTCAATGAATGTAACAACTTCCCATAAATTCAGGCCTCAGAACACAAATAGATTCACCAGACATCCTCATTACTGCAGCATCCTCATCCACAGCTGATATGCACAGTGCGTTGTCTTTTGGTCTACACATTTCAATCAAATTCTATAGCAAAACTCCCAAAAAGTAGAAAATGCTGAAGTACAAGAAGGGGATCCCTTTTTGTGGCTGTTACTCCAGCCTTCTATCCCGATTTAATTGGGTCTGTTGTCTTACCTGTTGCTTTTTTTCATACTGAGAATCATGTCTCAGTTGTGCCTTTCTGCTTTAGCACTGTGTCTTAAGCTGCAGCTTCTTTTTTACTAATACCACAGTGTAGCTGTAAGACTATATTAAGACCCAGCATTAGCTTTCAGAACTCCTCCGTTCCCTATGTGTAGTTATGAACACACTGTTTTTTCTAATAAAGAATTATAAATATATCATTTTGTCTTACAACTGGGATATGTTTCTCTGCTATTTTGCTTTCGACTGTCCACTGGAAAAAAAAAACCATAGAATATCAGTAAATGTGGTGACTTTCAGTATTTCAAGTGGTTTTATAGTTAATATTTCTGAAACAATAATGTTCCAAAATCTTTTCACTCTATATTTTAATCCATAATTCATGGTTCTCACTATCTTTTAATTGTCTGTCTTGTTTAAATGTTGTCATATCCCTGGATATGATTTAATATATTAATCTTTCAAAGAAACTGATGCCAGGCTGCCCTCTAGACACAGAAACTGGCTCAGTGAATATATATGAAGTGAGTGCTAGGGTAGAAACAGCTGCAAGAGGGAACAGGTGGTATCTGTTCACCTCATCACTTCTTGCCAGGGGTTTAACCTGGCTAGAAACAAATCTGAAACTTTCATATCACTGCTCCACGAGTTTCTAGGTCTGGATATCCATGATGTAGCACCAGTGCCAAAAGTTTACATCATGATTCTGTTTTTGAATTTACAGCTTACTGAATACCTATTTATTCACTTCCAAGGAACCCATAAGTATAAGAATTCATATATAAGCCTGAAGCAATTAAATCAGGCCTATTCTTACTATGAAATTCTTTAAAGTCTGGGCGAAGAGGCTAACTTCTTGGAAGCATCCTAGAGAAGGTAATAGTAAGTTACAGATTTGCTTTAATATTGTGTAGAATGGTGTAAAGTACCCAGGAGCTACATGAGCCTTCATTAAAACTGTGAAAGGCTATTAACAGGAGATTTTGTGAGACTGTAATTTATCTTAGTTCAAATGTTTTCATTCCTGATGGTTGCTGTACAGCAAACTTCTTGTTACACATAAAACTTATCTATCCTTTTTAGCGAAGAATGAATGATCTATTAAGTGCCATGTCAGGCTTGTTTATGGGAAGATGTGCTCTAATCCTTACGCTCTCAGAGACACCTTCTGTGACCTTTCCTGGGCCATCTAAGCTTCGGCACTTTAGTTGTCTGCAAAATAATGAAAATAGTATTTCTTTATGCCACAGGAGCTGTTCTGAGTCCTGAGATATCTAATCAGGAGGATAAACAAGTTCTTAATATAAATTTTTAGTTTGCAACCTTCTCCTTCCTCTGGCCCCATCTCCCTGCCACTCCCCAGAGCGATTGCATCAGCATTTTAAAGCAAAAATGTCATTTCCCCCAGCACCTGCCATCTCCACAGGGAGTTTTGCAGATGTTCTATATTATATGAAGGGGTACCTACTATTCTGTATCCTGTAACTCTTTTTGTTGCTTTTGAATGGCAAGCAGAAGACATGGATGCCAAGTCACAGAGAAGATTGTCTAGCAGGAGCAGCTGGCTGCTTGGCAGCTGCATTATCATAGCAGCTTTGAAGCTGTCCATGGGTCTGTCACATGGTTTAGCTACCAAGAGACTGCCTTGGCTTCTGTGTCCTTTCTACATGCCATCTTCTGTTAAATATTCTTTCATTCTTTGGACTTTTTATGTTGTACATAAGCTCTTACTTTGTCTATAGGGATTCAGAAGTTTCATTTCCACGTGGAAAGGAATTTGGTTTTTAAAAAAGGCCCACAAGTGGTAGAAAAGTTGATGCAAGATTGTATGCATAAAGCAGAATATTGAGAGAAGTTCGATTTGAAAATAATTGCTAAGCTACTATATGACGTTATTTTTTAAATGTAGGAAACAAAAAAAATGTCTAGTATTCAGCATTTGCTGAAAAGCAGGTCTCTGAAGAGACCTCAAACTGGTTTCTGGAATATTTAAGTGTGTGCTTTATAAATGAGGCTACTTTGATTTTACACAGTGTGCTTCTACAAATGTTTTTATTGATCATAAATAATTGAACAAATAAGGTATTCAACTTTGCTTTCAAATAAAAAGAAAGCGTGAAAGCGATGTCAGTGTGTTTAAGCCAACTAAGATTTTCTACTTCAATACATATGCTGCTATTTTAAAGTTTATAGCTTCTGTCTGATTTGTCAAAAAATACTTAGAAATGTGTCATACACCTTTTACACTTTAGTCACTGTCCTTCGAACAGCTTGGGACAAAAACAAAAACCCCACAAATGCTTCTTTTTCATATAAGCTTTTTATCAAATACGTTGTCCCTTGTAAGTTTCAGGATTAAATTTATTTTCCGAATGGATATGAATGTGTTGTTTATAAACTTTAATTTCCCTTTCAGATTTTTTTCTGTCTGTTCATAGTTCTAAATACAAAAACAGGGTAAAAAATGTGGGTTTAGTTTTTTTATATACCCAATATGAAGAGAAATAGAAGTTGTCTGAGCGGGCTGAAAAGTTTAGTAGCTGTGAAGCAGCACAGGTTGAGAACACACATAATAATCTCATTGGGTGCCTGGCTTTTAATTTGTCTAAAAAGTTAATACCAAGTTTTCCATGTAGTGTTCCACCAGCTTAATTTCAAGGTATGTGCTAATCTAATAGAGGGCATTGCTGATGAAGCAAAGAAAAATTGCTCCTTCAGAGTTTGACCCCTGTTGTTTAACTGTGATTAATCCTGCCTGTCCATATATTAGACCAACAGCCCATTTTTGAACCAATTTAGCCTCTTCAGTAGATTCCCAGCATTGCCATCTGGATGTTCCAGAAACTCAGGTTAAGGTCTGTGTAATAGGGTTAATCTTCAAAAATGGGTAAAGGTTTCCACGCGGGGTTTCGCTGAATACCGTTTCTGGAACCAGCATAGGAACTGGGAGGTCATGTGGTAAAATGGCATTTCTTAGCAAGGAATTGCACTAATAATAGTAAGAGAACAGAAGGGTTCATGACCAGTAATATTGCTGGGAGCAAATGCATTATATATTGCCTCCAAATTAGGCCAAAGCAGAATTCACCTGTCTCTGGTATTGTATCACTGATCCTTCCTTTGCCAACTTACCTATCCCAATCTGTTTGTTATAAAAGAATAGACGAAGAATGTGTTGGGTAAAACTGAGGTATAGGGTGGGGGTGGATTCCTTAGGAAGGAAAAAAAGTGGATGAAATGCAGTCTTTTTCTTTGTATACCATTACTCTGTGGCCACCAAATACTGCATTAAGATAGGCTTTTCTTCTCTGTAATATAAATGACATTTGCAGTATGACTTTTCCTGGGCTTGGACGGTAACAGGCCTAGTATTGCCTGAGGCCAATAGACAGCAGAAGGGAAAATTCAGGAGTTTTGTAATTTTTTTTCTCACAGACAAAAACAGATGATGAGTGAAAGCACTGCTTCTGTCAGGCCAAGATAATAAGATAACTTCATTCCTCATTCCCCAGAAGAAGAAAAATCAGGGCATGTACATTTTTCCTCCCAAATTCCCACCATATGTATGTCCTGGGCTTTGTAAGTGGTTATTGTATTTGTTTTTCTTCTGGTCTTGTAAAAATGGATCTTAACAACAGAAGTTGGAAGATGGGATTTCCCAATTTTTGTCTCATTTCTATTCATCTTTTAACTGTTTCCTTGGAGATGTTCCAAAAAAGGAATATTAAACTGTCCTAGTGTAATTCAGTAATTCAGATAGAGCTCCTTCTTCAGCCAGGAGTCCCATTGGAGGGGCTCGCAGAGAGGCTTCTGTGGCACTGACAGGTGGAAATTAACATGTTTCAGCAGTACTCACAATGCACATGCTTAATGTTAGCGAGAAGATCCTGCATTAAGAGAAGAACAGGAAGAAAACCTTTTGTAGCTAGAAGACTGTCATGCAGTGTGTTTTCATTTCAGCTCATTTTTGCTACTCTGATTTTTTAATCTGCTGATCTTGAATCTTGATCTCTGCTAATCCTAAAAAAATGGCCATGGTTGCTATTTAAAATGATACGCAAGAAAGCCTGTTGACTGCTGTTTAATCTATCCCTCTCTACAGCCACTTTGCCCCTTCAGAATTCATCCTAAATCATACATTTTAAGTAGTATCAAAAGGAATTAGTCATACCAACACTGAAGCTGTGACCAACAGGCAATGATTCTTGTTACATTTCAGTTTACTTTACATCTCCCTTTTTAAGTGCATAGCAAAAGGGTATTAGCTTAATTACCTGTTACTGAGTAGAGGTGAAAGGTTTGAACTTACTGATAAAAACTAAACAGTCTCACTGTAAACTACTTTATTGTCTTTTTCCTTGTGGGTGACATTTATGAATTGCCTTCACAGGAGCCTGGTCTAGGTTTAATGTGTAGAGATAAGAGAATGACCTTATATATAAACTACAAGTATAAATACTGTCACTGACAGTACTCCTTATGGTTTTGTGCCAAGTGTATTTAGAAATATGGAAAACTACATGGCCTGCTAACAGAAAGATGGTTTAGTTGACATCTTGCTTTATATTCCTTTTGGGATCTGAAAGTGATTTTGAAATACCACAACTTGTGGGAGTCACAAGTGCTGTTGTTTGGCATTTGTGCTGCAGTTTTTGCCTTTGTTTTCACATCTGTCTGAGGTCAGTGAGGCTGCACCGATGTCAAGAAGGTATGGGAGGATCTGAGTTTTGCGTCTTTGTCCTATGTTTAATTTTTCAATAAATGTAGATCCCATTTCTAAGACACTGATAGTGAAGCAGGCAGCGTCCCTCACTAACAAAGGGTTCTGTGGGGATTCAGATGAGGTTGCAAAGAGCCCCAGTGGAAGAAAGTAGACCAGATAAGCAAGCAGTGAAAATACTCTCTGTTATATATCATTAAAACCTTTTCAGAACTCTGTATGCTTGCTATAATTGCATATTGACTCTCAAGAGGCTCTACTACAAAAGAATTCCGAATTTATGTTCAGAGTAATAAATTTATTGCTGAAATCTTTCTTATAGAAGTATGATTTCTGTTGCAGATAAACACCGGAACACTTTATATAGCACTCAGTTTGAAATGAACCTGGTTGCCTTGAAAACAAATAAGCACAGTTTTAAAAGCTTTCTCTCTAAATGTGTAAGACAGACTCTTCTCTGCTCGTGACTCTTCCTATTTAGGAGTTTTTTCCTTCATCAGGAAAAGATGAAGCAACTTCTTAGAGAGCTGTTAATGCGACTTTCTCTTCTCATTGCTTCTATTTCTTCTCTATATGTCCTGTTGATTCTTGTAATACAATGGGGTAATGATTCAATGTCATACGTTACCATAGAGGGGTAGAACCCAGGTATATTATAGTGGTGAAAATAGACACTTCAGTAACTACTGCTACAACCTGCACTTAGGAGGCTGTCTTAGCTTACCAGTACATTTCTTTGATGGCAGATAAGCTGAAAATATCAGGTCTGGAAAGCCACAGAAAATGAAGTTTGGGCTTTTTATTGAATTAAAAAAAAAAAAAAAAGATAATGTTGCCTCTTTTGTTGAAGTCGTTACTGATTTTTATTCTGTCTGGCCAACAATAGGAATGCTAGCATCATTGTACACTTGACTTCGACTGTGAATTATGAGATCTAAATTACATGAAGTGGTGGTAAACTGCTGATTTTTTCCTCCAATGAAAAGTGGTAGTTAAAGAAAACCACGGAATCAAGCCTCTTCTAACACTGTTGCACGAGAGAAAGCTTTCCAGGCATAGCACATTGTGTTTAGTATCACTTTAGAATTCTATAAATCTTTGATCAGCTTTTATTAAATCTTTGTCTAAATTGGAAGATAGCAAAGGTCCCTTAAGATTCTGTATAGAATTGAATAAAATTTAATAAGGCGCCTGACAGTTATTTGATTGTGATTCGTAGCACTTTCATTTTACAGGCTTAAGCAATACTGACCTCAAAAGGACTGTCAGTCAGACTAGGTGGAGGGTGGGGAAATAAAACATTTTATTCTTCTTTGCCCCTGTCCTTTTTACTTGATAAGCCCTTAATAAAAGTCGAAATGAAGTCCTTGCCAATTCTTAGACTGATTCTCTATTCAGAGATAGTGGATTCAATTCTGGAACATTTTAAAGTAGGAAATGCAAAATAAGACAACATCTAAATGGCTTTCACATGGACAACCTTGACAGACTGTATAAATTTGGAGTAGAAAAGAGCTAGGAGATGGGATGACATGGATTGCTTCTCAGGGGACCACCTGGTAAATTTTGAAGGTCCCCAGAACAGGCTGTGGGTTACCCTGAACTACAGGAGGTCCTCCTACCCAATCAAGCAGAAACTCTGTGTTTTGAAATGATGCGGCCAATTATATCGGCTTTATGCACAACATGAATAGCTAAAAGAATAAACCTTATCTCTTGAAAAGTTTTCATTTATGTCTTTTAGAGCTGCCTTTCTCACAGCCTCATGTACATGCCATCTCGATTATTAAAGCACAATTGCATTAGTGACGAGCTGCTTCCCTCAATTAGTTTTGACACAAGGTAATTTTATGGCTTTAAGTATACTTATCTTTGACTCCTGATGGATTTTCTGCTGTCCTTGTTTACTACCTAAATCACTTTTTCTTTTCTCTTTACATTTGTATAACACACTATTGGGTGTTTCAATTTTAATCACAGTTATGTATTATTGTTAATTATTTGCATTACACTGGTATCTAAATGTCAAGGTTCCATGGAATTACACACAGTGAAAAGTTTTAAGTAGTTTTTTAAATCATTCACAGATACTACTGCAATGTCACTGAGTTTGGTTCAATAAAAATGAACAGCTGATTTTCTGTTTGCATGTTCACTAATGAAAGAAAGACCAAGTAGAATGGAAAATGAGTGGCAAGAGTTGTTTTTAAGCAGAGATTTAATTGAAATCGGTGACTTGATATTGCACTGGCTTGAAATAGATGAACTTCTCTGAATATCATGAGGGCATGTAAGGATCACAAGGCAAAATACTGTAGCAACATAAAAACTGCTAGCTGGCCCAAATTTTAGCTACTTCAGGACCTAGTCTCTGACAGAGTGATAGACAGATAGATAACCTGCCCTGCAAAATTTTCATCCTAGTCTCTGAACAGTGGTTAACTTAAATTTATGAGGTATACTATCCTTTATAAAAGGCATGTCCAGGAGCTGATTCGAGCATACCACACAAAGAATGTGCTTTCAGAAAATAATATGCACAGGTTATTTACATCTGTTTGCCTGTATTTATCTGTATCTTGTGATGGCTTTTTTGAAAGCCTCAGAGAAACAAAACCTCATTATTGGTATTCAAGGCTGGATTTCCTTTTTTTCTGGGTACAGTTCTGGCAATAAGCTCCCCAGTTACTGAAGTGTTTCTGTTTCTGTTATTTTTAATAGCATGAATAGTTCTATTCAGCCCAGTTAGACTTTTTGTATAGTTAGAACAGTATCCAAGTACCATCATTAGATTCTTTTTGTGTACACTTAGCATAGTCATTATGAATAAGATTTCAGTGCTACTCAGCTGACTGGGAGCCTGCTTTTAAAGATGGTCTGGACACTTCTAGATGGTTTGAAAGCCTTTAAGTGCCAGTAAATAAACGTAAGTAAAAAGGAGGATTTCTAAAGTACCGGCTGACCTCCTTTCCCTTATTTTGCTCTACATGTGTCATTGTATCTTTGGAAATCTGGAGCTTGGGAACTAAGAGTTGGAAATAGTAACAAAACAGAAAATAGGTAGAAGGAACCCGAAGTGGTCAGTTAATGCATTGGCCTCATCCACAGGTGGATCAGTTTTGTCTAAACAGTTCCTGGTAATAGGTCATCTAATCTGTTCTTAAATTTCCAGTGCTAGAGGCTGCCCTACCTGTCCATGCAGTTCATTTTAGTAGTTTACTAGCCCTTTTGTGAGAATGATACTGTCCTCCTGCCTCTGTTGCAATTTAAGCCCAGTTTATTGTCCTATGCCAAGTGCATTTGGAGAATAACCGCTCCTTTTTTTTCCCTCATGAAATATTTCTTCATGAGTTTGAAGGCAATTATTAAATTTCTGTCTTTTGATGTCCTTTTCCTCCAGACTTACCCCATCTTTCAACGTTTCTTCTAGGCTATGGCTTCTAGATTTCTCACCACTGAGAAGCTTTTTGTGATGTTAAGTTGCTTTTGAAAGTAGTGTTTGAGTACTTTCACATTTGTCTTTTGACTTATCTTCTTCAGTTTAATGACATTAAAATATAAATTTTGGTATTAGTGGAACTGAAATGATAGCATAAATAGCTAGTTAAACTGGAAAACTCTAATTCAAAGATTATAACCTGGTGACAATACCTGCAAACTGCTTATGCCAAATTTTGCATAATTATTGTTGAGAATGCAAGCAAGTTATAAACTGAAAAATATAAATCCTGCCCTCCAGGAAACAGTGAAGAAAACTTTTACGGAGGCAAAGCTGTTGCACAGGGTAACCAATTGTCCATTCTCAACAACCAAAGTGATTGCAGTACCATACAGCTTAGATTATGGCATTGCTAAACAGATATTCAGGATGGGCATACAAATAACAGAGAAATAAATGGAAGAAAAGAGATTTACTAAAGTGTGTGACAACCAGCAACTTGCATGTTATGTTCTTGATGGGAACTGCTGTGAGCATATTGCTTTTGTGAACCTGGCCGAGAAAGGATGACAGTAGCACAATGTTACAGCATTGAAGGCCTGTCTGATTATGGTTCTTCCTAGGATCAGAGGAAATCCTGTCATTTTTATGTAGTTTTTTTGCAAATTAATTTGTGCTGGATTAGAAGCTGGAATTCTGTTGCTGGTGTTCTTTTGCCATAGATTTATTTTTTTCAGCACGTAGCCCAGAAATTCTGCAGTCTCTCAAGTAAACCTGGACATTGTTTTCTTTTGACTCTTCTTGAAGTGGAATGATATTGCTAGAGGAGGTACTTAGAGTAACAGTTTCTAATTCAAGGATTTTAGAAGGTCTGGTTAAAGAATATTTGAAAGGGTTTGTTTTTGAAAGGGTTGCCTGATTTCCCTTGCAACACTTTGAAAATGTACCCAACTTGTTAAAAGCTTGCCTTCACCTGTTTTTCTGACCCTTGCTGCATGTGCTTTTTTAAAAGGCTGTGCTTCTTCTCTGGGGGCTATGGTTTTTGTTTGAAAAAGTGGACTGCCTCGCTATAATTCCCCAGACTACTTCTGAACATTTCTATACCAAATCTGTCTGTAGGCTTCCAGATGGCCTGTATTTTGGGCAGTATTTCCAGCTGACTGTAAATGACTATAAGTTTTTTGAATGTCTGGCATGAGAAGCGACAATTTCTATCTCAGGAGGGAGGTAAGCTGAGACTATAATTCAGCAACACATGGAGGTTTATTGTACTTCATAAGAATATTCACCTAGAAGCAACTCAAAGAAAGGCAAATGTTCACTGATGTCATATCTTGCAAGGTGGTTCTCCTTTCTTAGGAAACTGTTCCTGACAAAACTTTATTCTACTTAGCTAGTATCTGGGTAGGTTTGGAACTAATATCATTACAGGCCATTATATTTTTAATTAAATTGATTCAGAATTCTCATGTTCTGGAAACTGAACTCAGTTTTTCTTTTCAGTGCTGTTCTTTCACAGTTGTGAGTATTCAGTTGTGCTCATTGTCCAGGGAAACTTTACATGAGATCTCTAAATATGCACACCTGATTGCCATTAACATTAATAAAGAATTGCACCTGTATTCACAGGAGAAAACAAATATTTGCACCTTCAGATTTACAATTTCTTAACAGTAATGATGCTTTGAAGGCAGTATTACTTTTAGAATAGAGCCCATTTAATTTGTTTGAACTTGGAGATCTTTTGGTAGAGAATAATTCCTGACACACAGCTCCTAAGAGGTGAATTTAAATGAAAGACATTTTCTAAGTCCGAAAGCAAAACTACTAAATGCTTGTCGTGGTTTAAGCAAAAGTCATCCATAAATCACACAGTCACTCTCTCACTCTCCCCACTTCTTGCCCTCCCCCTACTCCCAGAGGAACGGAGATGAGAATTGAAAAGAGTGCAACTCCCACGGGTTGAGATGAGAACAGTCCAGTAACTAAGGTATAACACAAATCACTGCTGCTATCACCAATAATAATAATGATAAAGGAAATAAGAAGAGGAAAAAATACAACACCTCAACACCAGCCGACCAATAACTCTCCCCACTCCCCCTAGCTGAGCACCAACCGATACCTCCTCCAACCTTGCAGTGAACTAGCACTTCCAGGTAACTCTCCGTTGCATCCTGGGCATGACGTGCTGTGGTATGGAATACCTCTTTGGCTAGCTTGGGTCAGGTGTCCTGTCTCTGCTTCCTCCCGGTCTCCCTTCCTCCCTGACAGACCATGAGGCTCAGAAAGTCCTTGGCCAGACCAAACATTTGAGCAGCAACTGAAAACATCGGCGTTATCAGCACTGTTCCCAGGCCAAAAATCAAAACCGCAGCACTGCACCAGCCACCAAGGAGGAAAAAAAATGACTGCTACTGCTGAACCCAGGACAATGCTTCATTAGAAGATCTGTGTCACTAGTACTGATGGATTATGAGTAATTTTTTTTCCTTAAAATTTCATATTAATGCTTGCCTTTCACAGTCTACAGCCAGGGCCCATTAAGACACAGGACAAATGCATCTTCTTATCTGATACAGAATGGGATGTAGATCAATAATGAACTATGTTTGTAGCTGTACCAGGAAGCCACCATGTAGAAAAACAACATCTGTTTGATGGCCCTGCATGAACCTCAGGTTTAGATGACTTAGGTAGCCAGCTTCTCTTTTCAGTACTGCAGGAGTATATTCTAGTTGTTGAGGGCTTTTTTCCTTTGCTTAAAAATGTAAAATATAGAATGCTATGAAATTTCAATTTTCAAATAAAGGAGAAGAAAACTGACCAAACAAAAATTGTAAATAAGGAAGTAATTCCTGCCCAGGAAAATGGCTTCTGCCATCAGGGTCATCTCTTAAGAGAGGCATATGGAGATTTTCTCTTATTTACTCCTTCTTACTCCATTTTTATTGCAATCTACCAAGTAACTGGCTTTTATTGCCTCCTTTTATGGTTATTTTTAAGGTAATGTTCAAATGTTTCAGAATTATAAGGCCAGGGAAAAAGTCTATGGCCTCATGCATCATTGCACTTATATCAATTTCCATTAAGGATAATAAAGAATGCCTCAATTTTTGAATTCTGAATGAATAATTAAACTCAACATCCATTTCAGAAGTTAGCCATTTTGAAGTTAGGTTGAATTTCTCTGATAATAGAATTTTCAAGGCTAAAGAGTTTCAGTCAACTAATGAAATTGCAAATCAAGAGTTAATTAATGGTCACTTATAAAAAATGATATTTTAGCAGCCATATAACCATGATTTTGCTCTCCACAGTTGTGTTAATTTATAGTGAAGAAAGATCAGTTTATAACGGCATGTGCAATTCATATACATAATTTCTGATCATCTCTAAAGGATCTCAGTTGAGAGTTTCACTGCGTATATTTTGACTAAAAAACTGGCTAATTAACATGAACTGTAAGATTGCTATGCCTGAATCCATTTCCCAATTTCTTCTGAAACATTTTAGAAAGGGGAAAGCGAGCTCTGTTATCAGAATGCAGTAATTTTTTTAGGTTTTTTTACAGTGTTGCACAGTTTTTTGTAATGTGACATTATACAGCAGTCTCATTATATTAAACTCTATAATGTGTTGCTCAGTCATGAGCTTGGTGACTTCATGGAGCATGGCGTGAGTTTAATTCCTCTTTCTAAAAGAGATGCATCTTGCTTCACTGATTATTTTCTGGACTTTAAAAGATGCAACTTTGGAAAATATTCTACAGCTTCTACTAAAGGGGAATAGAAAGTGGCTCAATGAAAGACTGCAGCAGAGACTGTTATGAAGCAAGCCATGCTGTTATGGTTTAGGGAACACCTCTCACTTCTTTAACCTTTTATTCCATTCATTTTTTGAATGAATAACTCCTAAAACCTCTAATATTTAAATCTCAAAACAGTGCTGTTCACTATGCTGTCTTGACTTTCTTCTCTCATCATGACTATGTGCCCTTTTATTGCAAGGTTCTTCAAATTGCCTCTTCCCTGTTAAGGGAAATTACTAGTTACAGTCCAAAACAGATACTGTGCTCTTTACTCCTGCTTGCTTGTAACTGCAGTTACTGCTTCAGAATCAAGAAGGTGTCACTTGTCCAGCCCACATATTAGTGATATCCTCATGCTGGGAGGGACCAGTTAAAAGAAATGAGACAACTTCTTATATTTGGATTTAGAAGTGTGGAAATAAGAAGCAATCACACCGATTGCAGTGTTGTAAGAAGAAAGTGGGGCCCAGTTTACTAATATGTCCAAAACATAGAAGGTCCCCAAAAGCGTATTTGTGGTTAGAATGTACACTTTCAAACACTTTTTGATATTTGAAATTTTACTGAATCACAGAAATTTCTTTCTCTCTCTGAAAATGTTTAAAGCTGTTTGCTTGTTTATTTTGAAGCTTACTGTAGAAGTAGTAGGCCAGGGGACTGCAAAGTCTCTGGATTTCTGTTGCCTCAGTCTACTCATGAGGCATAACTGAGCCACTTAACATGCTCATGGGATCAGCATCTGTCATCTTCCTAAAAGCAGCTGCCGTTGTCGAAGAAATGAAAACTCAAAGAGGATATGAAGTAGCCCCATTTAATAGTGTTCTAATTCTTAAGTATCCTAAATATATAAAATATATCTAAATTAACTTATATTATTAATATAACTCGAATACCTTAGAGAATAACAGCATTTATGAAAATTACTTTAGTGTGGTTTCTCTTCTGCATTTTTTGAAGGAAGGGGAATGTCTTTCTTGCAAAGTGCATAACCACATCTCAGTATTTGTATTTAAAAAAACAGAATCTCTTGTTTTAAGTTTGGTAATGCTGCAGGGCTTTTAATACTGTCATGGCTTTGATGGTGAAATTGTCAGCTAAGGAAGGATTTGGAAAACCATGTATTAAAAAGTGGGAGCTTGCTTATAGGCCTCTATACCACTCTAAGAAATTCTTCCATAAGTCTGTTAAGTCAATGAAACAACTAATGAATTAAGGTTCTACTTGAGTACTGGTGTCAGAATTTACACCTTCAGGAAATCTCGATTTCCTTAATAGTGCTATACTGTGAGAAAATAGTTCAGTTCCACTCATTATTATATCCTAAGGTTTATCAGTAACTTCTGTGATGCTACAGAAATGGCATAATTCTGCATAATGATGTAATGCTAAAAAGTATTCCTATAATTTACATAACAATTTCGTATGAGATGTGTCAGATAAAAAGCTCTTTTTCCCAGATAGCAGGTGTTTTGAAATCTATTTCCTGCCGTTTTTTATATATGCTTATTTTTGTAAACAATCCATAGCACGTTTTTGGTTTTTTTTTTTTTTTTTTGGAATTGTAATGCTCATCCTCTCCTTCTTATGTGTCATGGTTGTGAAGCATCACAGATGGTTATGTTGGTACGCAGCGTGAACAATATGGGACAGGCCTGAAAAGCCTGATGATGGGCTTTGTGAGAGGTTCGTAAAGCTTGAGATGGACACATACTTCCACGCTTAAGCTGTTTTAATTAGTATTTGTCATAAGTAATGCTGTGTCTTCAGATTTTGAAGGTAACTCCTTAATACAGTAAAAATACGCCATGTTATGAAAATATCTGCTTATGTCTTCTTTCAGATGTCAGCATGTACAGGCTTATTTTTATTCCTCCTCAGTAGAATACATTTGTCTGAGCTGTTCCTGTGAATTCAGTACAAGATTCATAAGAAGAAAGGTCTCTTTTAGGGTTATCTCTTGCATATAACCTGTCATATACAGATCTGTTACTTATAGATCTAAATCTCTTTAGAACTATTTAAAAATCCTCTGTTTTACACTCCTGCTATTCCTGCGTAATCAGAGCAGACCCTACCCAGTTACGATGACAGAGAATTTGTCTTTTGCTTATGAAACTTACATGGCCGGAATTCAAGAGTTTTTAAAACTGCAATGTGTTGAAACGTGTTAATACTTGGGGTTTTAACAGTGATGAGAGAAATTCATATATTTAATTTGCTTTGAAATAATCCAAAATCCAGGTTTCACAAGAAGTCATTTGGAAGCATCAGTGACTCAGTGAATACCACTGGCAGTTACTAAACAGATTGAAAATATTGAAGACTGCTTAATGGCAAGGAGACATTCAGTTAGTATCTGACAGGCTAAGGGTTAGCTCAGCAAACTGAAATAATTCTTAAATTGTCTTTGAAACTTTTAGAAAGAGCAATTATCCCAAAAAATGTGATTTCAAGGGGAAATCTAATTTTTAATCTAACATATGTTCAGTTTGAAGTCTTTCAATGAGTTCCATTTAGTGACTGCACTCTCAGAAAAAGTCTTGAGATGAGCTACGAAACTTGAAAGACCATTGTTCTATGAAATACAGCAATACAGTGTTCATTGATAATTATCTAGAGAATAACAGAAGATCATGTAATCTTTTTCTTCTCTGTTCTGAACTTGGGGAGAAATTAAGTCCATGCTACCACATATCAGTTACTGAACCCTTAGAGGAGACTTGCTAATTAAATTAATATCTCAGATGCTGTTTGTTCAGTATATTTCTACTTTTATTCCTTAATCTTTCAATCTGCCATTAAGTATTTAAGGCTATTTTAAGTCTCTACTTTGAAAATCTAAGCCGATTTCTTTTACAAATTATGTTAAGCACTCAGAGAGAGCACAGCAAGCTATGGAGAGAAGGGGACGTATCATTTCTCAGTATGTCAAAGGAACTGAAACCCACTCCTGGATACTAATTCTTTTTCCACTTAGCACCTTTCCATTTTATGCTTCATCTGTAAAATGGCTCTAAGTAACACCTCTGACAGAAGGATGCAGTGAGAAAGGTAATAAACACTGCAAGGATGATCTGATTATAAACAGAATTTTATTAAATGCTGAGCATCTCCTGACTTGAAAACCTCAGCATTACTTCACTCCCATATTCATAACCAATACCTGCTCTCAGGGTTGCCCTCACTGGCACTGACCTGTGAGTGAAAAAAACACTGCTAGGTGTTTTTTAACAGAGAAGAATGCACATGGTAACTTTGTAACCCATCATAGAGAGCTCTGTATTTATTGAGAAATTGGCTCCTCTTTCACTTTTCTGCATTTATCCTGCTCCACAGCAAGCAAACCCTGACTAAATTAATCAGGTGGTGTCATTTGAAAGTAAAAAGGCTCTTGCACTGCTTGAAGGAAGATTTCTACTCTTAACAATAATTCTGGAAAGCCAAGCTCTTGTCACTGCTGGCTGGATGGTCAAGGGATAGGAAGACTGCAGATAATGAGTTATGAAAAAATACCAGTATCGTATGTGATGAAACCTCCACTGTTACATACATGCAGGGAAAATCCATATGTCTCTCATGTAGAGATATCTTATTCTGTCTACATACTACCTAAGCCATGTGAAAGGCAGGAGGAAGCTTTATATTTTGAACATTTGCAGGTATTTAAAGACTGTTCCTTTTCTGCTCACATCTAATTCTTTGCCTTCATTGTCTTCCACCTTTTTGGACAAAGCAGATACTGAGTGTATACGAAATATTTTCATCTCTTTTTTTTTGTTTGTTTTGTTTTTTGTGTTTGTTTGTTTTTTTTTTTTGTTTTTTGTTTTTTGTTTTTTTTGTGTTTTTTTTTTACATTATTTCTGGGAGTGGCCGAGCTTCCTATGGACATTAGAACTATAATACAGCTGTTCACCATGAATTAAAATGCTTCAGTATCTACCCTAGAAACCCACAATTGTTATTATAACATATCACAACAGGAAGTGAATTTATTTCATGAAGAGAAAAAAAAATGTATTCTGGTTCTGCTATCTGTTGCTCCCCTGACAGATGATTAATTACTCATCTTGTTGCAGGTTTTATAAATTTAGGTCCTGCTAATATTCATAGATGTGCTTTTCTTCACCTCTGTGAGTCTCCCCATAGAAATCAGGCAAGTAGAATTATTGCATAGCATCTCTGTATACAGCTTTTCTGACAATGATAGTCCAGTGGGGCTTTAAACCCAGGATGAGTGACTTTGAAAGGTCTATTAGCGGGCAAGAGACTTCCTGATCAGATTCCTGACAGGTCCAGCATTACTTCCCACTACTTTTTTGAATGCTATTTTATTTTTTTAACTTGAAAGTTCAGTGGAAATGAAAGTTTCTGTACTTCATAAGGAGCTTTAAATCTTGACAGATCCTGGTTTTGACAACTGTGAAAACTCTATTTCCCTATCTTGGAGATTCCATGTAATAAATCCATCATCATTTCTCTCTGCTTCTCTGATATTAGTTGAATACAGTCAAGATTTATTGTCTGTAGTATATTTCTCACCTGTAAATTCATGGCAACAATTCACCTGCTAGTTTCATGTTGGTAACCAAAGCATTTGAATACTTAATTATAAATGTATGCTCGGGTAAGAAACTATTACCCTGGAACAGCAGACTTCAAACATTAATCATAATTATTAATTGCATAAAGTTTTTCTGGAAATTTGAATGTAAGTCCAGGTTTACAGAAATGGTCACATTAGCACATATTGAGTGCACATGGCAAAGTAGATTTGCATGAAATCATTCTGCAACAAATAAGTGTTTTGCAGTCTGATTTAATTTAGATTCCTTGCATCAAGTCATTCTGATTTGATTTTTTTTTTTAATATTATAATAAAAATGAGTAGTTTTGAGGTTATAGAAATCTCACTCTCTTTCTAAATTGCCTCAGAAGGTCTTTGCTGGAGTTAACTGACAATTACAGATTCTTAGGATTTCTATAGTTCTTGAATGTATTTGTTATATACCATTAGTCACCAGGTGAAGCCCGTCAGTAATGGCAATACCCTTCAGCAATAGCTCAGGAGAATTTAACACTGATTGATGGCAGGTCACCTGGAATTGGTTGGCAGAATTTCCAATTTTCTGTTGGGAAATTGCTTATTTCTCGAAGTCTGTTCCTATTTTTACAAGTGGACAGCCAGCTGAGATTATACATTATTATGTGTCTAAGTATAAAATTGTGATGGATGGTGTCACACATTTAAAGAGAGTTAAGCATTTCATTTAGGGCTGGTTTTAAGAGAAAGGCTAAGTAACTTTAAAATATAAACTGCAATTTATCTTTGGCTTATATTTTTTCATCTAGATTCAGAACAGCAGTGTTGCATCTTAACTAGTTTTAAATATAGAATGACTCGCTTTGTTATCACTCTTTTATGTATTCAAAGGGTTATGATATCTTTGTTGTAAACATTTTTTTTTTTTCAGTTTCTAAGGTTTATCCAGGGACTGACTGACAGAGCGGATTAATGTTTTACTTTTACTTATGGGACCACGGTTAAAATTCTGGCAAAACTGCATTGACGGAAAATCAAAAGCCATTCAGCAAAGATTTCCTACAGTTCTTCTTTTAAATCATACGGGAGAGCAGCCAATAACAGGCAGTCATTTCCTGTTTCCAAAGGGATATGTGTTAAAAGCAAGTACAGACTTTTTATTCCATTAGCGTACAATACGTATTATCTTTTTGAAACCTGGCTGAATTGTTTTGGAACAAAGAACCTATGCCCTACCATAATCTAATGGAAAATAGTGACCCTAGGAATAAAAGATGATGCTGTAACTCAAACAAAATATATATTTATGACATTCCCAAAATAGAAGTAAAAGAAAATGGCTGTAGTTTGCAGGCTTAAAGTCAAATTTTAGGAAGATTGGCATAACTAAAATGAGGCTGCCTGTGTGGAGCTCAAAGCTCTTTCTTAGGTGACCAAGTCCCTCTACAGTGCACAGCAAGAGTGAGGAGCCTTGAAATGGAATTCAAGATAAAAAAGATACTGACTTTACGGCTATTCAATTAGCCATTGAGATATGCTGAGGGTAACAGTGGAGTTATACATCTCCCTATCTTGTTTACCTTCACCTGTTAAGAATCATTTCATGCACCTCCTTTCTGACCTAATTAAACTTGATTTCTCTATTGCACTGTGAAATCGCTCAAGCAAGATGGGGTGGGGATGGCTCTCCCCTGGTTTTAAGTAGCCTTAGGTTGGTCACTAGCGTTTTCTTGAAGGCAATAAAGGCAGGGCTTCAGCCATTCTGACAGAAAATCTCTCACTTCTTGCAGAGCGTGTTAATTACTAGGCTGAATATGAACCACCTCTCCTTTGACTGCATTTGACAAAGAAGTGATCACCGCAATATAATTCTACAGCATTCTTTCTCCTGCTGGTTTATGGTCTGCATATTCTTAATCTGCCAGCAGGTTCTAGTGTCTCAGATGATTTTGAGCTCCTTCCTTCTGAAAGCCAGTCAGGAACAGGCACAGCTGAGCACAAAGGTGCCTTAACCATGTAAACAGCAGGGTGACTGGGCTCTCCCTGAGATGAATACCGGGAGCTGCTGGACATATACCTGTGTCTGCCTGGATTCAGTCCTGTGTAACCTGCTCTAGGTGGCCCTGCCTTGGCAAAGAGTTTGGACTAGAAGATCTCCAGAGATCCCTTCCAACCCTCCTGACTCTGTGATTCCAAGAGCTTCCAAAAAGTCACCCAGGGGGGTTATGTAGCTACAGGCAGCCTTTCTTATTGTTTCACTATTTTGCTTTAAAAGCAAAAAAAAATTACTTAAATTTCCCTTCAGGTATTTAATATATTTCCTGGATCTGGTCTTCCTGTCTGACAGCTCATCCTCAGACCAAGGTTACAAGGTTACAGTGTTACTTTAGTAATTTAATGAGAAAGGGTGCTGAGTCGGGAGCAATGTGTGCTCAAGGTAAGTAAGGCCTCCCCTTTATGAACTTCAATGCTGCTAAAATTTGGCCCTACAAGAAATCAAAGATAAAGCAAGTTTTTTAGAAGCTAATTCAAGTGTGCAAGAAAATAGCTGTAGAAGGTGGGAACTGGCAGTATTACTTCAGAGGCTTTTGTATTCCAACATTTAATTAGATCTGCTCACCTAGAATTGTTGGAAATATATTTACTGCTTTTAGATCTTTCTCTCTTATGAACTGTTAGGAAGAAGCAATTAAATATCACAGAATGTCAGAGTCAGAAGTCTGTCCTACTAGGAACAGCCAAATGTATTATTTACTGTTTTTCTCAAATTATTATATTTATTGCACAAATAGTGCTTTTTTTCCCCGTTGAACTAAAAATGCTTTTAGGATTAGCCTTTATTTTCAGAATACCCATTTTGCACTATATAGTATCTTATTTCGTTATACTGAAAATTAATTGATCCAGAATTGTTTTGTATGCCTAAACAAGAATCTGAACAAATCTCCTAATTCTGTTTTTAATCCTCTGAATGTATAAAATCTAAATATGTTTCTGCAACATTTGCATACAAGCATTGATTTATTTTCTTAGACCTAAAAGCCAATACTTGCATAACTATTTGATGCTTTTTATCAGAAGCATTGGTGCACATCAGTGAGAACTTTCTACCACCTTGAAAATGACTTTTAGAATATTTCATTAGCAGACTGTCTTTCAGAACTCAAGTTGACATTCATGTTTCTTCACACCAGTCTTTCATCCACAAAACTCTTTGTTCTGCTGAACAGTTTCGAGACAATATGGGCAATCAAAAAAGCAAAGGCTTATGACCTATCTGCATCTTCCATTCCAACATTTGATCAGTCTTATTCAAATCTCATCGTTTAATACTCCTTTGAGAACTTTCTGAGAATTTTATTTCCTTTCTTTCATTATGATTATATTATTTCAAAAACTTCAAACTTAATGAAATGGTAGCTCTCTATAAAGTGAGAGGCGGACGCCATTGGTGGCTACACATTTATCCATTTTCATCTCTTTCAATAGGCTACGTGAAAAGAATTTGAAATCGAATAGTAGGAAATGTCTTTTATATGTATATTTCACAGTCTGAGAGATTTGTGGCTACCTTTGCAGTTGTGCATTTTCTTAAAACTAAAGCATAGGAGAGAGTTGCTTAGCAGTTGTAGGGAAGTAGAAAGCTGCCTGAAACACATGAATTCAAACACAATGTATGTATTTAGGAAGACAAAGGTCTTTAATACTGATCAATAGCTCTACCTCAAATAACATGACATTTCTTCAGACTTTGCCACTTACTGCTCTGCTGGCTGCTGCATATTCATCTGTGTCCAAGTGAGAATTTGTGCTTTCCAAGCAGATTACTCGATGCAAAGAGTCTTTGTGCCCACACAAATAAGGCTCCACTAACACAGTCACCTCACAAAAAACATTATAGAAGCAAATTGTGTGGCTGGTTTAGGAAGGTAACAGAAGGCTGAAATACAAACAACCCCAGATACCTAAAGTTAAGGCTGTTTTGCAGTTCTTAGTTTTCTTCTTTGTGTGCCAGTCATCTTGGTTCCCCAGCCTATAGCAATAACATATAAGCGTCCTTTTTTCCACATGACTGCTCTAAAAATAGAAGTCATTCCAGTGTTGATATTACATTTTGCATAATAAGGTTACTTTTCTGGAGTTCGCTATTGGTTTGTCTCCTGCTCTGAAATGTGGTGATTCATTTGTGTGCACACTATGTAACTGGGCTGGATTCTCAGCTCGTGAAAAGGTATGCCCCAGCAGGTAGTGACCCAATGAACTGTTTTGCATCACCTAAATACACACAAGCTTCTTCAGCAACTGCTTTTTTCTCAGACTTTATCCAGCAATGGAGAAAAAAAATTATGTGCAGTGTCTGACAGGAAAAGTTTTATGTGCCACACAAGTTGAACTGCTGATGAGTGGAATCTTCTCTGTCAGTAGTTTCATTTCACTACCAGGTAAAATCTTTTCTGTTAGCAGGCAGATAAAATCTGCTTTGGCAGATTGTGCTTCTCTGCAGGTAAAATGTTCCCCATCAGCAGCTATACTTTCCACTCAGATATAAAGTTTTGCATCAGAAGTTGCCCCTTTATGGCAAAACTTCAGAAGCTATTTCAGACAGTTCTCACTCCTGTTGACACAAACTTTTAAAAACATGAAAACACTCCTAAACAGCTATAAAATTAATCTCAAAAAATATTGTTAAATGAAACATTTCAGCTTCTGCCTACAACATTCTTCATGTCAAACTTCACAAGCTAGGAAAGAAAAGCTTACGCCCTATTTTATTCCTTCCCCCGTATCCATATATTTTATCTCTGATGCAACTATATTTACCACAGATAGTACTGGATGGACTTATTTATCTCTTTGTGATCATAAAGAGTTGCTTGTAGAAGACTTCTGTTCATAATGTTGGACTTCTGTCCAGCATTTTAGGCAAGTAATGGGCTTAAATGAAGGTGAAATGGCCCCTAGAACTGTATCAGCTAATGGACTGACAAGCACTTGCAAAGTGTCTCCAGTATATTAAATAGGTCAAACAAATTAAATTAATTATCGCATCACTGACTACCTTGCTACTTCTGTAATAATAAATGCCGTTTAAAGCAATGTGTACACATCAATATGCAATCTGAATAGGCATTGTCATTCCTGATCCATGGCTCATTGCCAGGACAGCCAGCTTTGTTGTGCTGTGAAACAGTGAGGATACTTTTCCAAATGCACTGTATGATTCAGACTGGTATGAACAATGCAGATGTAACATCCTATCAATCTCTTCACTATTCCTTATTTCCTTTGCAAGGTATCCATCTGTTGGTGATGGAATCTGCCAAACTGGAATCTATTGTTAATCTGGAGTTACCTGCTGCTTTGTCAGATGCCATGAAGAGACTGGCTTCTGAAAGCTTATTCTCTTTTTGCAGTTGTATCAGGTAGAAGAACTACTCTCTTGTTTCCCCCACAGGCAGACACTACTGGCGACAATCACTATGTAGTTAACAATAGCAACCGTAGTCTGAGCTCTTCAGAATTAAGCATGCTGTGTAATGTATGAAGCATACTGTGTAATGTATAACACTAAGTGCTCTAACTCCTCTAATTAATTTAACCTCCCGTGGCTAGTGGCCATAGGTTAGTGCCCTCTTTCCAGTCTACCAGCTCTTTAATAAATAAAAAAAAAAAAAAACAAACAAACAAAAAAGAAGATTTCTCAAACCAAAAAGAAGCAGAAAAATACTTTTCCTCTGAGTTACCTGTGTTGAAGTAATTTCTCACCGTTAGGGTCTTAATGGACATTCTGGAAAACACATATCGGGAAGCCAGTCCCCACTGCAAAAGATTATGTAGGTCAATTGTTTTTGTCTGAAATCTCTCTTTACAGATGTGATTCCTTTTATTTGTGAACTGAAGAGAAGACGCAGAAATCCCTTCTTTTTTGAGTAAATAAAAAAATACCTGTAAACATTCTCTTGCACTGGTCCTTCTAGAGACTTGTGATAGGGTGGGTACTTACATGATTTTGAACTCTAAATAAGGGGTGTTTTGTTTTCTTTGTTTTAACCCTATACAAACACTGCTTTTTTGCTACTACCTCTTGCATTAACAAATCTTCTTCTATCTCTAAACAGCATTTAGTGGTACTTAGCAGACATTTTAGCCTAGGAATCTGAAGATTCACAATGATCTGTCTTTCACTGACTCAGAAATATGGTCTTGCAATTATGTACAGTCCCCAATATTTTTCTTCAATTGATGATAAGCACAGCTTAGCTTACTTCATCTACAGGGTTAGAAAATAAAGTTAGACCTTGTCATTATACTGCTGAGAATTCAAGCAGGTGGAAGGGACAGGTAATGCTATCATAGGAGAAACTGGAAACACATTTAGCCAAGGAGAATAAAGTCTTCTTGAAGCAGAGTACAGCGACAGCATAGGCTCTCTAAGTTACTTAAAGGTTTCTTAATGATAAAAACCTAGGTTTCCCAAACAAGCATTTTCTCTGTAGTAGTAAGGGAAGGAAATGAAAGGCACAGCAAAGGAAAGAATTTCTAATAGGGTTACTTTATGACAATAACCTGTTTGCGGAAGATGAGCAGTTCAGGCTTGCAAACAAAAAGGAATTGGCAAGACTTCCCTCTTCCTGTTCCCCACCCCACCCCCCCAAGTCAAATCATAAATTGTTGCTATCAGAACTTGCAAAATGAACATGGACTTGTAGCATTTAAGAGGAGCTAAATGTCTGCTTCTGAAGGTGATACCTCTTTACAAACTTAAAATCTAAATAACACAAAATCACTGGTTATTTTGGACAAACTGAGAATATAATGTACCAATAAAGACATTAAGGAATTACAGTGTAATACTTAAAATTTAAATGAGTCTGTTGTCCCAAGTGTATTATCATTTAATAAGCTTATTGAATATCCCTATTTTAACAATTAATAGAAACCTGTCTTGCTGTAGGCTATTTTCGTAACTGTTAATTAAGTATCTACAAATTCCTTACAAAGTCCATGTGCTACTAACAATGAGATTAGGCATTTCTTGCTTATGTAATTTTGAGCTAATTACAAGACTATTAGATTTATCTTATAAATGCTCAGTGAGTTCTCTTTTAACAATCATCTTATATTTAATTAAAAAGCAGTATCTGGCTTGCTAAGTTAGAATTAAATGCTTACTGGAGACACTAAATTAAAAAGTGTTACTAACATTTTACCAGTGAATAAGTGACTACACAGATATTTTCACAATCTAGAATAGCTACCCAGAAGGCAAACAAACAGGGATACTCAAAGGCCTTGAGTTTCATGGGCTCTATAGAAAATTCCTGAAATACAAAAGTACACTGGCTGCTACTCTGCTCCTTCTTAATCACAACTGAATTGTCAAAAGCATACATGGAAGGCATGTGAAAATGTAATGGAAAAGACTGTTTCATTTTATAAAGGTGAGTTAAAGAAGAGCTACCACAACTGAAGCAAAAGTTATATACTCGTTTTTGAACAGTTGAAAGTTTGCTTTGTTTGGCCAATAAGAATGGAAAAGAAAGTGCCTCAGAGAATATTGACAGTATTAACACCATATGTGATTAGATTTTTAAAAATATTTAGGCATCCAATTCTTAGGAGGTTCCAAAGTGTCTTATTCTCAGTTAAAATATTTACTCTAAAGGCAGAAAAATGATTTTCAAAGAATAGCAGTGTTGTATATGCTTGTGATTATGCTTCTTTTCTTTCATCAAACTGAATTTAAAAAGGTATATTAAGGGTTTGTTTTTGTAGTTTTTTCGGGGGGGGGATCGTTGTTTTTTTCTTTTCTTTTAAGAAAATGACTGCTTTGTCCACCCTCCTGTAAAAATGATAGTAAAAAATACTGTCAAGAAAAATCAGGTTTTGCCTTTTGATTAAAAAAAAAAAAAAAAAACCACCCAGTAGTGGTAAGGACATTGTTAGGTTTCCTGAGAATGAGTTTTAATGTTTAAACACTACTCATGAAAATTCCCTGTCCATATATATTCATGACAAGCTCCCTGTGCTTAGTGAGTGTCATGGAAAGTCAGAGCATTTTTGAATATGAAGAGAAAGGCTTAACTGGGAGAACAGAATACTGGAGAACTATGCTCTTTGAATCATGGAAACTTAGTAGCTGAGAAGTGTAAAGAAATAGAAAATGAGGGCTGGGAAGAACTCAGGCAGTCATCTTATTTCACTCTTTCTTTGTTATTCTTGATAAATGGTTGGCTGTCCTGTTTTATACACCTGCAAAGGTGGAAGCACTGTACTCTCCTCTGGCAATTTATTTTATCATTGTTTCACTGCCCTTCCTGTACAAAAGCTTTTCTAAGGTATAGTCTGAACATTGTGATGCAATTTGAGCCCACTACTTCTTGTTTCATCTTTCACAGATGTACTTCACAAATCATTCTCCTGTTCTTCCTCACACTTGGCTTTTACTGCAAGGCTGTCACTATATTCTGCCTCACCCTTCCTTCTCTTCAGGCTAAAACACCCCAGTTCATTCCATTTTCCTGAAAAGTCAGGTTCTCTGTGTTTCTAATTGTTCTTCTTGTGCTGCTTTAGTTCTTGCCATACTGCCATCCAGTGCCCAATACTGAACTCCAGGTAAAGTTTAGGACTGCTATAAAAGTCAGAGAGAGGACTTTTTACATCTTGCAGCCTATACCCACAGTCTTGTTGCATACTTTTCAAGCAAGCATGCTATCAGTGAATCATGTTCAGATGATGATCCAAAAAACACACCTAGATTTGCCGCAGAACTTTTTCTCAGCCAGCGGTTTCCTGTCTTGCATGACTCCTCCTGCTTCTATGCAGAGTCTCTTCTCATCTCTAACAATTGCACTTTGCTTTGGAGCATTTCTCTAGTTTGGTATCACCATTTTTATTCCTCCACCAGATTTGCAGTCCCCTGCACCCCAGTTTTAAGTGTAAATTTAGTACCTGCTCCATTAGCCAAGTCATTAATTTGAAATTATTTAATGATAGCAGATACAAAGCAGATTGCTATGGAGACTCACCTGAAATATCCTTTCAGTAAGGCCATGAAATATTCATAACTAATCTCAGGCAAAAGTTTTTGTTCTGTTTTTCCTCTCTTGTAATTTTTTCATCTACAGGATGCCTCTACAGGTTTAGAGAATGTTTTGTGAAACAATGTCAGAAGCTTCAAGGGGACCACTATGAACATGTTGTCTTCTTTAAAATTCTGGTATATTAGCTCTTACAATTTGTTTTTCTTTTTCTCTTTTTGAATGTTATTCCTTTGAGAAAAAAAAGTCTGCCTTCTAGCAGTGTCTCCTGTAGTAACAGTGTCATTCTTCAAGCAAGAAGCCCAACACCACTAGTCAGATGGCATCTCTGCTTCAGTCTTATATTTTTTAGTTTCACCTGTGCAGATGCATCTTAGGCATTGAAAACATTAACGACACTATATATCAGACTTTGACAACATCAAGAAATACATTATTTGCCTAAAAATTTTTGAACCCTTAGCTGATGTACAGTTTACTGCTAAATGTTTCCAAGTGCCAGGCATGCAATGGAGAGTTCAGCGTGACTCAGCAAGCACAAGCTCAGCAGTGCCTAAGTAGACCTATGCTAATCAGGTTTATCCATAAACTTAGATGTTATTGTGTCTTTGTTGCAGCCTTGCAGCTAAGTGCAGGAGTGGCTCTAAGGGTGAATCATTACGGATACATGGTTAAAGACAAGCATTATCTCAATTACAAACTGAAGATAACAAAAGGCTCTTTATGTTTTCTTTATTTGTCACTAGCTCTGCCTGTGTTTTCCATCTTTCAGCTGTACCATTTTTATCCTTACATTAAATGTTATCACAAATCATGAATTGCTCTCACTTAATGTTTATTACTGCAGATTACTATTATCTCTCACAGTGCTGTTGGCTTTATCTTTGTTCATTTCAGTGCCTCCTTTAATTATTTCATTTTAAGGTACTTTACTCCTATTACTCTGCAATTACAAATTATGCAGTCTGCAAGTAAGTCCTAACAAATCTAGTAGAGGACTCAGTATGAAACATTTGACTTTTAAGCATTTGGCTCCTACAGTGGAAGCCCACGTTCCCAAGTGTAGCACCTTGGTGCATCTCAGCAATTATAGGGAGAGTTAGGTACCTCTTAACGCAATCTAATGTGGTTGACCAAGGAAAGGTAAGCTACCAAAAGACAGTAAGCAGCTAAGGTCACACAGCAGACAAGGTCTGAGGGTGAGGAAAGGACTTAATCAGTCCTGTCATGGGACTGTGGGCAAGTTTCTGTTTCACAATCAGAAAACACCTTCTCAACTTGAATGACTCTTTTCTCTGAGAGGATTTAGGAGCTCTCAGCTCTTGTGTGTATTGAGGGAATCTATCTGTAATTTGGGGAAAGTTTATGTTAATCCAGTACAGCATTGTGTAAATTAGTAACAGATTGATCAAAACATGATATCAAGATGGTATTTTTAGAAAGTTTTTCATGGTAGAATTTGATGTTGGATTGTCTTTCTCTCCTTTTATTGCATTACACTTCACCTGTCAGGGGTTGTGCTGCAAGCACCAGAATATTTACTGGGCTTTCTATGGGACTGTCTTGACACTTACAAAATATTTGTTCTGGCCTGTGGTAAGGTTTTTTAGCACGTCTCTTTATTAAAGCTTTGAAATTGTACCACTAGTTCAGGTTTGCTTTTGACTGGTTGATTATGGAAGAGGTGTTAATATGATGAACCTCAATTTTTATTCCCAGAAAAACTGCAGGAACTCACTGTAAGGAAACCCAACTCTGCCATCAAATTACTGCCATGCTGTGCTGCTTTGCCTGTGACTGCCATTACGACCATGTCTGTCAGTTCATCTACTTTATAGAAGTCTGACTTGTCTATAATAATGAGGTATTTTATATATGGTTTGTTGTGAGAGAAAAGACCTGCTCCTGATTCAGTCTGGGTCCTGGTGCTACAAATGTAATTTGTTTCTTTCTGTTGCTTGGCTTGCATTTTTTCGTAAGTAGCACATCCATCGACCAGACCTCAAATGCTGTTGTCAGTCTTAGTCCAGCATGTCTAGCCTTCTGGACACAGAATTTTGTTCTAGATCACTGTGTTCCTGAGAGAGGCTTTGTATTTGACTGTATGAAAGCAGGACTGTGATTCTTGTGCCTGTTTATTTGAAGCAGTTTTTATGTCCAAATAATCACAGTGATTCTGATGCCGTCAAATGGCAGGTGGAGCTACTTTTGCAGTGCTTTGCAGTTGGAACAGGATGTTGGATCACAGCACATGTAAATCTTTGTCAGTAGTGGGTTCCTGGATTCTTTCCAACCATTTGTCTTGAACCCAGCATATAATTGACTTGGACAGTGCTTCCTGAGATTTCTGTTTCTGTCAGGTTCATGGATCTTACAGTGTTGTTCTGCTCAGAATAAGCACACAGACAAATAGAAATTGATTCCTTTCTGGGTGTGCATTTCTAAGCCTAATTCTTGAGATTTCACTGGCATAAACTGGAGGGCTTGGGAGTCCTTAGCAGTGTTTTCATAAAAACATTCTGGTGGCTATTACCAGCAGCAGCAGCAAAGGCAGGTACTGCTCGGTATGGAAAGGAAAGCTGGGAAGCTGAGTGTGGCAGCAGGGCGGAGAGGGGAAGGAGTCTCACTGCAATGGGGACAGTCCCACAGCACCTGAGCAAGGGGACCAGAGCAGTGACAGTGTCAATGACCTGGTTCAATCAAGAGTCCAGCGCATCAGACAAGCCTGTAGAGAAGAGACAGGTCTGAGGCCAAGCCAAGAGGTACAGTGTGTGTCTGGGTCAATGGAGTACATGGCTATGCATTGTCGCTGTGCAGAGTAGCTCAGACAGTGACCAAGGATGAGAGACTGATCTTAAAAGTGGCTCCTAAGTGAGCTGAGCCTTCTGAAATACCTTTTCCAGGCCCCACAGCTGCACTGTTGAATCTAGCCTTGAGCCCGGGCAGCCAAACCCCCAGGGAGGAGAAGTGGAGAAATGCACTCAAAGCACTGGCAATTACATCATTTTCTGCTCCAAAGATCTTCCATTCTAAGCATGCAGACTGAAGTTTTCCCATGCAAATCCATTGGAAATACTGAACTTAATTAAAAACAGCTACTGCAACCTTTCTTTTTCTGGTATGCCATGTATTGTTGACATGTCTTCAGTTTGTATTTTAGTAAATTGATATGCTGTAAAGTGAAAAATAATCATATTCATACCGATTTTTTTTTTTTTTTTTTTTTTTTACCAGAAAATGGCCTGAAGACAAGCAAGTGAGGCAGTGGAAAGATTTTTTTTGCACATGACTTATGAATTTCAACAATCTTCAGAGTGATCTGATTTCTTTAGTACGGTTCATCAATTCTTGTTCATTGTTTAGGGAAGGATTTACAGCCCTTCCAAAGCTATGAATTACACTGTGTTTTCCTACAGTTTTCCCTTAATCTTACTTAGCTCTGTGTTTATTTTCTTGACTCATTCTTAACAAACATACAAGGTTGTGTTAAGGACTTGTTACTGCCTGTGTAGTGCTGCCTACTCCATACTGAAGTCATTCTTCCGTAAAACAGGATACTATTAAGAACTTACAGTCTTTTGTTACTTGCTAAAGAGAAGCTGTGTTTTTTTTTTGGTATGTGGAGAAATTACTATCCTCCTAATCTAGGTAGTATCTATCTTTAAAGTGTAATAGGTTTTGTTAAACCAAGCAGGTTTCTGCAGAAGTATGTGGTAATTGTCTAGGTTTAGTACTTTGTTTAAACTACTTGGACCTTTGCAGATTCACAGCTTGCCTGGTGTTCTCAATGACTGCCTTGATAGGTGTTTAGCAATGATGGGGTGGTTGGATTTTTTTCTGATTTTCTTTGTTGCTTCCACTATTTTTGTTTGTTTGTTTTAATGCGATGGGTGTTCTGCAAGACAGATGTTGTACAGGCTGAATTGTTTTATTCATTTCCAGTTGTAACATCCTTGGAAGACATCCCAGTCTTTCAAATACAGCTTGGTAATTTTTAGCGGCTTTGCTATAGGAATAGCATAGAGAATTGCCTGCCCTGAGTTATTTGTGTTTTGCTCATTCTTGTATTTTATTAATAGTTTCTCCAGGTTCGTAAGTTCAATTGTTTCAGCTGGTAGCTATGTCTCCTGTACTTTGACAATCCATACATTGGTCTATGTATTTCACTTTTGTATTCTGATTACAATTTACATTATCCCACTAGCATAATGACTGTGTACAAGTGAAATTTTAATTTGGTTCAGGTTGGTGTAATTTTGCCTTTGTTGGGTTGTTTTTTTTTCTTTATTTCAGGCTAAATGAGTGTTTATTGGCCAGGACAGTCACTGATCCTCAACTTCCTATCTGGCATTTAATTTTCTACTTGTTTTTGAGCCTGCCCTTGAATCTTATGCTAGCCTGAGCTTTATAAGCCATTTATTTATTTTTGTGCTGCCTTAATGTTGGACACGCAAAATCTCATCCCCTGTGTCACTGCTTTTATGATATGGTGCCTTTGTACTTCGGCTTTTTTTTCCCATCTACAACCTTTGACATGATGCTTTCTCTTGCTACAGTTATTGCTTATAAGCTCATGTGCAGGGCATTTTCTATAATCATTTTTTTTTTCCTCTGCAATATCAATAGGTCTTCTTTTGCATTCTCTTTATTTTCTCTTTGTGTATTTGCTTTTGCACTTAGAGTTTTGGCATATTTTCTTTTGTATTTTCATGTTTCCCTGTGCCTGCTGGTGAACATTCTTGGTGTCTGCTCAACTCAGTATTTTGGATGGGATGCTATATCTGTATCAAATCTACAAAAAACAGAGTTACCACAGGTTCTATGGATATTCTCATACAAGTACCTGAATCTTTCTTACCTAATACTAATATAACACTATAGATGAAGTATTTGTTTGTCTGGTATACACATGAATTAGCCTTGCTATGTAGTCAGGCACGACTGATGCATGGCGAGAACTTACCTTAACAGCTGACACTCAGGCAGTGTCTTTGCAGAGCCTCTTGGAGGACTGTACACAGCCTTCTCAATCTGCCGTTGCCGTTTGATTATGTAATAGTGTTAAAAGATGTGACAGAATCTGTCTATGACAGCTCAGAGTCACACGAGGTCTTAGTTTGCTTCTGTTTTTTATCCAGATTCACTACAATTCAGTATTTTTTCCCCAAACTATAATAAAGAATGTTCAATTTCATAACACATTTCCTCTTGCTTTTCCTTGCATCTCAGTTGCCACGATGGTGATAGTTTTGTTTTTCATTTAGGAAGGTTTTTCAAACATTCATAATTTAATATTTCATGGATCTGTAGGAATCCATGATATCAGGTCCTGAGTTTTATAAATTAAGAAAGCAAGCCAAAATAATACAACATGTAGTCTTTATACTTCCTTGCAGATATCCTGTGGAGTTCTTTAAAATTTCTGTACAATCTTATGCATGAAACATTTACTAACCTGTTCACCTCTGAATGCTCAATTGGGAAATTGTCTATCATTAACAGTGAAGAAATATCGCAGTATTTTTGTGTTTCAGTTATTATTTAGACTTTATCAAGAATACTAATGTTAGTAATGAAAGGTCACAGAGATTATGAAGCAGATTTTTCCTCATGTAATAACAGTACAAATTAATACTAATGCCTGCATATCCAGAGAGAATTTGTTTTATTTCCTCTTTAAAATAGTAGACGTTTCGGTAGAGATATCTGTGTGTATCGTGGATCTAGATCACTGGAAAATGTAGCCAAAAACCTCCAGAACAAATTAGAATCACTACATTTTGTTTTCTTTGCTTGAATTCATCTTTTCAATAATCTGCAAGATTCAGAGAGCCAATTTATGTCATGCTGGACAAATACAGAAACCTTTCAGAATCATCCTCTTCATTTCCTTCCCTTATACAACATAAACACATGAAAAGCTTTTTCAGTTCTTGTTGGAGCCTCATTTACAGCACTATGCATGGCTGCCTGGCTATAGTAACGCCTACTTAGTAAGTATTTGCAACCTTTTTCCCCTGTTAGCCTGACTTGTAAATAGATTTAAGTATTTGCTAAAACAGTTGTGTTCAGGCTCTCCATTGGCTTTCCTGAGGCCTGCAAAACTCCAAATAAAATGATAGCATATCTTAGCAGCACTACTGAAAGAAAAGAATCAGTGTGATGGGTCAGGGTGGAGTACCCACCTAAGGGAGCTACTTGTATTTAGTCATTTGAGGCGAGCAAGAGCTTTCTGTTTGATATGCTATATGGGCTGTCACTTCCAGGCAATCTGAAAGGAATTGCACAGTATACTCTTGACAGAAATGTTGCTGGATGTTGATTTTCTTTATGCAGGCAAACAATATAATAGGTTTAGATCAAAGCATGGTCAAAAATGCAAATTTGCAGCCTGGACCCAAAAATGTAGAGGACTGTTAGTGAAATGTGAATTTGTTAAGTGTACTGTCATCAGCTACAGGAGATGAAATTCCATTTTGTGTTGCTGTCACACAAAGTTGTTGACCTGTTTACCATTAAGTACAACGGACTCATTAAAATTAATGGGGCAGTATATATAACTGTAAGAAGGGCAAGAAAAAAGAAAGCAGGATGTGTTAACTTTTTCTACCTTTTTTTATTCATAGGTTCTTAAAGTCTTTCTGTGAAGGCGATTTTCTAGACTTTCTAGATAACTTATTTCAATGCTTAACTGCTCTTAACAGTGCTTCTAATGTCTAACTAAAATTTTCTGCTCTGAAAGTTAAACCTATTTTTTCTTGTCTAAGGTTCAGTTTACACAGAGAGCAACTGATCACTATCCCCTTTACAATAACCTCATTTGTGAAGACATTTATCATGTCCTCCTCCATCTTCTCTTTTCTGGTTCAGACAAATCCAATTATTTTAATATTTCATGATAAGTAATGTTTTCTAAGATCCTAGTAATTTTTGTTGCTATCCTCTGGAGTCTTTCTAATTTGACTGCATGTTTCCTAGTGTGAGGACTGGGTATTCTAGATGAGGATTCTTACAGCCTATAAAGTGCAGTAATTATCTCACTGGCGTTCTGTAGGAGTGTCTCATAATTACATCCCTAATTTACATTTCCTTCTTTTTTTTTTTTTTGAATCAAAATGTTACTTTGGTTAGCCAGACACAGTCTGTGGCCTATTTTAGCCTCAGCCACTTAATCCCCAGTTTTGCAGTTGCAAGTTTATTTTGCCTTCCTCACAGAATCACAGAATCACACAGAATCCCAAGGGTTGGAAGGGACCTAAAAAGATCATCTAGTCCAACCCCCCTGCAAGAGCAGGGTAACCTACAGTACATCACACAGGAACTTGTCCAGGCGGGCCTTGAATATCTCCAGTGTAGGAGACTCCACAACCCCCCTGGGCAACCTGTTCCAGTGCTCTGTCACTCTTACAGTAAAGAAGTTCTTCCTGATGTTAACGTGGAACTTCCTATGCTCCAGTTTACACCCATTGCCCCTTGTCCTATCACTGGATATCACTGAAAAAAGCCTAGCTCCATCATCCTGACACCTACCCTTCACATATTTGTAAACATTGATGAGGTCACCCCTCAGTCTCCTCTTCTCCAAGCTAAAGAGACCCAGCTCCCTCAGCCTCTCCTCATAAGGGAGATGTTCCACTCCCTTAATCATCTTTGTGGCTCTGCGCTGGACTCCTTCAAGCAATTCCCTGTCCTTCTTGAACAGAGGGGCCCAGAACTGGACGCAATATTCCAGATGCGGCCTCACCAAGGCTGAGTAGAGGGGGAGGAGAACCTCTCTTGACCTACTAACCACTCCCTTTCTAATGCACCCTAAGATGCCATTTGCCTTCTTGGCCACAAGAGCACATTGCTGGCTCATGGTCATCCTCCTATCCACCAGGACCCCCAGGTCCCTTTCCCCTTCACTACTTTCCAGCAGGTCACCCCCCAACCTGTACTGGTACATGGGGTTGTTCTTCCCCAGATGCAAGACTCTACACTTGCCCTTGTTAAATTTCATCCAGTTTCTCCCCGCCCAACTCTCCAGCCTGTCCAGGTCTCGCTGAATGGCAGCACAGTCCTCTGGTGTGTCAGCCACTCCTCCCAGTTTTGTGTCATCAGCAAACTTGCTGATGGTGCACTCAGTTCCCTCATCCAGGTCATTGATGAAAATATTAAACAGCACCGGTCCCAGCACCGACCCCTGAGGAACTCCACTAGTCACAGACCTCCAGCTAGATTCTGCGCGGTAGAATACTTTGTACTTGTCTTTACTGAATTTCATCTTACTTATTTCAGACTGTCTCTCCAATTTAGTAGGGTCAAGATAATTAGGAATTCTGATTATTTAGTATCATCAACAATGTGCCATATAGTCTATCTTCCTTTACACCAAGATGTTCATGTGTACACTGAATTGTGTTAGACATTGAGCAAACCCCTGGGAGGTCACAAAAGTTATGTCCACAGAAATGGACTGTTTCTTACTGATAACTACCCTTCCATCATTTATCTACTCTAACAGTTACCCAATGTAATCTCTTGTTTTTCTTAAGAATATGTTATAGGGGACAGCCTGGTTAAAACCAAGCTATGTTTTGTTTCCCAAAAAGACCTGTTTCTTAGGCAAAAACAATTTTTTTCTATTCTGCCTCAAAATACTAAGATAAATCCTATTTCAGAACTAGTATTCCCAAACGTGCATGCTGGTGATAAAAGCGGTCTTACCTAAGAAGTATTGCAGTTCATCTGTGGTCTACAATTTTTTTCTGCATCAGTAGAGTATTCCTAAACAGTGTATATATGACCATTAATAAATGCCTATTCACATAGCAATACTGACGTCTGAATATGGATGCTTCCTTGAGCAATGTAAGTCATTCTCTAAAAAATTCTGTATAGTCATAAATCAGAAACGTCTATAAGAGCCAGCACTGGTTTCAAAAAAATATAAAAGCTTCAGTGTGTTTAAGTTTCTGGTAGTCTCCGGTGGTGATTGCTGCTGAAAGAGTTTTAAAACACAAACTCTGATCAGGTTTGGAGCTGTTCCGTTTTCTGAAGTGCAAGTTGAAAGGGATGTTTTTTTTTTTTTCACTTTGTAACACTAGCTGTTTAGTGTGTGTCCTGGAGTGTAATAATGGACTCTCACTCATGTCCTGTTTAATAACACTTTGGGTGGGACTTTTATTAATCCGTAAACTTTTCTTCCCTCTATAGGCTACATATTATTTCCAGAGAGTCCTGAAAAACAATCATCAGTTAGTAAAGAATCAAGGTTTTTGAGGTAAATACATAAAAATAAATTTTATACACTGCACTCAGTATGTACAAATATATCCATCACATATTTCAGCAATCCTTTCTAAAGTGTTCAGAGAAAGTCTATTAACTATTTCAAATAGCATGCTTAATGTGCTTTGAGCAACATGTCTTCTTCATTTGGCTTCTATTCTGTGGAGTTCTGCTTTGTCTTCTGTTTGATTGTAGCCAACTGTTCTTTCTAAGCTAATCAAAATAACTAACTGGCTACAGTTGTCACTCAATTTCACAACCCACTAATTTATTTTTTTTTTTATCTGCAAAAAAGAGGATGTCTGAGATGTGGGTTTTGGTTGTTGTTGTTGGTTTTTTTTTTTTTTTTTGTTTGCTTGCTTGGGTTTGTGGGTTTTTTTCAAATAACTGGAAGTATAATGACAAGACAAGTGACAGTGGCTGGAACGATAATACTTACTGCAGAGATCCAAGCAGCTTGCACTATGTGAAATGATGGCCTAAGTTTCATATCCATGTAATTTGCAGTGGTATGTCAGGAGGAACTGAGGAATAAGAAAGAAAATGGGAAATATTTACATGGAAATTAAAGTTTCTTTTATATCTATTTGTATTTTTAGAACTCCCTGAAAATTTCCCTGGGAAACAAAAAGCTTAATTTCTAGGAGAAATTTCTTCCGTGGGTTCTTGGCTGACCTTGAAAAGGCTGATTGTGTCCATGTATGCAGGAAAAAACAATTGCAAGCCTCAAGTGCCTCTGATCCCCTGCACAAGCCTGTCTTGATTTGGAAGCCCAAGAGTTTAGTAGTTTAGTAGTTTAGGCAGTTTAGTAGATTTGAGACCAGAACTGGATTTAATTGTGCCATTTCAGAGCTCAGGAATATTCACCCTTATCACGTAGACAAACTCAGTTTCTGTCTACGCTGTGGTTGTGGGTCTGTAAATTATGAAAGAATATTAGCACACCTCAGCCTCCCCTTGTTACTATGAGAAAGAAGCACTGGCTTGTTACAGAACACATCAAACCTATAAGGGTACTCTAATAAGATTTTTGAACCCATCTCTGGAGGGTTTAAAGAAGTAGGGAGCTGTCTATATTCAAAGGTAAAGAAATTTACTGTGGAGCTTTGCCTGGCTGGACATGCGATAAGAAGATGGCAGTCCCAGCATGTGGGAAATACAGCTGGATTATGGGATTCTTATTACTGAGCACCCTTTGACTATAAAGGATTGAGATCAGCTGCAGCAATCAAGTACAAAAAAAAAAAAAAAAAAGCAAGAAAACATAATATTCAGTGTGGTGCTTTGTGTCATGGGGGAAGGAAAATCTTGCTTTTCAGATATCTAGAACTGAGGGTATTTATATGTGGCGTATGCTACATTCCCAACCGCTAATGTTTTGTACTGGGGCAAGATTAAGAGCTTCCTTTTCTTTCTTTTCTGAGTTTTTGTTCACATTTGTGTTTATTGTGACATTCTCTGTACCCTTTTCAATGCATTTTAAGGCCTGTCAGGTTAAGAGTATTTCTTCAGATTCTGCTTTTTCTTTCTTCTGGACTCAGGTTACCTTTCTTACAGATCTGACACACTCAGAACCTTCTTGGTCCCACGAGTGTGTATCTCTGAGCTGTGCTGTGGAACGAGTGGACTGCTGGTGGGTGCTAACAGGACTTTTGCTCCCCTGCCGCCAGCCAGCCCATCATACCCCTCTGGGTCAAATCACCTAGTCTGTCTAGGAGGCTGCATTGCCCTGACTTCTCCCTGTGACACTGACCCATCCATAGTTACACACAAAGGTTAGATACAGAAAGCAAGCCATGTGTGCTAACAGGGGCAATTACTGTCTATTGTTATAATCCTTGCATGGATTTTCTGCAGGATTTTCCTCAGTATACTTTCATTTCAGCGCAAAACTGAATCAAACTTCTGAAGCTTTAAAATCAAAGATATTTACCTCCCTTTCACCACTGCATCCTTACATGCGCAAAGGTATACACACACATTCCTTTCTGAGCTTGAACTTTGTGGTGACATCAGGAGCCAAAGTGCTTTCTTTCCATGAGAACAGAAATTGGAGCTGCTTCTCCTTCTGCACTGCTTATTCTCTTCTCATGAGACTCCTGATTTTGTATTGCAGCTCCAGGATATTGGAATATTTTGATTATAGCCCTGAGTTTGCAGGTGATTATTCACTGCTTTTCTTGGAGAAGGCTGGAGGGCATAGCTGTATTTAAGTAAGAGAAGTCCTGCTTTAAGCTGCAAAATAAATAGACAAGACAGAAAAATTGAAATGTTGCTTTTCCTATTTTACTAAGACGAAGAAGGATTAAGGGCTGGATCTCTTATAGATGGTTGGAAACTTAAAGAGTCAAATGGCTGCTGCAGTGCCAAGTGGGATTTTCAAATGTATGAAGATGTCCATTTCCTACATGAAGTATTCACACCTCTATTTATTTCCTGCAATATGCAAACATCTTTGAAATCTGGTTCAAAGGGACTTCCTTGAAGCCATACTCATATTCTAGGGCAGAGCATAGACCTAAATAGTCCTCACATATTCTTGCCCTGAATTCTATCACAGGATCTGTTATCTTGAAAAAACATTTGAATTCTCAAAAAAAGTTGAATTTACTTAAACTTTTCTGTTTGTAGCATTTCAGTTTGTCTTTGTAGTTATAACCTGTTCACCAGGAAGTACCTTAAATATTTGCGAGCTAGATGTCAAGGATTTCTGTTTCCTTCCTCAGCAATTCTTTTCTCAATGATTTATTTAATAAAAAGCAAGGATAAAATAGAATAAATAAAATATCAAGATTCATATTTTTTTTCCTGAATGTTACGAGATTCGTGGTCATTTAATCCCTCCTGGGAAGAAGCTTCCCAGTGTGTCTTTTCAGCCTGATAAATATTTTTCATGTGCAAAGCAATATATTTGGATGAATAAAGAATCTCAGGGAAAGCAAAGGAAATCCATTAGCAGCTGTGGATAAATCTACTTCTCCTACAGGTTTTCGATTATACAGTGGGCACTTCCTCAACATACCGTGGGGAGAAAGCATGATTTTAAGTGCCATTAAATGCTGCACAGTAAATATCCCCAGTGCATTACAAGCATCAAATGTAGCCCTTGGGAGAAAGCACTGAGTTTAATACTCAGATCTTTACTTGCTCTGTATTCTCTTCCATGTTTCCCCCTAGACAATGTTCTGCACTAAAGCATCTAAGCAACTCCCATTAAGGAAGCTATTGTGAACAAGCTTCAAGTTTGTTATGTGCTTGCTTTTTCTCATCCTCTCATCAAGCAAACTGTCATGTTTTGATCATTTCCTCTTTATTTTCATTTATTTCATTTATTCATTCACTTGCTGTTTTGTGCTGTGGGCTTTTCACCAGTGTGTGTAGGCTGCTTTACTCATAGATACTGTGATCCAGTGCCTGTACAGGGAAATGCTCTATAGCACACTGGGATTCTTGTTGCAGGTTTTCTTAAGAGCTTCATGCTCTCCTCTGCAGCTGTACTTTTATATTTAGCTGAAACGCTACAATACTCTTTCATTCATCTTTTATATGGCAAACAAAACCAATGAAATTGAAGTTAATTGGTCTATCTAGATAATTTTGAGCAGTGAAAGCTGTGGAAGGAAGAACTATGATTAAACTTCTTATCAAAAATCCAAGAGGAACAAAAAATGAGCAAGAGCAAAGATGTGTAAGAAAACAATAAATGGGCAACTCTTAATGATCAGGGTTCAGTTTTGTAGCTCCTTTTGGCTCTAGGGGCCTGTCACGGGGATCTCTGTCCCTGTAAGGGAGTTATCAACACCATGACAAAGCCAGCAGAATGAGTGGTAGTAAGGGCTCAGCTGCCAAAGTTTGCAGCCTGGCATATTAACTGAACCCACCATCAGTTTCAGCTTATGTTAATAAACCAGGTTGTGAACTGAAGTGTCAAAAGAGCAGACACACCACCTGCTTTGCCGCCATTGCTCTGTGGGAGTAATGTCCAGGAGAAGGACAGGGTGGACGGAGGAATAGTAACTTCTTTGGCCAAGGGAAATAAAGTTAAACTGGATCATAATTCAGAGACCAGTGTACTCAGAGCAAGATAGCAGTTAGCACAGATGCCTTGCAGGGGAAGAAAAGAAATCACTGAACTGCTTATTTGTTCAGCTTCAGTAGTAGCGCTCAAGAGGGAAAAAAAAAGCTATAAATAAATTTGTGTAACAAAGAGAAAATCTTAAATGGCCATAGAATCCTAATCTGAACAACTTTACTGCTCAAATATCTGGCAAAAAGAGAGGGAAAAGAAGACAGTTCAGACGTTATTGTGAAAGGTCTGAGAAGGGTGAAGGAGATTTCACAGGAAGTATGGATTTAACTTCAAAGTACAAATTGTCCACTTCTAAAATTCCTTTGAGAAATTGTGCAATGTAAAAACTGCAGTGAAAAGCCCCACACCATTTGTTTGAGATTTTAAATAGTTGAAAAATTATATAATAATTTATTTTTTACATTTCTTTATAAATAAAACATAAATCAGTTTTTGAAGTGACTTGCAAATGCTAAAGTGTACCTCAAATCTGCTTATTACATTCACTATGTTTGAAAGCTCCTATTCCACATCTGAAAAGTGGAGTTGTATTGTTGGCGTGTCAAGGTAGTCCAGCTGGTTCCTGACCTCATATTGTCCCATACTACAAAAAAGCTTCTGATTTGAGTTGTTGGCTATTCACTGTAAATAAGTGCTGTCTTCATGCTTGTACCACATTAGGATAACCAGGTCAACAGTGTTACCCCAGTCTAAGGAGAAAATCAGACACAACGCATAGTAAGAAGTTACTAGAGATTAAACAGTGAATCAGTGTCTCCTTTTTTGATTATGTTCTTTTGTGTGCATTATAGTTATGCCCTGTGTTAATATTTTTGCTTAGTTTCCTAGAAAATGCAAATTAAAATAAAAACCAATTTAAATTACTTTGAGTTTTTCTTCGTCTACCAGCTGAATGCATATACCTCAGAAACTAATATAACTCTTTGATGGGAATTGCTTATTTTCTGTTGACAGCTTTTTAGTGAAAAAGATAGAAAGCAGATTGAATTTCGACAGTGAGAAATTGAGAGCTTGTTCTACCAGCAGGAGTCTCAAGGCCTCTAATTTTACCTCTGTGAGCAAAGATGAACCGGGAATATCAGCAACCTACTTTTCTGCAGACAAAGAAAACACAGCATCCTAAAAGTCACACAGACAATCTGAAACTGGGGTTTGTCTAAACTTCAGTGATTTTACCTTAGTTTAAATGTGGCAATACATAAACACAGTAGAGATACTGGACTTCATTATTAGGGACCCAACAGTGTGGTATATTATGGTGAAATAAAGCAGATTCACATGTACATTGTGCTTCTGCTTACACAGGTGGGGGTCAGGTGTTGCTCTCCTTCGTGATCATAAATCCCAATCATGTATCAATCTTGCCACCACTGAGATTGCCGCCATACCCCACTGGGAACAGGGTTCCAGTGCTTGTAGAGAATATCTGCTGGCTATTGCTGTCTCTGATGAAATCTTTAGGTTATTTATAGCAAATGAATGTCTTCAATTAAGTTAACAAGTGTCTACATGAACATTGCTATTGACTTCAGCTCCATAGAATTAGAATGAGATCATTAAAATACAAACATAAGAATGCTTTGTCTTCTTTCCAGTTTATGGCAGCATTTTTTGCTTTGTCCATTTAGGTGTTATATTCTGTGTAATCCAACACTGTCTTCTGTCACTGCAATACATCATCATAATGCTTCCTCCCATGCAGCAGCATCATGAACCATATCAGCCTAAATCTTTTCCATCACATCATATTTTGTTGTGTCCTAATGCTATTACTTCATGCTCAGTTCTTTCCCCATGGTATTTTTGCTGTACCATCTTTTATCTTTATCATATTGTTTTACTTCCTTTCATCTTGTAGTTTCTTCTGTCAAATTATTGTGTCACCTCAGTAATCAGATACTGGTCTGCCATGGTTGGTTTACAGCATGTCTCCACCTGAAAAAAAAAAAAAAAAAAAATCCAATCCTCTCAGTGATTTATGGTAAAATAGTACATTTTCTCCTTGTTATGGGGTGCTGATTTTTTGTTTTGGCAAACATTCAAAATGTGATCAAAAATGTGTTTCCCAATCATGAAAACCCTGATAAGAACAAAATAATTATCCCAAGTGCTGTATAACAAGGAGAAACATAAGGATTTCTCTTTCCTTCACAATTTCTATTTTACAAACTTCACTAGAGACTGGCTACTTTTAGAAAGCCTTTATGTAACTCAGGAGAAAAATTTTCATCTCCAGAAGTGAGTGAATTATACAAAGCTGAATGCAGTAAAAAACTGGCTCCTACCAGCTGGGCTTTCCAGGGAATGTGGAGGAGATCTAATTCTGGATCATGATCATGCTTATATGCAGCTTTGAACAAGTCAACCCTGTCAAAGCCAGGGCTGCTTTCAATAGATTAGGTTGTTGGGGATTTTTTGTAAATGAAACCTTATGTAAGGTACCCAGAAGTTACCAAATAGGTAACCAAATATTGTGGTGGCGGGTCAAAAGCTTACTGACCTTTCTTGTCTTTCCCATCCTTCTGCAGCAGTTTGTTTTTTTCCTGCAGGAGAGAGGAGTGCGTATCTATACGTTCACATCTCATTTTCTTGGGTGAGGGGTCTTACAAGCTGCAGAGATTCAAGTTGTCCTTATTAGAGAGGTTCTTGTCAGCACCTGTTCTTCTTGATGTTCTTCTGGAAGCTGCAGCCCCACAGCAGTGTTGGCTGAATGAATGTAAATATATTCCTTAACAACCACTGGATAAATCTACACTAAAAGATACGGAGATCTGTGAACTACAGCAGTTGAGAAACTAGCCGAGTTACCTGTTGTGTTGTCTTAACATGGTCAGTACTCTCTGGAAGACAAAAGTTGTGGATACTAATCTCTTCAATCCAGCTATGAAGCTGATGAGACAGAGACTTTATATGCCAGTGAACTGGTTGTGGAGGAGCTGAGTAGGAGGCATAGCTGAGTGGGCATCCCATGGTCTCCCAGAGTTGTACTAGAGACATAAAGTTTTAGTCAAAGAAGCAATAGCAGCTTCCAATAACTTGGAAAGTCTCATCAAGTGTTACTTGCTATCTGCACTCCCTCTGCCCTGTTTGGGGGGATACAAGTGCCTCAGAAAGCAAGTTGAATTGCTTAGCATCAAGCTCCATGGTACCACTCCAGAGAGATGATAGCAGCAGAAAATTGTGTTCCAAATTTACAAACTTAGTACACTAACTTAAATCAAAGTCAGCCTTGTTCTTCAGACAGGTTTTCCCATGTTCTCACACCTCTTCTTTTAATTAAAATGCTGACAATCAGGGATAAGGGGAACAAAATACAAAGGTAATCATGTACAGAAAAACATATTTCACCAGAGCATAAGCTATTAGCACTTTCTCGGCTATCTGATCATCTGACAGGCTTAAGGGTAAAAGTGATGTGAATTTCAAATCTCTAGCTGCTCCCCGAGGATGCTCTGTCTCATGCAGTTTGTAGTGAAGTGAGACAGTGGAATGCAAAAATGAAGGAAAGGAAAAGACATAATGCAGCAGGATGTGTAAATATGGAAACAGGACCAAATGCAACCCTCTTTTAGTGCCATTGACTCCAGTACATTCAATGGTTTATGAACATCTGTCTCAAAGTGGCATAATCCCCACCTGAACTAGCATTTGTCATACCTGTATGTTTAGCTCTGTAGGACTCAATCCATTCAGGAAATTAAGCAGATGTCTAATGTAGAACAGATGAGCATTTTCACGGAGGTCAAAACAATTACAATTCAATGTTCACCAAAATCTCTTGCTGAATGGGGACCTGAGTGGAGTAGCTTGTTTCAGGTGCTTACCAAATGCCAGGCCACACTGCAAACTGTTCTTTCTTACCAAGACACTCCAAGCTGGCCATGCACCTCCTCTCCATATCTGTGTGAGAATTCTGTTTCCCCCCAGCCCCTTCACCTAGTTGTATTATTTCTGTCACTGGTCTGGCAAATCTAGTTACTGTGCATAGGATCCTGTACGAGGTCATGTTCCCAGTTTTCTGTCAATTACCTTCTACTTATGCAAGAACCAAAACATGATTTTATGTCTAGGAATGTTGCAGACTAAATAATAAAATGAGAGCTAACAGAACAATACAGACAGCTAGGAGTAAATGGCATTGAAAACGAGGCTTTCCAGCATGACAGACAGCTCAATGCACTTACAGCCTGTCCTTCAATAAGCTTTTCACAAGCTTTGAGATGTGGAAGGGTCCTAAGGAGGAAGGATTATACTATAGTTTTATGTGTATTTACAGTGAATGACCTACCAAGTGTGAAGATAGCATGAACTCCTTCAGTAATAGGATTCAGCAAGATTTTAGTTGTTTGTTTTTTTTTTCTTCTGGAAGCTTCTTATACCTAGCTCAAGGATGTGGTGCTTGTATTGCCCAGAGAGGACAACAGACAAGACTGATAATAGATCAAACATAGTTGCAGTTCTCATACTTGTTCCCTGCCCTTATGGCACTAGTTAACTAGGATTTTTTGCCATGCGGAAGTAATGTCCACAACTTTGCTCCTGAAGCGAATTGAAGCAATGTATTAATCCTGCCTGGTTTTGCTTAGAGAATCTGCAACTTATTTACCTTTCATTACAGTTTTAAAGGTAACCTAATAATTCCAGACAGATACACTCATGATACTATAAGTGATATTTCTCTGTTCCTGGCTCTGTTCCAGACATACTTCTGACTCTTGACCCATATTAATGTTTGCCATTGAGTTTGTTGCATATGGTTAGATGTATGTTCTGCTGCATATGTCTTTTGCACATCAAATATGAGAAATAGATATGTTGCAATGTGCTTTCTATTCTTGCCTCAGTTCCACCCAAAGCTTTTTGCTTGCATACAAAAGTCCGCTGACTTTTCTAAATTGTACATTGAGCTCTCCTAGATTCCAGTGGCAGTGTATCACTCTCTGTTCCCTTCCTGGAAGGGATTATATGTAATAAAGATGCAATCGCTATTACAAAGGATACATACCTTTGAAATAAAGACAAAAGGTACTTTTATTGTGCCTGTCCTTTCATGATACAGCTTGTACAGTGTCAGGTGGGAAAGCACAAGAGGCTGATAGGTTAGCTGCAAGTCTCTAAGCAGGGTAGCTCCCTTTTTTTATGTTAATCATTTTTCATGCATTGTAATTTAGGACCCATCTTTAGAAGGAAGGCAGATGGGATGAAATCTTTAACAGGGCTGGTGCATCAAGTGGTATTTATCATAAAATATCTCAGGTTCATGTCATTTATAGCTGTAATTAAATTATACGTAATAGGTTTCCGTAACTGTGGTATTGACTATTTTATAGGAATCAGAATAAGCCTTTTGATCATCTGTGGGTACAGCTTCACTAATAGGCATGAATCAAAATGTCTTAGATCAACTTTGTACCCCTAAGGCGTAATGTAAATGATGAAGGGATGGGACTTCATTTTGTCATATTCTCCTTGAATATCAACTTATATTAAAGAAAACACTTTTCTGAATCACAGGTGCATGTATGAAGTATGAGTGACAACTTGATGTCATCTCTTTGATAAGCCTACTCCCTTGACATTTTTAGATGTACTTTCATAAATGAGCTTCAATTTGTCTTGCACAGAGTGGAGCTGTATCTCACTGTCTGCAAAGCTGTGTTTAAAAATGTGCTTACTACTCCATAATTCACAGAGGAGTGCGGAAGGTAAAGAAAAAAAATATTCTTTGTATATTTTGCTAGAGACCAAGAGGGAAATGTGCATCTTTGTTTCTAAAAGTCAAAACACTGCAGGGAGAAAGCCAAACGTGAAATCCCTGCTATTCCATCACCAATCTGGCAATTTGTTATATGATGTTTTTACATGCCATTACTCAGGGGATAATCCTGCAATACCAGTATCTCTCTGCCAGCCAAAAGAAGGCAAGTACAGAACATTTAATAGCTAGAACATGTATTTTGTACAGAAGGGTGTGTCTCTTTGCTTGCTGAAGACAATCACAGATACATGCATAGCTTGAGGGAAATTTACAGTCTGGATTTTATTTGCAGAAGGGATATTTCAAAACTATACTACTGAGTTGAAAAAAACCCCAAACTAATAAAGATTTTTGATAGTGTAAGGATAGGACCATCTTTTAACACTAAGGGAAAGTCATATAGGTAATATGACATATTTGATACATTTGCAAATATATGTTACATATTGAATATATAATATATATGTCAAATAATACAAATGATATAACATGAGTCAGCTCTTCATCTGATGTAAGTGGTCAGCTTCCATTTGACATCTTGTAGGGCTTTTAAGGCTTTGCATCCAGTAAGAATCTGCCCCACACAGCTTTTGAAATGACCAAATATGGCATCTTCTATAGCATGTGTAGAATGAGACCCATAATTTCTCAGTCATTTGAATCCGATAACATTTTGCTTACCATTATTGCTTCTTTGAATTCTAATCTGACATTTAACCTCACTGGAAATGTATTGCCTCATTTACTTTTCTTGCTTTCCCCCCTTCCATTTACTTCTATATAACCTTTTCCTTTAGATGATTTTCATGAAATTGCCACTAAAAAGAGTCCTTTTTGAGCTGCCTCATTTGAAAACTGAAAGATAGTGCAAGACATCTGAAGATGTCATTGTAACACATGAAAAACACTTCTGCTAGCAAATAAACACTATCAAGTAGAAGTTATAAGCTAGGCTGAAATGATATTTTGTTAATAATTGTCAAATATTCCACAAATAGCACAATTTAAATGGCACTATTCTGAGCAATGAGAGCACTGCATAACATGCTGAATTTTTAAATAGAGCTGAACAGAATATAGAATTTCTATTTGGGAAATGTGGACATCTTGAAGTTCAGTTTTGTTCAGAAATAGAACAAATAACTTTCCTACAAAAAGAAAATTCTAAACAGCAGCTTCAAAAATTAATGTGCATTTCAAACTCAAAAAGTTTAGATTTAAAATTGTCTTTTTATTTTTTAGTGTTTTGATGTAATAGTCTGGTTAAAGAAATGACAGTTTATGGGAGAATTTGCTAAGAACAAAAGCATTATCTGAGAATTTGCTGATTTCTTTATCAGTATAATAGAGAAGGAGCTGTTTTCAATATCATTATGTAGGATATAGTTTTACATTTCTTACTACTGACAGATCATAAAATAATGTGAATAAAAATATAGATTGTTTTAAATTAAAATTTAATGTCAAAATAAATATTCAATTTTTATAAAGCAGTTGAAGTTTTTCCTAAGAAATCTTAATAAGCTACATTTAATAAGAAATTTTGTCAAGAAATAAAAATAAATAAAGCTCCATTTCACTGACGTTTTCCAACAGAATTTTATTTTGTTGGAAATATATTAAACCAAATCATTTGCTTAGAATCTGAGGAGACATTTATATTCAATCACTGTCAAGCAGGCAGTGAGTGAATTGCTGTTACAGTATCCACTGTTGTCTTTGGCAAATTTTGCTCAGTAATCTTGACTCTAAAATTATTATTTGTGCTGGGATGTTCCTCATGGATACAACCAAGATCAAACCACTCTTCCTCTAGAGCCCCTACTGAGTTATGGACTAGACAGTTCCAGCTCCAGAGAGCTCCAGTGTAGCCAGATGAGAGAGAGAGAGAGAGAAGGGACTACAGAAAGTAGGGAAAGACAGTGACGGAGGTTAGGACTGTATGTAAAACAAACCGAGTACCCTGTCTCTTTATCTTATGCCATTTCTAGACATCCATGTTCTCTCATAAACCATTTTTGCAAATTACTTACTTTTTAAAAATTCTGTAGATTCCATATATAGGCAAAAGCACTCTTCTGCATGTTAGGAAGATCTACAGTCCAACACCATGAGAGTAAACATGCTACTCATTTAGTTGCAGGCAGGGACTAGGCAGAGCTTGGTTTTGCGTACAGCCTCAGGTTGCCGTTCATGTCTCTGATCTAGCAGTGGAGGGCAGTAAGATAGGAGGAATGACTCAGTTTCTTTTTGGTTTGGCTAGAAATAAAAGACAAATACCTCAGAGTTATTCCTCAAGAATAACTTTTCTTTAATGGAATGGGCTGCTCAAGGAAGTTGTGAATGCTCCATCCCTGATAGTGCTCAAGGCCAGGTTGGACAGAGCCTTGGGTGACATGGTTTAGTGAGAGGTGTACCTGCCCATGGCAGGGGGTTGGAACTTCATGATCTTAATGTCCTTTCCAACCCTAACTCTCCTATGATTCTATCAACAAGGAGGAAAGAAAGAAAAACATGACAAAAGTCTTGAGAATATCTCTGTTTCCCAAGACTATTACTGATAAGAACTGTCTCGCATACGTCATGCAGGCACACAGCACAGGCAGTCTCTTGGCTCAAGGCTATGCTTCCAGATACAGCAGAGCCATTTCCTTCATGAACTGTCACAAAAGATTCTATTCTTGGTTTTCTTTCTTTTTGTGATAACCCAAATTGAATACTTGCCTTACCTTGTATCTGTCATGTTAGCTTTTTAGATAGTACATGTTATTTTCTATACTCCAGTGGTATGCTGTCCTTCTGTAGGAGTTTGCAAGGCCTATGAAGTGGCTCTAATGGTGGTGGCCTGAGGGAAAACACTATGCAGTTTGCTTTTACGTTTCTTCTCCACTTTAAAAGTATGGAAGATATTAAGAGTACATAGAACAGTTCCCAACTGCTTTGATCTGTACAACACTGCTGCTCTTTCAGCCTCTGTGTCACCACTGATGCCATGTTACATTACTATTTTCATTATTATTACTCCCAGCTCATAGTCCATATTCTTTTCCCATCTTATTTTCTGCTTTAACCCCAACTCTCCCTGGAGGAGAAAGGGGAGTAAGAGGATTGGATGTGCTGCCACAGGATCCCCAAGTGTTGTGAGTGATTGAGGGGCTGTATCTAACCTCCTGGGACTCTTGAGCAGATTTATTTTCAAAGATAGTTGTTGTTCGAAATAAAAGTGCATAAGCTGCTATCCCCTCTGGAACAGCCTTGAAGGAAAAGTGCCTCAGAGACGTATTCCCTCCTTGCTTCTCCTTTGCTTCAGGGCAGTAGTAATTTGCTGTAAACCAAAGGCAGCAACAAATTACACTATACTGATGGCAGGTCAGTTTGCCTGCCCATCATGTAAGATGGAAGACAGAGCACAGCAATAACTCCTGCGGCTTCTCAGGGTATGCAGGAGGAGTATCACACTATAAAACTCACTGATCTTGCATGCCTATGTTCCACATCGTTGACACTTGAGGTGAAGCAGGGAGGAACCTTAATATTATTTGTCCCTGTCTCAGCATGGAGTCAAAGTCATTATCTAGTTTGAAATGTCCAGTTTTAGTGGCAGGCTTCTAGAAGCTCTGGGGATTTCTTTCTGCTTTCTTACATATAAGAACATCCAGCAAGAGGACATAGATCTGATTTTAATTTATTCTGTTACTGAATGATTAACAGTAATTCAAATATTGTAAATAGCAGCATAATAACTTGTTTTTATTTAGAAATGCTTAACAGTTTACAGTAAATCACAAACTAAGACACGATGCCACAGTACTTCATAGGTATGTATCTGTCTTTGCACAAAGATTCACACCATTTACAGACTCAGAGGCACCATGCAAAGTCAATTATCAAGAAAAGTTGGATCCTCTTGTTAAGTAAATAAATCCTTAAATAAATAAAAGACAGCAGTATTACAACAGGTGAATTGTTCTTTGGCTCCTGAATAAGACATTATTCAGAGAAAAGAACTGACAAATATGATACAGTACAATATGCCTTCTCATTAAAAATAGCTTTTTATATGCAATGAATGTGAAAGGGTAACTTAAAATATTATGTCTTTACGGAAACTGTGCTTCCTTTCTAAGAAAACGAGCAGTTACCTAAGAACAGAGCAATAAGTTCAACACCACAGCCTGGGATTTGGCCTGGGTTTTGTTTCTGTCCCAGGTTTTGGACATGGCCAGGTTATCATCTGTAACGGTAGCAACTGTGCCTCTGCTGCAAAGCATTCAGAGGTCCATCTTTAAAGTACATTGCAGCTAGGTGAAGTTTTCTTTATTTGCAAGGAAATATATTTTTCATTGTCTGTAGTGCAAATGATTGCACACACACTAAAGAGGGAAAACAAAGTTGTTTGCCAGTGTCTGACTCTGCTGAGAAACATTATCTAAGTGTCAAACAGGTGAAGGACTTTCCCAAACTATTAATTCATTTTGAATAATTCATTAGCTAACAGTCTTAAACTCTGATAGTCCCAGGTAAATCCCAGAGAGGGGTTTTGTGGTCCCTTAGCCATGCTCCTCATAAAATGCATTAAGGTTTACATAATAATAGGATGCGTGAGTGTTTTTAAAGAGTTATTTATTCTGGAACTTGTAATTAGTGCATAGTGTCTAATTCTGTGATGAAAGTGAATGCATGGGTAATACAGTGAACCCTACATAGAATGGCAGTGGAAAAAGGTATATGGCTTCTGTTGATGAGTAAGTTAATGTGTCTTCCGTTTGAAAATGTATTCTAGATTTTGCTTGGACTCAGATTTCTGGAGTTTGATATAGTATTAAGGAAGAATCCTTTATCAGCCCAATGTGTTCCAGTACATGAGTGGGCAATGCAGAATCAGTCTTACCCGATGTAAACTGAGGTATATTCACCAAAATAAATTCATATGCACTATGAGCCAACTGTTAGCATGAGTCTTGCTAAGTTACAATGTAGGAGGATCAGTCTTTCAAAGTGCAAAATAGATGTGAATACAGGAATGTGTTTAACAACAAAAGTTAACATCCAGATTCTCAGAGGGATTAATATATCGCAAATGAACTGCCCAAAAGCACCCTCTCCTTCTAATATTGTTGCAGGAAAACTGAGTAAGTTGCCGTCACTCTTTTTCCTAACTTCTTACTGAAACTAGAATGGTCATTGAATTAAAGTTTAACAAATAGATCTTTTTAAAACTACATTAATAAACTTCCTTATTTCTCAGCTATCTACGTTCATAGCCTTTACTTAATGATGATGCACTTGATTAAATAAAATGAAAGAAAAATGAAAGTTCTTTCAGACATTTAAATTAATAATGAGTTTAGACTTAATCCAAAAGCAATTTAACTTTAAACATTCATATGAAATTAAATGAACCATTGAATTTGCTATATAAGCAAGCATTAATCTTATCAATCTATGAAGACTGGAATGTTATACAGTGACCCATTAATTTCAAAGCCTAACACAAGGACTGTTTAATGCCTGCAGTCTATTAAAAAGTCTGATTCTACAATATAACTGCTTTTTCATAGAAGTTTAAACCCCAATTCATTCTTTCATTGCTCTAATAATTTGATAATCTGTTGTGCCAAGACCATGGTTTCAAAAAAGTCCCCAAATATATAATTTCTTTGCATCTGTACTTGCTCCAACTTTGAATTTGAGTACCAAGAAAGGATTTATTAGAAAAACTAAGGAGTTGAACAGTTGTGATAGTGGAGCATATGTTTGCTTCAATAAATGTTTAACAAAAAAGAAATAGATCTCTTTCTTTTTTTTTTTTTTTTTTAATCAGATGTTATTTAGACTAACAATCTTGCCTGAACTCTAAACAACATCTTTTCCAACTCAGTGGAGGGAGCTGTGGCACAAAACTGCCACCGCTTATTCAAAACATCTCTAAAAGAAAAACCAACATTTTTATTATGACAGGTGTCTTTGGTGTGTTTTATTTCTATTTGCACTATGTGTGTCAGATACAGTGCTTTGTGCAAGCATGAAGACCAGATATTTTGCTTTCAGGGTTTCTTCACAATGGTCCAAGTTCTGAATATGCAAAAATAATTATACATATATAAAAAAAAAGGTAGTTTTTGAAAACTACCGTTTTCAATTAACGAGATGATTCGATAACAGAATTTAATGGCACTACGTGTTAGCTCCTGTCATGGAAGGTCATGGTTTGCAATTTCTGTGTCTAATCAGTAGTTGTTTCTACAAAAATCAATCAGAGGGAAAGGTTGATATTTAAATATGTTTATGTTACTAAACAGGTGTGCCCGTTTGACATACTATACCTAATTCTACCTAATTTTCACAAATCGAAGGTCAATGAGAAATTTTAAAATAAGACAAAAACAGTTCTAGTGTGGCTGTTAAATGCAAAGAATAATAAGTAGCTTGATGAATACCCTCTTTTTTTCTGTGTTCCTTGAGCATACACTTCAGAAATGTCTATAAAATTCAACCATTTTTTTCTGTGTAGGAGAATAATTTCATTGTCTGTAATATCTTTCTTGACTTGCATCTGTTTGCAGAATTCTGTGAAATATGGATCTAGTAGTATTGTATCCTTGTACAAATCAGTGACTGATACTAATTTTAAAGACTCTCAATATTTTAGTCATGTGCACTAATTAGCAATGAAAAGGTGCAAGCAGATTACCTGTGGAAACTCTCAGAGCCCATTGGAGCAGTAGAGCTTACATTGGAGACTGTATTAAGATCTGACTGGCTAAATGGTAATATATTCAATTTTAAGTACATTTTCTTATGGTAAGAACGGGGAAGCATATTTCAAGGACAGAAGCCAGCTTATTTTTTTGTTATGGTACAACAGTTTGAATAAGAAGTAATACTGAACACAAGTAATTACCCAAGCAGTAGCTGAACTCTGCTAATATAATAACATATAATAACAAATTCACTAATTTTCCTAAGAATATTCATGTCAGGATGGTACTCAAGAGACTTCAGGAATCTTTTATTTCTAATAGGCCAAATGAAGGTAGGTGAAAGGAAACTTTTCACACTACAATACAGGAGAAGGTGGTAATGGGATTGTTCTTTTGAATGAGTTCCTGAGCAGAGACGTGCACTATCCCACAGAGAGATGGGTAAGCCCTAACTGCAGGAACAGCTTGGAAGACATCTCAGCTTGTTAGTTTTCTTTAAGGCTGACACTAGCAATCTGTCCTGTCTCTCATAATCTTACCCATGTTTATGTTGGAAGGCACCTAGGATAGACACTTTTCTGATTTCTAAGAGGTGGCAAATGAGGAACTGATTGATCAAAAAGTCTCTTCTGAGGTATTTTTTAAGTGTTTATTGAAAATGTTTTTAGAAGTTTTATCAGGAAGCATGTTTTTATCATATCTAAATGATTTGAAAGATTGTTAATATTACTGAATTTTTATTTGGGAAATTACAGAGGTATGTGCTGGTGAAGCACTTTCTGACTTGGGCAGCTTTTGTATTTTCTGACAATTTTTTTTCTTTTTTCTTCGAATGAGGTCTTCGTTTCAAATGTCTTTCTATTTTGTATTCTATCCTAAAGTGCAGTTGCAACCAAATGAAGCATTTTGTTTTTTGTCAAAATAAAATCTGTCAGAGGCTGGCCTGAGACAGTATTTTGGTCTGTTATGGTTGGAATCTTCTCTCATGGAGAATTTTTGAAGTGATAGGATTTGCTTCCTGATGTGCATGGAAACAGTTTTAAAATTACAAATTCTTTGCAAAAATGAAAATGCCATTCTTGTCATAGCGTTGGTGCTTTCTGAGTTGCTCCCTGTTCACTTGCCACATGATAAAAATAGGATATTGAGAATATTTGCCATGTGTAAATGTTAAATGTAAGCAGACAATATTTCCTTCATGCAGTTCTGTTTCAATTAATATTGTACCTTGATGTAGACTGGCTGAGTCAATCTGCAGGATGTGGATCTAGGCATCAACATCACCATCATCAGCCAGAACTGTTGTAAGTGGTTTAAAGTAACTAAAAGCCTGACAAAGAAGAAAACTTCAGGGAAAAACAGCCCACCTTAGTTATGCTTGCTTTCTAAACAATTCTAATCTAAAACCAAAGACCACATCTATATTTTTGTTTTGTTTCAGGCATTTAGATACAGGTTTCTGACTCAGACTCTCCCTAAAACACAGGTCACCAGCAAAAGATCTTAATCCCATTTTGGCTGTTGTATATGAAGAGTAATACACGTGATAGAGTGCAACCAAGTGCTAAGTGGAAAAGAATCTTACATTTGGACTGAGATTCAAGGTTCTGATTTTGCAGCAGGCAAAATGGTCTTGGTCCGTTTCTGTTTTGGCCAGTGGCACTGTCACCTCTCACAGCAAGTTACCTAAATACTAGATCTGTGTATTACTTCTGTCTAATACAGGCTGCTATTACTGCAACTAGAATATAGTGTTTGAACTGCAGCGCCCAGTCTTATGCCTCAAAAATTACTTCTTAAGGACATATTGCACCAGCAAACCTATGCAATGAAACCTATTTTCTGGAGGGGTTGTGCGAAATACCAGTTGGAATTTGCCTGAGGCATTGAGCTGGCTCTTTTAAGCAGGAATGAACTATAAACACACTAAAATCCTGCAGGTTTATCACATTCTCTTAATCTTTCAGCTCCTAGATAACTGAGTATAGTTCAAACAGTACATCTCTCAGGATTATAACCCCGGAGCTTTTACAATTCATTTATTTATTCTTTGTCAGCTTTTTCTGCTTTAGGGGTGGATAAGTTTTTACATATTTGGTTTCTATCTTCTCTGAAAAATGCTGAAGGCAGTGTTCAGAGCCAAAGGCCTGTGGTCCACAGAGCTGGGAATCCCTTTCTAGAGTGACTCCTTGTGGTGCCTTACCAACAGCTCACAGAATCACAGGAAGAGTCTGGCTGGGAGGGATCCTGCTCCAACATGAATTCAGACCAGGGATCTCTTGAGAAATTCCACATTTAGAGACTCTGAAGCCTTATTTAATTCCTGCTGCAGTGCTTAATTATCCTTGTTATGATTTTTTCTTTCTTATATCAGGTGAGAGCTATTTATGAATGTCAGCTATGTCATGTTCAGGAGAAATATTTCCAAACGAATATTAATAATCAAGGAGTACCCTAAAATTCAAAAACACAACAAAGGGTCTAACAGTCTTCTCTGTAAATGTCTACAGGATTCTGAATTGTAATACTTGTCCTGGAAAATAGTACCATTGCATCACATATCCAAAGCTGAGTTTAGGACGCAGCCTGTTTCAGTCACAGCCTCTCTGCATTTCCCCTGTGTGCATGATGTTAAAGGGGGTGACTCCCTCATAATGTGATCATAGTATGGAAACTGTTGAAGTAGGACAAGTACCTAAAAAAACTTGTTACCCAACACAGGCCACAGGAAGAAAACTTTTAAAAATTGTTTGTATAGTTTTAACTATAAGGTTTTGCTTCTAATAATAATTTTCAGGCACATTCATGTTTATTTCTATAAATGTATTTGCATAGCACAAAAATTTGGCAGATAAATTTGGGGAGTTCACTTTGCTGTGCAAACAAAATGCATGCACATCATAAAAAACAAGCCTTTGTTAGAGAAGGACTAAAATGAGAGATTTTCCTAAATAATTGATTTCTAAACCAACAGTTGAACTCTTTGAATAATTACTTTGAATACAGGAGATAAGGTTCAGCTACTGTCTATGCTAGTTGATAATATAAAAAACTTAATGGAAGATGTTTTTTCTAATAAGAAAGTGAGAATTATAAGCAATAAACCCCAGCATGGGGTGTGATTATCATGAGACAATAATATCCTTAGGCATTTTGTTATATAAAAACTGAGTGTTCAGCATAAATATGTATATTTCCTAATAACCACACCTCTACAAGTTGCCTGATTGATAGAGTTATGATTTCTTTTTTTATATTTAAATAGAGATACATCAACTTAGTAAATTGCTTTAGGCTTGAATATTGTAGCCATGAGATTAATAGAGTTCTGTGTAGGAGATGTTAATTGCTTTATTTCTGATGGGTGATATTTAGAGCCTCACACTTCCATTTTCAGGGAAGTAAAATGGTGGTGAGCATCATGGTGGGATAAAATGAATCAATCCTTCCTGAGGAATGAACAATCAATCAGAATTAGAATTGTGCTAGTGCTGATGCTGTCTCTCATTTTGTGTTTCATTAGTTACACTGCCAATATGAATAACTTTACTCTCTTTGAAAAGCCGCAGAGTGGCATTTTTTGTCAAGTTAGTTTCTGAACTGTGGCACAATTACCTGATACCAATTGCCCACTGAGACTTTTCAGTAGGCACAGCACATTATGAAGTCTTTCTAAGAGGAATATGTCCTCATCTGCATCACCTAATGTGCTTTGTCTCTTTTATTTGTTCTTTTATGTTCTGTTCCATCTCACCAGCCTCTTTCAATCTTACATCATCTTCTACTTTCACAAACCAGGCCAAGCTGTCCTTTCACCTGCATTAGCTTAAAGGAGTGGTAGTGAAGAACAGGTTGTACATCTTTATCCTTTACATAGTAAGGACAAGATGGAAATATGTGGCTTCACAGAGAATTTATCCCAGAGTTTCTTCTATGAAAGGTGGTTCTTCAACTCGAGTAATGATTACTCAGTCTTTCAACCTGGCCATCCTTTCTGTACTAAAAGGAAAGAAATTTATATTATTTTTAGCAAAAGTCACCAAAGGCATGAAGGAGAGGCAGTTCTCTACAGCTTACTTCAATAGCATACAAATGATGTGGAGCTTGTGAGGAAACATATCATGGATTTTGCTTGAGGGTTTTTTATGGATGAAGTACTAGTGAGCAGCCCAGGAATTTGTCTTCTTCATCTCTCAAAACTAACAGCAGCTCTTGAGGCAGAGCCAAGCCTCAGTGGTAGGTGTAAAAGGCAAGGTCGCTGAATGACATGAGCAGCCACTGTCATTTGGAACAACACTTTCCCAGATTACTGCATACAGGAGTAAAATAACAAGTTACTGTAAGAGTATTCCCCATATTCCATGACACTAATTTCTCTTCCACTGAGAATCTGACCTGCCAGATCTCCAAAGTGTGCAATTAGGGCACAGAATTCCAACAATATTCTATTACAATAGGTGTAATTACAGCTGAGCGTAAGTACCTGCTGTCAGGTTTGCTGCTTTGTGCATGTTAATTGGGTAACCTACCGATGGCTGGTGAAATTCTTTCCTTGATCAAAAAGCACACTGAAACACTTAGCAGTGTTTAAAGAATGGACTTTATTAGTACAGCATCAGTAAGTCAGCCATTCTCAGAGGAAAAAATATGTATAACGAAGAACAAAGAATAAATTCTTACTAGCAATCCTTCTGGAATAATGAAGTATATTGGCTGATATATCAATTTTTGTTGTTTTTTTTTTTTTCCACAAAAGTCTTTCTAGAAAGAAAGAGAGAATGTTACTATGCACAAAGAAACAGAATTTCTGAAATTATTTTTTTCTCTTTCTCAAGACCAGTATTCTGATGGGTGAAGGAAGATTGAAAGTAGACAATTTAGCATTTTTAGAACCTTCTGTATCTTTTGGTATATTGTTTTACCATTAATTAGGAAATCCTCGACTGACTGGCACAACAACTCTTCTAGGCTGAGAAAGCTGGGGCTGATTAACCTGGAGAAGAGAAGGCTGCATGGAGACCTCATAGCAGCCTTCCAGTATCTGAAGGGGGCCTATAGGGATGCTGGGGAGGGACTTTTCATCAGGGCCTGTAGTGACAGGACAAGGGGTAATGGGTTAAAACCTAAACAGGGGAAGTTTAGATTGGATGTAAGGAAGAAGTTCTTTACTGTGAGGGTGGTGAGGCACTGGAATAGGTTGCCCAGGGAGGCTGTGAGAGCTCCATCCCTGGCAGTGTTCAAGGCCAGGTTGGACAGAGCCTTGGGTGGGATGGTTTAGTGTGAGGTGTCCCTACCCAGGGCAGGGAGGTTGGAACTAGATGATCTTGAGGTCCTTTCCAACCCTAACTATTCTATGATTATAAATGAGCTCAAAAAAAACCCTACAGGTAACATTTTATAGATTATCAAAATTAAATAAAATGTGCAATCTGTGTGGCAAATGGTGCACAGTGGACCACCTCCTGCTTTCGTTGTATAGAACCATAAATTTCATAGAATGGTTTGTGTTCAGAAGGACCTTAAGATCACAGTTTCAACTCTCTGCCACAGGCAGGGACCCTTTCCACCAGAGCAGGTTGCTCCAAGCCCTGACTAACCTGGTCTTGAACGCTTCCAGGGATGGGGCAGCCACAGCTTCTCTGGCAGCCTATCACAGAATCACAGAATCACAGAGTCCCAAGGGTTGGAAGGGACCTAAAAAGATCATCTAGTCCAACCCCCCCGCAAGAGCAGGGTAACCTACAGTACATCACACAGGAACTTGTCCAGGCGGGCCTTGAATATCTCCAGTGTAGGAGACTCCACAACCCCCCTGGGCAACCTGTTCCAGTGCTCTGTCACTCTTACAGTAAAGAAGTTCTTCCTGATGTTAACGTGGAACTTCCTATGCTCCAGTTTACACCCATTGCCCCTTGTCCTATCACTGGATATCACTGAAAAAAGCCTAGCTCCATCATCCTGACACCTACCCTTCACATATTTGTAAACATTGATGAGGTCACCCCTCAGTCTCCTCTTCTCCAAGCTAAAGAGACCCAGCTCCCTCAGCCTCTCCTCATAAGGGAGATGTTCCACTCCCTTAATCATCTTTGTGGCTCTGCGCTGGACTCCTTCAAGCAATTCCCTGTCCTTCTTGAATTGAGGGGCCCAGAACTGGACACAATATTCCAGATGCGGCCTCACCAAGGCTGAGTAGAGGGGGAGGAGAACCTCTCTTGACCTACTAACCACTCCCTTTCTAATGCACCCTAAGATGCCATTTGCCTTCTTGGCCACAAGAGCACATTGCTGGCTCATGGTCATCCTCCTATCCACCAGGACCCCCAGGTCCCTTTCCCCTTCACTACTTTCCAGCAGGTCACCCCCCAACCTGTACTGGTACATGGGGTTGTTCTTCCCCAGATGCAAGACTCTACACTTGCCCTTGTTAAATTTCATCAAGTTTCTCCCCGCCCAACTCTCCAGCCTGTCCAGGTCTCGCTGAATGGCAGCACAGTCCTCTGGTGTGTCAGCCACTCCTCCCAGTTTTGTGTCATCAGCAAACTTGCTGAGGGTGCACTCAGTTCCCTCATCCAGGTCATTGATGAAAATATTAAACAGCACCGGTCCCAGCACCGACCCCTGAGGAACTCCACTAGTCACAGACCTCCAGCTAGATTCTGCGCCATTGACCACAACTCTCTGCCTTCTTCCTTTCAACCAGTTCTCGATCCACCTCACTACTTGATCGTCAAGCCCACACTTCCTTAGCTTATCTATGAGGATGCTGTGGGAGACAGTATCAAATGCCTTACTGAAATCAAGAAAAACTACATCTACCGCTCTACCATCATCCCTCCACCTAGTCACTTCCTCATAGAAGGCTATAAGGTTGGTCATACATGACTTCCCCCTCATAAAACCGTGTTGGCTGTTCTTAATGACCCCCTCATCCTTGATATGCCTAGTGATGGAGTCAAGAATAAGTTGTTCCATCACCTTTCCAGGGATGGAGGTAAGGCTGACCGGTCTATAATTACCCGGGTCCTCCTTCTTGCCCTTCTTATAGATTGGTGTGACCTTTGCCATCCGCCAATCCTCAGGCACCTCGCCCGTTTCCCACGACTTACCAAAGATGATGGAAAGTGGCCTAGCAATGACCTCCGCCAGCTCCCTCAGCACCCGTGGGTGCATTCCATCCGGACCCATCGATTTACAGATGTCCAGATTGCATAGCTGATCCCTAACCCAATCCTCATCTACCAAAGCAAACTCCTCCTTTGTCCTGACTCCTTCTGGGGCTATAGAAATCCGGGGCCCTCGGGGAGAGTCTGCAGGAGTAAAGACAGAGGCAAAGAAGGCATTCAGCACCTCTGCCTTCTTTATATCCTCTGTCTCCAGGGTACCCACTTCGTTCAGCAGTGGGCCTATATTGCCTCTTGTGTTAGTTTTATTTGCTATGTATTTGAAGAAGCCCTTTCTATTGTCTTTAACCCGACTAGCAAGATTGAGTTCCAAGGAGGCCTTAGCTGTCCTAATTGCCTCCCTACATCCTCTAACAACTGTCCTATATTCCTCCCAAGCGGCCAGCCCCTCCTTCCATAATCCATAGATTCTCCTTTTCCACTTGAGTTTGCCCAGCAGCTCCTTGTTTAACCACGCCGGTCTCCTAGATCCCTTACTTGACTTCCTACTTATTGGGACGCTCCGATCCTGAGCTTGGAAGAAGCGGTCCTTGAATGCTAACCAACTATCTTGAGCCCCTTTACCGCCTAGTACACTTTCCCATGAGACTTCCCTTAGCAGTTGACTGAAGAGGCCAAAGTTGGCCCTTCGGAAATCCAGAACTGTGGCTTTGCTAGGTATTCTATTCCTCCCACACAGGATCCTAAACTCCACCATCTCATGGTCACTGCAGCCAAGGCTGCCATTGACCGTCACCACTTCGACCAAACCCTCCTTGTTGGCGAGTACTAAATCTAGCAGGGCTGCTCCCCTAGTTGGTACGTCCACCATTTGCATTAAGAAATTATCATCAATGCACTCGAGGAACCTCCTAGACTGTGAATGACTGGCTGTGTGAGTCTTCCAGCAAATATCGGGGTAATTAAAGTCCCCCACGACGACTAAGGCATGTAGTCGCGAGGCTACTTCCAGTTGCCTGTAGAAAGCCTCATCAACTCCTTCGTCCTGATCAGGAGGTCTGTAATAGACCCCCACAACTGTATCACCCGTGCCAGTCAGCCCCTTGATTCGTACCCACAGACATTCCACTTGCTCCTCATCCGACCCCGGACAGAACTCAATACATTCTAGTTGCTCTCTCACGTAAAGAGCCACTCCACCACCTCGCTTCGCTGACCTATCTTTCCTAAAAAGGACATAGCCATCCATGACCACATTCCAGTCATGTGAACTGTCCCACCATGTCTCTGTAATCGCCACTAGATCATAACCTTTAGCCCGCACACAGACTTCTAACTCCTCCTGTTTATTCCCCATGCTGCGTGCATTGGTGTACAGGCATTTCAGGGAGCCAGTCCTAGTACCCTTTTTCCCCTGCGGGACAGGGTCTAAAAAGCTATCCTTTCCCACAAGTGAAACAAGAGATTGATAGTCCTCCTTAGCCCGCCATCCTTCAATCCCTAGCATGTTCCTCTTGGGCTTGTCCCCAACAGGCCCTGTTAAATCCCCTCCCCCCTTCATAACTAGTTTAAAGCCCTGTCAATAAGCCCTGCTAACTCCTGCCCCAAAACCCTTTTTCTTCTCTGGGACTGGTGTATCCCGCCTATGCCAGTGCCTCACCACCCTCACAGCAAAGAATTTCCCCCTCATAGCTAACCTAAATCAATCCTATTCAAGTTTGAATAGATAATATTCTTTCAATAAAAAAAGTTTAATTGGAAATAAGGCTAGTGGAATTATTCTAGATTTAGTCACTGTAGTGGAAATACAGATGTGCACAGATGTGCGGTATCATGGAGTGGTATCAGGCAAAAGTATCATTTCTGACACTGTCTCTCAAGTTTAAAATCTGAAGCTGTGTTTGTGTTTTTGCTGATACCAGGAATTGATGTTATACACATAAATATGTTGGGGAGGGGAGACACTTTAAACTAGTCTCCAGGCCTTCACTGCTTTTTCTCTTGTAATTTGCTATCATGTCATTTTCTAAACTCTACATTTCCATGCTTTTCCCATTGGACACTTGTTTCAGTAACCATCTCATACCTATAATGAATACAAGCCGAAGCATTCAGAATATTACAGCTCGCTAAAAATAATGGTGCCTACCTTAAAAAGAGCAATACTTTCTCATTTATGTGTAGCTTACTAATGCTCAAGAGCCTATTTGAGTCCATGGCCTTTGTATAACTTCTTCAGTGCAGCAGCTAGGTATGTTAATTTCATTTTGATTTTTAAGGATAAACTGTAACAGAAGAATGTGTTAAGTAAAAGTTATATTAAAAAATATGCCCCTTTGCCACTTGAAGAAGTGTTTGTCTATTTTATTAATACCATTGAAGAAGCTATTTCCTGGGTAAGAACAATAGACATAAGTGACTTTATTATCAGTCTCTGATTTGGCTATGGGAAATTACATTTGCACTCTGGGATTTCTACACTGATAGAGTATGTTCATTTCCAGCTGGGGGTGGGGAGGCGGAAATCTGAAGGGAAACAAAAAAAAAGGCTCAGGGTTTCAGGACAACAGATATTTGTTCAGTCTGTGTGTCGACAATCTATCAGCTTGGAAATTACACAGCTGTGAACAAAACCAACTATTTCTCAACACTGACATTCTCCTATTGTCTCGCAGCAACTTCCCCCAAGCACACACTTCAAAGTAAAGTAACAGCACATTGCTCATATGCTTTTTGCTTTCTGTAACAAACTTTGCATCATGTTTAATGGCAAAATATACATATAAACATGTATAAAAGATTGTCAGTTGCTATCTTTGTTTAAAGATTAGGTAGTTTGTACTTGTCAGGGCTTTCTGCTGATAACCTCAATCATGCCCTTCCCACCTTGCCAGTTTTAACTTAGTGATATGACAAAGCTAGATAATAGGAGCCATGGGAGTAACTTTATAAAGGCAGGAAATCAAAGGCAGATGTAAAATACAAATTGTACCCATCAAATGGAGCTTACAAAAGTGTAGAATTCACTCCTGTAATTCTATTAGAACAAATGTGTCAAATACAGGAACTGGTAGAAATACCATCTTCATCAGGTCCCACTCTCATCTACTACCCTGCATTTAATCTTTTTCCTGCTCATTGGTGCTATTCCTCTTTTGTAAAATCACCTCTACAGAAACAATCAAGTTTAACTATCCTTTGCCAAGGGACAGGAAGCTCTGACTGCCCACCTACAGCTTTAGTGTGGCAGTTTCCATGATGGTACCTTCCTGACAGATGACCTTAGTAGTACATTCAGATTTGCTGGTGTCTTCTTCTTCATGCCACTCTAGTTATCCAGGCAAAACTGCAAAATGTTTTGTGCTTCACAGATGAAAATACTAGAGCAAGTGGAGATACTCCAGATGGATTCCAAACTTGCAAAGTGATACTTGCATTAGTCTGGCAGAGGAGATTCTGGGATTCAAGTCTGTCCCAAAAGCTGTACAAATGCAGATGTTGATTTCCTAGTCAGGCTTTCACAAGCCCAGCAACCCACCGTTTTTCAGGGTGCAATCTACTTCAGTGACTTGCAATTCTAAACACATTTTGTGTCTTCTGGGACAAGATAAAAGGCTCTGCCTGCTCAGCATGCAATCTAGCCTCCAACTTGGCATTTACTGATTTGCTAGTTTGTCTTCTTTTGTTCTAATAATGTTGGTTTTGCAGAGGGTTATTTATAAGGAGAATGTTATTTCCCCATAAAATTTAATTTAATAGCTTATTCGAGCAAAGGGTCATAGCTGAACTGACTTAGCTGGTTTTATACACAGTAGCTGAATCAGTGTAGTCCTTAAAGTGCTAGTTTAAAGGCTACTGGAGTCAAAAGAGGGATGGACATTGAGTGTAAACAAAGCCAAGAAGTGAACTGTGCAAACTTCTAAATATTATTAAAGTGTTCTGTGTTGGGGTGACTCCACCTTGTTATATTGACAGTATTTCTGAGAATTGTAATTGGCCTGATAAAGATGGATGAAACAGCAATTGCTTTAAGGCTGAAATATATTGAAAATGTAGGGATTCTGCTTAACCTGAATTGGCCTAATATTGAACAAAAATATTTGTGTTTAGAAACACGAAGACGACAGAAGGACAAATCATGACTGTCAGCTATATTACCAAGTATAATGCCATTTAGGCATTATGTAATGGAAAAACCCTAAGCTATTCTACATGTCTAGGGCTATAAAAATAAGATTATTGTTATTTCATGGCATTACATTGCACCCAAAACTTGAATTAGTGTTCCTTTAGTGGTAATAAAAAGAAATTATAAATCCAATTGGTTTTGGTAATATGAATGGTGCCTGTAAAGCACTTTTGTTCTATTAAAGTTTACTAAAACAAACAAAAAGAAAATGCTTTTCCAGAAGGACCATAACAGCAATCTGATTTTTAACTTTCTTGCATGAACATTGCCAAAAAAGTAATTTCTGTAACCCCAGTTCTGATTCCACCTTGATTCTGTACAAGTGTAGCTCCCTATTTCAGTGGAACCATCTTGTATTATCCTCATTACACAACACAAAATGAAATGAGGCAGAGAATTTTAGAGCCTTATTCAGAGCTCACTGAAGTCAATGAGTGAATAACCCCTGACATAAAGCAACCCAAATAATTTCAGAATTTGTTGTAATAGGTTATACTAGCTACACTGGTTTTGTACCTGCTTAACTTCATTGATTTCCAAGGCATTACTGAGTATTAGGGTAATTATTTTTAGTGTGAGGCGAAGCTTCCAGAATCACCACGGGAAAAATAAGTCCAAATGTAACAGAAAACTGTAATTAAAGAACAGATTTCTCAATTTTCTTCAATTTAGCGTTAGTCCTCATGTGATCTAGTCCTAACACTAATGCACTTTAAAAATCTACTCTGTTTTCCCAGTGATGAAGGGAAAAGAGAATAGAATAACACAGCTTTGCTTTAGGTCTGGTAAGGGGAAAAACAGAGGTTTAAAAACTGAAAGTGTTGTGTTGAACACATTGTATTTTTCCTTTTTAATCATTACTGTTTTCATCTTAGTGATGCTTGTGAGCTAAACCAATGCTCTCAATAACTCTTAACCTTTTACTACTTTAGAAGTGATATCTATATGGAAAGCACTGTTTCTTAGAACAAGGATGTTTAGCTTAAGCCAGATATCAGCAATCTGATGTTTTAGCATTTTATAGTAGTGGAAAGATGTTCCAGATATTAAATATAATTAGTAATCACACCAGGACAAATTTATGATATGCATGATGACAGCCATATAGAGTTGGATCCCACTGTTATGCTGGAAGGACATGCCATAGTCTCATACTATGGTACACGTCATATGAGCTGAGGAGTGTACCTAAGGTATTGCAAAGCGCTGATCAAGATTTTTAAAGTGAAAGATGATATACCTGCAAGATAAAATCCACTCAGCTACACATCACCCGGCCTACTTTAGACCTGTGTAAAACTTGCATAGAGTGATGTATCTGCACAGCTGCTCATCGTAATGCTTTGGCTCCTTTAGCCGGTTATGTAGAAAATATGCCCGAATTATACTGCTAGGGTTGACAAAAATTTGGTTGAAAAATAACATTGCAGAAAATCTCCCAGAACAGTAGGACCCAATCTCCCCACCTTTCCTGCCAATTGCCTACCTCATTTGCCTACGTGCCTACCCGTATATGCCTGTTCCTAAAAACACGTCATTTTCTTAAGCGGGAAGATTTCTCCATTGGAATCTTAGTTGTATATAGTGAAAATTAAAGATTTTTTGTTAATTCCAAATATGTCAGGCTACATATAGAGTGAGGTGTTTTCAAAATCACATAGCATTGACCCAGCTTCAGAAGACACCAAGTAAGGGAAATTGTGTGCATTTAAACAGTTTCTATGAACAGCACATACACCTGATGTCTTGACTCTCTGGGCAACTGCATATCTTACCTTCCTTCTCTAGCTTGCCTAGTAGTCTCTAGATAATAAGGTAGATAACATTTCCCTCCATAATGCAAAGTGTGAATGTTCTTCCTTGAAATCTGATAAAGGTAAACATTGGGTTAGCCTGTCTAACAGAGAAGAAGAGGACCTTTGTAACCTGTTCTCCACCAGCAGGTATATAGCTTCTCTTGACTTGGAAGCTTTTCTTGCACAAGCATGTTGGGATTTTTCCTTAAACAATAAGTGTACTCTGCTGAATGTCAATTAATGGTACTAGTATTTAAATAATATATGTTACAATTTTTAAAATTTCAAATGTGTCATGCTGATGATTCAAGATTTACCTGGCAGATAGTTTAAAGAAAGTACTTTGCATGCAGTGATTCATTTAAATTATAAGTACCCATTACTTTGTATTTCATTTTTAACAAGTTCTTCATCCACTCAAAGGAATACCAGACAGCTCAGGTTGGAAAAATGATTCATCTGACATATGCAAAGATGGACTCACTGCAGTTGGGGATTCATAATCAGAGCAGAAACATATTAAGGGTAGGTGTCATAGCCCTTGATGTTTGCAAAAACTGTCAGAAGCTGCATGCATTATGAACTCCTTTTGTTATGTTACAATCTTTCAGTTTCCAAAGCAGTTTATGTGCATATGAAGGACCAGTTCCTGAGCTCTTAACTCAGGTAAGCCCTGTGGATTTCTGTAGCATCTTACCTAAATAAGGACTTCCAGATTTAATCCCTGAAAATAAAAGGAAAAATTCTACAGAATATCTTTCACAGTAAGTAATTATTTAGGGAATTCTGGGAATTAAAGATATTGGTTTAGAACTATATGCACTATTTTTGAATATCAAAACAGGATCTGGCTAAGCAATATTTGTATTAGATTAACATTGCTATAACTATACACTAAAGGGATAAGTGGTACAGCTTTTACTTCTTTTCCATTCTTTATGCTTCCTCTAAGAATAGCTTCACTCAGAGGACACTAAGACGAAAGATATTTGGTTTAATCTTTGATAGCATGGTGCTTTATGTTATAGGTTTAAGGGAGTCTAAAACATTAAAGGAAGATTTTGAAAAGTATTTAGCCTCCAAATGCTGTGGCTGGGCCCCCAGTAGGGTTTTCAGAAGTGATGAGTTGTCTGACTCATTGATTTCTACAAAAGGCCCATCTTCACTGATTTCTGAGTATGCTCCTGGAAGCCAAGTTCATCCTCTGCAAAGTCCAGCTGATGGTAGGACAGGTCCTGACCTCCTGTCACTGAAAGGGATGAAGGAGCACAGTAAAACACCATTCTTTTGGATTTATTGCAAGAAATGCCTGATGTAATTTTAATTGCACTTTGAAACCTCCAGGATTCATCTTGTGTCAAGGTTAATGGAAAATAGCGGGCTTATTTTCTGATATGGACCAATAATAAATTTGTTGGTTAAAAACCAAACTAAAGCAAACAAAACAAAAAAACCCCAGCCAACCAAAAAACCAAACAAACCAACTAACAAACAAATGAAACCACACACACACAAAAAAAAACAACCCCAAAAAAACAAAACAAAAAAAAAAAAACCAACCCCAGAGCAAAACTTCGATTAAATATTTAGTCTTCACAGTTAAGAATCATAGAACCATAGAATAGTTAGGGTTAGAAAGGACCTCAAGATCATCTAGTTCCAAACCGCCTGCCATGGGCAGGGACACTTCACACTAAACCATCCCACCCAAGGCTCTGTCCAGCCTGGCCTTGAACACTCTCAAGGATGGAGCATTTACAACCTCCCTGGGCAACCCTTTCCAGTGCCTCACCACCCTCACAATAAAGAACTTCCTCCTTATATCCAATCTAAATTTACCCTGTTTAGGTTTTAACCCATTACCCCTTGTCCTGTCACTACAGGCCCTGATGAAAAGTCCCTCCCCAGCATCCCTATAGGCTCCCTTCAGATATCGGAAGGCTGCTATGAGGTCCCCACACAGCCTTCTCTTCTCCAGGCTGAACAGCCCCAACTTTCTCAGCCTGTCTTCATACAGGAGGTGCTCCAGTCCCCTGATCTTCCTCGTGGCCTCCTCTGGACTTGTTCCAGCAGTTCCATATCCTTTTTATGTTGAGGACACCAAAACTGCACACAGTACTCCAGGTGAGGTCTCACAAGAGCAGAGTAGAGGGGCAGGATCACCTCCCTCGACCTGTTGGTCATGCTCTTTTTGATGCAGCCCAGGATACAGTTGGCTTTCTGGGCTGCGAGCGCACACTGAAGCCGGCTCATGTTCATTTTCTCATCGACCAGCACCCCCAAGTCCTTCTCTGCAGGGCTGCTCTGAATCTCTTCTCTGCAGGGCTGCTCTGAATCTCTTCTCTGCCCAATCTATAGCTGTGCCTGGGATTGCTCTGACCCAGGTGTAGGACCTTGCACTTGGCATGGTTGAACTTCTTAAGGTTGGCATCAGCCCACCTCACAAGTGTGTCAAGGTCCCTCTGGATGGCATCCCTTCCCTGCAGTGTACCAACCGGACCACACAGCTTGGTGTCTTCGGCAAACTTGCTGAGGGCGCACTCAATCCCACTGTCCATGTCAGCGACAAAGATGTTAAACAAGACTGGTCCCAACACCGATCCCTGAGGGACACCACTCGTTACTGGTCTCCAGCCGGACATTGAGCCATTGATCATAACTCTCTGTGTGTGGCCATCCAGCCAGTTCTTTGTCCACTGAGTGGTCCATCCATCAAATTGATATCTCTCCAATTTAGACAGAAGGATGTTGTGTGGGACAGTGTCAAACACTTTGCACAAGTCCAGGTAGATGACATCAACTGCTCTACCCCTGTCCATCAGTTCTGTAGCCCCATCATAGAAGGCCACCAAATTGGTCAGGCAGGATTTCCCCTTAGTGAAGCTATGTTGGCTGTCACCAAGCAATTGCCCCCCCTGGCCAGGGTAGCAGTGGTAGAAAAATGACCACAAGTGCAGTAAATAACTTAATCAAATAATTTTATTTGTAACTGGTTATTGCAGCAGTATTGCACATGATATAAACACCTCATGGCACAGAAACTTTGAAATTCTGCCTGTGATTAAGTTCAGGATAAGATTTCTGAGACTTTGTTATCCTTGTTAACAAAGTTTCTGGTTTTCCTGTCAACATCTTCAATGTAACTGTCAGGCCATATACTCACCCACATAAATCAGTGTCTCACTGTTCAAGTTAATGAACTATGTCAATTTCCATTAACTGAGCATGATTCCTCATAAGTCAAAGCTTACCTAGACTTTTAATTGCTTTGAAGACCCCCTAGGAGAGGATCAAACACAAAATTCATACAGTACCCTGCTACTTTTGAGCAGAGCACTTTCCCACTCCCCCACCCTTTAGTTTGCTGTTCAGCCATGTGCAGTCTGGCCTTAAATTGGCAGCACAATCCCTGTTTTCCCAAAGTGGAGGACTTTTGCAATCAGCTGCTTCTTTTTATGTAGACAATAACAGACATGATCAATGAGCAACACTCAGACTCTTTAAAGACAGATCTATTTTCAGCTGTTGTACAAAAACTGCTTATCACCATCTTTCTGGTGCTTGCCAGGAGTTCAGCATCACCCCACACAGTCAGAAAACAGGAAACAGCAGAGGCAGCACGAACTCAGAAAGGCTGTCCTGTTTGTGTCTATGCACTACTTTGGTAGGAAGCATTTTAGAGCCAGACTATTGAAAAACACCTCAAACACAGAAACATGAATTCTGCAATACTGAAGGAGAACTTAAAACAATTTCCACTTGGGATATGTTCAGTATGGAGGTAGTAATGCAGTATTAAGATACTCAGCTATAAAAGCCTACATGTCAGATCTTAGAAGCAGCCTTTGATTAGAATGCAGAGTTTTTCCAAAGGGTAAACTGATCCTGCAAGCTAACCTGTGTATCTCTACATTACACAGCAGCCACAGTTTGAATTCATACCCTTCAACTGGCAAAAAAAGCAGTGTCTGTTTCAGAGATTTATATAAGTGTACATACTAGAACAAGCATGCTGTATCTATCTATCTACCTGCCTTTCTGACTGCCTGTATGTCTGTCTCTCTATCTCTCTATCCATCTATCTGTAGTATAATTATCCTTTTTTACAGTTACTGATGTACTAGGCAGTCATTGCTCTCACATGTGAGAGTGATGCAGAACAGACGGAAGGTACATAGCTGGAAATTTCAGATGGTATGATTTGGGTAGGTGTGAGTCCTTATTTAGACCCATACTGCCTTGATTTAAGTTATGTCCAAAACAAATGTATAATTCATTAGTCTTCATCTTACATCTTCAGCTACTAAGTGACTTGTCGGCTTTTATTCTTGGGCAATGTATCAAGAGTAATGATATTCTGTGCATAAGATTAAAACAGGATAAATGGTGTATAATGATAATTTAAAAAAAAAAATCTTCTGTAGGCACAGCTTCTGCTACAATCTGTTTTTTCTTTTGGCAATAAAATTTTATTGTAGCTTAGGACTCCTCTTCTGAAACAAATAGCCTTATTCATCTTCCATCTATTGGCAACACCAAGAACAAGTTTAATGGATAATGCAGAAAGTTAATTTCAGACAGGTTATTCAACAATAAGCCAGGTGGAGGTGTACAGAGGATGCTGCTGCAGTTCTGTCACAGCTGGTTCTGTACCAGTCTCATCACTAACTTGGCAAAGGAGACACTTTCTGGTGGCTGTGTTCAATTACAGGACAAGAGAGGCTCGGGCATCATGCAGTCCTGACAGGCAGGGGTCTGCTGGGGTCTGCTATAGGTTAAGTAGTAGGAAGACTACATAAAATTGTCATGGGCACACTCTGCCTCTAAGACTGCTAAGAAATTTTCTCAGCAGACTGAGGACACTCATACATTGATTTGGATAGATTTAATTTCATAGTATAAGCAGTAAGTCTTGAAAATCCAATGTGTGAACATTCAGGGAAGGGTTAGAGAATAATGACTCATTTCTGATGCCTCCCGACTGATTCAGTTCAGCTTTGGCAGAAGGCTTTAATCACTTCTGCTACTGAATACCTACTGTCCATATTACACTTTCTGTGGGAGATCTGTTAGCATGATCACTAATAAGAAATTGTTCTTTTTTACTGTTAGTTTTTGAGGGAAAGAATGGACACTTTAATTTATTTCTTTCTGCAAAAGTACAAACTAATGTGGAATCTATCAAGTGAGAGGGAAGTTAAAAAGAAGTAAAGAGAGTGGAGTTAAATGTGCTCACAATAGGTTTTATTTTTCTTGCAAAGAAATATGACAGCTAGGAAGGGAATAGCTCTGGGACATGATCCTTACAGACTGTGTATGCAACACCTGCATGTACATGAGCATACAGACATCATCTTGAACAGCCTGAATAAAGACCAGGCTGATCTGCAGCCTCTATGATAGACTGACTTCAGTGTGAGCTATTTATAAATCATTCTTTCATTCTCAACAATTCTTTGGCTGGAGCCAGAAAGGACAGAACTACTGGCAGACTGGCCTCTTGCCTAGTGTGCTGTGACTGACATGTAATCTGTCACTCCCCATCATCTGTGGGGTGGTGATAGGAAAATAATGCTCCTCAGCTTGCCTTAGATCACACATTACTCTCCTGAATACAGCTCCCTAAAGCTGTGAAATGGCCTTTAGAAAGTGTCTTTGTTCATTTTTGATATAGAAGAATAGGAAAAAATGATAAACAGGCTGGAGGGAAGGAAAGCAAAACACACATTAGAGACCTGATGAGAGAAATTGGCTATGACTGAGATTTCCATGTGATCCAATGACCTTTTTGTAAAGAATACTCAAGGTGTATATCAGAGACATGTAGGGTGCAAGAGCTGGGTTGTGTACTGATGAGGGTACTCGCTGTGAATGGCATTTCCTGATCTTTAATTGTGGTATAACCATCCATGTTCAATACATCCCTGGGAAATCGGTCTCCCTCCATTTCTCCAATCTTTAGAATATAAAATTCCCAGTGTGACTTTCCTCTGTAGCAAACACCAGTGACATAACAGGGTCCCACTTTCATCTGGTGACTTGGGAGTAACAGTAATACAAACACTGTAACACTAATAGTATAATAAAATACATGCAATAACCATGTACCTAAGATACACAGATCTTTTTCTGAACCAGAAAATTTTGGAAGAGTTCTTTTAAAAAAATGGCGCTAAATTTTTTTCTTTCAGGCCATTTTCTCTTGATGACTTGTTTACATTCCTTTTGTGCTACGAAAACTCTCAAAGATTTAGAGAAATGCCAGATTAGCTTTCTTCTCTCTCAGTGCTCCAGCTCCCTCCGGTTCCCGGGCAGCAATCCTCTTTGTTTCATGGTTTATATACAGTGAAGTTGCTGATGATCTTTAGAATATTATAATGCTCTCCCTCAGGTCTAACCTTGCTGTCTCAAATGACATTTATGTAAATTGTCACCAGAAGTTTAGGGCACATCTCTTTTCTTCCTTAATAACATGTCATACTGATGTGGCTTTATTTGTGTTTCATAAATAGATGATTGATTAAAGAGGCCAAAATTAATTTAGATTGATATTCAGTGGACTTCTTGTAGTGACATTGCAGTATGACTCCTCCATATTTTGCATTTTAATTTGCTTCTCAATAAACTTTATGACTCCACAATCTCACTGTCCCTTCTTAAGGCTCACTGGACACATTCCTGAATGTAGTCCTTCAATCTTCTTACCATTTCCCCCTCTTATTCAGACTGTATGTTGCAGGGGAAATAGAGCTCCGGAAAATAGATATATAAGATGCTGTATTTGCAGCAGTCTGTTCAAGCAGAAATTTGCAAGTGTACTTGAGGTGATAATCTGTGAAGTCCCATCCTTCCCTGTACAGGCAAGGTGATGTTGCCATGGACTGTGATGGAAGCAAAATCTAGAACATAGCCATTCTATTCACGCAGATGAATGCTCTGCTGAAGAATTATCTCAATTATTCATGTTTTAGTCTACTCATCCTCTGAGCTCCTTTCACATTCTTTACATTTCCCTCTCTGTAGTTAGGAAATATATTTTAGCTCAGATTTATACTGGCACAGACATCAAAGCACTGACCCATGAAGCCCAATGTAACAAGTTGTTTCTTTTGTGTCACAATAAAAGACCCTGATTTATTCTCAGTTTACCTAGTAGAAGAGAAGAAAACATGGAGGCTAGAACTACTTGGGTGCTTTCCAAAAACATGACTGATTTTCTCAGGTCAATATCCAGAAGCAGTGCTTCAGATATTATTTTTTTATGATCAGTGTTCCCATAACCCTGCACAGAGCTGAGGTATCTCAGGTGGTTAAACAATGTCAAAGATAACTAGTGCCTTGTCATAAAAACAGGGCTTCACAGAATGGCTGAGAGCAGAAGAAACTCAACTTCAAAACTGGTTTGAATGATCAAAAATAGTACACAGAAATAAAATTCCCATAAAATAGAAGCCTGGCCATTTCTGGAAGGTACTCATCATCTTTCAGGACACTGTTGATCACAGATGGAGAAGCCAGTACCACAGCATATGCTTGAGTTTTTGTCCTTTTCTCTGCATTCAAGAAAATTCTAGAAGTTTGCTAAAATCAGCATTTTACCTTCTGCCTTGCTTATAAGAATCAGTCTGTTTTCCATGCCTTCAGTCCTATCAAATTATTGCTTTCCCATACATCTCCAGGAACCTTGAGGGTCCCTTTTCCCTGCCACCACCATGTGTGAGGGGCTGCAAAAAAGAGGGATATGGTATCTGCTTCAAGCACAGCTCTGAGCACACAGACAGCTGCAGTCATTCCTAATGACAAAACCAATCTCCAAAAATGTGAAAGTAACTAGCCTGAATAACTAGCTTGAAGGCAGTGTGTCAGTAGCCAGCACACAGGAGTATGCAGCATTTGTTCCTGTGAATTGCAGGATAAATCAAATACCTTGATTTGCGCTTCATTGTAAAAGGCTTCTTTTGTGTACAGCTCTTCACACGTAGCCCTTAGCACTATTTATGGATTATCTGAGGGCCTATTACCACCTCCGGGTAAGGTAATGAGTGAATGCTGGAAATTCTCACACTACTGTGCTCATGTGAAACAGAACAAAAGGGTCAGCTAAGTTACTGTAGAGGGCTCCTTATGAAAGAGAAATGATGGTTATAGACTCGGAATTAAAAGGGACCTACCAAAATGAAGTTAGACACCTGTTCTAGCTCCTTTCATTTGAAGGAAAAGACAAATCCCAGCTCTTTCCAGAAGCTGCAAGGCAAGGACCTACCTGTTGTCACTAGAACCACAAGTTAGCGTGGAGTTACCTCATAAGGAAGCTGGATGTTTTTCAAGTCCAAGAAAATAATTTTGAGTATGGTGTACTTTCAGAAATAGAATCAGGGTGAGAGCGATTTGGCTTACAAATCTGCGTAGCAAGTGCTGACCTGCCTGTTCGGGCCTGCGCTTTTCCACGTCCTCCATTTCTCTGCCTGCATATAGTTAGCCTTTCATATTCAGCAGGGAGCAGCTGTATCCTATGAAGGACCATGGCTTTGCCTCCCCTGTGTTTTGTTCCCACGGATGTAAGGGGACCCAATTGCTCCTGATGTACAGCTTTGAGAGAGGACCACCTATGTTTTCCATTTGGATGATGCATCATTATTCACTTTGACAATTTCATCATGATCACAAGAGCTGAAAGCAAATTAAACTCCCCTGGTGTCTGAATTTGAACTGTGTCACACCTGAAAGCCACAGATTCAATCGAGGGACTTGCTGTGGTAGGTCTGAGTGACAGATTCACAATGCTGTCTCACAAGGACAGGACTCACTGGGTGTGCTGCTGAAGCATTGTGAACAAGAGTCTGTCGTACACTCTGTTATTTCTTCATAGGAAAATTTTAATTGCATATTTCATATTTATATCCCTATAATGAATAATTTTAATTTGGCATTAACATCTGAATATGATTGTCTGAAAGACAATAACAGCAATGACAAATACTGATATAAATCAAACCAACTGATTTTCAATTTCTAATTAAACATGACACTGAAAACTCAAGAGACATATGGAGAGAAACACATTTCTTTGCAAGAGGAACCAAAACCATATGGGGAAGAAGTGCAAAGATATCAAGCTAAAATCTGAACTTCTTGGCATCTGAAATGTCAGTAAAGGGAATCCTAAACTGATCGTCTTCCTATAAAAAATCATTTATCAGTCTCTTCCACAAGCCACTGAGTAAGATGTGAGACATCTCAAGCTGTTCAGAACAACTGGGAATTGATTGTACGTAACCTGCGATGCAATTGTTTTAGCAGTTGAGACCATGAGACAGATGGCATGAATATATTTAAAGATAGGGACAAAGCTGATGTGACACCAAGCTGGATTACTGAAATGAACAATGTGAGTCGGAGATTTGTTATCAGATGAAAAGGATTTAGCTCAGAAAAAATGGGTGCCAATATAGCCAGTGGTCTCCAGATGCTGGGCACTGGGAGACTAGACTGCTACTCCCAGAATCAGCCCCACCATCTGCTGTCCCAATAATCAAAACTTCTAACTACTCCCTCTATGCAAATAAGCCTTGAAATAGGTATGGCTTTCATCATGTTACAAAGGGTGTTTAAAATGTCCACAGAGGACCAATAAGCAATAGCCTAGGTACAGGCTGCTGGTACAACTGTTATATCCCAGGCTACTTCAGAAGTCAAATACTGGGAATTGCCTTGTTAAAGTGCCAGTGAAAAAGGCAGAGAAATTTTCCAGGTTTTTAGAGGCTTTAAATGATCTTGTGTAATACTGCAGCCTTACCTTGCCTATTTATAAAGAGCTTATACAACCTCAGAGCCTGATTTCTGTTGTGCTTTAGCATAAAGTCATTTGCAGTACTGAGATTCAGTTTTCCGTGTTTATTGTATCATCAACTACTTGTTTATGTCGGATGGAAGATGAAGTGGTTAGTTCTACTACTTGTTTGCTGAGCAGGAAACGACTCTCTCTGTAACCTGATGTCTCAGTTCCTTCCTCTTATGTTCCCTTCTCTCTAAAGGCCTTTATTTTTTAGCTTTAATGACAGTTTAAGCTACAGCTTTAAAAATGAGTTAACTTCACATTTAGATTAGCTCCCATAAACCTGATTTTTAAAGGGACCTGATTATCTTCCTCGTTTGTAAACATAATTCTGTTGCAATAACTGAAGAAACAAATTCTGCCAACTCAGAGGCTAAAGACCTAAGAAAAAGAGGGCTAGAGCTGAATGTATGGATTGCACTAGAACACTGAAGACAGCCCATGTTTGTACTTAGGTCAGTGTGAAACTATTCATAGGAAGGAAAACATATTCCTCAGAAAAACAGCAATACCAAAGATCATTTATAAGTCTTTAATATATGTTTTCTCTAAAGAAACCTAATGGCTGGTATCACACAATGGCCAAGAATTAAGTTTTAACTGTCTGGCAAGAAGGACAACCTGTTATTGCTGCAAAGCTGAGGTAGATAAAAAGCACAGTCAGAGAAGTATGTAAGGGTCATAACATAAAGTTGCCTCAACATATGGCTCTAGTGTATTGCACAACAAAAGAGCCAATACAAACAACTTTTTTGAGATCATTCTCAGTCAGCACTATTGTGAGAGCCATGCCATGCATGGTGTGGCACACCATCAGGGTTTGGTTGCCACAGGTTTCTCTGCTGAGAGTCAAAATGCCTTAATCTATACTAGGATGTTGGGCTGAACATAGAGGTAACTGGAATTAATGTTCTGCAAGATACAAGAGATGAAAGTGGCCCAGATCCCTTAAATTCTGTGAGTATCAAGAAAAGGAGAGAAGTCAGTCAGTGTGTTATCTGTCTTTCACCAGGACAGATAACTAGAGAACACTTTTTCAACAGTATAGTCTGGACCCACCTTAATAGTAACTGAGTCAGAGACAAACCTGGATGCTTTAAATATTTCCTTTATTCTGTCACCTATGCATAAGGCAGGCTTTGGCTATATGTAAGGAACCATCTGATAGAATGCAGATTTTGCGTTATACTATGTCATCAGAAGAATGTGTTCGCAGTATGGCAATGGCCTAGACCATGTGTTTGCTCACATTCCAGCTTACTTAATGACATGATGGGGGAAATTTTCAAGAAATACTTACAGTGTTTCTTCTTTCCCATCTTAAGCATTGTTTTGTGTTGCAAAAAAAAATATAAGCCACATTCCACCACTTCATGAAGTTATGACATTGTATTTGTAAACATATAATGACATTCATGGCATAAAAAAAAATAGCACAATTACCATGGCTAATTGCTTACAAATATCAGCAGTGAACACTCTTAAACAAGCACTCCAGCAGAGCCCAGGGCATTTTTAGAAGAGAGAATGAGAAAAGAAAATGAAGTAGAAGTTGTCCATTGCTTTTATTATGTGCTAAGAAAGAGGTTCTATTTATTGCTCAGGCAGTTAAGCAGACTGGCTTCACTTCACTTGTAAGATGACAAGTTCATAGCCTGAGGTAGAAAGTCTGCATCATACCATTCTGTTGTATCTTACCAGAATAGTCTTAATGACCTGGCATCCCAGATAAAACACATCCAACTCTCTTTTTTACCCCTTTGAGTTCTCAGCAATTCCAGGGTCAACGTTATATAATCCGATGGGTGAATAAGCATCTGTGAAGGAGTTTGATATATGTCATCCCTGGTATGGCTTGAATCAATCTCTGCCAAGTCTTCCTGGGACACTACAGTAGAATAATTCAGTAAATCTAAGTCACACTCATGCTTAACAACTTTCAAAGTTGAAAGAAACCCTACTTTTTGTTTTCTGAAAACCTTGGGATGGCAGGGGAGGGAGGAGTGATTGCCCTGGATGTGATAATGGCAATAATTTGAGGGTGTCAGATGTTACTTCTAAGCCCACAAACCTCTAGAAACATTAAGGTTAAGCCTTTGAAGATGGTTTCATAAGAAAAAGGTACTTCAATGATCTAGGACTTTTTTTTTCTTTACAAGATGAAATCTGGATGAAGTCTTAGATGAAGGCACATTGCCATGTTAATGTAATTACAGAGAAATAAAGACTTGTGAGGGATTGTGTCAGATGTATTAGAAATCACACTGAAAGAGTGAGAACAGGAAAGGTTAACATTTCCTTGTGCTAGTCGACATTAAAACTCGACAGAATAGAAGAAAGTGACACTATTTAGTATGCCAAGCAGTGTCATATCTTCACAGAACCATCACTGCGAGATATATCCTGAAATAGAAATGAGTAAAATAATATATTCTCCCCAGGACTTTTTTTAATCTGAGGAAATTCTGTACTTTTAAGTTCTGTGCCATGAATAGAAATATAATTCATAGTGTTTCCACTGTTTTATCTAAATGTTGTTTTGCAGTCAACCTCAGGCTTTATTCTCATTGCACAAATGAATTGGCATTTATTATCTTTCGAGGGGTTTTTTTCCCCAGTTGCAACTGATTTACTGAAAGTTCCCAGGACTATCACATCAGAAAGGAAGCTGGTGAAGTGCTGTTATTACCAAAGTATAGGACAGAGACATCAGCAAAGTCCAGTGCAAAAAGCCCGTAAATTCTTTTGTCAGTAATAGTTCAAGAGAGCATTTAGACATGTATTTAACTTCTAAAGATTTGTATGCCTTAAGCACAGGCTTATATAGGTGCCTGACATTATGCCTGTACCTATCCTAGCATCCAAGATGGAGTATTAGTGAAATACACACTCATACGCTAAAAAAAAAAAAAAAAATATATATTTGAAAGGATAAAGAATTTTAAAATTAAATTAAAAATGAAATAAATAAAATAATAAAAATTGAAAAGCTGAAATAAACTAACAGGCAAAGAAAAGCCTTACTTGTTGAGAAAGAAATGCAGACCGTAGGATGAAGAAACAGAATGACTTCACTAAATGCCTAAATTCAGCAGGAACATATCTGATGTAAAATATTCCTTCTGGTTTAATAGGAGATAAGGGGAGAAGTGGGAATTTGCCTTTCTGGAAACAAAAGTTTTGCAGACTGAATGAAACTGGGAAGTTTTTGAGAGGTTCTGACAGTGTAGTCAATCAGTTTATAATGGGAGAATACTGGGACATCCTGGAGGACTCTATAGAAGCTGCAGCAGCCTGGGTTTGAACTGGGGAGTGAAACTCTGAAGAGCTGCCAGATAAAATAAATGAAAAGCAAAGGACAACCATTTTTGTTGGAGCCTTTCATTAAAATATTGGCAGCTGCTGATGCATAACAAAAGCTCTGCTTGCGCTATGAGATATTAGAGTCGAAAACCAAGGAGGCAAATGTTCTCTTCAATTGCAGTGCAGGAGTAAATGGCTCCCCGCCAATACAAAACACCTAAGAAAAGAAAAATTTCAATGGTGTTCTGATAAATTATACTAAGATTATCCATTTTGCTAAGGAGCAGTAGTTCTCTCACATTAACTCTTTCTGGATTATTTTCACAGGGGTTTTTTTTCCTTTTAAAATTTCTGGGTTTAGATTTTACTCTCAAATTGTTGTCTAGCTCCAGGTATACCTAGTAGGGAGCTTCTCTGTTACGTTTGCTTCCAGTAGAAACTGGTCATAACTAGAGAGCTGAAGCAGAGTAAGCTTGGCACCTGCGGCACAAATTCAAACTCTTTGCCAATTTGAGGTACAGGAAAATGTTAACTTCATTTAGTGACCTTTAGTGCCCTTAGTATTTGCAAATGTCTTCGACATATGATCTTAGTGTTGGTACTCTCGAAATGTATAGCTTGGGGAATTAACAATATGCATATGATATGTTGCATCCTTGAATGCCTGGTACACATGAATCTGTATTTTATCTGCTAGAGTGCTAGAATGGGACTTCTTGTAGCTCTTACTGCCAGGATGGAGCTGCAAGAGGTGATTATTTATTAGGATATTAGGAAGTAACACAAGATCATACTAGAAAATAATGGCTAACTTGGATTTTTTAGATGAAAAAATGTTTCTTTTCATTAAATCACAGGAAAATATAATATACAAAGAGTTTATTTTATTTTAGAAACAATTTCCTTGGTAAATTATTCTTCTTCATGCACTGACCACAAGGAAACAGAATTTGAAAAGCTGAATATTAGTATTTCTCTGCTTATTTTGCTTAGATCTCCGAATTAAGATGATACCTTCTATTTCAGACAAAACCTTATGAGTGTCAGCAGTATAAATTTCCATGTAGTCTTTGCTTTTCTACAGCTTCTCAGCAGAATGGAAAAAATTCAGTTTCTGAGAAATGGCAGAGAGGGTTCTGCTGAAGGTGGAGGGGTGCCAGCAGTCGCTAAGGTTATGGCAGGTAAGAGGGAAAAGAACCGAGAAGTCTGGCAGTGAGGCTAGGGATTTTATGACAGAGAAGGCTGGAGCAGAGAGGTCTTCAGAGCAGGTCTGGCTGGAGGAAAGATGTTGAAAGAGGTCCTCATTTCACACATGCTTTAAAGTTTTAGCATTTCTCTACTCATTCCTCACCAGGTTTTAAAGGAAGGAGCCCCACATCAGAGCGCTCTGTATTTGAAGTGCTCCCCAGGCTTTTGGAAAGGAACGATGCCAAGTTGGGGAGACTGCTAGAGTGGGGTTTCTTGTTGCTGTTGCTGCCAGGACAGAGCTGCAAGAGGTGACTGCCAACTCTGGCATGGAACATGGCCAGTATCCGAAACTGTACATCCTGCACATGCTTGATGGCAATGCAGCATTTGCCAAAGGAGTTCAGGCTCATCTACTGTTGAAGAGTGGAACTGACAACAGCAAAGGAGAGAGTCTGACACTTCTTTTAGTCTGTCTTGCTTGTGCCTTGAGCAGGCCTTGCATTCTGAGCCAGGATTGACAGGAGCTGCCAAATTTGCTCCAGTGCTGCCTATTGACATTTGTGAGGTCAGAAATTTTTCTTCAGTTTCACCCAAATGTTCTTGAAGGAACATTCAGATTGTTCAATTCCATTTCAGGTCACCCCTGTTGTCATTTTAATTTTCAGTTAAAAAAGAAAAGAAGATAAAGTAGGATTACTAGAATTCAGAGAACTATAGAATTCAGAGAAAATTACCAGTTTTATTATTCACCAGATCTTACTAAAGCATCAGCTAAACTACTGAAATTATGGCATTTTAATGTCATCTGCAGCATCTACTTTGACATAGAATGTCAGAAAATATCCTATAAATGATATTCAATTATTTTTCTCTTTCTCCAAAAATCAAATAGTCTTTTCCATAGATTGCTGATCCTGAATGAATATTCTAATTCCTGATAAGAAACACCGAAATGGTTTCCATTCAACACTTGTGACAGGGTTTCTCATGAGACATTCTCATGAAAACTAAGCTGTCAAAGCATAAGAGGAGAGGTCCTCTCATGTGTTAAAAACTGGTTAAAAGACGGGAAACAAAGGGTAAGAATATATGGACAGTTCTTCTATTGAAGGGATGCACTCCAGATATTTGAGCTAGGATTTGTACTAATCAGTGTATCATCATAGATCCTGGGAAGGAGGTATGTGTGTAAGTGCAGTAAGAAAATTATCAGGACAGTGAAACTGAAAACTGAGAAGCTTAGACCTGAAATGCACAGAACTAATAAAATAGCAGGTAAGATTTACTACTGAGAAGTCCAAAGTAATGCTAAGGGGAGAATATGAAAGCAGGAGAAAAGCTACAAGGATGTTCAAAATAGGGGGAAAGATCACACAGATTAGAAGTCTTTGGCTTAAAATACAAATGAAAGGGGATGTATCTGGTGGAAGTGGATAAAATTTTAAACAGTGTGAGGGAAAAGCATCAGGAATTATTACTTTACTGCCTTTCAAGATTGGTGTACAAGAACATAACCAGTGATCTTACAGGTGGGTACATTTAACAAAGATGAGGAAGCTCTTTTTCACAACCTGTATAATTTATTTTGGAACTCATTACTATGGGATTTTTAGAAGATAAAATGAAACATTGAAAATACGATTAAACTCTTCAAGGACAAGCTTATTAATGGCTAGGAAAAGTACATCTGTGTTCAAATCTTTAGTCACAGAGACCGTGAATTGTTGAGCACAGCAGGGGAAAGATTTCCCTTGTGCATTCCCATTTCTTGTACTCCCTCTCTGGTCACTCTCAGAGACAGTGCAAAACTAGGTGGTCTTTTCATCTTACCTAATGCAGTAGTTTTTAGTGTCTGTGGAAGCATGCAGCAGAGAATAACTTTTCATTGTTTTTCCTCTGTTAGGGCTTCTTTCTCTCTCAGGTATCAGGCAACTCTTTCAGTATATGCTGATTAACTCCTGGTGAGCTAGGCAAGGAATTCAAGCCCTTCTATTCACAAACACGTGCATACCAGCTGAAGAGACAAACAGTCATAGCTATGGCTATCAATTGCACTTTATTCCACTTTCTGACCTAATTGTTATTATCCCATGGAATTGACACAGAAAGATTGGATTTAAAACACAAAACCAAACTAGTGTCCTAGAATCAAGTACATAGGGAAAGTACAAAGTTTAAAATGGACTATTTGTTGGTGTTTTTTCATCTCTATTAAAAAAAAAAATGATGCAGGCCTTAGCATCTGGATGTGTGCCATTTTGACCATGATACTCACACTTCAGGATTTCTTCTCCTCTGCAGGAATGTATGATTGTCTGATCTTATTTCTAAATGGCCTTTTGAAAATTATATTTAGTGAGAAATATCTTTGAGTGTGAATTAGGGATTACAGTAAAGGGATTTTTTCCATGGCTGGAAGATGACGCTATATTTCCCACTGTAATGATTTCATAGTGAGTCTATGTTTTGCAGTGCTAGCCAACATTTACAGGTGAAGCAAACGCATCTGCTAGCCCTAGAGACCTCAAAATGCAAAGGCATTAGGGAGTGTTCTAGGGTGTGGGAGCAGTGAAGCCAAATGTTTATCAAACGGCTCTGGAACAGGAGAAACTGAAAAGGACAGGGCTCTGCTTACCTTCCTAACGGCTGCATATCATCCTGAATTTAGAAATTTTGTGGTATGGGGTTCTTTTCATTATGTCTGTGATCTTTTCAGTCATTTCCATTTCTATCCATGCGGATTTTTGAATGTGCAGCTCATTTTCTTTTCTTGCATCACTCCATTCTCAGTGGTTTCTGTAGTAACACCTCTGATGTTCACTACAGAAGCAGGCCACTTTGGGCAGATCCAGGCAGTGTCTGCTGGAGGGGCAGTCAGGCGCTGTTCAAAACCAGGGTGCAGTCTATGGAGGATTCACCCTGTCAGTGAGCTGTCCCTGGGATAAGACCCCAGGCTATGGGTTCAGTGCAAACAGTGTGGGTTGGCAGCATCAGCATTGCTCCCTTATTCTATGGCTTGAGGTACACACTATAGAAAGAGGCTTCAAGTAGAGTGGGAGGTGAGTACAGCCCCTCACATCCTGTCCCAGCCTATTTGTGCAAGATAGGTGTATTTTCCTCCTTTCTTTTGTTATGCAAAATTCATCTCATTTTCTTCAGTTTAATTAAATCCTTTTCTTTGTGCAACTGTCATAATCTGTCTCTGCATCTCCAGCTTCCAGAGAATGAAAATCACAGCCTAAAAACCTTTTGTAGCTTCCAACTGTAAATAGATCAGCTGATTCTGTTGTTTGATTAGTCTCAGGTCTTGTGTTTGTTGCTGCCTTATTTAGGTTGGCTCCGCATGTTGAGGAGGTTCACACACTGATATCTTGATTCCTCTGCTGATGATAATTGAACAAATATTAAGCATATCAGTGCTTCAAATAAAGCACTGTCATCCAAGCCAGGCCTGTTTTCATCAGTCAGTTTAGCCACCTGCTGCTTTGCAATATCATCCTAATTCTGCAGAAAGGGGCTGCCATTGATTAAAATCAAGTGACCCTCACTGCTGGTGAAGGTCGAGTGCAGTCTAATGCAATGAAATTCGTGTAAATGTCTCTTACAGTAATGCTTGTGGGTTTTTTCTTCCTACTTCAGATCAGGAAACTGAATAAAGTATTATGCCTTCTGTGAATAGATTACATATGAAAACAAAGGGAAAAAGGAGATGAGATGAAATGGCGTGTCCAAAATCACTGGGCAGTAACACATCCAGGTTTCCTGATACTCTGCCCCGAAACCACCTGCTTCTCCCTTATTGCTAATGATATTCTTACTAGTAGTAACATGTTAAGCGTGATTATCATCCACATTATTTTTAGTCTGAACAACTGCACGCATGACCGTGTTTCACTTGGAAAAAAAGTAAATTATTTAAATAGCTATTTAATTGGGACTTCTGGTGACATAGAAACTTCAACAATTATTTGCAGCATGTGTGAATGCATGCAGCCCTCAGCAAAAGAGAATGGGCCCATCCCCAAATTATTCCATCTGGCAGAGTCAGTACCTGCTGTAGTTCACACATGAATGGAATTAATTTGCATGTAAATAGAGGCCTACATGCTTCTGTGGAGCTAAAAGCTGTATTTCAACATTTCACAGTGGAATTAGGCAGTGGGCACATCGCTACATGATGGTTCAACCTTGTAGTGATGTGCCAGCGAAAATCATTTTAAATGCTCTTCTCCATATTTCCCGGTAGGATTATTTATTGAAGTAGTGTGTAAGAGCTCAGAAGAATCCTCTATTGAAATGCTGCCAGCTCCCAGCTACGATTCTGACATTGATGTTGTCAACTGAGATTAAGCATTGGTCTTAATGAATGCCGACAGTCATGTTTCTTAGGTATAGTCCTGTACTTCCTTTCAGCAAAGAACCGAAATAGAAGGGATGGACATGCAGAGAAAGATTTAGTAGCCAAGATATTTACCTGCTACTTGAGCTTTTCCTTTTTTTCTTCCTGCTTTTTTCTCTGAGAGGTGCAGCACTAAGTTAAAATTTTCATACCAAGATGTAACAGCAAACGATCCTGTATCAGTTTCAGGTGAAAGAAATATATCCCTCTAGCAATGCTTTCAGGGAAGCTGGGAAATTCAAACTTACTACACAGAATAACATGAGACATTCCTTCCACTATGTTGATTCAGTATTTCCTTTGAGAGACTGGTTAATATTTCTTTCTCCTTGCCCACACCAACCATAGGTTTTGCCACATTGTATTTAAATTTGTCTTTTGACCCTTTCAAATGTATGTTAGGTTGGGCTTTTTAGGGAGTATGCACTGCACTTAAGTCCCAGTGGTATTTAGACAGTTAGGTCCTCAACTGAGATTCCATTTCAGAGCCTGAACCTTTATGAGTTTTTAAATTTGTTTAGCTCATTTACCCCAGTCCTTGGGACCTCTGTAGTCTAGAGAGCTCCTTGTCTGTGATTGCAGGCAATGCTTTACCTTGCCATTGTACAAACATGCTGTTTTGTAGCAAAAGGAAGGTGATACTGTTAAATTCTATAGCATCCCTTTCATGTTAAAATCCCCCTGAGCAGAATCTTGTGACTAACTCCTCTAGTTATTGAATGTGAAAAAAAGTCATACAAATAGCGATAGAGACTAGTAGCTGCAGAGTGAAGGAACTTTCCCTGGAGTGAAGATCAAGGGTAAATGTTTCTGCTCTGGAGGGAGCAGGCAGGCCCATCAGTCTGAGTGCCAGCAGCCAGGCATACTTCACCTTGTAAGACAAAAGGGTGGTGAAAAAAGATAGCAGCCAGGAACACATCCATCTGAATTGACTGGCAAGGAGGGACTGAATGCACAGGGAGATGAGCCTTGCAATAACTCAGGCAGTGCTCCCACCTTTCCTTCACTGGAATACTCAGAAAGTTGCACTGAGGCACCAGGGTTGTTTCTTTGTAAATTTGTACTGCAGGTTTAAGACTCAAATAAAGCCATTTCAGTGGTGGCAGGATTGAAATCTGAGTGCCTGATGTGCACTTACTACTTACCCAGCCCGTAGAGGGTGATAGATGCCCTGTATGTCAGTAGATGAAAGTGGACGGGGACAGACTCTTAAGGTAGATCCCTTTAAGTAAATGAAATAGATTTTGCCTGTCATCTTTGCTGCATTCTCCAGTGTGTTATTTGCAGCACTGCATATTGAAAAAGCACAGCAAAGAAAAAACATTAAAAATCAGCCTGGCCTTCCAGAAGCAAGTGTGCTGACACTGTTCCATGTAAGCACATGGCCTGCGCTTATTCATGGTTTACTGTGAGATTTGCAATCCAGTGTCAGATAACGAGAGGTAACAAAATGCAGACAGCAGGATCACTGAGACGGGAATTTAGAACAAAAGGATAATCGGGCTCTGACTTCCACTTGACACTGAGGTTCCAAGTTGTTGAATTTGGCCATTTCTGTACTTCAGTGAATGCAAAAAGCCTTCTCTCCCTCTTGCCATTACTTTTCTAAGGAGTAAAAAAAAAGCTGTATGGTGAAACCTCGTCAAATGACATGCACATTTACATCTGGATGTTTCCTTGAGCACATGAAGAATGGGTTAGTAGAGCATACAGGGTTAAGAAGAGTGAAGGGGGCTGCATTAAGCATCACCGTCAGTAAGCAATAGACCCACAGGCTGCTCTTACTGCATTGGCATTTCTTTGCAAGTGGTGTAAAGAAACATATCCTTGGAGCAACCCAAGAAACAAATGCCCCACCCACAAAGCTGCTTTTGTTCCTGTTTACTGTCATTGCCAATTCATTTCAGAAAGTAAGTAGATGAATGAAATACCCTTATTGACACTTATCTTACAGGAATGCTGTCAGGTTCTCTTATTGACAAAATTCTTTCAAATGCAGGGCAACTATTGACAGTTCTTTAATACATATCTTGAAGGCAGGCACCAGGTCTTTACTTTGTTTTCTTTAAATATATCACACTATTGCAGAGCCAGGCTATTTTCACAAAGAAATTAGTTGTATCTTTATACGAAGTGCTGTTAAAGGGAATTATAAATAGGCTTTGGACTACAGGCTATTGCTTTGCTTTACAGTTGAAAAAAAAACATCAATCACCTGGCTGAGACTAAACCCTAACATCTCACCTTCTTAATTGATTTTAAAGGTCACAGACGTATAGAAATATTCAGCTTAATCTTAAATGCATTGACTAGTCTGGCAAATGCATTTTAGGGCCTTTTCCTTTTTATTTTCTGCCAGCTACTTAAAATGTGAAAGAAGTGTTACTTATAAGTAAAGAGTGGATCTTTAAGAGAAGGCAGAGTATCAGAGATCAGACTCGAATCTCAGAAAGGTCTCTGCAGCTTAGCTCTGCTTTTCAGTCAATCTGATTCCTAATGTTTGCAGATTGCACTAGTTCACCCCACTCCCCCAAATGGGTTATCAGCAATCAACTACATGCTGCGGACAGAGAACAACCTCAAATGAGCTGTAGCCTAAAAATAGCCATTTTCACATTAAAATCTTGAATCAGTCAGGAGAATGGATTGCAGCTGGGACATCTTTCCTTTGCATATGCCACCAGTGACAAACACCTACAACAACAAAAATCTCTCCTCCACCATGAAGTTGTTGGGATTCTGCTTATTAAACATATTTAATTTTGCAATGATGTAATAGAAACACAAAGTAAGGTGCAAGATGATTTCAGATGCCTGCTAGTAGAATAAATAGGACCGTTTTTAGTCTACAGTCATCTAGACATAACTATGATTAATGTTCAAATTTACCACTCAAAACTGGTATCTAGGTAGGGAGTATACTTGCTCTTTATATATTGCTGTATGTTCGCAGATATAAAGAGGCACCCTAAGAAGATTCAGAGCCTGTTTGATGTGAGTTCTGCTCCAGAAGTGTGTAACTCACTTCTGACAGTATAGGGAGACTGTGGGTAACACTCTGTGCTGGTGTAGGCCGGGGTAGAGTTAATTTTCTTCACAGTAGCTGCCATCAGGCTGTTTTGGATTTGTGCTGAACACAGTGTTGATGTTTCAGTTATTGCTGAGTAGCGCTTACACAGAGCCAAGGCTCCTCACCCTACCAGGTAGGAGGCTGGGGATGCACCAGGAGCTGGGAGGGGACACAGCCTTGATAGCTCAGTCCAGCTGACCAGAAGGATATCTCAGACCCTGTACATCATGCTCAGCATAGAAAGCTGGGGAAGAAGGAAGGGGAAGATGTTCAGAGTGATGGTGTTTCTCCTCTCAAGTAACCGTAAGATGTGCTGGAGCCCTGCTTTCCTGGGGATGACAGAACATTGGCCTGCTGGTGGGAACAAATGAATGAATCCATTGGATCGCTTTGCTTCTGTGTGTGGCACTTTCTTCAGCTATTAAATTCTTCTTATCTCAAGCCATGAGTCTGCTTATTTTTTTGATTGTCTCCCCCATCTTGTTGAGGGAGAGATGGAGGGAACGGCTGTGTGGTGCTGAGTCGGCACTGGGGTAAAACCATGACACATGACTAAAATTCAGGGTACTATTATCAATATTCTCATGTTTTTGCCCTTTTTTTCATTTTTTCACTCACTGTTCCAATCTCTGCTTCATTTCTCGAACTCCACTAAGTTTGGGAAAAAAAAAAAAAAGAAAAAGGAAAATACCCAAATTGGAAGTACTGTTTTTGTAGATAGTGATCATCTCGTTGACTGATTTCTTCCTGGTAAGCTAGTCATCATTTCTGAAGAAATTCTTACCTCATTGAGTACAGGTAGAATTCAGGCATGGAGTAATGGCAGTAGTGCATGGGAGTAGTATGTCCCAACAACATAAGTTTACCTTCACATTTTAGCTGGATTAAGTTCTAGCACTATGATAAGGAAGAGAAAATGTCTTACTGGGCTTCGTGCCTAGCCTCACAAGCATTATAGGATGGAAGAAAGCTGAATGCCCTCCTGAAAGATATGCTATAATTCAGCCACAACTTACTGAATCTAAGGACTGCTTACATGTGAGGAAGCAGTAATTCATTTGATAGCAGGATTTATTGGATGAAATTCTTTGGCCTGCCTGAGCAATGGAAATCAGACTAGATAGTCATAGCTGCCTTTACTTATTTAAAATCCGTGAATCCTGCAGGCTGATTCAGCTTGTGTTTGGTGAGGTTGTGTTAATTTTCTTATCTGTAAGACTTCCTGAAATAAGACCTGAGGAACTGACGTCTTGAGCTGCATGTATTTTAAAGATTGTGTAACGTCTCTGTAGGAGCAGATATATCTCACTGGCTGTATCTAAATTTCCATCTCTTTCCAGCGTTGTTTCCTTGATGTACCTGAAATGTTTGGTAATAGTAACAATATGTATCTGTTAAGAGCCTAAATGAAAATATAGAGGGCCAAACTATATCCCATTTAAAGCCAAGTTACACAGTGGACAAGTAAGATAAACTCGCGATAATGTCAGTCTATCTACTTACTCAGGAGTGATATAGCTGCAGTGAGGTTCTCACAATGCTTTCCAGAATGAGGTGGGTTATCACAAAGATACTTTCCACATATCTTTTTGCAAACACAAGATCAGTTAAGCCATTAAGATTGCAAACAATGGCAAGACCATCATATGGACTTCCTCATGGATGGTCTGTCTGCCTAACTTCCCAGTTAGGCAGGAACAAACAATAGTAATTTGCTAAAAATGCAGCTTTGGGTTGATAAACAAGTGTTACAGATTTCTTTCAAATTCTGAAGGTTCTTTGCCTAAAAAAGGAAAACTAAAATATTCAAGTTTTTATTTCTTATATTTCAGAAAACAATAATTTGAATTTGTTTACACATAAATTTACTTAAATATAATTTAGAAGCTTATGAGAAAAAAAATACTGAAAAATAAAACCTGAAAAATTTGCGTTTTGAAATTAACATAATGTTTCTTTTGATTCAGGGGAATTTCCTCATTCTGAGAAAAAAGCCCCACACTGATGACTGGCAATTTTGAAGGAAACTGGAAAATCCTAATACTTCTACTTGGCTAGAATTTTGCCAGCTTTAAAGAATTAATGGTGGAAAAGAAAAAGGTAAAGACTGTGTAACAAGCACGACTGAGCGGTATGAAAATAAGAGAAAAAATAAAAGGGTTTTGTTGAAGAAATTCAGCTTCCTTGAAAAGCAAATCCGAGCCGGGGGACACACTCACTGGGTAAAGCAGTGTTGCTGTGCAAAGAGCTCCTTGACCTGAGAATGTGAAGGGGTGTAAGTTGACTCGAGGCTTCTCTTAACTGCAAGGCAGTGAGTCTAGACATGCACTGAAGTGCATCATTAGTTAAGAATAAGCTTGTAAATAGACTGCTTGTGTTTGGTTTTCATTTGCTTTAATTTTTTGCTGCATTTGCTAATCATACACTTGCTTAATAAATATAGTATTGGTAGTGGGATCCTGAGAAGATAGAAGCAAAAATCTGGTTTGACCTTCACATGATCATCAATAAAATCCAGGGCATATCCAGATCCATATGAAAAGTGGGAGATCTGCCCTAAAAAGAAATAAGTGCAACCATGAAAGTTAGTAAGGAGATGAGAAAGACAGTTAGTTCCACAGCCACAATGCTTTACTAAAGGAATATTCAGAATATTTATGTAAATAAGTAGGTTTTTAGATCCCCTCATTTTCCACAGCGACCTCCCAGCTCTACTAGTTCCTGGTTCACTCACAAGATAAAAATGGATATAGCCTTGAGCTGCCATCAGTTGCCATTACACTTGGAGAACTGGCATTTGCTTTGCAGAACAAAAGCAACATTGCAGTGCCCTTAGTTTCAAAATTACCCTTATGACCGTTGTACTATGCTTAGCTTGGAAAAAGGTAGAAAGGTTCCTTTCAAAACTTCTGTTTTCTCTTATTGTGCATTGATTTCCATGCCTGGTTGTGTAGCAGGTGGTAGTCAATCTATGTACCAGGTCAGAAAGGCCTGATTTCCTGTCAGTGGAAGGAGGAAACCACTTAAATTGACTTACTATGCTTAATCTTCTGGCCATGACGCAAACTGTGTCATCATTGCTTATTCCAAGGCATATCCTGAGCCATGTGTTCTGAAATAGGACATGATACTTTTTATAGGAACAGAGCCTCTGAACTTTTAGAGGAAAAACACAGAAATAAGTCTGTAAATCCTATTTACATTGTATAACCATAACTGCGCTTGCTTGCTAGATATCCCTCATGAAATAACAGCTGGAGTAGTAACTTCAACACAAACCCTTTTCTGTGAAACATCCTGTGTCCAGAGTGAGGAGGGTGCAAGCTGAGGGTAATGTTCAAAGAATGTGACAGCAAGCCTTTTCCTCGCATCCAATAGGTTGCACTTGCTGCTGTTGCATGTGGATTTTTGTACTTAGTCCGATATAAAAGTGTCTGTTAGACAAACAGCTCTGTTTTACATGGGGATAAGCTTTTCTCATTCCTTCTTTTAACTCATTTGCATTTTTATTCTCCGTAACATTAAATGATACTGAAATCCATGATCTAATTGATTACTCTGTGAAAAAGTGCACTCGTTTAATAAGAACCTGCTGCCAGGAAAGAAGATTGCTTGGTGTAACACTAAGTATTCAAGTCTTTAGTTGTCTTTTACATTCCTGGCTCTGGCTCTGGTCTGCCAGAAATGTTGTGAGTGGTCCTTCAGAGAAGTGCTCAGACTCGCATGTCCATACACCAAAAGAAAGACTTATTTACTTAATGTAAGGAAAAATGCACTAGATGACTGCACAACTCTAAACTCTGAGGGACTTCAACATATGCAAAGCATGTGCTCACTGATCCACTCAATACAGCCAAATTACGTATCAGTGACAATGGATCATAAGTCAGATTTGAAGCTTTCTGACATCTAATCCTAAGCACTTCTCCACTTCTTTTCAGAAATTGGTGATAAAGGCTATAATAAGGGAGAAGAAAGGAGGGAGAAATGGGATGGATCTCTCTAAGAGCTGAGGTGAGAACCCTTTGTTATGCTGTTATGACCAGTCACAAGGGAGCACAGAAGGGGTCCTCTTATTTCTGCCAGGAAGCAATGAATTCCAGCAGAGGAGTGGAATTCAGTGGAGGAGTGGCACAAATGGCTGGAAGCTGTAACTGCCTTAGTTGCCACAGGTTAATTTAGAGATGGTGATGGTGCTGAGGTGGATCTCTGTGCAGGCGCTCTGACAGGAGTCGGCCAAAGACACTGAATTACATGGTAAGGAATTTATGTTCTTCGCTGAGAGCATGCTACCTAGAGTATGTCTATGGCAGCATTTCTGCAGAAGCTCAGCCTTAAACACTGTTCTGTGAGTGCTGAGTGTGCAAGTCAGGGTTTCTTAACGTGTAAGGAGTGTGCAAAATGCTCAGTAAACCAACTACTTGAGTGATCTGGAAAGAAAGACAAAATATGAATCAGGTTATTTAACACATACACAACCAAAGAGGTAAACTCTGCATTAATGAGTGGACCGATACATGAATCTGTGAAAATGACAGAGCTAAATGGACATCTGTGTTGTAGTAAAGTGGCTTTTTGCAAATTCTGATGCAGCTGGAGTCAACATCAAAAGTCACACTCCCTGTAAGTATTCTTGGCTTGAAACACTAATGCTACACTGCTTTATCCAATCTCCTTTAACTTTTCATTACGATAGTGTCATATTATGTAGAGAAAGAGAATGATCTCATTTGCGCACTTATAGAGAGAAATAGCTAGAGTTAATTGGCTTATTAAACAATTAATTCAATAAGTGGGTGTTATACACTGGCATCCAGGTTATATGAGGTAAATTGTCTAAAGCATAAACAGAGACTATGGTGCAAAATAAGAGCTCATACACAAGCTCTCAAAGAGTGAGAGGTGGCAGAAGAGCACAGGTAGAGAGAGACCTCTAGTGTTCCTTAGCAAAGAAACGTGTTACTGCTGTTCTTTTCATAATCAAAATACTCAGCATAACGAGATCATCACTTCTATTAAATCTCATTTAGCATTGCCATCGTGTTTTTAATACAAGACATCAAAAAATACCTATGCATTCTCAAGTACATAAATATTAGCCAGAACTCCCGTTTCTGCTGTACTGCAGGAACAGAACTGGTGATCTAAGGCTGCTTTATCAGAGCAGTCTAAAGTGGCCCAGGGTAACAGAGAGTCAGACATACATCTTTTCAAGTACTTCTTCCATTTAATGCAGCATCTTAACATGAATACATTATTATGGCTTGTTTCTCTTAGTGAGCCATCAAATTATTGTCTTGCTAGGTGTGAAGGTTTTTCATTTAAATAATTGCAGTATCATAAGGATTATAACAAACATTTCTCAGCGCCTTTTAATTTTAAATGGTAACTTTGCATACTTTTAAGATAGCTAAAAGGCATGATACTCACACTGCCTGTAAATGTAAACAGTTTTCTGTGTGCAATTTGTCTTGTGACATCTACGTAAGAAAACTTGCATATTTAAACACTGTATAAGCTTACATAGAAGCTTCCAGGACCATCTTGCTCTGATTGACAATAGTGCATGCCTGTGTTGGCAGTTTTCAGAATTAGTGCACTTCCTACAGTGCTCTGCTGTAAATGAAAGGTCTGGCATTAGGCAAACAGTGGAAGTATGTATAAAAGGGGTATATACATGTATAGAGGAAAGTCAAGATGATCAACATGTTCTTTTGTATTCAGAAGAGATAAAGAAAATTCTGTGTGAGTATTAAAAATATACAAGTAATTCTGACCTCAAAACAAGTTGTTTCTCTTACCCCTTGTTTATCACACTAGGCTGTCAAAGAGGGAGCAGAGGAAGGCCAGGAGAAGTAAAAGGACCACTCAAGAAAGTGTGCCTTCAGGCCTGTGACAGATGTGCTCTGTAGTGGAGTACAACGGTCTAATAAATATCGAAAAGTGTCTGCTCCTGTTTAGTGCTGTATATCGGAAGCTGTGGGCTGGCTGGTGTGCCCTCTTTGCTTTAGGGGTTGCGTTGTGGATCTCCTGGTGCGAGAAGACACTTCCATGTTTGCTTGATTATTCAGTTGCTAAGAACAGCTGGCTAGAAGAGATTAGACCAGCTTTCCTAACTGCACAGACAGTATCTTGATAGCTTCATGTTGCTGAGGGCGATAAGGAAATGCCTACCAGTTTGGTAAAGCAGGTAGAGGAGGAGGAGGGTGAGGAGTATTTTAGAAGCAAACAGCTCTCCAGGATGCTGTTTAGGATTGGCTGTTAGTTTTCAGGCCCAGCAGTCTCAGTTAATTCCCTTGCTCCCACAGCTGCACTTTCAGATTATCGAAGAAGCCTTCAGGTCAGCAGAGTTCTTCCGCTAGTCATGTTCCATAGTCTTGAGCAAACGCTTGGTTGACCATCCCAGTTGGCCATCCTCATTTTAGAATGAATAATTCGATCTGAAGGTGAAAAATCCCTTTGTTCCCTAACTCCCTGCTTCTGTGAATACCCTAAGGTTTTCTTTCTTATCCTTCAAAGATAACTACATTTAAATAAATCACTGAACAGGAATAAAATTTGCTTATGGTGCAGTTCTAGGGGACTTTTTTAACCCATTGCTGACAGGGTCTTCTGCTTCCTTACAAATGTGCAAGTATTGTAACGATTAAAGCATCTTTTATTACAAAGACAGAAATTGTCATCCTAATATTTTCAATAGGCAGTCAGCATGTCATGGAAGGTGAAGATGGTTTTGTTTGTAACCCCAGTGGTGAATTTGGGGTTTGACCATTCCCAAGTTCAAGCTCAGCTGAAAATGGCTGTTCTTTTTCTGCAGGTCTAGACTTCATTAAGAAGTGCTTAGAGGTGGATAATGGTATGTGGACAAACATACGTGTGGCATTTCCAAACCAGGTATCTGTAATATCTGTCATAAGTCTCAATAACTCCAGCCTTCTGCCATTTCCTGCTTTTCAATGTACAATTTTTAGTGAATGAATAAACAATAGTGAAGATCAGAAATGTTTCGGAGAAGAAACATTGAGGGCCTTTTCCTCTGTCAAATGCATCTGGTGGGTTAATAACTCCATCTGCAGTTCGTTGCTGAAATAGTTCCAGAAGTATCGGAAATCTGAGCTTGAACCAAGTCACTAATAAGATAAAATCCAGATTGTGTTCACATTTTAGACAATGGACTACGTGAGGAGAATAGACCAGTGTGAGAGTAAAACCGCAAAGATTCTATGTGTTGTGCTGGAACTGCTTTTTCCCTGCCACACCGTAGAAGGAACATTAGCACACAGTTGAAGCTGATCTGCAGTGGGTGTTGGCCGGTTTCTGTCTGGGCGTTGGAGACTTCAGGGCCTGTGGGCAAAGGTCAGTGCAAAGGCTGTTAATGGGCTTCCTCCGGGTGGGATAGTAACTCTTGAGACCATACTCAGACTGGGCAAAAGGGCAGATCTCATCTCCAAATCCAAGGGCAAAGTTGGAGGGGAAAAAAGTGGAAAAAGCTATGATCATATGCAGACAGATGCACATCTGCTTTCCCCATGCTTTGAGCTGGCCAGACAAGCTGGTTTCTTTCTGGTCAGGTTTCAGCTGGCTGTTAGCTGGCCCGGCCACATGGCTCCCCGGCTAGACCTCTTCCAGAGCCAGCTCAGGACACGCAGAAGAGACTTGTCTGAACTTGGTGTGCTGATACTGCTCCAGGCACTGTGGTCCAGGAGAACATGAACAACAGAGTTTTTGATAAGGGTCAGGGATATTACCATCTTATTTAGAAATCATTTTTCATAGATCATTTTTGTACTTGTATCAGTGTTACTTGTGGCAGTAGACCTCAGCAGCATTAAACAAACAGTCCTTCTATGGCAACTGCAAAAAGAGTGCGTTGAGCATTTTTATGTAAGTAAGTGTGCTCATCTGTTTGTGACCTGCTTTGCCATGTCCAGAATAAATACATATTAAAAATTACTGGTGTGTATTAGTGTAAAATAAAGAGGCAGTGGTAGTGATGAACTTCAGAAAGATGCTTAATTACTGTTACTATTATGAGTGGGGTTGTGAGCAACAGTTTTAGTGTGTATGTCTACATGTGGTCAAATGTATTAAACCAGCTCTATTTTCAGAGAGGCTTAATCTTTCCAGCTTTCACCACCGCCTTTGGAAGCTGTGCTAACTCTGTGCTCCAGAGATCACTATTTTGTAGGAAGCTAAGCAGGTATTCTGGTGTATTAATTACTTCTAGTTCCTACGTAATTCGTTTTTCCTTTTTTTTTAATTTATCAGCCAAACCAGCTGTAAACTTATTAACAACCAACTTATGCAGTAGGTGAGCTGCTTAAAAAAATCACCTAACAAAATAAGGGGGACAGAAATACAAAAATGGTTTTCTAAGCCCCAAAACCAAGTTGAAAATAGAGCTAGGGTATCGTGGTACTCATGTGGTATTCTTTAGCATGTTGCAAATATAAATATGTTTTCTGGCACAGTAGGATTTTGCAATGTACACAAATTCTAGTTGTGGAGGTTAGACCACTGTAAAAAACTATGACCCCAGGATTTTAATTTTTGTGGCTGCCAAATTCTCACTGTTCCATCATCTTTTTTCCTACGTGGTTGTCATTCATCACTGTTTGCTGGCAATTTTGGCAAAATCTCACAACAAAATAACTCTAAACCTGGTATTGAAGTAGGCATGTAAGAAAATAATGTAGTTTATTCTCAATGATTATGATAGCTAAACAGTTCTTTGTGAGTAATTTTTTTTCGTAGCGTTATTTGCTCTAGAAATCCTTGGGAATTATATTCTAGTGACATCTGTTAACACTGATGCACTTAACATGTAATTAGGAAGGAGAAAAAAAGAAAACAGAAAAAAGCCCATGCCAATCTAAATGTGCTTGAAAGGTGCCAGATTGATAACTCTGGAGAATTGAGTCCTCTGTTTATCCTCTGAATTAGTGCAGAAAAATCAATGGCAGCACAGACTTGTTCATGTCACCCTGAAATGTCTTGTGCTCACTCAGCTGTGAGGGTAGTCTGGGCTTCATTTCGCCAACAGTCCTTAGGATCCCAGTCAGAATGATATGAAGGACACTGTCGTATGGTGGAAGGACTGTACTGAGTACCCTAAGCTAATTCCAAATAGGTTTCTGAACACTCAAATGAGGTCAAACTTTTGGTTGTACTTTGCAGTTTCAGCATAAGATTACAAATGGTGATTTTGAATTAAAAGGCTTTATGGTGAATTTCCAATCTCTGAACTATCTAATCCCCTGGTGGGTTTTATTTAATGCATAAACTTCCATTGACATGACAGAGCCAGAGGCATTACAGTCTATCATGTCAAGACTTCATACATTAACAGTTCTTGTTAGCATGCTTTGGCACAATGCACTGTAATAGTTCTGAATTATGCTAATAATCCATGGATAATGGGTCACAAGGAGATTTTTGAACCGTACCTTTAAACCAATGCCACAGTGCTTTTAGGATGTGTCAAAGTGCACAGAGGCTTGGCACTGTAACATGCTTTAATGCATCTTCAGAGCACCTTATCTTCTATGCTCTGCTTTAATTGAGATTAAATGGCTTTGAAGGTCCTAACACAATTTCAAGGACAATGCAGTATCTCATATTCTCAGTGAAAGGTTTTTAATGTATTTCCTTAAAACCAAGACAAATACTCCATACAAACACATTACACCAAACTGATGTTAAAGGTCTGTCTCAAACTTAGAGAAGCCAATACAATTTGAATTAAAAGCATGACATGGTGTTTCTGAGGCTCTGAGATGAGGTGAGAGAATTGCATAAGATCTTGGGTTCTGCAAAAGCATCAGTTAGGAAAGTAACAACAGAAGCAATGCTTTTTAAAGAAAAGAAGAGGCGCCTAGAACCCCTGGAAAGTCAGACTGAAGTTGAATCAGGGAAGTCTTGTGAGAGTATTACTCTGGGGGTACATACTCTGAATTCCTTGAAAGATGTCAAGGCGGGAGGAAAACCATCCTGAAAGTCTGCACTAGTTTGTCCCGCAGTCTTTAATACATTCCTGTAAGAATGGTTTAAAGAAATTTAAATAGCTCTCCTATGAAAAGAGAAATGATAAAAAAGAGACTCAGTCACCTTCCCCTTTTTTTGTAACTTTAGTTTAATACTCAGCATTTTATTTAGTTTCAAACTTGTCCTCTCTTCCTTGCTTCAATAATGATATAAAGGTGCTGCAGTATCTTGGAAGATGCTGTTGTATTCCAATAATGATAACTGTGTAGTTTCATGACCCTCCTGAGCTTACATTTGAGGACTTATTGGAAAAACTGCCATCATATCACAAAGATGTGAAGTGTAATACTGCCAATTTTTTGAATTATTCATTAGTTGGAAGGAAAAAGAAGCAGCAAAGACATAGGATTCTTCCTTTTATTTATGGTTCTACTACTCTTCATATTTTTCGTGTGAAGGGAATACAATTCTTCCGTCTTTTCCACAACAACAACTCAGAAAGAAAAGAAAATATGTATGCTTGAAAAGTTGGGATTTCTGGGAATAGATTTTCTTCTTTTGGCTTGCATTTTAACATAAGGTAAAACATTTTTTTGACAAGGTAAGTAGAGTAAACAAAGATCAGTGAGAAGGCAGAAATTATTGAAGTACTGGAAAAACTGCTGCAGGCTACTTTTTCACACATTGCTGCTCAAGTCAGGATTATGCTATGACAGTTCTAACTCTCCTGCTGACATCCTTATAGACTCTATTACATTATTTACTTCTTGTAAAATAGCATTCTATTACAGCTCCTTCATGTCCTGCTGCTATTCTAAGTTCAAGGGGAAGAAATTCTGCTCAACCATAATTCCTTGCTTCCAGCCCATTAATACAGCTCTGAGGAGATCATTATTAAAAAGACTGATATGCAGCCTCTATTTCATGCCCCATTTTCTGTTGCAGTAACAACGGTATTTCTAGACTGTTGGTCCTCACTTAAATCAACAGTACTGCATAAGATGCATTAGCCTGTGTCTTGAAGTATCAGATGAAACATGCCCCACCCTGTGCTGAAGAAGTAATGTCATTTTTATGTCTGCAAGGGGGAAAGCTTTCAGACATTTCTTTTGCTATTTCATGGAGAAGTGAAGCCACGCATGCAATCATACCTGAATTCAAAAGAAAAAGATATGATTCTCAGTAGACTTGCTAGGAACATCTGTGGATAAAACAGGGTTAACAGCAGACATGTTACTTGAACACTCTCTGGAAACTGGCTTATGTCTCTTTCTCAAAGTCAGTAGATAATGAAACACATATCACTGAGACCCACACAAGGAGTCTATTGAACTTGTTTTCTAGGAAGATGTACTTATTAGAACCCAGGAAATGAATTTGCCTACTGTCTCTGAATTCTCATTTTAAGTCCAGTTAACAACTAGGTGTACCACTAGCAACATATTCGCACAGTATGGTAGAATGCTCCCAAAGCACTAGCCTTTGAAAAATAATACTTTCATGACTGCTTGAAGTCACCCTGGCAAGTCAATCATCAGCCCTGCTGCTTGCAGTGTGAACCTTGAAAGCAGCACTCGACACTTGAAGAGCTGGCATCAAACCAAACAGCAGTGACCACACACTTTGAGATGGTCAGAGGACAGGGAACCCCTGGCACTACACACACAGTTCTGAGCAGTATACTCCATTGGCTTTCAAAACCTGTATGGACCATCTCTAATGAAATTTAGCTAGCATTTCATCAGTAATAATAGAGACAGCATGATAATTATCTAATTATCGAGTCCTTGGGAAGACATACTTAATAAACTCCCCAGCAAAAAGTGAATTGTACATCTTCTTTCTTGAAGGCAGACAGTGAAACAGCTGAAAAAATGGCACCAGCTGCAGTAACATTTCATTATGTATGTGTGGGTCCTGATCAGAGCAGTGCAGAGCATGTGGTTGTTAATCTCTGAAGCTGGGCAGGGATTGTGTGGGAATTGAGGGTGACTTTCACCACTTCCCTCTACCTGAACCGAGATTTCAGTCACTGTCTCTATTATTTAAAGTTTGTTGCGCAGCTTAGAGATATGGGACCGACACTGGAGATGGAGTTACATACACGAGTGTGCTACGTCAGAAGCTGGTGATTGTTTACTCTGGTAATGGACATGGCTAGTTAAGTGCCTCATTCATCATGAGAAGATTCTCTGTTGAGAGTGGCAGGAGGTCACATCTAAACAGTGTGGTTACTAATTCTACTAGAGTAGATACCTGCTATTTCTTTCAGGTATGTGGCTATTGATCAGTCTGAAAAAATAATTTTGATTCCTGGTATCATTTGATTTCAAGGGAGTTTAGGACAGATTCCCATTATTTTGCTCCACAACCTTCTTGTTGGGTTAATCTGTAGAGTCCCTGGATGGGTCACATGTGCACAAGAATGGGCCACATAGTTATTGCTGGCAAAGAAAGAAGGTGCTAATGCTGCAAATTTTCATCTCCCTTAGGCATGAAAGATGATCCTGTTCTTCATCCCCTTACTTCTCTATCTCCTGGGTCTGACCTGCTTTTTCTGTAGGAAGGGTTGATTCTTCTCTGGGAAACACATTTTGAAAGAATTTCAGTTAAAATACCATGAACATCTGCTCAGCTGTTAAAGTCATTTATTTCAAGTGCCTGTGGAATGTTTTTCAGATCCAGTGTACTAACTCAGTCTGAACTGGTAATCCAGTCTGTGAAGCAGGGAGTCATTATCTGTTTGGGTTTGAGTTTTATATACCGCCAATTACTGTTATCAAAATACGTTAAATTAACTGTGTTCTAGGAAAGCAGATAATTTCACTGTAGACTGGTAAATATCCGATTATAAATGAAGCTACCTTTTATTTATTGCAAAGGCTAGCACATTCATCACCATGCCTAATTAAAATTTAACAATTAATAAGCAGTGGCAAACCCTGTACGAAGGTCAGTAGCAACCTAAGCAAACTTATCAAAAATGCAAAGGGGTTTCAAGTTTTAAAAAGTTCATTCTGTCCTTAATTAACAGATCTAATTACAGCTCTGCCATAGCAAAATGCAAAATGATCTCTTCAAAAGACAAGAAGTCAAAGGTTTAATAGCGCAGATAACCTTCTTCTTCAGTACATACTGACCCAAGTGTAGGAGGGAATTTCACCAAGTAGTCAACAGAGTTGATTGGATGGCTTTGACAGAAATTAAAGCTAAGCAATACATAGAAATCCCCAAATAACGAAGGAATTGAGAGGGAATAAAAACTCTCTTGTGCCTTGGGATTTAAAATAACACCAAGTCAAGACTTTGGATAATCTCCTTTCTTAGCAAGTTGTCAATGTATTTATTCTGTGACCTTTGCTGGTTAGTTTTCAATAACACTTTCTGTTCTATAGACTGCATGTGTTTAATTATCACCTCATTCAACAAAAAAAGGGCACTGCAAAATCAAGGATAATCTAGCATAGAAGGGCTAAGTACAATAACATGAAACTCTTCACATTCCTGCAGTTAATAGTCAGCATTTAGGAGCTGAAGGATGATTTTCCAAGTTTCACTGAAGGGTTTAGTTATGCATTACTTCTTCAAGAGGACTAAGAAAACAGAGCATTATGTTCAGAGTTGTGCAGGAAGAGGCTGGAAATGAACATAACTGGGTTCATCGGTAAGAGAATTAAATCTTCCTGGCTGATTTATGTGGGCAGGGGTCATTACATGTGGGTAATATAAAGTGGCTGAAAGAAATACTAGACTGCTTGAAATTAATAATATATAGCTGAAATGAATTGTTACTATTCATCTTTACTTTTGAGTTAGCAGAAAGAACACCAGTGTGAGAGGCAAGCTCTCTTCATGGAAACCTGACCTATGTGAATATCCTATTGTTCCCTTTCATACCTTGCCAATGATAAAGTGAATGTAGACCTATGGAACACAGGTACATAAAGCAGAAACAATTGAATCACAGTAATTATCTTGGAGAGACATATTCATTTTATAATGGAAACAAAGTGAATCTTAACAAATTTTTCAACCAAAAGGCTCATTAAATGCAACATGAAAACAGAGAGTCTGTTGTGAGCAATCTCCATGAATTGTCCTGTAGCTTTACATCTGCGCTGTCATGACCTGAATTAATTTCATATGGCATGGTGATTTTCTATTGACTGTAGGAGGGGGAAAAAATGAAGCCTGCTCAGGCTGATGAGCATTTTAAGACTTCTCTTTAATTCATTTTCTTAAGAAGAACATAATCTTCTGGTTTGAAACTGCCTGTCTTGAACCTATAAGTAGCATCAAACATCAATAACACGCCATACTGATGTGGCCTTATGCTGGTCCTGTGCTATATATTTGAAAGCAGATATAGTGAGGCTTCTAAATGTAACGAACATATTCCTTTTCTGCTCAAAAGAGCCAGGCGTCATGTGTGGCCATGACATGAACCTTACCTTCAAGGAAATTACAGTGATCTGTCTAAAATGTGGGTGCTATTTTGTCCTTCTCCATATCCTGCTTCAGTAAAGGAGACAAAACCATCCTGCTGCATTGCTTGAAAACACAGTAAAAAATACATACCACATTGTCACATTCTTTCCTTTGGTAACACTTGCTTTAATATAAGAAATTAACATAATTACTTGAGCTCTGATGATGGGAAGTGAAGTATAAGAGGTACACATTTTTACTGTTACTGTTATTATTATTGAAGTAGCAGGAAGCGCAGTGCTATAAAAACTCTTCTAAGCAGTCACTCCCTCTTACAGACCATTAAAGGTTCACTTCACACTTACATCTCTTGCTTCCAGACTGAATCCTGAATCATTAATTTTGCACTTGACGTTCCTAAAAGAAAGCTTTTTTGAAGCAAAACCTTCTCCTGATGTCTGAAGGCGCCCTGAAGATGTTAATCACCAACCCATAAATTCAAGCCAAAAAGCCATCCAGGTACCTTGAATTTATTGAGATTTGAAAGTAGTAAGATGTGAAGATTTTTATTTTCCAGCACCATGCAATGTCCAAGCTTTAGACATTGTCCTTTACTAACAGCAATCTGAGTAAGCAAAGATGTTATAAATAATATATGGCCCAAGGCACTACATGAAAGTGTGATAAATTAGTTTCAAGGGCAGAGAGAACCAAACCAGACCCTTCCCTCCCCCCTTGCCAAACTTTCAGTTTACAGATCAACTAGCTTTAAAGATAAAGCTTATAGAGAGACTTGACAGTAAGGGTAAAAACAATCTTTGGGCTGTGCAGGTAAGATACTCTGATGAAAAGTTATTTTTTCTTTTTTCATTCTCTTTCTATAAACATTTTTTTTTTTCTCCTGTCTTTCCCCCTTTATTTTTCTTTTTCTCTCTTCTCTTGTTTCCTTTTCAGGAGATTTTTCTCTATTTGTGCTTCACCAAATTATAAAATAAATTAAAGGATCTTAAAATGTCCTTTAATATTTTGTTTGGAAGAAACACTCATTCCCTGTGTGAAGATACCCATCCAAAAAGAGTTTCTCCCTTTTAAGAATATCCCAGCAATGTGAAAACAAGTGATTTTTCATTTCCAGTCTTCTGTGAAACTTCTTCCTCCTTTCCTATCTTAAGAAAGTCCCATCCTAGGAAAGTCCTAGTGCTTGTATCCTAGTACAAGTCCTTTCCAATTAAACACATGAAGCAAATTATGATTTTTTTTAACTGTTAACAAATGAAGACCACCTATTTCAAATATTCTCAGGCTCAGAAATTCTGAATATACCATGCATTATTGCCCTCTAGTGTTACTTTGGAATGTGAGTAGAAGATTCCATCTGTAAAATACATGTCAAAGGCACAAGGTCAGATCTGAATCTGAGAAGTGACCATACATCCGTGAAAAGGGACATTTTGTAATCCCTTGATTTCGGCTGGGTCAGTTATCTAAGGTCTTTACTAAGAATCAGTGTTTTGAATATTAATTTCCACACAAAGGGACCTGGGGGGAGAGTAGGAATCCTTGCCCTTCACACCTCTGTACTCCAAAATGGAGTGCTGAAAGTTTCTCAGGTAGTTTAAAATGCTTGATTTAGCAATGTACCAATATAAACAAAATAAATAAACATATGGATCCAGATCTGCCATTTCCATGAAAGTAGGGACAAAGTAACTACTGTCCTCCTGTCAGAGAAATATCATATATGTTACTAGACAGGCTACTGGCAGCTTGCTAGAGTGCTGAAAATTATTACCCTTTATCACTATTTATGTGACTCATTAAAACTCATCTAATAAAATACAGGGTAGTTGTAATTTTAAGTAAAGCAATCAACAAGAATATTCAGCTTCTTTGAAAATAAAACATCTAAAATCACATTTTGGTTGGTATTTAAATGATGTTCAGTGTTACTACCAGCCAAGCATCAAATACTGCCTATTTCCTCAACTGTTGGAGGTCTGGATGGAAAGTATGACATGTGGCTTAGTGGATAAAGTTATCACCTGTGGGATGCTAAGAGTTCAAATAATGAATTTCCTGCAGCACATTCATAGAAGCATGGAATCATCCCCTTGACCTGCTTGCAAGAAGTTAGCATTCAGACAGCTTGGGATGATTTAAAATCTGATCATGAGCAAGACATTATTTTCCTAAAAGATTGCAAATGTCTCTAACATTTCATGCTCTGAAGCTCATTTTTTTAATGACGCTCATAACTAGATTTTTATGATGAATCTTTATGATTCAGAGAAATCAAATCTCAGAGTGATTTGTGTTGCCTCTTAGCTGTGGTTATAGTTTTATAGTAATCTTAGGATGTTCACTACTTGTTTTTTATATTTGAGGTCTGTTAAAAGATTTCTCTCTGAAGCCAAATGGGTAAATTTATGGCAGTTGCACATTTTCCTAGTACATCATGAGGCCAATTGTCCTCATGTCTGTGGCTGAAACTAGAGGTTTTCCAGAAAGGAGTTCCACTGGAGTCAGGGGAAGACTTCAGATCCTCAGCAAAAACATCTGAAGGTCTATTTCATACCCCACAAAAACTGCAGCCATCACAGTTGCAAACACCTGTCTCCAACAGAGGAACCTGCTGGGGTAAGCACAGCACAAGGGCGCTTAGTATAGTGCCTCATCTGCGTTAAACACTTTTGCAACTCCTCTCACTTGGAGGAGACTCCACACAACCCAACAAAACACACAAACTGTGGAAATAAGCTCTGGCTGTTCACTTTCTCTTCTGAGCAGCACAGCTGTACTGACTGATACTAATGAAACTGCCAGCTCCCACCTTGGAACAATGGAACTGGCCATTTTGCATGAGCTGCCTTCATCTGTTGTCTCTGGGACACAGCTGCCTTTAGGCCATGACTGAAACTGTTACACTCCAGATTTATTGTTGAGCCAGTCACAGTAATAGTACATGTAAGGAAGATTGAACCTTGTCGTGGTTTAAACTGATCCACACAGCTCGTTCACTCACTCCCCCCACTTTTTTCTCCCTCTTTCTTTCCTTCCTCCCCCCTCCCTGCTCTCAGAGGGATGGGGAGGAGAATTGAGAGAATGTAACTCCCACAGGTTGAGATAAGAACAGCCCAGTAACTAAGGTATAACACAAACCACTACTGCTACCACCAATGATAATAATTAGAAGATAAAATAACAAGAGAAGAGAATACAATACCACTGCCAAATGAGTTCGACCCGCCCCCCTGAAGAGAGCCCGTGCCTTTCTGGGTAACTCCCAGTTACCTCCCTGGGCATGACGTGCTGTGGTATGGAATACCTCTTTGGCTAGCTTGGGTCAGGTGTCCTGTCTCTGCTTCCTCTCGGCCTCTCCTCGTCCCCAGCAGAGCATGAGACTCACAAAGTCCTTGGCGAGAATAAACACTACTCAGCAACAATTAAAAACAATCGATGTTACCAGCTCTCTGCCCAGGCTGGAAGTCAAAACACAGAGCTTGCACCAGCTACTAAGAAGGAGAAAAACGGCTCCTGGTAAACCCAGGACAAACCTTTACCTGAAAATTGAACTGGACACAAACATAGCATTTTTTTTTTTTTTGTGGTCAGAATGCAAAGGCTGTTTAAATGGAAGTGGGGTTTATTTCTTAATTTTTGCATAAGCAACCTTGACTGGAAGGTAGGCTGCTAAAATTGGTTTGAGTTCAGAAAACCTACAGTTGTTGCTTGCACCCACTTCTCCCTATATTCTTTCTCTCATTCTGGTAAAAAATGGAGCCACGTATAGCGTTCCCTTCATACTCACTAGATCGGTTCCCTGTGTGCCGTTTTCCTTTTATATGGCAAAACTAATTTCCAGGGTCTTTTTATTCTTGTTACCGTTAAAGAATTCAATGGAGCTGTAGGGAAGTAGTTTGGAGTATTTTTTTTCTCTCTTACATTAACAATAGAGTTTTTTAACTAAGACACCACTTCAGAAGAGCCGTAATGAAATGCACAAGTCAAGGAGAACGCAGCTGTGACTTTCAGTTTGCAGGGCTGTCAGCAAGAGAAAATGTATCTTAACCTGTAAAGTGGGCAAATTTATTCTGTAAGACTTTGAGAGAAAATAAATTTGGAACTTCACAGTGCTGTGTATTCAGAGTCACTTTTCAGCGTATAACCACTTTTTAAAGTTCTCGTAATAGTCAGTAGGAATCTCATAAGCATCTCAATGTGCCTTACATTCTTACCTCTGTCAAGAGTCAGCAACCAAGTTGATAACAAGACCTCTCATCTTTTATTTTGTTGGAGAGACTCTTAATCAGTTCACAGTTGCCTGGTATGTGTCTAATTTTATGCAGCAAGAAAAAGATGAGCGTATCCATACTGACTTTGCAAGCTGAGAGATATTTTGCTTTGAAATTTACAAACAGATAGGATCCATGACTGGAATTACAAATGTAGATAAGCATAACACATTTAGAATTACATTTCTTTTCTTCTAAATTGTTTCTCTGCAGCTTGTCATTTGCTTGTGTAACTATCAACAGACTCAGGACAGGCACAGTAACACAAATGTCATGGGGCCACGTTCAGAGTAGGATGCAATCTCTGGTTTCATATATGCAAATATGTATTCTAAGATTGTTCACATTTTAAAAGAAAGCTGTAAATGAGATATAAGGGAGAATAACAAGAAACAAGAAAAGTTCAGTTTTAAATACATTCCTACCACTATGTCTGGAAAATCTCCAGTGCATTCTGTTGAGTTTAAATTTATACCAGGAAGAAAATTTGGCCCTGGAAATAGCACAGACTACATTGTATAGTTCTAGCCAGGAACAAGATGTGCTAGAAGCAGAATTGGATCTATGTGGTTTAAGACCATAGTTTCTGCCTTGAGTCCCACAAAGCAAATTGACAGAGAAAAGCCTATTTTAAGCATCATTCTTTAGTTCAGGAGCTAATGTCAAGGTTGTTGGTGGCACTCACTTTCATGCAGATACTTAGCACACACTGGCTTCAAACTTAAACACAGGAAGTTCAGGTTAGGTATAAGGAAGAAGTTCTTTACTGCGAGGGTGGTAAGACACTGGCACAGATTGCCCAGAGAAGTGGTAATTTCTCTGACAATGTTCAAGGTCACACTGAGTAGAGCCTTGGGTGGCATGGTCTAATGTGAGGTGTCCCTGCCCATGGCAGGGGGTTGGAACTAGATGACATAAGATCCTTTCCAACCCTAACCGTTCTAAGGATTCTAGATCCTATAGTTGTACTGCATTTTAATGGAAACAATTTGATTCAGGACAAGTGTTAAGTGGTAGCTCATACAGGGTTTTGAAGATCCAAGTAGCTTATCTAGTTTTGGTACCTGGGATCAAGTTCCTCTTCATGTTTTCAAAGTCACAATCTATTATTATTCCTGTCTGTAAGGTCTAAGCACAAATGGGAACTGGTCTATACAGGCCTAGGTTCCTTCTAACTGGAAAGCAAGAGAAAGTTCAACATATCGGACTGTACCTCTTTTAGTAGAGTTTGAATTAAGATCCTCTGTAGTACATCGCTTTCAGCTGGCATGAGGTGCAATAGACGATAGGTGCTTAAGATATTTAGGATCTGGACCTCAAATGCTGGCACTAATTAGCTCCTTAAATCACAGCTGAATGGAAGTGCAGAATGAAAATAGATTTTACCTTCAACATAGTCCTTTCCAAGTCAGGATGAGACATTTGCCAAGCACGGAAAATATCTTGACCATGCTGTACTTGCACTATACCTGTTCTGCAGCTATGCAGGGAACTCGCAGCTCTGGCATCTCTCCTAGCCTCTGCAGCATGTTCACTTTCAGCTTCAACACGTTTAGTAGTAACAGATCTTTCTTTGGCAGTGGCTACAAATACTGGAATTCCCACTGTGAGGATAATATTAAATATTCAGATATTCTCCTTAAAAACATTAGTTAAAAACCACTGTAAGAAATTCTGCTCTTTTTTCACTTGCGAAGAAAAGCAAAACCATAAAAACTTAGGAAACAAAATCTGTCTTTGACTTTACCCTTGCCTGGATTGCCATATACATGTATGGAACTAGAATCTTGTTAGTCAGCAACTGAATGTGTTTGCAAGTTTAATACGGTGTTCAACTTATTCAATTATAATACTAGAGATTAATCACACGAATGACAAGCTCTTAGAGATTTTGAAGCCACATTCTGCTTATACTTGCTACTTTTCTCTTTACCTGTTACGGTGCGCTTGGGTATCTGCTAGTCTTGGCAAATTCAAGTTGACATTGTCTTAGAGAGGCAAGACCACAGCTGCATGCCTTAATTGTAATTACCAGAGAACCATCTGTGGGAAATGAAGTCATTCTCTGGGTCCAGTGTAAAAAAGATCAGATAAGTGGTGTTCTCATCTGTTTTTATGATGGAGGGGAAAGTCTTTAGGCAAAGGCACTATTGGAAATTCCTGAAAGAATTTCCAAGATATATGTTGTGATTTTCTGTTACATTTCTGTAGTGGTCAGGCTGAACAGAGTTGTGGCTTTGTTCTTAAGCTCTGAGTTTAGAATATAGGAAATAGGCTTGTCTTTCTAACAGGCTGTAAGTATAGGCTTTGTGGCTATAGATATGTTCTTTCCTTGCTGACTTTGCTTTATCCTCTTAACAGAATAAATGATCTCCTGTAATAACAAACCTGACAGATCTTCATAATTGATCACTACTGCTGACATATGAAGGGCACAGGATGCAAGCAGAATGAAGTAGTGTAAGTATTGTGCAATGCAAGTATTGATTCTTTTAATAGCAGTACTGCTTTTCTCTCCAAGTGCCCACCTCAGCAATAAGAAATTATGAGAAAAAAATAGAAGTTGGAAGTAAAATTAAACTTAAATAAAAAAAGTGTGTAACTGATAACTTAGTGAGAGCCTTCCAAGTAGTCTGTCATTGCCTAAGGGTTAAGTTTTACATGAAGCCCTTAACTGTACCAATAGATTCCTTTTGGATTACTGTAGGCTAAAACAAGTGTAAGTAAGGGAGGAATAATAAATCAACTCTGCTTGTAATAGACACGAGTTAGTAGTGTTCAAAACCCCTTTATGTAATTGGAACGATTTACAGATCAACGATTGGTATAGTCTAAGAGGTGCTGTGGGTAATTGGTAGAGTGGTGTGGGGCAGGCTGTTTACACCTCTTACATCAAAACTATAATCTAGCAAGTTGTGCTTTCAAAGCCTGACGTCCCTGATAAACAAGGAATGGCAAGACTTATTAAAGTGTAGGCCAATCATTCTTATACCCTGATACTGGAAAAGATAGGTGTCAGGTTCTGTTACTGCTGAAGTTTTTATAGCATCCAAATGATCTCTTCAGAGGTGTGTGAGAAGGCACATTGGCACATAATAAGTGCACACCTATTCCCAAACCTGCAAAACCACTGCAGGACGCCTTTAACCTCTTCTTTCATCTTCTCTTACACATCAGCGTTGCCTCACAATCTGGTCCCACTGAGCATGCTGCAGTTGTCTAACAAATTTCACATTCAGATGGTTGAGTCACATTACACTCCACAGGGTCATATAAATGTTCTGAAACTGACAGTTGTGATTACAAGTTAGTTGGGTAGGAAGAGGACCCCTGGGCACAAATCTCTGATGTACCTGAAAATTTTTTTGGCAGCAGTGACTAAATCTATCCCAAGCTTACAAGGTCAGTTTGCAGCTCAGTTACCATCCATATTTATCTGCCTCACACATTGAAATTTTAGTATGACAGTGATAGATCTCTAGGAAATACCCCAAGAAGATTGTTTCCATGGATAGCCTGTAATCCTCATTCTCTTGAAATAATCTTCAGGATATTTTATTCGCCAGATGATGCCATCTTATGTCAAGTTCTGAAAAACATCCTAAAAAAAAAAAAAAAAAAACCCACAAAAAAACCCCACAAAAAAACAGAACGCCCACAAAACACAGTATGTTCTTATAATAATCACATTCACCTTGATTTCACATCTCAGTGGCTTGTAACTTGATAGATCTTGGTCACCTAGTGTAGATATTGTTCTGTTAAACAATAAAGAGAAATAAAGGGAAATGGTTCTCAGCTAGAAGGGACAAAGAATACAGTGTAAGATCATCAAATGGCTTAAATTTCTTATGTTAGTTGTAATCTCTCATATGAATAAAAAAACCCCACAGAAGACAAGGGCAATCCTGTTGACATATACGGACTCTTTTCTCCTAAGTGCTTCCAGTTTCTGGAGATCTGTCATTAGGAATTCCTGCTGAGAACTACATATTTAACCACTGCAATAGTATGACAAAACACCAGATAACCACAGTTATACAAGGAATTGTTCCTACATATAGATTTTGGAAGCTATACCAATGTTAGAAGCACCAAAATTGTTTTTAAAGTATTTAGCAAGTTTAAAAGTAGTTAGAATGATATTTGGGAAGTTTTCAGCTGAGTCTCTTGAGAGAACTATATCCCTTGGGCCATGATCTAGGCTGTACTTGGTCTTGTGTGGTATAAGGACATGCCTGAAATAGAAGAAGGTTTTAACTAGGATTTTTTTAATTCACTAAATTAAATGGCTGATTTTTTCCAACTCTCAACACAATTCACTTCTAGATGGCTAAATATTGGGAAAAATAAGAATCATTGTTCTGAAGTAGATGTTTAACTTTGAGACAATACAGCTGATATTTTTGTCTGATTGTTTCCCAGGAACTAAAGCATGTAAAAGCAAGGAACGTTGCTCAATGATTTGAATAAACTGGTATTTTTCATGGTAGACTGTAATGAGCACTGAAAAGGAAGGAAAATAACTTCCTCTAGCTCTGACTTATATGTGTTCCTTAAGTTGTGAAATGCCTGGGTAACACAAGGGTTCAGGAAATTCAGTATTCAAACACTGTCACTGCAACTAACTGCACCAAGGGCCTAATATAATGCATGCTGAAGTTGACAGGAGTCATTCCATCACCTGAAATGAATGCTGGATCAGGTTCAACACAACACAGAAATGCAAACTCTGCAGCCCTTGCTCTCAGAGGAGCTCCCCACTATGTCAGCTGAAGTAAACTCTCCATTAGAGTTGGTATTGCCATATGAGATACTGAACACATAAGCAATTCTGCAAAATAAGCAATATGCCAGAAGGTAGTGATAGGCACAAGATATAGGTTAGCCCATCTCTTCAGAAGTTCCAACTCTGTGCTGTGCGTATGCTATGATGTGCATTATATAGAGTTTCTGCTCAGCAGAATTAGTCTTTTCTGTACTTAATTTTGATTATATAACAAAAAGACTGTATTTTATAGTTACCCAATAAAGAGTGTTCCTTAAGATAGGAAACTACATGCAGGGAGGTGAAAATGCAGAGGTTTTTCCCAAACCTGTACTCATCTCTCTCTGTTGTGATCCAGGGCAAAGTTGCTGTAGCTTCTTCCATCATTATTCAATTGCTAAAATAGCAATAACACTTAACTAGGGGCCAGAAAATGCTACCAGTGTTTTATTGTTAATGTGCCCTTTTGCCATTTACAACCTGGAATCCTAGTCCTGCAAAATTTTGGTCTTTATTTACAGCCTTCTGAGTACATTTCTAGAGCTAGATAATACAGTCTTTGTCAGAGGTACAAGCAATAAAATATTACTGTATAGATAGAATCTCTGAAGCTGGACTACAATCCAATCAAACTGACACAACTGATAAAATTTGGTGCTGCAATTCTTGCAAAGTCTTTGCAGCACTCTGAAATGCTCAACTACAAAATGGCCCCAAAATCATTATGGTCTTGCTATGGAAACACACTACATCAGTGCCAGGGAATAGTGTCCTTTGTTGCACTGATTTAGTGCTCCATGCCAACCCTATTCTCAAAAGGGAATTAGTCACTAGGGACAACTCAAAAGTGTTTTGCTGCTTTAAGGTAAGAAATCTAAATTCTCTTGCTACCAGAAAACCCTCTTTCCTTTGCATCAAAAAAATTTTAGAGTTCCTACTCTTGTTGAAAATGGTTTTATCATACCCACCCTGAGTTGAGTAAGAGGGGGTGGAAAGGGGTGGTTACAGTACACTGTATGATGTAGATGGTGATTCAGAACCCCTCTAGTCCAGTGTGTTGGGGTTGTTTTGCTTGAAGTAATCTAAGGCTACGTTATAAGTATACCTTCAGCCTTAAGTATGTTTATCACTTTTTCCTTGAAGAACTAACTTTATGCGAGGCAGCAAAGTATTTCATCCTGTGAAGAGGAAGAGAAAGTTCTGGTCTCAAACTATCATTGCACATTTGATGATAGGAGAATATATTAACCATATGTATCTTTGAAGTATCTGTAGTGACATGGCACATCACTTCACAGGTGCCAATCCTCCTGTATAAAGACCATTAAGGAATTTCACTGACTCCTGTAGTTTATTGACCCTGCAAACTTGCTCAGTAATTACCTAGCTTTTAACCACGTGGGGGTTTTTGTCCTGCCTTCTGCTCTACGGAAGCAACATAAATTTAAATGAAAGATTATTAAAAATATTTCAAATAACATGCTATATGCTGACTTGTAAGTGTCAGATATCATTAGGCCTGATGGGAAGGATGAAGACGACTGTGTTCCATGGCATGCAAATATACACTGTTTGTAACAAAAGCTTGCAGCAAAACTCCACCCAGCACTTTTCCTACTGCTTTTCCATATTGCTGCAGGTGATACTAAAGAGCTAGACAGTAAGAAACAGATTTTTCTTTTTCAAAGCTGCATCTTACCTTCTTTCATATCATCTCTGCTTATCTCTTGCTGTTGTTCAGACCCCCTGCTAGCAGGAAGATTAAAGAACAATACGGAGAAACAAAGGAAATAAAAAGAATGCTGTATTTTAGAGATATCTTTCTCAGGAGTCTTTGCTCATAAATGCTTACCTTCAGATTTAAATTTTGTTGTCTGTTTTTTGTGTTTAAACACATTCCACTCTGTCATAAACATTCCTTGTGCCGTTTCTAGTGTCAAGAAGGAAAATCTGGGGCTTGGATTGATTGTGAAAAGGAGAAGCAGATGGAAGATAAAATGTTGGGTGAGATTTTTCTCTCTGTCTAGCCACCCGTTCATTTATTGTTTGTTTCCATCCATCTTTGCCTGGCTTCCAAGACTGCATTGTGTATTTCTCTGAGTGCTGTTAAGTGCCAGAGATTTAACTGAGTGCTGCACTCATGCTACATTAGCTCACTTCAAGAAGAAATAGTATTTAGTTATACTGAACTGGGCTTGTGTTCGGCTTTTTTATAGCGGGTTTATTTTTTTTTAAATATAGTTGTTCATGGGTCTGCAGAAGGCTTTTGTGGCAGCTTTATTGTGTAGCCCCTCTGAACCAAAGATATGTTGCCTACAATGTAGGACACATGTTTCAGGGGTTTTTTTTCTTTAGTGCTTGTGTCTTCATTTGTCTTGACAGTTTTTAGTCTTTATTCTCACTTTTACCTGGCTTACTAAGGGTACTGTTTTATTATTTTCTGTAAGATTTATTCAAGAAAGCACTTTTAGGTTTTGCATGGGAAAGGATTCAGTAAGGTAAGTGGGATTGTATATAGTTTTTGAGGTGACTTTCCTGAATTCTAAGCAGGTCAGATCCTAGGTATTGTTTTAAGTAGGGACATAGGGACATGTTTTAGAAGGGACATAAACTTCTTGATTCTCTCTCCCCAGCTGGAACATGAAGATGCTGATGCTGCTCTCTCCACTGCAAATGGCTGGTTGAAAAGGACTGTTAAACAGTATTAACTGCTGACTGTTTCATACACCATGCTGATAGTTTTAAAGTACTGCAGCCTCAGTAACTCACAAACCTGATTGTTTTAAGCTCGCTTATCATTTTGTTCAGATAAACACCAGTATTTTCCGTGTAATGTGAAAATCTGGGTATGTATCAGAATGTGAAGACCGTTGTTCAGTTTAGTAACAGATTTAGGTTAGAGGGCTGAAATGACCCAAACCCAATAAAATGTCAGAATCCTGCTTAAAATAATGATGGGAATGTCCACTGAAGTGATGCAATGACAGCAGTTCCTGGATATGGAAAATGAGACCTGGCTACTGTAAAATTAGACAGCCAGAGCTAATGACCAGGAGCTTTTAGGGAGAGGCTATGGGAAATGACCGAGTTCAGATCTGCAGCGGAGAAGGGATGTATGTTTGGAAGAAAAGACAGAGGTAAGAGTACTTACATTCTGGTCATCAGAGCAGGATGGTAATTTTGAAAACTTAAAATACAAATTCTGACATCTTTCAACACATAGATGTGGCTGCTTGTCTGTTTTGTGTGTGGTTCTTTTAACTGTCCATTCATCCTTTCTCTGATTTCTTGTCTCAAAAGAACAATTTTGTGAATTTGATGAAAAACACCACAAAAGTACGTAAGGTTATAAGAGTCTCAACTTTGGGGGGAGGAATCCTTCTTTCTCTCTGTGTCCAGGATCCTTGTAATCTTGCCTGTTGACAGGCACAAATTTTTCCTCCGTTAGCTGTCAAACAGTTAAATGGTGTTAGACACTGAATGTCAATGGAGGGTCTGCTCACCTGACACACAACCCTATCATCAATTGCTATGCTATTGTAAGAAAGAAAAGTAATTCATATGCAAGTTATTTCTCAAGTTTGTCTCAAGACAAACATCACATTTATTCTTTGAAGAGAAACCTATTTCTTTCTGAAGATTAAATATGTTACTAACTTCTTTCATTATTTTTTATTCATTTGAGAATACTCCTTTGTGCAGTAGACTTCAGTGAAAGCCATTTGGGTAAGAATTATAGGATTAAGAAATGTAGGACTAGAGACTTTCTTCATATAAAAAAAAAAAAAAAAAAAAAAAAGTTGTTTTCTTTCTTAGCAATTATTTTATTTGAGTACAACTGGAAGTTCCCCAGAACTTCATGGCTGAATTTCTGAAAGGAGTAATTCTATCATGATCAATCCCATATGTTTTGTGAAAAGAAATAGCTGGCTGTACTCATTTTGCTTCACCAGTGTGCATTAAAATATCTATCATATATTTATAGTGGTCACAGATGCAACATGTATCTTCATGTCTTGTAAATAAGTGCTTTTTCTATTTGCTGGCCAATTTCATGCTGTAAGCCTCTCTGAGACACCATCCTGTCGAAATCTTAGCTGACATGTTTTGTTTCCTGCCTTTTTATAACATATCTGTGATTTGGGCCCTGAACTACTATACATTCCTCAATCATCTGGTTTATTATTTCTTTATTTTTAAAGTTTCATGGTTGCTGCAGTGCTGCCGAGATGTTCAGAGTGAAAAGGAAAAGAACCTAGAGGTTTTCTACAATGTATTTTGCAGACTTGGAAACACTATGTTGTAAATTGGTGTTGGCATGTGCTGTTCTCCAAATATTCTGAAGGAAATTTCCTGGTTTGAGGAGTCTCCAGTCTATGTAAAAATACATCCAGCTCCTTTGCCATATTCCCTGTGAGAATCCGAGGACTTCAGAAAATTGTGTCTAATGTCAGGTGAACTCTAAATTCTGGGTATGGAAGGTATCAGTCATGTTGGAAGCTACCTATTATAGATTAGACTAGTTGCTTTGGCCTCCCTGACTATTAAGACCCTGTAATTCGGTTACTAATTTCCCTGGCATAGTCAATCCCATATGCAGAAAATGTTTCCATATAGTACTCCCACGAAGCTATGCAGTAACAAGCTTCATTTCCATTTTCCTTGGCACCTCTACATGTAGATGCAGAGATAACAGCACTATCTAGGATGTTCTTATGAGATCCCTTAGGGTAGGACTAATTCCATAACGACTACCACAAATTATTCCAATAGCTCATTGCCATGTGGGGAGACACTGCACAGATTTCCTGTTGCCTCTTTCAGAGAAGAAAATGTTTCTGTTCTGAGAAATGCATTTGATTTTCCTTAAACTGTTTGCTAAAGAGGAAGAGATAGCCATTACTTTGTTCTGTAGGCTCATTTTCCAGCCCCACAGTTATCTGGCAATAAATACTTCGATAGGAGTAGGATGAAATTGTGAAATTGAATCATGATATCTCAACAGATGGTCATAGGCAGCCTAAATATGAGGGGAACGCATCGTATGTTTGACTTGATTCAGAGGAAACGATTTATATAGTTATGTTCTACCTTAAAAGAAAATACCTAAATACCTTTTTTAATCTAGATTTGTAGTACATTAACTTTCAAAGATACACAGTGTCTCCATTTCACTGTAAGGTAGATTATTGGTTCTTCTGAGGCAGGAGGCGTGTAAAACCTGACAAAAGGGAATAGGTTCCTATTGAATTTTCCAGAACAAGTTGATGAATTGTATGTGAGAAGGGAAGCTGGAAGTATAAATATGTTCTACATCCTCTCCATGACAGGCTATATAATATTTATTATAAATGGAGACATAAAGCAGGAATAATCTTCCCCATGACCTCACTGTGACAAACTGGCTTTCTAATATTTGCTGAGTGCTGATTATTACTTGGCTAACACTCTGAGCTAAAGATGAAGCATGTGCTAAGTTGCAGAAATTCTTACAAATAGGCTGAGCTATTTTCAGAAGAAGGGCAAATTTAAGGACACATTTGTGTTTTTACCTGCATGAGTATTTTTCCTCAAAACATATTAGTAAATCCACGTATGTGCAAAACCTTCAGGCAAACAATACAAATACAGTTGCTCATTTATGCATTGTGTTCAGTGCTTGGTTCAATGAAGAAGGCTTGTGAGGTGGGGGTTAAAGAGCTTGGTTACATACTGTGAACAACACTCTGCTTAAACATCTTTTTGGAGGTGCATATTAAAGGAATAGGTGGAATATTAATAAACTTGCTTCAATTTTTATCAACTCAGAGACGATGCTACTGGCAAAGATAGCTCGGAGATAGGTATAACATGAGAGAGTGAAGAGGTTCATCACTGAGTTTCATCATTTGCTGGAAGCATTTGAACTATATTTGTGTACAGACTTTCCTTGTGGAGGTAAACAAGCATCCTGCTTCGTGCAGCAGTGCCACTGTTTTGACCTGTACTTTCATACACTGCTTTCAGGGGCTGGAGAGAATAGCTGCATTGAAAACACAGAAAAAAAATAGAAAGTTATTAAATGAATAATTGTTTCCTTTATGTATCATCTTGATGATTTTACCATGACATGAGTTAAAACAAAGCTACTTCTGGTCTGTACTTTGAAGGCGGCAATGCCCTTAAGCAAATACTCAGCAGGTCTGTCTGAACATAAGCAGGATACCTCCTCTCCAGACCTGTAACTGCAACTGTAAGGAGGCAACCCTTCTAGTGTGCTCTGAGCAGCATAACATAGACTTAAAACTGCTTAGGTTTAATCTGGACATGTTTTAATCTAGCAAGCAGGTCAAGCCAGTGAGATCTACCTGAACAATTGTATCGTTGTTCCATACCTTTCCCATGTTTCATGATGTGCTTTTCCAAATCTTACAAAGACTTTTCATCAATTTCTCTTATCCTTACATAGGAACAAGCCGTAGGGTGACATTTACAAGCTCCTTCTTCCTATGTTTTCAGAGCCTGTTAATGGTAGGTAGACTCTTTGCAGTTTTGCCCCATAGCCTTCTTGATGTGTCGGTAGAGGAACAAGGGGAAAAAAAGTAAAAAGTTTTCAGGCCTTACTGATACTGAACAGCAAGAACAGCACACTTCTGGGGACGTTTGTTACAGCATTTCTTCTAATAATGTCCAAAAGGTATATAAAGGAAGTTTTATCATTCATTTGGTAATAACCTAAACACCTGTAACTTGCTTTCAAAGTTTTCCCACATGACATAAGTGTTTCTCTACAGCTACCATCTCAGCATACAGTCTGCTTCTATGATACACCACTTCTGCTCTGAAATTAAGACCACTAGGGGAGATCAGTGGAGGGAATTGTCTCACATGAAGAATGAAAAACATCAAATAGAATGAGCAGACACTTCTTTTAAGTTCTAGATGAGCTGTGGGAAGTTTTTGATTCTATGAAGTTTCACAGACTACCTGAATTTAAATCTCCTAAATCTGTGAAAACAGAGAGCTGTGGGTTTTTTTCACTTCTTTCAGATCCAAAACGTGCGACTTTCTCCAAAACTAGTAGGCTTAGCATTGAGCAACACTGACAAGAGAGAAAAGCTATCTTCAGATTCATGTTTCCACTGGCTCTGTCATCTGAGCCCTGTGGTATAATCAATGCAAGAATACTGTTAATCCATGTAATGTTATTAAACCAGTAGGTATATCTTAGTTTCTCAGATGGGTCAATGTTTCTCCTGTTTTACAAAAAGTGCAATAACTTTGTGCCTCTGAAGTTATTTTCACTAAAGTGGAACATATCAGGTTTTGCAAACGAGTCATCCAGCAAAGGGAGGGGTTTTTACTCATATTCTTGACATGACTTTGAAACTTTGCTATCTGCAATGAGTCTCAGGCAAACCATGTCTGCAGAGCATCTTTTGCAAGCACACACCGTATTAGTTTGGTTGATTGCAGCTCAGTTGTATTTGTCAAACATAATCAAATTTTAATAGTTAAACGTGTACTTGTGTAGCTCATGTTCACAGGGTAACACAAACTTTGCATGAAATAAGCCGGAGATCTAAACATCTGCTTTCTTAGTTCTGTGGGTTACTCTGTCATATTCCCTGTCACACACCAGATTCCCACTGTGGAAGAGGCTGATAGAAGTTCAGACCAAAATGTCACGTGCAACACCTGCACATACTGAATTCCAGAAGCAAGGAGAACTGGGAACCAGTGGTCACTTGGGGAACTCTTGTAGGTGACCCCAAGTGGATGAGAAGTATGACACTAGAGTGGAGACATTTCAGAAGGTCCATGTAGGTCTCTCCAAAATCTGGAATTTAATCTTGGAAGCTATAATTTACCAGACTCTGCTATTTGGCATTCAAAAACAAACAAACAAGAATTCAAAAGTCACTGCAAGATCTATGATGAGCCCTTGAGACGGCAGATAAATCACTGAAGTAAGCAGAAGTAATTCAGGGCCAGGGTGATGCTTGTAGCACTTAATACTGAATTTACTATATTTGACCCATGGTGTACATACACATGCAAAAAAAAAATCAACTGAAAAACCTATGCTTAAAAATACTCAGGCCCAGGAAAGGAGAAATCACACAAGGGCAAACTGCAGGACTTTGTTAACTATGACAATGAATATTTGTTATACTGAAGTGGATGAAATGATTCTAGTATCTACTAGAATATTCTAGTAACTACTAGAATAGTAGTAACTACTTAGAATAAAATGGATATCCACTTTCCAATTCTCATGGGATATAGTGTTAGTACTTATTATTAATAGGTATGGCTGGAAAAGGAGAAGGTGGAAGACTGTACTTTTGAGACGCCCCAGTTCCTTAATGCCAAACCCTTAAATACCCAAGTTGTAACTGGGACGCTGAAAAGTGCTTGTCTCACATATCTCAGCACAGTCACGGAACACCACAGCATCATGGCACAAATTCCTCCCTTGGTACAAAAGAGATGAAAACTGAGGTTTGTGGAGGAAGACAGCAGAAGTGCGAACTTGTTGGGGTCTTGTCTGTTGTTGGTTGTACCCTCATTACCTCTGGTGATACCCTTCAAGGTTCTGGTGAGCTGCCATCAGGACTGAACCCTTCTTGCCCTCTAAGAAAGCAAGCGAGATCTGAGTTTGCATTCCAGCTACTGGGCTGGTAGTAGATCTGCTTGTGTCTGCTGGAAGATAAAGGGACTGCAGCTCATCTGGAATAAATAAATACTGCTTCTCCTTCTCCACAGATTTTGTGTGGAACCTTTGTGTGTATGCTCAGCTCCTACACAGAATCATGTTCTATGTGCAGGCTAGCTCTTCTTGAGGTATAAAACCCCAAGAAATTGGCAAATGGCACCTCATGTCTGGAGAGTTTTAGAACTGGAGCTCCAAGGCCTGGATGACAGTAAGTTCTTAAGGAACAGGGAGAAATTGGGACAGAAGAGCAGCAACTGGTGTGAAAGCGAAAGGAGAGGCCTGGAGCACAGCGTGCAATCGCAGTGTGACTGCATGCTGTGTAGTGATCTGAGCCATGTGAGGCTGGGAAGATTCTGAGTGAGACCTAATTAAAATCATCTGGCCCTCATGAGGAAGATTTCTTTCTCCTTCAATTGTTTTTGTGTTTCGGGGAGATTTCATTAGGCATGTAGAGCTGATGTTCCTGAGAGGAACCCAAAGTGCACTCCTGGCTATTTTTAGTGTGTTGTCAGATTGTTGCATTTGGGGGTTACAAACGCTTCAGGTCTGTAAGAACAAAGACACTGTATGTCCAGGGCTGCAGCAGTGGTTCAGGGTTGACATAATCTGCAGCTATGGCAGTTCTCTGTGTCCAATTTTTGGGAGGCAATAATTATGTAAATAGAAGTTCTACAACCTCCCAAACAGAGTGTCATCAGTACGGTTTAATCGCTTCTTCTCTGACGTGCTCATCCCCCCTGCAGCTATTCTGTGGCATGTTGATAATCACTGAAACTTTGGAGAGCTGTGGGTTGGAGAAGGTTTTCCACCAGAGACTGAATTTTTCGTTTTAGCTGATCTTTCCATTTCCTTTCATTTCTATTTTCTTTCCAATGATCACAGTTAAAAAAGAGACCATCTGGGAACTTCCTTACCACAGGTGGCCTTCATAGCAAGAGTTAGTTTAGAAACAGTGGTTAATCTGTAACTGCTGGACTGATGAGGTGCTGACTCTGGTTGCTTCATTATAATTCCACACAGTTTGCATCTTTCTCACATGAGGATAAAGTTGTATGTTATGGCTCTGTGACCATACAGAGCACTAGCACAGATATGAGACCACAACTGTGTAACTTTGTCGGTGGTCTTCCTGGAGTAACTTTGCAAAGGCAAACTCAAAAGTCACCTGGATGTTTTTCTGTGGACCCTTATGGTTGAAGGACCACAACAAGGGCTCATAGGTTCTCTTACTGTAGTCAAAAGCCTTCATGTTATTTTCACAACCACATTCAAATTATGTTAGCAGAGGTGGTACAGAACAAACACACTAGTGAAGCAGGATCTCTGTGTGAATCCAGGGGAAGTTCTAAGGATCTTTCCCTCTGCACTTTACCCCTCTTTCTGTATCGCATGATGTAAGAGTTTTCAGTCAAAACAGTGTTGTTTTGGTTTAGAAATGGGTACATAAGAAAAGGCGAGATGAAGACAGATATAGATATCGATATATATATGCATAACACACCCACCCCCATACAGTTATACTTGTTTCTAAACAAAGTTTTGAAAGCCAGTAGCCCTCAGACATCTTCACACTCAAACTTTCACCTGAACTTTCATTTGTAGACTCATAATGTGATGAGGAATCTTGTCTCACAGCTGTTAAGTAGTTCAAGAGCCCTCCTGCTCTGCAACTGCGCTGACTACGAGGTGAAAACCCTATGAAATGCATTGCTGATTTTAGCACTGGTTTAGCACTATTTGTAACTTCAAGCTCCGAATTCGCTGCATATTCCTCTAGCTCTTGATTCCTCCCTGCCTCACTAGGTGGCTGTCTAAGAACACACATAGTGTTCACGGGCTGCGGCCCAGCTCCTGGGCTGCTGTGCTGTTCCCTGATCGCACACTGGAGAGCACCCTCTCATCAGCCACACCAGGTACCAGCTGCAAGCTCTGGGCTGAGGGAACCCAGTCCCGCACCTACTGGACACCAGATCCCTTTGATTAAACCAGTTTTATTCTCCAAGACAGAATTAAGTATTTATATCAGCTGAGTGCAAGCCTCTCTTCAATGACTTTCTCACAACACCGGTTCTAATTCTGTGTGATGTTCATAGGAGTTAGGTAAAACCAGAGAATAAGGTAGACTCTGCATAGCTAAGGCTGATTTGTTCTTCCAGTAAAATAGAGGGGTGAGGCAAAACAGCTTCCATAATCTGGAAACTGTGCTTTGTATGTGCGGGGATAGACTGAGGGGAAAAAAGTGCTGTTCACTTAACATCCTTCTCATTGTTAAAGTCCTTATTACCAGATGTGGCTGGAGTTTGGCTTGTGTGCACTGATTTTGCACGGTTATGAATCCTTTAACATAAGGGAAATTATTTCTGATTGAGATGAAAATTAGACCCTAAGGCTCAGGCCGAGCTGAACTTTGGGCATGTATCACAGTTTTCCAGCGCTTTCCATTGGAAACCCTGACTCAGGAAGGAAAGTATGCATAGATCTATCTCCAGTCCATGTGTCATCCTATTGTCTTCAGTACTGCAGAATATAAAGCAGGGAAAGACCACACAAGACTGCATCTCTCTAGAGCACCTCTGAATCTGACTGCATGGTTTGTGTTAATCTGTACTACCCCGAAATACGAGGAGGGGAATAAGCAGTATCTTGTCTCTGTGCCTTAATAGAATTGCAGCAAAGCTGAGTCGGCACATGGCTGGGAATGATCTTAATTGCTTATGCATGGAGAAAGAAGGGAGAGGATAAGCAAATAGTAGGAATATAAATGTTATCTGTACTTAATCAGTTTTTTCTCATCTCTGTGTTTTCAACAAGATACTTCCATTCCATAAACCAGTAATTTTTCTTTCAGTTTAGCCTTGTTGAAAAACCTAGGTTTACCCGACTTCAACAATTTTCAGTTGGAAACACTGAAACAAGATGCTTAGTCTGAGAGCTGGGTCAACTTCATATCTTCCAGAAAATCTCAGACTGTGAAATAGTTTGTTTCCTGTCATCAGGACACAAAATGCTGATGTACAATTCTCCAGTGCCTTCTGGGAGCTGTAATTTGCTTGTTCTCTGCCCAGATCTGGTATTTTTTGGCACCTTGTAACTACATGATACCTTTTCCACGTGAAGATAAATGTATAGTTTTAAGACTTCATTTGCCATAAATCTTCATTTGCATATTGCAAGTTTAGCTGAAATAACAACAAATTGCCAAATCGTTTCTGCCTGGCTGTCAGGCGAGTATGAGTGCGAGCATTCTTGGCTCAGGATCTGCAGGATTAATGCGAAACACTAAAACACAATACTGGAGCTGATCAAACCGTGCAACCTACACCTGAGGGGAATTTTTCTCATGGAATTCATAAAAATGTCCTTATTTTCTCTTGATTAGATGTGACTGTTAAGGTTTAAATAGAAAGCAGCAGCTTGTCCACGAACAGCAGTGAGAGCTTTGCTGTTCCAAAGCCATAACTTTTAATCAGCGTAGTTCCCTGTCAAAGTGGATTACCCCAAGACACTTCACAAGCCATTCTGCTCCCCACCCCCCGATGGCTTTGGGAGGGAGCTTTGGAACAGGAGGAGAGAAGCAGTGAAAAAGGGGATGCAATTGTCCGAGAGAGACAGAGCTATGTGCCAAAACGTCTGAAGGTTTCAGGACTGTATCACTCTCACATTATTGGTACTGTATTTTTTAATCAACTGCTGGTTTTAAAAAGGCAAATCCACTGTTTGCCTTCCTCTTCTATGTAGTTAGCATGCCACAATTACACAATTTGGAAACTGAGGTGTAAACTCTCCTCTGAAAGAGTCCTTTGGTAGTTGAAGGATGCTGGCTGGGATCCATCCAGTAGGCATGAGGTTCAGAAGGTTAATGAGAAGTTCAGGGAAGAGCATTTACAAAAGCAAGCACCAAGAATAACCCAGTTCTTGAAGTGCTCTCTTCCTGGGCAAAGTGTGATTGTGTAATCTAGGGAGCTGGGGAACTGCTTTAATTTGGCTTCCTGAGTAAGCAGGTGTATCATGTATGAAATATTTTGGGTTTTTTTTTTCCACCTTAATTAAGTTGCTTATATGAAAAAAGAGCTAAATTAACAACCTGGAAGAACTATAGAATGCACATGGTAAGTTTGGGTGGCAGATTCTAAAACTGGCCTTGTTAGAGGAATCTCTACTCTGACCTAAAAGAAGAATAAGATCTTTAACCTCCCTTAAAGTCAAGATCTCCCAGCAGAACAGTGCTGTTACCAGAACCAGTCAACAGGAGGGCCCCATTGTGCTCACCTTCATGCAGATATGAGATGTGAGTTGGGCCTGCCCTGAATAAAATGAACTATTTAACAAAACTAGTCAAAGAGGGGATAGTGGGAGGTGGCTAAAGGACTGCAGGTGGTCACTTGTTTTATCAAATCCATTCTCTGCACAGCAGACTTCTCTGTCATGGGTTTAGAGTCCAGAATGAACCAAATGAGTGTTTGCTTTTCTCTTTCTCTTCCTCTCTTCCTTCTCTAGTGCACATATAAGTTGCAAAAACACTGTCTACCACCTTACAGCAGACTTGATGCACAAGTCTAAGACTCAAAACCTGGTAATTCATGGAAGATTGTAGAAGAGATTGAAATATGTGCACTAGTACTGGGAATGTACTTGAAAGTGTCCAGATGATCTTAGCTGCATGGGAAAAAAATCCTTCTTGACCATAGGTTTAGCATTGGTTGTAAAACAGAAAGAGTGAGCACATCACTCAACAAGAGCAAGAGAGTATCAGCAAATCCTGTGCAGTCAGAATTTATCAGAACATAAATCCCCTTTCATTTTGTGTTTCCAAGTTGTGCTTCAAGAAGAAAACCCCATTCTTGGCCCCTGCTGAAATACTGATGCCTAGATTGAATTCAGCAGCAGACACAGGTCAGTCTGGCTCCTTTCAATCTTGCTGTTGTTGATCTCCACAGGTCAAAGCTCAGAACTTCCATATTCAGAAGTTTAAATTTACATCCCTGGCATCAGTCCTCATCTGTTGTATTAGCAGTTCTGCAGGCTTCCAGCTTCTCAGCTGCTTAGCTGAAGTGAAGGTCTCCCACCAGTGCTCACCCCTAATGCTCGACCCTAGCTGCGGTGGGGAGGCACGGGGGCTTGAGATCTGCCTTACAAACAGCAATACGACTGTGAAGCTGAGCAGGGCTCTCAAAAATGCATAAGCTCCAGGGTAGAGCCGCTGTGCTAAGGAATAGATAAAATGGCTGATGGGCATGCCAGATGTTAAAGTGTCTTAGCAAACTAAAGTGTTTTATATCACCTATCCAAGAGTTGCATTGGCACGCTCTGGAATCGATGTGGCTAATGTAACATAGGTTTAGTGTAGAGATTAGTAGACTGTTTCTGCCACTTGAGCAAGCTCTATGGTTATCTGAATAAAAAGCTTATAACAAGTTCATTATTTTCATGACAACTTCCATTGCAATAGAGAAACAACAAAAAAAGTCAGCGTCAGATGTTAAGTGGCCACAGGGGCAATTCAAGTTCAAAACACGTAATATGGTAGATGTATATAGCAGTAGCCCATGTTCCGTGTGACAGTCTCACTCAATAGCTGAATGCTTTTCAAATTAGATGTTCCAGTTTGTTTATATACAATTTTGGGATTGCAACCAGTATTTTGGAAGTGGACACCAAAACCCTCAAAATTGAATTGTGGTAAATGATACAGTTTGAAGAAGTATATACTATGTTTAATTGGAGAGAGCTGTGTTTACAGCCTGTTATTGTCTGTGTTGGCTGACTTTTCACCACATACCAGCAAAGACAGGCATGAGTAAATCGTGGTTGTTCTGGGCAGCTTGGCATTTGCAGTGTATTTGCACAAAGTCTGAGGTGATGAGCTTTCTGCTGACGGGCAATGTCACTGGCTAGAAATGAAATGTTCTGATCCAGTTAAAATATTAGCTATCAATGGAGGGTGCTGTGCAGTTAAAGTTAAAACTTTGAAAGTTAAAACTTCGAAAGTTAAAACTTTGAAAGTTAGAACTTCTTTAATGGACTCAGAAGTATCTTTCTGCAGAGATTGGAATACTGATTTGTATATTGAATCTTACTCAGGTTCTGCCGATAAATAGCGACATACCATTAATAGAATGAATATCTATGAGCACTTTCTGCAGGGTTTATCTGTTTGTATCATCTGGGGAGAAAGTCAGTGAGATTATCCGGTTGGGTATGAAAAATACACCTGGAAAGTTTATTCTGTCTTTCTCTGTCAAAAGTTACATTTCAGATATTAAAAGCTCCCAGAATGAAAGCCACAATTATTGTGTTTAGTAGCTTATAAAAATCATTTTTTGATGGTGCATTTTGAAGAAATAGAGACCTCAGTTACTTTTTACTGCTTAACAGTTAGGTTGAATATACAATGTGGAAATGTGAGTTTTAGTGCTCTGGGGAACACATTGCACCAAAATTGCTTTTCCAGTGAGACGAGTCATAACTGCATCCAGGGAAAACATAAATGGCATTTTCTCTGTAGGCATGTCTGTTTTGAGGTGCCCCTTCTGCCTGAGCCTGCAGGAGTCCTGGTTATGTCTGCAGCACCTGGCATTGCCTGATGTGAGGAAGCAGGGTGGCTGCAGTAGGTTACTGTGCTAAAAGCACTGTGATATTTGTTTAGAAAGGGCACTCTAATTCGGATTAAGTGTTCTGTACAAGAACAACTCTTGAATTCTGCAGATATCCTGATTCTCTTCAATCATAATCTAAATAGAGCTAGTGAAGGGCCATGATTCCCATGGAAGCACAGAAGTGTTGGCACGGGATTCCCACTTTGGTGAGAATGCCTTCAGTTTCTCCTGTTAGACCTAATATTACAGTGATTTGAGAAGGTGACAATGCCAAAGGGAGAGTTCTTGTGTATGGTTTTCTCTGAAATCTGTTTGCTTTCCATAGGTGAGAACTTAATGAGTAAACATTTCCATTATGAACCCTTTCATACTCTTTTTAAATGTGCTTTTATGTCAGCTCTCCGATGTTATTACAGAAGGATTAGTGAACATTATCAGTACAAAATATAGCAAATTAATGCTTGGCAGCCCAAATCACCTAAGGGATACCAAAGGTCTAAAATTGCAGCAGGTACACAGCAGTGTTAAGGCTGAAATGTATGGTGAACGGTGGTTTGATTTAATGCTTAGAAAGTAAGCCTGGAAGTTAGGGTTCAGCTGAAGGTTACTGCCTCCACTGTAAGAATCCAGAAATTAAAACAGATTCTGTTCATGATTGAATAACTCTTATCACTGAACAAAAAGTGCAAAAATATTAGTTTCAAGTGCAGGTCCCATAATAGAGGCTTTCCTTCAGGGAATATGAGGAAAACTGGTTTCAACATTACTGCATCACATTGTGAATTGAGGACTTCAGGTTTTGTCTCTCATTCAGCCTAACTGGGACATTCAGATTGTTTCTGCCCCAGTATCCATCATGGAAAACAAGTACACTAATTCCCTCAGCCACACCTGGCTTGTGCTGGCTGTTAGAGCAAGCTTTTTGAGCCAGATCATGCTGATGGTTTCCCTTCCCCAGGATGGAGGCAGCGACTTCCCACGGGCAACATAATACTGATGCTGGAATAACAAGCTGTGTCTGCATCACTTGCTATGCAAGTCAGCGTTGGTACAGCCCCACCGTGGTCTGTCACTGCCCGTTCTCAAGAGAAGCAAGAGTTGCTTGTAAGCTGCAATTTAAAGAACTCTGAAATGTAGTATACAATGAAGGACATGTTCCAGGCCTGGATTTCTTCTGAAGAGCAGGGCTGAAAAATATCCATGGTAACAGTGGCACACAATGCACAGGAAGGTCAGCTTGATTTGTCTGATGTTTATGCAATATTGGCTGGGGAGGAATTTAAGGTGTTTCCTAGCAGCTTCTTCTCCTCACTTCAGACCTTTTTGTTGATGGAAAGATGACTTATTGCCTTGCTGAAAACACCTCTCTCTAGTTCCTGATAACTGCTAGGCTAACAGTCAGAACACTCTGCAGGTGTTGCTTTTATCTTGAGAGAGTCACTGTCTGGGTTAGGACCCAGCGCTGCACACACCTCATTTTTGATTCGTTCCAGTGCATCCCAGCTCCACTTCTGTCTCTCCCCTCCACTGTTCACCCAGACCTCAGTAATGCTCAGCGGTTGCTTTTGAAACAGAGTCAAGTTCCTCACTATTGCTCTTTCTGATCTTATCTGCATGGAGCAGCCTTGGAAATGTTCTGCAGCATCCAGGCAGACAGACAGGGAGCCATGAGCAACACTTCTCCTAATCACAATGAACTCACTGTTAACATCTTCTTTTCCTATTGTTCCTTGTTGTACACTTGGGACCATAAGCCTTCTGTGACATGAGTACATGTTGTACACAATGGGATCTCAGTGACTCAGTGGGGTTGGACTTTTATTACAGTAGAAATAATAATGTTATTTTATTGATGCTTTTGAATAGGATTTGCTAAAAAATAAAGGAAATATAGAATATGGATCATGTTACCGTAAAACCACATGCAACTAAATGTTCATCTGTCTCCAACATTTCATGTCTTCTGGGCATCCGAGATAGCTGAGTTTGATTTACACAATCAAGCTATTCATTAAATATCTGTTTGAGTTTTAGGCAGATGCATCCTTCACCTGAGTGATGAAAGCTGACTACAGGAAATGGAGCTATTCCTTTGTGAAAAGACCCCATTCTGCTTTATAAAGTGAGCCTTCCAGCAATATACTTCTAGAAAACTGCCAGGCTTTGTATACCAAATATCATTGTAAGGGCTCGGCAATAAAACAGTTGTGGACTTGGGGTCGATCCAACCACACAATAGCACATCTTTATGCAATATTTCCTCTTTCAACATACATCTCCAACACTGTAATTCACTGACAACCGTCAGTTCATCTTAATTCCAAAATTCTAGCCCAGAACGCAAAGTGGTTTAGAGTCTGAATTCTTATGTGGGCATATTAATTACTGAAATCACTAGTCCAAATCATGTTCAGAGGAGCGCTTGCTGAGAATCCTTCAGGAGCAGACTGATGTACTGCTTACTATCACCTGCCAGAGTATACTGTAAGTAAGTCAGAAGCATGCTCAGTATATCCTATCAGCAATACTTGGTATAGCTTGCTGTTCTCAGAGAACCGACGGTGAAAGAAGGGAAAAACAATAAATACTGTTAGAGAATATATGTATATGAAAAGATGCAGTGAATCAATGTGGTTCCTACGAGGGACTGGCTTGGAAACTTCTTAGCTGAGTCATTTTTAGGAAAATAAGTATCCCCAGGCAGATGGGGGAGGCTGTAAAACCTAATGCTGTGTTGAATGAGGCTTCATACCTTGCAAACCAGCTTGCAGAGCAATACATGCAGGGAGGAATCACACTGGTTCTGTGACAAACAAGTTTCCACTGTCTTGGTGAGAGAAGGGCTAGTTCAGTTTTGCCTTCCATATGGCAGTAGGAGGGGGACGCAATAGTATTTTTGTGTTTTTTAGCTTTTGTGTTGTTCTGAAAATAGAACCATGAAGTTAGTTAGGTCCATTTTGCCTTTTTTGTGCCTGAAATGGGCACAGCCCAAGCCAGCTGCTTCAATGGTAGGGTAGTCAGTCAAATCAGAAACATCTTCTGCTCTTAAAAGGCAACTACAATACATTCCCTCTGTTGAATAACCAGGCATGCATTCCTCACTCACCAGTATAATGGGACCTTCAAGAGTAGTGAAGTTTCACATGACCCTGGCACATTTGCCTGACTTTGAGTGCCTGAAAGGAATGACCTCCATCCCATTCATCATAACAGCTTGTTAACACTCAAACCCACTGTTTTGAGGAGTCCCTGCCGATATTAACCCATACAAGACCTGCATGGTGGGGGTATGGTTGGGCAGAGGGGTCACACTTAGCTCTGGTGGCTAAAGTTCCACTGCCCCAAAGAACAGGCTTTTCTTTGGGGGCAGCAGTTGTTGTTACCCCTGCCCAGAACTGAAGGCTGCTCAGAGTCACAGACATCAGCCAGCTACACAGCAGCAGAGACCAGGGAGAAAACAGGGCAGTGTTTAATAAAAGACATTACGGGATGATCGACACAAACGCAGGTGAATGCATTCACCATTTGTATTACCCAGTATTTACTTATAAGCTCTATATTTTATTCATGAATTTTACAATTCCAAATATAGTGAAACAGTTAGAGTACTTTATTACAAAGCTTATAAAATAATTAAATATTACACTTATATTTTTTGCCTTTTTTACACCATAATTCATATTTGTGACACTACCATTTTCTTTCCTCAGTTGTCACTTAAGGAAGGGAGCAAAGAAATATAAAGGAAAAGCTATGCATTAATAAATTAATTATTTTACATCAAATAATAAAAAGGACACAATTATAAAAACAAGACAAAAAAACCCCCATGTAGTTCTCCTAGAAAAAAGTTATAATTACACAAAGTCCAATATTGAGACAGAACGGTGTAGGCTGAGATATGTTTCCAATAATCATTTCTTAAAGTATCATAGCATACATGGTTTTAATTTAAATTGTTGCAGAAGGAACTGCTAATTTTAAGTGACCACTGTCTGCCATTAGTGCTGAGCTGGCTAATCTGCCGCTGAAACGATACTTTAAAGAAACAGTAAAACTGAGCTACATTCATCAAATGGAGTTGTGGGATTGGGTGGAATTCGATAAATATGGCCCACGTAGGCACTCCCCAGAAAATTACAGTAGGACACATCCCCATCTCAGAATGGTTTGGCAAAGAGGCTAGAGGTTTTTCAATGCAGAAACCTTAAACTGTAGCATAGTGTCACCGAGCATCGTGATACTGAATGATCACACATACCATTATGTTTACATTTCTTTTGTTTGCTGGTGAATTTTGAACTAAATAAAACTATCAGGAGAATGTATAAAAATAGAATTGCCTTTCATTTGGTTAGAGTAAATCATCCACTTATTTTTTTTTTTTTTTTTTTTTTTTTTACATATAACCTGTGTAACTAAATATCTACTTAGAGAAGTCTAGCATGAAGTAATGGATTGTAATAGTTATGTTATTTCCTTTGGGTAACAGATGAATCAAAAGTTGCAGAGATTTGCAATTAAAAGGAAGACATGCTTCAGTTATCTTGTCATTTGAATAACCTACCTTCTGAGTAAAACCTACCTTAAAATATCAAGTTTAAATTTTAAAATGACATACCTATTGAGCTTAGGAAGTTGAAAACATAACCATTGAGTTCAATAAATCTGAGTTCCTTGAGTTAATTGAAATATGATATCCTATTTTACTTGTAACACAGCAATATTAAAAGTCCAAATATTCTAATGCTGAATATTTCTAGGAATATATTTCAAGTTACTAGTTAACCACCTCTGAGTTCCTACATAAAGCAGAAAAGGAATTCTTCAAATTAATAAAAACATTAGCATGATGCAAAACTTGCCTTTCCAGCAGCAAGTCTAATAGAGAAGCACCATTTATCTTTGTAGTGCACTAATTACTTCGTGTGGTCACACATGTGACGCTGCGTTCTCCAGACAACAGCCGTCGGAGTGTCTCTCTGTGGCAGTGGCAGCAAACCACCTCCTTACCCTGGGATGACAGCATCATAAAGGGAAAGCTTTTGATAGTGCCATCTGTGAAGCTGCCACGCTGTAACCTTCCTCCTCAGGCTCCCAGTCTCTTTTGCTTTGCATTCTGGTAAGTTAGCCAGAAGAGGCTTCCTTGCCTCAGTTTCTTCCTCATAACATAGGACAGTGCAAAATGACCCTTTAAAAGAAAGAACTGCCCCTTTGAGTCTCAGTGTTCAAGTGATCCACAGTACCCTGTACTTTAGTGAGGTCAGCAAATACAGAAAAAAAAAAAAAAAAGAAAGAAACATTCTTTTTTCAACATATCTCCAAAAATTACTGTACCTCAGACATTCCCTTAGAAAATGGTTCTTCCATTAGTGGTTTATGTGGCACCATGTCTTGCCTCAAAGCAAAGTTAATTCCAACATAAATTGCAGAAGTGAATCCTGTCACTGATGGGTTCAGATAACATGCTATCAGTTCTTCTTTGTGCATGATTTACAACATTGCTTGCCATAAAATTTGTGGTTACAGACACCATGCTGGGGTACCAGATGACACCAAGTGAAGAAATCCACACAAGAAGGATCATCTGAAGGAGAGAAATCCGAGCAAAATGGTAAGACTCTGTTTTGGCAAGTATGCAAGTCAGGCAATAGTTTCATACGCTTGTATGCATTTGGTAATGTTAAAAACACAACGGGTTACTCAGTTCAAAGAGGAACTTTCTTTAGCTCAAAAATACTAGTTTGCTTTTTAATTTGTTAAGAGAGGTGATCAGTTTGTTAAGAGATCCAAATTGCTAATTTGCTAAACATAGAGCTGATATAATGTTATGTCAGAGGTTACAGGAATTGAAAAACTGAGAGCCCAGGTTCAGGAATACAGGAAGCAATTCCTCTGTGGAGGATAAAAAAATCATCTCTGGTTTTATCTCTTGTTACAAATGTTGTTCTGAAGCCAGGAACTTGTACCAGGGAGCCTGCTCCAGGCATGCTGCTGACTGCTGCTTGCCACCAACATCCCATGGAGTCTACCTGTGCCTCTGCACTCCAGGTGTGTGGCAGTCAGAGCCCAAGGATCCTGCTATGAGCAGACGTGTGCACAGAGGGTTCAACTGTAGGTTTGTGTTCCCACACTTGCTAGAGGGACTGCTTTCTCTGACTGTGGAGGCAGCCTAAGAAATCTCTGCTTAGCCACTTCAGTTGGATGGCATGAATTGGGCTTTTAGCACTTCAACTATGTTGCTGAAATCTTAATTAACTGCACTGGGAAGAGAGACAGGCTGATAATGTTTAGTTCTAAAAAGCTCAGCTTTTAATTACAAATACACTGTATTTTTCAATTAAGATTTTATTTCACTTAAATTTACGTACAGATCATTTGTACGCACAGCCCACTCACTTTAAAAAACATTTCATAGCTGTTCCTTTCCACAGTTCTGTAGTGGGTGCTTTATGCATCTTTAAAAGAGCAGAGTGATGATTCATATGGATGATTTATAAACAAACTCACCATGTCTGAGAGAGCAGTAAGACATTTAAATGAGGTTTAGCAAAATTTATAGCTAAACTGAAATCTCCTGTGAGCATGCGAAAAGATTCCATTCAACTCTCAGAACTACTGTTTACATGGTCAATAAAAGGAATTTACAAGGAGACAGTGAAGAAAAATTTAGCCACCATTGTCTGTGCTCTCCCATCAGCTAAGCTGAGTCACAGAAGATAAATGCTCCTTCACATAGCACAGACAACTCTGTCATAGTCTTTGGGCCAGGAGTGCTCTCTGTCTCTACAAGAGGTTCTTTAGTCACCACTTTGCTTTTTTTATTCAGTTTTATATGATGACAAAGGTGATTTTGTATACCTCTATCACCCTCAAATTTATTTGAATTAATAAGTAAATAATAATATTTTTTAAAAAATATTCTTCAGCTTTTTTAAAAAATAAGCCTGTCTGTAAATGCTAAAGCTACATAAAGAAAATACTGTCATTGAACAAAGGGCTGTCCAGGAATTGGGAAAATGCACACAGCACAAAGTGCAGAAAGCTGTTCTGATTGAGACTTTCAAGTTACAAACTACCTTTTAAAAAACTTTATAAACACTGAGGAGGCAATGTTAGTAAGTCTTTCTGCCCGTTTTGAACATCGCAGTGCAATGTGCTGACATGACAGAAACATTACTCTTGGGACCTAATCAAGAGACTATTGAAACTAATGCAAAGAGTTCCACAGATTTCAGTGGATGCAGATCAAGCTGCCCGTTCCTTATTTCTGTTTCCTCAAGTATTCATACTTGAATTGTTTAAATTTTCATTCATTACAGGCAGTTGGATTTCCTCAGAGTTACGGTGACCGTAACTGCATCTAACAGAGGGATGGAAATGACCCAGCTTGTCTAGGAAAGTGTGTAAACTCTCCCTGAAACATTAATTTCTTGACTGTGATCACTGAGCTGGAGCTACATGGCTGATAATAGCAACTCATTTGCTTCAATGTGATTCCAGCACAGCTGGTTCCCTCTCTTTTTGCTGGTTTAGACAGAAAGTTACAGAGCAGTGAAGAGATAATTGATCTCTAGGGCCTGATGACCCAGTTATAATAAAGGAGAAAGGGCTCCTGCAGATGTGAGGAGAGACAGAAACAGGCCAAGGCAAAAATTAATAACAGACATTACTGCAGACATGAAATACAGCAGAGCAGAGCAAAGGTGAATGAAAAGTGCTTGCTATGTCGTGACAGAAAAGGACATAATACAGAAACTCCAAAGTACAGCAGAACTTTTTAGGAAGGCTAATCTGAAGTGTTAGGAACATTTACTTACAAAAATACAGAGCTATGCACTTATCCCTTTCAGGGCCGTTTAATCTATACATCCTTGTTTGTATTCAGGTCTCCTGATATATCACTTTGATAACTCCATGTCCTGAGATGATGCAGTAGAAGAGTCTGTTAAGAAACCACTGGGTGTTCCAGGGTCTCTGTGCAGTGAATGGCAGCAGTTGGTGTCAGGGAGGGGGTGGCTGGCCAATGTCAGCTCACAAGATGCAAGGCCAGAGCTTGACCTTTGCTCCCAGCTCTGTTACCACCTTTCTCTTGCAATTTGGCCTGGGTTTTACAGAGGTTACTTGCAGCTCCCAGATTTAAAATGGTAACAAGACGGCTAACGTATGGTATTTTAGTGCTTTAGCAGACCTAGATAACTAGCATTATATGGGACAAACCCGGACTTCTATAAGCCTTTTAAGTTAAGGAGTCATAAACTGTAGCCAGCTTGTCAGCAAATATATGGGATGGGGATAATGCACCACTTGCTTTCTGTTGTGGTTGTGAGAGAACTCCTCTGCTGTCACTCAGAGTAACACAAACCCTCTTCTTTCTCCTGCTCCTCTAGAATTGCAGAACACATTGGAGAGGTGGAGTGGGACACAGTAGACATAAAAATGGGGGCAGAGCTTAGCAGTGCTCCTTGACTGCACTTCTTATGCTAATCAGAACTAGTAAGAAGAGATGCACATTCTAGACAAAATGGTTTGTGACTCCCAGGATATGGTATAATCTGAAGTTTGGGCAGACTTCAAAAGGCTAAACCTGTATAGCAAATTCACATTGCTTAGCTCAAAAATTACTATTATTAACATAAAACAGTACCAGCATAGGATGTTTTTATGTTATACAACAAAATAGAATAAAGATGAAGCTCAGAACCAAATGACCTTACTTTTTGACAAACTCTTTTTAGATCTCCTGTGTCAGTTATACTCCCAAGTGTGCTTTAAAAGAGTTCATTTTGAGAAGCGAGATGCTGTAGTATCAGACAGTAACTGTAAAGCTGGAAAGTCTGGGGGAAAATCATTTATGAAGGAACATGCCAAATACAAATCCTAAGTGGGTGTAACTGGAAAAGGTGATTTCTGCTGGATATAGAGTTCCAATCAACCAACCCTGCTGCAGCATGTAGAGCTGGGGTTTACCTCTTTTCACAGGGATGGGGCAGAAGTTAGTGTTGCAGGCTCTCAGGACTGCTGGTTTCTGCTGGAGCAAGCACCCAGAAGCTGGTCTTCCGTGGCGCAGGCACTGTACACTGCGGGTTTGCACTCCCCCTCCGCATGTTACTGTGCACTGTGAAGAGGAAACAGTAAAAGCCGCATTTCATTTACAGACACTCTGGGAGCCCACAAAAGCTGAAGCAGTAACTTTCAGAGCTTTGGATGAGATTTTCAAAGCAAGAGAGGTGAGGAAAGGATGTGTTGCTGTGCAGCAACCCCCATCAGGACCAACTTTTCAAAGACGCGTGCATCTGCTCTCCCTTCTGAAAGCCTGGTTATTTAAGGATTCGGCTGAAAATCTGGTTCCTTACTCAGGCATGGAGACAGACATGAAACATTGAAGAAAACCTGTTCCTGATTGTCTGCACTGATTTCTTTGAACTCTCAGCCTTTGGGCCCAATCCTGCTGTCTGAATAGAGAAAAAACTCCCATTGGAACCATAATTATAGCTGTATCTAGGGAAAACCACTATGCATTTGCAGGAAGATCTATGAAGTATTTAAAAGTTAATAAGCCTTTTACTTGTATGTGTTTCATGAAAAGTTGTCTTTAAGATAAATGTGATCATTTTCATCTGATTACAATTGTCAGGCATACATTGTTTCATGTAAATGTTATTAAATGAGTGTGTGTCTCATTGATATATGACTCATAAAGTAGATAAGTTCCAGAAATACAGAAGCTTGTTTGCAAGAATGTAGAAACAAATACAGACTGATCCCATAATTAATCATAGTATTTAGGGAATTCCAGGCAATCTGTGCAGATGCTCAAATACATTGTGCGTATAGATATGTAATAGTTCAACCACAGTGCAGTTTGAAGAAGACTGAGAAGAAAGTGTTGGAAAATGAGCGTGGAATGTACTGCGTCTCAAGCATGAATAACATTTTTATGTGACATTCTTCAGTTTCAAAACAAAGAAATGAGGTGCACCAAAGTATATGATGGATGTGGACCAGCTGCACCATGCTTCAGTGGCTGAGTGGTACATCCTTCTTAGGGAACAAGTACATGCAGGAGATACCTGTGGACCACTAGTACTGGAGATGTCTCCTCCATACAATTGGATGTTTGACTACAGCACAATGTAAGACATGTAAGACCAGTGCTAGCTTTTATCTAGGTAGCTTGGTGTTTGTGCCATACCAGCTCTAGTGCTTGTTCTGTGGCATATGATACCACAGCTTTCCTAGGCTTGGTGCTCCCTAAGTCCAGCACTGCAACCAACTTCTAATTGCAGTGGATGCAGTGTCCAAAAGCCACAAGGCTGTTATTTTGTTCTCTAATGCTGCGTAGTGAAAAGCACTTGGGGGCTGCTACTTGAGCTACTGCGTAGAAAAACACTCTCCTTTTATAAGCCCTGTAAAAGTCAAGACATGAAATAGTGCTGGAGAGAGTGCTAGCTGGGATAGGGATAGAGGTGAGAAAGTTTCCCATTCTTACCTGCTGCCAGGGTGAGGAATACCAGCCAGACACCATGTTATACAGCATTTGTGATGGACAGGCTCCCTTGGTACAAGCTTCTTCCAGGTTAGTGTTTGGTTTTTTGATGTTTCTACACCTTCTCTGAGGAAAGGTGATCAATTTCCCATGGATGGTTTTCTCTCCACATTTTAGTTCTCGTTTTTGTACACCTGGGCCACAGGTGACCGAGCACTGTAAAGGCAAAGCACACTGTTTAAATCTAAAGGAACACATGCAGATAAAGGAGACTGTGCTATGCGCAAGAGACCCCCAGTTACGCAAAACTACAGAGGCACTATGTAACTAAATCCACAAAGACCATGTTCCATAAAGTGTAAAATGAAATACGAATCTGAGTCAGTGAAAGTCCTGAAAGACAAAGACATTGGGATACATCTAACTGCAGTTGTATGTAAAGAACTGTGTTTCGACAGCCGCTTGTCTAGCACACCTGATTCAAAAATGACAGCTCAGCTTTTCCCTCACAGGATTTGTGCATGTCCCTGAGTCAATATTTCCAAGAGCAGCCAAGCTGTGTAACCACACTGCTTTACCTCACTCCAGGAAGAAACCACCCACTGGAGCCGGTCGTTCTTGGGGCAGCGTCCTAGCACACAGGTCTGATGAGATTCAGGTTTATGGTCTTTGCTGCACATACTTTCAGGCAAGATTTTAACCTTGGGAGAACCAGTACTTTTGCAGTAGACATCCCGTTTCTTAACACCTCTCCCACAAGTCTTGGAGCACTGTGATGGAAAGAAACATTCATTTGAACTAGAGGAAATGAAAATTGGCATTGTTTGTGCTTTACAGCAGAGCACAGAAACCATGGCTAATGTACTGGGTAGCTGCCATTATAAGTAAACTTGAAATTCTATTGGTAAATAACAACAACATCTGTATGTCACTTCTGAAACGTTGTTCTAAGTCCTTTCTTAATGTAAACTTGAACTCTTACAGCCTCCACATAGAACAGATAAGTAATATCTCTCTTCCGTAGATGAGGTAAGCTGGACTTGTGAGCAATATGCTTTTTTCCCTGGGCAGTACAGTTGAAAGCTGGTCCTAACCTCCCATCGCAAAATCTCCCAACAAAGTTCTCAGCTATTTGTTATTTTGTCCTCACCTTGGCCTAGAGGGATGGGATACAGGCAGAGAAAACTACCCAGGGAATCAGTACATAACTCCTTCACCAAATGAATCTCACTACAAGACAGAATCTGATACAGACAATGGTTAGGAAGTTTGACCAGAGATATTTTAATTGCCAAGATTACAACTGAAGCTTAGGGCAAGTCCCCAGTGAATAAATACACACTGCTGCATTGGGTTTTAGTTGAAAATACATTCTGTAGTTTCCATTGCTTTAGCATACAATAAAATGCATGAATGAGCCATTCCTCATGAAACAAAGAAATAAACAGCCCCAAAATAATGTTACCAGCTTTCTACCTTCTTCCATCCTCTTCTAATTGTTCTTACTAATAATTAAGGGGCACATTCCAAGGCAGAGTCCTGCACTAGTATTAAATCACAAATGTTTTAAAAAGATGTCTTGAAAGCAGAGTTATACTGAGGATACAACAGAAATATCTGCATTCTGAAAATCTCTGTTTAATCTTTCCCCAAACCAATAAACAACTCTTTTCATTTAAAATTACTCTGGTTTGTGTAGAGAGGCTGAATATTTTGCATTTTCCCCCTCTTTAGCTCCTTTGAGCCCGCGATATAACAGCTTTCAGCTGAATCTTAAAATCTTCACTAACAACTTGCTCAATGGGCCTGTTCACTACATTCCAGGAGTACTTGTGAGCTTAACTTTCATAGGTTTATTTGAAAATTCCAACTTGAATTTTATACCTCCTAAAGAGGAGGAAATTTGGTTGCTTTTTCTTTTTTTTTTTTTTTTTTTTAAATTGTGGTGGGTTTTTTTATTTAATTTTTGAGGAAGGAAAGTTTGAAAGTGTGAATGTGTTTGAAGACTTTGTTCTTTCTTCCTTTTTAATGATCTAATGATCATACTTGTTTTTTACAGTCTCCTCCCACACTGAGGTTTCCTTCACATATACCGGGAAAAAAAGTTCCATTTTTGAGTGTTAAAACTTTGTTGCAGGGGGTGTTGAGTAATTACTTGTCTGTCCTACTCTGTTTATGGGCACCCCCCTACAGTCTGTGTTACTCAGCTTAGGTCAAGATGTTCTTCAACACACGAAGAGTAACATTACCACTAACTATACACAGAAGTAACAGATTTTTGAGTAAATTTAAATCTATCTTGAATCTCACTAAATGAAGACGGAAAAGTGAAAATAATGTAGCTTATTTTGACATAAGTGTATTGGCAGCTCTCTCTTATATCCCAGATTTCCCAGTACTTCACTTATCCTTACACTAACAGTTCATACCTGCATCAATAGGAGTGAAAGAAAGAGCAGAGATGAGCTCTATATAAGTGTGTGTGTATTTTAAATCAGGCTGGTTTGATGTCAGGCAGTTGTCAAGTCTGCAGAGCAGGGTGTGTGCACACAGGTATCTGCTCAGGGGCCTTATTCCCCTCCAGGCAACTAATTGCAGCAGTGCTCTACTTGAAGTGGAACAGTTACTCTAACAAAGGCAAATGTACAGAAGTGATTAGTGAACATGTACGTCACAAATCTATTAACCCACAATTCACATGTGTATGTGCATTAACACACAACTCTAACCCCAAATATTTCTTCATTCCGTGACTGCTTATAATCTCTGAGAAAAGTTAATATTTCTGCGGGAAGTAATCTCAGAGGGGGTTGATGGCTTTGAGGCATTCATAGAGCCTTCAGTTATAAAACCAGAAAAAATTACCCTTCTGTTTGTACATACCAGAAAGGACACCACGTGTCCACTTCTGGCAAGCCCTCATGTCTGAGCACTTAGGAAGGCTAATTAAAATTTATACATATTTACATGTTATCTTCATGAACAGAGCCGCTTGCAAAGTACTGACCTTCACGAGGTTCATACTGTTCTTCTTTCTGAGCTTTTTTTTTTTTTTTTTTTTTTTTGCAATATTTGCATTATGCCAGTAGACAAAAATGCAAGTTTTCTCCAAATTACCTGAGACCATAGTCCGGGGCTCCATTCAGGTGGGCAGTCCTGGCTATTGCACATCTGCACCTGCGTAGGGGTGCTGATGGGACACAGGGAATGGGCTACTACCTCCTCTCTTTGGACAGCTCTTTTCTGGACACACTGAATGAGACGGGTTTGCTGCCCTCCTCCACAAGATTTGCTGCATGCACTCCATTCACCTGTTGACCAGCTAAGAGGAAAAAATACATATTTGAAACACAGGAGCCCAGTTAGTTAGCTTTATAAAATCAGTTCATACAAGCCCCCTGTCAAATGGGAATTATTCAGGATCCTGCTGTCCTGATGTACTGCGATCTGTTCAAGAAATCAAAAAAACATAATTAGTTATATCATCCATTTTCAAAGCATGAAACATTTTGCTAGGGATGAAATATAAGTCACACAACTAGAAAAACTAGTATTACTTATTTACAGTTCTACATGTACCAGAACCAGCTTGCCTGTGAATCTGACCTGGAATCTGCAATTCCACAGGGATTGTGAGAATTGCTGCCAGGCCTGTGGAGTACCCAGAAGATCTAAGGGTTTGGCTAACAAATCACCATGCCTTTCTAACCATGTCTATGCTTCTAATTGAAAAAAAACCTCTCTAAAACATGAAAAAAAATATCTCTTCTAAATAAATGGTAGGATAATCATTTTTGTCACTTTAGCTGCTGAAGAGATCTCCAAATAGATGAACACACCCAAGGCCAAAGGAAGAATATAAATAAACGAAAACAGCTCTGAAAATTGATAAGATTTGATTATTGGAAAGTTCTGCCCTTTGGTTTACATTTTTTCTTTCTTACATCTCTTCAGAAGATAGAGAAGAGGAGGAAGATTCTCCTCAGATGGTACAAAGGGAAAGCTGGAGTGGGAGGGAAAGAATGGGGGCAGCTTAGCTGAGCCAGTACCTCCTGTGCATTTGTGTGTAGGTTCACTCACACCGCGCGGCGGATGTTGGCATGGTGCCGTCCCGTGCTATTTATGTCAAACCTTACTGGCCTCTATTCACAAAAAAGAATTTGCTTGCTAAAATCAGCAGTCCTGTCATTAGCGTCTTGAGGATTTAAATGTCCTCAGACTAATAAATTTGGCAGACAGACGATGTAGAATCCAAACAAAGCAGAGGAAATATAACCAGCAAAAGCTGTTGGCAAATCCCTCCTTCAGTCACAGGCACGCTTCAGTTACACGTCTTGTCACAGAAGTGACACAAGAGTCTGAGGAGTGATCACCAACTGCTTAGGGTAAGTTCAGTTTTTAAATGTTGGTAGCTGCTCAGTACTTCTGTTAGTAACACACTGAGTGGGTCCTCAGCCTTTGTGGGACACTTTGCAACCAACCAACCACATGTCTTTGTCAATGTAAGGTCATAAGATAACTACTAGATAGGAAAATAGAAGTGAAAGAACAAAGGAAACTATGAAGGAAACACAACTACTTGAGAAGCCTCATTTAAAGACCCAGCACTGAAATTAAACTAAAGATTTTAAAACATCCATTTTACACATTTTTAATAATGTTTGCCACAGAAAAGGCTCTCATCTCACATCCAGCTGTTTGTCCTACCCTACAGTTTCTCACAGCAGCAGTCCCGTAACCACTGAAATAGCTGCTTACAGATAGTTTTTTTTACTTTTCTTACTGTGTGAAAGATGAACAGCATCCCATTTGTCTGTCCACATCTGCCTGAAGACAAATCTAATTCTAATTTGTAAAAAATGTATAAAAAGCCTATTTTGGAAAAATCCCTTTGGGAACAAGAGAAATCCCAAATCTCAGTCAGTAAATTCAGTAACTGCCAAAAGTAGTGGGAAATATAAAAAGCACTCATGCAAGGACAAAGAAATATTAATGTGAAAAGTCAGTAGTTACGTAATTCCAGACCACGTCAGAAGTTTCCTTTTTGTCTGATTTATAAATATTTGGACTATTGCAATGCAAACTTGTGGGAAAAAAAAGTTATAGTTTTAATCCATTTTACAACTTTTAATTAGTTTGCCTTGATGTTTCTGACAACACTGATTGGTAGAACTACCAGAAGTGTTCATTTTAAGAGTTTATTCACCATAACTGTCCAGAAAGTTTCCTTCTTCACAGAGGCAAGGGCAATAAACCTACTTTAATGTCCTCCAGTAAACTCCCATTTTCCACGATTATCTGGGCTGTGATCCAAGAGTATCTTTCATTAGCTCAAATAACTAAATAATTATGACCAGATTTGGCAGCTCTGAAATCCAACAACAACAGCGCACAGTACCGATGCCTTTCTGTGTTCTTTGCTGTCGGGACAGTAGTTTGTTCCTACTCAGACTAATAAGTCTTTGTTCTTATGCAGCAATTATTCCTCACTGACCTTTGTAACTCTGGAGCCTCTTTTATGTCACAAAACTGACACAAAACTGTATCTCATGTTAGTCATCTCCTTCCTTTGCCTGTTGCACCTACCATATTTCTTTTTGTTTTACTTGTTGGCTATTAAGCATTCTTTGCTTCTTCGATGTTATTTATTAATACTACGTTTTTTGATGTTGGCTGTCTCAGTTTTATGGGAATTATTACATGCCACGACTTTCTGGGCAGATTCCTCAGCAGAGATTCTGGCACAGTTTCACTCAGATGAATGGCAATATGTTAATTTAACACATGGTCCTACATGTAGATCCTCCACACATTAACATATCCCAAGGATTCAAAAGTAATTAATTAGTGAGTTTCCCTAAAGGTGGCTTGGGGGTTTATGGTTTTTCTTTTTGTACTCTTTTTAGGGTTCAAGTCATTAATTGTGTTTTAAAAGTAGTAAATCTAAGAATATCAGAGCAGTTTTTGCATGAAAACATTGCACTGCACATCAGAATGGGTAGTCAGCATTTTCAGTGATAGGGGTATCAGTGGATGGTCAAAGTACATAGGGATCTCTGGTTAACAGAAATGTCAATTTCGTGTGTGGTCAGTAGAAATGAATAGGACTCTGGTGAAGCTTTATAGCATAACAAGGCCACATCAAAGCAAAGTGTCCTGGGTTGAGCAGCAGCAGTCATTTTTCTCCTTCTTAGGAGCTAGTACAGTGCTGTGTTTTGATCTTTTGGCCTTGGAACAGTGCTGATAACGCCGATGTTTTCAGTTGCTGCTCGAATGTTTGGTCTGGCCAAGGACTTTGTGAGCCTCATGCTCTGCCAGGGAGGAGGGGAAGCTGGGAGGAAGCAAAGACAGGACACCTGACCCAAACTAGCCAAAGAGGTATTCCATACTACAGCACGTCATGCCCAGGATGTAACTTGGAGTGACCCGGAACGGTTGGGTCGGCAGGGTTGGACGAGGTATCGGTCAGTGCTCGGCTGGGGGGAGTGGGGCGAGTTATCGGTCGGCTGGTGTTGAGGTGTTGTATTTTTTCCTCTTGTTATTTCCTTTAGCACTGTTATTATTGGTGGTAGCAGCAGTGATTTGTGTTATACCTTAGTTACTGGGCTGTTCTTATCTCAACCCGTGGGAGTTGCATTCTTTTTGATTCTCCTCTCCGTCCCTCCAGAAGCAGGGGGAGGGCAAGAAGGGGGGGAGTGAGTAAAAGAGGTTTGTGGTTGGGTTTAAACCACAACACAAAGGTAAGCATAAACAACTTAAAAAGACTCCTGGGGACATCATAGACAAGACATTTATGTGTACATGATACTGAGTTCATTGGATAAAAGTAGTCCTGGCAGAAGATAAGTCACATATGAAGGATTGTGTTTAGCTACAGAGATTATTTAAAATTGGTATTGAGAAAATTGTGTGGCTAAACGCAATCTAAAGAAACTGCTGAAGCAGGACCATGGGGCTCTCATGTCACATGTTGCCATTACTTAAATCTTATCGCTCTCGTTTTGTGGTCATAGTGTATAATTTGCCATTTGGATTTTGTGTACTCTGCTGTAATCTTTAAATTTGGCAGGAAATTCCAAACTATTACTGGACTGTTTTTTAGCATGTTTAACATAGTGCAAACTATGGATTTTTAAGTAAAAACAAAGCCATTGCAGAACATACCCATCTTTTTGCTTTGCCCCATCATCTTCTTCTGGACTGGGGGAGATGAGGAATGCTTCCCATTAAGCTTCATTAGACATGTTATTTTATGAAGTATGGGAGCAGACTTAACCAATTGCTTCTACAGCCCATTGCTTTTATCACCACAGAGTAAACCAGCAGATGACACCAGGTCTAGAGTTTTACTCCATTTCCTCTGCCTTCTGCTGCCTGTGCACTTCAGTGCATCTTCAGCTGTCTTTATTTCTCACTGAAACACTCCTCATTTTTCAATTTATCGCTTTAGAAATTCTCTGTCCTGGAAGTCAGAGTGTCTTGTCGAACATAGTGCAGCTTTTCTGATCTTTAGTATAAAATTAAAACAATGCTAGGGTTGCAAAGTCAGAAATCCAAAAGTGAAAAAAAAAAAAAAAAAACAGCAGGAGAAAGATGGCCAATGTGTCCTTCAATCTGTCCACTTCTATTCCAAGCCACACAATACTGTGCTTAATTATACGAGCACGCTGCATTTTTTTTCCAAAAGACCCCTACTACAGCTACTATAAATCAGCGTAACCCACTTGTTTTTAAAGGAGCTCTATTGATTTAGACCAGCTGGATTCTAAATGCTTATCTGTATGTCAATGTCTTCCTTTGCATCTCGCTTTTCTTATGTCTTTTAGAAAATAAGACTGTTCACAGAGGCAATGTCTTCATATTTATTTTTGTGGGCACCAGGAGCATTGCTGATGATTTATTTGGTTTAGATAGTCCTCTCCTTGGTATCATAATACTCTGTGGGACATTTTGTCCAAAAAGCACTAATTACACTTCACAAGGTTCTTTTAACCTAATCTAATGTGTGGAATCTGAGTCATGGGGCCAAGCTTCCACATGGGGAGTAGCACTTTACTCAGGAAATGGTCTTACTGATTCAAGGTGAGTAAAGGTGGCAGAACAGGCCTCTAAGTAACTTAGATTTACTCGGTGTCACATAGCTAACCCCAGCATGGTGATAGAGCTGCAAGCAATCCTCGGGAGGTCCTGCTTAGCAACATTAGAAATAGTGCCTCTATTATTATCGTTGGGCAGAAGCCTACACAACTAACATTTTTAAACAATTACTGATTTACGTTACAGAATAAAAGTGGGTTCATCTAGCAGGCTATACAGTCCTGTCTGCCTGTCAGAGGACTTCTTTCATGGTGAACTCAGTCATAAGGCACAGCAAAAAAGGTACAAAAATAGAGAGCACTTACTATGCTGGGCAGGGATTAGTGTTGCATAGTTTTGTCTCAGTTAAAGGCTTCATCCTTGGGCCACAAAAGGAGGAATTAACTCGCGTACGATGATCTTCTAAACAAACTGCTTTTGCTGTAATGTGTCCTATGGATGTATTAGAAAAAAATACAGTAAAACAAATGTTAATTCAAAATACAAGAAAAAAAGTAGTAGGGAAGAATTTTAACTGAACAAGTCCAAGCTCATCCTTGGTTCAATTCCACTGACTTGAAATAAATAAAATAGGATTTAATTTGGCAGCATGTTTTTAACATTAATTCCCTTCTCTTTAACACAGGTACTATTGAAGTCAGATGAAACATTTTGGTTATAAACAGCATATTTGTAGAATCTTTCCACAGCAAAAAGCAGTAACTCCTCAAATCCTAATTCCCTGCAGAAACTATCAGTGCTTGCTTAGAGCTCTCTTGATGCACTTGCAGGCTACAACAAAACATTTTGTGTTTATAGAATTCTGCAGGTTCCTGCTCCGAAACTCATCTAGTGTCAACATCAGGACAGATGACAGAGAAGACCACAAATGCCTTAAGAGATGAAGTGATTTTATCAATTTATCTTTAATTAAGATGTATCATTCCCCTTGCTCATGGTTCACAGGGCACAGGAACTCAGATTTGAAAACAGCCATGTTTCCAGCGTCTTTATATCCATGCTGCAACCTTAATTTGTTTTAAAGGGAAGCAAGAAAAATACAGTTGTCATATTTTATGTCTACAGTGCTCCTGGAGGGTCTTTCTTCCATAAACAGTTTATTCAGATGCTGTGAAGCCTGACAACATAATAGCAAGACATCCCTGAATTTCACCTGGACTTTTTTCCTATACAGGAGCATAACACGTCATTTCCTTGGTTACCCAGTCCTATTCTCTGGTATTAAAGCCAACTGCATTGTATAATCTTATTTATATGACTCAGTTCCAATTTAAGGGCTACTAAAATGTTAATTCTCCATACTTTTTGCAGGACTCCCCACATGACAGTTTTCTGCTTTCATTACATCCCAGAATTACCTTCACTGACAGAACATCCAGGATTTAGAACAAACAGATGGTCTGCACAATGCAAGTACCTATAGGAATATGGTAATAAGAAATCCTTAGCTTATACAGGATTTCAGACTCTGAGCTGTCAGAACTCGAGTATTTGTAGTTTAACAGTGACAAAATTAAGGCGCAACTGTTTGTAACAGTCTTGATAATATTTTAGTCTTCAATTTTTCTCTACAGGTAAGATAAATTTTACTCATTATTTGCTATCTTTCTTTGTTCCCAAATTACAACACCATCAAAGCACATATTTACTTTCCACATTACTTCGACTCAAGATATCATATGGCTATGGACTTGTCTAAAGAAAAAAGACTGAATCGCTGTAAGTCACATGAACTGAGACCGGTGTGATATTCTTTTTACTATAAAGGATGTATGGAGGTATTTAATCTATACTGTAAGTTATTAGACAAAAAAATAGGGACCATGTGCTCAGTGTAACCCCCGTATGTATTGATACACCTTTGCTAAATTAAAGGTAGCAGAAATGTTTGAAATGCCTTTAAAAAAAAAATGAAGACAATGATGACTGGCAATTGGGAAGTTACCTACCACCACCGCAGGTAGCTGAGCACTCTGAATGCACCGTCACCCACGAGTAGCTGCGTTTTTTGACAGATGTCTTGTTTTCATTGTTGGTTTTGGAAAACGTGTATTCCCAAGCAATCCCAGGATTTTTGCCTTGTAGCAGGATCTGTAGAGGAGTATTTGGAGTTTGTTTAAAAAAAAAAGAAGGAGGAGGTGAAACAAAAGGAGGATTTTGTCATTCTGAAGGAAGACGAAATGAACATGATACAGATAATATATCTGTACACACCATGTTTGTTAAAGAATGTTCAGGAGACTAAATTTTTCCATAAACTAAAACCCACCTAGTAATTCCTAAACAGCAAAGTGTTTGCTTGGACTAACACCTGCAGGGCATAATGCTCCCTTAATTCAGACGGCATTTGACTGGCTTAGGGAGGCAGAAATGCCTTTAGTAGATGCCAACTATTTGAAAACTTTGGCAATGTAGTATTTGTCATTGCTCCTGCCCCAGCTCTCAGTGCTCTGCTCCTGCAACAAGCCCGTAACTGGGTCCCTGCGCTCACTGGGGCTCACAGGCAGGTGCTGGGTTTGCTGTAGCAGTGCAGCACACGGATGAAGGATGGGGGTGGGAGAAATTTCCTGCCTTCTACGAATGTCAAAGCCTTTGCTTGGTAAGCAAGCAGGACTCAAATGTTTGACGGAAAGAACCTTGAGCAAATCAGAAGCATAGCTGTGTGGAGACTGGGAATAGAGGTGCTTAGAGATGGCTGCCTCAGTTCTTGAGGCTGAGGGTAAGAAACTGTTTTCTATGCGGACTGACAATAAATTTTATTTGGAAGACCCTTAGCTGGTATTTTTCTCCTAATGATTGAAGCTGATAAAGCTTTAGTCCAGACCTGTCCCTTGGTGTCTACATGGAAAAAGGATTGGAGAAAAAATTTATTCGTGATTATAGCATAATGTGTTAGAAAATTTATAGACTTGGTGATTACTGACCATAATACCAGGCTTTGTCATTTAACCTGGGGAGCCTACCTCTTGGGGGTGTACTGTTTTACTGTTAAACTATATTTCAGTTTTCATGTAGGCAACTTTCTGAAATACACTGTATTCATTTCAAATCTGAATTATAATCAATGCAAGATGCACAAACATCTGACACAGAGCTATATTTGGGATACATTTCTATTTAAGAACATTTATTTTTAAAACTTTCTGGCAGCAAAAGTGCATTTATATTCATACTTGGTAGAAAAAGCACAAGAGTTTGCAGTTACAGGGCTCAATTATGTTTTAATTCTTCACCAATATGGGTCTGGTCATCATAATACAAAGAGCAGGTGCAGTTAACTTCAGGTCCTAATTATGCTTTTCGATTATCATCAGCATTTCAAGTACGATTTCAATCTATGTTGACAATTACCATTCAAAGTACAAATAAATATCAGTCAAGTTCATATGATGTCTTACCCAAGTGCTTAAGCATAGCATGGATACTGATCTCCATACCTACTGGTTTCATAAAATAACAACAAACTTGTATTTGTGTTGTTTAAGACTAAGAAATAGCAACACATTTTATAATTAATAATAATAATATTTTGAAATGTAGCCAAAGATTTTAAATTATTCTGGAAATGTACAGAAATTACCCATGACATTGAAATTTGAGACCAAAATGATATGACTCCCACTTCAATAATGTTGAACACATGAAGGATCTGAACTGTATATTGTTTACTTTTCTAGAAGAAAGAAAAAAGGATGCTGTATTTTCCTTTCCTAGTAGCCAAAGATTTTATTTCAGGGAGTGAACCTCAATAATGATCCAAACTAAGAATACAACAATTAGAACTGTAAAAGTCAAAACTCTCCCAAAAGAACTGGAGAGCACATGCCTTGTCATTGGAAGATTCAGATTAGAAAACTCTCCAAACACAGGTAAATTAGAGTATTTCACGTGAAAGTTTTCAGCTCACCCATCGAAGCTTAATTCATGAGCACCTTTCTTTTTATCCTTGGCTGCTGATGTAATGTTTCACAAGATTTAACTGTCCTTTCAGATGAAGGAAAATATCTCTTCTATCTAAATTTTTTACTTTTATAAAGCTGTCCGATTGCTGATAGCAGAAAGTCCAACTCTCTTAAAACAGCTGTTCCACAGTAACTTTGAATCTTGAACCTCAAGCCCATGGCCATCAGATTTGTAGAAGGAACAGGCTGCAATGGCTTGTGTTCACCCAACTCTCCTTCTCTGAGGGACAAATTGTGACAAATATCTAACATGGAAACTTTCAGAACATGTGCTTCAGGAAAAAAACAGCTGTGTTAACCCTGGTAAGAACTGAGCCCTGGAAAACTATTCTTCAATTAAACCAATTTCTTTCCTGGTTCTTACAGACCAGACCTCAAAATGCTTTAATTTGCTTTCACCCATTAGAAGGTCTTGCAAATCCCAGGTATTAGCTCAGATCTCAGCATCTCAGGCAGCCAGAAACACTTTCTCCCCTTTCAGTAAATGCTCTGCGTTCATTCAAGCACAGAGGCTGAAATTCTCTCTGGCTTTTTAGTAACTCATGTGTCAAAAGAGGAGGAGGTTTTGTCCATACCCTTGTGTAAGGGTGAGCACTTGTCTCTTCTGATTCTGACAAATGTCATAAACCTGTGCTATGTCAGTGGCCAAAAAGCCAGTAAAGCCTCTAAATAAGAATACTTTGAAGTACTAGACTGAGCACTTGTTTCTGAGAGTGCTCTTTGGTTGTAGTAGAGGCAAGAAACAGAATGAATTCCTCCTGAACAACAGATGTCAGAATATGAAAGAGGGAGGATAAGAAGATAAAAGTGGTGACCAGTTTTACTCCTGATAGAGCAATATTCTCCTGGTGCTTCAAAAGAATGAAAGGAATTAAGAGGAAGTGATCTTGAATGAGTTAGAACAAGATGTGCTCATATCACCTCAGAGAACAATCATCACTGATGTAAGAAACTCACAACATCCAGCTGAGCGAGTGCCTGGAGGCAGGTCCTGCACACCAGGCAAGCTGGGCCATACTCATTTCAAGACCCTGGGCTACATGCCTTCTCATGCCGTGGAAAGCAGACACAGTTATAGTGGGCAGATGGGGTGAATTCTGTTTCCTGGCTGGCAGCCCACATGTGAACCCCTTTCCGCCCAGCAGACTCCATGAGGAATGTTTACAAAGCAAGAGCTGCATCACAGTGGGGTCTCTTTCCCCCTGAGTCATCCCAGCTATGTAGCAAAAGGCCAAAATTAAACTCTGGAAAAGTATCAGAGGCAAAATATTGTAGGAGGCAAAACCCAACTCCATGGCATTCAGCCGGAAAATAGCATGCAAAGTAGAATGTCCATCCAAGTTTTCACCAGGAATGCAATCCTATTGCAAAGTTGCAATTTTGCCAAAGTAATGAGCATGTAAAAAGTTTTCTATCATATTTTCAAACATTCATTATAAAGCCCTTCCTTAACAACCCAATAACTGAAGTCTGCATATACAGCCAAGTTATCAGACCTACAAATTTGGAAAGACCTCCAATGCTAGTCTACTTAACTGGATGCATTCCAGCATCTTTCCAGCCAACTGGCATTTGCTCCCAAATTTACAGCTGGCAAACAGCATCCTTAAACATTTCCAGTTCCTCAATAGAACTGTTTAATGTCTACCTTTAACACACCAACCACCTGACTTCAGACACAACACTCAGCAGCTCTGCCGCAGGGCGCAGAGTTATAAAATTTACAGCTTCTTGAGCTCAAAAACCACAGACTCTGCTGCTGGAATCTGCCAGATCTATCCTGAAGAAAAAGAGCTGTGGCTTTCGCTTAGGGCACAAGATGTTAAAACAATGGATAAATTGAACTCTCCTGAGCAAAGAACCTTTTCCTTCTGCTGCTAATTTTGATTTCAGAGCTAAATCAACAGATTTCCTAAAGTAGCTGTGCATCTGCTTCTTTCTTTGAGGTTACTTTTCTTTCCCATGTCTAACCTAAGTTTCCAATAAATACTCCATTTTGCAGCTCATACTCTTCAAGAGTCTATCAGCATTGTTTTATTATCATTGACTCTGCTTTCAGGTGCTTTTTAATATAAGATGGGTGTGTAAAGTTACTTGTGACACACTGGATTAAAAGAGATTAGCTTACACAATATAGAGCCCAAACTTTGAATCCCAGCATCCACACATGCTAGCTTTGGTCTGAGACTTCAAATTGCACCTACATTTCTCAGGTCGCTCCATGCCATGTAAGCCTTTTGGTAAGTACTTTGGGTGAGTGTGACAGAGTTAAGCTGTCAGCAGGGAGACCTCGGTTGCAGAGAGGTGTCTGTGTGGAAGGCTGGTGCCTGCCTGAGCTCTGCTTGAGAGACCTACAGTTGTCATCCACTGTGACTTTACATGCTCCTTAAATATCATAATATTCAACATCCTAAACCAGATCGTGATTTCTCTGTCTAATCAAGATTAATTCTACTTTTATGGATTCACTCAGGTTTCAGTAGGATAAATTAAGCATGTAGTATATGATGCTGGTAGAAAACTGTTGAAAAAATTTTAAACCAGGACCCTCGTCTTAGTGGATTTTTATTGGATGGGATGCCGGACAGTGGCTAACATCAGGAATGTCAGAGAAAAGGGAGAGAAAACCTGCTTGGAAAGCACCTGTAAAGGAGGAATTACCCATTGCTTACTTAAGCCAAACCTTAAAACAAAAGGGGCTTTATTTCTTCATTATTTCTAAAGACATTTTAAACTCAATCTTAGCTAAAAGCTTTTGACAAATTATTGTCTTTCAAGAAAGTCCACTAAGGTGATTAAAAGGAAAAGGAAAAAAGTAAAAAAATAGAGGATCCTTGAAAGGTCCTGTATGATCTCATTTCTACTTCAGCTGTTTCAGATTTATCTTCTGTTGTTATTGTGTCTCTGTTTTTTCTACTGTTAGCACGTTAAATGTACAACCTGCAGGGATACTGTCCAGCTAATCTCTCCTCACTAAAGGAGAACCCTTTTATCCGCTGTATTGAACCAACATCTGTATCTTATAAGCACATCTTAGCTCTCTTCCGCTTACTTTCTCTTTAGGGGAAATCAGTACAAATTTATCATCTAGTAGCTAATAATAAATGCAGTGCTTTATAACTGCAACTTGGCTTTCTCCCAGTGGCAGCTACATCATCAGTAAAGTCATTCCACCTGGCCTCCTTTCTCTTCTTTCCCCTATTGATAAAGAGGAAGTGATTTACTGCTTTTAATTAGACATATTCCTGCCTTGGAGCTCCATTCACCTTCTCTTCCCATGAATGTCTGCTTCATTGCAAGCATTCTCTTCATCTGCTACTTACTGCTGTCCAAATGTTTTTCACAGAGATTTCACAATTTCTAGATTTCACCATGTTTGAGGTAAAATTCAGTGAAGATTTGAATTCTATCTCACCCTGAAAAATTTAGTGTTTTCTCAAATCATATTTGACTTCCCAAATCAGTCAGTTCTTCATCCACTTACTGATGGAATAGAAAATTAATTTTATTATTTATTAATTATTTATTATTTATTAAACTCTCGGTGTTTTTACATTAGTTTATCAATCCCTGGTCACACAATATTTGTCATACCCCCATAACAGTTCAGTTTCTCTTGCCCTTTCAGAATCTTTCTCATAATTCAAGTAAGCTGTGGAAGGTGACTGAATATCTCAGCAAGTGGATGTCATGAGTGGACTCGATACGAATTCTGTATTAATTATAATTGCTAAAGCCCTGTGAGGGCAGCATCCCTCATGCCCTGCTAGCCTCTCCTCAAAGTACTTTCAGCAGTTAGAGGTGCCCACTGGCAGTCCTTATTTGAAAAGCTAGATAAATTAATTATGAATTTACTGTTCTCATTAAGTTAAATATTTTTCAAAATTATTTTCAGAATATTACTCAGAAACAGAATATTTCCATTAACGGAAAAACACTGGTAAGGTCTTTAAATTGGAAGTGCTGACCTTAGGTTACCTAGCACCAAACAACAGATAAATGAGCTGAATATATTCAACTACATAAAAAAAAATATTCCAGTGTGTTTCCACTTAAGATGAGACAATTATGCTACTGAAACCATATTTTAAAAACCTGGTATTAATTTCTGATCCTAAATTATCATTTAGCTATCATATTTCTACCCCTTTGACCACTGTCTGTTATTTCATCTAACCTGAATGTGACCATTTGGGGAACTGCCTTCTAAATCCATGATTATTTTTCATTTCAGCTTTTATTGGTTTCTACAAACCCACAATCACCAGAGTATCAATACTACTTCAGAAGGATGCAGATACACAAATTCTGAAGGGCATTGGTTTACTGGCTTTTGCTTTCCCTCCATCTGTGAAATTAACTCTTGAATGATCCAGAATGGGCTTAGAAGAATTCTAAAATCTCATCATACATTTAGCCTTCCAGTAGCTGTGCTCAGGAAATACTAGTCCCACATATTTAATCCTACATTCAACTCACAGTGCTCTCCTCAGAAAATATTTGGCCACTGTAATTTACATTTCTTCTCCCACAACTAGTTAAATTACATATTCACTGCCCTTTGTCTTCTTTGGTATGACTTGGTCCCATAATTACATACATAGAATATATGTAAATATATATATGTATATTCTTATTTATTTATTTTATTTTTTTTTTAGAAATTCCTGGATAATATGAAAAGCTCTTTATCAGTCTTGTCTGACTAAATGGTACATGCTTAGCTGAACTATTGAAAACCCTGATGGAAAAACAATTGTGTGGGAACATTCTGTACAGTAAGACAGAAATACAAAGAATTTTGTAGAACTGCAAGGCTGAACTTGTGCTATGCAAGACAGTGGGGAATTTTAAGACTTTTTTTTCTGACTTGGGCTTCCTCCTTCTCTCTTAATACATGCTTCAGATGTCTCTTTCAAGAAAATACTTTGGAGAATGACTGCATTTCAAAGGAAGTGATTGCCTTGAGCACAGATTTCCCAGACCTGTCTGGACCCGTACCTGGAGAGCACCGGTCCCATCCTCTCCTGTGAGTGTTGCTCAGAGGACGTGCAGAGCCTGAACATTCTGGATATGTGCAGGCTGATTTACATTCAGAAGCACAGTGGAAAACCTGGACCATTTGAGTCACCACACAAATGTCTAGCGAAACTATGACTACAAAACTGAACACGCACGAGTTGTGTTAATCTGTCTTTCAAATCACAGTGGAATGGCAATAAATGCACCTACAAAATCTTGTGTTTTCTGCCCACCTGAATAATAAAAGTTCCTGTATTTCTGCATGTAATTTATTCAGTTGCTCAATACCTGCAGTGTGCATTTTTACAAGGACTCACACAGAATTCTTGGAAAAAAAAAATCAAAATCCCCAAAAACCCACCAAACCCTAATCTAGAAAATAAGTATTAAATTTCTTTTGGAAACAACTTAATTAAAAATGATGAAAAAATATCTGAAGATTACAGGAAGAAGCCGAACCCTGGAAAGCTTTACTTTACTGAAAACCAACTGAATTAGATAAAAAAATGCTGGCAGGACTTCTTTTTTTTGTATGCTGCTCTGAAAACTATACAAGAGGAAAATATAAACAAAGCTACAATGTAGTAGGCTTAAACACTCCCTTTTTCAGCTTTCTATCAATTTCTGGTATTTACAGTCAAAGTAGGATTTGTTTCATTATTACTGCTGCAAACAGATCGTCAGCAATATGTGTATTTTCTCATAAAAGCATATTTCTTCAGTTTTCATTGGCATTTTTGCTGCTTACAGTTACTGGTAAATCATAAATAATGCAGATCTCCGGACTCAGAAAATGTTGCATTTTTTCCAGAACTCAGCTTGTTGAATCTTGCTTAAATTATTGAAAGCAAGAAAAATTCTTAACCACAGCTCATAGATACATGTAATTGGGAATACGTGACCGTAACATTTGCAGTCATTAGAATCCCTAGTTGCCAATGCCAGTGGTGTAGGTATTTCAATAAAAATACAAGGGAAGTTTAAATAAGCTCTCAAAGGAGCAATAGCCTCCAGTTAAATGTTAAATCTTAATAAAACTGTTTAACATAATTTGATAGGATGAAAATAGAAGTGTTATTTGGCATTAAAATTTCTTTCTTTAATCTTTATTCTACAAAGTATGTGCATGATATGCAGCCAAGTAAGTCATCTTGCAGGAAATTTATTATTCATACTTTAGCTCTGTAATAATATAGTTTAATCTACTCTGTATTATGACAAATAAGATTCCTGAGAGTTCAGTTTAACATTTCACAGTATTTATAAGTGTGCCTGTTTCTTTGGTGTAAGGCTGTTTTAGATATGTTTTGCAGATGGGGAAGTGTGTCTGTAACTTGTACACCAAACTCTTCCTTGGACTAAAGCATCCCTATGCACATATATACCCAAACTGAAAATTCTTTTTACTCAGAAAAAAAGTTTTATAAAGCACTGCAACTTGTGGTAGTAATTTGTGAAAATACACACCCTTAGTCCACGTCAGACTGTCTGTTCTAAAACATGTGTTCATCCTAAAGTACTTCAACAAGTGTGCATGGTCCATGAACTTCAGTGGCTCTTAAAGATACATTTAAGTGCATGACTCAATCTGTATGGGTAGCAGTAAGGCTCTTCAGTATTCCAGGTAACACTTGCCCAAATACTTGTGAAAGTTTAAATACTCCTTGATTAATATATTTCATGTCACAGGCTACACTTAACTGTCTTGTCTTAGTTTAAAGGAACAAAGCTGCCTAAGGGAGATGGGGTGGGGACCTCTCAGCTTACCACTCCTGCTGCCTCCTGCAGAGGGATAGTGTTCTGTGGTGGGGTGAGCAACTGCAGGCTGCTGCCTCAGAGAAGGGCACAAATGCACACCACAGAAAGCTCTGCCTTTGATAGTGGGTGACCAGGGTGGTGCTGGAAGGTGTGAGAAAGAAGGAACTGAATCCCTCCTAGGAAGGGCTCCTTCCTTCCCACAAGGAAGGATTCATCAATGCAGACACAACGGATCAGTTACAAAGACAAAGATCTGCTAGAGCTTTCTGACAAAACAGGCAAACTAATGCGGCTAAAAGGAAGCAAAGACCTGAGCAACTGAACCAGAAACAGCCCCTCAGATGTTCTGATGCATTTTAAGAGAAAATCTAATGAAGTAACTCAATGCAGAAAGGGATTTTTCTTAGAACAAAAGTATTAGCGGCCACTCTCAAAACTGTAACACTGGAACAAACCACATAAGTACCAAAATAACTTTCTATGAAATATGGTTTCAACACAGAACATCTGTTAGACAGAGTAGGTGATACAAATTTGACTGGGAGATAAACATATATAAAATTCATTAGATGCTATCACCAATAAAACTGAACCAACAGAAATTACATAGGAGCCTATGTGTGGTACTTCGACCAACTGTGTCCCAAGGTAGATGTTAGACTGGCTACATGCATCTGCAGTTTCAGAAGTATTATTAGAAGCTGTTAGCATTAAGCCTTGCCATAATGTCAGATCTGACTTTTACATCACTGAATTTTATTGTATACCATTTATGGGATGTGTTTATAATCTCTATAGCCATGATGCAGCAACAGAGAAATCATGCTATATGGTGTGGTTAATGCACCTCCCTTTTCACTGAATTTGTGACAGTTTGATAAACTTCAGACCTTGCTAAACTAGTGAAAGGCTTTTCCATCTAGCATGACCACACAATTAAGTCTGAATACTGTCATGACTCAACGCTATTCTTTAATCTTGCCGAGAGCTACAGTGCAGAGCTCAAGCTGTCTTTACTAATTCTGTAATAGACATCAAGGGAAGAATAAACAGAAGAAAGCTTACTTCAAAGACCAGCGTCTCATTAGTTGGTCCTGCTGCATATAGACTCTCTGGATGGTTAAAAGAGCGTTGATAATCAAAAACTGTTCCAGCAAAAGAGAACTTTCCTGGCCAGTCAATTGTCCAGTCTCCTGTCAGATAATACTTTTTACCAAGGTTGCGCACTGCAAGGTAGCTGGTGGAGATCTGCATTTCGTGGAGCTGTATACTGCGCGCTCCTGCTGGAACAGTGACCACAGCATAGTAGTCTGAAATAAAAGAAGCAAGCAACATTTTTGCAGTTGTCATACAGGTAGAGATGGCTTATCATTTCTTAGCCAGTTTGAAGGTTTTGCAGTTTAAAAGAGATTGAAGATAGCTGTTCTGATCCATCAAAGTTATCCTGTTTCCACAAAAAATCAGTTCTAATTTTACACGCACACCCTCCACCATGCAGCCTGTAATCAGAGTAACTCTGAGGTATTTCAGTTCCTGCAATTTTTCTTGGTGATTAAAGACAAGAAAAAGCAAGTTCACTTTAGAAAAATGCAGAATGGACTAATGGAGGCTCCACTGTAACTGTTTTACCATGTTTCCCCTGTAGTTGCCTACAGTAGTTGAAAGGTACTACTTCCATCATGGACAAGTGTTTTTGGGTGAGGTGCACTGGGATGAAGAGAGCTTTCACAAAGCCCTGTGTACCACAGGATCTCCCTCGTGTGAGCCACTGAACTCTGAACGTGTAGAAATCTCACTCCTACAACCAGACGAGACCGTGCTGATGATCTCCAGCACACACTGCGCACAGCTAATTTCACAGAGCATTCAGTTTAGGTTATTCTTCTAGCATCATACATTTGTCTTACTATATCCTAAACAATGTCCTGTATTACTATAGTAGTGACATATGACTAACAGTAAATGGATCTTCAAAATACCCCCATGGGTAAAAAAATACTATCTGCATTTTATGCCTGAGAAACTGCAGCACAGTAAGATTATTTCACATGAAGCCTGTGACAGTCCACTGAAGGGAAGTCCATCTCCTAGTGATGGGATCACCCACTGAATCAGCTGGACAGCTTCCAGCTACTTCATTTGAAAATGGACATGGAAATACTGTCATGTTTGGCATTTTGCTGTGTATCACTTTTTATATAGTCCCATTCCAGTCAGAGCTGTTGACAGCTATTCGTTCAATTGCCTGAATTCTAACATCTCTTTTAAGAGGAAATTCACATGTAAAGGGAAAATGTGGCTTAAGAAACATAAGGAATGCTTGTAAATTAACTAACCAAGACTTATGCTCATAGCTTTCTTGTTACCAAGAAACAGGAGAAATTTGAACTTTCCTCTTACTCTCCCTGTGATTTTCAGTTCACATCTGGACTTGTAGCCACTGCCCTAATGAGCAAGGAGTCATATTTATTACATGGGGATACAGCAGAGCAATGAATTGATGATCATGTGGAACAGCTTTCCTTACCATTAGCTTTGTGCTGGATCAAGTATTGGCCTTTAAAGAACTTGCATGTTGAATTATCTCCTTTACAAACTCCACAAGCATCCAATACAGCTTTGGAACCAAGTTCATGATCACACCCTACTTGCTGCAACCAAAAGGCACAAGTGAAGGACTCAGACACAAGGGAATTTAAAGAAACAGCTGCATATTCCATAAAGGAGTCAACTGCCCTCTTAAAAAAAAAGACATTAGGATTGTAAGAAACTTAATTTTATCTTACTTCACATATTCCATCAATGCAAACATCATATTTATTTGGAGAACATGGTGTTCCATCCTTCACTTTGCTTGACATTGCAAAGAAAAAGTCAAAGTCTTCAGCTGTGCAGTACAATTTACATCTATCTTCCTCTAAGGGTAAAAACCAAAAACAAAGAACAATACAAGAACGTATTAGCAGACCTGCAGCACAGTTTAAACAAAAGTCAAAAACACCCTGCTACTGTCTCTTCCTTCATCCTACCTAGATGGCAAGATACAAGGATTAATTTTGTGTGGCAGCATATTAGGACCCTGAAATAGGCATAAATACAGACAAATGCAGTAGCTTATATTATGCTGGTTTAGAAGAAGAGTGGGTTTGTCTGTCAATCAAATTTCTTCTTATAATGGATGGTATGTTATGCTTATAAACAGCATAATGGATTAATTCTACATAGACAAAACTCATCATGCAATTGTAAATATTGTCATAATTGCTGAAATACACAATTTTAATGCAAATAGTACAGGCAACAAATAGCACAACAAAATTCTGAAGAACACAAAATTGGATTCAGAGTAGTGTCCTATTATTAAATAAGCAGCTGGATTGTCAATAATACTTTCTGCAGAGGCAAGGCATCTGTAGCAATTCTGAAAACCAGATCATGCTTTCAGGACTGTAAATGTAGATCTTGGGTTAGATATTGAAAAGCAGCTAAGAGTGTAAGAATAAGCCTCTTCAAGTTCAGAGTCACTTGGGGACATGCTGCTTTGGAAATTATGCCCTTTGTCCCTGATTTTAAGCTCCTACTTCTACTAAATGCAGCCCCTACCTTTAAAACCAACATAGGCTACCTTAATTTCTATTAAAGAAGATGCATTATTCTCCCTGTTATACATCATCCATTATTGCTACACACTGTGAAACTGTATTTCCAATTTCCTCTGTTCACGTTGGCTGTTAGGACGTAGATTTCTATATACCCATGAAAATATCTGCAAAGACTTTTGAAGAAAATATAATCAGGCTATAAATGAAAGTTACATATATGTTTGCATCTATATATACATATATAAAATTATACACTTAATGCTATCAAATCCAAATTCGTGCAGATGTTAACTGAAGCAGCTACAATGTGACACAATTCAGCCACTTTTAATTAAGTAGTAGCAACTGCAGCTCCAAACTGTGATTTCAAACTGCAGAAATATTTGTTGTATCAGGTAAAAATTAATACTGATTGAAAATATTTGCAAAATTAAAATGTAAAAAGTAAAAATAAACTTTGCTTGTACAAAAGACAAGAAATAGCTATTGAGAACTGAACTTTATGAAGATGCCTTAGTAAAAGATGACTTCAAAAAACTTTTTGCCAGTACATTGTTTGTTTTTCCAATTCTTATGGGACTATACCAGCAGAAGAGTCAAAAGGTTGATTTATTGCTACGTTTTGAAATCTGAGAACATTCCAAAGGAAGGAAGATTCTGGAAATGTTATTGTGGGAGCTTGCATTTCCCAGGCTGAAAAATCCATGGAAATTGTTTTGGTTTGGGTTTACACTAAGCGATACATAATATAAAATGAAAGAGAGGGGTAGCAACAGCCAGGGAGTCATGCTGAGGACAAAGATTCGAATTCACAACTGAGATAAATCCTGCATGTTCATACAGGCAGCATGGCACAGGAGGCCGGATTCAACTGTGCTAGAAAGCAAACACATCTCAAATAAGCCAACTGAATTTCTGTTTGCTTACATAAGGGTGATATTTGCCCAAAGAATATGGATGAATTGAAGCTTATAGATTGCTTCCTGAGATTACCTCTGACCATCACAGATGTGACATAATTACCTTCTACTTTAGTATATGGCTTCCATTTGTAATACCATCCCCGGAAAGGTTTGCTGTTGTACTCTGCACACTGCTGGGCACGGAAGTCCAAGCCGTTTGCAGGACACGGCTGGTGATTACAAAGCTGATAAATACGACTGGAACCTTGGCAGAATTTGCCACCATACTGTGGCCTATAAGAAAGAAAAAAACTTCTTTTGCAAACTCCACTTTTTGTGTGATTGGCATGTTATGTGCATGAGAACACAGAGCAAATGAGAGGATATATTGTCTTAGGAGATCAGTATTTCTTATATGGGCCATTAATTTTCGTGGTTCCTAAACCCAAGCAAAGCAGTTGCCATGAATTATCAACTTGAATTACTGCAAACTCAGCAAAGATGCAACCATCTAGAGGTGAATCATTTTTTCAGTAATTTAAATTTATAGGGATATTCTGTATTGGCTGGTTTCAATCTTGTTATGCAGCTATTTATACCCTGCTGTAACCCAAGAATGAACATGTGCAAAGAATTACCTATCACAATAAGAGTTAATAAAGGATAACATAACACTGATCAAACATAAACAGAATGAATAATTACATTTGGTTGTTCATGTTTTGTAAATCATTTTGAAACAATGTGCTTTTAAACAGTCAAAAGAAACAAGGACTGTGCATAGTTGTCCTGCTGTAGGGAAATGTCAGGATTCATGGATAACTTCAAGCATGTCACGTCCATTTCAGCAAACCTTACCTGGGCATCTCCCTTAATTTTGTCCAGAATGAAAACAGCATGTGCTATTCCTTTGTTAGTACCTTATGTTACAAGAATATAAGTTTTTTTAACCATTTGGTCCATGCATACTACTGTAAAACAATGTAAAATACAAGAACTTCCTCTTTTTCAAGTGACTGAGAGGTCTCACAAGCTGCTAAGAAAATTATTCTCTCACTTCTGTATTCCTTATGGATCTACACAGGAATTCACTGGTGTTATTTTTGCAGTTTCACAATGCTCAGATATACATCTGTAAGTACTGAGCCAGGTCTTCAAAACACCACATTCTAAGAACTGTTTGTTAAATTACGCAATTTCTTGCATCAAGTGAAAGAAATGTAACAATGCTGCAAAGCTGCACTTGCACACATTTATCTAGTGAGTTTTAACAGTTAGGGAAAATACAAACTTGGAAGATAAACTGTGATTTTTCAGTGGACAGTTTGCCCATTTTACACACACATTAAGGGAAAAATAAGAATATTATAAAAGATATTGACTAATAATATATTATCAATAATAGTTTATAATAATAGTACAAAGGATGCAGTTCCAATGTATTGTTTGTTTAAATCCCTAAACATTATGTTACAATGATTCCCCATAACATGTACCTCATGCAGCTTCTCTTGGCATGAATCTGTCTGGAGTACCATGGAAACAGCTTAGTGCAACGTGGAAGATAAAATCCAGGGGTTTTTCCTGTTTGGTTTATTATCAGTTTTACTCCCCACATGTCTAAACCTCTTAATAAAGTTGAGGTGTAGGGTTTATGTTTTGAAACAACTTTGAATGCACACAATATCTGCCTTTTGCAGAATTGTGGCCTACAAAACAATCTTCCAAAGGAACAATCTTCCAAAGGAACAATCTTCCAAAGGAAGAGGTGAAACTCACATGCAGTTCTATTTAAAACTGTGTACAATGGAAAAAGTCTTCAAACTAACTCAGATTTTCTGTCCTAGCTGGTGGCTATGGTGGGCCAGGGTATCAGTGAAGGCAGGGAGTATTTATGTTGACTTTGTGCAATCAGTGAGAGCTTTGAGTTAAGGCAGCCAAACCGTTGGGTCCCTAGTCGGTTATCTACAGACTTTCTTTACAGCTTCAGCACATGTATGATTTTTGACTTCTTTTAGTCCCAGAGAACAAATCTCCTTTAGTGTAAGGAAAAGAAGCAACCTCCTTCCAAGTAAATGCCACCAAACAAGCAATATAATGGAATTATTTATGGCTAGATCGTGTTTTCTAGCCAGCCTTGCATTTGAGGATGGTATAAAATTCCACCAAACTAAAAGAGCACTGGAAGAGACATTCCATTTCCCAGCTCTGTTACAGCATTTTAATATTACAGTACACTCCCATTACTGAAACCGTTGGCCAGAAAATTATGGAAACTTCCCCACCTTCATTTTTACCAGCAAGATGTCAGTAAGAATTAAGTAATTCACAGGAAACTAGATGTAGATCTACAAAACCCAATTTCTGAGAAAATACTATTATTTAACTAACAAAATCATGCTTTTATTGGTGATGTTTATACCACCGGTAGATTCTGGCTTGATTGCCTGCCAAAGCTCTGTTAGTATAACTGTGAGTGCAGCGGAACACTTTGCAGAGGGTATTCCAATATTTCTGTAGTGGTACAGTGCTTCTAATAGAGATAGAGCCTAAGCTTTTCATTCATGTACCCCCCAGCGCTGGCATGCATAGGTAACATGCACGAAGAGATGCTGTCAGAGCCGAGGCCTTGCTGAGGGCAATTGAAAAAGGAGAAATTTGGGGAGAAAAGCCAACAAAAGGAGTTCAAGTACAAAGATTTAAGTACTCCACTTTATGTAAGACTCAACATGTAGCTTAAAGTAATTCCTCAGTACCCTTTTAAGAATAGACTCCATGAACAATGAAAGCAAAATGGATTTCACTGGAATGCAACACACAGTGAGAAATCCTGAAACTAACATGATCAAGGAAAGTAATTTTTGCCTTACAAAGGGAATTAGACTCTGAAATTCTGGACTCCTGTTTTTGATGTTTTGTCATCATGTAAGTTCTAGTGAGAACATTTCTGTGCGTATCATGACCATATTATGATAGTTTACAAAGCTAGACTATTTTATTCTGCACGAATTTGAAAGGTCTACAAGATCTTTCACAGTCTTAATTTTTAAATGGTGTCATGACTTTGCATGACTTTGCATCAGTTTATGTCTGCACTGTCTGCAATCACTGTTACCGATATCGTACACAAAAGATTCAGAAGTTATGTTCATACAACTTTGATTTAGTTTTTTGGTTGCATGCATGCCTAAAACTCCATTCTGCTCTTACTGAACAATGTACTTCTGTGAGGTGGGTAGGATGCAGTACCGCAGATATGATTTAAGCATTAATTTAAATCTCTCCAGCACTCTTTAGGTTCTTTCACAGCTAAATTATTAAATTATGTAATCTATTTCTGTCTTGGAGAAGTACCTCAATTGTAAAATGTTATGATGTATGAAAACCAGATCCACGAAACTAACACTGTGACAGTTTACAGAAACTTAATGATTTTAGCAAATCTGCATAGTCCTGTGTTCTACAGATGACCTCCATGAGTGTTTGTTCACATGGATTCTTACATAACTCTGGTGGTAGTTCAGGAGGCATGCCGAGAGCTGTTCGGGTGTGATCATAAGGTCTGTCTTAAAATTGTCAAGAGAATGGGAAGTGAATTGGTTGAATATTATTTGCAAGAGGAGAATTTCACACACAAACACAGACAATGAGATTTTCATGAGCAGCAGCCTGAATGAAAGCTCTTCACCTGTCTTTTAAGCTTCTAATAAGATGTTTCACCTTTGAAATCATTGGAAACCTGCACTGCTTGTTTAAAAGCCTTATTTGAGAGTCCAGTCAGTCCTTCAGAGATCCACACCCTCTGTCCTAATCTCTTACAGAAATACATTTTTTGTCATTCTCAAAATTTTGCTATCCAAAATCATCTATCAAGCTTTTGAACAAAATAAACATTATTGCCTACACAAATATGGAGTAGGAAAAGTGAAATAAATATATTACATATCAAATAATATACATGCATGTACCAAAATATATTTCAGAAGTTCAAGAAGAAAGGAATCATTATTCTTTGTTTATATGTAGTTATAGAGATGAACAATGAACAGTGACTAGGTTATAAATTGTTCCACGTGGCATAACACTGAGAATGGATAGTATCATTTTTCTAGGGATTCCACATTTATACAGAAGTGCTGTGATGGGAAATACAGCTACCTAGATATTTGTGTGCTGTCGTGTGGATGGCTTATTTATAGTCCTGTCATTTCATCAGTCAAACTCTGAGAGAGATTTATAGTCTCTTCTTTTTGATCTAACTGAATTACCGCTATAATAGAATTAAATTTAGCATAAACACGATCTAGTTCTGGCATCACCCCTTATTTGGTTACCAAGTCTTGCACTAAGTCTTACTTTAAGTAAAACAGATAGCTCATTCTGAATGCAAGTTTTAAATACATAATGTTACAGTAGCAGACATTCTTCAGATTAAAAAACTTCTGTCTGAGGACCATTGGAAGACATTATCAGTTATAATAGTGCATCAAACTGAAACATGTCAATTACTGCCACACAGGGGAAGTAAGGGAAGACTTATGAATAAATGCAAAGAACAATGTGCATACACACAAATTCAGAGGAAAAACAGAGACCAAAGTAGAAAAACCAAAAGAGATGTATGACATGCAATTGACACTTATAATTCTCTTGCTAAACAGTTTAATAAAGGAAACTATCAAGTAATTTTATTTATCAAAATACATGGGGAAACAACAGAAAAGTTGAGAAAATGCTCTGCTCAGATCTGCAAAGGTTGGCTTGACTGAGAGTAACAAAGACTATTTTAACTAACTCACATTTTCCTATAACATAGTATGTGAAACGTGGATATTATTACTGTAGCACTGTATAGTAGGTGTGAGGCTTCTTTACAGCCTCATATAAACTGTGTCATATTTTCTCTGGGTTTTATTACTGTAGTGTAAATGCTGTTTTTGTGTGCAATGAAGAATACATGTGTCTATGCCTGTTGAAGTCGTGTATAAAATAAAACAGTGAAATCCTTTGCTTCTTCTAAGTTGAAGTGAATTGAATACTTGGGAAAGATGCTGGTCAGGTAACACTTAACCTCTACTTTGAATTAGTATTGTAAGGTATAATAGTATTTACAGTGATAGGACATTCACTAGGTGAAAATACCAGAAATGTTTCATTAGTTAGGATACAATTAGTTCAGCTACTTTATTCAGGCCTGTAAAACACAGAAGAATGCAAAGAACCTGGCAGACATATGAAGACATCTTTTTACAACCATTCTGATACTGAATTTAAACATTTTTGGTTTATTATCCTCAATAATAGGTCAAAGGTCTTACTAGCTCTTAAAATCTTTTTCTCTTGCTCTTAAATTGCTAGGTGTCAATACGTCTGTGTGGTGTTTTGTTGCTTCTGCAGGTATTTGATAAACTGCAGTATCACAAAATAAATTGAGAAAGTTGGGCTGTAGATGTTCTAGACCCCTAGGAGTCTTCAGCCAGACACTACTTTCTAGTATCAGGAAATATTTCTGTCTTTGAGCTACTAGCTGGTCATATTAGACATGAAAGAAAGGTCTTAGAAACATTTTCACACCTTATTTCCTGACAGAAATGGACTGTTATTTTTTAGTTCTAGTAACATAAATCGCATAAAATAATACCTTTTCATATCTATGTCTTACTTTGGATTATTGCAGTGTCTTTCTTGATATGTGACCCCACCTCCACAAGTGCGAGTACACTCTGACCACTCAGACCAGGCAGACCACTGGCCATTTACAGGCTTGGGTCCATGATCACCATATTTGACACACTGTCCTCTTCGACACCACTGCCAAAAGAATGACAAAAAAAATCCCATCAGAGTTAGCAGTAGCTAGTAGATGCAAAAAGGAAGAAATCCACCTTTAAAATCTCCAGTTCTTAACCCTAATAAACATTAGGTCACCCACTGAACTCAGTGAGACAGTTCACAGCAGGACCAGGACTCTGAAGTAGGACACTGATATACACAATAGTATAGATAAGGAATATCCTAAAATTTGTCTGTGTTCTGAGCTGATGATTTTTTAGGTACGCATTTTCAAAACTCTTGCAGAGTGTTTTTTTTGCTTATTCTTCCCCGCTAAAAATTCCACATTAATTTGTTGTCCTGTGCTGTCAGAACCTCAGAAGTTCCCATCCAATTTGAAAATAGCCTGCTAAAATTTTGCTAACATCTCGCTCTTTCATCATTCAATTACGAAATACTGCACAGAAAGTGAAATAGAACATTTTTAAGTAACATGAAAATTAAATATTCTACTGGAAGAAACATTACAGGAAATGTTTTGGGTAACTATTGATGAGACTGAATTAGAAGTTTCGCCTAAATTAGAAGGTTCAATTAAAACAAATAACCATGCTTTTTTAGCAGTGATAATTGATGATAATATGCATGATGGCCTTTGTACAGCAAATATTATGGCTTAAGGAATGTTTATATGAGTGGAATTTGAAGACTTGATCTAACTTCTCTTATAATTAATGGATTTTTTTACTGATTAAGATTTTCCAGCTGTATCCAGTTCCACAGCTTGATGAGAAACATCGCTCCCTGCCATCAGACGCCTCTGCAGAGGCCAGTCTTGACTATGCATCACAATGCAATGTTTTACAGAGCAATCCAGAAGTCCATGATAGCAAACCTGCAAGGACCTGGGTAAAACTGTTTTTGACAGGAGCTGGTATTTGACCTAGTATAGTCTAAAAGCAAGTTAGAATGGTGTTATCCTACTTACAAAACAACTTACCATACTTACACCACAAGCTGTTCCTTCTGCTGCTGGCATGAACTTTGTCTCACACCTATGGCCCACTTTGTGACACCAGAGAGATTTGCATATATCCTGTAAAGAAAAAAAGTGCTCACTTCAGTACTCATAATTCCCACTATTTGGTGGTATTTAGAAAGAGTAACAAATGATACATGCCTCTGCTACCTTAGAAGCCATACAAATAAAACCCTTTCTGAATTTAGAAAATCCATGGTTTAAGATACATAGCACAGCCACATCCTCTATATTGCCTCCCTGTTTATGCACCATTTGACTTATCTATCCTTTAGAACTATTTTGAGTGAGAGACTGTAATAGAAAAAAAACAGTGTTTAAAAGTTCAAGGCTAAAATTTCATCAAATCTACAGGGACTATGATACTGTGAAGAGTCTAGATTGTATAAAACCCAAGAGATATCTGAAAAGCAGTCTCTCCACAGTGCTATTCATTCTCTCTTCTTTGTTTATTAGCAGTAGAAGAAACACAGCTGCCATCACCTGATAAATGTGGTTAGTATAAAATGAATCAAAATACTCCAAGATAATAACAGGAGTAAAAAACCTGACAATACTTGTTTTCAGAATAAGCACTTTAGATCATTTACTAAAGTGCCTCCTCAGAAGAGATCAGCAAGGAGTGTAGCAGTCACTAAAATAACTGGTTAATCTAAATTCATCCTTTATTGTTCTAAAATAACCCTATAGATCTTTCCCAAGCCTTGCTGTCAATGCATAAAACCCAAGAAACAGCCCTTTTTACCCCACACTGATGCAAGCTTTGATTAAAACTCTACTGCCTGCTAATTTCCCTTAGCACAGTAGGTAAGGACTCATGGGTCTTCTGTGTTCAACTCCTTATGACTTCTGGAAAGAACATTTCCTTCTGAAATTCCCTTGGGATTGTGACATTCCTCAAAAGAGGCCAGTACCTTCAAAGCAATTGGCAAGCGAGATAAGGTAGAGAAATACCCCAGGCTGCTGAAGAACACTGTATTACTTGTACTTATTTCATGTACTGCAGTTTTTTCATGGAATTTTAACTTTCAAAAATATATCAACAGGTACCTTTACAAAGCTGAGGTTGCACAGTTTTGCTTTCATTCCAAATTGCCATTTGCACTGGGTATCAGCATCATAGATCTGTCCTGGCAGTTTGTCAGGGTATTTATACTGTCCTGTTTGCTTAGGTTCATCAATCAGGCAGGCAGCTTGAGCTGTACTATAATGAGAATGTATATTAATCATGACTATGATCTTTGTATAAAAATATTTTAATTTGCTACAGACCAGCAAAAACACATACTATGGTATACAGTATCTTTAACTAGCTTTAGATGTATGCACTGAAATGAGAAATTTATCTTATTGCAGAAACCAAAAGATCTTGACATCTTGTTGGTAGCCTGACCTGTAAAGTTTTAAGGAAGCAGGAATATCCAGGCTTTGGGACTGTCGTGACAACAATAATGAATGATTTCGATTTCTTTTCCTCTTTTTATACCTGTGTAACCACAAGCAACGTGATCTAGTCTGCTCCTTTTCCCTTAGATTCTCAAAATCACGAATCAACAGGTGCATTGTCTCATTTTAGTATTCATTCTGTGTGCATTGACAAACAGAAGGCTGCTACAGCTCATGTGCTTTGGGTTCCTGTGTCCAAAATCATACTACCAAAGAAAAGGGTCTACTTTTTAACACTGTATATGTTTAAGAACCCATGTCTGCAGAAGGTCACTCTGTAGACATGGGTTTACATGCCTACATGCTGCATTTATTTTCCCAGTGTCTCTTGGACCATACTGCATGTTGGAGGGCTTATGTGACATTTTAATTTGCAATTCACTTGTGTAGTCAGAATTTATTGCATCACTACAGAAGAAAAAAGTACCACCAGAACTCTGTCACCTTTCCCAGCCACTACTCTAGGATACTATCTAGGTATTCAAGGATCAGGTCCTTGAATTCTAGCACTCTCTACATGATTGATTCTCACTCTGAGGAATTAACATCTAAACCACCTGTACTGGATTTGCTCTTAGTAACACCTACTCACTTTTTAGTAATCCTGTATAGTCTACTCATGTACGACAACTATATAAAAGGAATTGTACAGGAAAGGACTTCAATTCTGATGACATTAAACACAGACCAAAATACAGTTCCCTTAAAAGCACCACTGAGTAATGGCAACATGCTGGAGAAATGACTGGCATCTTCTTTTTTCTTTTCTTCCCCTCCACCCCCAGAAACAACATATGAAAAATGCAATATGTTCTTACTCATGGCATGAGCTAGATCAAGAGAGTAACTCCAATGAGAAAGGGCACTGATGTTAATTTACATTTTGCAATGACTCTGGTACCACTGTGTCTGCCCTCTTTTGTGTTCACTTCCTAGTAATTCTCTAATAAACCTAGCTGCTGACAGGAATGCCTGGGAACAAATGACATGCCAGTCATTGCTGCAGGATATTCATGGAAGGTGAAATACATTCATTTGCAACGAGGCAGGATTAGAGCCACTTATATGCCATATCACCTATACACTTTGGAAGTCCAAGTGTGTGGGCTCAAATAGTATGTGGGTTTGAGCACATTTTGAAAGAGGTGAATTTCACACTTAAGTAATTTTTATGTCTGTTCAAGAATTCAAGCCCAGTTACTAAAGACACATTCTCTGGCACTAGCCCAGATTTACATCTGACCTACCTGAGAAATTTGTTGAGATACTGCCTGCTGCATACAGACCAAGAAAACACTCCATTGTTCCCTGTGAGTGTGGGAGACATAATATTACCCTCAGCCTTTCTACAAGGATTTCCTTCTCCATCATGAATCATACCAAAACTGAAAAGAGATCCAAGCATGAGAGTGAAAATCTAGATTAATTAGAAGCAAGACAAAATTTGGGGCACAAGAAACACTTTTTGGGTGACAGTGTGAGTCCTCCTTTGACTAGTGATAACGTCTGTTGCCATTAATGGCATGCAGATCAGAACCCAGAGAAAAAACAGTGTTACACAGCTGAAAGAATATAACTTCAGCGTTCTAATTTGGATGGAAGAACTACATAGCTACATTCTATCTGTAGGAAAAGAAGTGGGACTGAATCAACAGAAGGTATGAATATAAAAATGTGATTCTTCTAATTTTGGCCACTAACTTGCTATACTATCTCAGGCAAATCACTTTATTTTCCTTGTCTTTGTTACACATTGTCACTTACTTTGCCTAGACTGTAACCCCTTCAGTGGGAATACTGCTTCTTACTGAGTGCTTGGCTCAGTCTGCAGCATCATGATGCTCTGCTTTCACTAGGAGAGGTGTTAGGATAATATAAAGAGTAATAGGGAATAATAAAAAAGCATGTTAAAATAACAAATTATGTGGAGTTTATAGATATAGTAAAGCTAATTTTCAGATTTTTTCCTTTCACTGTTTTGTATTTATTCAATGTATGGGACATTTGTGACTTCAAATGTGTTTTGAATAGAAGTTTCATAATCTGTTACTTCAACATTGTAATGCATTGGAAACTATGAATGTAATCCGTGCACGTGTAGGGAATATCTAATGTACTGAAGTCAATCCTCTGCTGTTATAAATCACTGCAGGCTCATCAGAATTACAACATGTGCTACCACCAGCGGAGGCTCCAAACTTGCTAAAATATATGTCTTCTTCTATAAATGGACAAACAAAAGTACCAACTGAGCTAGTATCTTTGAATCCTTTATAAAATACTAACTTTGTTAGCATGCATTGCAGCCAAAGAATCAACAGCTTAACATACCCACTGACAGGACAGGCTCTGAACTCCCAAAGGAACCTTTAAGCTTTCAGGTAAAAACACAAACCACTTGAAGAAAAGCATAAAAATGTATAACAACTGACACTACTCAGTAGCTCACAGAGTTTGATCTGTGCAGTATACAATATTCTCCTGCTACGAAATTCTTAGGTTAACATATGCACAGCAGACCTGAGCACTTCCAAGGCTGTCACAGTTTTTTTATTACTCAAGGAATTTGTATCACAGAGACCAAATTCTGTTGATCACATACTAGGTTGTCTCAGGAACATGAACAAATTATAATAAAGACATCTTGTATCTGGCACAGATTTGTTCTAGGAGATAAGATGCATTTTATTAGACAGAAGTATGGAAATGTACCAAGGAAAATCTGAATACTATGACAATCAAAGGCAATGGTGAAAAAGAAAAAAAGTAATATTAAAACATTTCCAAGTATAATCTCTCAAAACAAATAAGAAAATAAACAGGAAACAAGGACATTAAGAGACTAGAGAAGTTAATTCTTAAAAAATACGCTATGAGCCTGGTTCTCTCGTTATTGATCAAACAGCATTAATAATGTACTGAAGTCAGTGAAATTGCATTAGTCTGAGAGGAGGATCAAACAATATATATTTTACATATTGGGTCCCATTGAAAGTGTTGGCATAATTCCCATGGGCTTCACTGGTAGCTGGATTAATTCTTTAATTCCTTGTTTCCCTTCAGATGTACAGAAACCTGTGAAAGGGTCTCTCATGTAGACATTAGGTCATAGTATATACTGTAGAGCATATTTGTACAATGAAAACTAAATAGTCCTGATTCAGTCATGCAGAATCAGAAGAACTGATGCCTTGACCAAACAGCAGACTACAGTATGACTGCTTTTCAAAGTTATTTCGTTGTTGGACAAAATAAAGACCCTATGCCCATGTTTTATCTGACCTTTGATTTCAAGTTTGTAGCACATAGGGAAATTATGCTCCTATACTGCCAGTGGTTAGACAGAGTTCAGCTTAAGCTATGTTAGAATTGAAAATCAAAACCATGAAAGAAGTTGTAAAAAAAGTAGTTAAAGATTATTTGTGGAAAAAAACCCAAACAGGACAGTAAAACCTAAGCATCTTCAGATTTATATATTTATGTATAGAAGGAGAATGTAAGACACATGAAACTTACTTGTGTCCAGATTCGTGAGCAATTGTAAACGCCAGTCCTAGGCCTGTATCTTCATTAATGGTACAACTTCGGTACTTGCTGCACATGCCACTGATAGGTGCAAAACCTGAATGAAGGAAGCAGCACAAAAGCTTGTTCCTCTACAGAATTCCAAATACATATATCATCTGCACTGGTCCTAATAAGTCAGTCCATCGTGGTGCATGAAGATGGTTGTCTACCTCATCAGGTTTATCATGGAACAATTACAGCAGGCTTTTATTTGAATAAAGAGACTCCTGTACAAGATGTATAAAGCAAATCTAACATCCCAAAATCATTTGTAAAGTTTATTCTTTCCCCACCTCATACCTTTACTTCTCCCATATTAGAAAGGAACCCCAGTCAAAAAGGGCAAGGAGTCACAAAAAGAAAAAAATAAACTAGTGTCTCAGAAATAGTCTCTAAATTAAAACTATTCCTTGAAGAAGTGACAATCCAAAAGGATGTCTTCAGATAACTTATTTTGCCACTTTTCCTGAGGCAATGATAGCAGTAATACTCTTTCTTCTGGTACCTCAAAGACAAATATATACCGCATATATAATACTGCTCTTTCATCTTCACAAGGCTAACACTGTGTGCAAAATTGGACTTTTTTATTTTAAAACATTTCAGTCTTTATGAGTCAAAATGCTGCTGTTGACACCCATGAGTTTATCAGAATGTGTTTTCGTGTCTTACCTAGAGTATCGCAGGGCTCATTTTTCCAAGAGCAAATATCAAAACCCGTAAGCAAGATGGCATGGTCATGGCGCTTTCCATTCTTCCCAACCAGAGCAGATTGCCATTGACAAAAGCTGTTCAGTGACTGGTCCGCATGGTGGTTAATCAGTAATCCACCCTGTAGATATTTCACAGGCACAGAAATAGAAATAGGGTGCTACCATCAGTACTTGAGAAAGGTGATTGAAAGAGTAAGAGTTAGTTAGAGAAAAGGGAATTAATTTTTTGTATTTGCTCTACATAGTTTTACGCATTCCCATGTTGACTGTCTGTGATGACCAATTCAGTTGATAAGGGAATCTATTACAATAGTACAATAAGACTGTACCTTTCCCCAGACACATACTTATTTTCAAAATCAATGGTTAGAATTACAGTGTACATATATATTTGATTCCCAATAAAACTGAACACTAAACCATTTCGAATTTAGTGATTAAAATGTTTGGAGACTTCTGAGGAGGAAAAGTATTACCCAAGCAGATCAAGCTATCACAGATTTCTTTTTGTCAAAAGAGATTTTGCCCTCTTTTGCCTGGCTCCCACATTTTGTTACATGCTACCTTCAGTTTGAGACTTTTGACTCCTTCCCCCTTCTGATCATCACATCCTGGAAAGCTCAGTTTGGTCTTTTTATTTATTTAAATACTTCTTAAGTAGGTTTCTCATTCCAGTTATTTCTCTTCAAGAAGATGATAGAAATCATTGAGTTATACCTTACGGGAAGCATTTTAATGTTTCTGAAGAACATTTATATGAAAACTTTGGTATCAAAAGCAGAGAAGCATGAAATGCAGAAAGTGTGATTTTGGAAGTTTTTGTGATTTTAATGTGCTCATGCTTCATGTTTTCAGAAACCTCACATGAAAGCTCACGTACACAACATGAAAGCCTTCAGTGTTCCCTGTGAACAGTACCAAATAAAATATACCACACAAAAACTCTGACACAACTTACAGGCTCTTGTTCCAAAAGAAGAAGACTCACAACAATAATGTTTATATCACTTCCAATTGTTCCATCTTTAAACAGACTAGAGACCTGCAACAATTATTGAAAAGGAAATATAATCTACATGCATATATATTTTAAGCAGACTAAACAGAGTTTGAGTGTTGAGTTATTGCACTGGGCTTTAACTTTCAATACAAATAAATGGAATTCCAAACCTTGTAGGATTCATCCAAAAGAACATACCCCAGCAGAATTATGCCCCAAATCACTACATTTATTCAAGAAACTTGAAAACCTTCTATTGACTTCAGTGGTATTTGTTCTGTCATTGTTCTAGACCAAGTATAATCAAGTTTCAAGTTCAAGTTTTATAGTACAAAACCAAAGAGCAGAGTCACAAAGGAAAACGTATTTACAGTTAATTTACCTTATTTTTCCCAAAATAAATTTGTCCTTTCTCAATTTTTTTTCAAGGGGAGATATCAGACAAAACAGACTAAGCTTCATGATACTAAATGAAATGAAAGTTTCAATTTCAGAGTATCTGCCTTTTTTGTATTACAAAAGAAGTGTTTTAAAATTTAACATTTTTAACATTTTGATTTAATTTTTTTTTAACCCTAAGGTATTGCTGCCAGAGCTGGGATAATATAGGGATATATTTTTATAGAGCAATTTGACATAATTAATGTATTAGATTAGGTTTGAACAAAAGCTTGTGTAAGGCGTTCCTGCTTTTTTTTTTTTCGTATATGATTTGTCTAATGAAAGATCTTACTGTGAAACAGCAATATTCCACAGGGAAAACATACTTCAGTCGCACCACATCTTACCATATTCATAACCGTTAAGATGTATGTTGTTACATTTTCCTTGCCATGTTTTTCCAACATTTTTTTATCTGCCACAACAAGGGTTTCAACATTCAGACTTCCATTTTTCTGAATTTTAGCAGGTGATCTTCTGAACCTTGAAGAAGTCCCATACTCATCTGAGCGAATGTATGCCTCTTCTGTGGGTGGCTGAGGTGCATCTGAAAGGAAATAAAACTCAGTTTTGGAAAGGATTCAGGTCACCCATGAACAGTTTCATCAGAAAATTAAGCATCACAGGTTTAGAGCCTTGGATTATTTTTACAGCATGTGATTTAATACTTATGGCTAAGTTCTTGTACATTTATTAAAAAATATCTAATTCATTCCTGGGGGAAGGATGGCTACAGTGAGAAAAGGAAATGAGAGAATCACATTTGTATGCAATAAACAGTTTAAAATAAGGAATTTACCTAATAAAATGGTAAAAAATGTGGCAAAAAATACACACAGATTTTTTAACAGAATATCCACATTTTTCTTGTCCTTTTGTTAACTTCCTGGGGTGTTTGGCATGTGCTACTTGCATAGCAGTTGGTAAAAAGTCCTTTCCATAACAGATGTCCACTGTCAGTACAGAAAGCAGACACACACCATGAGTAAGATTCCTGCCAGTCTGCTATTGCTAATGTGATTGGCACCAACATTCTACGTGAATTTGCCACTGAGATTATTCCTGCTGGGAGCATATTTATTTAGTACGGGGAAATGTCAGGCAACAGCAAGAAGGGCTTGACAACAGGATATGCGCATCCAGCCAGGACTCCCTAATACCAGGGTGCACTTTTTCTGTCTCTGCTTGTGCAGCGTGGTCAATGGCACAGTTACAGAATGGTCGCTACTCCATTTCTTCAGAGATCCAGAAAATGGGAAAACTATGTCCTACGCCTTATAATGTTCCTGTTATTCGTGGCTTCTTTTACATGAATCTGTATACTGCTTTGGTCTGCATCAAGAATCAATTCAAGCGCCACGTTAACATACTATCTGGATAACAATAGGATTTTTTCTGACGGAGGATGTGACATGAGGCAAGTGAGGGAGCCTCAGGTAATTAAAAAAAAATCCTGCCTGTGCCTCGTCAGAAAGTTCTTCCAACAACAGAGCTAAAACAGACATTACTTCCTCCTACGCCTAACTAGGAAACCAAGAACACCACAGAATGCACAACAGTGGTCTGCTTTCAACTACATCACTCTAAACTGTATTTAAGATTGCAGGTGACTGTGCTAGTAAGATTGTAATATGCCACTCATTACAAACAATTGTCAAAGAACTTTTCTCTACTGGAAGCACATCAGGGCACAAAGACATGCCTCACCCAAGAGTGAAGCATTAAGTTCAAGGCACACCTGTTTCCATGTACTATTCTGAAGGCAATACAATTTCAAGGTGTTTCATTCATAAATCCATGAGAAGTGGGGTCTTGCTCTTGAGTTAACTTCACAGCTATTGATAAAACCTGAACAGCAGCAATGTTTCAAGCATCATGTACTAACTACAGTCCAGTTAATTCTCACAATCTAAACCCATTTAAATTATGCAAATAAGGTCCCAAATACTCATAGAAGAGGTGTCGCCTTTAGTGGATTGTCACGTTTTCTTCCCTATCCTATATTTGCCTCTATTAAATTAAACAATCGTATGTGATTTTATTTGTAAGGTGTCATTCATTCTGTGAACATGAACTTGACTTCTTCTTTAGCAGATTAACCAAGGCTGGCTATGGAAATAGGCTGGTATTTTTTAGATCCCTCTCAAAAGGTTACATGTATGAACTGCATGAAGTGAAAGACTGCAGAATGTGAGAAGGTTTTGTGGTTAAGGTAATTAAATGAAATCTTGCTTAATCAGATCCTAACAGTGCATGTGACACCAAGTTCCTAAGCAATGATACATGAATCATTTGTACTAAACTCATCACAGTTGGATGTTAATTGCATGTTCTTCATTTCACATAAACCCAGACTGAATATGCAGCTAAGAACTCATAGCTGTAACTGAAATTATTGAATATATAGATATACATACAATTACGGCAGCATATATTCTGCCGAGCATCTTCAAGAAAAATCTCAGTTTGTTAATTTGGTAAGCAAAAGCAATAGTTACTTTTGACCTGTGTCTGTAAGCCTCATTTATAAGACAGGAATAATGATAGTGTCATCTCACATCCCAGGAGGTTATGAAGACACAGTGTTCAAAATGAACTCATCTATTATAGGGATGAGCACTGTGAAAAAACTCAAAAGCACATGAATAATTCTGAATTTGGACAAGCAGTCGAAGAGGGTACAGTAAATAAGGCACAAGAACACAGTGGACACGTAAATAAGAGAAAACACCATAGAGCAGATGAGCTAACTTAGCACCATTACCCTCTGCTCTGAAGCAGGCAGCAGGAAAACACAACAGGAGGGAAAGGGAGTATGTGATGAGGTAGTTCTGATCTGAATCAGAATACAAATGTTTACAGGTTGAATCATGATGTTTCTGCATCTGGCATTTGAGGTTTAGCTTCCAAATCTAGAGAGGATTTCTGAAGCAGCAGTTTGTTCTTAATAAGCAGTTTTCAGGCCTCAGATAGGCCTCAGTCTCAGCCAGCCACTTTTTCCAATACCTCTTTTCTCGTTCCTTCCCTTCTGTTGGTTTTCTCTTTCTTCTCTAAATGCCTTTTGGAAAAGAAACTTGCTTGTTTTCTCAGAACTCAGGTAGGAAGTTGTAAGAATACAACTGGATAGAGACAATGTTTTCAATACTGTGTGCAGTCCTGGAGACCCTCATTAAGAAGCTCAGCTCAGAAGCAGATCAGCTTTCAAAAAAGAATCAACTGAATGCTATAAGTACAGATATAGGCTCCAAGGGGGCTCTAAAGTGTTCTGCAATTTGAGGGCCTAATGAAGGACTCAGAATAGACCTTGGCAGGATAATATATTCCAATATGTTTTTAAAGAGGTGGCTCCTAACTCTTATTTAAACAGTTTACATGGGAGGCTCTTTTTGAAGATCTCAGTTGCTGAAAATTTCATTATCAGATGGGGAGTTCTGAAAAACTTCTCTGTTCTCTCAGAAATTAATTATTTGGGAGACTTTTTCTCCATTTTCAAGCCTAATCAGTTATATACCTCCAAACTAACAGAGGGCATCAGTTTAGGGACTTGGCATCCATCACTGTGCAGAACTGCTTACTGAAAACTGTCAGAAAAGTCAGACAAGGGATCTCTTATAGGTAGAGAATAAGAAAACTAAACAGTGGTTCTGATGGCTTAATAAAACAGATTATGACATCAGTTGAAACAATCAAGCTTCTCATAGCTATTTCATTTATATTTTATATTCATGTATAATTTAAAATTACATCTCCATCACAAAGGTGACTGTGAAGCACACCTCAGAATCACTACACAGTTTCTGAGAACCACTATCTCAAACAAGGAGAGAAAGTTTCCTTACATACATTTCTTGCGACGTCCACAAAAATGTTGCTTTTGAAACCTTCCACGGTGGTAACCATTCGCTTGAGCATGATGCTTGTGGGAAGTGAGCACTCTGTGATGACCAAAAGAAAAGAATTTGGAATTGGACTCTACTGTGTACCGGTGTACTTTCTCTTCTGCAGTTCTTTTATATAATACATGAGGATGATGTCCAGCAGGTGATGTGTAGTTGTGCTCCTTTGCTAGCTGCTGAGGTAATGGAGATATAAGGAACTCGATCTTCCGTGTCCTTATCAAACCTGACTAAAAAAAGAAACACCACCATGAATTAGAGAAAAGACTGTCAAAGTTCACAGCTGGAACATGCTAGCTCTTAAAGTGATCTCCCTTTAAAGCCTAGACAAGTTGAAATGTGCACCCCCAAATTAGATTTACTTAAGATTCAGCCTGGAGAAGAGAAGGCTGCGTGGGGACCTAATAGCAGCCTTCCAGTATCTGAAGGGGGCCTATAGGGATACTGGGGAGGGACTCTTTGTCAGGGACTGTAGTGGCAGGACAAGGGGTAACGGGTTAAAACTTAAACAGGGGAAGTTTAAATTGGATATAAGGAGGAAATTCTTTCCTGTTAGGGTGGTGAGGCATTGGAATCGACTGCCCATGGAGGTTGTGAGTGCTCTATCCCTGGCGGTGTTCAAGGCCAGGTTGGACAGAGCCTTGTGTGGGATGGTTTAGTGTTAGGTGTCCCTGTCCATGGCAGGGGGGTTGGAACTAGATGATCTTGAGGTCTTTTCCAACCCTAACTATTCTATGATTCTATGATTCTAAGATACAATCTAGATAGCCTTCCCAATTAACATATGCATTGTTTCACTTTGGAGATAACCAGGTTTCACATTTGATAACACAGAAAACAAGACCAGTGTGGCTGGCAGCAGAGCACCTTCACACAGTACCATGAATCATTTCACGTGCATTATTAATCCGTTCTTCAGAGTATAGATTTGTTTGTAAGTGCGATTGTGTACAGGATATACAGCATCACATAAAAAGAAAATGCGTTTGGAAAATCCAACTTCAAATAAATACATACATCAGTAAAACAAACTATTTGAACTAAGGTTCAGGTATTTTTCAGAATAAGGTATTACCAGACAGGAATCCCAGACTCCAAGTTACTCTAAGTGGAAATGTAAGCATACTACAGTGCAGCAGCACAAAGTTGAAGCATCTGAACATTTTAGTACTGTTATTCAGAAATCAGCTCCCCACAATTTAATCATCAGAAATGCAGTTTAAAATTTATGTCCTCCTATAAGAAAAAATTGATCAGTGAAAGTAAATATTTAATTGTTTTCCTCCTTACCCCTGAAAGACAGAAGTATGGGAAAACTACACTGTAGTTTTCACACAGTATCTGTGCATAAAACTGTATATGTGATGAAGTGTTTCCAGGATCAGGGCCAGGGAAATGTGGGTGGCACTGAGGAAGTATTTCCATGCAGCTCATTAATCAGTTATGATTTTATTTCATTTATTGGTTTTGTAAAATATGTTGTAATAAACACTCCTTTTTACCAAGTCAAAGACCAAGAAGTTTCATCAGGTAATTCTATTACATTATATACATAATACTAGATACAGAGTTTTGTTTTGGATCAGTGAGACTCTACCACGTGCCAACACCCTCCTGCCAAAACTGACATCCCACGAGGACTACATTATCTCTTATGCTTCAGAAAAATATTTGCAGACAAATGTCAATTGCAAACCATCCTGTCTGACATCTTAAGTCCTGCCAGATCATGATTCCACTTCCTCCTCAAAAAGTATCCTTTGAAAATGCACGTATTGGACATGTATGACCTATTCCCTTCTGAAATGGACACTTTCCTTTAGCCTAGCCTCCTAGGACCAGAACACCAAGGGTATCAGAAGGAGAGCAGTCTGAATGCCTAATGTAAGCACTGTACTCCTTAAGGATTTGTGGAATTTTTTATACTTTCAGAACTGTTTCCTATGAGGAAAACTCAACAGAAAATGAAAAACAAGTGAAAATAGAAAGTTACATATGAGATCTTCACAGCTTTCACTGTTTACTAAACAAATGCTAAAACTGATTTAAAGTCTATGCCAGCAGAAAAGATTTATCAGAGATATACAGGTCCTAAACAGTCATATGTTCTGCCCTTTTCATAAAAATTCACTTATGTCATTTCAAATCAAAGGTAGCTTTGCAGTACTCTCCAGTAAGCCCAAGGCCTAATAGTAGCACCCATGAAATCATACTGTGATCTTAACTTTGTCAAGACATCCCATATTATGAACTGGGAGGGTCTGACTGCCTCCTGAAAGATAATATGAAAACAAACAGAGACGATAAATCTGATGAACAATTTGCCCCCTTTCCTTTCTTCATCCCAATTCCATAATTTCGTATCTCACCTTGTATCTAATTAGTATTCTAAATTAAGGTTAAAATTGCCTCTGTCAACAGAAGACAGGCTTTAAATAACTGACAAGAATTTACCTTTCTTGCTCACTGCAAGAAGCTGGCATATTTCAAATGTCAGATCATATTTGGTCATGACAAAGTACTTTCCTGTAGGGAAGAAGACTAATATTTTAATCCTTATGATGTGTGTCATCACACAGTTTAAAAGTGGTTCCGAGAGGCAATCTGTATCTACCAGAGTGCACTGATAATTGGGCACTGCTAAATGATTTTTGCTTTTTTCAGCTGGAAAAAAGAAATGTAGTGAATCTGGTTTTTATTTCTCCATTTTAAAGTTTTCCACATCTAAAATTATTCCTGTAGGATTCATTCTGTAAATGATTCAAACCATATGGAACAAAGGCTTTTCTACATTTTCCTGTAAGGAACTGTCCCTGATGTACACGAAGTTTCAGCCCCAATGTAATTTCTATATTTAGCATTATAAGGGTTGATTGAGAATCTGGGACACACACACAAACTGAATTCTGGGCCATGCGCTACATGTGTATTACCTTTACATAGGCTGCAGCTGACTGGGTGCCTTTCAAACGTATTCACTTTTTTTCTTTTTCAGCAGAAACGACCCTAATTCTCCACTAAGACTTCTTTCCTTTGGGTTTTACACGAGAGACATCCTCTAAATTGAAAAATGTTGTGAGAACGAAAGATACCTTCTTTTTGATAACATCTAGTTTTATGAAGTTGGCAAGAAGAAAGGGTAAGTGCCACAGGGCAGTCCAGACACTCATTCAATCACAGACCATTTTACACTTCTTCTAGTTATGGGATGGTTTCAAGGATTCATATTAAAATAATCTCTAGGGTAATTCCACAGTAATGCTGAGAATGCTGACCTGGCTTCTGACAGAGATGCAGCCTTCCAGATTGCTGCAAAGGGGCAGCTGGGCAACAACTGACAGATACTTTTCTTGTAGGTTCTTGAGTTTTAGCCTTAGGTAAAGCAAAGTAGCCTATGGCTGCTGTCACGTTGGCTGGAAACTATGCCAGCTGAGAAACACCAGAGCCCAAAGGCAGGATACTAGCACTGAATAATTTTCTCTAACTTTAAACAGCCAAGGAATTCCAGGTTCTTGAAAGCCAGATTGTGGCTACTCTGTACTCCTGGGCAGTGTAAGTGTTAAAGAAAAAAGAAAAAGGGTGCTGGTGGTGGTGTTTCTGGGAGCGTTTTCTACAAATACATGAAATATAATTGTGAGTTAGATGCAGTATCTTTATCCAGCTCAAATACTTCAGTAGATGAACAAATACTGTCAAAACTGTCATGGAAATTTATATATTAGGTTTTCTATTGCCAGCATAGCTTGAAGTATACATGTGATTTTCCTTGAATCAGAATTCAGTGATATCTTTCCATTAACTTTGATGGGTTTGGGACTCAACAAGGAGAGGGTCAGGTAGGTCAAAACTCCATTTTTATTTCAGATTCTCTGCAATTAAAACACCATGAGAGGAAGCAGGATGACAAAATCTAACATTCTTATAAGTCTAGACAACACAGCATGAAAAAGACCAGGGACTCCTGTCTATTCCCTCTCTCTCTCCCACTGTGGCTATCACTAATAATAGCACTAATTGTGAGAATATGGTAGGAAGGAAAACCCAAGAGATTGCTCAGTTGGAATTTGCTGTTGTCTTGTTTTCCCTTCACAACACACATTTGCTACCCTTCTGTAAGAGATATTCCATGCCATTGGAAAGGAAAACACGAGACATACGTTGATCTGTGTGGTTAGCAAGTAATTCTGAATCAATAAACCAGAGAAACTTGCAGTTTGCTTGCAGAAAAGTTAGGAAGAGATGAAAAGGCAACATTCCTCCCACCTGCTATTTGTTATGAAATGTTTGTTTAGCTGCGGCCTAAAGGAATTTTCAGATCCAATACCTCTTTGCGAAATTCCTCAGTATCAGGATGTTATCACCAAGGTAAGGCACTTGTTCTATTTTCTTGGTGTGTTTCAAAAGGAAGAATCTCAAAATGGAATTTAGACATGAGAAATGATAATAAAATACCTACTTCATTATTTTTTTAATTGAAGTTAGATTATAACTGAAAAATAAGAATTTTCGAAACCACTGAAAGTCTATTATAGCTATGCAAAACCAGGTAAGTCTTCCACATGGAACAGTTTCACATCACACTAACACGTCAGTTTCTAACAGGTCTCATTGGTCTCTTCCTGGAACAGCATTAAGGCTGTTCCCATTTGTCTCCCCATGTGTTCTTAGATTCTGAGTGAAGTCATTGGCAGCTCACCAGCCTGTAAACCTAATGCATTTTGAGGCTTCAGCATCTCCAAAAACAGACCCTCCATAATAACACAGCAGTGACAGTGAGTGTTTTCAGAACTTAAGTTTCTTGCCTACAGTTGAACAAAGATAAGTTTTGAAACAGTAGATAAATCCTTGCTCTAAACTAGAAGAGTCTCATGAGTTTGGGTTCTTTGCATACACGACACTTTCATTGCATACTAATTAAATTAGAGGCAACAGCTTGGCCGTATGCACATTAAAGTTATGGGAGTTTCATAAACCAGATTCAAATAATGAGGTAAGAAGCATAATGAAATGAAACTAAGAATCAAAACGCATAAACGAACTGCAGTGTCTCTTCTAAATGTAACTACTTCATACTGACTGATGCAGAGTTAAGTTACAGTTTGCTCAATGACAGGAGTATCTCAACTAAATAAAATGCTAAAAAGGTTTGCATGTGTTGTCTAAGGAGCACCACTTATATCCAGAATACTTTGTTCAGTATTATGAGCATATACATAAAATTAAGGGTTAAGAAAAACACTGTATTTTAATGGAGAGCAGCTAAAACAGCCAAAGAAATCAATTAATCCTACACAATTAGATGGGTATGCATGTACTCAAGATGAAAAATCTCTTAAAAGCAAAAGTTAAATGTCTTTTCACACCCATTACAATAGTGCCAAATATTCATGCAAAGTTTTAAAAGACTTGACAAAAGGCCAACTGAAATTGTCATACAGCTTTCCAGAGACTTCAGTGGACATTGATCCAAGACTTCTGTTGTGTTATTTCACAACTGTCCAGCTCCTAAAACCCACAAATCATTGATTCAACCACATCTTAACAAGGGGTACAGCATGTAAAGTACAGTGACATAAAGTACAGTGTTTAGTTCTGCTTAAAATAAATAAAAACATAAATTAAGAACTCCTTCAAAATAAAAAGAAGAACAGATTACTTAAGAACTAAGGTTGCTGGTTATTTAAAATTACTTGCTGTCAAAGATGCCTATACATCTAAGTATTCACATCACATTGTTGGGACTGGCTCATGCCACAGCATACTGGAGTCTTTTCTCATTTACTTTGCAGTCAAAACTCATGAAATTTTCTCAGCCACAGTTCATTTTAATCAAAGTCAAACTCTTATTTTCTGCCCTGATGTACTTCTAAGTCTCTGGCACTTTAGCACCACAAAAGAAACACAAAAGAAACACAAAAGACCTATCTCTGCCACCAAAGAACTCCCTTGCTGGAGCAGAGACTCCCCTAGCTCAGACATGACACCTGTGGTTTTTGTCTGCCAGACTGTTTCCCATACCGGAATAATGAGCATCTGAGGAGCAGAAAGAGGGTATGATGGAGATTCAGAGAACATGAAGCTAGTCACACAGCTTAGAGCTACCTGACTGTCCTGGTTTAAGCCAATAGCCAGAAGTTGCCTTCAGGCCCAGACTGGCCTCTAGAACTGGGCAGATGTCAGTTTTCAAAGACCAACATACTGCACCATGGGAGAAGGGAGAGGTCTCTGCGTATTTCCAGTATCTCCTCAGATTCCACCCACAGACTGACAGGGAGATGAGGCCCTTCCGTCAGGTTGTATAAGCCCATAATGGTAGTCCCTACAGGAAGTACAAAAATGATTGTCTCATTTGCTATCAGCCCTCCTTTCATTCTGGACATGATCCAATGCAGCTGGTATCGTAGAATCGTAGAAAGGTCTGGGTTGGAAAGGACTTTAAGATCACCCAGTTCCAACCCCCTGCTGTGGGCAGGGACACCTCACACGAGACCACATCACCCAAGGCTCTGTTCAGCCTGGCCTCAAACACTGCCAGGGATGGAGCATTTATCACTTCTTTGGGAAACCTGTGCCAGTGCCTCACCACCCTCACAGTAAAGAAATTCTGCCTTGTATCTAACCTGAACTTCCCCTGTTTAGCTTTAAACCTGTTACCCCTTGCTCTGTCACTACAGTTCCTGATGAAGGGTCGCCCTCAAGCATCCTTGTGGGCCCGCTAGCTTGCGCACAGCATAACATTTATATGTCTACACGGTATTTTGCAACACCTAGCTCATGGACACAAGCTTGGAGAATAGTAACAGTGATTTCAGATCCATTTCAAATGTACACCCCAAAAAAATCCATGTGGAGATGGCAGCCCCTGTGTGTACACCAGCAACCTGACACAAAATCCTGTCAAGACAGGAGGAAAAGTGCCAGCTGTTTAGATTGGGATTTGGACCAAGCCTTGAAAATGGGGTAAAGATAAGAGTTTTCTCACACATGCCAAGGAATCCCAGGAAGAATAAAGCTAAGTTTGCAAACATTCATTTTATGGATTCTTCTTTCCTCCAAAGCAAGGATATTCAATCAATACTAGTACAAAGCTGTTCAAAGCAATCCCACATCATGTAAACAGTCTAAATAAATCATTGTTTCTTTAGAGAATGTGTAATGAAGTAGATCACCTCTTGGGATGGGTTAAGTTCGTAGTCTGAGACATATGTAAGACTATAACCTTACTACAGTCATAAGCAAAACTACTTCCAAGAATTATAGCCAGCAGCATAGTACATCCTGACCTGGAATTGTAGATACCCGGTATCACTAACTGCCTTTTTGAGAGATGGGTTACTGAGCACCTCTCAGGTTAGGGTCAAAAGGTCAATGCTCTGGAAAATATAATCAAAATAAGCAAATTAAGATGTGAAGTTCGGTAGAAAAAATGACAAGGAACATATCTGGTAAAACAGGAAGAAGGAACAGAATTGCAGAAAGTGTTGCAGAGGTGAAAGATATCTTTACCCTTGGGAAGCACCATGAGCAAACGGCCAAACCAATGGCAGTAAATCGTGGCAATTAGGGAAGTTCATTCCCTCTCTGCTATAACCTACAGCCCCTTTTCTGTGGGATAACTGTGAAGGTGACAGCAGCAGCTAACAGATCTGAGGCATATTTTGCCTGTATATGCTGTTTCTGTCCCCCTCAGAAGGGCACTTCGCACAAATGAAGCAGTGGGCAAATTCAACAAGCTTCTGAATCCCAGTGACAATGGACATGATCCACAATTCTCCAACAAGAGGTGAAAAGTCTGGACCTTAACTCCATACACAGACTGTGAAATAAATTACTTTCAAAGACTGTTAAGCACCCAGGAGCTCCCATTGAGCTGAACGTTGTCTCTCCAAGCATTTCCAGAGGGCATTTTTACCAATCTGGGAAAGAAAATGTTCTGGGAAAATAGTGAGAATGGACTCTCATGAGGTTTCCAATAATACACATGTATTATTGAAGTCAAGAGATCCCACGAGTAAAACTCAGAGCATGTTCATTTTTGATCATATCCCAAACCAGGCAGCACAAAGGCCTGTGAACACACTAAGTGAAAGAGAGAGTATAACTAAACTTTAAACCCCTAGCTTTTATATTGTCCAAAGAAATTCACCCATCCTTCAGAAAAATATCAAGTCTGTACATAGGCAGCTACTGACGGCTACCCCACAGTCAGGGAAGTACAAATTTAATGCTTTATTGCACTGGGTCCTTCGCTGATGAGAACAACCTCAGCAGACCTTTACTGATTTTCATAGATTGGAATATCTGGCTCCCTACCACAGCAAATGTTTAGGTTAAGTTAGTGGCCTTTATACACACTAAAATATTTTTATTGTGAAGGAAGCATTAGAATCACTGGTTTCCTACTCTGATTTGAGAATTGTACATGAGATCACATTTTTCTTTAGATTCTTAGTGTCTTACAAGAATTATTCAATTTATTCCGCTCTCTAATACAAAATTGATTTTTTGCAAATCTAAAATGTGAAGAGTTCTTCACAATATACAATTTTATTATCTGCAGATCTGACAGAAGGAGAGCACAGTGTTTAAATTGCTCGTCTGAGTTAGTTATGAAAGACTACTCTGTTTGGCTGCTCAAAAGAAGTGTTATGCAGAACATTCAGCAATTATTAAAACAAGGTAACAAAATTGCATGTCTTTAATTATTCCTATATGAACAAAGACAGCGTTATCTCTGAATAGTGCCTTTGTATTTCTGCAGTTGACTGAACTTGTTTTAAACATCTTTATGCAGCCCTCTGTCAACATATGGCAAATAAGGAAATATCCTTATTTGTTCCTCCACTTAAGGTAATTGAACCAGTCACATTGGTATTTAAATATATTAAATGGGTATTTATTGCAGGGCAATGAGATATTCTAGAACTAACACAAATTTGATTGCTTTGCCACAGACTAAATACTTGCTTGTCAGTACATGAGCTCCCTCATTTCTCATGCTTTGAAGGGTTTTTGGGGGGGTCTTTTTGTTTTGTTTTGTTTTTTAAACAGAAATAAGCATGATATGGCTGACATGGACAGTGGGATTGAGTGTGCCCTCAGCAAGTTTGCCGATGACACCAAGCTGCGTGGTCCGGTTGATATGCTGGAGGGAAGGGATGCCATCCAGAGGGACCTGGACACGCTTGTGAGGTGGGCTGATGCCAACCTTATGAAGTTCAACCACAACAAGTGCAAGGCCCTACACCTGGGTCAGAGCAATCCCAGGCACAGCTACAGGTTGGGCAAAGAGATTCAGAGCAGCCCTGCAGAGAAGGACTTGGGGGCGCTGGTCGATGAGAAAATGAACATGAGCTGGCAGTGTGTGCTCGCAGCCCAGAAAGCCAACCGTATCCTGGGCTGCATCGAAAGGAGCATGACCAGCAGGTCAAAGGAGGTGATCCTGCCCCTCTACTCTGCTCTTGTGAGACCTCACCTGAAGCATTGTGTGCAGTTCTGGTGTCCTCAACATAAAAAGGAGATGGAACTGTTGGAACAAGTCCAGAGCAGGGCCACAAGGATGATCAGGGGACTGGAGCACCTCCCGTATGAAGACAGGCTGAGGAAGTTGGGGCTGTTCAGCCTGGAGAAGAGAAGGCTGCGTGGAAACCTAATAGCAGCCTTCCAGTACCTGAAGGGGGCCTACAGGGATGCTGGGGAGGGACTCTTCGTCAGGGACTGTAGTGACAGGACAAGGGGTAATGGGTTAAAACTTAAACAGGGGAAGTTTAAATTGGATATAAGGAGGAAATTCTTTCCTGTTAGGGTGGTGAGGCACTGGAATCGATTGCCCATGGAGGCTGTGAGTGCTCCATCCCTGGCGGTGTTCAAGGCCAGGTTGGACAGAGCCTTGTGATGGATGGTTTAGTGTGAGGTGTCCCTGTCCATGGCAGGGGGGTTGGAACTAGATGATCTTGAGGTCCTTTCCAACCCTAACTATTCTATGATTCTATAATTCTATAAGAGAACAGAAGAAAAATATTAATGTAAACTACAATATTATGACACTAATTATACACTAATAATATTTAAGTGCCAAAGGTTTACCAAGTTGCACTAAAGATCACTTCCTTCATGATTCTAGCAGCATGGTTCTTTGACTTGCTATAATGGTTGCTATACTGTAGTTTCTAATTGCTATAAAGCAATTAGCTAAAACCAACAGCTCAAATTTAGGCTTGGTAGCTGTACGAGCGCTTGGGTATGGCCTGTTTCAGCAAATCCCTGCAACTGTAAGATAAAATCTGGATACTTTATTAGTTATGACAGCTCTGAAATCCATCACAAAGCAAACAGGAAACAGCAGGAGTGTTTCATGAATTCATTTATGCTTCACTTTTCCTAAGAAAAAAGGCAGCCCACTATTTGTCATGTGCTGTCTTACAGCAGATTAGTTACTTACAGTACATCAATAACAGAACAGCTGACTTCAGAAGGTAGTTTAGTTAGTCTTCTAATAGAGCATCTCATGTAGCTCAGTGCAAGCTTTGAGGGAACCCTTAAAGTGTGAGAGGAGGTGTATCCTTTGGAAATTTTGAAGAATAGAAAATGAGGCCCCCTCTGTCCTCTAAATTTGCATAACAGCACGAAATAAAAGCACCATTCATGTTCCTCTTAAATCTCTGAAATGTGATTTTGAGATGTTTAGATCTTCAACAGACCTTTGGACAGGGCACAATTTCACCCTAAGGATGGTTTGGTATGAATTAGGTGCAATGAGAATGTTCTGGCAAGTTTCTCCTCCTCCTTTGTGTACAGCTAATCGATTTTGTGTGGATGGAATTCAGATGTACTAATATTCTAGGGAAAGCGCATGCCTTCTTAATGAATCTTCTGCTCCTCTACTTGTGATAAAGGCAAAACCAGTAAGATTAGGGCGCAGTGACACAGAAAATGAACAGCTTAAAAAAGTCCAACTGATGATAGATAACTAAAATCAGTACTTGGAAATTCTTTTCCATAGGTACTTAGCATTAGCAGATGCTTTCTTGAGTGTTTCTGATAAGGAACATTCCTCCCTATCAGACATACAACCCCAAACATTAGAAGTCATGAATCAGGCCTTGCAGGAAACAATGCTATAAATTATGAGATTTTGTAAAATAATGCCAAAGGACTTTTGTGTTTTCTTTCTGATTTCTTGAACCATTTTCAACTGATTTTTTAATGGCTATTTTTACCATTTATAGCCATGTGTACTAGCATCAACCTTGGGTGTTTTCTATTTTTCTGTGAATATGCAGCTTTTCCTGTGATGGGACTTCGGCAGCTAGACCTTTCAGAAGAACATTTCATATCATGAGTGAAAGTGGCAGACAAGCCTGAAAGACTTCCTTTCCCTTATGAAATACCCTGTTGAAGTTGCAGCCAATATAGAGACACACTTATCCAATGCACTTGGACACCACACATAGCTAGCTGATGAAGGGTAGACCTTCACTCTGTTCAGAGGTCTTGGCTTCAAAGTGACTTACACTGACTGTATGAAAGCCCCAGAGCAAATGCTCTAGACAGTGGCAGTTCACTCCCCATACCCACTTTTCCCCAGTGAAGATCCTTCATGAAAACTTCAGCCTGGCAGAGCTGATGCAAATAAATTCAAGGGGGCAGATGATCTGAGCCTGTCTGACCTGGGATAATTTGCATTCAAACAAAATAAATACAGCTCAATTCCCATAGCAATTTTACTTTGCTATGAATAGCTCAGCAACTCCAATAACGAGGAGCTCAGGTTACATCTGATTGCCAGCTGTATTGCTTACTAAGAAGTTAGGTCAGTGGTTCCCAACCTTTTAATTTTCCTTCTTGGAGTATACATTGCTATGGATTAGTTACATGAGAGAGTGGTCACAAGAAACTCTGTAGGGAGCAAAGTATCAGCTTTGCTGATATTCCACATACACAGACATATACATATGTTGAAATATCTATGTGGGAAGGAGAAAGGGAGGGGAACAAAAGAGCTTAGGCCATTAAAGGAATGGAAAACAAGAAGCAAAGATGGCCCAAGAGTGAGAATGTCAGGCTGGCGTCTGGGTTATCTGGATTAAACTCCCAGATCTTCAGCTTCTCTGTTCCTTATTTCTCAGCTTTAGAGCCAGGATTTTGTAATCAATCCAGCCAATACTCAAGACAGACTTACAAAGGCTCATGTCTGACCCCAGCTGGGTTGTTCTATTAAAATGCCTCTGTCTTCCTCACTATAAGCTGCAGCCCCAGCCTTCAGAATTTCACCCAGTAGCTCCAACTGTGATCCAGTGACCAACTGGACTAAACACAGAAGGTCACAGGATAGGTATGCTGTCTAATAGGTGGCACCACTCACAGGAACAGCAATGCTGCATGGTTTGTGAGCCAGAAACATGCATTCACTCACTGGAGTCTGAGAAAGTTTATAGGTTTGCTCACAACTAGGAATTCCCTTGCTATAATGATTTCTATTTTTCACATGCCTATAGAGAAAGTTTGATTACTTAACATCACTGTGAAAGAAGGAGCAAAAAAGCCTAAATTTCACTTTTCCTTCTCTTGCTATAATCACCTATTTGAAACAGGGCAGCAGCCCAGGTATGTCTGAAACACATTTTTTGATCCCAAGAAAGGGTAAATCAATAAAACCTTGAATGGAATTCATAATATTAAACATGAAATGCAGGGCAGCATCATCCTAAATATCCACTGAATTAAAATAAGACCTCACCATTTTCTTAGTTCTTCACAATGTTGAGAAACCAGTACAATGGCAACTCCACGTAACATTCAGATAACTGTAAAACCATCCTTAGCATCCAGATCTTGGTTTACAAAGGGCACTTGAATACAAAGTGACTTATTTGCTAAGATAAATGTAGTAATTTGCATCTGTATTTCATGTCATGAAAAAAACTCAGTTTGCAGGAACCATTTATAGCTGTTGACCTGTCTTCACAGTATTATATTGCTGAGCATACCATGGGTACAAAGATTCTTCACTTTCTTATCTGTAGCTACCAATAAGCAGTGCTCAGACATACTGCTTTAATCCTTGTCCTACTTTCAAACTGTGCACACTCGTTCACACTCTTCTCTCCCATAAATTAGCCTATGATGTTTCTATTCAAGGGAATGATGCACAAAGGTGATCATGCTATAACTGCTCTGCTGTGCAACCACACCAAAATTAAAAGCAGAAAACCTGGGTGGATTTGTCACAGACTACAAAAATTTAATAGAATTATAAACAAAATTTTGATGACAAAAGATTCTCAGTGCAATTGCCTGACTACAGAAATATTAGTAACAAAGTTAACTATAATGGCATGCAAAAACTGCCACAAATCGATCCTGGTTTGGTATGAAATAAAACATCATGCCATAATGCTTAAATAGAAACAGTAATATTACCTTCATATTGATCCAGATATTGAGTATAAAGAGAGGTAAATCCACCCTTCAACCCATCAATTTACTTCTCCTGACAGGGTCAGAGTACAACACGCAAGTCTCAACCAGTGTTTGGAGTGTTAACACGACAGTTTCCAGGTGTTCAGGTCCATGTTTGATTTGTACTTACTGAATAGGCCTGTAGTACTAAACTGGTCATGAAAGGTTACTCTGAATTTACCATAAGCAGACTTAACTCTAAGCCTATGAATTACACAACTCTTCAGCAGGAATAATTCTTAAGAAAAGTCTGAAAGATGGCGTGGGAGCATTTACTTGTGTCTTTTCATTGAAGAAAGCAGTTCTATTATACACCTTTGAGAATGAGAAATTAGAAGAGAGGATAAAGAAGCTAAGGATAGGACATTAAGTATCCTGCTTTTACAAAGTCCCAGAGAAACTGGCCGAAGAAGGGAGGGCTTTTATTCCTGTTTTAGCAATCACCTTTTGCATTGATTTTCAACCAAGTGAACAGCATTTCTTCATGAAAATGTTTGCACAGGAGTATTTTCAGTGTGCGTGTACTACCTTACATATTAGGCTCTCAAAATACAGTCTATGGAGCCTAAGTAATCGCATGATGATCTCAGGAAACAGAAAAGGGAGAGTGGCAAAGAGAAGGTTGTGCCTAAAAGCAACTTTCTATTCTGTGAGATACTTTGTATCAAATTAGTCCAAGAAACCTAAAAAACTACTGCCACAGATGTTAGCACTATGCTAAACGCTATAGGCATTCTTATTGAAATAGAAATGTAATAAAGTCAAGGAAGATACAGTTATCTGGAGTTTGTTGACAACTCAGCATGCTGCAGTTATAAAAGGATTTATAAGAAAAAACAAACCCAAACCAAAACAAAACCAGCAAAATATTTTGGAGGCAAAATTTCCTAGACAGTCTGACCCTCTTTGTGCAATGAATCTGCTGAACAGTAGGTTAAGCAAAGGTCAGGTTAAGCATAGGTTAGGAAAAAAGCTCCAAGAAGAGGAATGTGCTGTCATGATCACAGAGGCTCTGGGACATCATGGAAGTGTGTGTTTTAGACACTTCAATCTCCTCTGTAGGTCCCAGTCCCAGGGCCTGATTGTCTCTCTGCTCTCCCCTGATACCACAGAACACAAGACCTTTCTCTTCATGTCACACTGCAGCCCCCAGCTGCTCTCTGTGGACTTTAGGCATGAAATAAGTAACTTCAGCCATAACTTGAGAGAAGTGCTGCACAGTTCAGCTGCTGTTGTATCTTCAGCCCTTGCTTAGAAATCAGGATACGCTTGATCTGCTGAGAAGTGCTGCATGAGCCAAACAAGTAGTGTGTCAAAGCACACCAACTCTCATAAATGAGATAATTTCTCTGCTTTCATAGGCAAGAATTAGAAAAATTAATTAAGAAAAGTAAAAGATGTGGTCCTCCCACCCCGAGTCTCTCTGAAACTCTGTATCATTTGCACAGCCACTGATCTATCATTCTAACTTTTTGCTAAATGTCCTCAAGCCTCTGTCCCTCACATTAGTGTATCTCTGATTTTCCCACAAATAATCTGGCTGCTCAGTGGCCGCTAAAGGGGCACTGATGGCCAAAAGATTTCTAGCATGAAGGCACTCAAGCCCTATTTGTGCCTACGTATTTTCCTACGTAAGAATAGATATACTTCCAGGAATTAAAGTGCAATCCTGTCACTTCTCCAGTGTGAACTTGCCCAGCTTAATGTGTCATGACTAAAGATGTGACTGTTCATGCAATCCATCTGGATCATCAGTCATTTACTCCACCTTTTCTGCTTTCCAGGTGGTAATGTAAACAGAGGAAAAGCTAGAAGGACCTCTTGTTGTGAAACATTTCCTCTCTTCACAGCATGCTACACCACACACTCCTCCCACAGCATAAAGCCAGCAGCGTTAATGTGCTATGGAACTAAATTAGCCACAAATAGCACCATAGGGAACTTAAATATTTTGAATGTATACCACATTATCAGGAAATGCCCACCCTCTTTATCTGTCAGGAACAAGGAAATTAAAAGCTTTGAAATTTTAAACTGACCATCAGTTGCTATGAATCAATCAGACATCTGGCTGTGGAGAGGCAGCATGGGTATGGACACTGGTGAGATAAGAGAGGGTTTAAACTACACTCCCCATCCTGTTTGAACAGTTTCAGCTCACGATTCCACATTTGATCACCCTTGTCCAGGGCTTTTTCTTATATATCTGCACTGAACCACTCGAAAGGGCTAGAATAGGACACCAAAGTTTGATAGTATTTCAAATAATTTATACTAATTCTCACAAATTTCACCAATCTGATTTTTTTTCCCCAAGAGTTCTCCAAGCAAGTTCCTTTAACATATAACGATAGAAGTCATTCAATACTGATATACATTCCCTACATTATTACTTTTTTCAGTAACCCTACATCCATCCACCTACCACAAAAGTCAGAGACAAATCACATCAACCCTCTCTTTAAAATTTAAGTCCCTTCCTGGAAGAACCACAAAGGTGTTGATTTAAATGGTAATTACTATTTTTCCAGTACAGAATATAGTTACTGAATGGCAGAAGAGACAACCACAGGACTGTCTATGCCTCAGGCATTTAAAATGACCACCCAGGACTCTCTGGTAATCAGAGGAATCACAGGAATAGGAAAAATCAATTAACTATTTCAGAACAAACTACATTCTCTTGTCTGAAATTATTCAGCTCTTCTATCAAAAGCAGAAGATGAGAGAGGACTTGCCTCCTACAGGTGTTCCCAGGATGACAAGTGATAATGCAGATTTTTTATAGATCTAAAACTGAAGTCCCTCTCCTGTCTAACAAGGGAAACAAGCCTCAAAACCTACTTCCCTCTTTTACTTCCAATGCCAAGCTTCATCAGGACTTGATTGGGATTCGGCCAAGTAATGTCTTTACATTTACTCTTGACTTTGTATTTTTTGGTGGCCGTCATGCTTCCTTTACTCCATTGTCACAATACTCTGGCAGCATAGCAGAACAAAAACAATTGGCATTAGTACACTGAAACAATTCTGGCAGCTTCAGGCACCAGATACCAAGCCCTTTGGTGCATTTTCCAACAGCAAAAGTTGGTTCTCTGGGAAACTGCCTGAACTCCTGCCTCATTTTACTAGAGGGTGTTAGTAGTCTAAGTTGTCCATGAGAACAGCAGATGGTTAGTCTACAGACAGGTTTCTCTGCCCTACAAGTAGGCCATTTTTTCCATCTAACTTGTGATTCAGTGAAATCTGATTATACAGTGCCACCGTGGATTATTTACAAGACATGTTTTGGGGTCCACAGTACAAATGAACATGCTTCACTTTCTCAATGAGCCAGTGGTACTTTCCATTTGCAAAATGTCTCTCTAAATCAAACAGTAACTGTAGTAACATTTCCCAAGAAAATGGCGAACCTCTGGAATCAAGGTCCCGGATGATGTAGGGAGGAAGAAAAGAGAACACTCCTAAGGCCAGGTTCTGATTTGAAGCAGTCAGCATAAAACTTTTCAGTCACTACAAGCTTCAGATAAAACCCATAAGCAATGACAGCAATGACCTGTCAATAAGAGTGGAAGATACTGTGCTACAGGAATCAGTAGACATAAGCTGCTCACTTATGTCTCAGCCTGGAAATTGTCTTTTTACACCCCTTTACTTAAGCTTTTGCTGCTAGATGCAGGATAACGATCTGATCGTCGATATGAGAGGTTGGGAGTGCAAAGAACATCCCTATAGCCTTCCCATAGCTTCTAGCATGAAGAGAAGTTAGTAAACAGACAAAACCTGGAGGCTCGAGATAGTGTTGCAGTTGTCTGGTCTCTACAGTGATTTCAGAGACATCTGCTGCAAACAGTGTAACATGGTGGACTATAGGGAATGATCTTTTGTCAGAAAAAGTAACAAAAAGGTGCAAGTGATGGAAGCGTTTTTCTTGCCCATACTATAATCATCTATAGTGTCTGAGAAAATTAATCTCGTCCCTAGTCTGAGTGGTATTTTAGTCTTTAATTTATAATTGCATCTGACAAAACAAATAACAAAACTTTCTGTCAAGCATTAACAATAAATGAAACTAGGTAGCCACATTTTTAGAAAAGTTTAAACTTTCTTCTCCATCACTGTGTTATAGCAGTTACACCTACCACTTACCATGAGCAGACTATGCTTTAGTTACAATATTAACTCAAAATATATCTTGAGGTTTAGCCTAGCCTAATTTTAAGACTTACTGTTTCGATGACTTCCTCCTAGAAAAAAAAGAACGAGTGTGTTGCATAAGCCAAGGCTGGTCAAGATAAGATTATTTTTACATGCTCACTCTTTTCACTGAAGTGCAATAATTTGCACAAAGAAAAAGCAAATCTGGTTTTAATTTCACAATTTAAAAAAAAAAAAAAAAAACAAAACTAATTTTATTCTGGTGTTATATACATTCCATATCTCATGGCAAAGAAACTGCAGATCTGAAGAATAATCCATGTTTCATTAGTTTGTGTACTCTACCACAGAATATAATATTACGTTCTTAAATTAGTTGGAAGCCGCACTGTGCTGCAGAGTATAAAAACAAAAGTGAGGGCTCAAGCTAGGTCAAGCATATTTTGTATAGGTCCATTAAAAATCCCATTCCATTAATATTAATAAAGATGTTGAGACACAAAAGTCCTTCAATTAACATATATTAGGCAGGCAAGCACAAGCATTCAAGTGATCCCACTGTGAACAGCAAGAATCCAGTCCTCAAGGATAAAGCCATGAGTGTGTTGTGTACATAGTGGGGCAGCTAGAAATGCTAATGCCACAGGAGAGTGAAAAGGCAACACCCCATTGTCTGTGCAAGTAAATATCACATTATTGCCTCAGCTTCCTCTACTATTAAGCAGGTTTGTGCTGGGCCTTGTTATTCCAGTAAGAATAACTTCAAGACCTATTATCTTTGTCTTCAAACCTTTTTCTTTCACTATTTTCTTGGCAGGAACCAGCTGGGCAGTCACATATGAGACTGAGGGAAAGGATTTTCATCTGACTGTACAGCTTGTTTATAGATTTCCCTAGCTTATGAACTCACGCTGTAAAAAAGAAATTAACTTGCATGTTCCAGAAATTACGCTGGACAATAATGGTTCCCACGGTACTGAGCTTCAACCATCAAGACTCATTCACTTGTGTGTGACCTGATTATTTGACATTTCTTCACCCTCATTCTTAAGTGACTTCCGAGCACGATAAACAATAAAAGGTTACTGATGTCAACCTATTATGAACCAGGATGCTGTTCTCATCTAACACACAGTAAAGCCAGCACTGAAGCTTAATTAATACATGTTTGTAAATTATGCTGAGCTGCAAGGCATTACGATTCCAGGTTTCTTCTGTAAATGTTTACCTCAAAGATTTAGTCAATGCTTTACTGCCTGAACCAAAGATAAGTTCTGCTTCCATCAGCTATTCGCATAGCTGGTCAAATCACTGTCAAAGCAAATCAATAGGAAATTCCTTTAGCATACTGTAATTTATGGTAGACCTGCAGCAACAGAATTGGGATTAAAATGGGATAAAAAGAGGCAAGAAAGAACCAACATTTCTGCTCCCAGTGACATGATCAGAAAGACAGAGGAAAACCTTGTTTGTAATGTAATTACCCATTAAAGTTCAATTCAGATACCATTAAAGGGCTAGTCGGAGCCTTCCTAATACAAAATGAGTGATTTTTAGAAAAAGATACTGAAGTCTGAGTTGCAGCTGATAAAACTCACTGTAGCTCTCACTGCTAGCATAATAACTAAGATAACTACGTTTAATCCCTCTCCTGCCAGCTCACTAAGAGAAGACCATTACAAAGTGATGCACATGGATCACAGCTTCTGTATGTGGACAGGAGTCAAGTCAGAGGGAACACTTCCAATGCCCAAAAAGGCTTCTGACTTTAGTGGGGCTGTTGTCAGTATCACTGGACACTACAACTTCCGAACAGAAAAAAAATGGTATTTTCTAGAAAATCCCTAAAGCACTATATGTCTGTTAAGTCAACATTACTCATGCCCAGGAAAGAATAAGATCAGACTCAAACAGCTCTGAAATTGTCTTAAAGAATTGACAGATAAATAATTGGCATCACAGCTCTGATGCCTTTGTCTAGCATGGTCCCAGCTTTTACCTTGCCCTCATCCATGGACTGTAAATTTCAAGACCACAGACATTGAAAACAGCGTTTAAACTTCCATCTTTCTCTCACTTTTTGCAGTACTGGACACCAGTCCCAGTGATCAACCTACTATCTCTTTCAAAGAGCATGGGACATGTCATGCATCAAAAATACAAAACCTTCCCTAAAAAGCTGAAAATCAGAAAACATTATCTTAAATGTCTTGTAGACTCAAACACAACTGTGACAAAAACTGCACATGCCAAAATAAACAAAAGGGACTTATGGAGCTGGTAACAAACTCCCAGCAACCACCCAGACCAGTCATAACTGGAAGCCTACGTTGAATCAAAGTCAGGTTCCCAACTGAGTACGAGTGTGCAAATCACAAAGCTGTCACCACAGTCAGGGCTCTGGTTGTGCAGGGAGGCTGAGGGAGTAAGCTTGTGAGAAAAAGAAACAAAAAGTTTAAGAGCAGTTTTGAACCCATTGTTTGCTCAGATCAAGTGGATGGTGCGGCGGGGCCAGGGCACAACTAAGATAACTCCTGTACTTTCCGCTCTACTGCTGCGGGTCAGGAGTGGTCTGCTTGAGTTGGACTTGAACTACACTTTCACAGACCATCATTGTGGTTTGGGTAAACAAAAGCCTTTACACTCCAGGTCTGCAAACCTGGTATCTTCCTCAAACACTTCTGAAGTAGAGGAAGAAGGGGAAAAAGATAGAAATAAAACCTTGTTTAGGTTAATTATTAGTGACTGAAAGTTGCTATTAGTTATTAGAATCAGCCTCTAAAGAGGGACCTATTTTATATGTTCAGCAGGGTACAGCTGTTCAGAACAGAGTATGCTGCATCTTAGCAGCAGAGATGGTCCAAATGAAAATAGTGGCGCTTAAAATAAAAACCCTCATTTACATCAAAGACATCCTGTTATGAAGAGGTCAAGTCTGTGCAGACAGGTCATCCTTTTCTGACCCTTATGAGGACATTTGACTATAAGCTTCACTCTAATGGACCAGGGAAAGTGTGGGAACTAAGTTGTGTGGAAAGACTTTGCTACAACAAGAAAAATACTCATGTTTCAAGTATAGACAGAGTCTACTAATTGCTTTAGAACTTATGATAAGACTAGGCTTAACAAGAAAGGCCAGGATGAACTGCCTATCTATGTACAAATGGATGGCTCCCTGTTTCTGGACTTGCTTTAAGGGTGCAAGTAGCAGTGCTTGCAACAGCTTGAAGTTTGGTCTGAAATACACCAATAAATAATTTCCATGCTCTTATTGGCAGCAGTAAGGGAGCAAACAAAAATGACTGAGGACCAACTCCTGTGGGCACTCTTGTGAGCTGCTCTTCTAAACAGCACACTGTGCTCAGGCTGATGGAGTCAAAACACTCTCAGTGACAAAGGATTTCCCCTATGCATGTTCCAGGCTTCCAGGGCTTTTTTTATATAAACCATGGGAGAATGCAACCACTATTAGTTTTCCTGTCCAGCAGAAGCAGACGTTTTCTCCATCATTTCTCTTCTTTAATTCCATTTCTTACCCATCAGGAACCAGTAGGGACAAAATGCCTAGCATATTGCTGCCTTAAGCAGAAAGCTTATCATACAGATATGAAGAAGGACAATCAGTGATCTAATCACACAATTCATCAGTAGTCAAACCAATGCTGAGACCAGAAACAGTGTATTTTATTTGTCTAGTATAATTTAAAATATCTTAAAGAATATGGCTTTTTCCCATTGTCACCTCATTTTTCTGTAAGTCTTTTTCGTATTTTCATCTTTACCATATTACAGAAAGAATAATGGCAAAATGTCCAGTGAAGAAAATTATGCTCCTGTAAAACACAGTCTGTATTTTATAAAGGATGGAGATATAATGGTGTGGGAATATAAAGAAAGTCAAGGAACTCATATGCCAGATGCTGTTCATGTTATGCTGGTATAACGGCAGAAAATGTAGGATTTGTATATTGGCTTCTGGGTAGACTAAAAATAGTCTTGAGAATGAGTCAAATCACCAGCTCTGTACTTAGCTTCTCTTCAAGGTCCCAGAGGGTGAAATTTTGTCCTATTTTTACAGCTGTAGGTTTCTAAAGGAACCTCAGTGTGAGCAGCAATTATTTTGTCCTTTTACCAGCAGTCTGGCTCACTGGTTTTGAGTTTGTCTGCAGAAGAACCTTGGGATTTGTCTCAACATATTTAATTAGACTTAAAGTGTGAGCTCGAGGAATAAGAGGCTGTTGTTAGCATGAACTTAAATAATGCTAATACGGGGTGCAATTAAACAACTACAAAGAATGGGTACATGAATTGCTTTGCCTGCTTGCCTCTTAGGTGGCCAGACTGTGTTAAGAAGCTGTAATTTTGTGGCTTCTCTGATACTTTGAACAAAGTTCTGCCCTCAGACATGCACACACAACTTCCACTGAATTAATACATCTCCTATTTATCTTTCAGTGCTACATCCAACCCTTTCTCCAGTTGTAGACTCTGACAGCTCAGCAAGTGTAACATGATGCATCCTTCCCTCCTCTTTCTCTTCCCTTGACTAGACACTAACAAACATAACAGAACTTGAGACAAGAAAGAGGCCCATTATAATGAAAGATTCAATCACATCTTACCAAAACCAAAGGAGGGCAATAGCTAGTGCGTGAAGCTGACTCCACTGTTCTAACTGAGGTACAGAAATAAAAGACAGAGAACGGCCCACATTCACCTCTAGTGTAAGCAGGTGCAGCCTCTCAGTCCTCCAGCCCAGTGCACTTGCATAGGGCTGAATTTGGCCTAGGCAATAAACCTGTGTTTCATATAGTTTTACAGGACCTGAACTGTACTAATTTTCTCTCTGACACAGAATACACATACCTGTTTACTCTGCAATGTAACCGTAGGAGAGTTCCTTCATGTTGTATGTTTCTTTCCTCTGGGTGAACGTTTTGTACTTGCTGTATATCCTTACCTGTCTACTCTGACAAGTAGCATCAATATCCCCACAAATGCTACATAATAAATTTCTCATTTATTATGTTCCCTATTTTCTGTGTTGTGTATTGGGACTATAGTGTAAATTTCTTTGACTTTGTAAGAGAGAGCTCTTATTCAGAAGGGGAACATTACTTCTGCTCCAAAATGCACAGTTATAAGTTACTCTCAAGAATCTCTCTAGAACACAAATTGACTACTGACAACTCCGGGGGTCTAATTTACTGTATGACTGCAAACAGCTCACTTTATACAAGAGATTATGTATGCATAGACCCAACATAATGGGATAGGAGACAAAAACTAGCATACAGAGAGAGACAACCACACAGTTTATACACATACTAAGACAGTAGCAAGTTTTTCAGAGACAATGTCATCATGAAAAGTCCTAAAACCAATCTTTTATTCTAACAGCAGCCAGCACCATCTCCTCCTGAAGAACTGACACCACCTCTCCCTGTATTCTGTGGATTTGGCATAGTCTGCTTCCCAATTAGATTTAATTGCTAAAGGCAATCATAAGAAATACTATATTACTAAATAAAAATAGTAATATAATTACAATTAAGTAAGAATTAGCTCAAGCCAGGAGTTTGAAAAAAAAATTAATTTGAGAAGAATGAATAGCTTGAATTGGAGAATACAAGCCAAGGATGACCCAGCAAGACAAACCAGTGGTCTGGATATATCAGCTGGGACTGCTGAAGGGATTGAAGGAAATTCCAAGATGCCATGCTGGAGTAATGCAGGACCTTTATTACAAATAATAATGAATATCAGTGGAGAGAGAAGTTAAAAATTTTGCATTAGTGTCTTGTTGGGCCACATTAACCTGATGCCAGAGAGAGAAACTTGAATTGTATTTACTAATAAAAGTGAAACCATTAACCCAAGGTTTTAAGAGTTTAAAAAAAACCCACACAAAACATACCACTGAAAGTGAGAATGTATTAAAATACATGAAAATGAACAAAATTATCACAATTGCTTTGGAAGGAATGTATCATATTTTCCACAGATAGTTCAGAACACATTTTTCTGAAGGTGAGTGAAGTACATCCATCTTCTGAGCAAATTTGATAAAATAACTGAGCAAATCTGTACTATGTACAACATAAGCCTGGGTTTAATGCATCTGTTGTACTCTTATCACTAAGTATGATGTTGCTACTCAATGTCTGAGGGTGAAGCAGACTTGTAGGAAGATTGAAAGAAGATTATTTGCATACAAGATACTTTCATTTAAAAGATATAATCATGGGTTTCTTGCTGCATAACATATTTGCTCCAGCAAATAAAGGAAGCAGGAAAAGGCAGAAGACAGAAGAAAGCAAATTTCCCATTGAAAAATCAAAGCACCTCAACACTTTGATGATGAAGAGACAAGAAACAATACTCACAATAAACTTGTACACATTCTCCTAAAATGCTAACATATTAAAGCACTTATTCAGATAGATCATAGACCCAAGTTTTGCTTTCTGATGCATCAAGAAAATTGTGTTGACTGATGGAAATGTTTGGTCTCAAATCAGCAAATCGGCATAAAACTGTGGGGCCTTACTGTCAACTAAGCTATTGAAACACAAGTAAGATACACATCTCTTAACAGATCTGTACCAAAACAACAAATTCTTGCCCCTTCCCAGTGTTAAGGTCATCTTGCCTAACAAACCATTTCATATAGACTCTCTTGAAAGTCTACTCTGCAGGCAATGGCAGATAACAGACAGCTGAATGACTGAATACTCTAGGTCATCCAAAAAATTAGATCAAAGAGTCCCTGTAGTCTATTGAAATGCAATTGCTTCCAAATCACATTGTGTTGTTCCAGGCTTGAAAGAATGGGTCACTGCAGTTTTATTGTAGGGAAGCTATTGCTAATGAAAGGAACAATGGAAAGATTAGTGCTACCAACCATATAGAAGAAACACCACTTTTGGTTTAATTGCAGTGAACAAAGCAAATAGGAAAGAAGGGCAACCAAGTGACAAAAGTAGTTGGTGCAAAGAGGATATAGAAGCTATTCACAAGGTTCTCTTGATCAGAGCACAGCCTCCAGACTTAACATATGATTACTGAATTTGGATCACAGTGAAAAGTGACGTGGTTGTCTTTATAGACAGCTGATGACACAGTTTTAAGAAAGCAGCCTTGCAAGCTGAATGAGTAAGAATCCTGTTGATAATTTCCCTGGGATTCATTATGTGCACTGAAATTATTTAATAAATGGATAGGGAGAGGAAAAAATTTACACTTTGTGATACCTACTCTGCAGGAGATTATTATAAGTAATGGTTTACTTCACTTACCTGCTTAAAATAACAATTTAAAGTGAAATCTACTCAACCTTGAAACTGATTAAAGATTCTAATTGTTGATAATCAAGGTATTGCAAAAACCTAAGTACTGCCATAATAAATTTATTCATGGCAATATTTATTCTCTTTTGATCAGTTTCTGGATCTTTTCTAAGTGAATCTTACCAGTCATAACAATCTCTATGTCGAGACAGTGGTAAAAGATCCGTTTCAGCCTCAGTTAAAATCACCACATTCTGTTTCTTTGTGACCTGAGGCAGACTTGAACCTTCCTTCTCCAGACAAGACTTGACAAGCCCAATTTCATTTAGCTCATAAGGCATGTTAAAAAACAAAACGTGACCAAACAGGGGAGATCACCCAAACTGTAACTGCTATGTGCAGGTAGAGCACTTTATAGGAAAGGACAAACACTAAGTGAGAACAGGCTTTTTTCCTGCATTAATAAAGCTAGCAGCTGTGAAAATCGAGTTTCCACAGAAACAGCTAAGCACATCTGATATTAACACAAATGTAAGTTATAAAACAAGTACCTGGCACCTGCTTCAAAGTCACACTTTCAACTGTTCAAATGAACTATAACATACTAATTCCTCTAACTTGTTAAGAATTTAAAATAAATAAATAAATAAATAAATAAAGTAGAGCATTCAAATTATAATTCAGACTACTTCAACCACTTAGCAGTATTCAACAGCTCTTCCTAACCAACAGACTTCAAGTCACAGATTACTATTTCAAAGGAAACACTGGGTGTCTCAAGTGCTCCTTTTTTGGTCTGGTCACACAGTTTAATAGCCCTTATGGACAAGTACCTTTGCAAAACAGATTTCTAGAGGGTGACCCAACATATCCTCTGGACCTCAGTCAACCACAAAGCATACAGGTAGTTTTATACACCTTATGCTCAAATGTCATTGCTTTCATCCACATCCATAGGAGACTACTTTGCAAGTACAAGGCTTAAGCCTAAGGACATCAATAACTTATTAGTTTTGGATTACATCAATAAAGACTTCTCTGAAGGCAATGAGCACTGTCAAATATATATTGAAAAAATCATTTCTGAGTAATAACTTTTCATGAGCTTGGATGACATTCATAAATGGAAAATAAGCAATGATAATATTTAACACATTCATAAGAGATCAACTAATTCAAATTTATAATCCCAAACAAGGCTGGAATTGCCAAAAGAAGTGAAGGGAAATTGGTTCATAACTACTGCTGAGCTAGAGAAATCGCCCTTCCTTAATGCAATTGACAAACCTAGGTGTAATATTTTTTTCTTACAAGCTTACAGATTGATTTCTTTTTTCTTTATTCATACTAGTTCAGAATGGCATTTACTTAAAAGCAAGCAAAAAACGTACCACTTATCACAAACAAATAAAAATTGATATGGTATAATTACTAGGACTACCAGCCAGTCTTCTGTGCTTTTTACCCCAAGAGACTAATCAAAAACCACAAAGGGCGTGAAGCAGCTCATTGGCTATAACAAAATCTCTTCTGTTAAAAGCAATAGCAACTAGTTGTATTAGGACATTCCAATGGTTCATGGTATCCTAAATATTACATGAATCACCTTCAGCTACTATTCCATGTATGAAAATACTTTCGATGCTGATTTGTTTTAAAGAAACACTTACCAAGCCTACACATGTAGAAATTGCTACCGAGGAGGTGCTATCGTTCCTTATAAATCCCTGGTAGAAACACTGCTCAATTTCATGTTCCTGAGAATTTGACACTCCATCTTTCCCGAGTACCTGGACAATAAAACTGTTGCTTAAAATGGTTGAAGGTTTAAGTTCTAAGTGAAGTTCCTGTCCAAATGCTGAAAATTTGTAGTGCAAGGAACTCTTTGAACTCTGAGTTGATCTCTTTCTCCTAGTACTGTGCAAAACATCATGTGAAATGTACGATCCACTGGAATCCACTTTGACAGGTGTCACAAATACATAATCTGTAATGATAAAAAGTTAGCATCAGCTTTTTCATCCAACAAATAAGGTAAGTGTCACTCTAATGTGGTAAGCATCAAACTTTCACTACAGGAGGAAGCATTCCCTCATTCTGGAAATGGCCTGAAAGCTCTGCAGGCAACATGTGTATAGTCTTGCCTGCAGAAATTCACCCCTGTAACTCACACAGGCTCTCAAACTGTGTTTGTTTCTTTTCTGCCCCACTGAGAGGTACAGACTAACTAGCATAGCTGTGAACATTCCCACAATCAGTCTTCTGAAGGCATTTGTCATCACCAGCAGATCTGGAGGGTTTCCCCTCTCCCTGTATTAATTGCTGTCAAATGTGAAGGCCACTCGTGCTTAAGAGGGTTTTTTCCTTCCCTAAGAAGGCAGCAAATATTATATCACTGTAGGGGTAACCATGACTGAGACTTTGTAGAACTGTACCACTTATTCAGATGGATTAAAGGATTAATTTATTAATGCCTTAACTGAGCAAGACCTCATCTCTTTGTAGTGACTTGGTTAGACTGGGTTTCAAATTGTAACTGACCTTCAGCAGAAAGAGATTACATCCTACCTAATAACCTTTATTCAGCCATTGCTAGTTGTATGTTAAAGAAGTTTACTGTTTTGATAAAATATGTGAAAAACTACAAAACTGTTTGTGAGAAGAAGGCCAAGATCTAATCACAACCACCTAAGAAAGTTACAAAAAGAGTCCATGACTCAGGTAGCTGTATAAGCAGGTGCCTAGCTTGAAGTACACTACCACTGCTGATCTAGCCATATGCAGCGATTACTTGTATCCAGGAAGCCAGGTCTGAATTTTAGCCGTTGACTGAACTAGGACCTTTGCACCTACTCCTGGTTGTATGAATAATTATGCTGAACAAACTGTTTCCCAACCGCATTTCAGTTTTGAGGTATATTTCTCTGTGAATACTTAAAGATGCTCATGCATCTGACTGTAAAACAATTCATTTCTCTTCCTAAATTGATATAACATGGTTCCAAAAAAAAAAAAAAAAAATCCTGCTTCTTGTGTTGTAACAGATGTTGCAAAAACTATCAATCTGTTTGCTTGAATAGATGTCATTTGACACACATTAAGTAGAAAACATTACCAGTGATAGGTTGTTTTTCCTTAAGACAGTGGAAACAATACATCAAAAGCTTTGACTCTCCTCAAGTGGTGTTAATCAACGGCAGGAGTTGAGGATGCTAAGCAGGCTGGTGGCCAAAAAATGCAAGCAGCTGCTAGAGAGGGAATCCCCCAGCGAGCAGACAATAGGGTGCAGGAGGGTTTTCCTTTCTGCACCCTGGTGTAGTTCTCTATTGTACTGTTTCCACTCGCACCCAATAAAAAGCATATACTGCACTTCAAACTTCCCAAAGTCATCAGCATCTAAGTGTTAGTCTCTGCAACCTGGGAACAAACAGCTGCTGAGCTCTCACTCACACAAGTCCTTCCTCACCAGGTTTGTTTTCACTTAGCCTGCCCTGCGGGGCTTCTTCTGCTCTCCCACCCAAACTTTTTCATTACTTCTGTCTCATTGCTTTCGTACCAGACACACGAGGTTTTGTTGTTGTGGCTACATATGCATTCATTTTTCTAATCACACATGTAAATGGGGGTGTATTTACCATCTCATTCATTTGCTTTGCTGTTACACATTGTTCCTTTTAGCTTTTGCACATGGGGTTTAACAACTTAATCTCTGCCCATGGTTAGCTATTTTACAGCAGCTAACTTGCTTTCACTCCAATGTTCCCTTAGCACTGCGGCTTCTTCCCTTTAAACGCTCAGTCCACCAGAAAAAACGCATCCACGCAAATGTTCATATACACAGAAAGAGCAATACAAACCATGATTCAATTCACTGATGCTGTCACTGGTTAAAGTTGCTGCATGAAACATGCAACAGAGGCAGCACAGCTGAAGGGTCTGCAAGAGAAAAAAAAAAAGAAAAGGAAAAAAAAGAGAAAAAAAGAAGTATTGGGCGAGATTTACTTGACAAGGGAAGGCAGAAAGACAAGGCACCAGAAACGGCACAGTAACCTGGTCTGAAAGTACACCAGGCGACTGCAAAAGAAAGTGTTCTCGACCTGCCTTTACAGCGCTTCCGAGCCACGGGAGAGCCAGGAATCGCATGGAGCTGCCGCTGAGAATCGCAACAGGTAAAGTCCAGCCGACAAGCAGGAGACAGTCCATGTTCCGCCGCGCACCTGGTGTGCTACCTGCTCCCCGAAGCGTGCGGCGGCAGAGCCCGGATCCCCCGCATGGTCACCTGGGCTCTGCCCCGCCGCAGCTCCGGCAGCCGGCCCACAGCGCCGCGTCCCCGCCGTGCGCGGCGGCGGAGCCCATGGAGCGGCGCCCGGCGCGGTGCGGTGCGGTGCGGATGATCGCGCTTCGCCACCGCCGCCGCGCACGCTTTAAGCCGCCGCCGCCGCCGCGGGGCAGCGCTGCCTCCGGCGCCGTGTCTCGGCGCGGCCGCCGCCCGGGGGGCGACGCGGAGCGGAGCAGGCGGGACCAATGGGGAGGTGGCGGGGCAGGGCCGGGGCTGGGACTCGGGCGGGGAGGCACCTGGGCCGGGGGGCGGCCGGTGACCCCCAGGGGCGGGGGAAGCGGAGGGGCCGGGGCAAAGCAGAGCTGGTGCTGGCACACACCTGCGGGGACCCGCACGGGACCGGGGGAGCCTCGCAGGGTGAAAGGAGGGGCCGAGACACGGGGCTCCGTCACATGCGCCCGAGTTCTTGTGATGAGGCTGGGAGAGGAGCGGAGTCAAACCCAAACAGGCAGACAAACAAACAAATCGAACGAAGATTAGGTTGTCTGGGAAGAAAACACAGCTGTGACCAGTTACTCAAAATCCAGCGCTCCTGTCCATCATGGAGCTGACTTTTACACAGTGGCTTACACGGGTGAAAGGAGCCAAGTGCAGCACCTGGTTCTGGTCTTCACTAATCTCCTATGTATGCTGTTAGGTTACACTTCCCTTCTGCAGAAAACTGCAGTAAAGTATTAAAGATCTAAATAATCTGAAAGGAAACTGAAGAATTGAAGTGAGTGGGGCTGGTCCAGGCTGGAAGCCAATGCAGAACTTGTTCCTGATGGTTTTGACTGCATGTGGAGAAGTGTCCCTCACCTGATGACCTCCCTGTTGTGCTAGAAGGGTTTCTAGTACGTGTCTCAGTCCAATTTCACTTGAAATCTCCTTTGTGCTAGGGTCTCACCATGAGAACAAACAGCAGCTGTGTCAGTTTAAGGTGTCACCGTCCCAGAGTGGAGAGCACACTAGGAGCCGAGGTGAGCTGGAGGTCATCTCCTCTTCCTGCCTCCTTCTCCAGGGGTTTTGTCTGGGGCAGTGGATTAGACAGATCTGAGACAGTTTCCCTTCTAAAGCATTTGCTGTCTTCAAGCATTAAATACGTTCCCAGGTGTGGAATTTCTCCTCCACCTCTTGCTATTTCCCAATGGGCTTTACATTATCACCTTGCTGAATATATTATGATAAAGTTTCAAGACCTTTTTGTAACAGTGCACCTGTCACCTCCCACTGAGTATATCCCAATGAAAATATCTGGCTGCAGGTTTATGATGGTCCCAGTGGAGCAGAACATATAAAACACGCTGTGCATTGTAGATAATATGAGAAAAATATAAAATTATTGGGCTGTAATGTTATTATCGGCCCTCAACACCCTGAACGGACAGGTCTGACTGTTTTCAGTAGACTGCCTGATTGTGAAGACTGCCATTTTACTTGCTGTGAAGGGAGGGAAATGGATGCAGTTCTGTAGCAATTACAAGACTTGTTTAAGAAAGAAAAAGACAACCTTAGCCATAAATGTAGCACCACCGAAGGGAGTTTTGCTCTTGATTTCTGTGGAGTTAAGATTTCACCCTGGGGATTTATCGTTTCTGAGTATGATCAAAGAAGAAAATGTGACACTGCTTCGCATGCCTGTAAATGACATGTGTCCAAATTTGAGTTGGCATTAGGCAGGGGACCCCAACCTTTCTTGGCCTGTATGCAACAGCATTGATCAGTTAACATGCACAGACAACATCACACTTTGCTCCCCGAGTCAATCAAGATCCCAGCAGTGACGGTCATAAACATCAGAGAATCCTGCAGGCAGCTCGTTTCCATGTGCAAACATAGTTACCATGAAAAACCTTAGAGAAATAAAGCTCCCCAGTCAGCACTGCACTAACAATGCAGGCAGACAGATTTCTTCCTTCCCCCACTCCCTAACAATTCCCACCTCAGATGACCAGCAAGCATATATTCCTCCAGAGATAATCATTACCACTCTGCAGTCGGTGATTGGACTCTACTCCATTCTCCCTGAGCTCTCCAGTTGGATGCTCTACCACTTCTTTTGCGCTGATCAGTTTTGCCATGTTTTCACTAGGTCTTTTTCTTCCCCTACTTGTTTGTACCCACCCATTGTGAGTTCCACCTACATGAGAGACTCCTCCATTATCAGTGAATACACAAAATTGTGGAGACCCAGTAGAAACTTGTCATCCTTAGGCAGCACTGCACTACAGACAGTAATACCCTTCTTGGGGAGGGATCACCAGCATAAAGATATCGTCTATGTACCATGATTCACAAAGTCATGATTTCTCTTGTATCTGCAGGAGAAAGTAAGGGGGGTGTCTACTCTGCACCAGCAGTGAGTTACTGCTTCACTTTCATCTCTACACTGAGGCTGAGCATAGCCCAGGTTTAACCAGGGCTTCATATCTGCCTGCTCTAGACACACCACACCTGCTCACAAAGTGTCCATTGCCTTGATGTCTAGATGCAAAAGTATTAGATGTTCTTATCTCCGCTTGCTAGTTCATCAGAGAAAATGGATTGTTAGTTTTAATAACTTTATCCTTTCTAATTCTGAATCCCTCTTTTTTTTTTGTGAATTCCTATAGACTCTTTTTTTTTTTTTCTCCAAGAGCTATGCTGTCATGGTCTTCAGAATAGAGTACAGCACCACACAGAACTCACATTATTGGCAACATAAGTGACAGGCATGCATAAGAAATAAGCCCTGAATTAAAATGCCATCATGTTTGGTTTGCTGTCTTTGTTAGAGCAAATTCTTTATCACGTGAGACATTCGTGACCACTGAGATGAGTAAATGACTCACAGAAGTCTGTTGTCTGCTAGCTGTCACCTCTTCCTCTGTCAATCTAGATTATTTTTCCAAATATATTTCTATTAGAACTGAATTTGAATAATTTTTACCTTATTTAAATGATAAATGATTGAATAATTGGAAGCAGAGTACTTCCAGTGGGAAAAGGTACAGTGAGGGCTTGTTTTAACCAGCCAGTCACAATGTATTGAATGAATAGTAGAATGAGAGCAGGTATGTTTCTGCTAAGTCAGGATCCAGTTTCTGCAGCTGTCCATTCCTACTTGACCATTTCTCTCACTATTTCTTACCAAACAACATACTTGTTAGGTCATCAGGATACATGTACGCACTCCATAGGATTCTTCCAGCTCAATCTTTATGCCTTCTTTGTGTTTATCCTCATGAAGATGCTTCACTCTTGTGAAGCACAGAAACCTTTTGCCTTCATTTACAGGGAATGGTGATTAACCACATGCTGGGTGAAATGTTTTGTGGAGAACTCTTCATGGAAACCCCTTTATAAATGAAAATGACCCTGTTTAGAATGAGCTGGTAGATTTCAAAACCCATGAAGTTCATCTTTGTCCCAAGCTGAAATGGCTCCAAATCGAAGTTATGCTCCAAAGTTGGTTATGCTCCATACATACCCCATCTGCTAAGGAGGATTTTATTTCCCATTATATTATTAATTCAGTAATCTCAAGGCATATTTTGAATTTACATAATTTGTCTAAAGAGTTCAGCAACTGTTACTCAGTTGTAGCACGACAAAACTTCTAGTTGAACAAAATACCAGCAACTCAGAACTTGTGGAAAGGATCATATGGATGAAGTGTCATCATATGGATGAAGGAGTCATCTGGTTATAAGGTCTATCCATACATTATCTAAACCCACTCAATACCACGCAGTTTAGGAAGAGGCCAAATCCTATCAGCTGGATCACAGCTCCTCTATCTGACTGAGTTACAGAACCTGAGAAGGTAGTCTGCTGTATCCTTCCTGCCAGAGAGATTTCTCATGCAGAAAACAGATTGCAAAGATCAGTTGTGTCCATAGGGAGCACCTCAGGTAAGGAATGGGGCACAGCCGAAACATGGCATGTCCTGACAGATTGATGGTTGGAGGACACCGGTCAGATTCCCCTCTGGCCGGAACAGTATTGACACTAGCTCTTACTTCCACAGAGCAGGTTTATAGAATCACAGAATCATAGAATTGTTAGGGTTGGAAAGGACCTTCAGATCATCTAGTTCCAACCCCCCTGCCAAAGTAATAGATGCTATTGTGATGCCTGCTAACAGCAGAACCATTCCTACATCATATCCTTCCCCTCTCCCCAAATTTTAAAAAGCTGCTTTTAAAAGAAACTAGGAGGACTCCTTTATTTACTGCTATGAAACCTGAAGCTGCTACAGTATTCTCAGGAATGGAAAATGCTAGTCTAGTGTGTTCCCAAAAGCATATTTCTGCGTTTCCAACCAGTGTTCAGCCTATAATATGAGCTACTGTAATAAAGTTGCTTTTGCATGATGGCTAATTGCATTCCTTAGCGACACAGGGCATGGGCTATACCATGTCACTGGTCATTCTGTTTATGGGTAACGATTTCAGCTGACATGGAAACTGTGTAAGTTAAGTAACAAAAACATCTACTGGTTGACTTAGTGTGGTTCCTCCATAAACTCCTGTTCCTTAAAGGCCTGAAGGTTCACAGAATAAAATTCCACTGTCTCACCAGTTTCTGCATTAAATTCTGCTTTCTGCAGAAGCCTCAAAACGCAGTGTTGGGGCTGAAGTTATGTCCTGAAATGGTCTCTAAGCCCACAGTTTTCAGTTTGCACCCTATAAATTCTGTCAAACTCCATGCACTAAAGAGTAATCTCTGTGGAATAGGTTTTCACCACCATTCACAGTAATATTTTCTGTCAATAAGCCCCTAAATTCATTTCACATAGCTCTTTAATCACCGCCACTGGAAAAGGAGCTTGATCCAGCATTCCTGCTGTACCCTAACTCCCAGCGAAATCAAAGAAACAATGTTTACATTTTTTCCTCACCCAATTTGCACGTAGCACTGGGCTGTTATAGTCCCAAATAAATGCTTTTGATTACAAATATTAAACACAATTTTCTGCTTACATGCGTTTCTCTGTATTGCACAGCATGTCCATCCTAATTTGATTAGTTCTACACATTTATTTGTGCTAGCTGGACATCCTACTTTCTGGCATGGAGTACGAAGTTCCAGCTATCCTGCTGACTTGTTAGCATTGTGCTTGCTCTGTCCTGCAGCACAAGAGATTTGGGCTCAGGAGCGGAACTAAAACTACCTCCATGCTGGGCTCTTATGGCTGACATATAGAAACCTCACAGAGCAGAGTTCTGCATTTCTCTTGCAGTCAGTGCAATGCTTAGGTTTTAGAAACAACTAACTGAATTGCATTTCTAGTGTCACCAGCAATTTTTAGTAGGGGGAGGGGAGAACAAGGGAGCAAGAAAGACAACCTAAAAACATCACAAACAGCATTCATTTGGCTTGGATCCACATGTCACAAGCTGCTGCCACAACGTCCCGACACAATCTGTGGCTGAGAAGTGAACAGGGGGAAGCTGCAGCTCAATACATGGGGGCTCTGTCACATACCCCGAACAAAATGAGATGAAAATGTCCATCAGTAATAGAAGCAAAATAAAAGCTGTCATTGTGGGTGGCCCGACTGAGGGTTTTCAAGCACTACATTTTAGAAGAGTTTTCCTGGAGCTTTGCCAAGTGTAATTAAAGCACAGGTACCTCCAAACTCACAGAACTCTAATAAAAACAATTATGCAGTTTATAATGTTGTGCACGTGCCAGAATCTGTATTTATACAATGGATCAAAAATGGCACAGGAAGAACCATGCAATCCAGCAGGTTCAAAGATCCAGTCTGAAATGCTTTTTATATGTACTGATCTGCTCTCTACCCGGAAGGCTGCGGAGCCTACAGAGTCACAAAGACATACTTAAAACCCCTGCAAATTACTTCTAAGACACCAGTATTGGTTTCAGACATACTTTGGCATCACGTGCAGGAAGGAAAGCCCAGTCTCTGTTACAGCCATCCAGCATCTGCACCCCAGAAAAGGATAAACCATGCCAAGAAAGAAAATCCACATGGAAGTTTCAACCTCTCTCTTCCATGATAGGAATGTAGAAGGTTACTCCACCCCCAAAACAAATGGCATTGGGATGAAGTGGTACCTCATTCGTTTCTTATTGGTTCTTCTTTCATCTCTGTAAACAAAACAAACTTATTTCATCCAATAGAGGCTACCAGTTGTTTTTTTCTCCCCTACACCCACTAGTTTTGCTTCATCTCCCCCATACCTGACATGTTATCCTGACCTTTCATTTTATTTCTGGTCTGGAAACGTAACTTCTGCTGATGTGACTCATTCCCATAAGTGTTAGTACCAGTTTGCATTGCTTTATAAGATAAGATCTCTGATGACAATTTTCCGGCTTGTATCCAGTTAGTTTCAGGGTGGGAATCTGAGTTGTGGGATGAAAATTTCAAGTGCACTCTGGAGACTCAATTTTCCAAAGTCCTAAGAATTCACAGCTCCAGATGAGACCAAGAGGAGCTGAACCTGCTCAGCATTTCTGAACATAAACCCCCATATCCTTTGAACAGCATACCCTGAGAACAATGTTGCTAGGAAGATTTAGTCTCCAGTCCCTTTTACATGTGTTTCTTCTTTTATTTGCTACTAATTTCGTGGGCCAAGCAAAGAAGAAAATTGGCTTCTCTCTCCTCTGAATTTCATTATTTGCAGATTTTTTTAATACAAGATAATGCTTCTTTGGCTGGCTCCTGGGATTCCTCTATTAAAAACTTCCCTCCCTTTTCACATCAATGAGCCTTTGTTACTTCAGCCTTCTCACTGGAAACATAGATTGCAAAGAGGTTCAGGAGCCTTTTCAGTCCCTTCTGTGTAACAGTTGCAGTGCACCCACAAATACTTTGTTTAACCATTTTCAATTAAGTATCAGCCCATTTCCTATGAAAACTAGGTGCTTTTATTCGTGGTTCAGTGTTTGTTCATCTTTCCTTTGTAGTTGCCTGTTCAGACCCATCACCTTCGTCTCTTTCTTACTCAAAATGGACCTCTCAGTGGGAATTTTAACTACAGCTTGGCAATCAAACAGGAAAATGTCTCCCAGAGAATTATGGAGCTGTTCCATATTTGCTCCTATAAGAAAGGGCTTACAGCACCCTGCAATACTATACAAAGAAGGCGTTGTCTAATAAATCTGCGTAGATACTCTATTTGCTGTGTACTGAAAGACTTGTACCACAACAAGAGTGGGGTTTGTGTTAGACATTAGAAAGCTGTATTTTTTAAGGTCCAGATTCTAATTTCTTGTAGACTATTTTGCACCATAATGGCACTAAACAATCACTTCACAGCTTTGTATAAGGGCATGAACTCTAATTATTTAACTTGCTTTATACATTTTTACCATGAAACCAAGGCCTTCATGACTTACCTTTTACTTTCTGGAAAAAAAAAAAAAAAAGAAAAGAAAAGAAAAGAAAAGAAAAGAAAAGAAAAGAAAAGAAAAGAAAAGAAAAGAAAAGAAAAGAAAAGAAAAGAAAAGAAAAGAAAAGAAAAGAAAAGAAAAGAAAAGAAAAGAAAAGAAAAGAAAAGAAAAGAAAAGAAAAGAAAAGAAAAGAAAAGAAAAGAAAAGAAAAGAAAAGAAAAGAAAAGAAAAGAAAAGAAAAGAAAAAAAGAAAAGAAAAGAAAAAAAGAAAAGAAAAGAAAAGAAAAGAAAAGAAAAAAAAGAAAAAAAAGAAAAAAAAGAAAAGAAAAGAAAAGAAAAGAAAAGAAAAGAAAAGAAAAGAAAAGAAAAGAAAAGAAAAGAAAAGAAAAGAAAAGAAAAGAAAAGAAAAGAAAAGAAAAGAAAGGAAAGGAAAGGAAAGGAAAGGAAAGGAAAGGAAAGGAAAGGAAAGGAAAGGAAAGGAAAGGAAAGGAAAGGAAAGGAAAGGAAAGGAAAGGAAAGGAAAGAAAAGAAAAGAAAAGAAAAGAAAAGAAAAGAAAAGAAAAGAAAAGAAAAGAAAAGAAAAGAAAAGAAAAGAAAAGAAAAGAAAAGAAAAGAAAAGAAAAGAAAAGAAAAGAAAAGAAAAAAGAAAAGAAAAGAAAAAAAGTATTTTTATCACTGTTTTTCTTGCCAAAAGAGGATGGTGACAGATAGAGAATATGGTAGCAGTAGTTGCACAGGACCCCTTGAGCTAGGTGCTGAACACACGCAGAACAGAAAACTGGTCTCTATCCCAAGAGCTCAGCTTACAGTTTTTAATTTACCACAGCCTTCTTTGCATTCCTAATTTGCAAACAAAACTATTCCCTGACTATGGTGTTGATTTCCAAAGTGATTTCAGCATGTTGAGGAGTCAAACAGTTGTATTACAAACTCAGTGTTGCATCGGTTACTGTGACAACATTTAATAGTATCTTACTGTGTGCGTGTACTGAGTGGAAAGTGTTTGATTTTTGTCTATTTTCAATAGAGCTGGATGTTGGGAAGAAAAAGAAATTAAATCATTTTAGGCTGTGTGCCTGTAACATCAAAATTAACAGCCTCTCTTCCAGTGGATTCAGTAAGGATAGAGTAGGATCTTTATGGTGGCAACTCTGAACTTGTATATTAAGACAAGCACTGCTGCAGTGGAGCACAAATGTAAAGATAGCTGGAAGAGTTAAGGAAGAAGTGATTTTTAGACACATTAAATAAGAGAAACATAGAATAGAATATTCATGAAAATGCAGGTTGAACCTTCACTCAGAAAATCCGTACACATGAGCCTAATGCTCAGTGTATACTGGGAGGTGCCTTATAATCAAAATCCTTCCTTTCATTGGTATATTAAGGAATACCAAGTGCTGTGAAAGTGCTGTTGTTTTGCTCCATGGATGAACTCTTTGAGAGTGTCACATTAATAAAACTGATTTCATGGCCATTTCAATCATTTTACTTTTAATGAGAGCAGGGTGTTTTTTTTTAGCTTGAATTTAAATGAGATTTAAACCTTCTTGGCAACACAGACACTGCAACATTGTGCTAGAACTTTTTAACCAGAAACTGAAACTGTTTAGTCGATTTGAGGGTAACCTGATTAGTTTTTACCAATGCTTGGAGGATAGTTTTACCGAGTTGCATGTAGCAGGAAGAAATGCGCTGACTCCAGCTAGCACTGCCTGCTGCCCTCGCGGTATGAAACTGGAGTCACACACTGCATGATGTGTGTTGGGATATACATGGAATCTTTCAGAGGAAGGCATCACATGTCTAAAACTTAGCCATGGTTCAGAAAAAATTATTTGCAGTCAGAAGTATACCCACTAACGTTTACAACTCGAATTACCTTGGCCTATTTTTATATGCCAGAATAAAGTGGAATTAAAAGTCAACAAAAGAATGTGACAGGTAAAAGATGAATTAGCACGACAAAGTACTTTCATTCTTTTATGACCTATAATAGACTAAGCTGCAAGCTTATTACTTTCTTCTCTTTTTTTTTTTTCAGGATCTACCTTTTGTGTCCCTTTCATTATATATATACCCTTGTGTCTTGCTGATTTGCAATCACACACTGAGGGTGTCAAGAGCAGCAAGGCATAAACGCTGTTCTCATGAGTAAAATTATCTCCTTGCAAACTGAGGAAAATGGGCAGTTTATTAAGTCTCTGGTTTCCAGGTACATTTTTTCTGAAACCTGCTTCATCACAGCATAGAGACAATGCGATCTGAAAGCACATTATTTTGGAAGAGTGCCAGCCATCTGGGAATCCTTCACAAGTACCTGAAATAGAAGTAAGGTAGGGCATATTGAGGTGAGCGGCTTCCAGGTTTTACCTGAAAGCTCTGTAGGTGGCCTAAGGCCACTTGAATCCAGTCCAAGACAGGCACCTGGCTCTGGCCTGGATGCCTGCCAGTTTCATAGCATATTCTATCCCTGAATTATGGTGTCTGGACTTATTTCATGGCTTATTGTTTGTTGTATGTCTTTTAAAACTAATTCCTCACTGAAAGATGTTTGAAATTCAAAGCTTTCTTCAGTTTCCCACTTTATTCTGGAGCTGCAGACACTTGCCTTACTAGATCCAGGAAAAAGCTGCTATAACAGTTCGCTAAATACAGCTTAATTCTATGGTAGCGTGCAGGTTGTTGTTCTTGGGAGGAGGAAGAAAAGGGAGAGTGCAGGCTTGTGTGATGCCATACCTTGTTGATAAACATGACGAGGTATAATATAAGACCCTGTAATGTCAGAGTTTTCACTAAGTGCCTGTGCTGCCTAACTTTCAAAGCACTTTTTTTATAGGTGTAAAGGGAGCAATCTGCTTGCAGTGATTAAAGCTTGGTTGTTTATTAACTACAAATGTGGCTTGTATATGCTAGCCCCTGAATTATCACAGTGCTTTTATTATAGCTCAGGTTTTCATATTTCAGTGAGATTATTCCAACTTCTTCCTTATGGGCTGCCAAGAAGCAACTCTACTATGGAGCCTGATGACTATTGGACTTTTTTGGAATACCAAGCAAGACTTACTCTTAGTCCAAAACTCCAAATGGAGAAATCTTCTAAAATCCAAATGTGAGCAGTATAGTTGATATTTCCACCACAAAGGAATAAAATACTTAAAATACTTAAGGGAGAATTTAGCAAAGAGTGATACATGTAAACATGAGAACTTTTCCCTGAGAGCGAAATGTTTGGCTTTTGATGTTGAAATATTTTAAGTGGAAAGCACTACAGGATTTCTCAGTGCTACAAGGGCAGCTTAAATGGCAATGTATTCATCTTTCCTCTCCCTATCAGATCTGTCAAAGTGGTTTGTATCTTCATGATTTTGTATAACCAGCAAATCTAATACTTACCAGATGCCTGGACCTTACAGTGCAGTGTTGTACATTCTTAATTATGCTGCTATATGCTCACCTTAATACTCGATCATCATTATCACACTAAGCAGTCTACTTAGCTAGGCTTCTAAAGAAACAGAAAGGCAGACTTCTGCAAACTCCTTTCCTGATTTGGGTAGCCTCATTGTTACAGAAAACATGTTGCTGTTTAAACAACCTAGAAAGGAATTACCTGACCAGAATAAATAACAATTGCCTTGGGGCATGTTCCCTCTCAAATGTTGATTTGAAATTGCTGATCAAGTGTTAGATTAACTGTATTACTTACAACTCTCAATTAATAAATACCAAAGCAACTTGGCTAAGAAAACAGCAGAGAACTTTAAACAAAGAGAACAATGCCCACGTCTGCAAAAAATCATTGGAGTGGTTTGTCAGACACCAAGGCACTACACAGAGAAGAAATTTCTACAGAATCATCCTTAGACCAAACCAAGACTCGTCTGCTATTTCCCACCTGAAAGTCTAATAAGTGACTCAGAAGGATTTAAAGACTGTTGAGCCTATCGGAAAAACGCAAATAACTGCAAAGTCAGGAGAACACTTAACCTGAGATTTATATGTTGTATCAACAATAATGGAAAGCCCAAGAGAGACTAAGAGTTCAAGACATGAAACTATTACTTGTGTGTGTGGAGTGTGGAATGTGGGAAGCTTAGGGCTACCATATTTCTGTCCAGGTTTTCCCAGACAAAATGAAATGCAGTGAGACTAATGTGTCTGGGATGCGTCTTTGATTTATACACATAGAGTAAGTTCAGAGTGGATTTACTGTGCTCATACAGATCACCTATCCAGTGCACACACATTAGATCTCATGCAACCAGAATGCATGTGATCCATTGTTCATATACTATAGAATAGACCTGACCATATGCAATAGATATGTCTGCACATGGCCCTGATCAGCTCATCAGAGCCCTAAACAGGCATCACATTACCCCAGTTTTCCCTGGACAACGAATCTATGTGGAAAAAGAGGACATACCTGGAAGAAGTCAGATGCAGTCCTAGGTAAACTGAGTAAACACAAGTTTCATTTGGTATCATTATAGAAACATCTGAAGATATCATTTATAATGAGTAAAAGAAAAAAGAACTTAGTCCATAGATACTTGAAAAGGAGAATTCCATTTTGTTGCTCTGAGTGGACTGAGATTAGAAAGATATGACACTGTCCACTCTTGTCTAAAGAGGGATGGAAATAAGTGCTGGTGCTCAAGAGGGGAAGATACTCCTTGAAATATAAAAAATCCAATAAGCTATGATCTTTTAGAGGATACACTAAAAATTTTGACCTTAAACATAGATTTTAAGGGCTTCAAGCTATTTTGGAAATGCGTTTCAATGTATTTGTAGTTTGAACAGAGTCTACAGTCCTCACATGTGGAAAGACAGCCCTTCATATTCAAGAGTGAGTGAAATGTTTGGAACCCCAGAAGGTATGCTTCCTGTACATCCACCCATTCCCTGTCTTGGACTATAAAACTGGAATGTCAAATGATGAAGTAATTCTACCCTCAGCAATGTACCATTAATATTTTGGCATGCTAGAGGAAATAACTGGATTTGGAATGGTTAGTCCAACATGCTACTCTAGTGTGACAAAGAACTGCACCTCCAGAAGTTACACTGTCTGTATGCCTACTTCTCTGAACCCTGTCTAATGTCGTTGTACCATGATGCACGTTCTGCACACACTTATTGACTGGCAGTTACAGAAACACTCTAAGACAAAACCTGATTTTATTTGGCAACGTTTACTGATAGCTATCAAGCTATGATATCTTATCTGACTCCTATTCCTTTCAATTAAAAAGAAAAATAAGGCTACTTCTTCCTAAAATCTGTCTCATTACAGCATACAATGCCAGAGGGACACTCCATTTTCAACTCCAAGTTAACATAAGTAATCAAACTCAAAGCATACCCACAAGTATTTTTTTAAAACATTATGAAAATAATTAAAAGCAATTTTTCTAAATTCAAAGAGTAGGATTCAGGCAGTCACAAACCCAGAAGCACTTAGCTGGTGACTTTTGCATCCAGTCCATCTGCATGCTCTAGCCTGAAAAGCAGACAGTGTGGAAATGGTGGAACTTGATATATCATATCATATCTAAAGGATATGCTAGACCTAGTATGTGCATAAAGGAGTTGTTCTGTTCTACACCACCGTAACGTTTTATATCCTGACTCCACTGCAGCCAAGAAACAAGTCAAGACAAAATTCCCCCTGCCAGTAAACCTGAAATTCCACCCAGCAGATGTCAGCAGAGAGCCTTGAACACCAGTTGTCAGGTTACATGCTGGTTCTTAGTTCCTTCCAGGGCATCTAACTCTGTCCTCATACTGCATTCAGCTCTGAGGCCCCCAACATAAGGAGGACGTGGACCTGCTCGAGCAAGTCCAGAGGAGGCCACAAAGATCATAGAAAGGTTGCACCACTTCTGCTATGAAGACAGGCTGAGAGAGCTGGGCTTGTTCAGCCTGGAGACAAGAAGTCTCCAGGGAGACCTTAGGGCAGCTCCCACTGCCTAACAAGGCCAACAAGAAAGCTGGAGAGACGCTTTTTACAAAAGCATGTAGTGATAAGACAAGGGGGGATGGCTTTAAGCTTTAAACAGAAATTCTTTACTGAGAGCATGGTGAGGCACTGGCACAAGGTGCCCAGAGAAGCTGTGGCTGCCCCATCCCTCGTAGTGTTCAGGGCCAGGTTGGACAGAGCTTGGAGCAACCTGATGCAGTGGAAGGTGTCCATGCCTGTGGGAGGGAGTTGGAACTGGATGAGCTTTAAGGTCTCTTCCAACACAAACCATTCTTTGATTCTATGATTTTATGATTCTATGATTTACTGAACTAAATTTATAGAAAAAGTAGAAGACAAAATCATTGACATATAAATTAAGAAGGAAGCAGCTGTATTTCAAAAAATCAATGCGTATTTCCATTGCAAGGGTGATTATGTGGGAGGCTTTTTGTCTTTTTAAGAATCTCTGACTGCCACCTTTTGACTTTCAAGATGAAAGCTGTTATTTAAAACCAATGCTTCATCATATAACTTCTATTTCTTTATGACTTCTCTTAGATCCGCTGTTACTTTTTATAGTGTTTCAGATTTTTTTCATGCTGCTATATAATTGAAACATGGCAACTCTGTAATGCCAAGTGTTACATCACTGAAGTGTGGCATTATAGTCCATCATTACCAAGTCATGAGGCTCAGTTTAGCACATACTCCACATCCTTTACTGAAACTAAAGTGAAAGTCTATTAATGACAAATATTTCCTACACTACCTTTGTCATTGAGGAGAGAATCTTCTTGACTCATGTTCTGCTAATCCATGACTGACAACTCTTTTGCAGAGCTCTGAATTTCACACCACTTCATAGCAAATGTATTTGTAGTAAAACTGGGTATCAGTTTACTAAAAGCATCAGTGAGACTTCACAGGCTCCCTGCTGTGAACAGGGGGACAGATTCTCCCCAAAGTCTCTGCTGGTGTGAGCCAGTATAGCTCGACTGAAGTCATGTTTTGCTGAAACCTACTGCTAGACAGAATTTCACGCCAGCTCAGAGTGTACAGATCCAAAGAACTGGAGCAATGTGCATCCATGGCAAATTTTGTCTAGAGAATATAAAGCAATCCAAGAGGCTTTTTAATCCAGTCTGGGTGTCTGATATTGTCTATAACCATAAACAAGCTGTAATAGCTGGTAAATCCTACAGACAGAATTTCTTGAGGGAATGAGCTTCCTCCCTTTCCGTTGAAGGAGAAAGAAGAGTGCTTTCACAGAAACCCACATAGAGCCTATGCACACAAAATCACTCCAGTGGTTCCTGGGGAGTCAGTGCATAGGTGCATTGATACTTTTGCAGACAGCTTCCAGAAATCCTCACAAGCAGAAATGGAGGCAATTACTCCTTTCCTACAGTAGCCTGAACACACTGCTCTATCTATGGGAGGACTTTGCTGAAAAAGCGTCTTACTGAGGATTTTGTGGTGGAAGACATTGAAAAATTGAAGACCACTCTGGAATGCCACTTATCACAGCCAAAATAGCCCATCCCATAGCCTATCTATAGTTCCTGGAGGAGGTCTAACTTGGGTGGTGCTCCAGTCCCCAGCAATGGCAAAGTGATTTTCTACAACCGTAAATATGCACAAACAGGTTTAAGTCTAGCAGTGGCCTCAAAATCAGTTGCACAATGTCTGTTGGAACCTTTAAATAGTATCAAGTCTACATGTCCAATTCTCTGAGAGCCTTGGTTGAATACATGGGTTGGTGACAATCATTATGCTAAAAGGGGTAGAACTTGTTCAGTGCCCTTAACTTCAAAGAATTCTGGTAGTTCATTTCACTCAAAAAATTCTCATCCCAAATTTTAATCTCTAATTAGCTGTTGTAACTCTTCAGGTTAAACATATAATTTAAATTCAAGAGACTTTAAAACTGTCTGGACAAATTAGACATGTACTTAGAATACTGGCACTTTTCCAAGACAAACACTGTCTGTTATTATCAACAGTGCTAATGTTACCAGAATAACTAGGAAGCTTTACAAATCAGCATGACAAATTAAAAAAAGGAAAAACAAAAATCTCCAAAGGCAAGGAGTTTTTAGCACTCATTTAAATTTAATCTTCATGGCTAGATTCGTTTTCATAAACATGTTTGTTGTAATTAGCTACCAAGACTGGAGCTTAATGAGTTTAATAAATATTTCAGGCTGTTAAGAGATGGAAGTGGCACTGTGATGACTGGAGATTTTCTGCAGGTCAATGAAACATAAATTAAGAGAATTGGAATGACTGAATCATACGTATCCTAAAGGCACCACCAGACTGTCTGTGGAGTAGAAAAAGTTATTAGGAACGGGGCATGGACCATAAGCTTCTAAACAATTGTCCAGAATAAGAACAGATCAGTTTGCTGGAGGTTTCCATTAAGGAAACCTAGCCAGTTGTGCACAGTGCAAGCAGAATATTTTCCCTGAACAGGAGCTGAAGACTGCAATGGAGGTATCACTCTTTGCTTCAAAACTATTTTCATTGCAATCCTTGTGAATGTCACAGAGCTTGATGATGTGGGAGCACGGGCAGAATTACAGGGTTTACAAAACTTCAGAAAACATCCCTCTTCATTTAACTTCTAGCTCACGAAATATCTTCCCTTTTCTTTTGTTCCTTTTTTTTTTTTTTTAGATTATTTGTTTTTCAGGTGCTATAGGAAACACAAATTTTCACACTCTTTGCATTTTGTAGTCTTGAGTATAGACACAAGTATGTTTTTCTTGTGTGTAATCCTGGGGCTCCTTATAAACAGATTTAGACCACCTCTCACTATCCAGACATCCATGTTACCAGAACACAGAGAAAGCCAAGGTACCATTCCAGCCCTAACTCTAACATTTCACATCAAATCAGATGTATGAGAGCCATCTTAAAAATCGTGAGAGAAATGTACAAGTCATTAAATTGTTACATACTCATGTTTGCATGAGGGTTATTTGCTGTAGTTATTTGTGCATGGGTTATTTGCTGTAGTTTTTTGTACACTTTGGCCTTTTTTCACAACTACAGGATGTAAACTGTTTTTTTAGGTGAAAGGTAATATCCTTAAATGACCACATGATTTCAAGGAACTTGGGACATCACCTCCTTCTTACTACCATCACTACAGTTGACAATAAGCATCAAATCTTTGACCTAAAAAGTAAAATTTGGGGATTTACAACTTCCTTTTAGTACTGACTGACACCACTTAGAGCAGGGACAATTTTTGCTTTTAGATGATAAAATCACTCTTCACAGAAAACAAATTGAATGCTGCTTCTTGTGAATATTCTAGCTCATATGCTGCCTTCATGCATCTGTGCCTGATGCTTCCTAAAACCAGCAAGGAAAATTTGCTTCTATAATCTTGGAGCAAGCATTAAACCACACCTTGCAGCTTGACTCAGAGTGTTTCAGAGTCAGGCTCTCAAGAAACTCACGATTTGTGTTGCATGGAAGATACGCTATGAAAAATCTAATCCATACCTTACAATAATTCACTACTTCAAAGGAAAGAGAGAACTGTACATTTATCAGATAACTGTAATGTCATGAAAGGCTGAAGGATATAAGAATAAGATTAAACTAAGATAGAATGCTATGTATTTAAATGTTAATATGGAAACACTTGCTACATAGTGTTAAACACATAAAAAAAATCTTTAAAAAACATGCTAATGATGGAGAGCTAACTTCAGGGCCACTCTCAACTGACAGCTGAAATAAGTGTATATTATTTCAGTACCTGATCACTTGAAATAAGTGAATATTTATCTGATCATGGGTTATCATTCAATAATAAGGTCTAATCAAGAAAGCAGATAGTTGAAATTAGGCTTTGTAGAACCACCCCTTACTATCATTACCAGCACATACAAAAGTTATTACTTTAATGTGGAGTGCAAAGTCATGCCAAAGGCCATTGGTGAGGCTTTTTCCCTCTTCCTCTCTTGTCTTTAAATTTCAATGTTAAATTAACCTAATTCACAGACTAGACAAAACAATCTAAACAGTAATCTAACAGTAAACAATCTAAACTTTTGTTTCTGGCTGGGTTTTTTCCTTATTTCATTCCATCTTTCTCCATTTTATTCCTTGGGCCTGCAAATGAAGCATTGTCAAACTTGTTTTCCTGGTTTGACTCATAGCTCATTCCTTATGCAGATGTGGAAGAGGGGGAAGGGGGATTTCTGCATGGGTTCAGCATGTCCTAAGTTATCCTTATTTTATTTAATTCTGACAGGCTCTTCCATTGGTTAACATATTGCAGAGTATACATCTCAAGAAATACAGCAACATGGTAACTAAGAATTTATCAACCACAAAAATCAGCTTATCACAAGCTGTTCATAAAGACAAGAAATATAATGAATGACAAAATTAGGAATTAGCTGTCATCACTTTGTAATACTCTCACCCCATATATTTTCATAATTCCACCTAATTATGTCACAGAACTCTTTAATGATCGTACAAGTTGTGTGTCATGAGGTGGAAAGATTTAAAATTGCTAAAAGAAAAAGGTATGTTTTTCTTTCTTTTTCCTCATGAATTTGACAAGTTTCTCATCAACCTATTAACAGAGGGCTCAGCAGCTGAAAGTTGCTAAACAACATGTTTCAAAGAATATGAACATAGTTGAAATAATATTGATTAATAGAAAAGAAATCATAAGTGCAAATAAAGAAAGCTGAACAGAAATACAATGGTCATTTTGCAAATAAACCTTCAAAAATCAAGACTTGTGAAAGTATATTCTCATGCACTCAAGCGGAAAAATGTGATCTCAAACCAAATGTTTATTTTTCAAACAATGGAAGAAGTAACCAGTCCATTTTATTCCAGTGCCTTCACTGTGATCTAATTAATCAAATCAAAATGAAAAAAAAAATTGTAACAATTTGCCAAACACGTAAAAGAGATGTCTGATGTTGATGATTAAACAAAAACCTTCCCCAAACAGTCTGAATTGTTTCTAGAGGAAAGGATTTAAGGGGGGTTTGAGCTTCTGAACTTTTTCTCCTAAGTTGTTTTCAAAGATCAAATATAAATTTACCATTTACCAATCATCTCACATACAGGAATTGGGGATGACTTTGAAATTCTCTTCAATTTCTGCATCTACCATTTTTTCTTTTTTTTAATAAAAAGTCTGTGTGGATTTTTTTTCTTCTAGAAGATACAAATAGCTCCACTAAAATATATATGACTACAAAAATGAGCACAGAGGCAGGTGCTTGGTACATCATTTACAATGTGCATTCCTGATGAGTTCAAGTAATTTCTATTCATCTCTGAAGTAAAAAGCAAATACTGATACTTCCATGAAGTACCTTCATTAGAGGAATTCAGAGTTTATTAGGTGCTTGCTTCTTGCGCTATTTCAGCAGCTTGCCAGAGGCAGCCTGAGTGCCTGATGGACATCATTCTACACCTATGATAACAGCTTCTAGTAAAATTCTCTATTCATGCCATGTTTATGCTCCTATATCTCAAACATGTGGCTCAGAGACATCACTGAACAAGTTTACTAGAGCTGAAACCTAAATCTATCAGTTACCAAATATAAAATGTCCCTGAGGCAGAAATGAATGTCAATAAATAATGAAGAAAGCATAAATCACTGTTGTTTTGCTAAATGGCAAAAGGTTTAGCTTATTCAGTCCAACCAGAGATGTGAAGAGAAATCATATCAAGCATAAGCAAACCAGAGATTGTCCACCGGAGTAATAAAAAGAATGTGCAGCAAAACTTTCTGAACACTACATCCACATGTTCCCACTCAGAGACATTATGTGAATCAGCACACTGGGAATTTTAACCACAGCCTCTTTGTGCCCCATACACAAAATTTCAAGGTCAATTAATCTGTGTATTCATACACCCTACGTGTGGTCTCCTCTCTGGTCCAACCACACTACTGATTGCTAGTGCCATGAATACCTTTTCTCTGCTGACAAAATATAATGCAGTGACCCTCTTGCGAGGCTGTTACACTGCTGTTTTCCACACAGAGCCAGCTCATGCAGAGAAACATAATTTCATCAACTTCTGCACCAGAGTGGGCTTCACCTGCTCTGAAAAGTGGTAATACCAAATGTCACAGAAAATAATTCCAACATGCTGTGCCTGCTGCTCTGTAACTGTAGGTACCGTGTTTCAATCAGAGGAGTGTAAAATGTTTTTCAATTTTATTTGTCTTCAGCCTCTGCAGAAATCACTCTGAGGTGATCCTGCCTCTCTACTCTGCTCTTGTGAGACCTCACCTGGAGCATTGTGTGCAGTTCTGGTGTCCTCAACATAAAGAGGACATGGAACTGCTGGAACAAGTCCAGAGGAGGCCACGAGGATGATCAGGGGACTGGAGCACCTCCCGTATGAAGACAGGCTGAGGAAGTTGGGGCTGTTCAGCCTGGAGAAGAGAAGGCTGCATGGAGACCTCATAGCAGCCTTCCAGTACCTGAAGGGGGCCTACAGGGATGCTGGGGAGGGACTCTTCATTAGGGACTGTAGTGATAGGACAAGGGGTAATGGGTTAAAACTTAAACAGGGAAGTTTAGATTGGATATAAGGAGGAAATTCTTTCCTGTTAGGGTGGTGAGGCACTGGAATGGGTTGCCCATGGAGGTTGTGAGTGCTCCATCCCTGGCAGTGTTCAAGGCCAGGTTGGACAGAGCCTTGGGTGCCACGGTTTAATGTGAGGTGTCCCTGCCCATGGCAGGGGGGTTGGAACTTAAGGTCCTTTCCAATCCTAACTATTCTATGATTCTATGAAAATAGGTCAGAACTCTAAGACATCTTTGTGCCTTTTTAATAATCTAAGCCAAACAGAAACCTGTACACTTACAGACAAAAAACACGCCCAATGTCAAAAGAAATTGTCATCAAGAACTGACAGTCAACTCACAAATACATGAAGAGGATGTAGAGGTGTATCGGGGGCATGTCAGATAGCTATTACAAACAGCAGCATATACTAAAAAATTAGATCTGCAGTCCTGCATGTTTGAAGTACTAATTAAGTTATTGTTATTTTACAGGGAAAATACATCTCCGATAGCATAGCTCTTATCTGTCACTTTCTTATAGACATCAACCAATGAGTTTTCTTAGTGATAAATATAACTTCTTTTTTACAGAGAACCTGACACTGAATAATTAATATATATGGTCTGCTTAATAATAATTGTGAATGTCTTCTCTTAATGAGTAAATTGAGTATTCCACATATTTTTAGGGTATAAGAGGGTACTTTTCAAATACTGATTAATATTACTGTCTATTCTGTGGTATCATCACTGGCATTTGCACCCTGCAGGACCCAGAAGGCAGTCCATTCCCAAAGAGTATGTCACAGAAGAGTCTTTCTCAAGAAAGCTGAACATCAGGGTAGCAAGCAAATCAGTTGAAAGAGATTTGATTGCTTAAATAATTAGTTGCTCATCTCAGCATGGTACAATCTTTAAGGATACGGAGAGCTGATTAATTTTTAAAGTCAAAGTCCCCATTAAACTTTGAGAGCTTTGTCCAGGCTATTTTGCAGCTTTAGGTTTTTCGTACAAGGCTTTGAAAATTTCACTTTTTGAGTGAAAAATAGAAAGAGGCTTTTGAAAATTGAGTTCTTACCCAAATAGCTGATACAGCCTGAAATCCACCTGCACACAAAGGATTTTCAAAAAACACTGGAGGCAAGGCATGTTGTTGAGTGGGTCTATTTGTGCAACATACAAGCAAATAATCATCTTAACAGTATCTTCATGAAGTTCTTTCTGTAAAACAGAATTGTCCTTAACTGGCATGGAAAGAAAATCTCCTTGACTAAGGGAACTGTTGTCAATATTACATCGTTTATTTCACCCAGGTTAAAGTCTTCTGTTGCTTTTACTCAGTTTTAAAAGTTATTGATCCTTTAATAAATTACCATTGATCAGTGATATCAGTAGAGTCTTTCCTATTCACCCCTACATTTGTCAGACTAGGCTTGTACATACTCCCTTGCTGTAACATGGTACCCTGATTATATGCAGAGGACCAAGTCTCCCTTTTCCCTCCTGTAGTACTAAGACTATTGAACCATCTATCAGAAAACCCACTCTGTGCTTGCAGTAGGAGGAACACTCAGAACACACACTTGAGTGTTGACTCCCCTTGCAGTTGGGTGTCACAGCACACTGTATTTTGAGATCAGCATAACCCATCACTTCAAACAAAGAACATTTTGCTGTTCTTGCAGTTGTAGCTGTGGAGTTTTACCAAGGAATAAATTTTCATCTCACTAAAGTCTTCAGTCTATTATTATTACTGCTTTTGAACTAAAAGTGCCTGCTTTCATCAATATGGTTATAGTTTTCTTTCTGCTATCCACTGAAGTCAGTAAAGTATCTTCATTACAGCCCAATCAAAAGGACATTTCCTCTCAAAAGAAAAGAGCAGCATGTTTCATGAAACAATTTATTTAAAGAACATCTGCTGGAGTTTTCAGAATGTTACTGTAGGATATGGTTACACTGAACTGTAAGACAAAAATGTCTGGTTTTACTGTGCTCTGTATATCAGTTATTAAGTCAATTTTATAGCATCACTTATGTAGGCTGAAAGTTTTCCTAATAAATCATTAGAGGATATTTAGGTCTTTCTCTCAGTTTGTGGTCTTTGTTTGTTTTCCAGTAACCACAAAACATCTGAATTAAATTATCCAGCAAATTTGATTACTTGTATTCCAGAAATTGTACATCTTCAAGGTACGCAAATGTCACTGCTACATCAACAACCTCGTGTTCTGACTGCATTTAAATCACTCAGTTCCTCTTTCCTTGCACTGCTATCACACAGGTGTTAAATCACATGCAAGAAATATTGCAGAGCTTCAACTTTTTCTAAAGTTGAATGTATACATTTTAAAAAATATTTATGCTTGGATCACATCACATGCCCTGTCTGACCTTTTTTAGCTGCCCTTGCAGCTGATGAAGCAAAAATAAGCTGGCATCTTGCATAATGGTATAAGGCTCTGTATGGGCTTAGGACAAAGGGTTCTAAAAGAGGGTTTGTGATAATAGCTAAGTGACTGTCATCTATTCCAACAAATTCTTTGAGAAGACAGAGACAATCAAGTTTCAAAGTGTCTGAATGTTCCATTTGGATATGCCTCACCTTAGAAAAACTTGATTTTATTTAAAATTCTGAACCAACTGTTGGAGAAATGGTATTTTTCAGATTTTTTTTTCTTCAAAATAATAAATATCTTATGTTTCTATCTTGATCCAAAGTGTTTCTTTTCAAATATTTCTTTGAAATATTTTTCAATATTTTTTGCAAGAGAAGACATTTATGTTCCAATCAGCTCTGTTTTTTTGTTTTGTTGCAACAATGGTATAAATGAACTTAGTACAGAGGAGATGGTAGATGCCTCAGTGTGGGATTGCAGACAGCAAAAACCAGTCCCCCTTCATTTACTAGAATTGTGATGTTTTAATTTAGACAATGTACTCTTTTTTTGACAAATGAAAGCAAAAGTAGAAGATAAATAAATCCCAAAGATGATACACTGACCTCTAATTGTAAATAAACCCTCTTAAATACAAACCCAAAATCATAATTTAAAAACAGCTTAAGTCATTGGAAAGCAGGTATGGCCCATAAAATGCATTGGCTATAACCTAAAGTGTGTTTTTCCATGTCTGCATTCTTCAGCACAGGGAATTCAGAAGTTAATTAAATTAGATATTAAATTAAGCATTATTTTCATACAGTACAGTTCACTGCGATTTCATACCATAAGCTCCTGGAATTACTCAGGGTCAATAAAGAATTACCTCAGCAACCCCCATGGCACAGACATTGTCCCATCAGGCAAGACAAGAATGTACCACACATTCCAGTATTCAAGTGAGCTTTTAAATGTTTAGGGTTTTGAAGAAAGTGAGGAAGAGACAAAAAAGGCAAATGAAGTCTTTCAGCAAACAGTCTGATATAACATAATAGGAGCAAAGAGTCTTTCTACTCTGATTGCTCCCTTGGCCTGCACAGGCAGAAAAGGAGGCTTTCAGGCACTCTATTTGCATCGCACTCCAAGCTACATTCCACATATCCTTGCTTTGGGCACCATCTGTAGTTTGCATATTCCTTTAGGACGCCAAACATCCCTGGGAAAACAACGGCAAAACCCCAAACATACACAACATGCAGCCCATTCTCACACAGCAGAAGGCTCACTTGGAAAATCTAGACAATAATAGCCTTAAATAAAAAGTATTATCTCTAGGCAGAACTGTATTTTCCTGGTCCCTTAGAGAATTTTTCTCTTGCTTCTGGCTTTGTTTTGTGCCAGTGGGCACCCTGCTTCCCTGTTGCTTGAAGTAAAGAAATCTATAATGATGTCTCTTTATCCATTAAAATGTCTCTGTAAATGACTGGAGATAAATTCACAGGATTTTAAAAGCCTCAGTGGATGCAAAGTTGGAGAACTGAAGTGTTTTATGGCTACACTAAGAATATTACACCACGTCAGTAAACCTAATGAGTCTTAGTACAAAGCATACAGGTTGGTCCATTGCAACACAGCTTGCCTGCAAGCAACAACTTTGCCTTTACTGATCTCCTGCCTACGCCAGACAGAGGAGCGGGGGGAGGTTTCTTTCCCACATATCCAGTGTTTGCAGAAGTTGCAGCAGCAGTGTGTTACTTTTCCGCATGCGTTTGCCAACTGTTTTATCCTCAGGGCTCCTTACAGAGGAGGATGGTGAAAGAAAGCAATGAAATACCCTACCTTAATGTACCTCCATTTTCAAGCTCTTCCAGAGGTGAGCTGCTGAGCATTAAATACTTTAGTCACCACATCTACATCTAGGGGATTGGTATTAGCAAGCCTCAAGCAATGCTGCATTCTGTGAGAAGTGAAATTCCTGCAGTTTACATGCATTCAGCTTTGTTATTATTAATGTTCACAAATTGTCTACCTGTGCCTTGTGGCAAGTCTGCTGCAGGCCTGAGCTTTCATGGGTTACCATGAGAGGCTGTTATGGCCTAATAGGACTTTTCTTCAGAATGGAACCAGACTGTGAGACTGCTTAAAAGTGGAGTTTTGAGAGCAGCAGCAGAATATTGCAGTGCTATTCTGTGTTATTGGGGAAGCAGCAGCAAAGCATGTGTATCTCATCTAGCAGATTCATGAGAACCTGGAGGTGCTCAATCTCACCCTCCCAAGTTATACTCTTTAAGTATGTCACTCTTTTTAAGGACCTTCATTAAGGCTCAATCTCATTAGTTGCCTTGTATAAGAACATGATTGTGATCTTAGTTCCTTCATTGTCTCCTCTGAGGTATCATTTACGTCAGTTCTTTCCATATAAAGATTACTCACAGAAGAGTATAAAATAACCAGATCTCAGCAAAAGAGCATGCATTTGACACAAGAGGAATGCACTGTTTACAGATGAGTGTACTTTAAACATCCAGGATCTCTGTGGGTTTGCTCTTCTCTTTTTATGGGTGCACATTTTAAATAATGCTTTAAAAGGCTGACTTTTTGCTGAAGAGATGTAAAGCTGGTGTGAGAAAACTTAAAGTAAAAGGAGTAATAGAAATCTCTATTAACTTTTACTTCTGCTGCTAACAAAGGTGAGTACGCATGAGAAGGCAGCCTGCATGTAGCTCTGCCCATGTCCTCCCCAGATCTGAGCTTTGAGTCAGGCTTAATTCTGAAAGAAGCAAGGCCAAGGAAAGACAAAGATATGGTTTATTTCATTGTGCTTGTAGTCTGGCTAAAGCAGTAACAGCCCCATAGAAGAAAACCAGTTCAGTTGCTGCAGATATGGCTTTCTGTTTACATGTGCTGTAGGAACATTAGGGGGTTGCTTTGTTAGGTTTTCACAGAGCTCACAATAGTCCAGCTCTGAAGCCCACCAACACTGGAATTTTTGTTTTTCGACTTGCACCAGTTTTTCCTGCAGCTCTTTGACTTGTACGGACTTGTACTTTGTTGTTTTGGTTGGTCAGGAAAAGCACGACAGGATTTCATAGGGGAACTTAAGAAGGTCTCAAGAATCTTTGGTTTCAAAGCTATTAGTAGGACAGTTCTATTGAATTTTTGGGTGGCTCCAGGCTCAGAGCCCTCCTGTAGTAGGCACCCTATGGTACGTTACTGCCTGCTTCCAGTGAACTAGTAGGAGATGATTCTGTGACTATTCTATGATTCTATGTTTTGTTTTTCTTTAATTCGATACAGTTTTTATTAAAGGAAATGGACTGTAGAAAAGGATGTTGCCTTGTGATGACTGAAGGACCTTTAACCTGTTCAGTACCAGTACAATGCTGGGGCTGAACAATGTATGAACATCTTCTATCACTCTTGCTGCATTTTAGGTTTAACATGGGACTGGAGAGATCGCTAAATTTGGGAGAAACATTTTTCATTCAGCACCTCTTACATGCTTGTTATATGAACCCATCAAGTGCACTGTTTTCTTTAAATTATAGAGTGTTTGGTCTGGGACCATCCCTTTTCATTGGTTTGCACAGCCCTAAGGTAACAAGCTCCTACCCTTGGGGAGTTGTGCATAGTAAATCATTGATGTTAAGTCCCCCCAGATGTATACACAAAAGGACATTAAGTTTGTGAAGTAAGGATTCAACAACCAGGATGTACCAGGATTAAGGTTTCCTCTGCAATTGCCTCTGCAGTTTTAATTTGGCATGCATATATGCATTATGGTACAGACTCTCATAATACAGCCATATGCCTTGCACAGGAACAGGCAATGCTCACTACTGCTACTGAGCCTTTTATTTTGTTCCCCTTCTTTGCTCCATAACCTCCTGCAATCCCTGCTGCACCTCGCCAGACCCATGAGGCTTCCATAGTTGCCAAATGTGCTATCTTGTTTGGGTTGCCTGGTTTTAGAAGCACGGGGTTTGGCTTTTTAAAGCAATTACAATGTATAGCACATTTCCACTCAGAACAGATGTCAGCGCAATAGGGATCTTGGCACATCTGCGAACCAGAAACATTAGCTTAGATGTCTCAAGCTGGATCCCCAGAAAATGAGAAACACGGCATTACCACCTTCAAAACCTTGGTTTAAATCACTTACTTTTACTAACTACGTGCGAGTGTCTGCCAAACATACAGCTCAATAGACACGTATTTCACTATACAAGCATTGATTTGTCTTGATGAATCCTCTGCCTCTCTCGATGTAGTTACAACATGTCTCCTCAGAGATCTCTTTGAGCTGACAGTTATTTAGCCATTTCTTCTCAGGGTTAAAATCTAATTTTAGTCTGTGTAATCGAAGCACCTGAGGATAGGCACAATTCTCTTCAGATTTGTATCTGGGAGAGGAATTTAGCACACGTTTGCTGCCTTGCAGAGGTCTTCAAAGGAGGTCACTGTGTCACCTTACCAGGTTCCTAATCTGAACAGTTTGATAAAACATGACCTTAAAACATGCTGTGTACCACACCAATGGTGGGGTCCAGCTACAGCCTCAGTGGCAAAATTCACTGCAGCACCCAAAGAGATTAATTTCTCATAACTGTCTACCATGAATAATGCGCAGGAGTCTCCTTTGTTCACCAGAGACTGATCTTTCATCAGTCTACATTGATCTAGGACTTTGCTTGTATCATTGATTTCTTTGACCCTAATTTGCCCACTTGCCATACTCCTCCTTGCTGGTTTAGTCTGTGAAGAGTGTGTAATGATCATTTTATTATCTTACAGCAAGATCCATGGTGCAGTAATCTTCCCCTATTCTTCTCTAATCAGCCTCAAGACATAATTAACAGTTCCATTTCTCACTCTGATACACCATGTAAAAGCAGCATGATACCTACCTGGTCCACTATAGACTCTCAGCCTTGAAACCTTTTTCTTTGCTCAGACACTCTTTTTGCCCTTGAACTTCATTTTATCCAAATCCGTGAAGCTCACTGCCACCTTTGATGACAAGGAGCAAAAAATGCCAGTAACAAAATACCTGGACTACCTATGCTTGCAAACATAATACATACAGATCAAACAGTGCTTATGTTGTAAAGTTTACTGATGCTGGGAAGAAGTCTCACTCTCCCCTTACCGAGAAAGATAAAAGTGTCTTCCCCTGAAATTCCTGTATTAATTAAAGAGAAAACAGTGCTTTACTGGAACAAATCTCTCCTGTTATCTTCCTAATCATCAATTTGCGAGTACAGGTTCTAAAGCAAAACACCAGTGGGTGGTTCTGAGATTATTAACAAGATATAAATCTTTTAATAAATAATCTCATGGGTATGGCATTTTAGGAAGACTGGCACCAATCTCCACACTATTTTAAAGCCTGCTGTGCTGTTAGGCTGGATGCCATGCTGAAAAAGAACATCCTGAATCTTGGCATGGCAAACCTCCAGTGGGCAGCTTTAGCCAGTGAGTGGTCATATTATGCTCTTCCAAGGCACTGCTCTGCAGAAGCTATCAGAGGAAGAGGCCCATATACTCTAGTGGGGCACTAGTGATATGTAAATCCAAGTGTTTTCATGCTGTTAACTGAAGCCTACTTAACACAGGCTGTGTGTGCAGCATGTAAAATAACTGGGTGAGCACTTCCCAGTGTGCTAAGGCCACCCTTGCAGCAAGGACAGGGAAAGAAAAATAGCTGCCCTGTCAATTTTCATTTAACTCTTTCAATAAAAATATGGCACTCACAGTGTCTAAGGGCATGTATGTCTGTGGTGACAGCAACAGGAGGAAGAACTTGTGGTGGGACCATAACTCTGGATGTGTTTTCCCTGCTAGCATGGCTGTAAGGGATGGGTGATCTCAGAAGGGGCTGAATTCAGTGCCTTTCTGACTGGAATGATAATGCCATCAGGAAGATAAGAAATGAGATGAAGCATCCAAAATGCCTTATTAGCCTTTGATGGAATGTGAGGAGCTGCCAGCAGAAACGAAATATATATGATCTGCATTTCAGCTGCTTTGTGTATGGAAGTGCAGTGCTGGAACAACGTGGAGGGTGTTCAGACATAAATTCTCCTTCCATGTGGCAGAGTAGGTGAAAAGAAAGCCAGAGGAAAGAATTATAGTAGTCTCTCTTTTTCTGTTGTGATTTTATCTGTAGTCAGTTTTGTCCTCTCAGTCAGTTAACTACAATTCTGTTGTTTGTTTTATTTATTGTTACAGGATCTTACTTGGCCCACAGCTTCAGTGTTTTTTGCATGAGGACTGTATCATTTTGGTGTTTCTTTTAGCAGTCTTTTGTCTATTCTAAACTGCGTGCTCTGGCTATCTCGTTTGAAAAGCTAATACAGAGTTAGTATATTCTTTTGGACAGTAGCACAAGGTCTAGGACAGCTTATTGGGGTGTATTACAATGAAAGAGACCTCAAACAACTTAAGAAAGAGGCTTTGTGTATTCTCTGCCCCAGCTGACTTGACTGTTAGTTAGGACAGCAGCACAGCATGTGGTTAGGCTCCTTCACTGCCTCTCATTGTCTTTGAGACTACACTAGCTCGATACCGCTGAGCACAAATGTTCATTTGTTTATGCTCTCCTCCTCACCTCCACCCTGGGAATATATATAATGGAAAAAAAGTACTTTGACCCGTTTTTACACTTCACAGTGTTCTGGCATCAGCCGGCCTTCCATGTGAGGCTGCTATGGCTGAAATAACACTGTTATACTAGCACCTCCCCAGCATAAAGATGTAACAAAGTGCTGGTACTGTAAGGTATGCAGTCCCCATGCTGATGCTTCTGCCAATCCCAGCTGTTAAAGCCACCATGAGCCAAACACAAGATAATCAGATCCTTTTTTAAAAGATGATACATGGAGCTCTCTCTGTCCTCTGACTTTTGAACTGCACGATTTTGCCTGCTATGGAGGGTAGAAACACAATCCGCTATGCTCTGTTGTTCTTTTAACACCATTTAGATATTCTTCACACTGCTACAAGAACTCTTTTTTCAGGTCAAACACTAATTCTGGAGTTTAGTTTAAATGCTGTAAGACTCAGAAATAGGCGTGAGGCTTTAAAACCAAAGAAACTTGAGTTTCAAGGGACACGTGACAGAAATCGTGTCATAGGAGAGGCACAGACTATAGGGAGAACTCATTTTATGAACAGTAATATAGAGCTGAAGCTATTAGTGTGCTCTCTTTTTCTCTCAGCAGCTAGTAAGCATCTTCAAAATATTGTGTTTATTATTTTGTGTTATTTGGGGCTACTTACATTCTTTTATGTATTATGTTTACTGTATCAAAAAGGGTGGACCTGATTTCACTCTCATTGGTGACTGAGGTGGTGAAACTGCCCAGAAAGCAATGTGCTGTTCCACTGTTTTGGCTCCTTAAACATTGCACTAAAAGTGTATTTCCTCACACTGATCTCATCAGCCATATGTCTCTTGTCCCACAGCACTATGTAACTGTTCAGTCCTTGGAAAATCAGTAATTTCTTGCAGTGAGTAATTTAACCATTTTAGCCACATGCCTTCAACATAATCACTTGAACAGGATGTGCAACTGATGTAGTTTAACAGTAAAATATTCATAAGGATGTATTCAATAGTAAGACATTACAGGAGTTGTCAGAGTAGGATAAAACAAAGGGATAAACACAACTCTGCCTATAAATATCTAGCTGAGTGATTTAGCTCAGCACATTCTATATCTATCTATAAAGAATCTCTCTGATAAGATTCTCTACATAGACCATAACGTGGTTCTGCTACGTCCACTCTTCATCACTTCAGCACTTGTCATGACAGCACCTGGTAGGACTTCATCTTAAAACTGGTGTTTGTCTCAGGTAATTTACATTTCTCTTTAGTAAATATCCTATTAGTCTGACAGAAATTAAAATGATCTTGCAATATGGAAAATTATTTTTGTTTCTTTTCTTTGCAGGAAGTCTTAAAAGAAGAGTTTGTACAAAGCATGGCCAAAACCCACTTGAAAACATTTTTTTACTGCAGATGTTGCATCCCATGGTAAGGAAAGTATGTCAGGAATTATTTTACCATCCCATATGATTATGTGACAAACTTCTAAATGCATCTCTCACAGTCAACCCACAACTGCTGAAGCATGAGATAAGAAAGATTAGGTTAGCTGGGAGCAGGCCTAATTGAGGAACTGCCAGCATACTACAGTCATGAGTTCTGCCAAACATACAGCACCAAAAAATTTCTGCTACATTGCCTGTTATTTACTATATTCACTGCATCTGTACATGCCAACACACTGATTTCCATTACAGGATTTCAGCAAAACAAACCCTTCAATAAGAACAATGCTGTAAGCCAGGTAGAAATAAGGATTTACAGAGAGGCAAACTTGAAGGTCTAATGCAAGTGAACAACACCTGCTTACTCTGTCATACACAACTTACTGACTAGCACCAGATGGGTTGACATGTCATGTTCCTTGCTAAGAACAGAAGCAAAACATTAGGCCAACTCGTTTATAGCTTGGTAAGATGCACTAGGTAAAGATTCAAGAGAATGAGGAGATTCCAACATTTACTGTAAACTAAACTTGACAAAAATGGAAATTATATGGTTGTGAAGCTCAAGGAATTCAGACTGTGGTCTATCTAATAAGATCCCATGTAAAAAGAGATCTGTCAAGGGCATGTGGGTAATAAGGGCTGATACGCACATCATGTTTTTTGGTCAAACAGCCATAAGCTAATCAGCAAACGTGAACATGATCACTCCAGCGTGAAAACTAGTGTAACCATGTTCAATGAGCTGTCATCAGGGTTTTCTTCCTTCCAGTTGTATCCAATATTCCCAAATCTTAATCTGGCCAATACAATCAAGACCCATCTGCCATCTGCTTGGAAAGTGCTTGGATGTAACCCTGCAGTTTCCTAGTTCCTTCAGTTCTCCATCAGTCAGGCTTCCTGGCTCACTTATCCTTTTCATCAAGAAAGCAGGATTGCTTTTCTAACATCCCATGGCTATCAGACAGAGCAATCATGAACAAGAGAGAGACCTGTTTCTGCCCATAGTTGCAGATGAACAGTGCTTGTAGACAAATCATGGCTTCAAGACCCAGCAGGAAGTTCTCCCACTGGCCATCCCAAACCACAGTGCCACCAGAGGAGGGTATCTTCCTTATCCTAAGATCAGTCTTCTATTTTGCATTAATTATAAACTATAGGGTCCTTATAGCTGAATTAAGGATTCTTTTTTAGGCTTAGAAATTGAATGATCTGTGAAATATATATATTTTAATGCCAAATGCTTTAATACCTATGAGAATGCCTTCTTTGATGGAAAACTTCAGCTATATGATCTCTACTGAAACATTTGAAGCAGCAGCTCCTAGCAACAGTAATTGACAGGGCTTGTTATTAGGAATTTTAACTAAGCAGAATAAGAGATAATGATATGTTTTTAAGTAATTTGGGCAGGATATCAGAAGAAAATTCAGAGTGAGATCTATTAAACAATGAAAATATTGTCCAAAGGAAGTGATAAAAGCCACATCATTTAAAATATTTAAAGCTGGTTTGTTTAAAGCTCTAGAGAGGATAATTATACTGAATCAATCTCCATTCACAGTGAATGAAATCAGCTTCTATTCAGGAGCATGAAATAAATTACTTAACCAGCCTTCACAGTCTCTGACTGAGGTGACTTCATGGTTTTTATTCTCTTCGGGGGATGCTGCTTCACTCTATATGTTTGTTTTCAGAGAAGAAAATGCTTCTAAAAAAGAAATTAATCTGGAAGCCTAGTTTAGATAGCCTCCCCAAACCACTGCTGTACCCCAGGGTATAGTGCATGCAGTGGTGTACTAATGCTGTACAATAAGCAAAATAAACTATCCCAGAGTACCATGGTTCTGCTAGATCCTGTACTGCTCACTAAAATGACCACTATGAAACCAAAACTATTCATAATTTAAACACCACTCCGCAGACCGAAGAGGAAAGGAAAGACCTATGAGGAGAGATGCTGGAGCTGAGTAAGGCATTTAACAACCATCACAACTAAGATAAGCCAATGGAGGACTGTCATAGTTGACTCTCACAACTCTCTTCTCAGAGATACAGAGGCACCCATTAGCTGGCCTGATGCTCTTACTACAGAGGGTGATGCCTACAGGGCTCGTATCAGTGATGTCACTGAGAAACTACCAAACCTCACACAGCCCACTATTATCTGGTGCTGTTGTTTCACATGGGCACCAGTGACTCAGTCAGGAGCAGTCTGAGGAGTATTAAGAAGGCTTACAGAGCACTGGGAGGGGTGGGTAAGAGACTGGAGCTCAAGTGTTTTCTCACCAATTATCCTGCTTAAAGTGAAGGGATTTGAAAGGGTCAATAAAATCTTGGGAGTCAACAAATGGTTATGGGACTGGTGCCACAGCCAGGGGCTCAGCTGTTTAGACCATGGAACTCACTCTGAGAAACCTGGTCTACTGGGGGCTGATGGGGTCTGTCTGTCAGGCCTACAGGGATGCTGGGGAGGGACTCTTCGTCAGGGACTGTAGTGACAGGACAAGGGGTAATGGGTTAAAACTTAAACAGGGAAGTTTAGATTGGATATAAGGAGGAAATTCTTTCCTGTTAGGGTGGTGAGGCACTGGAACTGGTTGCCCAGGGAGGTTGTGAATGCTCCATCCCTGGCAGTGTTCAAGGCCAGGTTGGATGAAGCCTTGTGTGGGATGGTTTAGTGTGAAGTGTCCCTGTCCATGGCAGGGGGGTTGGAACTAGATGATCTTGAGGTCCTATCCAACCCTAACTATTCTATGATTCTATGATTCTATAAGCTTGTTAAGCTGGTGAAGAGGGCTTTAAAATAAAGTTGCTGTGAAAGGGGAGCCTCAATCCATCCTACCCCTATCAGTCTGACACCAGCAAAGTACACCCAGAGCATGGAGAGGGATTGCAGGTCAGCAGGAGAGGACCTGAAGATCAGCACAAAATAAATCCTGTCACACTAGCCAGTAAATCAGCATCATCTGTGGCTCTTAATGCCTCTACACAAATGAACATAGCATAAGGAACAAACAAGAGTTAGAGACGTGCACACACCTGCATGGCTGTGATCTTATTGGCATCAAGGAGATGTGGTGGGATGGCACCTATGCCTGGAGTGTTGGAATGGAAGGATACAGGCTCTTCAGGAAGGACGAACAAGGGAGAGAAGGAGCGGGTCACCCTGTATGTCAATGACCAGGTGGAGTGCATGGAGCTCCACCTCATCCACTTGGGGATGGATAAGGAGCAGACCGAGAGATTATGGGACAAGATTAAATGGATGGCACGGACACAGGACATTATAATAGGGGTCTGCCATGGGCTGCCTGATGAGGAAGACCACATGGATGAGGCCTTCATGAAGAACTTAAAATACCCCAATATCTGTTGGAGGGACAACACAGCAGGACATAAAAAGTCCAGGAGGTTCCTGGAATGTATTGATGATAATGTCCTTTTCCAAGTGACAGAAAGCCAACAAGCTGGCTTGTAAAACCACATTCTGCAACATTTTTTTGGGATTATCTGTGGTATATTCTCCTTCAGCACATTTAATCAGCTCATTTGAAAGTGTTTTTCTGCTTCTCCATAATGTTGAGTCTCAGTTCTACTGTATGGATGATTACAAATTTGGACCCCTGTATCATTATGGCACTAGGTCATATCATAAATCAACCACTGATGAAAAATGTTGACAGAAGTGATTTATAAGTTTTCAGCTGTGAGCCCCATCTAGATGTGCTCTGATTGTTTTGCAATTATTCCTTGGAGGGATATATAAGAACATTCATAACTAGGACACTAGTGGGTTCCTGTCTGAGAACAATGAGAATCATAATTGCAGTTACAGGAGCTGTCTTATTCTGTAATAAGACTTTCTATTGAGCTGGCATCCAAACGGAAGTTTTTGATGCAAACATCTGTTAATAAAATATTTACTACTTAACTTTAACATGGAAATCATCCAGCAAGTCTGATTAAGCCCTAGACAATCCTCAGGGCAAAAAGCAAGAAAAACCCCAACCCTCACAACCCTCAGTTTTAACTAAAATGGACAAATACACCATACTTTAGAATTACATCACAGTTTGGATTATAAGGCCATTTTCCAATGGATTTATATGTCACATAGATAAAGGATCAAAGTTTGCTACAGTGTGATCAAATGTTCTCAGTATAATGCACAACCATCGAAATAAATGCCTGTTTTAATAATTTAATTAATATATATTCCTAATTTTAGAAATACTTGGGTTCATATTTAACCAAATCCTGGTAGCAATCCATTGATCATAATGAGATTATCCACAGTTTATTGACTTAACCTTACACATAAATGTCTACAGCAATGGAAATTCTTTTTTTTCTGAACAAATGTATTTTTATGTATGCAAAAATATTTAAGACAGCAGTCTGAATTTTCTATAGTTTATTTTTAAAATGATGCTGCCTCATTTTTGCAATACTTAGTGACTGTGTGTGCACAAATGTATGTCTTGATATATTTCCTTTTTAAGGAAAGGTGTGTATACTAAAGGAAAAAACTGTATAGGTATGTATCCATGTACTTTTGCCTCAACCACACAGTAATTAAATACATACATACATATTTATACACATATATACTCTCATATTTACGTGTTAATAAATACAGGCCCCTCTGTTCAAGAAGGACAGGGAATTGCTTGAAGGAGTCCAGCGCAGAGCCACAAAGATGATTAAGGGAGTGGAACATCTCCCTTATGAGGAGAGGCTGAGGGAGCTGGGTCTCTTTAGCTTGCAAAAGAGGAGACTGAGGGGTGACCTCATCAATGTTTACAAATATGTAAAGGGTGGGTGTCAGGATGATGGAGCTAGGCTTTTTTCAGTGATATCCAGTGATAGGACAAGGGGCAATGGGTGTAAACTGGAGCATAGGAAGTTCCACGTTAACATCAGGAAGAACTTCTTTACTGTAAGAGTGACAGAGCACTGGAACAGGTTGCCCAGGGGGGTTGTGGAGTCTCCTACACTGGAGATATTCAAGGCCCGCCTGGACAAGTTCCTGTATGATGTACTGTAGGTTACCCTGCTCTTGCGGGGGGGTTGGACTAGATGATCTTTTTAGGTCCCTTCCAACCCTTGGGATTCTGTGATTCTGTGATTCTGTGTATGTCTGTATGTATATAGATGTATAAATAAAATAGATATTTTATGTAAATATAGTAAGAAGCAGAGGAAGTGGAGAGCCAGAGCTAAATAACACTTTACAATCCATGTCTCATATACATAAATACATGGCATTAATGTAGATTAATACTAAAAGAGATTAGGAAAATGAAACAGTGGATTATCATGAAGAGTGGGGAATAAGGAAGAATAAATAGCTGAAAATTGGAATTCCCCAGCAATTATGAGATCTTATACTCCCTATATTCTTCATGCCAAGAACTGTGTAAGTTAAGAAATAGATGCATAAACAGTGCCATCAGTCACTATCAGACAGTACTCCGTTTTTGCAGAATAATCTAATTCTCCTAAGCACAGATTTGTACTTCATGCTTTACTACTTTCATGTGTTTGCAGTATCAAAAGTAGTCTAATTCCTAACAAAATGAGATAGTTAATATATGGTAGATCACTAAAAATACAGCTGTGCAGCAATTCCAGATATTTCGCAAGCCAGTCCTAGGCAAGTGTATACTTCCACCTGCCCATAACATTTTGCTCAGAAAACACTAGGATTAACTATTCAGACACCATGTTCTGTCCCAGCAGCCAGTTTCCTTCTCCTGTGTTCACTCTGTGGTGAGCAGGTGTTTAGTGTTCAATAGGAGCAAGGGCAGAGTAACACGTCACCTAACTCAGTGCCAGAGACGTACACAAAAAGAGCAATCCCACCACCAGTGCTCGAGAACATGGCTAGACCCTGGATTATTTTTCTCTGCAGTATCTTGCCAATCTTTCTCAGCCATGTCAGTGTGGTAGTGACCTAGCATGGATAAAACCAAATGATACACCTGGTATCAGCCACCTCCATGATCTTCAAAACATCAGTTTGTTCTGGAAACTATGCCTGGAATGCAACCTGGGCAACTCCACCAGCTCCTGAGAAAAATCCAAATACACATTTGTTTCACAGCTAAGACATTTTTTCCATAGTTAATAATGCCCCAGATTTTCTAACCTAAGCTAAACTCATAGTGGTAGTGAAATAAGCTACACTATGTGATTCCTACTGCTGATACATTTATATTCATATATCTCATTTGAGTTACAAAAATGCTATGTAGTTTAATGCTGTACAATTTGTCTATACTGACACAGGATGTTTGACCAAATATCTAACTGGAACTCTTTCATGAGCACTAGGTCTTAAACAATCATAGATATTTTTTTTCTTGTAGTATCTTCTTGTAGTATCTTGTAATAATGTGACCTGTTTAGAGGATTTAAAAAAATATTTTGTGGGAAATCACATAAAATTGTATGTACTTCATAAAGAATTACATAGTATAAATTTTCTTCCTATATATGCCACTAAAATCTGCAGTAAAAACACTTAAGTTTGGGCATCACCTCTGTATACAACATGAATATCGCAGGACTGTATTTAGCAGTGTTGATTCCAGAAGAGTATCTCTTGTCATAAATTAGACAGCAGTACTGGCACAGCTGTAGCATCATGAGTTAGGTCCCCAAAATGAAAGCGCTAACTTTAACCATCATAGTTTTAGAATAGTGCTACAAAATTTGCTTTGAAAATTTTCAGCCTTAAGGCTTCACATTTATTTTTGTTTCCACAGTTAGAACAAGGAAGTTAACTTTAAAAAATAAAATAAGAACTAGGAATCTATTGTAATTCACACTATAGGAGCTGGAATTATTTTTAAAATCTCAATATTGTGAGAACTTGCAGCTCTGAGATGAGATGAAAATTGTCCAGCATTTCCTCCAATAATTCTCAAATTTCTTTTTTTTAAAGAAAACTAATTTATTTCCACAGAGTTTGTGGAAGTACAAAAACGCCTAGCATTTCTGGCCTAAGAACTTGACTGTGCTGTTTGAAGTATGATTATTTAAGAAGCTGTCTTAAGCCATTTTTAGGTCTTGGCATACAGTATTGGGCTGAACTATAAATTTTCCTTTCCCTTTTCTTTTGAGCTTCAATTTGTGTCAGTATAAAGCCACATATGTCTGTAAAAGCCATAATTTAAGCATGGCCATCTGTGTTAATTGGAGAAGTCAGGAAAGATAAACAAAATAATATGCTATAGGGACAGGATGCTTGCTCTTCCATTTTAGAAATTACTAGAGATGCACTAAAATATATATGACTCCCATTGGTCTCTGCATATTAGCGTGGCAAATCCAGAATTCCAGCACTCTCTATGTTAACGGGCATTTGCTGGTTTTTATTTGTATAAATCTTACCTTTGATTTACACTTTCAAAACACAGAGAAATGGAACTACTGGATGAATTATGGTTCAGTTTTTCCACCCTATACTTACAGAAGTTAGATATAAAATCTTATATAAAACAGCTTTAAAAACAAGACTTCCTTATAGAACTGATTTTCATTGCTCCTTAAAAGTCACAGCTGAGTTAGCTGTATTCACTAAGGAGTGGAGTGTTACTTAATATGAGAAAGTGGGTTGAAGGGGGAGGCAAAACCTAAACTAGGGCAAATATCTGCCATTCAGAAAGAGCAGGGCTAGGCATATAACATGGCAGTTAGGTTGTATGCAATAAAGTGCAGTCTTTCAAAGATATAAACAGCTTATCCATAGGATTGTCGCCTGGCATCCTTTCAAGAAAGTTGTTAACTAACCTCAGTGTTACCCTCATATTGAGTTCAAGTGGAACCTATCATCCTGTGAGAAATCTGATGGATGCCTACAACACTTTCCTTTGCAGGTTGAGGATCACTACATGGCTGAATCACAGCCCTCTGCTGCAGTTACCAACACTTCATTTTTCTGTGAAATAGTAATTGCTATTTCCTGGGTCACTTCTAATGAAATACTTCTCATCAGCCCAGTAATTATATTTGTTTCTGGAGATTGCTAGGCTTTGCATTCCCTGAGATTCACCGTTGTCATTCACTCTAACTGCCAGCCCCTGTGGAAGATCAGGGTCATGAGAAATCTAAGCAGGGAGGAATAACTGAATTCACTCTTCACAATACTTTTTAACAGTTGGCTTTGGCTGTGTCCTGAAACGGGCAGCCAAGCGCAGCTCCAGGAAAACCCTTTACAAAGCTTCCCCCATTGCAGACAGGTGGCAGCTGCAGTGCAAAGGCCCCTTTTTGGGCTGAGAAATAGACCACATGGGAGAGTATATTTAAACATTTTAAATGTCCTTTTTTCTGCTTTTGGTGTTTCTGAAGCAACAGCTGCTTCAGCTGAGCTGCTGCGCTCAAAACTCCCAACATCCTTCTCATAATAACAGATGCATTATTGAGCATTATGAAAGAGTCTCTCCAGGGAAACGGGGCCTGCTCTTGGGGTGCCAAAAAACACAGATATTACTAAAAAGACAGATGATTTGTGAATTTGAAACTGCCTGGTTCTGTCTCTCACTGTGTTAATAATGAATTCATTACAGAAGAGCTGTAGCTCTCCCCACCATCCAAGTGAATCGCTTTTTTTTGTCTGGCGACCCAGCACTTAACAATAAAAGCAGTTCTGATCGGAAATTGTACAAGTCTTGGAGAACATTCTGGCTGTAAGCAGCCCTTGGATTCCTTTAAAACCCAAAATTTTGCACTGTGGCTTCTGTGCTATGGACTTCAGGTGGTTTCAGACTATTCCACATTAGCTGAGGAAAGAAAATACGCCTGTATGGTCTGAACAGCTTGCCCTCTATCTGAGTTATGAGCAGGGATGGCCAAGTAGAAGAAAGTTAAAGAACTGCATTCTTTTTGATCAAGTGTACTGAAACACTTGCCAGCTTAAATCACAGGTTTTCTGGGAGGTAGCAAGGCATGACCATGGCAGGCCTTAACACCCTTGTAGCCTCTGACCCTCATGGAGCAGCAACATCTGAACAAGGCAGTAGTTCAGCACGGGAGGTACAGAACCACTTGCTACTGAAGGTGCTGTCTACACTGGTCACTGTACAATGGTACCAGGTAATTATTAGGAATTCCAGCCTGACACTGGAAGTTTTTGCAGAGCTTCTCCCATCAGGACAGCACGAAGGTGTTTAAAGTTAAACAAATCCCTAAAAAAAAGAGTGTGTGAAGGTATTCCTAAGACAGACACCACTGTCCCGTCACTGGCGAGCTTCCAGAAATAGATGAGCAACAGTCTGGACAGAGCCATCAGGACACATAGTTTATGCCAAGTGTGATAGGAAGAGGAACACGGGGTTGAAACAAGTGGTAGGTGAAAAGATGAGTGCAGGCCCATTTAGAGAGAAACAGACTATGGAAAGAACTATTAGTCATGTACACTTAACAAAATGAGGTTAGTACTAGTTGCAGAACTCCAGTTATGAAACACAACAGCAGAGCAATCAATGGAAAAGTTTACCCAGCAAGTGCTCTTTAGCTTTATACAGCTTCAGTGTATCTTGCCAGTCTGTTGGAACCAGACATTCTTAATACTGTTTTGGTGAACTGACTTTGCTAATTCCCTATTATAAGCAGAAAAAAAGCTTCAACAATAATAAAAAATCTAAAAACAAAATGGTCAAACATCAGGAAAAGGATTTGCCAGGGCTGCATTCTGTCACTCACTCAGCTGTCCAGATGCTATTGCAAAATGATAATGTACATTGAATCTTGATCATTAGATTATGGAGTATGAATCTGAGGAAACAGATGGTGTGGTCTTGGACACAGCACGATGATGATGATGATGATATCCTTCCTTATTGCTTACTTGGAAGAATCATCTGGGGTCACAAAACGTTTGTGTTGTTTCTGCGCTACACATGTATAATGCGATCATTTTCAGTTTTCCTTCTTTGGAACTGGTAGAGTCCAGCAATAATGGACACTAGCAGTGAAGTGTCTGGGAAGGAATTTCAATACCCCATTTTTCCAGCATATAATGATACAAGAGGTACCAAAAGATCTGTGAAAGTTAGTAACAACCCATGGAAACTAGTAGATTGAGAAAGGCTAGGGGGACACTTGCAGTGCGTGTTCTAGCTTTTCAGTGACTTTCATGATTCCCTAAAGAACCAGAGGCATAGCATATGGGAATGATACTAATCAGGAAGTGGCACATTAAGTGAATGGTACAAGGAACTACATAAACAGTGCTCAGTGGAACAGAATAGTCATTTTAAAGCTTAGGTAAACTATTAAACAATGTATGACACAAAGAAGCAATCCCAAACTACGACCACTGTTTTCCCCGAGGATCGTTATAAATGGTCTGCAGCTGACCAGCAGATCACCCTCTTTCCACACTCAGAGTCCCTCATGTGTGGCATAATGTCAAGGCATCTGTAGACATGTAGCCTAGAAGACAGGTAATTTACCATTTGACATACCCTACACACTGTGACACAAACCACACGCTGTCATAGATGAAAAGAATTGTTGAGAACTGCTAATATATTTAATGCAGCAGCCCTATCCCTTCTCTCCAGTACATCTGGAATAAGCATCAATTAGATGTCTATTTTTAAGCATATTTGCCAACAATGCTCACTGGTACATCATCCTACTCATTTAATGAGATTAAATCATTTATCCTCTCAGTAAAAATTCTACAGACAACCTGTGTAACTTGTCAAAATAGATAACCACTTACTTAGACAACATGCTACTCAAAACTAGACATTTGTGTAATTGTCACACATTTCTTCTGTAAACTGCACATTAGGGAAATGGCTGACTTTGACCAAGTTAGATCAGGCTAAATTGAACATGGGCAGGAAGTTCACTTAAAACCATTTCAGACTGGCAATTCTAGATATTATTCTTGGCTGACCTGGGGACCTGCAGGGACAATTCTGGAAATAAAGCTATATTAATCCTTTGAACATAATCATTGTGGATTATATGTCTTTAAAAACTGATCAAAGTTCTTGTCTGACCAGTAAAAATGTTTTACTTATTCTTATGAACATACAGATCATTATGGCCGTCCTGATCCCTAAGCACTATTTAGACATAGAGTAAAAAAAAACACATTTGGTTCTGGGTATTACTAACACAGAGCCAGATACAATGAAAAATCCACTGTGTCATAGCAACATAGCTACAACGACACTTGCTTCTCATTACATTTTTAAGAAAGAAGAATTTATTACTGCATAATTTTCAGCTATAAAAGTACGGTTTTAGGATCCTGTTGTAGTCAGACTATACTGCTAATATTAGAAAAAGCTATGTAAGATCAAAATGATAACATGTATTACACTTGATATTTTGCATGCAGTGATGAAAAGTTTTGATTCACATTTTTAGACAGGAGTTCTCCTCAAGTGATTTTTCTAGCTCCTTTTGAAGGTCATAGCAGCATGGAAGCAAGTTGGCCTGAGTCAGCACAGATAGTAGCTGTATCATTCTTCACACTTTAAAGCCTAACTCATGTATTTTTTCAATTACAGAAAAAGAGTTCACAACCGCTTTTTCAACATATTGCATTTCAGCTTTAAAAATAAGCCTTCAGATATATGCCCTTTTTAAAACACAAAAAGGAGATTTCAGTTCAAAATGAAAACCCCATCATTCCAGTTAATAAAAAACACTTGTTAAAGCAAAGATGAGCCTTGGTGGAAATGTAAGTTTAAAATTATTTGGACTAAATGTATGTGTAATAAAAACCCTCCCAACAGAGAGGATACATTTTTACAACATATTCCTGTCATTTCTTGTTTTCTAGAGTACAGAAGCACTTGTACAACTGTATGTAGAGAAAATCTCCTGGCAAAATACTATATGCAATCATTCTAAAAGCTAATGTAGCAAACCAGCTCAGTGCTGACAGAGAAACACAACTCCAGCCACTAGCCTAATACATGAATTCTTTTATTGCCGTTTTGCTAATTAGAAATATTTGTATTTCTATGATGACTAATATGAATGTGGTTGCAAAAAGCCATAATTGCTCTTAAGATTAACTGTGTTAATTTCTGAAGGGGATTTCTAAGAACTTCAGTTCAAATGCAATGCTACTAGAATAAGACACAGTGATTTACTTGAATGTTAATGGTGGCATAAACAGGTCTGCTAATGTGTTTTTCCAGGATTTGACCCTTGATAGGCACAAAAACTATTTATTCAGTTCACTCTGTTTCTTAGGATGCTTGAATTTAGGTGCTAACTCCTCTGCGGTTCCATCAGTACTTACATTCAATACTAACTCTTTTTTCACTTTTCTTGTCCTCATTAAATCAGATTGAAGCAGCACAATATAACACAAGGTCATTGATGGTTCTTCACCCCAAAAGTAAGACCTACTCTCTTCTTACAGTATTGGTGGCTAGGGACCCTTCTCAAACAGCGAGAGTGTTCTAGGAATCTCTCATTCTTTCCATCCTAAAAGTGGAAAAAAGCACCAACTGTCCTCGAAGCAGCAGGAAGCTCTTTCCCAGCTGCTAAGACAGACAGAGATAGCAGCAGGGGACCCCACTCGCTCCAGCAGCTGGGAAATATCCAGTTGGGTGTGTGGGTTGGCCTTGTGTGACTATTTGTGGAATCTGTCTATGTGCAGCTTATGAATTCTGCGTTGATATTTTGAAGCTGCTGTTGTAAAAATTCCTGAAAACTGGAGCACCATAGTGGCCCGCATCCAGATCTTCAGTGGGCTGACTTGACCTCTGAAAATGTCTATACATTATCCATATATATACATATATATACACATATATCCATACGTAGGCAGCCTATTGTACATACTGCAGACCTAGCTCATACAAATGACATGATTGCCTCAAGTTAGGTACAAAAGATTTGGAACTGTGCATCCTCTTTTGTTGCCAAAATCTCTACTAGGTGCCAACGACAAGTGACTAACCTTCATTTTGTCTGAACAATTAGTGTGTTAAGCAGATGAGGTTAAAAAAATGCTGGTGTTCAGAGGAGGTAGCTGAATACAGACTCTTTTTACTAGAATCTTGCACTAGGAACAGCAGTGTCTTTTGGAAAGTAGGTACATACACTCTATGGTATATGCCTCAGAAATGATGTAATGTATTTCTCATTCAAGGATTTTATGAAGTAGAGCGATATTAGAAAGAATGGCTTTACTGTGTGGTGTTTCCCAAAACATACACTCATCAGAAGGGAATTCGTGGCACTCGGGTACTGACAGAGATCAGAAAGGGCAAAAGTACATGAGCAACTGCTACCACTCAAATTAAAACACAAGTTTTGACCTTGAATCTTTTGAAGGATCCTTTTTTTTTTTTTTTTTAATCAAAATCTCTTGTTTCCTTCAATCTCCTTATTAACCCGCTTCCACCTTTGTTACGTTCAGCACTTTGCTGATAAGAAGAGAATGACAACCCAGGTAATTCTACCTCTTCTCTGGCCACTGTAGATTGCTGCAGTCTGAAGCTGTTGATTTATTTAAATCCACCTGGCTTTGCAGTTTTCTTTGCATGGGTCTGTCTTTCTCCTACTTTTCAGGCCCTGGTTATCTATTTATCACTCTGTCTCAGGTCCCATTCTTTCAGTAGGATCTCTTTTGGCCAGAAACTACTTTTGACTCCAGAAAATGCTGAACACTTTTAAGGTGGTTAACACAATGAATCTTTGATCCTTTGGGGATTGTATTGCTATTGAAGTAGTATCATTTATCAAACTGGGAAATTAAAATCTCAGTTCATCAAGAGAATACAGCACAGATGCCCAGTTGAACGAATCCTTCCGAACTACTTACAGATTACTTACAGGAATCTGTATTCACCTGTCTGAGTAACATTACATTCAAGATGATGAATATAGACATAGAAGAAAGACCTATCTGTGACTACTTGGTTTGTTTTCACCTAAAGAGCTGTTTTAGTGCATCTTTATGACACACAGGTTATATAATTTTATCACTGAACTGTACTTTCTGTAAAAACAGTTTTGGCTTCAGTCCCATAATGACAAACCACCAACAATCCCTTTAATAAAATCCTGGGGTCTTTCTTCTCACAGTGATCCTTAATTTCAAAGTTATATTCAAGGAAAAAATATTAGCTTCATCTTTGTTCAAATCATCTTCAATAAAAATACTGTAATCAATCCTTTTGTGAGTTGCAATCCACAGTTTTCAAAGAAAAGGACTGGTTTACATTTAAATATTTCAGATTTATAGACATACTGAAAACACATTGCAGAGATTTATTGCTTTTTTTTTTTCTTGCTGGTCTTATAAAGATGGGCCTTTATTGCTGACACCACAAAGATGTAAACACTCTGGATAAAAAATAAAGAGTAACCCCCACCAAGAATGAGATCCAAGCCACAAGACCTATAAAATGGCTGTGGATGTTGCAATGTTAAAAGCATTCTTGTTTGTAGACTGCTAAACTTGTTTTAGCAAGGACTTGAAACGGACTTTTAAAAGTTTATTGTATGACGTGCTGTGTTCATATTCTTCATGACGAATATTTAGTAATTTCTTTTATAAGGATAATGTGTACAAATTCCTCACAGCAGCTTGCTTGCTTTTCACTTTTTCAAGTAACATTTTCCTCTCTTTTTATTTCTACTACTTTTTTTCCTTAATTATCTTTGCTTTTCCTCTCTTTCCCATCTTAAAGAACACCCTAGAGATGATCTGTGCTCATTCTTTCACCTTTTCAGTGTTAACACTGAATCTGTGCCTGGCAAAGTGACTGGGAGCACACTAACTGTGAGTACAAGGAGTGTCTGTGCCATGTATGATAGCAATTAGTACAGGATAAAGATTCTTCATTTCAGAGATGGTTTCTTCTTCACCTTAAAAAAAATACATGATTGGTTATGTACTTCCCCATGGATTACATATGACTTCTGCTTTACGAATATTGAAAAGATCAGTGAAGAAGCAAACGCCCAGGGCAATGTGTGTAAAAATCAAGAGGTAGAAAAAGAAAGGGGAAAAAGAGGAGGAAAAAACCCCAAACCAATCTTATTAATGAAAGTTGATTAATAAACAAGCCTTCATTGTTTTGGGGATGATTCTAGGAGAAGCAGTTTCAAAAAGAAACAGCAATTGATTTTCATACCAGTATGACTCCTACTGCCCAGCTGAGGTCAATGGGGTGGACTCACAAAGGTAGGCTTAAAAGACTTTTGACTAATCTGTTCAGCACTGAGAACACTAATACTCATCTCCTCCACCTACAGCTGTGCTTCATTTCTTCATCAATCTAGTATTGTCTTGATGCTTTTAGAATCACAAATCAGTCACTTTCCATTTTTTTCAATGGAAAATTCTGCTAAAATACTGTCGTCTCCTTGGCTTCCCAAGAACAGCTACTGCCCAGAGCTTTATTTTTTTTTTTCCCTTCACTCCACTGCAGCATAAGATCTAGCATGCTGTCTGCTGTTAATGATCTGCTCCTTCCATGTTCATAGCTCCAGTTTGAGAGGTTTGCCCTGTATATTGTTCCTGTAATTAAACTGGAAGATTTGGCTCCTGATTATGAGCAACTGGAGTTTTCTTGCAGATGCCAAAAGAACAAGGAACAAGATTATGTTCAAAGACTGTGGCTAGCTTTATAAAGACCCAGCTGGTGGGGAGGATGAAAGTAAAAGCCTTTGCTTCTGCTCCTTTAGTTTAACCAGGGAGATAAACCGGCACTTCAAGTAAATGTCAGCACCTGCGTCAGCTTCTTTTAAAAAGGATGACAGTTGAGAGCGCAGCTTGATGGAGTTGCCTACAACTGGCATTAGAACGGATACAGTTCAGGATCTTTTTCTTCTGGTAATAAACAGCATTTCTTGCAAAGCACACTCTAATATTCCCTGTTCAGTACTGCACCTATTCGTGTAGCTTAAGAATCCATTCTGAAGATTTATGTAAGCCAATGGCATCTGCTACGTGTCAAGCAAAAATATAGGCCATCCAACACTTTGATTTAAAGATGATGCCTTGTGCTGTATAATACTAAATAATGTCATGTGTCTGACATACCCATTAGAGCATGAGACGCACCCTATAGCATGTTTTAAATTAATTTACCCTTATGGAGAAAAAATTGTTTCCTTGCTTGTGAGAGGGTTTTTTTATTATTTGCCTGTTCTTGGAGAGAAGGTACATCTGACTACACATTTTTTCTGCCTGTCAACAGGATGCCAAGATCTCAAAAGTCAGGATAAGGCAGAGAAGGAACAACATTATGATTCTGAAATTTTTTCCTTGTTCCATAGCACTAGATTGCTTTGATGCAACATTACTAATACTGACATCAGTAATGAGGATTAAAATGAAGGTATAGAAGTGTAATTTTATACTATCTCTTTTTTTATCTTACACAGGTAGGATAGATCTTTTAAGATAAAGGTTCTTATCTGTTTTCACAATGATGGGGTTTGCAGAGATTCCCCCTTGTTTTTTCTAGGTTAGTTGTGAATCTTGAAGGATCTCCAGAATGTGATCATGAGCTGTTCATCTTGTTCTTCACAGAAGGCAAAGGAGCATAAACAACCCCTGGAGAAGATGAGGTGGCCACTGACTGAGAATTCAGTCTGCTTCTGGTGGCTTCTTAGAATGTAACTCCTCAGCTGTTTGCTTACCCCTTCAAAGTACTGCTATAATATGGTGCAACACAGGTACCATTGTTCCTGTAATCTGTAGGTTAAAACTGTTTGAAAACTTCAAAAAGAACACTGATTTAAAATAACAAAGCAAAAGCTTTCAGTCCCAGTGCACCTTGGGCAAAGAGACACGTTGACGCAGGGCTGTTATCACAAAGGTACTTCCTCTGCCTGGGTTTTACAATGCATGCCTGTGATATATTGAATTATTCATGTAATTGACTCCACTGTAGGGCACTACAAGGTTGAAAATTACCCTTTTACTTTGATCTTTAGACATTACTCTTTGTAATCATGAGCACAAATGCACTTGCAGGAGCACAGAGGCAGTAAGATTAGTTTGTGACCCCCTACAGTTGACTAGTGAACAGGAACTCTCCTGTGATTAAAGTGAGGTGCACCTAAACAGCCTGCTGGGTTTGGTACACAGTTTAGAAATGAGTTACTTGTGCAACAGAACCCAATAGTATTGTCTTGACTTCCTTGTCTCTGTTGGGGAAGTAATTCAAATATATATCTTGCAAAACAGACTTGAATTAGAGTTCTGCCCAAGCAGAAAATGGAGGTTCCTTTTCTCAAGCTTTGTTTTTGAAACTTCTGCATGCCCATGGGCTCTGGAAATTCCTGTCAGTTTTGGAGACCTAACTATGTATGGAACTGAGGAACTCTGTTTATATCCTGAAATTCTATTATGTTGAAAAAGATTAAAGATAATTCAGTGTTTTGAGACTTAAGCTACCACCATTGTTCTCTCATTAACAAATAATCACTGATAACAAACAGAATCTCCCATTCACTGGGGACTACAGCTTTTATGACACACACCAAGCAGTACCGAATGACCTTCCTATTTTTGCCACATGAACAGCGTAAATAACTACATCCGAGCTATAATGAAATCAGTAATAACATGCTATGTGAAACACAGAAATAGGGCTCTGCCACTGATTAAGCAGAACTGCATTGAGAGTATGGTGTAAACAAAACAGGGCTGCACCTTATTGTGACATGACTCACAAATCTGAATGTTAACATACAGCTAAAGTTCAAATTATTTCCCCCGTTTTTCTCCTTTTGAATTGCATAGGGGCATAAAGAGCTCTTTGGGGCCCTAAGACCTCAAAGATGAAGACTCCTTTATCGCAGATCCTATGATACCTAAGCTTAAAGCTATCATATGACTCCCTTCCAGAACAAAAAAAGCTGGAAGTGATTCTATGACTCCATGATTATTTCAGAACCTGGGCATCAACTGGCAGTATTGACAGCACGTTCAGAAGAAAATGTCAGGAAGAGGAAGTCTGGTGTACCGGGGAAGCTTTCCTCAGGTGTTTTTTCTGGAGTGAGAGTATGTCTAGCCCTCAGTGATGACCATAGTTGGGAGATCTCAAAGACAATTTGAAGGCACTGAAACCTTTCGACATGGACTATACAGTCTCTGCTTCTGCTCTCAGTGGCCAGTTAGAACAATTTTCTTCAGTTTTTCAACCAGAGAGTTTACATACACATTTTTCCAATGTGCTGGGTTTTTTTTCCTTCTGTTTAGTGTTATAAACTAAAGCCATTAACTTCTTCACTAACTTTGAAAAAAGGAATCATATTATTCAATATTATCATTTCTATAGCAGCCTCATGATTTGGGACAGACTATCTCAATACTTCCTTCATGCCCAAGACACAGAGGGATTTGTATCATTCTGTAGTCACTGATATTTTACAGCCAAGATGGCAGTTTGACTGAAATAATTCAGTTTTATTCAGCAAAGACTAAAGATTTACAAATGTTCACTTGCCTCTTTGTACCGTAAATGAGCTAACTGTAATGACCAGACTTAGTGTTTCCCACTGACAAGCCTAATCCTTACACATGCACTTTAGCTTGCCCATCAAGTCAATCCCCATGAAAACTCAAGTTATATTTTCCCATCAATATCAGTGACATGATCAGATCTTTTCTGGTACTTATCTTTGCAATCAGGTTGTCATTCCTGAAATGTCTCTCATACTTTCCCACAACAAAGACAATCAACAAAGAAGCTCATAAAAGAAAAAATTAAAAAAAAAATCACTATTTGATGAGTGCAGATTTGCCTATATCTTTTAAAGTTAGCTTATCCACTAAAGCTGTAATTAATTCTTATACATGATTATGTTTTTTCTTCTGATCCCAGCTTAAAGCCAAATCTGTGCAATAGGACCAGCCACATGGAAAATCCTTCTGCTATTAAACTAAAACCACACTAAATCCACATTTTAGAAGATGAAATTCAGAAACATGGAATGACTACTGAACTAACAACAGTCTAAGTACATTTAATTTCAACTCAAGTAGCTGTAATTTACATTGCAAATAACCTAATTACACCGGACTTTTTAGTACTGTATTCTTCTATTATCTTTTTGATCAGACTAGGAAACATCAGCAGTGAGAATGTAAAATGATAAATCACACTGGTGAGTGAAAAGTGAGTCATTCTGATAAGTGAGTCATTCTGGAAGACCGTAAGAAATACAGATAAATAAACTTGGATACCAGAGAGGGACTCTTCATTAGGGACTGTAGTGACAGAACAAGGGGTGACGGGTTAAAACTTAAACAGGGGAAGTTCAGGTTAGATATAAGGAAGAAGTTCTTTAGTGTGAGGGTGGTGAGGCACTGGAATGGGTTGCCCAAAAACGAGGTAAATGCTCCATTGCTGGCAGCTTTAAAGGCCAGGTTGGACAGAGCCTTGGGCAACATGGTCTAGGGGGAGGTATCCCTACCCATGGCAAGGGGTTGGAACTAGATGACTTTAAGCTCCTTTTTAACCCTAAACATTCTGTGACTCTATGATTTTATGATATTATCAGTGGGAAAACAGTAAAAAACTTAAGCTCTGAAAACCTTCTATGATTCTATTGCACAAAAATCTGCACAGCAAATAGTTCAGCTGTAAATACAGTAATTAACTGAAAACACCTTTTTTAAAATTCTAATCAAATATTCAAGTAGTAAACATCTTAGGTTTTGCTGCCTGATTAATTCTGGGTAGTAACAAAATAAATGTAGCTTTTCCTTATACTTTGTACCAGAAGAAATGCAAAATATTTAAACTAATCATACCATAGAATCATAGAATTATAGAAGAGTTAGGGTTGGAAAGGACCTTAAGATCATCCAGTTCCAACCCCCCTGCCACGGGCCAGGGAAGCTCACACTAAACCGTGGCACCCAAGGCTCTGTCCAGCCTGGCCTTGAACACTGCCAGGGATGGAGCATTCATAACCTCCCTGGGCAACCCATTCCAGTGCCTCACCACGCTCTCAGTAAAGATCTTCTTCCTTATCTAAACTTCCCCTGTTTAAGTTTTAACCCGTTACCCCTTGTCCTGTCACTACAGTCCCTGATAAAGAGTCCCTCTCCAGGCATCCCTATAGCCTTCAGATACTGGAAGGCTGCTATGAGGTCTCCATGCAGCCTTCTCTTCTCCAGGCTGAACAGCACCAACTTTCTCAGCCTGTCTTCATACGGGAGGTGCTCCAGTCCCCTGATCATCCTCATGGACCTCCTCTGGACTTGTTCCAACAGTTTCGTGTCCTTTTTATGTTGAGGACACCAGAACTGCACATAATGCTCCAAGTGAGGTCTCACAAGAGCAGAGTAGAGGGGCAGGATCACTTCCTTCGACCTGCTGGTCACACTCCTTTTGATGCAGCCCAGGATACGGTTGGCTTTCTGGGCTGCGAGCGCACACTCAAGGTGGCTCATGTTCATTTTCTCAGCGACCAATGCCCCCAAGTCCTTCTCTGCAGGGCTGCTCTGAATCTCTTCTCTGCCCAACCTGTAGCTGTGCCTGGGATTGCTCCGACCCAGGTGCAGGACCTTGCACTTGTCATGGTTGAACTTCATAAGGTTGGCATCAGCCCACCCCTCAAGCATGTCAAGGTCCCTCTGGATGGCATCCCTTCCCTCCAGCGCATCAACCGGACCACACAGCTTGTTGTCATCAGCAAACTTGCTGAGGGCGCACTCAATCCCACTGTCCATGTCAGTGATGAAGATGTTAAACAAGACCGGTCCCAACACTGATCCCTGAGGGACACCACTCGTTACTGATCTCCAGCTGGACATTGAGCCATTGACCACAACTCTGTGTGTGTGGCCATCCAGCCAGTTCTTTATCCACCGAATGGTCCATCCATCAAATTGATATCTCTCCAATTTAGAGACAAGGATGTCGTGTGGGACAGTGTTGAACACTTTGCACAAGTCCAGGTAGATGACATTAACTGCTCTACCCCTGTCCATCAGTTCTGTAGCCCCATCATAGAAGGCCACCAAATTGGTCAGGCAGGATTTCCCCCTAGTGAAGCCATGCTGGCTGTCACCAAGCACCTTGTTGATTTTCATGTGTCTCAGCATGCCTTCCAGTAGAACCTCCTCCAAGATTTTACCAGGCACAGAGGTGAGACTGACTGGTCTGTAATTCCCCGGGTCTTCCATTTTCCCCTTCTTGAAAATGGGGGTTATATTTCCCTTTTTCCAGTCATCGGGAACTTCACCTGACTGCCATGATTTTTCAAATATGATGGCCAGTGGCTCAGCAACTTCATTTGCCAGCTCCTCCAGGACCTGCTGGATGGATTCCATCAGGTCCCATGGACTTGTGCACATTCAGGTTCTTAACACGGTCTTGAACCAGATCCTCTTCTACAGTGGGCTCAAGGTCTTCATTCTCACAGTCCCTGCATCTGCCTTCCAAGACTTGGGTGGTGTGGTCAGAGCATTTGCCAGTGAAGACAGAGGCAAAGAAGTCATTAAGAACTTCAGCCTTCTCCAAACCCAGGGTGGCCAGTTCTCCTGATAGCTTCCTGAGGGGGCCTATATTGTCCCTAGTTTATCTTTTATTTGCAGTGTACCTATAGAATCCCTTCCTGTTATCTTTAACATCTCTAGACAAGTTTAATTCTAACTGGGCCTAAGCTTTCCTAGCCTGGTCCCTAGCTTCCTGGAAAACACCCCTGTGTTCTTTCCAGGCCACCTGTCCTTGCTTCCACCTTTTATAAGCCTCTTTTTTTCCCTCTAAGTTTCCTCAGCAGCTCCTTAACCATCCACATAGGTCTCCTGGCCCTCCTGCTGTATTTCCTTCTGGACCAGGAGTCCAAAGTGTTTCTTAAACAGATTGCGTGTGAGATCCCTCAGCAAGTTTGCTGATGACACAAAACTGGGAGGAGTGGCTGACACACCAGAGGACTGTGCTGCCATCCAGCGAGACCTGGACAGGCTGGAGAGTTGGGCGGGGAGAAACTGGATGAAATTTAACAAGGGCAAGTGTAGAGTCTTGCATCTGGGGAAGAACAACCCCATGTACCAGTACAGGTTGGGGGGTGACCTGCTGGAAAGTAGTGAAGGGGAAAGGGACCTGGGGGTCCTGGTGGATAGGAGGATGACCATGAGCCAGCAATGTGCTCTTGTGGCCAAGAAGGCAAATGGCATCTTAGGGTGCATTAGAAAGGGAGTGGTTAGTAGGTCAAGAGAGGTTCTCCTCCCCCTCTACTCAGCCTTGGTGAGGCCGCATCTGGAATATTGCGTCCAGTTCTGGGCCCCTCTGTTCAAGAAGGACAGGGAATTGCTTGAAGGAGTCCAGCGCAGAGCCACAAAGATGATTAAGGGAGTGGAACATCTCCCTTATGAGGAGAGGCTGAGGGAGCTGGGTCTCTTTAGCTTGCAAAAGAGGAGACTGAGGGGTGACCTCATCAATGTTTACAAATATGTGAAGGGTAGGTGTCAGGATGATGGAGCTAGGCTTTTTTCAGTGATATCCAGTGGTAGGACAAGGGGCAATGGGTGTAAACTGGAGCATAGGAAGTTCCACGTTAACATCAGGAAGAACTTCTTTACTGTAAGAGTGACAGAGCACTGGAACAGGCTGCCCAGGGGGGTTGTGGAGTCTCCTACACTGGAGATATTCAAGGCCCGCCTGGACAAGTTCCTGTGTGATGTACTGTAGGTTACCCTGCTCTTGCAGGGGGGTTGGACTAGATGATCTTTTTAGGTCCCTTCCAACCCTTGGGATTCTGTGATTCTGTGTGTTTTGATCCATTGGTTTGATATGGCATGTTAAAGACCTAAAAATCACATAAATCCACAAATAGGCTGCAATGGTATGGCTGGTCTGAGGATTTTATTAGAATACATTTACCACAATATTAGGATCACTTAAAGATATCATCTCTCAGCTACTAAATGCTTATGCTTTACATATAAGTTTATATTTCACAAAATAACACAAAATATGAGTTTATCTTGTGAGGAGAATCATACGTAAGTATTCTCATGGAGGCTGGTGAAATCAAACCTCATTAGTATTTCCTGCCTTTGAACACAAATAATGACAGGGTTTCAAAGACTGACAGGTCTTTGAATGAATGGCAACAATAGTAATTGTCATCTTTGAGTTGTGCAGGAGCCACTTTGAAAATTGTCCAAAGAGTAAGGAAAAGGTTTATACTTTTGCGCAGTGGGCATTAAGACTGAGAGAAGGCTGTGTTAGGCCCTTGTCTCCAATTTTCTGCCCTGATTAATTACAAAGACTGCTAATTGTGCATTGATGTTAGTTTAAACTATTTGGCATTTGGTATCTGTCTAGTCATGTCAAAATTAAAATCCTTCTGTGTAGACGTTAGGTCAAGGAAAGTAGCATAGTGTTTTTCCCTCATTCACTTTTGTTTATAAAGCCTTTAAACTATAAGTATTTGTATCATATTGAATCTGACTACAAAGGGTTAAGAAACCACAGACTACTGAAAAGATCAATTATAAAAATACAGAGTGGAAGTAGTGATTTCTCAATATTATTGATTTATGGTGATTCTGTGGCGCAGTTTGTAAACAAAGAAAGGATCTGATTTTCAGCAAGTTGGGCAGACAGTTATTCATGTGTTGTACATCTCATTTCTGTTTACTGTTGTTACACATCAACACATAAGTGAGAAGCTACATTTTGCCTTCCTTTCCCTGTCTAGTAACACTGACTTTGTTACACAGAGCCTCCCAGACATGATACAGCCATAGCCCTCTACACTGACAGGACCATCTTTGTGCCTTACAGCCCACTGAATTTCGGTTTCCAACTCACATTTATACATTGTTTGCTTTTTCATTTCTGTTTTTACAGAAATTGATTGATCGGAAGATTATTCCACAATGACTCACACATCTGGGAGTCCAGCATCTGGATATGTTCCCATTTAATGCATGTTCCCAAGAGCCATCTTACATTGTCAGTGGTGAACTGCATTTGCCTCCTAACCTACAACTTGAAATAATCCAGAAGCTGCTGAGTCCCAGGGGTGGTACCTCAGTAATTGCTTTACCTCCAAACTTATGGTTTAATTTAGTGTTAGTTGTAGGAGTGTGATTCATTTAAATAAGCACTAAACGAAGCTGCAGGTTTCTTAACTACAAGATTCAGAGATCCACCATGAGACAAGCGCAACATATGGATTTGGCGCACCATCTTTAAACCTACCTGCAAAATAAATGGAAGGATAATGTGTGAGAACTGATTTCTTAAAGCTTAAAGGTCTTAAAGCCAGAGGTAAATAGCCATTTTTCAGTGTGACAGCAAAGAGTAGTCTAGAATTAAGTGCCTTGCAGAATTAGTGTATTTAAGGCTGCACAGGTGTCTGGGTAGTACAATCAAGTCCAGTCTCCCTTGTGCCGTACTACTCCTGGGTGACCACTTCCAACTGTTGAGGGCTCCAAGAAAAATTTGAAGCAAAAGACCTCAGCTATATAACCAGGCTTGCTCTCAAATGAAAGCTGTCCTCTGTAGTTTTCCTGGGACTCTAAGACACCATCAGCCCACAATTTTTCTACTTCTGCAAAGTACCTGAATGCTAGCAATGGCTTTTTCTTCTTAGTAAAGATTATCATTTTAACATAAAAGAAAAGCATTAGAGTTTAGTAATCTTCTCCATGTAATACATATTTAGACTTTTTAAAATGAGCTTGTTTTCTGAGATTCCCACAGGCCAGCTTCTGCCTGTTAGAATTGATCATTGCACCCTCCTTTTATTCTTAATGTTACTTCTGCCACAAATAGCCATTATGATTCCCTTTGGTCATTTTGCCACTCCTCATGCAAAAAAAAAATATGGTTTTGGTAGCATCAAAACATCTTTTCAGGCCTTCAATTGCAGCAAGTTCAAAAAAGGGAAATGTGCTCCACGCTCCTTACTGACCTCCAAGCAGAATGATGATTTCTGGAAATTCAGATGCACTGGACAGTTGTTATTTGCCAGTTGCCAGTAGCTGCCTCATGTGTTAGAAGCTCTTTGACAGAACCTGAAAATGATTAATTGGTAAAACAAAGGTAGAGTCCAATCCAAACATAGATCTTAGACATCACAGAGCCAACAAAATGAGTGCAGTGTCTTATGATTAACAGCAAGAAAAGAGATTTCAATACAGTTGGAGAAAGGTACCAGCAACTCATGTTGACATCAGAATACTAGTTATCTGAGGGCAGATCAAGGGAAGCAAGGCCCCAAATACTTGCATTTAGACAGCTGAGAGGACTTAGAAAAGGTGTTGAGCTTTTTCTGAGATAAAATGTAATATAGCAAAGTATGATGTGAATGCTGCTCAAAGAATTATGTATTAACACTGTGGCAAGGACACTGAGAGCATTTAAATGTATTGTCTCCCTATTGTATTCCAAGTCATTATAAACAATGTGGATGAGCTACATTTCTTAGTCCTTAAGAAGCATTACAATAGCATTATCTAAAAGGCACATAAAGTGCACTGTACTGCTTATCTGAAGCCTCTTCGCATACAGCTTGTCATGACTATCAGGATATCACTTAACAGCTTTCAGATAAATATGAACCTTACATTAAGTGACTATTTTTTCCAAAGAACAACTGACTGAAGACAAAAGACTTTATTGTTTTAAAGTAAGCCAGGTTAATTGAATAAAAGGATTTGGATTATATTACATGTCTGACCGAGGTACAGATAATAGAATTCAGTTCCTTCGATTCCAAATATATGTCTCTCAAGATTAAGAACAAGGATTACCATTTACCACAGCTGACTGGATCATGCTAACATGGCATACAAAAATAATGGATGCGTAACAAAAAACTTGGAGTTTACCAACTTCCAAAGTGAGGTGAACAGAATACATAACACTGACAAAAACTTTGTCAATTCTAAGTAACTTCTTCTGATGCCTTCTTCTAGCCACTTTCTGTGGGTTGGGTTGCGTAAACATGACATAACCTTATGATTATTGAATCATAAAGGGATCGGATTTTCAAATTACCTCTATTCATTTATCAAAGCTTTTAAGCATAATCTTCCCTCCCAGATTCATCAGGGAACAAATTAGATATAGCAAGCTTTCTATCTGTTTTCCTGCTGCTTTTTAAAAAAATTCATGTGAAGATAAACATCCAAGTTGGATGTGTCCAAAACATACCACGTTGCATGGATGCCTGAGAACAGAGATAGGCATTCAGATAAGCAAACTCCATTTGGCACACCTAAGTGGAAGGTAAAGGGGCAAAACTACTTTAAGCCACTATTGTTTCCCTTAGAACAGGTGGGGTCCTCAAGAGATTCCCAGAATTGTTTAGAAGGAATTCTGAGATGCTCTAAATTATGTCTGTTAGACTCTAGGGACACATCTGCCTCTAATGGCCTGGAGCACAGCCTTCCCTTCCTGCCTTCTTCATGTAATGGCATAAGAAATATGTTGGCAAGGAAATGTAGTTAGAATGCTGCTGGAGACAGGACCTGCTGGAGTGCAGCCAGGTCTTTGGCCACAAGCCTCATCCAGCACACCCAGAACAAGTTGTTACAGTAAGACGGTACCTTACCTTAAGACCCGGAAATATCAGGGAGGAGGGAACAACAGTCCTAGTGATACTGTGGAAAGTCTAATCATGCTGCATAAGTGGTTTTCTACTTGTGTCCAACATGGATCTACGCTGCTGCACAGGACACACAGCACAATTGTAACAGTAAGGTCATTCTCAGTGTCCTGAAGGAAAAGTGAAAGTAGTTTACTGACATGATTTCCTTCTTTGCCTTATGAGCGTTTGGCAATCCCCTTGCAATTAACTGCCAACTCATGTCACTTAGCAAAAACTATAACCCTGAAGCGAAGCATTTCTGGAAAATACACCATTTATCACATGCAGAAGCAGGCTTGGCGTACTCAAAAGCTGAAATGAGCTACAGCTTATAGCAGCTACCATGTTATAAGAGCTTAATGGATGTCTGTGCTGAAATGTTAAACTACACCTAAAACATATGACAATAAAGACACTGCAGTATTTAGTGCTGTGAAGTTTCCCATCTGCTCAAATCGCATACAGTTCAATGAGGTACACAAATACTTCTGGTTTCCATGATTATATACGTCTTTCCAACACAGTATATGACAAAAAGTGTGTTTAATTGCTTCAGTGAAACCGAGTAATCCTTAATGGCCGCTCAGGTACTTTATTAGCAAGAAAATGTCAGTGGCTGATACTTAGGCAGGCAGTTAGGTTAGACTGATGTGCACACTGGTTAACTAGAGATACAGGAGAGACTCAAGCCCACATTAAAGCATTTTGTCTTCTCTCCTGTGGAGACCGTTAAAAATGTGGCACAGATTGTTGCATGCACTCAGAAATTACTCATTAGGGAGATTTTACAATCCAGTTGAAAGGTGGTACTCTCAACAGATGTTACAAACAGAAGTATGCAGTGCTTATAGGTGTCTATGGGAGCTCTTGTGCCTATAAATAAGGTTCAGACTTCTCACTGGTGTCTGATTTGAACTGTTGATCTTTTTAAATTTCAGTCCTATGATCATTCTTCTTTCTTATTATCTAAAAATTATGAAGGGATAAGAGGTAACACGACAAGAGGGTAACTGTGTTTGCTCTAGCATTAAGATAAAATTGAAAACGGAAAAATTCTTCATTAATAAATTAGTGTAGTGAAAGACATAAACTGTTGTTTTAAATGAAGCTCATTTAGTAAGTTCAACCTCTGCCCTAGACATATACCCTACATCTGTTTAATTTAATCAAAAAAGACAGACAGTGTTAATCACTTTCTGATGGTTGTTCTGTACTGTGGCTTTGGCAAGTGAGAAAAGACAATTTTTAAGCTAAAGGACATGGCTTCTAAGGGATAAAAAACACTTAAGCTGTATGGCAGCACATTTTTTAAGTTTAAAATCTTTGGGTTTTGTTGTTTGTAACATGTGTTAAGAAGAAAAAAATGTGCTGAGGTAACTCATACCCATTTTTTCATTGTATATCTGCATGAACTCTCACTAGTGCTTGGTGAATACAGCAAAAAACTCTGTCATTCAAAAGGTGTATACTATGACTGCCATTAGATTGACACAATTTAAAATAATTCTACAAAGAGCCATGTTTGCCCAAAGCCTGACTTCTGAGTTAATGTTGTGAAGCAATTTGTATTGAATGTATCTTGAGTTAGTCGTAATGGAGCATTCATGTCCGTCCTGCTTCAAGGAGTCCAGCTCACCAGGGAGCAGAAACATCCTAGCTATCATACATGCCAAGCCAGAGCAATCTGAGCTGTTAACTGTTCACAAAGACTTGTTTGTCAAATGATTTCAAAGGAATTGATCCATAATCATGCCTGTGTCTCACAGGTACTGCTGGTCTCTTGAAAGAATGGTAGATATCAGTTGTCCTACCTCTTACAGCAGGGGAAATTGAGGAACAAAAAGCTACTACAGATCACACATTAGGTAAAAGAACAACGTTCTGAACAAGCTGGTCCTTAGCAATTTGTAAATGAGACAGAGGAAAACCAGATTGGGTATATTATTGAACAATATCTATTCTTGATGCTAAGAAACTGCAATATTTCTCTATGTCAAAATTTTACACTGCAAATTTAAGACCTCATGTGCTTCAGTCACTACAGTACACAGTGATTGTTCCCTTCTAGCATCTTTAACTACTATAGCCACTTACAACTTAAAAATAACTGCCTCTTATTACTTTAAATGCCATAAATTTAAGCCTGCTATTCTAGAGGATGTCACATTCTTAGATACAAAAGTATACATGGGCTGTGATGATGCTGCAGTATCTGTCTTATGAATACCATGGGTACAAATCTGATTTTTCCATCTGGTTAACTGGAATGTTTTTATTGTCTTACAAGTTTAGAGTGCTGTTCCAATGAAATAATGGAAAATAATACTAAGGGAACTTCTGTGAGGAACAATAAAGACTATTGTCATGGATTATTTCCTTAGTGATTTATCTGATGGCTTCAGGATCGATTGGATAAATTCCTCCTGAAACACTTTATGCATGATTTATGTATTGCCAAATTCTCACCTGAACATAACATTTTACCCTCATTTCCTACTGAGTATGACACATTCATTATCTTTGTGTCTTAATGGAACTGTTAATTATATATTTATTTCTGATTAGAAATTAAACTTTTTTTTATTATTATTCTTTCTCTTCACTTTGATGTTGCCCCCCATTAATGTTGGAATCAATGAGAGTCAAATTCCTTTAACTTTTCTCACATACCTAACAGTACTGAACTTAGTGGGAATGTTAGAGTGAAAAAGGCTGGATTTATATAGCATCATGTCACAGAAAGAGGTGGGAAAAACTTCACATCCTATGACAGCAACAAAGCCCACATAAATGACACATTCCTGTCATTGCACAGATATTGTCTGTTGAGGTTTTGTGTACGTCAACCCTGTTTATGCCTGTAAAAGCTTCAAGTAGCCACCATTTGTACCTCAGTTTTAGCTATTTAAGTTAGGAGCTACTCCAGTTAAACTTATGGAATTATACCAGTTAAAAAAAGGTCAGAGGAAGTCAAACTGGGACTGTAGCATGGTAATAGCTATAGATCAACACTAGCAAGTATACTACAGGCAATAGCAGATTATTGTTTAATACATAAATAGCGAACATAATACACAGCGTTGTGTCATTTCTCTGTGGAAGCTAAATGGCCATCGAGGCTCATCTTGAAACAATTGTATTTATTATTATTTTTCCTATGATATGTTGAAACCTTCTGAAAATTTATACGTCAAAAGTGTTTGGAAAACACTTTAACTTATGTATGTGCTACTCAAAACCTATGCAGTAAAATCGGAGAATAGGGAGTGCTGAGGTAATATCACATATGGATTTTCCTCTTTCTTGCCCTTTAGGTTCTGCTGAAAAAAAGGCAAAATCTCAGGATTAAAAAAATAAATATTATTGCCGTGTAAAAGCAAAGGAAACAGAGAGCAAAGTCTTACAGAATAATACTTGATATATATAAACATCTGCAGCCAGCAGCTGGAATAGGTGTGAATATTTCTTTTTAACAACTACTACACACTATTTTCCCACATAGGTTTTCTCATCCTGTCTTCCAAAATATTTGAAACCACTTCAGTTACCTATAATTTACAAGTTTTGAATGTGAATTCATCTTAGTCATTAATGAAAACATTTAGTGGAAAGTCAAATGGAACTGGTTAAAAACAGACTTCTCTGAAAATTTGCCTGAAATTTAGATTTTGAGCTTCCCCATTATTTTATTAAATAGTACTTTGAAAAGGAAATCAGTCTGCTTCGAATTCTGTATAATCTTACTATTTCTGTCATTTCTAATACTATTTTCTCTGTTAAGACAGGTCCAGACGTAAAATAGTAATTGCAGTATACAATCCTCTTTCCTAAGACCATGCTCAGATTTTTTGCTCATGTGTGCAGAACACAATTCTGATTTTCAGTATTTTTGGGGACCAAAAGCAGTGAAATAACACATAACACATGATCTGTAGTATCTAAACAATGAAAACAGCTGCAAAATTGTATAAATAATTGCTAAATGGTTATTTCCAACAGATTTTTTCCACTGTTACTTTTGCACAGATTTCAGCATAAACCCTTCCCAGTACACATAATCTGATGACTTCTCAACATCTTCAGTGTGACACTAACATCTATATGCCACCAAACCTCCCCAGAGAACACTGCAGCTTCACTGTCTTTCAGCATTCCTTTAACAGAAATTAGGCCAATTTCTGAACTCAACAGTTTGGTTTTCTGTAGAAACAAAGGACTGGAACAAACCTCCTAGATCAACTCCTCTGCTATTGTAAGCATCATACACTACAATTTTTGTCAGACACTTGTCAGCTTACAGTACAAAGAACAATAGTATGGAACTCAATTCGCCCTGGTTCTAGGATGAAATCTCAAAGCAAACTTCAGCCGTGCAGTCACTAAGTCACTAGGATTGATTATCTTTAACGGCTCTGTTTAAATAACCTTCTCACTGCCGAACTGCAGCTTCCTTAAGACTCCAGCGGTGGGTGTGAAATCTGCAGCTTGCCCTTAGTAGTAACTCTGTAAACAATTCTCTTCTGTTTTTGTCTGAGAAGCACTGAACTGAATCAGTACGAAAATGTGGGATTCAGCAGCACAGAACAAATTAATAGGAAAATTATGCTGGGGCTTTAGTGACAACTCCAGGAATGACAGGCTAACCGGTGTCTGCCTGAGCATCCAAAATTGTTATGGTAACAAGCTAGTAATGATCTACCTTACGATCACAGATAATCTACAGCACATGAATCAGACTTTTGTACCTCTTGCATTTAGAAAGCTTTGGGGAAATGTGGTGAAGACCAGCACTGCTGCCCATCTTAGATGAGTTCCCTTTCCACCCCATGCTGTCACTCTACCTGCTAATATAAAAAGCAGGGAGCTGAGGGACTTATTCTGGACTTCCGCAACTTGACTAAATGGCAGAGAAGGACAGATACACAAAACCATTACTGCATTCCCCTAATATATCAAAAGGCATGCATGATGGAGATCAACAGATTACTTTTAACGTGAAGAAAGTAGGGAATCAAGGAATGAGTTAGAAGTATTCATTGCTCTGCCCAAGGGCATTATAATTTTGCAAATAGCTATTTCAGGATGATCAATAAGCCATGACTGATCCAAGTGTGTGGTATGGAGAAAATTAAATAACATCAAGGACATCAAAAACTAGTGCATCAGCTGTCCTCACTGCGGCCACAACCAGGAGATGACCATTAGACTTCCTTTCTTTGCATCTTGTAAGTGTGGAAACAGCCTAATTGAGAGGGGTCACCCCCTCCATTTCCAGAAAAAGACAAGACACGTTTGGTCTACATTTGTGGAACTAAATAAAAATAGAGTGACATTTAAGAGGTGGTGAGCATGTCAGACACCATCTCAGTTAAGAATGACATCATGTTTTTGCCCTGTATTCACACAAGGTTTAAAGTCTTTTCAATTTAAATATCTAGGGAGGCATTTTTTTGGCCTGATTTATATATAAACCTCATTACACAGAAAGTGATACCAAAAGGACACACCAATAAACCAAATTGTACTCCAAAAGATGAACATAGAAATTTTCCTAATTGAAGAAGCAGAAGTCAACCCAAATAATTCTTAATGCAAAACTGAAGAGTGCTTAGTTACTTTTGAGACAAATACAAACAGAAAACTCTTTAGCAGTGCTGGTAGAGTTTGTGTTTATTTTGGCAAATTTTACCATTTCAGTCAACCAAACATAACCAACCTATTTCGAACAGCCATTGGCTTGATACAGTTTATGCTGAGTCAGAGCTATTCAGAAGCTAAATACAGCTTATACAATACATGATATTTATAGATTTCTTCTGTCTGACAAGTTCTATTAGAAACACAAAACGAATGTACAAGAATGTAAATTTCTATATTAAAATATATTTAAAACATGCTTAGTAGAAATATTTTAATAAAATAAGGTATTTTTTATTCATGTGGGAATTCATGGTAGAAAAATACAATTTTGATAAGATCTGATTCTTAAAAAGAAGATCAAGAACCTGGCTTTCTACACTTTTTAAATTTGCAAAATAAACCACATTTCAGGAAACCTCAATTTTCCAAAAGAAAAGAGCATTCCAGTAAATGCCAGGATAAAATTGGCTTGCGTTCAGTCCTATGATAAAATATGCTTTAAAGCATATAATCCAAACTTGAAACATCATAAGGTGAACTAAAAGCCAACCTACACTCTAAGTGAAAAAGTACACACACACTTAACTTTGGTAATATCTACAAATAATTTGTGACTAGTGAAAACAGATACAGAACGTTGAAACTGCTTAGTGGAGAGAGTATATTGGGTGGATTCCATCCTTGCTTTTATTGCTCTTGCTTAACTGGTCCCTATGCTCCCTATTGTCCTGTTTTCATGTAAGCTAGATACAATATGGGAAGAAATTAGTATTTTGTATACATTTGGGACTTGCCACATTGTTCGGCATTAATCAGTATAGAAGCTGGTAAGTGAACTGTTAAGATAATGTCTTTGAGGTAACACATACTACGTGAATAGGGGACATAGTCCAGCCTTAGATGAATAAATTGATTGATTTTTGTAAAATATACTACATAACTGAGAACATGATCATTAGATATACCGTGTTTCTGCTACTCCCATGAAATCACCGGGTGGTCAGCAACTCTTGGTGCTGTGATCGAAACACCCATCTCTCCTTGGAATTCAAACAGTTCCTGTGGGCTCTCAGCTCTGCAAGGTGTACCTGATAATCTTTTCATGCCAGATGTCCATTTACAAGCATTAATGTCTTACATATGCATGACCGTGGGATATTTCTGCTGCACACACAGTGCTCACAGTGGACTTCCACCTACCAAGTGCTCCTAGTAATCATGTTTTCTATGGAACACAAACACAGGGCTGGCCTGCAGAAGGTTTTCCTGCCATCCACTGTACAGTCAAGCTAAATATGAGCCAGTTCATAGCTTTGCACTGACACGGGGCAAAACTCACAAATGACAGGTTTTTCTCAAGGAAATTTTAAAAATAGCTAGTTTTAACCATTACTGCCTTTTATATTTTGTATTCACTTGAAACAGTTTTCAAAAACAATGAAAGAAACCCCAAACCCTTTAAAAATACTTAAACACTGAAAAAAAAAATTGTTTCTATGTCCTGTTTTGCACAGATTAATCCAGATACTACTAAATGGAATAAACTGTACATTCAATAATGTCTATCTTCACCTTTTTATTTATGATGCAGAAGTCAAGACAAAATATCAGTTATTGTTTGTGGAGAGCAAAATGTGTGGCAAAACGTCTAGTACAATTTTTCATATAGTGAGTGAAGGCTGTTTATTTCTTCTTATAATTTTACATAAATTTTATACATATTTAATAAGTCAAATTGGCTAATGTGTGGTTTTTCTAAACAACATAGATCTAAATAAACCCTGAGCAGTTAATTTAGTGAAGTCTGGATCTCTGCTGATTACATTAAATTTGTAGCTTACAGCCTTCCCTCTTCCTCAGCAGGAGCAGATCTTTCCTATATTTCACTTACTATTTACACAAAGCCTGTACAACAAGGTGGCCTTGTTTTTCTTCCGACATTTAGCTGGAACTGCATAGAGCTCAACACCATAAGACAGACTGGGAACCAATATAGAGCCAATCTACTTACAGATCTGGATTAAACCATGTGCAAGGTTCTTTGTTAGACATGGAATGGAAAGCTGCTTTCTCAGCAGCAAGACTGTTAACATTAAACAACAGATACTCTTACCATTAGCTTCATTTGAGCCACCATCTCTTGGCTCCTTTTATTGTGAAATAAATATCTGATCACTTTAAAATTGCAGGGAATAATATAACCTACGTGTAAGAAGTTGACTAAGATGGTCTATCTTTTAAGGTTCACTCAATACTATTTCTTTCTCAAATCTACCTTTCATCTTTCTGTTGTCTTGATTCTGTGTAATTTGTGAATCTTTTTCTTTTAATTAGTCACTAGTTATGAACTTTGCAAGCACTCTGGCTGAAGAAATCCAGAATATATGCCAATTATTAGATTAGATAATTTCACTGACTTTGATTTGATTTTAACTTAATGCAGTAATCTAGTACTGCATTATTCTCCTATGTGACTACGTGCCATCCAAATATAAGCTAATTTTGGGAAAAGAAACTTCCTTTTAAATTAATTTTGCCTTTTTGAATAACACACTTTTTAAAATAATGTAGATTTATGAGGCAAATTTGAAAGCAATTATAAACTAAAGCATAATTAAACACTAGTGGATAGAAGGAAAAACTGATTTTAAGTCCCCCATGACAATTAATGACTTAGCAGGCCTTCACAATCAGAAGCCAAAAGAAATGCTTTGTATGCATTCAGGATAAAGTATAACCTATAGAAAGAGAACAAGGATGATTGGTTGTGTCTTCACTTTAAGATATCCACACCATGACACAAAAACATCAGTGTCCAGGAAATTTCTAATCATCAAAAATGCAACCTTATATGTTTGATTTGTACTTTCTAGAGGCTTGGGAGCATCCACATGGAAAAAATAACCATCAGATTCTGTTTTGGTCTCTTTTTTGACTTGAAGGGAAAGGAGAATGATGGGGAATACGAGAACGTGCAGTACTCTTATGTGATCAGATTTGGCTCTGCATTGTAAGTGTTGAAGACTACTAAGGCCTATTTCCAAAGACTAGTGAAGTCAAAGGTGGTCTATCAGCTTCCATAGGATCTGGGTCAGTTACTTCCTATGGGTTCACTTAGCTGGGGTATTTCCTATTCCTATTGAAAAATGTTCTATCAAGACTTCAGCATAGCTTTTTTGACAAGCAGCTGATTTGCAAGAACGTGCTATATGTAGGGAAATGCTAGAAAACCCCACAGTGGTGTCTCCAGGTATTTCACAGACACACACGTGCTTGCTTTGCCCACACTCAGAGCTAGTTGAATGACAGCCAGTTGTAATCAAAAGTCTGCAAACAACCCTGTAGATTTGCCTCCCAAAGTGTCAGCTTATAGAGAGCACAGAAACCTCCCTAGCTGACTGCATAGCCAAGTCCATTGTAATAAAGGACTGAGTTAATTTTCTAAGTGCAAACAACTGTAAAGAAAAGAGTGGGTGGTGGAAGGCATAATCTATCAGCTGGCAGGACAGCAGAACAGGCTAGTGGGAGAGTGGAGAAAAGGAATTGCTTATAGTACAGATGCCTATTAAACACATTGAAAGATTAGTTTCCTCACAGAGGAAGAGTGATGTAAGTCAAAAAATGACCTAAGACAACATATAAAACTGTTAATACAGTTAAGGTGAAGCTGGACAGAGATTTCTTAATTAAATGAATTATACTTTTAAGATATAACATGATCACTTTCTAGAAAAAAATGCATTTTGTGACATTCAGATTTTCTGAATGACTTCTTTGCCTCGTTCTTCACTGGCAAAGACTCTGACTGCACCGCCCAAATCTTAGAAGGTAGACATAGGGACTGTGAGAATTAAGACCTTGAGCCCACTGCAGGAGAGGATCTGGTTCAAGACCATCTTAAGAACCTGAATGTGCACAAGTCCATGGGACCTGATGAAATCCATCCGCGGGTCCTGAAGGAGCTGGCGAATGAAGTTGCTAAGCCACTGGCCATCATATTTGAAAAATCATGGCAGTCAGGTGAAGTTCCCGACGACTGGAAAAAGGGAAATATAACCCCCATTTGCAAGAAGGGGAACATGGAAGACCAGTCAGTAGGAAGAGATACAGCCCAGTCAGTCTCACCTCCGTGCCTGGCAAAATCATGGAGCACATTCTCCTGGAAGGCATGCTAAGGCACATGAAAGACAACAAGGTGCTTGGTGACAGCCAGCATGGCTTCACTAGGGGGAAATCCTGCCTGACCAATTTGGTGGCCTTCTATGATGGGGCTATAGAACTGATGAGAACTGATGAACAAGAATAAAGCAGTTGATGTCATCTACCTGGACTTGTGCAAAGCGTTTGACACTGTCTCACAAGACATCCTTGTCTCTAAATCGGAGAGATATCAATTTGATGGTGTCGTAGTTTAAACCAATCCACACAGGTTGTCCACTCACACCCCCCCCCCCCCCGACCCTCCCCACTCCCGGAGGGATGGGGAGGAAAATCAGGAGAATGTAACTCCCACGGGTTGAGATAAGAACAGCCCAGTAACTAAGGTATAACACAAATCACTGCTGCTACCACCAATGATAATATTGATAAGAGAAAATAACAAGAGAATACGATACCACCGCCAAACGAGTTCGACCCCCCCCGAAGAGCGAGAGCCTGCCCCTTCCGGGTAACTTCCAGCTCCCCCTCCGGGCATGACGTGCTATGGTATGGAATACCTCCTTGGCTAGTTTGGGTCAGGTGTCCTGTCCCCGCTTCCTCCCGGCCTCCCTCGTCCCCAGCAGAGCATGAGACTCACAGAGTCCTTGGCCAGAATAAACACCACTTAGCAACAACCAAAAACAATCGGTATTATCAGCTCTCTGCCCAGGCTGGAAGTCAAAACACAGAGCTTGCACCAGTTACTAAGAAGGAGCAAAACGGCTCCTGGTAAACCCAGGACAGATGGATGGACCACTCAGTGGATAAAGAACTGGCTGGATGGCCGCACACAAAGAGTTGTGGTCAATGGCTCAATGTCCGGCTGGAGACCATTAACGAGTGGTGTCCCTCAGGGATCGGTGTTGGGACCAGTCTTGTTTAACATCTTCATCGCTGACATGGACAGTGGGATTGAGTGTGCCCTCAGCAAGTTTGCTGACACCAAGCTGTGTGGTCCGGTTGATGCGCTGGAGGGAAGGGATGCCATCCAGAGGGACCTCGACATGCTTGAGGGGTGGGCTGATGCCAACCTTATGAAGTTCAACCATGACAAGTGCAAGGTCCTACAGCTGGGTCGGAGCAATCCCAGGCACAGCTACAGGTTGGGCAGAGAAGAGATTCAGAGCAGCCCTGCAGAGAAGGACTTGGGGGTGCTGGTCGACGAGAAAATGAACATGTGCTGGCTTGAGTGTGAGCTTGCAGCCCAGAAAGCCAACCATATCCTGGGCTGCATCAAAGGGAGTGTGACCAGCAGGTCAAAGGAGGTGATCCTGCCCCTCTACTCTGCTCTTGTGAGACCTCGAGTATTGTGTGCAGTTCTGGTGTCCTCAACATAAAAAGGACACGAAACTGTTGGAACAAGTCCAGAGGAGGCCATGAGGATGATCAGGGACTGAAGCACCTCCCGTATGAAGACAGGCTGAGAAAGTTGGTGCTGTTCAGCCTGGAGAAGAGAAGGCTGCGTGGAGACCTCATAGCAGCCTTCCAGTACCTGAAGGGGGCCTATAGGGATGCTGGGGAGGGACTCTTTGTCAGGGACTGTAGTGACAGGACAAGGGGTAATGGGTTAAAACTTAGGGGAAGTTTAGATTGGATATAAGGAGGAAATTCTTTCCTGTTAGGGTGGTGAGGCACTGGAATCGGTCGCCCATGGAGGTTGTGAGTGCTCCATCCCTGGCGGTGTTCAAGGCCAGGTTGGATGAAGCCTTGGGTGAGATCGTTTAATGTGAGGTGCCCCTGCTCGTGGCAGGGGGGTTGGAACTGGATGATCTTGAGGTCCTTTCCAACCCTAACTATTCTATGATTCTATGATTCTAAGATCCAGTGCTATGGTTCTGGGTGCTGAAGAAAAAAAGAAGGTTAAGATACTAGGCTTAGATTCTCTACATTATAGTAGTCTCTTTTTCTTCTATCAATATCCAAAGTGACCCTTTCAGAACCAGCCTAATAAAGGCATTTACCAAGAAAGACCTGTGCCTTTCTTATTTTCCCCTGTGTAAGCTTACAACAGCCTGGCTTTCCTGTATACAGATAAGTTAGTATGCCTAAAATATTGTTTGGTTAATTAGTTGGGAATGTTACATATGTTCTTTATTGCAACACCACAGAGTTGGACTTCAGAAACTGTGCTTTGATGCAGCCAGTTGCTGACAACATGTTACTGCATTTCCACTAGGTTACTGACGTCAATATGTCAGAGGTTTAGGCAAATGAGTGTATGTATGCTCTAGAATTCAGAATAAAAGGCAAAGCTTTATTTGATTTTTAAATTTTTGCTTTCCCTCTGAAAAGTTAGTAGGAGTGACTCCTACCAGCAACTATTTTCACAGGTAGTAAGTTTGTAACCTTGAACCCTTATGTGGTTGTGTAGAACATGCCAGTATTCAGGAATATTAACTTCAAAATTCATTTTCCAAACATGTAGAGAAAAAAAAAATAAACCTAAGCTTGAATAATAAACACCAACAAGCATCTAAAATATTCTAAACCATGCTTTGAGCAATACTTCCTCTACTCTGTGATTAGCGATAACATGATCTTTCTACATGCTCCTTTACAATCTCCTACTCAATTTATGACTGAGAAGCCTGACAATCAGATATATTTCATTTGAGAGTTGTGGGTTTACAGATTTTCTTCTGAAGACAGGTGTTTCCTGAGTTTCTAAAAATGAGCAAAGGATTCACAGGCTTTTCTTGCAGTATTTCCAACAAGACAAATCATTTAAAGTCAGTGTTTTCCTCCCTTGTTGCTTTCTTTAGCCTAATTTCAAGAGAAATACATCAGTCAGGACAACAGAACATGTCAGAACAGAACATGCTTCCAGAGTATGCCAGTTTAGGTTCCACTTCTGCCATACATGTTTGTGTGTGAACTTCCGGTAATCAGCTTCTTGTGCTTTAGTTCCCTGTAGGAATAATAGCATTATTTTGTCTTACCAGCCTATTTTCAATAAAACAAACAAACAGCCACCGAGAATTTAAAATTGATAGCCATGTTTTGTTTATTTAGCCTGCAGATTAATCAGGGCAAAGAGAATGACTTATTTCTTTAGGTGAAGTGCAATGCAAATACAGTTGCTGCATGCATGTTTGTTATTAATAATAACAGAAACTTTTAGATTCAGGAGTGAAATCTGATTTTCCTGGCAGGGAACTGCAATGCCAAGGATACTGCATTCTTCTACTGCGTTTTTACTAGAGTTAGAGCACCAGAAAACACGATATCCCTTTGGGGAGGGGCAAGTCACAATGGTTTTGGTTCTTAGTCAGTTTAAACGGCAACGTTAGCAAAATGCTGCAAATAAATGAGCTTGCTAAAAGCAGAAGATGGCTTGGACAGCCAGGTTTCTGCAAGCCTTTTGGTTCCTTAGTCTAGGAAAGTAATTTACACAGGCCATTCCACAGCATGAAATGGATAATGATATGCCCTAGTGGCCTCAACTTCTACATTCAGCATTTTGGGGCATTCCTCATCCCCAAAATAGATCCTGTTGGCCAGTCCTTGGCTGGAATAAGGCCAAAATCACTCCACTGATTGCAAAAGATTCAGTTCAACTTTGATAAACTGAATTTGGGTTTTACCCTGTCTCAGAAACTTCATGGAACATTCAGTAGTTCTACTTTTTAGACAGTTGACTGCTTCTGACCGGGTTTTGCCTTGTGTATGTTTTGGGGATTTATATTTCTTTTTAATACAGACCATATGACATCTATTAGGTCTAATACATAATTTTGTTTAAGCTTGATATAAGCTATGTAAGACTGACTGACTCCAGTAAACATCCTTCCTTTTTTCTTTTTTTTTTTTAGACACATACTCTTCCTCAAAGACTGAAAAAATAAAGTTATATTTTAAACTGAAAAGAATCTAATATTCTCCACAATATCTACTTTCAATATTCTGAGATATATAAAGCCAGCCTGCCAAATGCTGAGTTTGTCACTTTTTGGAAGGTACAAGTTGACACAATAAATACAGAAACATAGCGCATCACTTACCCATCAGGTCCTACCTGTCCACTCAGGGGTACCACAAGAAATAAAGTATCTAATAAAATATCTAGAAATTGTTTTCCAAAGCCTATTGACTGCACCACAAATCAGCCACGTTCTGAGACTTCTGTTTGAACATGCCCTGTACACATGTGAAGAATAACAGACTGAAACAATTGCAAATTAGAAACATAACTGAAGAGGCATCAAGTCATCTTTTGCTGCCAGTATGTACAGTTGCAAAGCAAGAAAGTTTTTTTTATGAATATGCATGTCTTTATTAAAGGGAAAGTGCAGATACGTTTAATTTCACAATCCTGTGAGCCACGCTTTCTTTTCCAGCAGCTTCAGACATGTCTTTCTTCAATACAATGTGATCGTTAGACCAGACAATTTCAGGACTTTTTCTTTACCAGCAGAAAGTTGGCCTGATCATTAATCACAAAAGCTGGAACAGAACTTAATTAAACTTTCTCTCCTTCCTCATACCTGCTTCCTACAAATCAAATATGTCAGGCCACATTGGGAAGAACTTTAATTAACATAACCTAATTCTGAATATTTAATATTGGGTCACAGTTGTAAGTTGCTCACAATGAAAGTGAAAGAAAAAATTGCCAGGATCTTGCCTTAGAAAAATCAAAATGTTTGCAAAGTGTTTGCAAAGTTTCCAACAACAGACAGGCTTTGTCTGGAATATTATTCACTAGCAAATATTTCCTCAGGTCTCATATTATGAATTTGGAGGTTTTCTTTTCTGCTGTAGGTGTCACCCTATAAAATACAGCAGCACCAAAGCCAGATCACATAAAATACAATAACTGCGGATGACTTGAGAGCCAATACAGAAGGGCAGACTGGCTACTGATGCCACCAAACAGAGTCTGCCCCAACCCTCCCAGAAGGCTTACAGAGGGGTCTGGAATAAGCAAAAAGCACCTGACAGTAACAGTACCCTGCGTCTTGTAATTGCTTGTCATCATGAAAGTGCTTGGCTGACAAACACATGAGGCCCCAAGCATCTAATGCACAGTTCTGGAATTTAACTTCAGCGTGGTAATTCAGTGCATAAACATACTTAAAAGCTTTCTGACTTTCTTTCTACATTCCTAACTGAAGAAAAAAAAAAAAGAAAAATTATACATCAGTTGGTAGGTGATGCTAAAAAAAAAAAAAAAAAAAAAATTACTTTACCTCCTTTTCTCTCTCTTGGAATCTCAAACTTTGCTAAAACAGGAAGGAGAGGTTTTGGCGCAGACTCTCCAACTCTCAGCCATGTAATTCCACCAAAATCTTTGCATATCACTCATACAGGATATTAGTTTTTAAGGTGTACCATAGGGAATATGCCCTTTCATTTTTCTTACTATTAGCAGGATTGTTCTTAATGATATTAAAATCAGCACTAAGATGAACAGCGATCATCAAAAAAGAGTATTTACCACCTTCATTTCAAAATGTATACTTGAAGTACATAAGGTACAAAATAACAGCATGGGATCCATCATTCAATTACAGGGCTCCCATTAATTCAGGCAGATAATCTGAGATTTTCAGTTACTGTGGGAATTTTCAAAGTAATTAATGGGTTTTGGACAACATGACATCATTGCAATGACTGACATTTGGTTGAACTTAATATGTCACTTAGCATTCACTGCTAAGCAACCAAGCTTTTGGTATGCTGAATGTCTGAGACATGAGGTCAATGTCTAAAGAGTATATGCAACACAATTACTCGTAGCTACTAGTCTCTAGTAAAAGAGCACTCACTTAAGTTATTATTTCAGTAATTCTCCTGTTTCAGAAAACTTAGAAGCTTTAACACAGTGTGTCCTCCATGATTTACAGATCTGCACTTCTTCTAAGCTTAGGTATCTCCCATTTATTATCTCTGTTGGTGTTTGCTGTTTAAGTACAGCAAGTTATGTCCTGCAAATAATAAACACAATGCAAGATAAATAGCTTTAACTGATCTTAAAAAAAGTTATTTTACATTTACTTTAACTAAGGTTTCAGCTGCTGATAAAGATGGATTTCCAGGAGCAAAAGGCAGATCCTGAGCTGGGTTTGATGTCAAACTTCCACAATGATTGACTGAGGACTGCAATTTGGTCCCATTTGTTGAAGAATAATTTAACATAGTCTGCACAATTGAATCATAATCCTGATCACATCATCAGGAAGTCATTGTATTGAGAAGCAATTCAGACTTAATCCAACTTAATATTCCAAATGAAGAGCTAGAATGAATTCTCATTATGAAATTTGTTCACTTTCTACTTTTCTACTTTTTAGCCTGTCTGTTCTCAGACTTTCTTACATAGTGCTGACTTACAAAAGATCCATGAAATGTTACAGCTTTTCACCAAATAATTTTTTCCACTCACAGAACGTTACTTCAGGAACTGGTCCCACCTTTTCCAGGAGTAATTTGGAAAGGGTCCCACCCTGACCAAATCTGACCTCTGATTGATTGCTTCAAAACCTACACACCCCAAATGAGAATAACTGTCCAGGACAAGACATATAATAATGATCTCACCTGACAGAATCAGAATGATGCAACTAAAGTAAAGCCAGAGTACTGGCGGGGGGGCGGGGTGGGGGGTTGGGGGGGGGTGTGTGGAGTGGATTGCTTTCTTACTTCCAGTGCTCATTTTGTTTGCCAAATACACTCAAACAGGAAGGATAACATAACAGATGATGGCCTGAACTCCAGAAGTCAAGGGCCAAAGTATGTGATTCGTATACACTGCAACTAGTTAAGAAGAGACATATTAAGTAATTCTGGAAGGAAAGCAGCACTTGTCAGTATCACTTTAGTGCTAATACAAAGAAGCCCATAGCTCCGCCTAAAATATATGAGACATCATTTGTGTGCTATACCTTCCAGGCAGTTACATGTACTTTTTCAGCAACATGACCATAAACTCCTAGATATTTTTAGCATTTGGTTACTATTAAATTATGTTTCAACTATCCCAAAATATCAGTAAATGTCAATTCAATTCATATTCAGCTAACTGGCTTAGCTGTAGCTAATATAAATATATTTCTATTTTAATCTTGCCAACAAATATCAAAGACCAATTATTATTGACCAATATCTGATGCCACTCCACTTTGATCGCATTGTTCTTAACTTAAAACTGGGGTAAATGCTAACATTCTTGCAAAGTTGCAAATGTATGAACTTTACACATAAAAATGTAAATATTACTATATGTGCATTCCTATGTTCTTTATCTTTACATGTGATCAGCCTTGAGCTACAGCTGAACCACTTTAAGTCATTAAGGAAACTTAAAAGCATGTAAAGCAGCGTCATTTTAGAAGACAAATTTATGCTCCGGTGAACCTCAAGAACTTCACTGAACCTTCAGGTTTTTAAGGATCTTTCATCACAGAAAAATGTTTATATTAAGCATATTGCCTATTTAGAGTATAATTTTTCATTCTGTGAAAAATTCTGCCCTTGACCTCGGAATTGCAGCCAAAATTCTAAGGCCAACATGGATCTTCAAACCGATTCTACTGAAATCTGTTTTGTTGGAATAAATTCAGTGAAAAGACTGTGAATTTCCAAGTTAATACTATCTGAAACTGGAAAGAAGAAACTCAAGAATTCTGTCTTCAGATTCTGAAGTCAGCGTAGCTAGATTTAATTTTTAAATGCATTTTAAAGCAAGTTTTCCAAAACCTCGAGTTGGTATTTGCCATATTGTTGCTATATGAGAATCCAGTATTCCATACTGTACAATTCCCATTAAATTTAGTGGGAGCCTGATATTAATTTAAGTAAGAGTTGGATGTGTCCAAAGGATCAACTTTAATCACGTATTTGTGCCTGGGGTTTTTTTCACAGAGAGATGCTTTTCACAGTTAAGTGCTTGTTTTGAAATTATTTTAGGCAGCATTACAGCCCAGATAAAACTTGGAATACTAGAATACTTAAATAAAGATAAAAGCAATAATATAGAACAGAATATGGCTCTTTATATCTTATTACCGCACTAACTGTAGGTCTTCTCATTGTAAAGACCTACTGAAGCATCTCTTTGAATAGATGTGATATGAACAAAATTCTTGCGCTAATAATAAACACTAGGTTATGTTACTTACTTGGGACATTTTCAAAAGAACCTTGCATCCTCAAGCAACCGAGAGATTCAGATAAAGTAATTTTTTAGTTCTTACTGCTTGTTACACTTAGAATGAATGATATTGGAACAATACACAGCAAGTAACTATGGATATGTAAACAGAAACTATTAAATTTTTGCAGACATTAAGTTTTCAGTTTATTAACCTCAGCTCAGTCCAGCTTTCAGGTTCTTTTCTCCTGTAGCTCCTCCTTGTGAGCTATTTTCACTAAACAACATGGAATTTCCACAGATAGGATAGCACCCAAATGAGTATTCAGTCATGCTCAAAAAGAGTGAGTAAAAGGCAGAGTTACCATCTTCTTGCTGAGGACGGCTTAGTTCTTACCTGAAATAAAACAAGTTGCAAGGCTCTAAAAGGCTTTAGGATCATAAACCTAGCAGGAATCTGAGTCAAGAATGACTGACTAATTTTTGTGCATGTTTGGGTTGGGGTTTTTTTGATAACACTTCCACTTTTCAGCATAGACTTGCTTTTTAATAGATTGAGAATTGCATACAATCATCCAGCCTTCACAGCATGGGCAGAAGTTGAGTTACTGTTCATCTTGCTTTTAAGCTTGCTAATTTTAAGCTAGCTTCATGTTGTTGAACTCCATAGGTCACACTTCAAGAGGACTTCAGTATACTGACTGGAACACTTATCAGCTCTCTTGTTGCATCCTCAGAACGAAGAAGAGCCAGCTTTCGGACACAGGACTCCTGGGAACTCTTCCAAGTTCACACCATATTGGCCCAAAGGTCCCATGCCTTGTGCCCAAACAACTACACAAACAATTTTGCAACAATCACTGTAAATGCTGTCTGCTATATACAAACTACCATGCAGCTAACAAGTCTTTTCATAGTCAGCAGCTAGCAGGGAGGTTCTTTCCACTCTTTAAGATGCTGTAATTTTGATTTTGCTTAGTCTTCCACACAATGCAGAGTTCTTTTTTTTTGCTTATTTTACAGTCCAGTATTCACATTTACCTGCCACCATCTCAAACACGGGAATATCGTATTTGTCAAGAATCACAAAATGTTGAAAATCCTTAAAGTTCTGAAGTTGTGGGACTTATTTTAGCTTGATCCAATTTGCTAACACCACCTGCTCCCTTCCTGGAGACATTTCTCTTGGACACTCTTAGACACTGAGATAGAGCAGTATTTCATTTCAGTAACTCTGAAAACAATGGTTAAATTCGTTAGCAAGAATTAGACAAGCTTTAAGCTTGGTTGAAAGCGTGCTCTGCATCCACACAGAAAACTGAGGTTATAAACCAGTTTTAAACAACCTAACATGACTTACCTCCATCACTGCACCCTGTGATTTGAGGAGGCGGTCAGACTCTATCCTGTGTGGCCAGACTGTGAACTAGGCTTGTAAGGCAATAGGGATACTTGCTGTCCCTATATTTCATGATAATTGCAGGGTTATAATCTAGGTCTGCGTGGTTTGCACATCAAAAAAGTCAGATTAGAAAACTGTTGTTGAATTGTACTTCAAAAGCAGATATGCATTATTTTTTCAACAATTTTTAGAAGGTAAAAATTTTCTATTTCCATCCAGAAAATTCAAAGATCTGATTTCAACTGACAAATTCTGGACACTTTTTGGCTGAAACATGAAATTTGAAAAGTTTATACCACTTCGATTGATTTCAGTTTTTCCATACAATATAGGTCTGTATACATACACAAGAAAGTGTTCATCTTCAAATCCAGCCTAGTATTAGACGGGGAGGTTCGCTGCTCATTCTCCATTGCTCCCCTTTCCAAGGTACTTCCCTTTGTCAGCTATCTGTACCGTAGCTCGGCCTGGTAAGACACCCGGTGCAGGATGCCGGCGTACCTGTGCTCTCTAACCTAGGCTCTACCCTTACACCCACCGTCGGGGCTGTTTCCCTCTGCTCACCCACCGCTGGGCTCAGCCGGGTGAGCACCCCGCTGACTAGGCGACTGCCCGGCCGTTGGGGCGACGGCGCCATCTGCTGGGCAGCGAGCCGCAAGGAAACGGGCGCCCCCGGACAGCGCCGTGCCCGCTGGTAAAGGCGGGGAGGGAAGTAAAGGGAAGGAGATTTTTTCCAGCTGAACAGGGCTCGATCTCCCACTGTTTCTCAGAATGCGTAGCTCAAGACTTGCCCTGGAATGACACCGGTAACTGCGTGTTATCACAGAGCCATGGAATCGTAGAGCGGTTTGGGTTGGAAGCAACCTCAAAGCTCACCCAGTTCCAACCGCCGGCCCCAGGCAGGGACACCTTCCACTAGACGGGGTTGCTCCAAGCCCTGTCCAACCTGGCCTTGAACACTGCCAGGGGTGGGGCTGCCACAGCTTCCCTGGGCACCCTGTGCCAGCGCCTCAGCACTCTCTCAGTAAAGAACTTCCTCAGATATTTCCTTATAAAGAATTTCTTTATATTACCAATAGTACTTTGATTTCCGGAAGGCCAGTAGTAACTTGCAATAACATAAGCCAAGAGGCAGATTTGAAGGAGAAAGAATAGGTCCATAACCTCCCTCGCAATCACTCACACATACATAGAGCAGACACTCTTGCCCCTATCTGTGTGATGATGTGTGGATCTGGATATGCAGTGTGGTCATGGTGCTGTGTGGACCCCACAGTTCACAGTGTGACCAGACTGACCTGTTGATAACATAGGCTCTGTTCTCACATCTTCTACTGCAAATAGAAAATCCTCTAACAGAATTATAACCAAAGACTCTTGTTGGCTCACTGTAATATGATTTGGAAACTCAAAAGCAATGCCTTTCAGTTGGCCTTAACCGGCAAAGCTTGCTGGGAGCTCAGGAGACCCCTAAAATTATACTAACCAGCAAGTCAGCCACAGATTTAAAATGCAATATGAAAATCTAATTGGGTTTGTTGTCAGTGTCCAGTAGCTGTTGAGAATAGATGTGGTTGTGCCTGGCTTTCCATGCTGAGCAGAGTGAAAGGGAGTAGACACAGGAGCATGTGTTATGTTTGGTGTAGCTTATCAACACCTTTCTGTTTGATGTAATGGCCACTCCAGGAGCTTAGATTAAAGACGACAGGGAAGAATATGGCTGTCTTGTCATATTCTTTTTGTATCTTCTGGCATCTTTGCATGGAAATGTACATAAACATTGTCTCTCTTGCCATTTAAGTTACAAACACACTCTTGATGACTTTTAGAATTGCTAGGGAAATCACCAATTCAAATTAATAATAAAAATATATGGAAAGGTATCTGAGCAAGATTGCATTAAAAAAAAAAACCCACACAACAAAACCAACAAGAAATATTCACAGTAAACAATGTCACTGTTGGCATGAGGAGTTCACCAATGCTGTATTCAGGGAGAAAAATTTAAATCTATCAAGTTGAAGCCTCACACTTTCCAAACAAAGTAAGCTAGTTAGAAGACAAAGCATAAACAAAACTGTCCAGAACAGAGGCAGCAATCAGAGATCTATAATAGGCTGTAAAAGGGTTAAGACACAAGGGTCAGAAGATGCTCATTACATGTTGCACCCATCTTTGAGGTGCTCAACAGCTTATTCTTAAAACGTAGCCATGAATACCCTTCCTGTTTTTCAAGGGGTTCCAGTGTAGAATTTACTGTTGTTACCAGTAGTAAGAGCAGTCAAAAAAGCAATAGGCAATAAGTACACTTTGTTTGCCTTTCGGATATGATGGCATGGAACATTTTTGACTTGCTGTATTATATCATAGTTTTCCTCTTGACTTCAGCTGTCAACATGTCAGACTGCTCTGATCCCCTTTCAAGCTTTCATGACAAAAGCCCCCAAGAGATTAATTCTTTTCATTCATCAGTTTTCTACTTTAAAGCCTTCCGTGCCTTGAGGGAAAGAGAGCAAACACTGGAGGGTCAGTAGGGGGTTAACATTCTTTGACCATATGAAACAAATGTGCAGGCCTACTAGTTGTCATAGGCTGGTACTGGGGAAAATTGATTAGCAAATGAAAGAGACAAAATAGCTAACTAACTCTGCACATTTATTTGTGAAAGTTCAACACTCTAACCGACATGCTTTCTCATAAAACACTTCTATGAGCTTTTCTGGTTTTAGCTGCTTTGATACACTTTCCAGCAGTGCTTTGATTTTCAGCTAAGTGATTTCCACTTCGGTGAAAAATCTATCCATATGTAGAAGCATCAGGTGTTTGTTACTATTTTCCACACCTTGACCAGCTAGATAGTTTTATTTTTACTTTCGCAATATAAAATGCCTTAGATGTTTAATGCTTCTTGCAGTGATTAATACATGGGAGAAAAAGAGGAAGCATGATCCAGGAATTCTTATGGTTAAAATGTTAATTTTTAGGAAAACACATCAGAATATTCTAAATACATAAATCGTACCTGAAGCTTTTCTGAAGGTTTGACTTTGTGTGTAAAAGATTTCACACAGTTTCTTTGGGGAACATAAACAGGCTACAGTAGCTCAGAGCAAGAAAGCTCAAGGGAATATTCTTTACTGGCAGTGCATTAAGAGCGTTTTCCTTTCCAGATGACTGCTAATGATAACAGTCTGTATTTGGTTTGAACTCTTGTACCAACTGAATAGGTTTTTTCAACTTAGCAAGATTTAAGTTATCTCTGAAAACCGGCACCATTAGGGAGTCCAGTCTCCTGTAGGTTTCCACTTGATTTCCATTGTACTCAAGTTGAGATTAAGATCACTGCTATGATCTAAAGAGCACTTCACTCTTTAGACTATGTCTTGAAACATATATGATCTTAGAGGTATGTTCAATGCATGTCAATTGAACGTCCATTTAAAAATGGAATCCACTCAAAGTATTGAATACTGTACATAAACTAAGTTCATAGTAAAACAAGACTGCAAGTAAAAAAACCAAAAGGCAGTAAACTGAAAATACAGATAATACAGCCTGCATGCCTCCAACTTTTTTTCCCTACAACATCTACCCAAACAGTAACTCAGCATAAATACATTTACATGCTTTTTAGGCTTCTTAATATATTCTGCTAAGAATGTGAAAAACTGTCTTTGACCCTTTCTATGGTCATCTGGAATCATTTAAGTGATCTTGGAGTGCAAGTTCTTGTGAAACACAGCATCACTATAGCTCCCAGTTCACTTAAGGAAAGATGTTTAACCACCCAAAATTGTAGTTACATAGGTAGTAAGATTCTCAAAAGATTCCCAAGATCCTAATTTTCACTATAAATTAGATATTTTAGGGGGGTTTGGAAATCCTAGTAGCTCTGTAACCTCAATTTTAGGTGTCTTTAAAATTTGGATCTTCAAAGTCAGGCCATTAAATATTTTTTAAGTGTTGTCTTCTGAATCTCCAGGTCTTAAAGCTGTTGGCTTCTGCTTGCCTGGAATGATTATGTTACATCTGATTCTACCCTCCAAAGTCTTATATGATGGGGGAGGATGAACACCTCACATGGAAGGACCCTACTTTGCTCCAAAGGAAGAGTTATTTGGTAGCTACCAAATAGCAGACTTATGGTTACAAGTATGAATGGACAAGTACACCAGGCATTAAGCATGACATTTTAGCACCGGTGGTTCTATATTCAGCACATGTCCTCACAACTGAACTCTGTAACTTACCCTCCCATAGATACAACCCATGAACTTTGACCAGAGACTCCCACCTGAGCTGCATCTGCCCTGTCCCAAGCTGCTGGTAGCTGAATTTGTCGCTGGCTAAAAGCATTCATCTATTATCACCATTTCCCTTTTGATGGCTCGTTTTAAGCGAGCCATTTCTGGTTCTTTGTGCAAACTTGCAAAACAAGAAATTCGTGAAGCAAACTGTGTAAACATTTCACACATGCATAACTGGAAAGGCAATGATTGTAATAAATGCTGCACTAGCTATCTGTATGGCAAGGTGGGGTTTTTTTGATAAAAAAACTTGTGTTAATGACAACCCCATGGACACACCAGCTCATTCTGCATATGGGAACCCACTTAGAATTCCAGAAAATATTCTATAAGAATATGACAATGTGCCTGATTCTCTTCTGCAGAATCCAATGGTCCATGCTTATGTTTTCTTTTTTTCGAAGCATGCAGATGAACTCAGAAGTATTAGAATAAGAATACAGGCATGAATACAAGCATAATTTAGTAGGGTAATAAATGGAATGGAAAAGTTAGAGGCTAAACCATGGTCTACAACCCAGAGAACAAGGTCAGCCCCACAGAACAAGGTGGACCTTACGCGTGCTTGCCGCTGCCCTTCCTGAAAGCACACTAGACACAAGAAAGAAGTGGCTTCCAGTCTTCCAACAGGGTCTAAGAGCTCCTTCTCTATTCATAACCCAGCTGTAGGCAACCTCTATTACACAATGTACATCAGCTCAAGAAACTGGCATAGGCATATGCATGAGATCACATGCCATGAGGACTACACCAGGGGTTATGAAGTCACTTGCTCACAAGTCAGATGCACATCCTACCACACAGGGCAATGGGTCCTGCGTCATGACTCTCACTGTTTCTGTGCTGTCTCTGCTGGCATGGTATATGCTGTATTTTCAAACAAATAAAGTGCTGGTAACTGATATTAGTAAAATATGGGTTTTGCTCCTGCAGTCTTCAGCTGAAACGGGTGCATAGCAGTGAGTGTGCAGCTTGAATATAGTCTATGAATATAAGAAAGCAAAGCAGTTCAGCTAACATTTCCACATAATTAATAAAATGTATTCTTGTTTTAATTTATACTCCAGTATCTTACTTTCACTTTTCCCTGATGGTCCAGCTGATCAATAACAAGTACTACTCATGCAGAGGGAAGTATTACTTTGAGATGCTGCTGGGACTGCCTCATATGTCAAACCAAGAGGCGTGGTGAAATATGGCATCTCACACCAGGTTGTGGGACTTAAGAAAATAAATACCTTTAAACTTACAGTGGTTTGTGGCATTCCTGCTAATTATCTGAAGATGCCACAGGAATTCTTGTTTATTTGTTTCAACAGTATTCCAGTTGCAAACTCATACAGCAACACCAGGCACAGTGAGTTAGTTAACTAAGGCTAAGTGCTGCTTAGCCATTGTGTGCACTTACATGTTCTGAAGTAATTTCAAAGTCCCCAACATCCTGGATTGTCTACATAATTGCAAGCAAAGGAGTAGTTTCCTGGATTTCAGAGGTTAAATGGGTGCTGCGCTGACGTTTCATTTGTCAGGTGAATCCTGGTTTTACTTACAGAAGAGGAAGCAAGTATACAACTATGGTTATTTTGTACAACTAGAAGAAATCATCACAAAGTTTTAAAGTACGTGTGCAGCAGTAGTGGTATGATTTTATAATTACTCATTATAGAAACACACGCTTATAAACCACTAAGAGCTAAATATAAACAAACACAATACACTTGTTTAACTGTCAGTACAGAACACACACGCATGTGGAAATGCAGTAGGCATTCAGCCCCTCAGGCAAGAAAAACAAGCTCTATGGACAGATTTGGCACACTGTTGCTCTTTTTATTGTACCATCTTGTGGACTGCAATTAAAACTGCAGCAACACTCCTCAAAATGGCATGGTTTGATGATGCTTTTGGGTTGGGTTTTTGTTTTCATCCTGAATTCTTTGGATGTCAAAATAGCTTCTTCCGAGTCATGTGATAGGCAATAATTCATAGCTAATGCTTTTAGGACATAGGTATAATGTTCTCTTTTCAATTAGAAGCTCACCAAAAATGGGACGATATTTTTTTTTATCCTTAGCAAATCCTTAAAATTCCAAGGAATTTTAATGTCGCTAAATCTTTACCCGTGAGGAAGCCTGTTTTTCTTGAATTAAATAATTTTGCCTGTGTATATCCATGTAAGTCAGAAGCCCTCTGTACTCTCATGCACTTTGAACCATAGAGGCTGTCAGATTATGTTTTTACTTATAAGGATTCCCGGGCAGGAAAGAAAGATGGAGGTTCATTCCTTGGTTTGGAATAAATGATGAGCTAACCATTGGCGAAAACCTCCTGGTTCCTTCTGGACAGAAAGGTTTGCAAGTGGATGTTTTAGTGTATTTTTAGATTTTGTTTGAACAGCTGACAAAGACAAAATAATCGACAACAGATGCAAAGTTAAAGAGACGCAAAACTGAAAGAATCAGCATATGTCTGGAAAACTTCTTATGGGGAGATGGAGGAGGATGGGTAAAATAGATAGAGTTTGATTCCGGGGACTGTGTTTCACATGTATTTGATTGTTATGTGACTCGACCTTTGATTACTTTTATTTCCATTTAGCGTCATCTGGAGTGCCAGAACTGTGATGTTTGGTTCTGGCTGAATAATCCTGGTTTGTTAAAAGGCTAAAATCCAAAGCCTTTAATCAAGTCTTTAAGAAAACAGGATATTTTACATATGTGGACACAAAGTAAAGACTTTTTTTGGAATTTAAGAGCAGATTAGACCGAGTGACACAATCTGTGTTAAGTGACCTGCTTGTTATAAAGTGTACATGTAGAAGACATGTTCAAGACAGACTTCATTTAGATGAGATGTTCAGATGAAATTACTGTGGTTACTTTTAGTCTTGGGAAATTCCTCTTATGCTGTAAGCATTCATAGTGGAATATTCCTACAGTGATCTTCAGTTTTAATATATTTTCTGGCAGATCATAAATGAAATACATACTGCCTAAACATGTATAGTTTTCTAATAGCAAAAGAGCCTATACAGATTGCCTACAGCTGTCCTAACCACATGAAACAATTGAACAAGCTCCAGTAACCTTATTTTGCTGTAAATTCATTCATCAAATGTTAGATGTTAGGCCATAGATAAATAATGAGCAGTTTGACTGCATAACATTGTCTGCTGGTACAAATTTACCCTCTACAGCAAAACAATCCTTCCTACAGGATGTATACGAGGGCATATCAAAGACTTGTTTTCTTACGCTGCTATTGAATTTCACAAATGAAGTTCATGTTAGGAACAGATTGTTGAAGAAAATGCCTTTCTGTGGATTGATTTTCCAATCTTCATTTAACCAAATTGTAAAATCTACCAACATCCATCAGAGCAGATATTAGCACTTGCTAATTATTGTCTGCACAGAGGAATTGACATTATCGTCCTTAATGGATAAGCTAACAGCTTGCTTTGTTTGGGACTGATTCTATGTAAATTAAATCTATGCAAGATTTTTAACTGTCTTTACACAGTACTCTCTCAATTGTGTTAATTATTAGAGAAGTGATTATTGAGTCTCAGGCTTGAACTCATTTCAAACAATTCAACATTTCCAGAGTCTCAAGTCAAGACCCAGAACAAACTGAAAGCCAGATTTATTCTGATGCAATTCAAATGGAGGATAAATCGAGTCCCAAGATTCCAGATCATGCTTTTGCAAGTTTGGAAATGTCCCAAGTCCTTTTTACTTACATTTGAGTATAATGTGGAGCAGGATAATGGGTGGCTCTGAGTGCCACCTTTTTCATGGTCTTGGGAGCCATTCTTAATACTTTCCAAACATGTCACAGTCTTTCAATGAGAGGTGGAATGAAATTCCATATCATTCTTGATTACTTTTCATACCAACTTTCACAGAGAATATATAAGGTATAGAATGCACTGGTTTACCTTGAGTCTGATTTACCATTTTTTCACCAGGCTAATTCTATTGTTGTCAAGGTTCACAATAATTTAACATTCACACCAGTGAGAAATTGTTATAACAGAATGGGGTTTGCCTGTAATAAATTGTTATATTGGACTGGTGAAGGTGCAGGAACTTATAACAGCACATATACAAGCAGACCTTTCTAATTTTATCACTGTTTTATAAGTCTGAAATTAAAAATCAATGGACAATCTTTCTTTATGTGTTTTTGAGCCTGCTGTTATGTATATACATATCTGATGGATGGTTAACATTTTACCCTAAGATTGTCCTTGAGGCTGTCAGAAAATTATTCCCGAAATCCAAAAAGCATGAAGATGCAAAATGCATGTGGACTGTTAGCAAGTCCATGTGGCAAGAGCACAAAATACCAAAGCAGTGCACTTGTACTAGTCTCACAGGACATTCTGATCATGTTTTCTAATTGCTGTAACGGTAAAGTCAGTTCACCATATTGTATGTGTTTACAACTAACATGAAAAAAGCTAGCTTGCTTTCAACAATTTCTTAACAATTTTATCTATTTACAATACCCCAGTTGAAAACAGAAATGCACAGAACTCTTGCAATATCTGGTACCTTTAAATTACTTTTAGTCACAACAATTTATAGCAAAAAGTGAGAAGAAAGAAGGACCATTTTTTAATCCCTTTTTTTTTTCCTGCTCTATCTCACAGTCTGTAACTTGGAGAAATAGTTGGAATTTTAATCCTGTCTCCCATCCAGGAGCATTTATCAGATATTTTCCTAGCTCAGAAAGCACTAGGAAGCACCTTTTAAAAGCCGTATCTCACTTACACATACACGAGATAATCATCAATATTGTAATTGATTAGCTAGGTCCATACAAAATTTGATTTTTTATCATCTTCCTAAGACTTGCACTGTATCACTGATGAGAAAAAGCATTGCTAGCTTTACAGAAAACAGTGCCATACACAGTTATTTATCTTGAACTGAGAGAGAAAAGCCTTGCTGTTAACCAGGTGATTACACTGGAATACAGAAGTGGCAGTTGACTTTGTAAATCCAGGGTAAGAACATACACTTGATCACTGCTTAGACTACTGCCAAGGACCTTGAGCCACTCTTCCTGCATTTATGTTCTCATCATGCCACTAAATATCACTAGGTCCCTAACACACATCACTTACACTTTGCACATTGGTGCCCCCACATTAGGACCAAAGTGACAAAGTAGCACCAACACACGTTTTGTGAAGTAAATAAAAAAAGCTCAAAGGAGCCTTGAAGTCTGGGAATCAGAAACAGAAAAAGAAAGCATATATATATGGTCTCTGTAATGCTTCGGCCCTCAAACACTATGAAATATGGAATATATCTCAGCATCACATGTCATATCTAGAAAAGGTGTAGGACAGCCAGGGTTTACATTTGCCCTAGGCAGGAAAATTACTAAAGTAGTTATATTCCAAATGTTATCAGAATAAGGTATCTGGAAATTAAAATTCTTTGTTAGTTAATCAGTATTTATGAATGTGAAAACTGGGTAGGATCCCACTCTACAATTTCATGCATAGCAAGCTGAAAGAGGCTTGACTCCTGTGATAGCATCTTCTAGCTACTAAAGCTTATAATTCAGGGGTTTGGTCTATTTTTACAACTTCTAAGACCAGAAAGGGGGTTAGGTGTCTATTTTTTCATCATTTGGTTGCAATTGCAGTGATGAAAACAACGGTGTTTTTTAGACATAGCTCTGTCACAGCATGTACAGGAGCCTGAAATACGATTTTTGTGGTGTGCACTGACGACTGCAAGTGCTCAGAGTAAGCCTCTGCTCATCAACTAAGTTTCACAGGCTATGTGCATTCCTAGTCATCCCCAGTGGTAAAGTAAAACTTCAGCTTACAAACTCATTAAATCTTGGTAACTAAATTGGTTGTGAACATCCATAGACATTCTATGTCTCATTTTCAAATATGTCCTGCAGACAATTTTCAACAGTGGTTAGGCACTTCGAGAGGCACATGGAAACCAAATGTGATCTCCAAATACATGTAAGCAGTTTGAACATGCAATTAAAATTGAGCATAGGCACATTCAACAAAATGTTACCACCTACACCTTAAAATGTCTGTAGCTGTCCTTATTTGGACATAGGCTCCTAATCTAAATGAAAATATTAGTCCCATCTACCTGGACAAATACATGGTGAATGTGTTAAGGTAGAGTAAAAGCAGAACTGAAGATCAGCAATAAACCAGTAGCATTTTTTGGTGTGAGGCTGTGTTAATGCTGTACTCACACTAACTGCATTGTAGTTGCAGCCGCTGAATACAGAGAAGCATAGAGAAGCCTGGGCAGCAACAAAGAGCGTCGTTAAAATTCATTTCAGACAAGCTCCTACTTCTGTTTTTCAGCGAAGGAAGTATTAATGTACCTTACCCTGAGCTCTTTGCTCAGGTAAGCAGTCTGCAATACACAGTCTTACTGAATTATCTGTTAGCAAACTAAGCTATTTCTTTACGCACTTTACTGGTTTAGTATTGCCAACAGGCCCACAGCTATTGTACCTTCCTTTATATTGGTGAGATTTCTCACAAAACAAAACTCAAAGAGAGTTTTAATTTATGGTGTGCCGACAGATCCCCTCTGTCCTGCATCTTCACTTTCAGTCATATTTTATGTGTTAATCTAGCTCAAGGAGATCAGAAGGATTGCAAGGAAACCGGAAGTATAAAGATAATTTTTAATTCTACAATGTTAGAACTAGACTTTGACGTAAGCAATAATAACAAACTGCATGAGTAGATTCATTGTGATCAATCTGCTTGTAAAGAAACATATTGCTTAACAAGAGAAAGATCTTATGCCTCTCTTCTCCCTAAGACACTGAAAGTATGTCCCAGATGTTATACACAACATGACTACTTCTTGCTGGTTTTTTCTCATCATCTTACAGAGGCAATGCACACCCACAGTACAGCAATTCATTTCACTATTGTGTGGCTTTTTCAAAGCCCATGTACATACTGGTATTTATATAGTAAGAAAATAAATGAAAGATACTCGATTTACAGTTGGGTGTGTATTTTAGCATTTTAAGGTGCCAGAAAAAAAGGGGGGGAAAGCAGTGGGAAAAAAAGTAGTATAAGTAACAAAATATCACTGATTTTATTTAAAATTTGCTCACCAAAAAATCTCCCCCTTCAAACCTGTTTTGCAGTCAACTACAGTGAATACAAAAATCAAATTTATAGGAAATTGTAAAGTCCTGACCCACTGCCCTTTGAGGAAAATGGGAACTAAGCCCTAGAAGACAAAAGAAATACAGGAGGGGGGAAAACAGCCCAGTCCAAATGTGTATTCATGGACCATCTGTCTGAAATCCAGAAGACACATTCCAGCAAAGAAAAACTCACAATTCTAAAGCACACTTTACCACTACACTGTTCGTTCTGAAAACAAAGCAAGAAGTCCAGGGTTCCACAAACTGCTTCATCATGTGTTTCACTCCTGCCCTGCATAACACTCTGGTAAAGCCCTGCACAGAAAAAGAAAGCCAGACGGTACTTCAGTCTTCACATGCTTCATTCCTTTCCTCCATAATAGGCTGCTAGAGTATTTTACAGGAAAAGAAAGCCGAAAGGGCAGACACAGACAGAGCAACTGAAGAAGACAATTAAGGAAGAATAATGGCATTGAGTGGTAGATTAATGTTATTTTTTTTTTTTTTTTTAAATCTTATAAAAAATATCCTATTAGTTCTGAATGAGGTCAAACACAGTTTGGAATGGAATGCATACGACTGGCTTTCCTTTGTTTTCTGAATGTAATAATTGTTAAAGGAGCTGAAATATTTTTTCATAAAATGATTATGAGTTTTAAGAGGTGAGATTTGAAGAAGGATATAAATTATAGAGAAAACATCTAAACGTTTTTATAATGTTGAAATGGTTATTGTAAAAAATGTATTTGAGATAATAGGAAGCATATGTTTCATTAGGCTGAACCCACAGAAAACGTCCTCTACAGAACAACTGCATAATCATTCACATTGAGTATACGCTAGTCACCTCACAAAACATGTGCACTGTAGTCCTTTTCACACTGCAAACACTCTGCTGTTGTAAGAAAAAGGAACAGGGAGTCAGAAGTTTTTCACTAAGAAAGGGAATCTGCTGTCTATAATTTGCAAAGATGCTTACATGAAATGTGCTGCAATAAAACTGTATGCCAATACAGGTTGCAAGGTATACATTTTGCATACTCAAAGCTCACTTAAGCACCTGAATTCCTTTCCATTATTTGGAATGCAGAAGTGCCCAATGGACCAAGATGGAAGCCTCTCCATTAAATTCATAGGACTTTGTGTAAGCATAGGCTCAAGTTGAGTAATATAAGCTTGAACTAACAGTGTAATGAACCTCGGAGGGTTTTTTCAACAGCTCTTACACCTATCTACCCTATTAGTTGGGATGATTTAGAGTCGAATGTTGCTTGCTCAACCATATAATGCTGTCATTGATGTCACTGTATCAAGATAACAGGCCCTGACCTTTACAGGTAGTTTAATGAGTACAATGATGTAAGAGATTTTAATGAGTTCATAGTATATAGCCTTCAAGTTACAAATAAAATATTTTAAAAGCTTTTTGAAATATGCTGTCTTTAAAAATTTCCACAGAGACAGAAGTACACTGCAGCCATCACAGCTTAAATCATGGCTTACTGTGTTTTATCAGCATCCAGATCAAATGTGCACCAACACATTCAACCAAAGCCTACTATTTTTATCTTTAAACTGATCATATTTGCAAATATAAACATTAATAGAGGGAATGTTTTTACCTCATGTGAGAGAAAAGTAGTCATCTATATGCCAAGCATAATAAAATCACAAGACCTGCTTTATTACATACCCAGGTTAACTCTCTGACCAATCAGCGCTAAACAGCTATGGATGTAATTGTCACAATCAATAAACTGACATTAGGGAGAGACAAGATGTTATCTCTCAGGGTTTAGAGAATGAAGAGAAAATAAATCATCATAGAGATGGCAAATATGGCAGCTGACTAAGGCCATTCACAGTTGGGATGCCTGAAGTTTTAGCAGAGCTGCCTGATGCTCAAGTGATCGTTCATGTCAGAAACATATTGAGAAATGAGGCCTTCTTAACTATTAGTACAGGACCATTTAGGGCCCCCAACTGAGGGGAGTGTAAGAAACATACTGTAAACATATACCATTATACAAGCAGCTAAAACTGTAGCTCTTGGCAACAAACAATGTACAGTAAAAGACACACAGGCAAAAGGTTAGATTTCTATTACATTTCTGTATCTAAAAGTTAAACACCAAAGTTTGCACTTGCATCCTTTTAAAATCACGGTACCACAGCAGTCCATCCTGTTAATAGGCACTAAGTTACTGTGTTTAGTTAAGACCTAGGCGCTTAACTTCACAAGCTTACATAAAAGAGTTTGAAGTCAACACTTCCCCAGTGAACTTTCTAGCATTTAAAGCTGTTTAGGTAAATCCCATCCAAGGTAGTGCATTATCATTAATGCTGAATTATGTTAAGATCACTGTGGAAAAGACAGGAAGATAAGTGCTTGAGACAAGAGAAAAATCATGCTCTTGCTTTTTTCTACAACTTCAAGTCCTAAAGGACCTTAAAGAATCAGAATAAAAAATCCTGTCTGAAGTCATATAGACAGTCAAGGGTTGAGCTGAAACAAGAACGTAAATCTTGGTAACCTAGCTCAGTGTCCTATCTATCAAACTGCACAGCCTCCCAACTCATCCCTCACAAAAACTGCAGACTGGAACTGAGGCAAGGATTACTGCTTGTTGTTTTGTGCTCTATTTGTGCAGTCCTTTGTAAAACGTATCCCAGTTCCACTTCAGGTTGTTGCACGTTCCACGGAATGAAAAAATAGTTTGTTACTATGCAGCTGTGTTCATTACTGAGCAAAAAGCAGCACTGAAGACATTTAGAAAAATAGAACTGTGGGTCAACCTGACATTTGCTGTCTTGTGCCTGTGAAAACATTTCTTATGAAACTTGGACTTTAAAAAGCTTTGGCTCAAATTAATGCAATTAAAAGAAACCAGATTGTCAAAACTGACAGCAATGAACAATTACTGTTCTCCTTCTTTGATAGGAATTATCTGACTTACAGACCAAATCTCAGTTTCAGTCTGGGTTTGCCCTAAAGCATGGAGACTGGAAAACACTGCTTCTACTCTAATTCCTTGTGTGATGCACTGCTGAGCCACTATGAGTTGCACAAAAATTACCTACTTTGGCATCCCGATAGAGAATAATGCTGACAATCAGAGCAGCTAGAAGTCTGCCTCATTGTTGATGTGCTATTTAGGACATTATGCTACATCATATGAAGCCATAATTTTTATGAAGTGACAGAATCACATTTATCATAAATTGTTAAAAAGTGAGGAGGTCTCAAACATAAAAATGCCATAAGGTGGCATGCAGAAGATCATGTTTTAAAGGAAAAATACATGCATTCCATAGTAAGACAGTTTCAATGACATTCTGAAAAGCAGAAGAGAGTCTAGTCACTCTGGACTCGTATATATACAATGTATACAGAACTAGCACATGTTCATTGTACATGTACAATGAACACAGAACAGGAGAAAATGGCTCAATGCCAGCCATCCTGGACATAAAACAATTTAAACCATCATAGCTCTGCAGTGCTTATAGACTAAAGATGCACAGCTACTTCCACAGAAGTCAAGCAAAAGATTTTACAAGTATGCAGTGGAGCTAAACAGTCTGCAGTGTTTTGGAGTCTATGAGCTATTTATTTATAGAAAAAGAAAGATCTGTAAGAGATGAAAGGCCTCAGTTTCTGAGATTCCAACAAAATATACACTGGATCTACCCAGGTAAGTCTTTTTACTTCTTATTAACTCCTTTTCAACTTTACCCAAATGGTCTAGTTCATTCGCAGCTCAAGTCCTCATTCATCTTTCCTTCCTCCATTTGCCAGAGATATATTCCTATCACAATTCCCAAGTGCTGAGGGACGTAGACGGATTGATTGACCAGATAGATCATGGTTACAACACGATCGAAAGCTGTAGTGAGTACTAATGTGGGTATCCAGACTGAGCCTTCCTGCAGACATGCAGCTGTGCAGGTCTCTGGCTGCAGCGAATGCCTGAGCCTGGCACTTGTATTGGAGGGAGCCAGTGACACTGCTTGTGTTCGCTGTGAGCAAATAAATGACCTGCTCAGGCAGGTGGCTGAACTGAGGGAGGAGGTAGAAAGGTTGAGAGCCATTAGAGAGTGTGAAAGTGAAATAGATTGGTGGAACCACACCCTAAGGCAAGGGCAGAGGGAAGTGGTTCAACAAGATATGGATCCCCTTCCCTCCTACCATCAGACAGAAGGAGAGAGCTTAATGGACAAGGATGGATGGAGGGAGGTTCCTCCTCGGAGAGGTAAGCGAAAACCCTCACAATCCCTTCCTCCCTCCCAGTTGCCCTTGAATAACAGGTATGAGGTCTTGGAAATTCAGGGCCAGGTGAATGGAGATGGTGAGGCAAATCTATCTAGTGAGTCACCCAGGGCTAGTCACTCACCCACATGCCTCAGAACTTCCCCAACCAAGAAGAAAAGAAGAGTAATTGTGGTGGGTGACTCCCTTCTGAGGGGAACAGAAGGGCCCATTTGTCGACCGGATCCACCACACAGGGAGGTCTGCTGCCTGCCTGGGGCTCGGATTAGAGATGTTAAAAAGAAGCTCTCTGAACTGGTGCAGCCGTCTGACTACTACCCACTGCTGGTTTTTCAGGTTGGCAGTGACGAAATTATTACGAGGAACGTAAGGGCAATGAAGAGAGACTACAGGGCCCTGGGACGGCTGGTTAAAGGGTCTGGAGCGCAAGTGGTGTTTGCCTCCATACCTGTTGCAAGCGAGGGTGAAGGGATATATAAGAAGACTCTGCAGGTTAATGTATGGCTACGTGACTGGTGCCAAAGGCAGGGGTTTGGGTTTTTCAGTCACGGGCTGCTGTATGGGACACCTGGTTTGCTGGTGACAGGCGGGATACACCAGTCCCAGAGAAAAAAAAGGGTTTTGGGGCAGGAGTTAGCAGGGCTTATTGACAGGGCTTTAAACTAGTTAGGAAGGGGGGAGGGGATTTAACTGGGCCTGTTGGGGACAAGCCCAAGAGGAACATGCTAGGGATTGAAGGGTGGCGGGCTAAGGAGGACTATCAATCTCTTGTTTCACTTGTGGGAAAGGATAGCTCTTTAGACCCTGTCCCGCAGGGGAAAAAGAGTACTAGGACTGGCTCCCTGAAATGCCTGTACACCAATGCACGCAGCATGGGGAATAAACAGGAGGAGTTAGAAGTCTGTGTGCGGGCTAAAGGTTATGATCTAGTGGCGATTACAGAGACATGGTGGGACAGTTCACATGACTGGAATGTGGTCATGGATGGCTATGTCCTTTTTAGGAAAGATAGGTCAGCGAAGCGAGGTGGTGGAGTTGCTCTTTACGTGAGAGAGCAACTAGAATGTATTGAGTTCTGTCCGGGGTCGGATGAGGAGCAAGTGGAATGTCTGTGGGTACGAATCAAGGGGCTGACTGGCACGGGTGATACAGTTGTGGGGGTCTATTACAGACCTCCTGATCAGCACGAAGGAGTTGATGAGGCTTTCTACAGGCAACTGGAAGTAGCCTCGCGACTACATGCCTTAGTCGTCGTGGGGGACTTTAATTACCCCGTTATTTGCTGGAAGACTCACACAGCCAGTCATTCACAGTCTAGGAGGTTCCTCGAGTGCATTGATGATAATTTCTTAATGCAAATGGTGGACGTACCAACTAGGGGAGCAGCGCTGCTAGATTTAGTACTCGCCAACAAGGAGGGTTTGGTCGAAGTGGTGACGGTCAATGGCAGCCTTGGCTGCAGTGACCATGAGATGGTGGAGTTTAGGATCCTGTGTGGGAGGAATAGAATACCTAGCAAAGCCACAGTTCTGGATTTCCGAAGGGCCAACTTTGGCCTCTTCAGTCAACTGCTAAGGGAAGTCTCATGGGAAAGTGTACTAGGCGGTAAAGGGGCTCAAGATAGTTGGTTAGCATTCAAGGACCGCTTCTTCCAAGCTCAGGATCGGAGCGTCCCAATGAGTAGGAAGTCAAGTAAGGGATCTAGGAGACCGGCGTGGTTAAACAAGGAGCTGCTGGGCAAACTCAAGTGGAAAAGGAGAATCTATGGATTATGGAAGGAGGGGCTGGCCGCTTGGGAGGAATATAGGACAGTTGTTAGAGGATGTAGGGAGGCAATTAGGACAGCTAAGGCCTCCTTGGAACTCAATCTTGCTAGTCGGGTTAAAGACAATAGAAAGGGCTTCTTCAAATACATAGCAAATAAAACTAAAACAAGAGGCAATATAGGCCCACTGCTGAACGAAGTGGGTACCCTGGAGACAGAGGATATAAAGAAGGCAGAGGTGCTGAATGCCTTCTTTGCCTCTGTCTTTACTCCTGCAGACTCTCCCCGAGGGCCCCGGATTTCTATAGCCCCAGAAGGAGTCAGGACAAAGGAGGAGTTTGCTTTGGTAGATGAGGATTGGGTTAGGGATCAGCTATGCAAACTGGACATCTGTAAATCGATGGGTCCGGATGGAATGCACCCACGGGTGCTGAGGGAGCTGGCGGAGGTCATTGCTAGGCCACTTTCCATCATCTTTGGTAAGTCGTGGGAAATGGGCGAGGTGCCTGAGGATTGGCGGATGGCAAAGGTCACACCAATCTATAAGAAGGGCAAGAAGGAGGACCCGGGTAATTATAGACCGGTCAGCCTTACCTCCATCCCTGGAAAGATGATGGAACAACTTATTCTTGACTCCATCACTAGGCATATCAAGGATGAGGGGGTCATTAAGAACAGCCAACATGGTTTTATGAGGGGGAAGTCATGTATGACCAACCTTATAGCCTTCTATGAGGAAGTGACTAGGTGGAGGGATGATGGTAGAGCGGTAGATGTAGTTTTTCTTGATTTCAGTAAGGCATTTGATACTGTCTCCCACAGCATCCTCATAGATAAGCTGAGGAAGTGTGGGCTTGACGATCAAGTAGTGAGGTGGATCGAGAACTGGTTGAAAGGAAGAAGGCAGAGAGTTGTGGTCAATGGCGCAGAATCTAGCTGGAGGTCTGTGACTAGTGGAGTTCCTCAGGGGTCGGTGCTGGGACCGGTGCTGTTTAATATTTTCATCAATGACCTGGATGAGGGAACTGAGTGCACCCTCAGCAAGTTTGCTGATGACACAAAACTGGGAGGAGTGGCTGACACACCAGAGGACTGTGCTGCCATTCAGCGAGACCTGGACAGGCTGGAGAGTTGGGCGGGGAGAAACTGGATGAAATTTAACAAGGGCAAGTGTAGAGTCTTGCATCTGGGGAAGAACAACCCCATGTACCAGTACAGGTTGGGGGGTGACCTGCTGGAAAGTAGTGAAGGGGAAAGGGACCTGGGGGTCCTGGTGGATAGGAGGATGACCATGAGCCAGCAATGTGCTCTTGTGGCCAAGAAGGCAAATGGCATCTTAGGGTGCATTAGAAAGGGAGTGGTTAGTAGGTCAAGAGAGGTTCTCCTCCCCCTCTACTCAGCCTTGGTGAGGCCGCATCTGGAATATTGCGTCCAGTTCTGGGCCCCTCTGTTCAAGAAGGACAGGGAATTGCTTGAAGGAGTCCAGCGCAGAGCCACAAAGATGATTAAGGGAGTGGAACATCTCCCTTATGAGGAGAGGCTGAGGGAGCTGGGTCTCTTTAGCTTGCAAAAGAGGAGACTGAGGGGTGACCTCATCAATGTTTACAAATATGTGAAGGGTAGGTGTCAGGATGATGGAGCTAGGCTTTTTTCAGTGATATCCAGTGATAGGACAAGGGGCAATGGGTGTAAACTGGAGCATAGGAAGTTCCACGTTAACATCAGGAAGAACTTCTTTACTGTAAGAGTGACAGAGCACTGGAACAGGCTGCCCAGGGGGGTTGTGGAGTCTCCTACACTGGAGATATTCAAGGCCCGCCTGGACAAGTTCCTGTGTGATGTACTGTAGGTTACCCTGCTCTTGCAGGGGGGTTGGACTAGATGATCTTTTTAGGTCCCTTCCAACCCTTGGGATTCTGTGATTCTGTGATTCTTTTCTGCCCCTTTGATACTATAATCATCCCTCCAGGAACTGAGTTCAGAATGCACCCAGTGTTCTATTCAGCCATGCTTTCCACCGGTGTGATTCTCAGCAAGGCACACCACGTACATTTTACTGTGATATAATCATACCAAAGATCAGAGAAAGAATTAACAAGACAGCTTGCATATCTACTGATACGGAGCAAAGACATAGAATGCCTATGAACGTTTAAGGCCATGCCCCATATATTTTGACAACCTGAGAAGTGTTCTGCAAATCACCAAGTAGCCATATTTCAGCTCCTTTGTTACAGGGCAAATACTTTCCTCCAACTATTATGCTTTCTTCCGATCTGAATAAATAAAATCACACTCTTTTTCTTGTATCTACATCATTCAGCAATGTACGTAATACATTAGTTTTCACATGGACAATAATTTAACCTAGTTTTTTGTCCTTCCACCACTTAATAAAGCACATATTTCTGAAGAAGCAGCAAAAACTTAGATGTGTCGCACTAAATGACTTCAAACAGAACTTACTCTTTAAGACAACCTTGACAAGATGTTTGCTCTGAATTTGTCCTAAATTTTCCAAACTCTGGTTATTGCTTTATAAGTAATAACTTCAGAATGCAGCTGTCATTATAAGTCTACCTTTATAGACATAACTGTTCGATATATTCAAGTAATTACTTTTGCAGCTGTTGTGTAAAATAAATAATAGCTGATTATCAGCTCATAATAAACAAAAATTCATTCTGCCACCTGGATGGTAATCTTCAAAACATGCTTCTAATTACCATTACCTAATCTAGGTCAAGTCAGTGAAGTCAGAAGAATTAAAAACATTAGCAGCACCAGGAGATCCCCTAATGGTTTTGTGAAATGAGAGAGGCACACTTTCTTGTTGCTCCAGAAGGGTGACACTTCTAACAGTGGTAGCAATCACAAGAAAAACAGAGGGTTCATGAAGACCTTAAGAAGTACATATACCTGGTGCTGTTTTCACAGGATGTACACTGACACTGAAGACACTGCCAGCAGATATTAATTGATGAGGTGAGGTGATAATTTAAGACTTGCTCTTGCATATTTCTAGGCAGTTTGAACTGCATTAGCATGCAGACAGAGAACAGAAGGGAACCTAGATACTAACAGGAAGCACTCAGTACTTTTGAGGACAGGACATGAAACTACTGACATAGCACTTTTTGAAGAAGTAGAATAGATTTTCAAATCAGAAATAGCTTAGACAGTTGACTAGGACCTTTTAGGGCCTACATAACAAGCTCTGTAACTGCATCTCCTACATCAGCATTTTGGGGGGTTCTAGATTGTTTGAGAGAGATAAGCTCCGTGATATCCCTGTAGCTGACACGCATACGCACAAGTAAGCATATGACTGGTATTCCATCATTTACACACGGTATTAAACAACTGTCACTGAGCACTCTGTGCTGGAGGGCATCCAGAGCGGCATGAAAGCCTCCATCCTGCCGCCACAGGAAGCATTACCAAAGCTGTCCAAAGGACTTGAACATAGGAGCTGCTCATGTTGAACTAAAAATCAAAATTATGATCACAAATGAGAGCCAGGCTATAAATTCAGTCCTCTGAAAGTCAGTGCAGATAGAACCTGGAATGGATATTTTAGAACCTGGAATGGATATTTTCCAATGTGGTAAAAAGGCCCTGCTATAAGTAAAATCAGAGCAACCTTTCAAATAGGGGAATAAAATGTGATAGACGTGCACAATTTCGTATTACTCTAGCATTACTCTGACCTACCATTTTACTACTCAATGTTTTATTGTAAGCCACCTCTGAGCCAAACTGAAAACCACACTGATTATTTTACATTAGAGAGTCTGCTTCATTAAAAAGCAGTAATGTGGGTAATCTGTCATTTTGTTAGGGATATTTTTATATTGAAAATGAACACTCCTGTAGTGGGAAACTGTCTGCGGGCAGGAGTTAGGTGAGGGTGCTAAGTGCTACTGAAATAGAGTCAGAGTTGAGGAATACTGCCACACCACATACTGAAACTAGGTCACCCTTTGTATTTGGAATATGATCCACCCCACAGCCAGACATCAGGAAAAATTTTGCCATGAATAACTGTCTTCTGGGAAAATAAGGGGAAAAGATTATCTGATACTCATAATTAAAAGCAATTAAAACTGGGAGGAAGCAAGACAGGTGGGACACATGTTGAGTTTCTGGAATATAGAAGGCAGAATTTGCAGGATAAAAGGTACTTGCTGAGGTAAACTTCCAATCCAGGTCAATACCTGCTTCAAGATATGGTCACAGGCTGCAAAATTTGCCCAGAAAGTCTACATCTTTGGGCAGTTAGCCAGCATTAAGCACATTGCTTCTGCAGCCAAAGTACTGCTAGCAGTGAGGTATCGTAAATTATGCAGTCCTGCATGAAATCCTCTAAGTATTGAATGTTCAAAAGATGCCCAATCTGATATACTCTTCACACTCCTAACTTAAAGGCTGTCTGCACTGGTTTCATAAGCAAGTTCCCTTGAGAAGCTTCTCACAGAATCTGGCCTGACAAAGTCTCTCAAGGCTTCAAGATCCCTGCACATAAACTTGCATTCTTACTAATAAGGATGAAATGAAAGTTCCATCCTAAAGAAACAAGAGTAGAAAGGAGTAGTCCTATGCAATGGAACTATACTTATGTGTAAGATCTGAGATACCAAGAATACTGCAGATTGAAATCCTCCCAGGACACAGTTCCACATGTTATTTTTCCCACTGCCTAGCAACCAGAATGTAGACTTTCTACAGATGTCATATGTCCTTAGGGTGAAAAATTCTGGGACCTTTTTAAGAAAGACTTTGTGTCACCTTATGTCCTGCATATTTGCCATTGAAAGCACTGCAAAGTCAGACAGGATAGATTAGATCACCACGGAAAGTACAGTCCTGACAGCAGGTCAGCACTCCACATAGTAGAGGACTCACCCAATTATTTCCTCCTGGGAGTACCAGCAGGTTGCTCACAAAGCCAAACTAATAAGAATTTTTGTAGGTAAATTGTGTGGATAGATGGAAAAATTTGACCTCATCTGAAACTCAAGACTGCTCTTGCACAGCAATAACAACATACTATTTTATCAGTTATCCTAGTTCCATGATTTCAATTTCTATCAGTCAAGAACCTAGCTTAGTGCTCTGAGCAGTATCTGAGTGATTTCCTGTGTTAAGATAATGAGCAGGAAAATATAACAGAGCCATTAATTTCCATGCATTGTAGAAACACAATAGCAGCACAATCATCAGCCTAACAGACTGCCTCATGGAATTTCTTTCCACAGGATGTTGCGGATGCTGGAAGATTGCAAAGGCTTGAACAGGATTGAACAAATTTGTTGAAGAAACATCTAATAAAGGCTTTTAAACACAAAGATTATCCTCTAGCTCAGAAAGTTCCTGAATACAAAATAATTTTGGCAGTTGATTATTTTGGGAATGTATCACTATGCTTTTTCTATTCTTAATTATCCATAGATGCTGTCATCTTTCAGTTTTTGCGGTTTTTCTTTCAAACGATGAGTTAAAAACATTTAGAAATGAAAACTGTGATTATATCTGTGATCATTTCACTATGAGCTGAAGAGACATTGTGAGAAGAAAAAAACAACACATTCTTTTGGAGACTAAGGATGCTAAAAGCACACGATAGCTATTGAAGGGCTTGGTCAAGAGAAGAGCTGACAGGTGTGCTCAAGTCAAGACATTTCTTGGTCTGTAGCACCTGAAGATCATAGAATGGAATGGTTTGAATTGGAAGGGAGCTTAAAGCTTATTCATTTCCAACCCCCTACTACGGGCAGGGACACCTTCCACTAGAGCAGGTTGCTCCAAGCCCCTGTGTCCAACCTGGCCTTGAACACTGCCAGGGATGCGGCAGCCAGAGCTTCTCTGGGCAACCTGTGCCAGGGTGCTGACAGTGTATTAAGTTCACTGAGATGGTGTGCAGGCTTGGGAAGAGATGTTATCTGCCTGACCACCTCCCAGCACAATGGTTTAGAAATTGAGTCAGTAGGTTTGGACTTCCATAGGTAAAGGTGTAAATGCAATACATTTAGTCCTATACAGAACAAGAGCAAATGAAGCCTAGTGGGCTTTTGATTTGACCTGATCTGAGCCCACTACACCACCACACAAATAAGGAGCTTGTTTTTCTTACTATTATTATTTTTCTTTAAAAACCTGATGTTTGGAATTAAAAGAATATAGGAACAGTCTTGGTTTATGCCAGTTCTCTGATACTTCCCCTAGTGCTCTGCAGCACTTTTCTAGAAAACCATGAAAAAGCCATAAAATTAAAACAAAAATTACAGGGGAAAGTGATACCATCTCTTAAATAGTACAAGTCTGTGTACTGTTTTTACATGGTATTCAGTACTTCATGATATAAATTAATGGTTGGGAAATATTTTTCCAGAACCCAACAAAGTGAAACAATAGTTTGGGTTTGGTTTGACTGTTTGGCATGGCAAAGATTATACTAATTTTCATTGCTATGAGGTTTGCTTTGATATAGAGTTTCTTTACTAGAAAGTAACTTTTACAAATTTACTTTGCATTACATTGTCCTTTATATTACCTCGCCAAAGACAGCTGATAGTCACTGATCCATATAATGCTCAAATAGGCTACATGTTACAGATCTTTGCTCCATTTAAATACTACTTCAGATTTGGAGCTACTCTTTTCAGGCAACTTGCCTTTTTTCATCTCCCCCTAGTGAATCTGTCAAGAGGTCTAACAAAACACCAACCAACAGCATCTAGAACAGCCTGTGGCATGGTGCTAATTTTTCTTATTTGGAAGATTTTCAAGGAGGAAATTTTGTTATTACTCTCCTCAGATTTTCAAAAGAGCACACTTCGTAGTCAGTTCTTTACACATTGGGAATAATGCTTTCTCCTATCACTACATAGAAGTGCAGCTATTTTGAAGGATCCTGAGCAAGCTTCCATCCTATGCCTCTACCTTATACAAGGCACAACATTTAAAATTTTTATTCATTTCACTGGAAGACTAACATCTGGAAATGTGAGGCAACTAAACCTAATTCAGATTTAAATCTAATTAAATGACTTACTTAAATCAAACTATTTGCATAAGTAGCTAAGTAAAACGTGTTAGTTACATGCAAAAAAATCAGCAACAATGAATTGTTAACATACAGTGATATGCATGATACCACATGTTTTCTTATGGTTATCTACGACAACTACTGGCTGTTTCCAGTTCTGGAGGTTGATGTGGTTTGCAGTTCACAGCATGAGCTCCTTACATTTTGCTATCATGACAGGAGATTTTAATATGGCTCCAATTCTATTCCTGAATACAACAAAAAATAAATACATTGTGCCAACAACTGCATTCATTCACAGCACTAATTAATAGACTTGAAAAAGCAATGAATTTTATGAATAATACTGCAGCCTTCTTTTGGAGACTTGCAATTTTTATGAATGAGTTGTGCTCAGCATCTCATTTACATCTGTTAGGTGTACTTCATCTAGTTTCACCTGATGATCAAGTTAAGCCATAAGAAGTGCTCATCTACAGACATGTTTTTATCTCTCACCAGCAAGCCTAAATGTAGAAACTCAAGAAAAGAAAAAATGAAGTCTAAAAAAAATATGCATTTGGGTCCAGATCTGGGTTTATTTAAGTCAACTGCCGACTGAAATAAAAAAATCAGTGTATCACTAACACTTTGGAAGAAGGTTTCCGTTAAAACTGCACAGATGTCCTTATCTGACTAAATAGAGAGGGCTGTTGAAAAGATGGTTTGCTTCTGAGCTTACATTTAAAAATTCCTCATTTTGGGAATCAGCAAAGGCTGAAAGGTTAGAAAGGTAATGAGAAATTAGACTCCATTTGAGACACATCTAGTTCACAGCAACATTTCCAAGAGAAGAAATATCTTGCTGCCTCTGATAAATGAAAGGTAACCTCCTCCCCTGTAAACAGACACCAAAACGAGGCAAACATTGATTTATTATGAATGAAATGTCTGTGAAAACACAACTTTCTCTTCTTATTTTTTAGAGTAGTTAAACCTTTCTTTTTGATTTCTCTAATCTAGCTTCTAATACAGTAGATGGAAAATATTTCACATTATTTAGGTCATAAACCACTAGTTCAGGTGGATCTGATTACCAGTTGCTGGAGGTGGCATGTTTCCAACATGCTACCAAGCAAACTTACATGTTTTTTATTCATGAATTCTTCATCTTGTGGAATCTTATCATTTGATTTATGGACTGTTTGGGTTTAGAGCTTTTAGACTTATGTTCAGGTTTGTTTAGGTTTTGCCTTTTGTACTTCGGCCACTATTTATAATATCAGAGCTCTGAGTAGGATTTGGCTAGCATACCTGCACTCTAACAAGTCTGGGGGAAGGATCCAGACAGTGCACACACTCTTCACTTGCAACTTGGAAATGTTATGTTTTTTTCCAGCAAACATCACCAGGAACAGGCAATGAAAAACCAGATGCTACATGAAGCTTCTCTTAATAAAACCACAGCTGTGGAACCAAGCAAACCTCGAAGACAAAAACCACCACTGACACCAGGCAGTATAAAAAATGTGACCCTGAATCCTGTGGTTTCTTGGTAAAACCAGGTCTTAAAAAGCCTCACAAAACAAATGTCAGGCCCTTAGATACACCAAATAACTGGTGCGGGAATAAACTTTGAAAGAATGACTGTATGATTTAGATCAGCCAAACCCTGGAAAGTCTGTGGGCCTAGAGTAAACCAGAGTAGGTTTTACTGAATGCATTGCATCTTCTCAGATTTACCCCAGCTGAGGTCTAGCCCTTTTGTTTATTCAGACATTTTGATGTTTTCCAAGTCCCTCATCTGTCTTTGTCTCCTCTTTCATGCCAAACCAGAATGGTCTCTGCTCTCCTGATCCTGTCATTCCAGTTCTGTGACTCCCAGCTGGTTCAGAGTAAAACCATTTCAGATTTCACCCAGCAAGCATAATTCCTTTTCCCACCACCTCAGAAACTAAGGTAAAATGTGATTTTGTTGGTTAATACGCTAAAAACCTTTTGCACAGACACAGTACTTCTTAGTACTGATCGTAACTTTTTGGTTGTTATGAGGATATTGATGTTAGAATGCTTCACTGCCTAACTTTAACTAAAGAGGCAGCAAAGTGTCTGCATGTGTGTGTGTGTGTGATAGGATTTGGGAATGTAGGTATTTCTGCTGCAAAACCAGAATAAAGCATTTTCTCATAGTCTGAAAACAGCAACCGCAGCTGATAGGCAAAGAACAAAACAGTAGAGCGAAACAAAGTATTTTCCCAGTGGGAGGAGAGAATTACATATACCACGTCCTGTTTAAACTGGATAGCAGGTAAATTCTGTTACCTGCAGAGCTAAAGTGTTCAAAAAACACTTCCACACAATGTACACTGCTCTAACAGCGACAGTCCCAGTGTGTGGTACTGCTAGAGGGGACAGTGCTCTCAGCTGACTCAGCAAGCTAAGAGTGAGCTCTGCGTGGAAGTGACTATAGTGCTCCCTATTTGGGTTGGCAGGGAGCAAGACCAACTTGCAATTGAGTCTGCCTACACTTTTGTAATATTTTTGCATGAATTCCACTTTGTGTTTCTTCTCTAAATGGTAGAATGAAGACTCAGCATAAGCTTGACTCCTCCAGCATTGTTTATTCTGGAGAAAAATAATTCTGTTCCCATACTGCCCACATAGATTCAGGCTTAAGAATGATTTGTCTCATAGAACTGCTATGACCCACTTTCAAAATGAGTCATTAGGCACAAGGATAACCATATAGTGAATGCTGATATACTGTCATTTACAATGACATCTAATTTTGATGCTAATACACTGTTGATGTCACCTACCTGGACTTGTGCAAAGTGTTCGACACTGTCCCACAAGACATCATTGTCTCTAAACTGGAGAGACATCAATTTCATAGGTGGACCACTTGGTGGATAAACAACTGGCTGGATGGCTGCACACAAAGAGTTGTGGTCAATGGCTCAATGTCCAGCTGGAGACCAGTAACGAGTGGTGTCCCTCAAGGATCGGTGTTGGGACCGGTCTTGTTTAACATCTTCATCGCTGACATGGACAGTGGAATTGAGTGCGCCCTCAGCAAGTTTGCCGATGACACCAAGCTGTGTGGTTCAGTTGATACACTGGAGGGAAGGGATGCCATCCAGAGGGACCTTGACACGCTTGTGCCGTGGGCTGATGCCAACCTTATGAAGTTCAACCATGACAAGTGCAAGGTCCTACACCTGGGTCAGAGCAATCCCAGGCACACCTGCAGGTTGAGCAGAGAAGAGATTCAGAGCAGCCCGGCGGAGAAGCACTTGGGGGTGCTGGTCACTGAGAAACTCAACATGAGCTGGCTTGAGTGTGCGCTCACAGCCCAGAAAGCCAACGGTATCCTGGGCTGCATCAAAAGGAGTGTGACCAGCAGGTCAAAGGAGGTGATCCTGCCCCTCTGCTCTCATGAGACCTCACCTGGAGCATTGTGTGCAGTTCTGGTGTCCTCAACATAAAAAGGACGTGGAACTGTTGGAACAAGTCCAGAGGAGGGCCATGAGGATGATCAGGGGACTGGAGCACCCCCCATATGAAGACAGGCTGAGAAAGTTGGTGCTGTTCAGCCTGGAGAAGAGAAGGCTGCGTGGAGACCTCATAGCAGCCTTCCAGTATCTGAAGGGGGCCTATAGGGATGCTGGGGAGGGACTTTTCATCAGGGACTGTTGTGACAGGACAAGGGGTAACGGGTTAAAACTTAAACAGGGGAAGTTTAGATTGGATATAAGTAAGAAATTCTTTACTGTGAGGGTGGTGAGGCACTGGAATGGGTTTCCCAGGGAAGTTGTGAATTCTCCATCCCTTGTGGTGTTCAAGGTCGGGTTGGACAGAGGCTTGGTTTAGTGTGAGTTGTCTCCTGCAGGGGGGTTGGAACTTGATAATCTTAAGGTCCTTTCCAACCCTAACTATTCTATGGTTCTGTTCTATGATTCTATGAATATAAAATCATAGGGTAGTTTAGGTTGGAAGACACCTTCAAAGCTCATCTCATCCAACCCCCCTGCAATGAGCAGGGACATCTTCAACTAGATCAGGTTGTCCAGAACCACATCCAGCCTGGCCTTGAATGTCTCCAGAGATGGTGCACCCACCACCTCCCTGGGCAACCTGTGCCAGTATTTTACCACCCTCATTGTAAAGAATTTTTTCCTCACATCCAGCCTGAATAGTCCCTCATTTGGTTTAAAACCACTAGCATATCCAGAATATTATTGATTCTGCTCAAAGCACAAAGGCCTGTTATTGTGATTTGACATTTAAATGGATTGGCGAAGTCTCAATTCCACTGAAATCAAGTAGTCTTACCACTAATCAGCAGAACCAGATTTTTATGCATAATTATGGTAGTTCTTATTATCCTAACACATACACTTTAGTTGCTGTAGGAAATAAAACCATTTAGTTAAAATGCAGTTTAACACTTACTGCTACACTGCAGATGAAAGGAAGACCTCTCTCTATAAAAAAATTGTCTTTTTCATCCCTGAAGCCAATGTTGACATTAGAGATTCTCATCCCATTATAGTGGCTTGGCCGCTCACTATCTGCTATGGAACTATGGTTTAGTACTCCAGAGCTCCTACACTCCAGGGAAGCAAACACTTCCAACAAAGACATTTTTATCCTATTACTCTTCTTTCAAATATGACTCAAACATTTTATGCAGACAATACAATGACCTTTGGGGCATAGAGGCTAGAATAAATGCTGCACTACAAGCCCAGTTTGTAGTTAATTTTATTGGAGGAATGATAAAATTGTATTGTTTTACATGAAGTATGGCAATGAGGTATTCAGTGGTAAAATCTACAGACGACATCTTGTACTGGGGCTTGTCACACAGCCAGCAAAACCATTATCATCTTTTTAACTAGACTTCATTTCCAACATTATTTTTAGGATCATTTTTTCTCAGTGCTAATTAACTTCATTCACAGCTATACTACTATAAAATACTGCTTAATTTATATTGCTCAATTTCCTTTTCTAAGGATTGCAAACAAGAAAAAATTAGTATATGCACAAAGCAGCTTCCATACTTTTTCCTGATACTTTGACAGTTAGTTTCCTGCTTTTGAGTTACATCCATAGCAGTATTTTTGCCATTACTTATTTGCATTATGACGTAAGATCACCTTACATTATGATCATCTACTCACCAGCCAAAGACAGCTCCCATTTTCAGAAGTTCACTATCATCTGTGACGAGGGAAAAGAGGCTTCCTATAGAGTGATTAAAGACAAAGTTTTCAGAGGTAGTCATAGGAAATCAATGAGCCTGGCACACACACACACATTTAAGAACTTCATCTTGAATTAGTAAGCCCAACTTCCACAGAACATGAGAAGATAAATTTAGAAATGTCACTATCATATCAGTTCACCCAAGAGACATCAGCCTGATCTCTCTAGATTTAGTCACTATCACTTCTGTATCTCTTCATATTGGATATGAGCAAGCTGGCATTTACTTATTTTGATTTCATTGTGTTAGCTTGTTGCTGGCCTTTCTGAAGCAGTGCAAGAGGAAAGAAAGACGTTGACTTCCTGCCTGACAGTACGAAGTTGGTTTTAAATTCATCATTGCACCTTGAGCAATACAGTGGGTGCAGTGCAGGCATAGAGAAGGAACAGAACAAACTGGGAAAGGAATAGAAATTTCATGGTATGCTGAAGAGCTGAGGTAGGTGGGCCCTTGGGGAAAAGCAAACATTCAAAAGATGATAAAAAGTACAAGCTTCCCTTTGCTTTTGGAACAAGAGAAGAACCTGATCTGCCTTTGGCATGTATCTAACACAGTAAAGTCTTCATAGTACAGTCAGAGATTGCTCCTCAGACGGGATTTTCAATCTGTTTTATAAGACCAGGTACTGAGTCTACAAATGTACATTGGTACACAGGCAGACTAACTCCTTGCTCAAGGAGCAGACATATTAACAAATCTGTAGCTACCTGCAGTGTCAGTTAAATGAAGATATTAGTATGTGGTCCAAAGTTACCATGAACTATGACTAAGGGGATTACGTCAGTCCCTGTATTACACTACGGGTTTGTCAGAAACGACCTGTAACACTCAGTCTTCTCTTTGCATAGCAATAAGGCAATTTATCCAGATATGTACAATAAAACACTCAAATTAACATCTATGCACAAAACCTGACAATCAGACATATGATTCAAAAAGAAAGAAAAAGCTTTTATTACTTTCAAATCCACACTGAAGAAAACCGTGGAAAGGGAATAAAAAATTAATGTCATACAATGTGACAAGTTACATTTCAGAACTGAACGAAAAACTGGTCATCATATAAATTATTTGTTAGATATTCTTTTTTATTCCTGTTCCTTAGACACCAGGATTTTAATTCTCTTTTCTATGTATTATCTCACATTTCTCAGAAGGCACTACGCAAAGTTTCTTTTCAGGACTATTTCAGTTTTGAAGTTTGCACTGTTCTGACAACCTGCTTACCTCCCAGCTCCCAGCTGAAATGATTTCTGTGATTAGACATTTTTCTTATATGGCTGTGTCTCTGGGCTGGCAACAGAACAAATGGAAAAGGATTTTTTGTACATTTCTCTACTGTGGATCAAAGCTAGCAAGAACCCTCAGAAGTGAGGATACACAGTGTGGAGACTCCCCGAGAGGTTGCATACAGCCTATTTCTAAGAGGGTCACTGCTAAGCTGCACCAAAACTGAACTAACTGCACAGAGATAGCTCCTGGGGAATCTCTGCATGGAGATTCCATATCTTGCTTGATACCTGCTTGATGTCAGTTTTCCATTACATGACCTATCCCAGTTCCCTGTTATCCTCACTAATACACCTGACTGCACATATATGATAGATTACTCCCTCACACAAATAAACATAGAAAAGCAAGTAATTCCCCCCAGATTCTTCTTAAAGGTTGCTATACACAGATGCAGGATGCAAAAATCCGTGTAAGACTCCGTTGTAATCCAAGTTCACTGTCTACAGCAGGGAAAAGTCTATGTTAATGAAAGATTAAATTGGCCTTTTTCTCATTCTTTCTGAATAATGATAAAAGTAAAGGAATTGGGATATGAATATAAATAACATCTCTGACAATGCTTGAGAGGTATGCAGTTCACTAGATACCTCAGAGATATATATATGCTTTCTGTTAACTTTATGATGATGGGCTGTCTGAACATGCCTACAGTAAGAATAATAGTTCTAATGCTCTTTCAGCCTATGTGGGGACAAGGATCCAAACCAGCTGCCCCGTTCTACATCATGCCATTTATCTTCTCACTTCCTCTGAAGATGCACAGCTGTGGAAGCATTTGATGGAAAGAGATTAGCTTCTTGAATTGAATTGTTAACCAATTCAAAGCCTCAGTGCTAAACCTGAATGCTTATTGTAATATGAGAGATTTTGGATATTACTATTTCCTCTATGGTTTGAACAGATTTTGTGTAATCTCAAAACTCTTTGGCTACAGTAAATAAAACTTCTTTTTGCTGTTCTTTTCCAGTCTTCCTGGTATGCATATCAACCATGAGTAGTTATTATGTGTAAAACTATCAAAGGTGGGTCTTAATTGTGATTTTCTCTTCTGGTTTACCCTAAGCATGACTTTTCTGGGTTTCTTTAAAGAGAAAATCCCCTGTAGTTTGGGTTCTCATGACATGTGGCCTGTGTCAGGGCCCTCTGTGCACAAATAGGCAAGACAAATACTTGCCATGGCTAATCTCACCTGAGGCCTCCACCAACACCCCTGTCCATGGGCCCAGCAACTCCATTTAAGCTCAGGACTGGGTTGTTAGTCCTTGTCAGAGCCGTATCATATGTAGAGCTGTCACCAGCTCAGTCAGAACTGTCTTGCTGCTGTGGACTTGTGTGATGACCACTGTGCCTGACCTGCGGATTTACTTCCCAGCTTGCCCTTGGACCTGCTGCATCACCACAATCTTTTCTGGTGATCTGGACTCCTGGCTGACTCCAGTCCCATCCCCAGGTCTGTCTTGTTCATCTCAGTCAGGTAATTTGGGTCTAAGCCTTGGCTGGTGAGGCTGCTGCTCTGCCTGCTATGTCACCATGCTTGACTCCTCGCCCTTTAGTCAGCAGTTTTCTGTTCCTGCTCCCTGGCAGCCTATTCCTCAACCTTTTCTAGCTTCCAGATACGAAGCACAGCTTGAGATGATGGATTTTGTTTAAAAGTACACTTAAGCGTAACAGCATACTGTGTGTTTTAACTCAACACAGAAGCTTTTGCTTTGAGCCCATTGACACAGCTGTGTGAGAGTACTAGTATACACCCTAGCTGTCCAAAACTTATTTTTCTTTTAATATTTTCCCTTGTTTTTCCTGGGTAGACTCACTATACGTACCATATTAGCCATACAAAAATGTTGCTATTACAGCCTCTCACTGACAGTGTCCTTGTGGAATTCTGTGAACTGAAAATGTGAAGATGTCTTGTCTCAGTTTACACCTATGACACCCGGACAACCAATCCTTCTGCCACTCCATAGTGCAGCCATCAGATAACCTCTGAGAAGATGAGGGGCAGCAAAACTGCAAATGGGACTTTTCAGTTCCAGTTTACTCTATGCCTGAATCACTCAAACTTCTTTAGTTCCACAACTGAAGCCAGTGACTTCAGTTCGTGACTAAAGCCTTAGTACATGCCTGACATTAAGAATGGTTTTAACCATTGCCTTCAATAGAGATAGTCCTTGCAGTTCTGTGCTTTCCTAAATTGGACCCCTACTGGTTAAAATTAATTTTTGAAAAGCCAGTCATGGTGGATGATGTTTTAAAATCGAAGCTGTTTAAGAAGATAATTAAAAGAATAATTTCTATAATGAAAACTTAACATGTCTGGAAATGACAGAAGTTATCACAGCTGTCTTCCATGAGTTTAACTTTCTTCTTTTCTCTCAGTAAAAGCCAAGATGTTAGAGATTTTCCAGCTTCACCATACAGTGGTGCATTTTTAGATTTGTGGCTAGATTGAGTGAACTTCAGCCAGAATCTGAGCCCACAGTCTTACATTCTGTTTTTTCTTGATTACCACTGCATTATACCTTCTACAAAGTCATCCTCTCTTTTTTAGTCAGTGCTGGATGGCACTTTCTGAAATGCACGTTAACAGCAACAAAGCAAAATGAAAAGTAAGCTGCTACATCACATGAGGGCATCATACAATGTTACATAACATAATGGCTCCCTCCTAGTTACTACTTTGATGTCAGTTTTGGCATAGACTCAAATAAAATATGGAGAAGACTAGTTAAGAGTAGAAAAATGTATGCTGCTTCCCTTCATTAATATTCAGCCATGGTTTTTATCTTCATTATGACATACTCTCATGAATGGCTGAAAAACAACTGCTGTGTCCACTGTGTCATAAAATCTTGCATAGCTTTTCCTTATTAACAGGCTTGGAAGATCCTGTTGGTGGCATGCAAGCTTTTTCCTCTGAGCTAAGGTCTCCCTATCTCTAATGAGGATAAAAGTGAATTATTCTAAAAGCAGACTTTTCTTATATTTGTGTTACAGCTTTCTTTCATTAAAATAAAAATCTGTGAGAAAATAAAATATGTTAGAAGAGATCAAAAATTGTTGAGTGGAAGGAGGCAATGAAATTAGAAGCAAAATAGGGACAAGCATTCAAGGAGGAAAATATTAAGCAGGTCAAAAGCTGCCATGATGCCGAATTAGGAAATGAGAGCCTGAACATTTTTCATGAAGGTAACTTAGTGAATGGAGAGAAATTATAAGTGATGTCTGATAGGAGAATGGAAAGAAGGCAGAAGATGAAAAGAATGAAATTATGCTTTTACAACGAAAAGCTCTAATACTACTTGTGAGATGCCAAAACCAGGTGGAAATGAGTTTAGTGAATTGGATAACAAGATATTAGGACAAGGTACGTTCTTCTCTCATTACCAGAATAAGAGGAAACTTGCAAGGAGAGTGAAGGCACGAAACTTGAGTGGTGGAAGTGGAAAAATACAGTTTTCAGTGTATGAAAAAGGTATATTATAACACACTGGAGAGTGTCTAAAGAAGGGCCACAAAGATGATCAAAGGTCTGGAGAACTTACCCGATGAGGACAGACTTAATGAGCTATGGCCTTCTTAAGGAATTAAGGTCTTCTTCCCCTCCTCCCTGGAGAAGGCCCAGAGAGAACTTCATCACAGTATTCCAGTACTTAAAAGGTAGCCATTAAGAGGATAGAGGTTTATTCTTCACAAGGTGCCATATGGAGAAGATAAAGGGCAATGGATACAAGTTGCACTGGGAGAGGTTTCATCTTGATATAAGAAATGGAACAACCTCCTCAGGGATGTGGCAGAGTCCCCATCACTGGAGATTTTCAAGGTGCAATTGGATGGGGTGCTAGAAAATCTCATCTAGGCTCCCTTTCCCGCAGAAAGGTTGGATCACATGGTCATTCAAAGTCCCTTACAACCTGGGCTGGTTTAGGATTCTTTGAAAATTTTTACTACAATTTACTGACTTCACAATGGCATGGGCCCTCAATGGAATTGAGAGGCTTGACTAGGTAAACAGATTCCAAAGAGTCACCTTTGCCAGTAGATTCAGTACTTTAATGGAGATCTGAGCAAGTAATTGAAAACTTCAGAATCAGTAACAGAAGCTTTCATTTTGTCCCCTCCATTGTCTTAGGAAACTGTACTGACCAGCACTAAATGTCCTATTGATTGTGGGCAAGGCTAGTTGCCACTAGCAGTGGTTTTCACTGCAAGCTGCCAACCACTGGAATAAGTAAAGGAGAGTAGCAGCAGTAAAATCTTTCTAAGCAAGCTCATACAAAAGCATCATCTTCATTATTCAACATCTCAACAAAAGGCACTGGCAACACTGAAATATTTGGTTTTACAAAATTGAGGCTTAGAGATGAGCTATCTTTATTCGAATGCACTAATTGCATGGTATCTTAAAAGAGCTTTTTTTTTTATTTATTTTATCAAAATGCATAATCCACATTTTTCTTACATGCTGCTTATGGGAAGATAGTACTTAGCTTTTCTAATAGTCAAGCATGGCTTTGCAGAACAGAACATTGTTAACAATTAAAATCAGTGATTAGAAAAAACTAGAGGGAAGAATTTTAGAGTATTTTTAAATGTGGCCTCTCTGTGGTATGTATTTTTATACCGTTTCAAGGTCTCAAGTAATAGAAAAATCATACAAAGGTAATACAAGTAATCTGAAATCCACTACATGCAGTTCTATTTTAAAAGAGCAATTCACACCAAATTCTTTCGCCGCACTAAGAATGAGTTCAGGAAAATAAATATCCAAGGAGGAATATGGATTTAATTGTTATTGCTGTTACATTGCTAAAATAAAACAGCTGTGATCACACACTCAGATAAAGCCATTGTTTAACAAATATTTTTATTAAACATCTCTGCAGTGAAGATGAGTCCAGCTCCCCAAGAGCAGAGCAGGCTGCTTCCTGGACCACCCATTGCTCCCTAGGTAAAACAATTCAACCAGCTGTTGGGGGGTGGGGGGAACTTGATCAGGCACACTGGACACTATGGCAGTTATGGAGCAGCTCACGCCTGTTCACTGACACACTGAACTGTAACAACTGTATTTTAACATTCAAATAAATAGACCACAGTCTTTTTTTTCAAAGCATTAATTTGCCCACTAGTTAATGACAGCAACAGTGTTTCTTAAATGGCACCTTCCCAAGAATAACCATGACCTATGTAGCCCACAGGAGAAGAGTCTCAGAAAACTAAGGTCAGCTGATTACAGGAGGCACCGGGGGAAAAGCAGGCACATGGGAAGGTCAAAGGTACAACAGGAGCAGTCAGGAAAATAAATTGGCCACAGTCGTACAGCAAATAAACGGTATGTCAGAGCTGTGAATAAAATCCAGAAGTCCTGATTCCTTTTCTCTCTGCCCTGTTGCCCCAGTCCTAACCAGATCCTCGCTCAAAATGACTTCCTAACATAGACAATACAGGAGACTGAAACATTTTTCCTACATACCAAACAAATGTAGCAAAAGCTATATAAAGGTTTCCTTCACACAGTTACTCCACCATTTATGTTATGGATGGAAAGACATTGCTAATAAATATTGTACATTTCCTCCAGGTCAACAATCAGAATGCCTAAGTCTACAGAATTTGTCATTTGTCTGTTTGGGAATTGGTGTTAGTGTATTTTCAAGAATTATCCAAACTTCAATCCGAGCCACCTTTTACAGGAGTGTTTCCTTCAAGCTCTGCCATCAATCAGTCTGTGTCTGCTAGATGTCTAGATGTTGGGGGTATTGGAAGAGTTGTAAAAGCAGACATTTTCAAGCACAACATTTATAAATATCCAATATCTGTCAAGATGTCTACCACCTTTTTGCTTCAGTAAAATAAGAAAGATCTTTATTCAGACCAGACAGAAAAGAGTCAAGTAAAGTATGAAGGTTCTTACCCATTAATTTTTTTATGTAAGAGTCATATAATAAAAAGAGTACATGTGATAAAGACTAAAATAGCAAAAGTGTTTCTAATTTCTAATCATAAACTTGCACTGTTTACCAGGGGATGTGCATTGTGATTTTTCCAAACAAAAACTAATTAAGCAGCTGGTCTTATCTTAGACTTAAAAGTGACAAACGAAAAACAGATTTAGGATGGGCTCCAAATTACTAAAGTTGAGCCATTTCAAAGTGTATTAATTAGGTTTCCTAATAACACATCAGTCACTGAATACAAACTATCAGCTTTAATTTAAGGTTTTATTAGCCACTTGGAACATGGAGCCCATGGGTCAAGTCTCCAGTGATGGAAATCAGAGTAGTTTTCCTTTAATCCACAATTATACAAGTTCAGAACTGGTCTAAATATTTAAGATGCCTGTTTTAAATTTGCATTTCTTTGAGATATCTGTGCAGTTATTAATTGAACACAGTTTCTTAGTCTGGAAAGTCTGCTTCGTAAAATGTAGGCTTTTCTTCCCCTTTGGCAAGTACTGTCTTCCATGGTAGAGGCTTCCCTCTAGTGGACACTTTCTCTGATGTTTTATTTGTAAGGTTTTCGTAATCTAATGGAACATTTGTATGATATTTCCAATTTGCTTTCCAATTCAAAATAACTAAAAGAAAATGCCAGGACTTCATTAGTGACTATACAATGTTTCTTGAGGACCTTTGAAATTATTGCATTAGTCTCAAGACCATTTACTTCAAACTGTAATGAACTTAGGTATGTAAACAGCAAAATCATGCCCTGAAAAAAAGTAATTATCGATTCAGTAGTTCAGAGAACAGATTCAAAGACAAGAGCAGTGTTGTTCTGTATTGACTGGATGCTGTTTTATCAAGCTATCAGTGCTGATCTAATTAATCTCCAGTCTGTTTGATCTAATTAATCTTCAGTCTGTTTGTCACCTTACTGGTTCTCTCAGTATTGTGTTGTTTAGAGGAGGGCAGTAGATTGAGAGCACATTCACTTGGTGGTTTACTCAAAACATTTTACTTTATAAAAAGATGGACTTGGGACTCCTATATGGAACAAAAACACAAGCACATACACTTTTTTGTTCTCTCCTATGGGAGTATGATCACATTATATATAACTGAGACACCGCATAAGGACGCCAACTGGCTACATTCTATTTCCATTATTCAGCAATGACAAAGGGCTTTCTTAGCATGAACCTTTCACCTGTGAATTTTTCTTCCTTCAGAATGGGACAATAAAAATAGTCACTGTAGCAGTAACATTCATAATGCAAATCTCAGCCCACTAATTGAGACCACTAACACGTTTATTGGATCTTCAAGTACTTGCCAGCTGATAGTGGTATGTGGCTACTATTATGGTTCTATGGAATTTACTGAGAATCCTAAATCAAATATTATTTGGGAAGTAGTTTTCTGAGTTTTAGATAGAGTAAGCAGAGGTTTCTCAAACGAGCTTAAAGTTTAATGAAAGCGTATATTCTTCCCAACATTAAACTTTTCTATTCCAAGCCTCCCAGAGTTCTAAAATCTGGTTTGGTTTTTTTAATCCCTGGTGGGCTGTTGACTTTTTCTCATGAATCCTTTCATAAAGTTTTGGAGGCTACATGGTGGCCTGTCTGACACTTTCCATCTATGGGGATTTTAGTAGAATACACTTATTTTCCCAGTTCAATTACAGGAATCTCATTCCAGCTGAACAGACGCCCACATCACAAAGCAATATCACAACAGTTTCTTTTGTTGTCAGTTTCTCTAAAGAGAAATCAGTACTTGCTAAGAAAATGTAATAATACTATAATTATATAATATATGCATATATATGCATGTACCACTTATAAATGAAATTCTTCTGCTCTTTCTAAACATTGATTCTAGTAAAAAAGTTTGTAGCTCTGACAATAATACTGCCAGTGCAGCAAAAACTCAGAAATAAAGTCAATGGGAGGGATTTTCTGCAATCTTTTTCTGAAACAGAGTTAAACAGGACTTTAGAACTGGACTCAGTTCAAATGAGATCAAACACAACAGTGCCTAAAGGAGACAAAGCTTTGCAAGGTCCAGTGTATGTAAAAATATGAGTAATGTAAAATCAAACTTGCCTGCACTATAGACTTCAGGGATTTATAAAAGTAATTTACACCATAGAGGTGGTCTAATAGACAGACCATATTACACTTGAGAATATTTTAAAGCTGCCTAGGATGTATGATCTTCAGTCAAGGTTTTGCTATACAGAGATCAGGTGCACAAAAAAATTCATAATACAGAGAAGAACAGAGCATTTAACAAAAGGGCAGAGCTAAACTGGGTGCTACAGATCAGATCAGATATGCACACAATATTTATTTCTTCACTGTAATTTCAGTAACTCAGCTCAGTTAGGCTGTTGGAAACTGCAGACTGAGATAGTACTAATAATTAGCCCCTTCATTAAAAGGAGGTTTAAATAAGTAGTCTCATGCATACTATTGATCTTGGCAAAACTACACTAAATTCTGTTTAAATGTGGAAAATTACAGGAGAATCAACAAACATGAAATCTAGATATGTTGGTTTTGCCTGTAATTGGGGGGAAAAAAAAAGTTCAAATCCTAGAACTAGTAATCTAAAGCTGTAGGTGTGATATATGGGCAATCTGTATGAGCAATACTGCTGCATTTAGTATTCTACCACGGCATCATCCATTCAGGGCACTCTAGAGCTCCAACACCCTTTCAGCGTAGCTAAATTCAAATTACTCTGGGCTGAAATGCTCAGGAGAGAGAAAACACACAAACTAGTCTGAGATTCCCTCCTTTTTCTCTTACTTTTCTCCACAAACACTTACAGAGGCAATGCATGTTTGCATGAGCTCCCCAGCAGTGCTGCTGTTCACCTTCATTTTGGCTTCTGAGAATAATGAAGGGAGAGTATCTGCTCAAGCAATTGCTCTTTGCATGTATGGGTTTTGTTAATGTTTCCTTTCAAAGCAGGATTTTGTTGAGGAAATTCTCCAGGTTTTTGAACACAATTTACTCCCAGCTAGAAAGGACTGTGTTACACTAGGAATTAAAAAAGCAAGGCTTTTCACAGGATAGGGAGCTCACATGTGTAAGGTAGGGAATACAGCTGGAATTTGTAGAAGGAAAGTGTTGCTAACTGCAAGAAACAGAAGCCAAGTAGTCTCAAGGCATTAGTAGTTCCCAAATAGTACTACTATTTAATGTATCACTGAAAGTTGTGGATATGCCCATTAATCCACTTGGAAGAGCACTTCCATGTTATCCCAAGTGTTATCAACCACAGTCTGAAGAGCATCCGTAAGACTACAAAGAAAAAAGAAAAATCTTCTTTAATAAATGTGCCCTCTCCCCAAGAAAACACAATACTTGATGAGTTAATAAAATGTACCCAACCTGGTAAGAACATTCTGTGACTTTGCATGCAAGCTGGCTTTAGCTCATTTTGTTAGTACGATTAATTTTTAGAAATCTAAAACCTTCACGTTAATCCCAGATAATAGTGCAGTTTGGTACCCTAATCAGATTACAGTGAAAGTCTGTGAGATTTGCTTTTAAATGATGTAAAGCATGTTACTCAAACTATCACCCCCTCATTTTATGAAAGGATGGCCTGGAAGAATGTCAGATAGGGTTCACCATGTCTCAACAGCTCCAGACTTCTCTGCTTCAAGTCATCTTTAAAAACATGGCTTTGTTTATTCAAATACCAATTTTTTTTCAGCAACTTAGCATATCTTAGGTTTAAAAAGCTGTGGGCTTTATCACAACCATGGATGTGCAGATATTATGTAAGAAACTGATATGCAAAATTACCTTCTGCACATATACCACTTAATTACCATTTGCTATAACTCATTATCCAATTTGTGTTTTCAATTAAAAAAACCCTACCCTACTTAGCCCTTCTTACTAATTTGATTCATGAGCTTCCCTTTTGCATCTCTCTTGTTCCCCATACCTTTTCTGTGATTGGTCATAGCAGGGCTCATGCCTATTTTATCTCTGATTAATCTGATTAAGTAAGAACCTAGGATTGTGATGTCAGTGCATTAGCAGAAAGAAGTAATGCTTCGTGTAGGAAGGATGGCAATTTTGACCTTTTAGAAGCAGGTCATGATTTGACTGCAAGATGAAAATAGAGCAAGACAAACTGCAGTGACAGTATCAACTCATTCTACAGTAACATAGTTCAAGGAAAGATTATGGCTCGTGGACTGCAGGTAAGACAACATATTGCACTCATATTTGCTTATTTAATTGAAGGAAGCTTTGGGCATGAGATAAGAAGTTAGCTTCAGCCAAATACTAGAACATTAGAAATACTGACTGATGAAAGGCCTTGTTTCTTATATCTACTCATGAGAAAAAATGGTTTTCAGAACAGAGGCATACTAATAGACTAAATTTTTTTTACAAACTTATGACACTATTAATTTTACATTAATATACCTATCTCATATTCTTTCCTTCAGTGCTGATGAAACAATACTTATTTATGAATCTCTTTAGTGTACAAAATTGCTGGGATTTTTTTCCTCCTTAAATTCAGAAAGCTACATGAGTAAATGAACAACAGATGAGAGTGAATCTAAATTAAACAACTGATTCTTCACCTTATAAGCTCATGATTTAAAAATTTAACAACTTTGTGTAATAGTTTAGGAGATTGCTTTATTATAATGCAGTTCTGCTGTATTATTTAGCATGTGCCACAATACAAATGCTTTTATGAGCCTATAAGGCATATGCAGGATGTTGCTATGGTGATGTGGAGCTCAAGTTGATGCAATCCTCTAGGTTCTGTTCATGAACCTTTCAGCAGAACTTAAAAATGTTTCACACATAGCAACAAACAAGACATTAACGTGGCAGACATTGTGCAAAATAATCTCAGTGAGCATAGCTGTTAGCCAAACAGAAGGTACTAAACTGAATTGTCAGAGTACCTAGAAGCAGTAATCACTACACACACCTATATGCATCAAGATCAGCTTTGTTCAATAGTTACATTAACATGGACAAAGCTCATCACTCACTCGAGCTGAGCCATTTGTATTGCCTCTCATCAAATGCAGAAGGAAGTGAAATTCATCGTCAACAAGGCTGAACTTTACCTCGCTGTGCAGATGAAAGACCAATTTATAGCTGCAAAAGCAAATTGTAAAGCTGATATCCATTAAATATGGCAGTCAGTACCATGACTGGGTGAAAGAAAAACTGCTCAATTCACAGGTGGCATAGTCATTATATTTCAGCTGCAGTTATGCAGAATGCAGTAGAGATGGGGACTCTAGTTAAAAGAAACAAAACAACAAACAAACCAGAACAAAAACAACAAAAAAAGAAAATAAACAACCCAACTTACAGCAGTTTTTAAACTGTTTTTCGTGTCAATGACTATCCTTAAACTTTTCCGTACTCCGAATGAAAACTATGCTTTTATGTTTCAAATAAACAAATAAGCACCATCTTTTCACGTTGACCAATGTTTCTAATTATGTCCCACTGTCACAGCTTCATGTTGACAGAACCCCATATCCTGTATGTGTTTTCTGTCTGTCACCACTAGCAACCTCACACAGGCAGAAATTAGCCCATTTCAAACTGGCCAATACTCCAACAATAATAGCCAGTTAGGCACCGTATTAAAGCCTGTTCATAGACGCTACTGTCTAGCCTGATCTACAGCTGACACCAGTGTAACTGCCCATATCTTTTCCAAGCTGAATAAAGCACAGGCTTAATTTAACACAATCATTCAACTAAGCTTTCACTTCGCTGACTTCAACCATGAAGAAAATAATAACTAAACCAGGCAAAATAGTGCTGCTGACATTCTAAACAATGCTCAACTGCGGCTGCTCTGTAATTTTAACTTGGAACACCAAGGCCTATCAATTTTGAATATTTGCAGATTACCCCAAGTTCAGCCAGGACGAGATTCTATACACATTGCCTCATATTATGATTATCTGTTCTTTGCAATTCTTGTTAACATCTGTCTCTTTAGATTTAACTAGAAGTAGGCTATTTGTGGCCAAGTTAAAAATAAACAGCAGCAACTGGTTATCTCATTTTTGTGGCTGCTGTAAGTTTTGCAAGTGATAACCTATTCCTGTTCCCTACATTCATTTTTCCTTTCTACCTATGTGCTCATCTCCCACATGCCAAAAAAGAAGAATTAAAAACAATTCATCTGTCTAAAGAGTTTGCAGGTATTAACTTGTTTGCTAGCAATACTTTAAGCTATTACTACCGAGTCCACAGCTCTGTGCTGTCTGTTAATGAGCCACTGTACTGAGTTCCGTTGAATGCAACTAGTGTGTAACCCACCTATTTCACACTAGTTGAAGCTTTGAGCCATAATTTTAATTTTTGATTGTCTAGCACACGAGCAAACTGCTGTGCTCCACAGAAGAGGAAAAGGAGAATAGAAGAGGGTGGTTTGTTTTTTCGGGTCGTTTTTATTAGTTTATGATGGTTGAGAATTTCTCTTACTACGACTGTGGTAAAATAGTTATGTATCTATTCAAACCTCAGACAAGCACAATAGTTCCTGAATTATCAGACAGATTGTGAACTGTTCTATCAGAAAGTTCAGCGCTCTCAGATATACTTTTAGTTTGACACATTATTGGTGGGGACAGGAGTCTTTTATCATTATCAGAGAATGAAAGGCTTTTTCCTGTATGGTTCAGTAGTTACTCTTAAGAACTATTTTCCTTTCACTTGCAGATAAAAGATGAAGAAAGTGGCTATAACAAAAACCTATTTTGCATTCCTAAGCACTATGAAGAAGATTTAGAAAGAGTCTTCATTCCTCATGGACTCATCCTGGACAGGTATGAGGGTAAACAACAAAAAATAGTGATAGGAATGGCAGTGATTCATTTCCATCCAAATGAAAAGGCTGAGAAACATAGAAACCCTTCAGCTACAGTACTTGTATTCTGGAGTTTAATACAAAGGGCATTCTAGAGGATTCCTCTACAATCGCAGTTAAGTTTCCATTTTATCTCAAATATCTTTAAGCTTTCATATTCTGCATTCTTTAGATAAATGGATTAAATCAACAGTATGACAAGTGGAGTAGGTAGGCACCATCTTGTGAACGGGAAGTATGTAATTAACTTTTCTATGTCTTAGCATGTCCATAATTTGCATGATCAAAATTTTAATATGGACATTGTTTACTATATGGACAAACTAACATGATATATAAAACACTTCACGGGTCTTATAAAACTTAGGGGGGTTGTTGTGTTGTTTTCTCTTTTTTTTTTTTTCCCTTCCAGGACAGAACGCTTGGCTAGAGATATAATGCAAGATATGGGAAGCCACCATATAGTTGCACTCTGTGTCCTTAAAGGAGGCTATAAATTCTTTGCTGATTTGCTGGACCATATAAAAGCACTAAATCAAAATGGTGATAAATCTGTGCCTATTACTGTGGATTTTGTTAGAATAAAAAGCTACTGTGTAAGCAACTTTATTTTCTTTTGAAATAGACTCTCTATAGACTTACATTCTGAATACTGGTAGTTTACATGAAAACTCCACCTCAGAATGAGTTTGTGTATATATCCTGTTCAAAGCAACTCAATTTGTTACATGCTGATTTACTGATCTGCCCGAACGACCAGATGAATATTGTACAGTCACTGGAGTGAATATATAGTAGAACACTTAATATGGCAAAGCCAGGGTCAGGTTTCCAATGTCCTCCTCTCCTGCCAAGTTTCCACACAGATTCTTTGTCTGTACCATGGTACCCTTTGGTGGGAGGGAGTATGGAGAGTATAGCATCAGAGACTTGCTTATTGTCTCTCTCAGCATTATTTTTTATTCCTATGGATAATATTGGAGACTTGTTTTCATAATCTGTGTGTGGAGGACAGGCATCTTTTACCTGAACCAATCGTAGTTGACCTGAGCCAACTATTGTAAAGCAATGACTTATGCCATTTTTTTCTGTTTTATGTTCTCCCCTTTTTGAAGACTAGAACTCTGTGCACTGATCAAAATTTATCCTTTGCTAAATATAACAGTTTACAATATCCTAGAAATTCTTCATGGAATTATTAAACAAATCTGTGCTTGCTCTCAGATGCTTAAAAGCTGTTTTACTGAAGGAGTGCTGTGTAAATTTGCAAGTGTCATTTGGTAGCAAAATGCAAGAGCAATATACCATTCATACACGTAAAAAAATAACACTTTTGAGAATGTTTTGTGTGTCTTCTTTCTGCTCTTTCTCCTTCTAGAATGATTCACCTACAGAAAAAATCAGTATTGTAGGCGAGGAACTGTGTACATTAAATGGGAAGGTATGATTAGCATATTCAGCTTTTATGGGGAAAGAACAGTTATTGTGTATCTTTCAGTAAGTCCATCTTTATTGAAATTTTGACACTACTTACTTGCAGCCACTTAACACTGGTTTAAACTGCTATCCTTTGACACAGGGAGCAATTCCCACTGGTCTCAGTGAAAACTTAACATGATCAGTACTGAATGCTTCTATTCCCCATTTGATCCAGCTCCTGGAAATGAACCATCTTAAAACTGACTCTTGCAGTATGGTTCTAGAATGCTATTGCTATACATAGAATAATATGTAAAACCTAACATAGGTGGCTTTCTCAAGATATTTTATGCTTCTGTAAATACCAACTGAAAGACTATTCAGAAAGCACTAAAATAACCAAAGTGACAAGCTCCTTTGAAAACTCTGTAACTGAGGTTTGTAGTGCAAACTTCTGCTGACTCTGTAATTCACTGTTGATATGTAAATACCTTTTTTCTGTTTTTTTTTTTTTCTCTCCCTACATGATCTTTTCCAGAATGTGTTAGTAGTAGAGGTAAGTCAAGATTAGGAGGGAGGAGGAGGAGGGAAGGAAGGGATAGTGGGGAAGAACACATTTCCCCCATGTTTTTCAAGTTAATACCTTTTGCATATAAACAAACAATTTATTACGTTACTCTGCTGCCAGGGTGGCTGGCTGGTTTTGGGGCTTTAAATTAATCCACTCACAGTTGTTTTTTTCTTTCAGTCTCAGAGGGCAATTTATTTTTGTCTCTCTTTCAGGACATTATTGAGACTGGTAGAACAATGAAAGCCCTACTTTCAAAACTAAAAGACAATGAACCAAAGATGGTAAAAGTTGTAAGGTATAATTGTTATGGACACTTACTAATGTATTGTAATGTAAGATATAGCAAAGTCATTTAGGTGAATAATCAGCGTATGCTGGTGGGTATTTGCTTGGTTTTGTTTAGTCTGAAGTTTGGGGGAAGAGGAAGTAAAAGCAGGAGGCAATCCTTATGCAGCTGGTGAAAAACTAAAAAACTAAGTATTTATTAAACTAGAAAATTTACTACCACCTTCATTCTCAAAATTAATAAAAAAATGGTTTCCTGACTCTTTCTGCATAGTCCATAAAGTCTGATGGATTCCCTGTTTCTTACCTCCTTATGTCTGAAAAAAATCAGCTCTTTCCACAGGTTTCCTAACACTTCAGTTGCCTCAATACTAGAATGACAACACTCGGAATTTTCCATAATATCCTCAGTCATACTGGTTTTCAGAATCTAAGAGTTTGTCAGCACGCGCAAGATTACTTCCAGTGGCATTCTAGATCTGCTTTTAGACAGTCTCTAGAAGGAATTTTTGGGAAATAGACCTGTCTGTCAAGTAATCACAATACTTTGAAAATACACTTCTTGTTTGATGTACCATTTGTGATTGTCCTAATGACTGTCCAGGAGATCCTCAGTTTGTTCAGAAGCGCTTAGGAAAAGCAAGAATGGATGCGACTTTGTGGAAGAAATCCACAGCTTGTCCTCTTCTCCCTCCCTCCCTGCTAAAATCTAAATGCCACTTGAACATGCTTACCTGCCTGTGCTAATCTGATACATTGCTACATGAGGACATAATGATTTTGGATACAGAATAGAAAATAATTAAATATAAAACAATGGAGTAATTTGGACCTTCATAACGAACCTAGACCAGCGCCTTAACTTCTTCCTCAGTTATAAGGCTGAACCCTGCTTCTTCCTGTTGCAATCTCATTGTTTTAATTTAACTGCATGATTATAGAAGTTTATAGGGATGGGAGGTAGAAGTGAACTATACATCTTAAAGCAAGACATATTTTAAAAAAATATTAACCTTCTCTGCTTTGCCTTACAGCCTGCTCGTTAAAAGGACGCATCGAAATCCAGGTTACAGACCAGACTGTAAGCATTGCATTTTTCTGGTTGTCCAAAATAGAGTCTCCTAATCTCACTTCATGTAGGAAGTCTGACAATTGACATATAAGTTTCAGGAAGGCCAAAAGAAATGGGGAGAAAATACATACAGTTTCTGAACTGATGACCAGATATCCCACGCTGAAACTTCACGACCACCACCTTTTTTTATCACCATTGGTCTGAGCATGGGTTTGGCTGTTTGTTACCAGAGACCAGAAACAGAACCAAACATTATACATGTATTGTTTGGCTTGGATCCTAGAAGGAATTTGTTTTGACTCTACATTAAACTTGCCTTGTTTTCAAACTGAAAACCCCTAGTGAAGACTCTCAAGACTTTTACTCACTCCTTGTCTGCCTTTCCCAAGACTATTTCATAAGTAGGTTTTAAATAATTATGTTGTTCTTAAAACACATTCTCTTAGCATTTTAATTGTATTACTAAGTGATGAGGATGGCACAGATTCTAACTTTTGCCATCAAATTACGGCTCTGACTTTTAATGAATCATGCTAAGTACCTTGAAAGCAGGATGATATATTTGTTAGGTATTACTCTTAAACAGGTCAAGCATGAGCTGAATACAAATTGTGTGCTTAAAAGCAATTTACACCACCCCAGTATAAAAATAATTCTATTTTCTTACAGACATAGGCTTTGAAATTCCAGATAAATTTGTGGTTGGATATGCACTCGATTACAATGAATACTTCAGAGATCTAAACGTGAGTACACACAAGTGTGCCTCAACTGTTACATATGACTGCTACCTCAGATAACAAGCAAGAATATTAGCTTATACTCAGAACTTCTCAACAATTAACAAAATTCAAATATCACTAGAAAGTTCCATTAAAGGGGCAAAACCAATACTAGCATGCTAAACTGATAGTTCAATGTAAATGTGGAACTTCTTATGCCTTACCTTTCCTTGAATCATAGAACCACAGAATAGTTAGGGTTGGATCTACTCTACAAGTCTTGTGGCCCAGCCCTGCTGTCCGGTATTCTGAATCCTCCAGGATGGCTGGAAGCATGCAGTTTTTCATTTTGAAGTCTTTTTAATAAGACAGATATTGGATCCATGCTATTGCAAAGTGATATGAATAACAGACCTGACCTCTTCAGAATATACAAATCTAAGTATTGCTTCCAAGCCCATCTGTAATTTAAACACCTCAATTTTACTGCAAGTGGTAAATTGCAACCTGCCTCTCAAGGGTTACTGTTCTGTGTTTTGCTTACAACGCTTGGAATATGACTGAAATACATTCTTGCATTTTCTTTGAAGGTAAAGATTGACTAAAATTGTACTTTTTCACTGTTTTTTTTGTTTTTTTTTTTTTAGCACATCTGCATTCTGAAAGAGAAAGCCAAAGAGAAGTATAAGATCTGATAATATCAGTCGTCTGGAACACTAAAATGTCTGAATAATAAGTAATCTACTAATTGCACTCTTCTCACTGAAGAACTACATTTTCTTAAGATACTACTCCACATATTTTTTCTTATAATAATTATGTAGAACAGTTTAAAGGTGAATCAGTTTTGTCCAAGTTCCAGTGAAACCTCGACAGAGCAATAGCCATGTATTATAGTCTGCTGGAATCACAGGACATATACATGTGTATGCCATTATGTTTCAGTTTTAACTTGCTACGTGATGTAACACATTAGGCATATTGTATATAAACTGTGCTTATTTTTACGAGACTTTTGTGTGCATAAATACATACACAATTCTTTGTGTAACAAATAGGCTGAATAAGCATTTCAGGACCCGAGGTTAATTAAGTCAACTGTACAAAGCGCATACCTAGTGGAAAACATATTTGGTTCTTTATCTTAATGCAATAAAACAAGTAAACATAGCAAAAAATCTAAAAAGTAAACACTAAAGTAGCTAGACTGAGATTAGTTCTTGTACATTGAATGTAATTGGGGTGTTGTGCCTTGGGTTTTGCAGGATCCGATGTTGATTGCACTATGGAGGTGTCACGTTAAACGCGGGTAACCAGCTGTTAAAACCAGATGATAAAACAATGCAGCAGGAAACTACTTCTGCTACTTGTGCATCTGTAACAAGAATTGGAAGTTCGATTTTACTGCCCAGGCTGCCCAGGAACTGCACCAAGCTGTGGTGGTCTCTGACACTGTTTCCTACTTGTACTGAATGATCAAAATAAGCTCTGAGACCTTGGTTTGTTTTGGTTTTATTCCACTGTAAACTGAGAGCAAGAGGGTGTTTTGATGCCCTGTAGCTCTCACAGACCGCAGGTGACCGCGCTCCCGAAGGCGTGCCATAGCTCCTTCCACAGCCCCCGGCAGCTGGAGGCTGCCACCTCTCACTTCAGCCATCCCTTACAGCAGGTGAGGGGAGCACGGGGGTGCCTGTATGACCAGACCCCCGACTAAGGCACGGGACCGGCTCACACGGGAGCCCAGCGCCCCCGCCCGCTGCCACCCACCTACATCCCCCGAGGGAGGGCCGCGATCCCACACCGCCCCACGGCTCCTGCTTCTCCCAGCTGTAGCGAGCACTGCGGGCTGCTGCTGCCGCCCTTCCCGGAGTACACTGAGCCCCGGAGCCTGCGCCCCGGAACGGACCGCGCCCACTGCCCTCGCCCTGACCGTCCCGTCAGCGACCACCCCCTGAGCGGAACCCCTGCGCCCAGCTGTCCGTCGAAGACCCCCGCTTGTTGATTGGCGGAGGAGGCCGTCAGTCACGGCGGGTGGGCGGGACGCGGTGCGGAAGGGGTGGTCCCCGCTCGGGTCGGGGGTGACAAAGATGGCGGCTGAGGAGCCGGAGGGGGAGCTGGAAAGGTACCGGACATCCATAGTTTTCCTCCGCTCGCGGCCGGGCCGTGCTGCGCTGCCGCAAGCAACAAGCCCTGCCCGGGTCCGCCAGAAGCAGGTCCGGTTAGAGGAAGGGCGGTGAGCGGTGTGTCAGCGGCCTAGGCACCGCGGCTGTTGGGTTCAGCGCTGCGGACAGACACCTGCCCTGTGTCATGGCGGTCGTTTCTGTTTGCTCCTAGAAACAGTATCAAAGAGAAGGCCAGGCTGCGCTTGAGGGAGTTCGATGTGCGGGATAGGTTCTCCCACTTGCCGCTGGCCAGAGCCTCTGTTCTCCTGCCGCTGATGGTGAGGGCGGGGAAGCTGCACCTGCTGCTCACGGTGCGGTCCATGCAGGTAGGTGGGCCGGGGAGTGAGATGGCTGCCGGCGTCTCGCTCCCTGTGTGCTGCCTCCCGCCGTGTGGCTTGGCTCCCGTCCCCGTCTCGTGTGCCAGGGTCTGCTTCTCTAATGCCAAGCAGTGTGCCTGGGGTTACAAGCAGATATTCCGGTGCTGTAGTGTATAGGAACTGTAGTGATAGGACAAGGGATAATGGGTTAAAACTTAAACAGGGGAAGTTTAGATTAGATATAAGAAGGAAGTTCTTTACTGTGAGGGTGGTGAGGTGATGGAATGGGTTGCCCAAGGAAGCTGTGAATGCTCCATCCCTGGCAGTGTTCAAGGCCAGGTTGGATGCGGTCTTGGGTGAACATGCTTTAGTGCAAGGTGTCTCTTCCCATGGCAGGAGGGTTGGAACTGGGTGATCTTAAGCTCCTTTCTTAACTATTCTGTGGTTCTCTGCTTATGATTCTTATATTTAGATGCCACAAAAATGCTGGATACCCAGAAGAGTATGACAGTAAAAGGTGACTTCTGGATCAGAAAAGGAAATTGGTTTTGTTTCCTATGACTTAAACACAATTCAGTCCTGTTTTTATTAATGTGACTTTCAATCTGCATTTACTATTACTCTTTTCTCCTGTTCGTGTGTGAAAGGCAGCAGCCTACATCCCCAGAAGATTTCTGCCAGCGTTTTCCCCGCACCCTCCCCGATCAGCTGCCTCTATCCAGGGACTTGCCTGTTTTTCTGTGGCTGAAAAGTGGAAGTTTTTGGGGTCTTAGAAATTTTAAGACCCTAATAATTGCAGTCACTTAGCTGATAAATTGATTGTAAAGGGGCTTTTTACTGCTGTTTGATATCCAGGCCTATTACTATGATATATTTAAAGGGATAGGACAAGAGGTAATGGGCTCAAACTTGAACAGGGAAGTTCAGGATAGATACAAGGAAGAAGTTCTTTACTGTAAGGGTGGTGGGGCACTGGCACAGGTTGCCCAAAGAAGCAGTAAATGCTCCATCCTTGGCAGTGTTCAAGAGCAGTTTGGACAGAGTCTTGAGCAGCGTGGTCTAGTGTGAGTCATCATTGCCTGTGCCTGGGGGTTTGGAACTGGATGATCTTAAGGTCCTTTCCAACACAGACTATTCTATGATTTAATTGTGCATTTTAGAAGTTCTCCTTCTTACTTTTAAGTACTTCAATCTCAGTATTCAAGTTGTCTGCCTAGATTCATCTGTCAATCTCTCATGCAAGCAGGATGATGAAAAGTCTAGATTTAGAATGTATAGTAGGAATTACACAGTACTGCACAAGTGATATATGTAATCCTGATAGTGAGAGGGTTTATGGATTAGTTGGGTATAAGCCTGGCTTTCTCTTGTGTAGCTCTTGATAAGGCACATTTCTTCAGCTTGCAGAAACTCTTAACCACCACTCCCAGCTTCTTTGACTGATAAACGTAAAGTGAATCTGCAGTAAGATCAAGCATTTTTGTGTATCCAAGAAGAAATGTAAATTTGTTATATTTAACAGTAGTACTCCTTTAAATTCTAGCTGAGAAGATCGCCAGGGGAAGTGTGTTTTCCAGGAGGTAAAAGTGATGCAGCTGATAAAGATGAAATTGATACTGCTCTTCGAGAAGCTAAGGAAGAAGTGGGACTCCAGCCAGAGAAGGTGGAAGTCATCTGTAGGCTTGTGCCTGGAATTGATAAAGTAAGGAATAAACTGAGTAAGTCAGCATATGGTTAGAAAATAAGCTTGGTTATTTTTTTGTGGGGTTGATAATGACCTCTTAAAACCTGTAACTGTAAATAACCACTGCTTCTTGAAGTGCACAGCCCACATTGCCAGCAGGGAAGGGAGGAGATTCTTGTTCTGTGTTTAGTATTTATGAAAGCATGTTTGGTGTACCGTGTGCAGTTATGAACACTCTAGAGCACAGGAAGAGTGCTAAGCTGGTGACAGTTTAGCTGAGAGCCACAGAGATAAGTAAGGGGGGGTGGAGCACATGGAGTATGAGGAGAGGCTGAGAGAAGTGCATTTGCCCAGCCTGAAGATGAGATAGCTAGCAGGGGATCTAGTTGCTCACTTTAAGTACCTGCTGGTTGTTTCAGAGAGGATAATACTAGACTCTTCGTGAGACAGTGGACACAGGCAACAACAAATGAAATTCTGATGAGATGCAAGAAAAATTGTCTTCACCATAAGGTTAGCTTAACACTGGAACTGATTTTCCTGTCAGGCTGTATAATCTCTATCCTTGGAGATTTGCAGAATTCAACCAGACAAGTCCCTCAGCAGCCTGATGTAACCTGAAAAGTCTTCTTGTTCAATATCCTGCTAAAGGCAGGGTTAATTCGGGTGAAAAGGGACTTCTGGAGCTTACGTGGACTGTGATTCTGTATGGAACTCTAGCAAGGAGACTTCTCTTCTGGAGATGTCTTTGGAGTGTAAGTCACTGTAAATTGACAGGCTGCCAGTTTCAGTAACAATATTTCATGGGGTCCCTTCTCCCATGGTGCAGAGAGGTTACTGTTTCAGAAGACTTTGTTTTTCAGGTAACAGTTTCTCTTTGTTAATATGCCTAAGGCTTGGTTTTGTATGTTGTAGCTACTCACTGTTAATAACATCCTCCTCTCCCAGTAAAAGCCAAAAGAAAATAGTTTTAAAATTGTACTGCATATGCTTTATTTAATCCTTCAGTTGTAATTTCTGTAGAGATAACATTAAAGCCACATAGTTCAGAGGCTATATGTAGAAAGAATCAGTTTAGTTTTTATAACTCTCCTCAGTGTTTTCCAGCAAATTGCCTCAATTAATAGAAAAAATAGTGTGGTTTTGGACCACAGAAATTTTACCTGTAGATTTTACTTCTCTGTATATACATTCCAGGCGATTCTGACTTGGGTGTAGTATGTCCAGACGTGCATAAAATAGCCCAAATGTTGAGTGTAACTGCTTTTTATTTAACAGTGATGCTTTTTTGGTAAGAATAAGTAGAACTAGCGATGTATCTTAAAACTGTTGGTGCCCTCTTTGTGCAGGCTATCATTTCAATAGATTTTGCCTCCCTGTGGAAAACGGGATTGTATTTAAAATAAAAATGTCTATAAATTAGCTGTTAGAAAAAGTTTACATATATAGCTAAATATACTGGGGAAAATAGACACAGAGATATGATAAAGTGTACATGAATTGGAAAATCTGAATTAAAATCAGAACTTATCAAAGTAAGGAAGACTCATGAGAGAGAATGCATGGAGTTTATTTATATTTAACTGAATATTTCTTAGGTTTCTTATTTTATAATTCTGAAATGTTTTTAAAATAAAGAACATTCTTTTACTTGTTACAAACTCAGTGTTTGGCTATTTTTTTTTTATTTTTTTGTTTTTCCTTTTAGATGAATTACTTGGTAACACCAGTTGTAGGATTTATAGAGGATACATTCCAGCCCTCTCCTAATCCTGATGAAGTGAGCAATGTTTTTGTCATGCCATTGGAATACTTTATCAAGCCCTTAAATTACCAGACTGTGCATTATAAAACCTCATCTGGTTACCATGGTCGGATGCATTCCTTTACGTATGATGACCCGGAACATGAAATGTCATTCAGGATATGGGGACTTACTGCCCACTTTGCTGTGTTTCTTGCTCTTGTAATTTTTAGAAGGAGACCTACCTTTGAAGTTGATTATGATCTGGACAACTTAACTTCATCCTCTGAGAATTACTTCATGAATTTATATGCATCTGTGTATGAAAGAAAGAAGAGTAATATATAACAAATTAGTCTGGCAATTAATTTATACTGAAGGAGGAAAAAGGGTTTTGTTTATTACCTTTATACCAGTTCTTAGTTTGAATTTCCTCCAAACTAGGAACTGATTGAAAATTATTTTTAAATGACATTTTTAAGTTGACAACCACTAACTAGATTAATACAACTATTAATTTAGTTTAGAGCTGCCAAAACCACATGTGTTTTTTTATGGACTTAATATACAGTTTTGGAAGATGTGTTTCACTTTCTGCCTTTGTTTTATGGTACCTAAGACACTTTCTGTGGTCTGCCTTCTGTATAATGAGATAATACTATTTTATGTAATTTTTATGTGTTTGAATTAGAATATGAAGACTTTTGGAGGTTTATCTGTGGCATACTACATGCGACAAGAATGCACAGTCTTGTGTGGTAGCTTTAAGGACTTACAAAACACAATAAAAATCTAAAATGTGGCACAAGCTTTCACAATCTTGTTTTGTTTTGGTTGGGCTCATGGAAGGAAGAGGAAGATTTAATGGGGTTTTGTTAGCTTTGCTTAATTTAACATTCTTCACAAGGAGATTCTGTAGGCTATGGAAGACAGTGTACAGGCAACAGTACTGAATTTGCTCCTCAGCACCTTGTTAGCATCACCCACCCAGCTCCTAGAGGGAGTCATCTTAAGGAAAGAAATGTGGAGTTGAGTATTCATAAGGACTAAAATGCTTCTCTGTAGCTGAACCTTTAGAAGTCACCCTGGCAATGTCAGATACATGGGGTTCTTTGTGCTGTGAATCCTTGCTTCCTCATTGCTAGTGAACTAGAAGCTTATTCACAGTGGTCATGATCTCACTGCCAAATGGTTCATTTTTTAAAAGCAAAATTGACTTTGGCTGGATTTGAGGTGTAGTTTGGAATTAAGTAAGTTACTGGTCCTTAAATAGCTGGTCTTCTCTGAGTAGCATGTGTGAGTTGAAAGTATTCAGTGGCTCTCAGGATCACATGCCCTAGTGTTAGTATTGAATAAGGTGAAAAAAAAAACCCCACTCAGTTGTTCTTCTCGGTGTTTGCAGTTTGTGCTCCCCCCCCCCTCTATTCACTAACAGATGCAAGTGATAAAAAAGTTGCTGGCAATTGCTATGAACTGTGCTGTAATTGAGCAGCAGTCAAATTTATACAGTAAACAGCTTCTGTAATATGCTTAAATTGGCTGTGACTTTAGAAAATTCATCCTTTTTACAAACAAGTGTTTCCCAAGTATGGCCTGAATAGCTAATTATGATTTTCTAGAAAACCCAATTACTAGATTTTTATTTTAGCTTCTCGTAGTTGCATCCATAACATTATTTGGCTGCTGTGCTGGAGTAGCATTTAGGCACTGAAATACCAGCTTGTGTTTGGTGGTAACTGCAGCATAACCTTTTACTGAAGCAAAGAAAGATGCTGGAGTTGCACTCAGCTGACAGAAGGGGACCAAAACAAATCAAGACTAAAATCAATACAGATCTTGTAAGAACTGAATTTCACTTTGCCTCCTCTCCTTGCTACAACTGTGTGATACTTACTATTTGTCTCCTCCCAGAGGTAATTCAGTGGTAAGTATTCTGCCTGAAACATTCTTCATGCTCTGGCAACATCTGCAGTAGGATTGAGTGTGCCCTCAGCAAGTTTGTCAACAGTACCAAGCTGTGTGGTGCAGTCAAGATGTAGGAGGGAAGGGATCTCGACAAGCTTGAGAGGTTGGCCAGTGCAAACCTCATGAAGTTCAACAAGGCCAAGTGCAAGGTCCTGCACCTGCGTCAGGGCAATACCAAGCACAAATATAGACTGAGTGGAGACTGGGCTGAGAGCAGGCCTGAGGAGGAGTACTTGGGGGTGTTTGTTAATGGGAAACTCGACCCAGCAGTGTGCCCTTGCAGCCCAGAAACCCCCTGTGTCATGGGCTGCATCCTCAACAGCATGAGGATGCAGAATTTTCCCCTCTACTGTGCTTTTATGAGACTCTGCCCCTGCAGTCCTGCATCCCGATCTGGCGCCCCCAGCATAAGAAAGATAGGGACTTGTTGGAGCACGCCCAGAGACAGGAGTCAGGACAGGGACAGGACAAGGAGGAATGGCTTTAAGCTGACAGAGGGGAGATATAGGTTAGACATTAGCCAGATGTCCTTCTCTGTGAAGGTGCTGAGGTGCTGGCACAGGTTGCCCAGAGAAGCTGTGGCTGCTCCATCCCTGGCAGTGTTGGAGGCCATGTTGGACACAGGGGCTTGGAGCAACCTGCTGTAGTGGAAGGTGTCCCTGCCCTGTGGCTGGAGGTTGGAACTGGATGAGCCTTAAGCTCCCTTCCAACCCAAATCATCATTCTGTGATGATTCTACAAAGTACAGGATTGGCAATCAGAATACTAAGTTGGAAAAAATCTCAAAAATTTGCCTAATGTCTTGCCATCTACAGATGGAGTCAGGTACATGATAGTTTGGTAAGTACTAGTTTTTTTCCTTAAGCTTCCCTGGGCAATCCACTGTAGTCCTTTAGCCATGCTTTAGAGTTGCGGCAAGGATCACTTACATCTTCTGTACACAGCAAAATGAGGAACAGCTGTATTGCCCTGTTACTTTCTGCACTTCTGGAAACTACATCACTGTGCCTTCCTGAGGCATTTTTAGGCTTCATGATCAGGTTTTTTTCGTCAGTTGCTTTTTCAATACACTTCTTGCCATTTTAGTTGCTTTCCAAAATCTTCAGTGAACCTTCCTCCTCCAGTTCCTCCCCAACCCCCCAGCAAGTATGTTATAACTAAACCAAGCCTGGTCATAGTTTTCTAGTTAAGCATTTGTTTGGGTTGGATAGGACAGAATTACTCCAGAGCTCCTATTTGCATAACCCATTGTTATTGCTTTTTGTGAAGCAGCATAATAGTATTGACTCATATTCTACTTCTTCCATTAAAGCTGCCTTACCCTTCTCTGAAAATGCTGCCAATTGTTCCTATATTTATTGCATGCTGTATTTGAACAACTGATTATTCCTACCAAATGTAGCATTTTGCATTTGTCCTGATTGAATTACATCCTGATTAAAAAAAAAAAAATAAAAGAATTAAAATGATCTACTGCTGTGTTTTTCAGACATTTCCATTTTGCTGTTATCCTCACATTTAATGAATATATTTTGTGTTTCATTTGCAACTTAGAGTAAGCTCACCCAGACCAGGCCTCTGCAGAATCCCTTGATACTTGCCATTTTGACAATGAGCTACTACCTAGTTTTCTAACCAGCTGCATAACATACTGATATTAGTTTTATATAGACCAGCCCTTCTTAGGTTGCACACAGGAACATTGGGCAGCTCTGTATCCAAAACATGAGGATTTATACTTCTCCCTATACACCAAGCCTGTTACCTGGGCCACAGAGCGAGTAAATACAGTTGTCAAAACCAGTTCATAGCAAAAGACAACAGTTGCTGCATATGACCTTGTTAATTAAACCACTTACATAAAGGTTACTTCTCCTGATACCTTCCAGGAATTTATGAGTTCTCCAGTTCTTTCAGAGGACACTGTCTGCCTTTTCCCAGCCTCTGTTAGGGAAGAGGATACAGTTCTGTGTTTCAAACATAATTGCTAATAACATTGAAATCAGTTCTTAAGAGAGTGGCTGTTACATTGGGACGTTTCACAGATGCACCCAGTTTGAACATTTTAGCATATCTAACTGCTATCAAACCTGTAATTTTCTTACATTAGCTCTTTTGGTGCCTGTGTTAATTATATTTGGTATCTGTTGACTTTTTAAATTAAAAGAAAAAAAGACTTTTTTTGATTTTTTTCACTGAGATGAAATCCTTGGAGAAGTAGTAGCCACACTGATGAAGAACATCACTTTGTTTTTCATTATTAAACACTTATGAAATTGCTAAAAGCTTAACTTTAAACTCTTCATCATATTATGCATATCCTCGGTGGCTTCTCTCAATGCTAATGTATGCAAGAAAAGTAACTAATTAAAATAAGTACATTGTTAATTAAAATAAAGCATAGCAATTAGAACTTTGATTAGTAAACAAAACAGGTACCAAGAGACATAATTACTAACTTACCATCGTCTTCTGTTCCCAGCAGACTATTTTCTCCTTCATCTCTCAGCCAGATCTGGCACAGAAATTGTACAAATTGTACAAATCCAAACCTCAGTTTGTTTTTATTTCTCTTGTTTTAAACATCGTTGTGTGGAACTGCAAGGACAGCAACAGCAGTTACAGCTGTTGCTTCTTTTAGCAAATGCAAATTTTCTGATTTTTGAATCAGCCATTTGAGCTAGTTGAATAACAAAAGAAGTCTAACCAAAAATCATTGAGTGATTTGCAGTAAAACCACTGGGGCTTCATGCTTCACATTAAGCATCCTACAAAATTTTACTGACATTTGTTTTGAAATTCAGGAAGTAGTTTCTTACCGCAAAAGACTCATTCTTTATTTAGTTATCCATCTGGGATTTGAGAGCCCAAAGAGCTCCTTTGAGCATAAAAAGAATAGAAGAAAATTTAACTGCTTGTTACTAAAACTGCAGTTCTGTCAGTCCCACATTTACTACTGAGAAATTGTTTCCTTGGGCTATCTTCGGATAAAATTCTTCCACAGTTCTTGATGCAGAAAGTAGAACATGAGTCCCTCCAACCTTGGCAGCCCTCCTAACTGATCCGTGCCATGTTCACAGTCCCAGCCCCTCCCAGATCTGCCTTTAAAGCCATGTAACAAAGAACTCATCAAGACCTGGGTGTCCCAGTGGTCTCTCCTAGTGGTCCTGCGTCATACCTGAATACTATTAAAACAGACTTGTATCTACTTTTGTTTTGAATGTAGTGATTGTAAAGAACTCCTTTACTTTGAATTAAAAATAGCAAATGCATTTATGCCTTGGGGTTTTTTCATATAGCTTCCAGTCTGAAAAGGTGTTTCATACATATATATTTATGCTTTGCACTTTTTCTTACAAACCAAAGCCATTGCTCAGTTGTAAAAAGGTACGAAAAATATATTCCAAATTACATTCTCTAGCTATGGAATATGTAATGCTAGCATGAAAGCAAAATGAGTGCCAAGGCTTGTATCAGAACATGAGAATTACTGATATGATATAAAATTTACTAAAGTGGCATACAGTTTAATGTGAGATGTTAGTCATTCTTTTAGTTCATGTGCAGTGATTCAGCATTTAACATTTCTACATTTTTGAATGCTCAAATAATCAGACTTTTGGTATTTAACATTTATGTGAACATTTAACATTTATATATATTTGATACATAAATTGGTATTTAACAATTATAACAATACTAAAAAAAATAATTAAAATTACTTTAAAAAGGGTATGGTAACTATACTTGTTTACAGCAATGCTGTGTGAGGGAAAACATAAAATGCTCACTTCATTTGCAGAAGGTCAGTGTGTACTGCTCAGTTAAATTGAATGTCACTTTCACATAGCTAGAGTTTCTGCAGGGTTAAGGCAGTTCTAGTTAGAGAAGAATGTAATTATTCAAGAAAGGAATTATTTCTATTCAGCCTGTGCCTAAATCACATATATGAAATAGAAAATCTGTAGATGTTTTTGTCATTGAAGAAAACCCTCACGTGAGTGCTAACATGTCAATACGTATGTGATGTACCTACCGTGATTCTATTTTTTTAGTAGGTTGCCATAGCAATGCAGTTTTCACAAAAGTACATGTTAAACCATCTCCAGTTAAATAAAAAATAGTTATAGTAAAAAGGATTATTAGATAATCCCGCTGTCCCTCAAACCTTCTATCTTCCCCAAATGTAATATAAGAAATAAGGGAGACAGAAAAAGGAAATGCACTTTTTTTGTGATCCCTTGCAGAAGATATATTTCTGCAGTCAGAATGCTCACTTTGTGGATGGGATTCTGAGTTTCAACATAAATTTCTTTATGCTTTATCATGTGAATTAAATTTACTGTACTGTTTGGTTGCCTGTTACTTAGTACTTCATATTTAAGGTAGGTTTGGTTTGGTTTTCAACATGAAAAGTGCCAGGAAGAAAAGCATCCAAGTAATAATGAACCATTAATGAAGAATTATCATCCTGTTTGTTGGAATCTGCTTCAGGGTAAAGATTGTTCACTGGCTAGCAACAGATTTATTATTTTGAGCACATTTACCTCTTCTTATCCTGAATTCTGTAATCCTTTAGACCATCCAGTCATGACCATTTATTGACCTATGTCTGTCTTGATCCCCATCTATTATAAAGTATGTTTAGACATACATTGTATTAAAGATATACCTCTATAATTCATCCTGCAGCTGCTGCAGTGCTTTACTGCTAGCACAGCTGCTTTAAAATCTGTGCATATCTGTTCTTAATGAAGTGCTGGCATCTCCTTTTATGACTATAGTAAAGTCCAGAACTACTGGCAGCAAACAAGAACTATTCCTTAGAGGAAAGCTGAATTTGTCTTTGAGCCCTGTGGTCATAATGCCCCTCCAAAGCACCGGTAAGAGTCAGTTATCCAGTTGTTGAAATGAAAACGAACAATTCCAGGCAAAGGAAGGTTTGAAGGATTAAGGACATAGTGATGTAAATCTGTATTCAGATGAATTTGTATATAGAAACAGACACCGGTAGAAAAGAGGTTGACAAATGGGACATTTAAATAGTGTTTATTTCATTCTGTCTTTTAGAGATAATTCATGAAACTATTTTATTTTTCTAATAGTTTAATTGCTGCAGATCTGTAATTGACACAAATCACAGTAATTTCACTGACCTTAGCACAGTTGTGCCAAAGGACAAGCTCTGAGGCTTCAGTTTACACTGCACACCTACTTTAACTGATAATGTAAATTATCTCAACTACATTTTATCTTGCATCTTCAATTCATTATTCATTTCTTAACATTTGCATTCAGGTGCAATCAATGGTTCTGCTTAATAAATCAGTATTTTTAATGAAGCCTAAGTTTGTTTAGAATATTTGTCAGTTGTTCTTAAAATACTAGGGTGTAATTCTAAATTTAAAAGCAGCGTCTTTTTAGATCATCTACAGTATTGACTTTATTTATGTGAAACAAACTGACTAAAATGGGAGTGCTATAGTTCATTGCCAGGTTTCATGGCTAAAAATGGAAGTCATACAGAATGCCTTATTTGTGGATTTCAGCTATTAACCATTGATTAAAAATGCAGTAACGAATTAATAACAGATGTAAATGAAGGTCCACCAATGCTTGGAAAACTGGGAATGCTGTTAAAAGAAATTAAGCTGATGTTATACACCTGGCATGAAATTGTTCCTGGAAAACAACGTAAGCCTGGATTCATGCTTCTTTTCAAGAGAGAATGAACAGCAGATTTCAAATTTCCCTAGCCTGCCTGGTTTACTCTGTCTTGCCAGTCCAGTATATGGCTGATTAGAAGTCATACAAATGGACAATTGATTTTCTTAAGCCCTAGAAATGAGCAAGAAAAAGTGCTCTGCTAGGAAAAATATTTATCTCAGGTACAAGGAAAAAATCTCTTTCTTCTGAGAACTGTCTTCAAAATACATTCCTGTTATTTAAAACTGTAATACTGACTGAGTTATTAGAATTTGCAGTGGTATTTACTCTACCTTTGACTAAAGACAACTAATTAACACAATAATTTAGGTACTACATAAAAAATTGCTCTGAATTTAAGAGCATCAGTCAACATGAATGCTCCAGTAAAACTTTATTGAGTAGTGCCGTTGGTTAGATCCTGCCCAGATAGCCCACATGGGGGCTTGTATCTAATTTTGCTGATCTGCCACATTTTGATATATCCTTCTTCTTAACTGTCAGTATAGAGGCTTTTTACCCTCCAAGTTGTGTCTTTTATATCTGAACTGGTTATTCACAGATGTTCAAGCTGAAAGGTTTTAGGCGAACATTTTTACTAGCTTATAAGTGTAACATTAACAAAAAGAAGTGCATTTAGAATTCAAAGAGACAAGCAGGGAAAGATGGACAATAGTGAATGGGAACAAAATGGGAGAAAAGTTGCTTAGTTGCTTGAACTATTGTTACTATTTATTAATACCTACATTTGTGTTCAGAAGCCTTGCTGAACACACAAGCATCCTTCTGCTGAATAAAAGCATAGGGAAGCTTCCTGCTCTTGAGGTTTGCTTATTTGCAGTATCTGAAGGGGGCCTATAAGGATGCTGGGGACGGACTCTTCATTAGGGACTGTAGTGATAGGACAAGGGGTAACGGGTTAAAACTTAAACAGGGGAAGTTTAGATTGGATAGAAGGAGGAAATTCTTTCCTGTTAGGGTGGTGAGGCACTGGAATGGGTTGCCCAGGGGGGTTGTGAGTGCTCCATCCCTGGCAGTGTTCAAGGCCAGGTTGGACAGAGCCTTGTGTGGGATGGTTTAATGTGAGGTGTCCCTGCCCATGGCAGGGGGGTTGGAACTGGATGATCTTAAGGTCCTTTCCAACCCTAACTATTCTATGATTCTATTAAGAAATGTTAAGTTCAGAAAGTGTCTGGCATCAGAGGACAAGCTCGGCTACATCCACAGAGGCAGAAATGCAGCTGTGTACGTTTTGTTGGCCACTTCGCACTTGGCAACTGTGCAGCCTGCAGCCTGATTTCTGTAAATATTAAATATTTCATTTACTTATTAAAAATTAAGGCTTATTAAGCAGGACAGACCGATGGTTCACAATTTGGTGCGGTGGGCAGTAATATGGTTCCTGGAGATGTATTGTGGAGCTCAGGGTATAAAGACATTTCAGTTGCATTTAGGCACTGTGAGTCAGATCTGCAGCTGGTGGAAATTAGTGCAGTTCCAGAGATACTGTGATTCGTCTGCAGTGTGGAGCTGTCCATTAGAAAAGCAAGCATGGCAAATTCTAACTTTATTCAATACAGAAAATGGGCTTTGTTCAAAAGCTTGAAAAAGTTTTCCTTGTGTTCAATGGGACTGATCAGATAAATAGGACCAGAGCTCTTGCTGAATTGGTAATCTGAATTTTCTTCAGGGTGCCTGTCATCATGAGTCCTTTTACACTTGCACAGAATTCAGTGTCTTTCAGCCATCAAGGACTTGGAGTCGTGTGCTACCTTGCAAAGGCAGACAAAGCAGATGAGCACCCAATTCCTTCACACCATCCTGTGCAGCAAAACCAAAACTTCTCACAATTTCTCTTGTAACATTTTTGAAATTCTTCAAAATATTCATTGATCTTTTATTTCTCCTCTGTATAACAAAACCTCCTCTGGGCTGAATTCCTTTACTTTGGCACTTTGTATTGACTCTCAGGTGTACATGCCTGAGAACAACAGGCTGAATCCTTAGGCTTCAGGCTTTCACAGTAGTACAATGGGAGGATGCACTTTGAAAACAGTCATAACATATGTCTAATCTCTTAAAGTGAGGGCTGCATCTTAACTAAATGCTTAGTTCATCCATCATTCTCTCCTTGAATCTGACAGCCCAGAAATAAGATACTGAAATGTTATCTTTTGAGAATACACTGTTGAAGCCTTATTTGAGGTTTTGGGGATGATTGTTGCTGGGGTTTTGAGGAAGGAGTTGGCACTTACTCTCTCTGTATTTTTAAAGCAGGAGAAATATTGAAGGTAGAATTATTGCCTTTTTAAAATTTTTTAAAACATTTTTTTAAAGCAATGCCATGAAAACTCAGAGAGCTAGACTGTTCAAAAATGTCCTGGTTGAATCAAAGAGGACTTGAGAGAAAAAAAATCTCCATTTAAAAAATAGTGTTTAATTTTAGGCATGAACTTGTATTCCATTAGAAAAACACGAAGGCCAAAAAGGACAAAAGGAAGTGGCTTAAATGCTTTCCTGAATGAACTCCTATATTACATTGTTCAGAATTCCTATGAGACTCAGTACTGGATAAAATTCACACCAGTGTAAACTGGTTTGCACAGAATAATGCAAACCAGAAAATGTCCACTTAAGTATCTTCTTAAAATTCAAATGTGAATGTTCAATGAACATTTCCCTGGGCTAAATGAGACTTTGTCATAAATAAGATGCTTCTTTCAGGATCAAAAATCAGTCTGGGCACTATGATGTGACAGGGGTGAAAATAAGGATGATGGTGCTAATAGCTAAAGTCTTTAAGATGCTCTAATAAGACTATGGGATTGTACCTTTACGCTTTAGCTTGTTATTTCTCATCCATCTTCCTTCTGGTTTATGCCTTACTTACCTGGGTTCTATTTATTGCTGTAAGTGCCTCACAGTATTTTCTGACAGATAAAATATACAGTAGGTAAGAGAGGGAACATGAAAATAGGTTCTTTCCAACATGAAAAAAGCCATTGGTGCTAGATATTTGCAGGTGGATGTTATCTATTCTTTATATTGCACTTTGGACCTCAACATGCAGTAACCTCAACAACTTTGTAATAAGGAACCTTTCTTTTCTATCTGTTCTTTTCCTTGGTGCTTTGTGTTTTGAAGAGGTTTTGGAATAGTTACTTGTTTAGGAAGCAACATTACATACCTTTTGTAGTGAAGGCAATTAAAACTTAGCTGTGACCTGAGAATTCACTTAGATACGTCAATTATTCCAGAGCTCATAGATCTTTGGTGAGTAGAGCTATCCAAGTAATCTAAGTTGCTATACTATGTATTTCTAAAGGAGCATTCATTATCAAAGCCTCCTGATTCAAAGACAACCTCAGTCTGGCTCTTATATTTGATTGTCCTAGTTCTTTGCGTAAAAACAGATTTTATTGGCAAACAGGTAATTCGCTGCACATTATCCAGTCCCTTTTCCCTTTAATTATAGTAGAACTTGAAGCCGGTTCTGGAAAGTTGCCCTCATCAGCCAACCTCAAGGTGAGAATGGGTAGGAGTGAGAGGAAGGGGAAGATGACAGTGACTTGACTTAGATTTCTGCACTGTCAGAAGCAGCTACACTCCTGTAATGGTGCCAGGTGAGGTGCTCAAAAGTGAGCAGTACTGGGTGGTACCTCACATTCATCATTGCCTAGTTGGGAGGGAAGGAGGACAGGCAAAGGGCTGGGGGACACCTGCATTTGCCACATGTATTTTAAAAGCTTTGTGCTGGGGTAAAGATGACGCTGCTGCACACAGGTATGTTTATTTAGTTGAGTTGTCATGACAACTACTTTGTCTAAACTGCTACAGTGTCATTGGCACCTGATGGCTCTACACAAACTATTATATACTCTCCAACAAAATTGGCAAACTCTATTCAGTCTACTTAGAACTAGTTTCTAAAAATGTAGGTTTAATGGCAAAAAACCCAAAACAACTACTTACTTAGTAATTACTTACTTAATAGGAGGTCACCACAGCTTAATTTTAGCGAGTTCAGCTTCAGGCTGGAAGCAGTCTTCTGGCTCATCCAGAAGAGCTGGTATTTCATCTTGTAACCCATAAAATATGAAAAAACAGAATGTTCAGAACCTACAAAATAAGCCAGTAAAGAATCATAAGAGAATGATGATGCTCAGAAGAGCCTCTGAGTATATAATACTGATGACTGACTGTTCAATGTTGAATACACTGTAACCTGAAGGGAAGATAGAGCAGAGTATAGAAATAAAATCTATCATTTTTTCACATTAAGTGAATATTGTTTCATTTACAGGGAGCTAGGATTCATAGTGATAACTCTTACCACTGAACAAAGCATTTTCCTTTTCCTAGAACAATCTGCCAGGTATTCACAGCTAGAAATCCATTCCTTGGCACAACTGGCACATCTGCAGTTAAGAGTCCAGAGCTAGAGAGCATGCAAAAAGGGGTGCTCATGGGGATGCTCCTCTTGTTAAGCAAAGCAGCACAAGTCACAGTGGTGATTTTCACTTTAGAGTATCTTGTCTTTGCGAGTGCTCCTTACTGAAGCCTGTTCCCTTGAGTCTGAAATCTCAGTATTGATAGATGGACAAGTGTCTGGAAGGTAGAGGAAGAGCTGCAGCATCAGGCCCAGTCCTGGCTGAAGAGTATCATCTTTGTAACTGCAGGGAGAGGGAAAGTATTTAACAGCAAAGAATCCTGCACCTTTGCTTGTCCTCAGTTTGGCATATAAGTTGACATTTTACGGAAGAGGGTCTGTGGTATCGTATAGGAAATGAAAAGGTCTGGGTAAGAGATCATTGAGTGAAAAAGTATGGAAATTGTTCTTCTAAGTTCTTCTTGCACTTTTTCTTCAAACAAATCCACTCTTTCTGGACTAATAATGTGCTCTTTTCCTACCCAGCTGTGAGTTATGGTGTGTTAGGCTGGTTGAAAAAGAGTACGTCACAGTTTGGGTGATCTGCGGATGTGCAAAATCCATTACAGCAGTTCAGATGGTAGGAAGTAACTCAGCAAGGCATGATATCAATCACAGGCATAAATCATTAAGAGAAGGACTAGAAGTTGTGACTTAGGGGCTGTTTTAAGCACTGTCACTGATCAGCAGCATATGCATACAGACATCATGAGAACACTGGGCAGTGTATTACAAGATATACAGCACAAGCACTTTCTTCTTAGATGGCATAATTCAAACAAAGAGAGCAATGATAAAGGGGAGTTACTATCAGGATGTATCATTAAGCATATCCTGTCATTCTGCCCAGGAGCAGATACTTTCAGGATAAGGATATGCTGCTATTAGGCTGGACCAACCCTCTAAGAATGGCTTTTTCCTGCTGAAGGAACCTCCTGCTCTCCATTCTAGGAAAGTAAACCCAGGTCCTAGCTGAGGTGCTCGAGCCTGGCAGGAACTTATTCCCCCAGGCTATTCTATTTCCTGCATAGCAATAGTGTAATATACAGCTAATGTACTGTCACTGTTTTTGACATTGACATGTCTATGTCACAGTTTCCCAACTAAAAGCCTCTTAATTTCTTCTTGTTTTAATGATTAAATTGATCTCTTCCCTTTTAAATGCATTCAATTTCTGATGTTGCTCACCAGCAGCATGGGTTGTGATCCTTGTAACTGTCCATCAGAATCTTCGCTAAAATTCTCGGCACTTCCTTCCAAAACCTGACAAAACCTGGCTCTGTAGTTTCATATGAGTAGGGCTTTGGCCACAAAATCCACAGGTGCCTGGTGATCCAGGAAGCTTGCTGATAGATGTTCAGTGCAATTGGTTCTGTACAACTTCTGAAGTCTCCTGCAGAGGTCAGTCTTGGTAGCTGTGGAGCAGAAGCATCACTAAAGATCCACATCCCTGACGGTCCTCGCTGCAGTACCGCTGTTCAGACCACTGAACACCCTCCTGCTACATAAAATATTTCTTGTCTATCTAAAAGGATAGGGCGTGCATTTTCAAAAGTCACCCATGAACTGTTTTTGAATGGCTTCATATGCATTTCTCTTGATGTCTTTGCTTCCCATGAAATGATACCAGACTCATTAGCTTAGGTGTGTCCGTAGGGCACTGCCTTCTTTCTTCATTCCTTCATGTTCTTACCCAGGCTTCTCTCAAAATACAGAAAGTTCAGCACCCACCCCACTGCCACCTTGTTAAATGTAATAAGAGGAAAATCCTACAATGTTTACTTTTTGGAGCACTGTTCAACATTTCTGAACCTAGCTAATAATTGTAGACAGGTTCTTGCTCCTCTTTCAACTTCATTAATTCAACCATAGCTTTATTTTTTCTAAACTGGAGAAATTAAACCCTTTAGTTAAAGACTTGAAAGTAGTTTAGGCCTCTTCCATCTTACTAATAAGGAGGTGACTTCAAGGTGACAAGAGGTCAGGTCTCTTACTGGAAAAAATATTTTTTTCATAGTTTTTGGCGACTGCACATGTCTGACAAGCCAAATCCAAGGTCCTGGGAAATTTGGGTGACATTCAGCAGAAATTATTCTGATGCTGCAGCTTAACTAAGATAGTATTGGTATTTGGATCTGATTTAGTAACACAATCCCCCTTCTCTTCTACCTGAGATTCCAGATACTAGTCAGCATCTCCGCACTTAAAGACAGATGCTGGCTGGTTGCTTACCATGAAAGTACTTTGCTTGGCTCATGGTTAAAATAACAAACAGAAAAGTTTCTCTTTATTTTCCATATGCAACAAGAAAAAAAAAAAACAAAAATCAAAACCTGTTTTTACATTTGAACAGTACAAAATACCCATTTTCCTAGAAATCACAATTTCTTTTCTCCTGAATTCATCCTCCATGTTAGCCCTTCCTGACTTTTATTTTGAACTGCAGATGTAGGCTGCATTTTGAATGATTTCTTTAAAGAGTAAGGTGAATGCCAGTACTTTTGTAGTCCACCTTGTGCTTTGATTTCACAGAGCAACTCTTGGCTGCTTTCCAAACTCTTGCCTAAAATGGTTTCCAATTTTAATTTAAATCATCTGACATATTGACCAACAAGACTTTAGATATAAAATCATCTCAGAGTGAGGGCGAATCAAACTGCACGCTCAGGAATTAGTTGTGGTGCTTCCATTTTACCATGAAAGAAAAAGATTTATCCAGAGTGCACAAATTTTCTTGCTTTTGTTTTATTAGTCCAGACAAAAGATCAAGCAAATGGTTGTTTACTTGGATATCTAAGTGTGTTAGGTCATACAGGAAGACAGCTGGTATGATTTAAAGCTTCCACATGCAAAACCATTTTGTCAGGACTGTGAAGCCCTTTAACAATGTCTCAAGAAGACAGAAATATTTGAAATGCAGAGTGATCACAATCACACCATGCGATTGCATCATGGTAGTAAGCAGTCCCCCCCTAGACCCTTTAGTTGGGACTTCAAAGTCCCACTGTGGCCTAGTCCTACAATTCATGTTTTCAATACTTTCTCTGAATACTTATTCCTGATGGTTCACAAGTTATCAAAATTAGAATCCATCTGCACAGTTTCTAGAGGGAGCACAATATTTCTAGAGGGAGCAACAATATGCTGCTTCCCTTATGCAACAAGATATGTCGTCTGCCTTGAGTCTACAACCATGTCCCACCCTGCTACTAAGTGTGTCTGTTACTGCACAGACCTAGTGACAGTGTAAGAAGTGTGAGAAAGCTCTATGAGCTCTCTGCTCCTGATCTTTCTTTCCCCAAAAATGTTCCAAATGCATTTAAAAAACATGGAGTCTGTTGGGCCAGATCTGATTTCTCAGAAAACTGGAGCACTGATGAATCATTTATCTCAATTGCTATGAAGGTTTGCTGTGCAAGATTTACATTAATTTAGTCTCCAGAAATCACCTTTGTCTAACATTTAGATGATTACTACTGAAAAACACTTTCAAAATTAAGCCAATACTTCTTCAAAGCCCCTAAGAAACAGAATGGCACAGTCAGTCCTCTTGTGTAGCAACACTGGTGTCAGAAAATAGTCCCATTTCAGACTACAACACTTGTTTTCCAGTACTATGAAATACAGCTGCAGACATGATAAGTCATAAAACTAAAACACTTTGTCTAGTGCTATTATAAATATGGTGTACAGGGCCCTTATCACTATTATGAGCTTACCTAAAGTACTTCACTAGTATGCTTAACTGTAGTCTAAGAAACTACTTCTCTGGGTGGAAAAAGCACTAAGATTTTTCAGGTCTGTTTCCTAATTTACTAGCTGACCTGCTAAAACGACTATAAAAAGAAGAGAGCTGTCTTTTTGATTGTGTTGTGTGTTAACTCCAACAGGCAGATAAGCTCCATACACCTGCTCAATCTCTCCCCTGCTGTGGGGCAGGGGAGGGAATCTGAGGGTCAAAACAGAGAACTCAAGGTTTGAGATAAAGACATTCTTGTAAGTGAAGCAAAGCTTGGAATGCAAGCAAAGCAAAATAAGGAATTTATCCACTGATTCCCAGGCAGGCAGATGTTTAGCTACTTCTGGGAAAGCAGGGCCTCATCCGTAACCCTGGATGTCCCTGTTCTCTCTTTTCCCCCTACTTATATTGCTCAGCACTATGTCATACGGAGTAGTATACCGCTTCCATTAGCTGGGGGCAGCTTCCCCACCTGTGTCCCCTCTCAATTTCTTGTGCCCCCCCCAAGCCTACTTGCTGCTGGGCCAGCATGGGAAACATGGGAAGCCTTGAGGCTGTGTAAGCACTACTCCGCAACAGCTAAACCACCTGTGTATCATCAGCACTGTCTGCTGTGGTCACAAATCCAAAACACAGCTGCTGTGAAGAAAACTAACTCAATTCCAGCAAAAAAGAATACAGGTTCTAAACCTTGCCTGCAAACCCTTACGTTTTTATTCAGAGAAAATCCATGTTTCTGCCACCCCAGGTGAGACCCAACCTAGCAGCTTTTTAATGAACAGTTCCATCAGCATCTTAGGAGATCTCAGGGAAAAACTATCCCCTATAAACTGGCATTTGTAGTTTTTGTTATGGGCATATTTTTTCTCCAGAAGGAAAGTAGAAGAGAATACAGCAGCACACCCAGTTAGTTTATTAAAATCAATGAGTTAGAACACAGTAACTAGCTATGGAACTGACGAGAGGAGCCCATGATAAAACACCCCATAGGAAATGCAATTATGCAAAAGAGCATCCTCTTCCTTTCTTCAAAACGCCCATCACAGAGGGCACAGCCAGAGGGGTACTGAATGCTGCACCAAGAGTTTGGGGGAGGAAAAGAGACGTCTTTGTACTGTAAGCCCTACAGAAATTCTGTGCTGTGACAGAGCTCTTCGAGAGCTGCAAATTAATATCATGCCTTCAAATTTAAATTCAGGCTGGAAGCATCGCTGCTTACAGAGCACAACCTTGATGTTGCATGCTCTTGGACTGCAGCTTCAGAAATATGCAAAACAGAGCTCAGCTTAGTAAACCTAAAAGCTCACTTTTGTTTTCTTGAACAGATTCAGGGGCTACCTATATTATGCATATAAATACTTAATGAGAAAAAAACAAGAGCCACAAGAAGGTAAAATAAGTTGTAATTTGTATAAGGCAACTTTGTTCAAAGCCACAAATGCATTATTTGATGTAATTAGTCTGGAATATAACATTCACAGACAAATATTCCTGCGGATATTGTGTGCTGTATAGCAGCAGTGGATAACAGCTGGAGATATCCAGTATAACGACTGGATATATCCAGTATAACAATTGGCTATGCTTTTCAAACTTATTCTCAGTATTTAATTCATTGAATTCTTATTCTTCTGAACACCAGCTCTGCTGTAAAGCTCAGAGACAATTTTTTCACAAGGTTCTAACAAGTTACTCTGGATCTGTAATTACTGAGACCAAATTGAGTCAAAATGCCAAGCGGGTTTACTCTTTCTTAATGCCTGGAGTCACACAGAGTAAGTACATAAAGCATCATGTGTATCCCCAGATATATAACAGTCTAGTTATGGACCACAGCACTTTCAGCAGGAGATTTAATATCTCCAATAGTTTTCTGCATGTTGCATGAATTGCATGAATTGCCTTAAAGAGCAAGGTAAGAATAATATCTTGAACCTGTTGGAATTCAGGGATGGCATTTTAATATCCTAAAAGAGTCTAAGGGTACTTTGCATTTGCACAGTACTATAAGTGAACTCTTAAGTAATATGCCCATCTCCTGTAACTTTGCTCATTGTGATTTACTATCCATCTCTGTAATTGTTTTCTGGCTTTCTTTTTCTTCATTTCTCAGAGTTGAGTCCAGAAGGAAAACATACAGCTTCAATTTTACTATAAAAAATAATATAAAAGTTTTTTTTCAATGTAAAAAATACTTAGAGCTTTCAGAAAACACATGATAAGTGTTAGAATGTGCAGAGAGCAGGTAAAGACGCTGAACAGTATTTTTTTATTATTATATTCACTTAGCAGAACAAATGGATATTAAGGCTCTAAATATAAATATATAAATGAAGCTTTGTTAAGGGGACTTGTTTTGGTCTGCCCATTTTTATTAATGACTACCATCAGCATGATGTAAAGATTTCAAATCCATTTAAATTCTCCTGAATTGTATTATCTCTTGATCAACAACAGTGTGATCCATTTATTTAATTTCTATTGTACCCATCACTAAATTATCTGAGCACAATTTCCACGCAAGACAAATAGTAAAGTAATGAAGTAACACAGTAAATGGTCAGTCAATAGGATAACTCATATTGGCATCTATTGGCTTAGCCAAATCCTCTGTGAATGCTTTGATTTCTTTTCCCCTTTAGTTTAAAACGCAACACATTTTCATTACTCCTGATGATTCTGAGGAGCTTTAAACTGCTTCTGTCTACTGAAGGGAAATGTACAGCTCTTTTCAGCGTGACAATAAACAGAGAATTGCTTCACTGCTGCTGTAATTCTTATGTAGCTCCCCTAGTCAGATAAAGCTCCTGGCTAAAATAAAATAAAATCAAATAAAACAAAACAATTATCTCAATGTGAATTAACCTTAGGAAATAGAGGTCTCCTTTGTTTTTGAAAAGCCCAAATAGATCTAGCATCCTATACTCTCAGAGATTCTTTTGGAAACGTCTTTGTTAATACATTCTACACATGGGTATAAAGGGTGAAAGTCACTAAAACCATTTTCATATTGTTAAGAGATGTTGTGGACTATAGGTTATAACAGAGTCTGAAATGGGAATTCTGAACATGCTCTCAAAACATAATACATAAGATGCATCTTCTGTCAAGCAATAGGGATGTTTTATAGCACACAAATCTGTAGGGGGAAGATGTTGAATAAGATTGAAAAGTTAAGAGAGTCCTGAGGATTTTTCTGTCCCCGCACTAAACAGAATTTCATAACAGTAGACTGTAAAGAAAACAACATTTTGGAGCTGAACGTATTAAAAGCTGTCCCATTTACGTGTTAAAACAGAAAAGACATATATCAATGTGATGTTACTAATGTAATTTGTAACTATTAGAAACATACATCATTTAGCTTAAAAATATTTTTAATACTTTATTCTCTAAGGCAAAATGTGATTTATGCCCCAGAGATTAAAAAAAAAAAAAAAAAAAAGGCAAAATTCTCCATTGTAAGGGATTTGCCATTATTCAGCGTCTCAAATGTTCCTGCTAAGGAAAACTGATGATACAATGACAAGAAGTCCTTCTTGAACACAAACCTCATTTTCCTTCTTCCAAACCCCCTCTGATACAGAGTACATAATAAGTATCTGAAGCAGGATAGTTCTTTTCTGCAAGGGTCTGAGGCTGGTATGGCTTGGGTTCTTTTTTACCCTCGCACAGGTTCAAACCTTGCATTTAACTCACCTACTTTAGGTTTTGATTGACATTGCCCAAGGTCCGTGTTTCCAGTAACAACTTCAATTTCTTCAGCTGTCGTGCTCCAAGAGAATGGCAATGCTACAATTAGATTTACCTTGAATGGCTGCTCCCTCCATGAAGTTAAGGCATGAGCCCTCAAAACAGTATCTGTGCAAGATGACTGTTTTGTCCCTGATGTAGTCATAGATAGGTTCTTTTGCTGAACAAATTATGTTCTGAAAATAAAGGATCTGAATCAGGGAGAGAGATTGTCTCCAAGTGCCAGCATTTATCCATGAGCACATTGTTCCATTTCCCTTCTTTTCTACACAGCATTTTTAAAAATTGCTGTTGCAAGAACAGCTGCCACCTACTTGACCCGCAGCTAAAGATGATGACCAAAGAACTCTTCATTCCCTTTCGTTCAGGTTCTCACAGCATGTTCTTTAATATTGTTAGTACTCAACTACACCCATCAGCTTGAGTCCTAGCCCTTCACTTTTGCAATCTAATCCACCAGCATGGAAGTCAGTGGAAAGCCAATACTAGGATGTTTTTACTGTAGTCTTAAGTCATGTGAATGGCCACCCCACAGCCTACTGCTAGAGTGGTTAAATTTACGGCCAACTGTCAGAATAAGTCCTGCTTTTACATCTTAGTGTAAGCTTCTGTACTGCATCATCTAATATTCTTAGAGAAGTGGTTATGAATTGAATCAAAATAATGGAATCAGGATTATGCAAAAATACCTGCTACATGTTACTCCAGCTGCCACAACAGATGTATATAAGTACTGGCTCTGCCATAAGCAGGACATTATGTTTCTGCAAAATGGCCATCCTTCAGTCATTTTGACTTGCCAACAGTACATGGTTGAATCACTTGGGATATATTATTTTTGGTTCAGGAGGATTAGAGACAGCTTTAAACCTTTACAGGTAGGGTCAATCACAAGTCTCCCAAGGCATTAGCATAAACCAGCATGAGAGCAGCAGACAAACCAAAACAAAATCAATGCAGCCTAGAGATCCCAATTCACTTCTTTGGGTTCTCCAGTCTGCTGGAGTGATGGAGTGAGCTGCTTCCCAGCTTCTTCATTACTCTTGGATGTCACATAGGTGACACACTCTGTCAGCTTCACTTTCCCCCATCCCTCCACACTTTACCAGTCATTTGAGTTAGAACTATAATAAGATGCTAGCTGAGTGAATCATTTGGAGTCAAACGCACATTACTCTTTATTCAGCTGCTGCCCACCTGGTCCTGCATTCAAATGGCCATATCTAAAGTGACAGAACTTTGTATTCCCCATTGCAGCACTGAATTAGCCAAGGACAGGGAACAGGGAAGAGAATATTTGTAGTATTACCAGGGGAGCAAGGGAAGAAAAAAGCTTCCTGACCTTTAAAACAGTTAGATAGCTCCGCAAGCTGTTACTTAGAATGAAGTGGATGGCATCACTTTTAACACATCACACAGAAAACTCTCAGTGGTGCTTAAGAGCTGGTTTTGAATCTGTGTCCAAAACATACTTTAAGAGCGATGTAAGAGGTGTTTGAGGCATCAGACTTCTGATAAAATCAGTCTGAACTTCTGGAGATAACGAAGCTAGTGGAGCTTCCCTATGGCTTGTACTCCTCCTCTGCTCCTAACGTGTGTTTACTGCTTCATTTAGGACAGGCTTAGATGAAAAATTCTGAGAAACAGGCTTTAAAAAATACTTTGTCTGCACATGTCTTACAGCCTAGACAGAAAATCCTCCAAAGTATTACATACAAAGTACAAAGAAATAGGAAAGCTCTGCCCAGTCCTCTATCTCACTTTCTTTGTTAGTGTGAATGAAAATGTTCTACCCCATTACTTATCATAGCTAAGACATTTCCAAGGATTTTTGCTTCCTCTAAATACAATGCACTGAATACATAGCCCAACATGAAATAACACATAATGCGGATGAAATAAACGCATATTGTGAAATTAAGGACTATAGATGGACTTAGACCACAACAAATCCACAGCCCAAGGATGTGGTGGTGATAATCTCTACCATAAGTCAGAAAGGTCCTGGAACTTCTTAACCTGCTGCAAGGGGGTTAGTGGAGGAACTGCATTCACAAAGAGGTCTTCGGGAGTACTCACTAGGTGCATGAAATCCTGCAACAAGTTTTGAGACTCCATATATAGGTGCATAGGCTTGCAAGAAGGGGATTTATTTAGACCAAGCGGCCATCCACAAACCGATGCAGGCACCTAGTGCTGAAGTCAACAGATAAAGTTTAGACACCCATGGAACCACAACCAACGACCCCCAAAATCTATGTTCAGCTGCCTGGCTCCTATCACCACAAAGAGAACTATTGTATAAAGCCTTAGGTGTGCATTACAGCAGAGTTTCAAACTTGGGTCTCTTGCTCATAACTCATTCCTGGTGTGATCATCCTGATGCTGACAGCGTTTACATAGTTGGCCCTAAGAACAGCTTCAGGACCAGGAATGTTCAAGCCCTGATAGCACCTTAATGTGATGATTTTAGTCACGATGCCATCAGGTGTGGGGCATGGAGGGGACCAGGTGTGTGAAGGCCAGTCCGATATGACAGCCTTTCACGCGGTCCAGAGTGCACACCAGCTCCTCGAAGGCTCCGGGCTGTTCCCGGGCCTACGCTGACAGTGCGCGTGGATCGCCCGGCTGCGCCCGGGCACTCGGCACGGGTTTCAGCACAGCAGTGGCCCCCCTGGCTCCCTCCGCGAGGGGCGGCGCGGTGCCGGTGCGGCCGCGGCGGATGGTGCTGCGCAGCTAGTCGGTGCATTGCGGCGGCGGGAGGGGACCGCTGCACCGCTCCGCGCCCGCGGCCATTGCACACCGCGCCTCGCACCGGAGCGGCGGCGGCAGCCAGCGGCACGAGTCGCCATGGCTAAGGAGGGAGCGCAGCGTGCGGAGGAAACGGAGCAGATGATCGAGAAGGAAGGCGGCAAGGAAGCGGGCGAAGGCAGCGCCGCCGGCAGCCTGCGGGCTGCGGACACGAAGGAGATGAGAGCCGTAGTGCTGTCCGCCTTCGGGGGGCTCAACAAGCTCCGCGTGTCCAAGAAAGCCATGCCGGAGCCGCAGGACGGGGAGCTGAAGATCCGCGTCAAAGCCTGGTCTAGTATCACCCCTTACCCTGTCCTTGGCTCTGGGGACGGGCGGGGCCGGGGGCTTCTCTGCCTGTGCTTGGGTTCGGAGGGGCCGGGTGCGGGGTGATCGCGGGCGGGAGGCTGCTGCGCTGGCACCAACTTCCCTCACTCGTGGCTGCCTCTCGGCGGGGACCCCGCTCGAGCTGCCGCCGCGGGCCGCCGAGCGCCCGGGTACCGACTGATGCCCGGGCGGCGACTGATGCTCGGCGATGGGCTCCGAGCCGCTTGGGCATGGGGTGAAGCTGGGGTTTGGGTGCTGTCAGTAGCGGCTGGGCAGGGAAAGAAACGTGATCGATGTTCACGGTACCAAAAGGGGTAAATGGGGAAAACCTGTTTAACTGCGCTTGGGGGTTTGCTATTTTCTGAGAAAATGCGGGAGCCAGCTTGCATGTGGTGCTCAGCACCCGTCCCTTCCCCTTCTCATACGGGCTGTTATTTTTCTCCTGGGGATCACTCACTTCACTTATCATAGTTTTTCTTCAGCACTGGTGTGGTGGAGCAGAGGAACTGGGGATAACTCTCCAGTGTTCGATGCCTGTGCCTGGTTGACAAGTGGTTAGCGATCTGGTAGCATCTTGCAATAAGCTTTCCTAGAAGGCTTATTTTTGTTTTCCCCAGACGATTGGAGCAGACTATTCTTCCTTGATAGCTGGTTCTCACTGCGCTTGTTTCTCATGAAAATAGGGTTGTTTTCACAACTAGATATGTACCAAACCCCAAATTAATTTAGCCTAGGCAGGGATTTACCTTTTGCTGTCCTTTTTCCGCTGTGTGAAAACATGGTGCTTCTGGAAGATAAATTTCAAGGTGAAGGCCAAGTTGTTTATTTTGGAACTAACTTTAGTTAAAAATAATACTGGTATGGGGCAGTGAGCTTGTTTTGAGGTGCGTATCTAGTGGATCCTGGAACATCCTTGTGGGTTAATGTAGCCAAATATCTTGGCCTGTTCAGACACTGCACTTTACATCCTGTATGTAACAGGAATCATAATACTTACACAAGTCACAAATGACCTGTGCAAGTATTTCCCCCCACCCTGAGGTGTTGTCTATAAAAAATTGTGATATCCATGACTCTAAATGAGGATTAACAGAGCTGAGGTGTTTTGCATTCTCATTTGATTATTTTTTTCTTTACTAAGTCCAAATGGGAAATGCAAGAAATTCCATGCTAAGTGAATATAAGCAATAGTGGTAACACAGTAGCTGCTGGGTAGCTCATTTTTCTTTCAAGCAGGGCTGTAATTCCATTTGAGAATAGGCTGTGTTGTTTTCAATGATTTTTTTTTTCCCAGCTGTTGACTTAAAGTTAACATGCAAAATTGTTCTGAGCACATGGCCATATTCCTTTAAATGCATGGGGATTTCACAGCACTGTCTAGTACCAGTATGAATCCCCAGTATGAATTACAGTTTCATCAAAGCAGTAGATAACGTTTGTATCACAAATTGCAAGTTACCTGCAAAAGAACACTTGGCTGTAAAATAGAATCAGTTAGCTCTGGTGCAAATACAGTTGCTTTCCCAGGTTGCATTATCACTAGTGAGCTGTGCAAGTTGCGCACTCGCTGTTTAATGTCATCAGACCTGCTTGACTGCTTCATAGTTACTGCCAGGTTGCAAGATGCCATGTGTGTTTTGGAAGCTCCCCTTCATGCCAGAAGAGCCCATAGACTGTATAGCATCTGTTTGCCATTCTATCTGCTTGGCAGTCTGGGCTGGAAACGGCCACAGGACTGAAATGTGATCAGGTCACCAAAGCGTGCTTCCAAACAAGGCAAAATCCATTTGCTGATCTTCTTGTCGTGAGTCTGTAAATACAGAAGATTGATCAAGATGATGATGGACTTGCAGTCTGGTCAGGGAGACTGAGCGAGAAAAACGACTGTTGTCTCTGCCCAGTGTAGCATGCAGTACACAGGTAGTTCACATGTAAGCACATGCCGAACATGCAGAGATGGGCTCTGGTAAGCCATTTTGATGACAAATAATGTTTTAGTTGAATCAGTTGTGTACTTGACAATCATTATAGATAGTGATTATTTTTGTCCATTAACTTATGGGGAAGAATAATCCTAATTATAAGTAAAATATGCTCATCCATGATAAATAGTATATATGAATGACTAAAGCCCAAATTCTGTGTGGTCTCTGCATTCACTGGAGGGTGAAACCAGTTGAATCATATGTATACATTTTGTAGTATGGTACTGTAGATGGAGGAGAGGGAGGCTATGTTGCAATTCACACTAAGACATGCGATGAATAATTCTTTTGAAGGTCTGGAATATCAATGATCCAACTGAAAATGTGTCAGCTGAGATGAGTCATGTGTTAGCCTCATTCAGTGACTAAGAAATGGAACAGCCATCGATGTCCAAGCTGAGTCACAGCTTCTGCATATCTCCTGAAATAATTTTTGATTGATAATGATGAAGTAGTCAAAATTGCTGTATTTGTTTGTGTGGTAATTTGCAATCTGCAGAACACTGTGCATAGTTTAAAATATTGAACAAGTAGCTAGAACAAACCACAGTATATTTCAGGTAGGGTGTGTGAGTAAGGAATGGTGTCCTGTGAGTAAGGAATGGTGTCCTGTAATTAACTGCCTATATTTTTCTTTTCACAGTTCTGATGGTTTCTTACTTGTGATACTGTATGTGTGCGTCATGAGGAATGAGGCAGAAGTGACCCTGCTGGCTGTGAGATACAGCACTGTAAAAACTGGTAGTAAATAAAAGAAGTCCTAGGTATACTAGAGTAGTGGACAGATAGTGTATCAATTTTGTTCTTAAAAGCAATCTTGTTCATATACTGTGGGTGTTTCTGGATAAAAAGCATGAGATCTGATAATTTTAAACCTTTCCGTTTATCTATCTATCTATCTATCTATCTATCTATCTATCTATCTATCATCATCTATCCATCCATCCATCCGTCTAATCTATCTATCATCTATATCATCTATCTATCTATCTATCTATCTATCTATCATCTATCTATCTATCTGTCATCATCATCTATCTATCCATCTAATCTATCTATCATCTATCTATCTATCTGCCTATCATCTATCAAAAGATTAGTGGGCAATTTGCTGGGCAGGGGTAAGAGGAAGGATTTTAAGAAGGTAAAACTCAGTGGTCCTTGCTCTGTTGTGTTTCATAAACTTCAGTAACTAATTTCAGCGGACTCTTACGTTGAAATAGGAGAGACTGATCAAAAGCAGCACCTTTCCAGAACAAAGTGTGGAGAATGGTCTGCCTGATTTGGTAGTTTGCAGTGGAAGATACTGGGCATCCTGGAGTGTGTGGGACAGAGCTAGCTGGACCAAGCTGACTGTTGCTGGTCTGATGACGAAACAAGTCTAGAATACAGCTTTCTATCCACAGGACTTTCAACATTTAAAGAAAATAAAAATACAGCAAAGCTAAACCACAAATATAGAAAAATGATACTCAAAATCCTCAAAATTGATGCTAGGGTGGAACACTGCAGATTTTGACAGTCAGATTTAAAGATACTTCCATGTTTGGTAAACTCTGCCTCCAGAGATGTGTAGATAATTCAGTCTGTGCAGTTCGCACTAATATTTGTGCTCTTTCACAGAGAGGTTTTTGCAGAGCCCCTGTGTCAGTGTATTAATCTTGGTAATTTGTATCCTTCCCTATCTTCATTTGCATCTAGCTGTTGATTTTGGATTAAAAGCACAACTAGAAGAAATTTTGCACTTTTTGTCACTAGATCTCTTTGCATTTACACTCCTCCTTCTACATATGCCCTTACTTAAAGTTCAGCCAGTTTCTCTGGCTACACACCAGAACAGGTTACTCTGTTTTGTACTGATACAAGAAACAAATTGTGCTTATTCTCTAAAACCATCACTCTTCATGAGGTGCATTTTCTTATGATGTTCTGTCCATCTAAACTTCCCTTTTCCTGTGTCAGCTGCAGGTTAAATCTCAGTGGGGGACTGGGTAAGGTTAGGTGTCTTCGAGATAATTACTAAAGCAGCCATCCATCTTTGAATAACCTCCAGATTATTCAAAGGGAAAAAAAATAAAATGCTGGTTTTAGTATTCAATGTGATTGTGCTTTTAGGTCTATTAGTGTTGATAAGGCTTGTTCAAATTTGGAAGGTAAAATAAAACAACTTATTTCTGTCCTTATTTGAAAGGGGAGAAGAATGGAAATAAATACATGTATGAGAGAAATAGGTATATGACAACATGTAAACATATAGGAGATAAAAGATGAAGCAAATGAGGAAGAAACTCCCTGAAAAGTTACTAGAAATTATTTGAAATGCTTATTAACACTCTATGTTCCAGCTGGTAATTAAAATGATAAAAAGATGTGATTAGGTACATACCTTGTGCAGTGTCTTTCCTTCCCTTATCGCACCTGTTCTAGTATCTAGTCTTGTAAGTTCATTCTAATAGAGATGAGCTCTCTGTTTTGTTTAACACTGCTGCCTTTTATTAAGGATAAAGACAGATGAAAGAGAAATGGAACTAGAACAGAGCAGAATTGCTAGTATTATGTCGTTACGTGCAAAACTGAGTATGTGCCTTTCAAAAATTGTCTGACAAGTTATTTTGCAAGAATGAATATTTCTAGGAAGAGCATCAGTAATGTATTTGTAATCAAATGTCATTGTCAAATGGCTATAGTCTTTTCCATATCCATCTGTCTGCTTGTTGTCTGCTTGTTACATCATGGTTCGTGTTCCTACACAGGTTTTCACATCACAGTTCTGCCTTTGGCTGCCCTTTCTTGCAGGAGTGTAGGAAAAGTTAACTGTAGAATGTGTGCGGTGTGAAAAGATGTATTAAAAAGATCATCACTGGAGTTAATGTACACAGACAGTGGTTGCACCATGTGTGGTGTGGGGTTTTTGGTTTTGTGCTCTGTTTTCGTTTTGTTTTCTTCCCAAATGATGACTGCCTAGCAGGCATGTTATTTAGGATTTCTCTTTCATTATGAATATTAAAGGGGTGATGTAGGAGGTGGTCTTAGCCACTGGGTAAGAAGTGACCTTCCTAAAATCATTCCAGAGTTCCCAACTTAATTGTGCCAGACCTCCTCACCTCTCATGTGGTTAATGTTATGAGCTCTGTGTATGAGCGTGGTGGGTTTTTCTTTGTTCATTTATTTTTTCTTTTTTTTTTTCCTGAGTTTGTCAAGCTAGACTGTGAAAATCATCTTTTTCAAATATAATTCCTAATCTTGCTTTCACAGAGCATAGAGTTGTGAGCTCAGGTTGCTCTTAAACCCTCCACCACAATTACAAATATTTACATTTGGTGGAATTTCCTTCCCCCCCCCCCCAGTGACCTACATGTTATGAATGCTGTCTTGTCTCTGAGCTTACGTCCTCTGTCTACTCTGTCTTTTTGTTTGTTGGGTCTGTTCAGTCTGTTTGCTTCATTAGTATCTGACTAAAGCTCTGTGCACATCAGTAATTTTATGCATCCAAGCAGTTGTTGGTATCATATGCGTGAGTAGGACTAGCTGTGTGCATAGCTTTAGGGAGTCGGGGGAGTTAGTATGCGGCAATTTTGGCTAACAGTAAATACAGGGCTGTGTTTTGGAACAATGGATTCATGCTGAAGCATTGTCTAGTTAGGAGTTTGAGGAGTTTTAGCTACGTATGGCATTTGTGCCTGTAATCAGTACATATATATGCATATATAGAGTAGATAACGGTACCTTTCTTGGTTGTGTTTTTTTGTGGCTGCCTAGAAAACAATAAAATTTTACTTAATAAAGTTGGATGGTATGCATAAGACAAAACAAAGATGCTTCAAGATTTTTGCGAAATGGAGACTACAGGGAAAGACCTGTGTTTTTTCTGAGTAGGAGCTCTGAGGCTCCAAAGACCTAAATAACCTTTGCAAAACTGTGTAAAAGTGATCCAGCAGGAACAGTTTTTAAACAACAGCCTATCTAATACTTAATACGTTCATGTCAAAAGTGTGGGCTGCTGCCTGGAATGAGCACAAGATTAATTCCTGGAGTCATACCAGAGGTTAGAAGAGTTGCATCAGGTTGCTCTTGGCTCAAAACATCTATAATGTGTGATGTTTGGGGTTTTCTTACATTGCACTGTGTTTACTTGCCAAATAGTAATGCATTCATAGAAATCATAATGTTTCACTGTATTGACTTTTGAAATGCCCTTTGTGAATCCCTTCAGGTGACTTCTAAAAAGTCTTGTAAGCTTTAGGGCCAATGTATGTGTGTTTTTCTTTCCAAGGCCTGTACAGCACAGTCTAAAGTCAGACTGTTCCACATGTGAAGAATGTAAATGTCTACTGAAGTCCCTCTTATGCGGTGGAGCCCAGCTTTTTAATGATGGCCTTAAGTCTTATGTCTTTCCCATCACTCGGGTCAAGTTTTCCTCCTTATATTATCTATAATAATATTGCTGTTTTTATTTTTTCTTATGTTTTACAGTGGTTTGAACTTTATTGATTTGATGGTGAGACAGGGGAATATTGACAACCCTCCGAAGACGCCACTTATTCCTGGGTTTGAATGTTCTGGAATTGTAGAAGCTCTTGGAGATAGTGTGAAAGGATTCGAGGTAATAATTTCTTTCTTTTCAGAGCAAGAAGACTAAATAATCACTGGTTCACTGTGTATGTTGTCCCTAATCCCTTCTGGTCTGCCAGCGACAGCAGCCTTCACCACCCTGTTGATATTTGAAAGGGCAATTTTTCCTTGCTGCTTCCCAAGCATGAGAATTACCTCTTGATTTAGTTTCTAAAGCTACCACTGTCATTTCCATCAAACAGTTCCTGAAAAATCACTTGTGCCATGTGTATATGTTAATGGAACTGGAAAGCATGACTTACATGCTTTGGGAAAGTAAAATAAATTGAGTTAACTTTTTAAGTTTTCTCTGCCATGTTTGCTGTCAGTATTACTCTGTCCCTCAAAGCCCATGTGCTGCTGATTCTAGTTCCAGCTTTTGATCTCAAGTTAACAAGACCCCCATTTACAATAAGCATGGGATCTTACAACCACGTGCATTCATGAAACACAGATAGAACTGGGGCCCTGATTCCGTGTGTATGACTTACAATCATTCAGCAAAAGGATCTATTTCATCTAACAGAACAGTGATAAATGACAAAGAGTTAATTTATATAATAAAGCTTTCATAACTGGTTGGCATTATGTACTCTTTTGTATCTCTTATTACATATAAACAGCATCCTGGCCTATCTGCTATTCTGTTATTGATGTTAAACATCTATATTTCCCCCCAGTCTAGCATTTTATTTCCTAAGTAGATAGAAAAATATTGAAATAGAAACTGCACGTCAATCTTATTTATAGAATCATAGTATAGGTAGGGTTGGAAAGGACCTTAAGATCATCTAGTTCCAACCCCCCTGCCATGGGCAGGGACACCTCACACTAAACCATCCCACCCAAGGCTTCCTCCAACCTGGCCTTGAACACTGCCAGGGATGGAGCATTCACAGCCTCCCTGGGCAACCCATTCCAGTGCCTCACCACCCTTACAGTATAGAACTTCTTTCTTATATCCAATCTAAACTTCCCCTGTTTAAGTTTTAACCTGTTACCCCTTGTCCTGTCACTACAGTCCCTGACGAAGAGTCCCTCCCCAGCATCCCTATAGGCCCCCTTCAGGTACTGGAAGGCTGCTATGAGGTCTCCACGCAGCCTTCTCTTCTCCAGGCTGAACAGCCCCAACTTCCTCAGCCTGTCTTCATACGGGAAATGCTCCAGTCTCCTGATCATCCTCGTGGCCCTCCTCTGGACTTGTTCCAGCAGTTCCATGTCCTTTGTATGTTGAGGACACCAGAACTGCACACAATGCTCCAGGTGAGATCTCACAAGAGCAGAGTAGAGGGGCAGGATCACCTCCTTCGCCCTGCTGGTCACGCTCCTTTTGATGCAGCCCAGGATACAGTTGGCTTTCTGGGCTGCAAGCGCACACTGAAGCCGGCTCATGTTCATTTTCTCATCGACCAGCACCCCCAGGTCCTTCTCCGCAGGTCTGCTCTGAATCTCTTCTCTGCCCAACCTGTAGCTGTGCCTGGGATTGCTCCGACCCAGCTGTAGGACCTTGCACTTGTCGTGGTTGAACTTCGTAAGGTTGGCATCAGCCCATGGCACAAGCGTGTCAAGGTCCCTCTGGATGGCATCCCTTCCCTCCAGCATATCAGCCGGAGCACACAGCTTGGTGTCATCGGCAAACTTGCTGAGGGCGCACTCAATCCCACTGTCCATGTCAGCGATGAAGATGTTGAACAAGACCGGTCCCAACACCGATCCCTGAGGGACACCACTCGTTACCAGTCTCCAGCTGGGCATTGAGCCATTGGCCACAACTCTGTGTGCGGCCACCCAGCCAGTTCTTTATCCACCGAGTGCTCCATCCATCAAATTGATATCTCTCCAATTTAGAGACGAGGATGTCTTGTGGGACAGTGTCGAACGCTTTTCACAAGTCCAGGTAGATGACATCAACTGCTCTACCCCTTTCCATCAGTTCTGTAGCCCCATCACAGAAGGCCACCACATTGGTCAGGCAGGATTTCCCCCTAGTGAAGCCATGCTGGCTGTCACCAAGCACCTTGTTGTTTTTCATGTGCCTTAGCATGCCTTCCAGGAGAATGTGCTCCAAGATTTTGCCAGGCACAGAGGTGAGACTGACTGGTCTGTAATTCCCCGGGTCTTCCATTTTCCCCTTCTTGAAAATGGGGGTTATATTTCCCTCTTTCCAGTCGTCGGGAACTTCACCTGACTGCCATGATTTTTCAAATATGATGGCCAGTGGCTTGGCAACTTCATTTGCCAGCTCCTTCAGGACCCGCGGATGGGTTTCATCAGGTCCCATGGACTTGTGCACATTCAGGTTCTTAAGATGGTCTCGAACCAGATCCTCTGCTACAGTGGGCTCAAGGTCTTCTTTCTCACAGTCCCTGAGTCTGCCTTCCAAGACTCGGATGGTGTAGTCAGAGCCTTTGCCAGTGAAGACCGAGGCAAAGAAGTCATTCAGAACCTCAGCGTTCTCCAAATCCAGGAATCTGGATTATCTTAGTCATGTCATCAAGTAATTGCATTTTCTCAGTTCTTGCTGCATCTTAAATAAGGCAGTTGCCTAAAATATTTTTATTCAAAGGTAACATTTTTGCTCTTCTGGAAAAGATGTAAAGTTTCTCAGTTGAGTGAAGGTAATGGCCAATTTAGTTTCTGGGAGGATCTCAGTGATGAGCTCTTCTTAGGACATTTCTCTACCTTCCCCCTCTTGCCTCATCTCTGCCTTGAAACAGGTCATAATCTTCCAATGTTTTTTGTGACAAACAATAACTGAACAGTAACTTTTCTGCTTTAAAAACTCTACTGCTTCAGTTGTTCCACTCTAGTATCTGTGCTTCATAGTTACACTCCATATCAAAGAATTTTCTGTGAAAGGAGCACTGTCTCTGCTCTAGATCAGCAGTCTCAGTTTAAAAGTCCCATCTATTTTTAAAGGGCATTGTGAGGCTATAGCATATGGTGCTTTTATGAATAACATTGCACCTGACTGAATATAGTGGATCTCTTTTCAGGTTAGGTCTTTGTTCTGACTGCAGAATGCATTTGTGCCATGGAGTACTCCCTGAAATGGAAACTAGGGTGATGTTTAATTTTTTTGTATGTGACCTGCATACCCATGGTAGTGTTTGAGTGATCTAGAAGAAGGATCAACACTCAGAATAATTCTGCAGTGATATAAGCCTGTAAGCAGGAGGAAGTGCCACGAAGAAGATGCAAAAATGTTCTGTCAGTTTCTTCATGGATTTATTGCATGGAATAGGAACACGCCAGATGCTTGTTGTGTCCTTGACATAAGGTGTTTTCACTGTCCAGAGCAGTGGCAGGAGAGACAAAGACTGGGCCCTACATCTTCTGACTTCCTTTCCCTTTGAAGATCTCTTTCAGTTGAAGCCACTTTAAAGTGGGCATTTCATGCTCTGGAAAAACATGCCTTGCAGGCCCTTAGCCTGTATTACCTGAAATAGCCTGTAACACCTGAGATATTACCTGAGAGATTGCCAGTCATTTCTTGTCTTCGTTTGCTGTGATTGTGTTATTGTATGAGAAATGTCAGCATTGAATGGCAGTCTGTTTTGACAGTGAAAACACATCTTACAATGAAATAAAGCCTTTTTTTGTGGAATAATGGTGTAATGCCAATTCCTTCTCCCATTAAAAGGAAAAGCTGATTTCTGCTGAGCTCAACTGTATCAGGCCTTGTTAACTCTAGTTGTGGGGATGATTCTCAGGAGGTAAGGCCTAATCTCAGATGATGACTAGGCTCTGTATAGTGTTTGTGGTAAAATAAATTATTTATTGTTACTAAGAAATTCCTCAGGAATCACCAAGAGGGACTTCTCTGCATTCTTTTTGGTAATCATTTATATTTGTTTGCAAGGATATAGGATGTATTAACATCTTCACTAATAAATCCTAGCAGACTTTAGGTTTTAGATGCTTCTCTAGGAGGAAAAGGCAACCACAGAGTGGTTACCAGTGAGGCACTACTAATTTGAATGTCTTTTTCAAAAGGAGGAGGCATTCTGTTGAAAACTGGAATGTCAGCTCTGTTTCAGCATCCTCATTCTGAAAGACACAAACCTTTCAGAACTGTCAGCAGCACCTTAGCTTTTAGCAAACCTGTAATAGCCCAAACTAATGACAAGTACCTGGGAGACTAAAATGAGCTTGTGCTATAAATGCATCCGTGAAGGTAGAAGTCTTGAGCTTTAACCCATTGCTGTGGAATATAGCTGAAGTAGTCCAAGTATACCATATCCATACCCACAGTATTTCTAAAACATTAGTGTATTAGCAGAATGTAAGATGCAGAATATCAGGCAGATAAGGTATTTTAGAGGGACAGCTGCTGTTAGTTTTAGTTAAAACATTAAATACTGTTATGTATGATGCTGTTCCTGCTCTATTACTTACACTGTGGCCCCACTGAAGAGCTCCTTTCGTGGTTAAGGATGCTATTTTTGTTGGTGTGTTACAGAAAGGCAAAGAAGTCTAAAATAAGGTAAAAGATGTGAAGGAGCTGCTGATGATAAGCAGTTATTGAGAGCTTTGCCTGTGAAGGTTTGCGCACTGTGGCTCTCCCTAGTAGTGCCAGCAGACCAATTTCTGCTTTTACATGAGTTGCTTTCCAAGTCTGATTGTGCCTCTGCAGGAGCCTCACAGCTCCAATTGCTTTGTTATTATTCTTGCCCGTCTGTGGGGTGTCACTATCTCCAGTTTAAAAACGTGGAGCTGCAATGAAGGCCATTATACAAATGCATAGATTTGATGTGCGTGGAGGTTCTGAGAGGTTCCTAGGAGCAACCAACTGTATCTGATACTAATATAAAATCTTTATTTCTCCATAGTGAAATACCCTTTCACTACTCTATATTTCCAAAGAAACTGAGTGATGTTTCAAATGAAGTATTTCATTGCTCCTTTAAATCCTGTCAAATTAATTTTGTAGGCTTAGTAGTGCCTCGGAATCCAGAGGTATATTTTTTGACATTTAAGGTGGCTTATTTGAAGTTGCAGGATCAAATTCTGCTCTGACATATGACTGGAGAAATTACAGTCATGGAAATGTATTGCTAGAATCAGTTATGAAGGTAATAAAAGTAGAGAGAGGCTACAGATGGTGTTATCTTCTAAATGAGTGGTGTCTGAACCCTTTCATGTACTCTGGTACCTGAGTGCAAGGCCTCCCCTTCTCGATCCACGGAGAGCAAAAGTAGGTCTAAATTACTGTGAAGACTGAGAAAGCAGAGTGAAAATTATCTTCGGTGTAATTTTGTTTATTCCATGCATCTAATAGATAATTTATAACCCTTTTTTCTTTTCCTTGTTTTGAGGGTCTTTTTTTCTGTAAGCAAATTTCCTGGTTATTAGCAAGACTGCTCTTTTCATTGTTTACAGCCACATTTGTTATTTAGGGACTCTGCTAGAAAAAGATAATCTGTGTTGGTGATGATGAAAGTCTGCTCCATCAGAGGAGCAGTGCAGGAAAAGAAGAGGTGGCTTTATTTGGATATTTTTGTTAAATCCAACCTTTTAAATAAACACAATTAAAACTTGGTAAAAACCCAGAGCTGAGCTTAACTGCTATTTTCCAAAGATGGGGAGCACTATTAACTTCACAGTCAGTGACCCACAGCTTGAGCAGGAGAGTTGCAGATCTCACGAGTTGCTCTCTACAGTCTCACTCGCAGCCATATCCTCAACCTTTTCTTCCTTGTTTGTAGATTGGAGACCGAGTCATGGCTTTCGTAAACTACAGTGCATGGGCTGAAGTGGTTTGTACCCCAGTCGAATTTGTCTACAAGATCCCAGATGACATGAGCTTTTCTGAAGCTGCTGCGTTTCCCATGAACTTTGTAACTGCCTACATGATGCTCTTTGAAGTTGCTAACCTAAGAGAAGGCATGTCTGTGCTGGTCCACTCTGCAGGAGGTGGAGTGGTAAGTTTGAACTTTTCTTACTTTCCTGTCACCAAGTAACTGGTGCATCTCATTTTCTGAAACGAGCCAGGCCCTACAGTTTGATTTGAGATCAGACTTCCCTGTCAGAGGGATTGCAGTGAAACTGCATCTGTTTTCCCTTCAAAACACTGATGCAAATGGTTGGCGGGAGCTTTGGGTGAAATAAAAGTGTTATGACAATAAACTCTACCCCAAAACCCCTCCCAGACCCCCTGACTGGTTGTCGGAGATCAGGGAGCAAGTGCTGTCCCAAACATCTCATTTCTGAACTTGTAAGAAGCACCTTGTACTTCTGTGTAAAAGAAGGCTGAAAGGAATGAAGAAGTAATGAATGCAAGAATGAAAGGAATAAATAAATCAATGCCCTGAACACAGTATTTGTAGGTAACCATTATCCTCCTTGCACTAAATGACCCTCTTGGAATACTCCTGCAAATGCTGTGTGTGTGTGAAAGAGGCGTTTTTTGTGTGAAATTCTTCTTCCCCTTTGTTGTAGAAGGATGGAAAGCAGTGAGAAGCAGTATTGTGCCAGTCAATAGACAGAAAATACACAGACGCTGAATCCCACTTGGTGGTGGCTGCTACATGTCATAGTTTGGATCATTAGTAAGGGATTGCTGTGTTACATGGGCAAAGAAATAGTGGGATGGGTTTGTTGGAATACCTGGCCATGCAATGAAATAAGAAGTCAGCATTTTGTGTTACCAGCTCATTGAACTATCTTTTACTAAAATCTCTCTCCTTTGGAAAGTACTTAAGCTTGTGCAGACTATCAAGATACTGTCAGAGGAGTTTGTTTATGTTTGAAATTATGCAGTGCTTTTCCATAAAGCAGCTTTCACAACCTGAGAACATTAGCAGATCTCAGCCTTCCAAACTGCAATGCCTCTTCTCTCTTCCTGTTATGCCTTATTTATGGTACATTAATATTCTGTTGTTTGTTGAGGTCTGGTGAGCAGCCCAGACACCTTATCCCTACTTGTATGCCCTTAGACCTTTTTTCAGGTTCTCATGTAAAAGAAGGCTGTAATCAAAGGAATAAATTCATGAGTTCCCTGTACAAAGTATTTTTAGCTAACAGTAATCCTACTTGCAGTAAATGGTCCTCTTGGAATACTTCTGTAAATGAATGGAATTTATAATCGTATTATGCTTTGGCACAGTACAACCTAGAGCATTATGGCTGGCTGTCATTCTTTAATATTAAATCTTCTTATGGGGAATTTAGGACTGTTGAAACAAGAGGCCACACAATCCTTGCTTTTGGCTGTTCTGTAGATATATATATATGCATGTGTCTACAGAAAATGAACTCCTCCTTATTGAGATAAAGTGTCCTTGCTAAATGTCTTTATTTCTTTTTCTCTTCTTCCTTCTAACGTAACCATCTCTGTTATTTCTTCCTTCTCTTCCCTGAGCGCCGTTAATGCTCTACCAACTCTCACGTAGGTGTCTTCACTAGTGCTCAGCCTCTGTGCTGGGCTGTGTCTGTACGGAGCAGCTGGCTTCCTCTCTTCTATCACAGATGCTTAATGAACAGTTTTTGACTGGTTCTCTGCTGTGACTGCTTGTGGATATTCTCTGAAAGAAGATGCAGAAGGATGAAGGATGGATCCTGTGTGGCTGCCAGGAGAACAAGGAGAAACCAGATCCATCACATGCTAAATAGCTAAATAAAACAGAGTTTCCAAGGGAAAAGTACAGGAGGAACAGCCAAGTTGGCCAATATCTGATAAAGGTCTGTGTACGATCCATCAGAGGGAGACAGGGCTGGCTTGCCTGCAGGATGCCATGGTGGAGAGTGCCTCATGCAGGCTGTTGTTCCTTTTAAGGGAAGAGCATGTATAGCTAGAATTGGGAAGGAAAAACTTCGCCCATTGCTTGACAGGTCTTACACGTAAAATATCACTCCGGAGATGCATGGAATGCTTTCCTTTCTGCTAACGAGACATAAAGATTTCAGAGGGGTCTGTGTTGCTCTTTAAACTTCTTTAATAATCTGTCTGCTAATCCTTTGAAAAATCTAACAGCCTCAGTTGAACAATTCATTCTCACAAAGTTCATAGAATCATAGAATAGTTAGGGTTGGAAAGGACCTCAAGATCATCTAGTTCCAGCCCCCCTGCCATGGACAGGGACACTTCACGCTAAACCAAAGTTCTTAGTTAATAAAACAGAAAACTGGCACTGACATTTCTATGGGAAGAGGTAGTTTTTGTGCTGTTGCTTTTAGTCGATTGAAGACCCATTCCTACTTTCAGCAAGTGGGAAACCTGTCCAGTTTGTTTCTAAATGTCATAGAAATTCCAGAACTTTAAAGAGACAATAGGCTCACTGTGGGACTAGAAGTTTTTAATTGTTCCTTTCTCATTATGCAAGAGATCTCATTATTTTAGTTGCTGCAGGCAGTTTATGAAAAAGAACTTGTTGCTTCAAAAGTGTTTGTGAGGTTCTTTGTCGTGGCTCATTCTCTTCTTCAGGAGGATCCTGTGGCTTTTTCAGTAGGTCAGGGAAAATTCTCTAGGACCTTTACTTAGGTCTTGCCTCGGTTTATTTTTGTGGCTTTATTTTTTGTGTTAAATATTTTTAGTAGTGAAGTAACTATAGCAATTGTCTTCCCATCTGTGCCTGGGGTATGATTAGCATGTGATGGTAATCCTTAATGTCTGACAGGATGCTTTAGAGAAGTCAGTTTGCTTACTTACAGAAGTTCCAGGGGACATCAGAAAATGATGTAGAGAAGAAGGAAATGTACCAAAATAACTTACCTTGATAAAAGTCTTACGTATCTATCTCTCTTACAGAAATTTGGGTCCTGCTCCGTAAACCAAATGAGAACCACTCAGCTGAAAGGTCAGGGCATCATGTAGTCTTCCCTCTTCATGGTAGGAAATGTGGCTGGCTGTACAGAAGCACCTTGTCTCTCTGAACCAGGAGGCGGATGCTCACAGACTCTTCTTTCTGACACTGTTGGTATATTGTAGCCTTCCATCTGAAGAGGAGGACTAGCTGCAGTGCTTAGAAGGGGGTTTGAAAAGAGAGATTGTATTTGCTTTTGTTTCTTAGGGCTTCCTTGTTGATTTGGATTGTTTGGAAAGGGGGCTGCTTTGGGGGTTGGTTTGGGTTGTCTCTCTTTCCCTCTTGAGGCAGGGGCAAATAAAGACTGACTTGTGAAGTAGGCTGGAGAAATTCTACGGGCCTTCTAGGAAAGCAAGGTGCAGGCTCATAGTTGCATTACATAGTTCAGTCAGGTTTTGACAAGACGTTAATACCTTGCAAAGCATTCTGTTGTTATTTCTTGAGCTGCTACTGACCAGGATCGTACAAGGACGGTAGTTGTCATGCACTCTTTCAGGCTTCTACTTGGCAGGGTGCTTAACATGCCCCTTTAATCCATTACATGGAGATGCAAGGCAGTTCGATAATTAACAAAAGATATAATTGTGTAATACAAATAGAGTTTAAATACTTAATGCTACAGAAACGTTCTTCTGAACTGATACCTAAAATATGGAGAAAGTCAGCTAAAGCTGAACTTCAGGCACTTCCTATTATACATACATAGAAATTAATGCTTAGAAATATGATTTTTGCAGGAACGTATGACTTACTGTAGCACATACATTGGCCTATCTTCAGTGTACAGCCCTTCAATTAGTGTTTGAAATGACTGTGAGACAATTGTGGAGTAACTCCCTTCACAAATATGCTCCTAGGTCTTTATTTTCAAGTGAAGCAAAGTGTCAACTGAAGAAAATACACGAGAAGACTGAGCAGTAGCATGCACCCCACTGGCACTGATAGGCTGTATGAAGCAATTAGTTCTTTAAAATGAAAAGTTTTAAATCAGTACATTCAGTGAAGGTCACAGCAGAGGCTTGTATGAGATTATAAAGTTGTTCTGAAAGTTTTTAATGTAAACTTGTAAACTGTATCCTGGATTAGTTATTGAATTAGTATGAATATAGGATTGTGGTATCAAAAAAACCCAAACAACCAAAACCCCCCCAAACCCCAAACAACAACAACAACAACAAAACAAAACAAAACAAAACAAAACAAAAAAAAAAAAAAGCAAAAAGAATCTTTAGGCTCTTCTCTTCTGGATTTAACAAATCCAGTCTCTATCTCTGATATCTACCTGGAAAATTAATTCTTTCAGGGACTTTGATTTGTGAAAGACAGCCATTATGCTCATTTGCTTCTTGTTTGCTCTTTATGTATTTCCTATTCTGAATATTTAGAGCACAAAACTTTGGTCATTTACCAAGGTTGTGTAAATGCTTCAGTTTCATCACGTAATCCCTCTGATGCAAGACAGAATTATTAGCCAGTTCTTTAGCATTTTGATCTCACAGATGCTAAAATTAAGCTGCTTTAACACAGAAGCATCAATTATTCTGCTGAAGCTGTGATTTGACCTTCTCTTTCAAGCTTAGCAGCCAAGGAAGTGCAAGCAGAGTAAGTTACAGATGCAGTTCTCAGGTGTGAATTTGAAGGGTAAATCTGACTTGGCAACAGATTTAGATCATCCTGGCAGGATTGGTTACTGCTTGGCAGGAACCTTCTTTTTTATTGTGTTCCCCTGCATAAATTGCAAATATTTGAGTACGTGTTCCAAACTGGATCTCTGAAGTGGTGATATTTTATCTGACAAAAATCTGACGCTTCTTAATAAATCTAGTCACCCGCTGTCACAGGCAGCATATAGGACCCCTTAGATAGTTATAAAATTTCTTCTTAAAAAAACCCATATGTTTATCCATTCAAATCCTCTCTGCTCTTTCTTGCTTAGTGAGAACTCTTTCTCAATGTCCAGACTTTCTTTGTGGGCGGTTAATGTGTCTTTATAGTGCTATTAGTTGAAATCAGCTATTCTTTGCTCTTGCAGCACTTCTTTCAAGTGTTTCTGGTAAGGCTGTGTATGTGTTTATGGCTAGGACAAGCTGAGAATCAAATCTCTTTTATTAGCCTATGTTTTTCAGGCTGAAAGTAAATTTGTTTGCTCATACTCCTCTTCTGAAAGGTCAGATGTCTGTTTCCTTGGTCATCCTACAGACACTGGTCCAGGCAGATACATGGTTGGGAGTAAAGCAGAAGTAAGCTAGCATGAAAGCCAGAGCCTTTTAATACAGGCCTCACAGCATCCCTGATGCTTTTAAACATTGTACGAGCAGACTGAATTTAGGTCTGTCTGCACCTAGCAGGTAGGAGCATGTTAAATAGCACTCTGGTGTTTGAGTCAGTCCTTCCTGAATGTGAATAGTTAGAATTTAGTCCTCTCTTCTGATGGCACCAGCCAGCACACTGTACACTGGCTTTAGTGCTTTCTGCTTTGCTGCAGTCTTTACCCAATACCTCTCAGGACTGCACCTGCTATTTTTGTGTTTGCAGTTCATAGCATTTGATGAAGTGCTTTCCTCTTATTTCATCTCCAGCCGCAAGGAAGGGAATAAATCAGCTCACACAGAGCTCTGTGTAACCATGTCTAGGCAGCTTTAAGTAATCAAGCTATCTCACTTAAAGCCAGACGGGGTATCTCAGCACTGAGCTGCCCTGGACCGCTGAATGTCTCTGAAGCAGTGGATGTGCTCCCTCAGCAGCTCAGGAGAGTCCCAGTGCCATGCCTGAGTCTATTTCCAGGCACTACCTCAGAGCATGATGTGTTAATCAAACACAAAAGCCTGGCAGTCATACACAAAAACCTATTTCCCTGACCAAAGCAAGCTGCAGTCTCTGAAGGACTTTCTTGTTGCCCCTGAAGCCCTGTGCTCCCCAGAGGACACGTGTCCTTCCCCTGAATCACTGGCTGGGTCAGGTCACAGACAGGCAGTGCTTAACTCTTCCTTGTCTGTTTTAAGTTTTCAGACAGATTTTACATGTTCTGGGCAAGGATCATGGCTGGGATGTGTTGTATCTCTACTAAACTGAAGAGGATTTACAGCCGGTGGAGGTTCAGCACTGGGTTTGGGATGTACCTCAGCTGCACGGTTTCATATAAGAGAGTAGGAAGAAACACACACCCTGCTAACTGTTGTAGAGAATAAGAGATTCTGAGGGTAGAAGGGGTCATTATCTGATGGTGACTCTGTTCCCCTCCGTCTACTCCAAAACTTACTTGTGGTGTACTGAGTGTAGAAAGTGCTGCCTTAGGCTTGTTCAAGAGTCACGTTTCAGTTTGCTCACTCTGCAGTGTTCACCTTAGTGTTTGGTTTCCAATTTCCTTGGCTGTAATTGGAAAAACGACACCTTCAGGAGATGGAATGTTGTAAATCTGACTTCTGACACCAGAGGAAAGTTTTCTTTGATGCCAGGAGATCAGTCGATGTTTTCTCTTGCAATTTTCTTACTATATTTGTGTATTTTATACCACCCTCAGATATGGTTATGTTGCATCCAGGCATTCTGGAAATGTGAATTCTCCTCATGTTCAGTTCCAGACCAGTTTCTTGCACAAGATTAAGTCTGAATAATTTGTTTTTAAAATGCTGTAGCATCTTTGGGCTGCAAAATATGTCATAGAAGTGATAATTTCTGGCTGGTTCTAATAGATGTATTTTCGCAGGGTGGTGGCTTTTAGATGGTTTGTTCTCTCTCGCCATAAAGCTGGCCTCAGTTTATATAACAGCAAAAAAGATACTTTCCTGAAAGTATACTGATGTTTAACTACTGTAGTTCAGTGCACAGCTTGCGCATCAGGCTGAGGTCTGGCTGGTGCCATTAGGTCAGGTACCCTTCAGAGATCCACCTCCTTTATTTCTGTTTCATCCAGCATTAATTCAGTATTATTGAGCTAATTAGATTAGGAAGTTTTCTTCTGTTCGTGCTTTCTACATTGACTTTTAAATGTCAATGGCATTCTTTTAATATTTTGAAATTGTTTAAATGGACAGAACAGCTATTACATTTTTACTTCTTAAGAATCTACTTTGTTCTTTTATGTGATTATCTCAGTAGGAGAAGTTTCCAGTCCTGCAGGTTTAAAGTTTGGTTTTAAAGCAAAGGACTGTAAAGGAATCTCAGTCGTTTTACTGGATCTAAAACTAACGTAAGGATATCCATTTATCATAAATTCTGTAATAATAGTATGTGTAGATTAGGTTTGTCATACTGGTTTTATAAATTGCCAGGACACCTTGAAAAGGATTTCATCAAACAGACTTTGAAGCTGAGGAGACACAAGACTTCTATGCCAAATCCAGTATTAGGTGATGTGCTTCATTTCCACAGAACACTTAAATCCAAGTCGTTCATTTCTTTGAAGACTCACCATGTAGAGTTCTGCATTATAAGTAGTATATAAATTATGCATACGTTAAAAGAAATTAATTCAATTTTAAGGGAATATTTTGTAACCATATCTGTTCCTTCAGTGAAGCAATTAATAATTTTTTCAAAGCATGCTAAATGCTTCTAAAGGTAAAATTAATTGTCCAAGTGAGAATTATTTTTTGCCACTTCCTGATTTCCTGAGCTTCACAAAGCAAGAATCCAGTCAGTACTTACATGTAGAAATTTGCATCCTATATGAAAATTGGATGGGAGAAGAGTATTCATTTTTCAAAGCATGAAGAATGCTTTCAGAGTTCATTTCAGAGTTCAGATGCTATTTCTGATAACATGGTGCTTGCTTCTATATCTGTGTGGTCTCCACAGTGAAAGCTGGTAGCAGAGATGATGTGGTTTTCTCTGGGCAGGGAGAAGACAAAAGCCCTCTTTTCTGTGTCTGTCACAAAGCAGATTTTAGGAGGGGAATGGCTTTGGAAACTGAAAGACAGGAAAAGGCTTGTGTGCCCCTGTGACCACAGAGTGCTGCCTGATGAGTGTGCTGGGGACAGGAACCAGCATGGATACCTCGCCTGCCCCTCCACCACCCTGTGAAAATTAAGTTCTTCATTCCAGCTGCAACCCTCCTTTGTGCCTACTTCATTTGTGAACTGTGGCCATTCTGAACACTGGGGCCTCACGTACTTGCAATTAGAATGTATAGCCCTCTAAACAGTAGCTGCTAATCCAGAGGTAGCTAGATGATTTGAGGGATTAGAAGAGATTTAAGTGTGACTTGTGTAGCCACAGTACTCTTTTGGAGCTTAGCCGAATTCCACAGAAATTAGTGAAATGTTTGGCTTCATAGGTTGCGTTCAGTTCCCCTATTTTAATGCGGAAAGCATGAAATGTCCAATATCAGCATTTATTCCTAGATTTCTGAGATACAAAACCTAAGAATACTTTGCACAAAAATAAGTACGAATCAATGTCAAATTAAGATCTTCAGAAAGCTGTTGAAGAATGTTTTGTGGAATAGCCTCAAAATACTTCAGTGATGTTTTTCATCCAATTATAAAAGTACTGGTCATATGAGTCAGTTTTAGGCTTTAAATATCTACAGAAAGCTGGGAAGTGTTCTAATCTGGGATTTTAGATAATCTTATCTGTGGTGGGAGCAAGGGGTGTGCTAACAAGTTCGAGTTAGGAGGAAAATAGGTTATGTACATCCTGGGGTTTTTGTGCATTCCTCCTATTCACCTGACTGTCAGTTTGTTAAATGTTAATCGTCTTCTGCAGGATAAAAATCAACTTATTTTCCACTCCAATATTTGACCTTTTAAATATTCAGTGTTCCCATTCTCATCTTCCCAAGTTAGATTGAAAATGCAGAAAACTAATTAGAGAATAGATCAATAATGTCAGAATTCCACTCAACTAGCATACATTATAACATATTGACTTATCTATATCACTGTTGGTGATGGCTTTCTGGGAGACACAGTGAGAAAAGAGGATTGTTAGTGAAAATGACTTGAGGAAAGGAGAGATACAAAATCCAGATTACTTGTTTTATTGTGATTTTATGCTACAATATTTGTGGAGGCTAAAACCTGGGCTTCAGAATGAGACGGTAAGTAATAGAGAAATGAAGTATGAGAAGAGTGAAATCCTTGCTGCTCCTTGAAGACATTACATCTTGGGAGACGAGGCCCCTCAGGAATAGAGTCTCCTGTAATTTCTAAGAGATTATGGATGCCAATGCAAGAAAATGGTGGAGGATTTTAAACAGAAAAAGTCACTTGTGTTTGGTATTGGATTACCATGCCACAAATCAGCTTTCATACCTGCATCCTGCTATAAGTTTCTCTGAGTTGTTGGCCAGGTTGTTCAATTTGCTGTACTAGTCCATTCCTCATTTCCTGTAAAGTAAGAATGAGAATGCATTCCTTCCCCTGCTGTCCTTTCCATGTCTGTTGATACCTGTCCAAAGGATCACATACTTGCTGTGTAGGTGTTTGCTGACTAATCCAGTAGGAAACCAATCTGACAGTCCTGGATGCCACCGTATATAAATAATAATGTCCTCTCTTGCCATGTTCAGCTCAGAGGATTGTCACTACCAATTATATTCAGCATTACATGTGAGGATGCCAAAGCCCCCAGGGTATGCAGGGTTGTGTAATTATTATGTAAATAAAACCCAAGCACTTATTGCTGGTATTTACATACTGATAATAAGGATTTCTGGTTGGCACGAACAGGAATGTGTTTATCCATGGATGATCATACTGGTCAGGCATACAGTTTACAAATTACAATCTTTTGGCTGTAAATGTAAGTAAGAATCTGCTGAATGTCCGACATTTTTAGAATGATAGTGCCATATCTGGCTTCTGGGCATATCCGTGTAACTGTGCTAGCTCCAGTGGAATAATGTGGTTAGAACAAGAGGCAGAATGTGACTACCAAATGCCTGTCTTCCAGTTCTTAGTGTGTTAAGACTAAAACACAACCCAGGGTTGTAAAAGCACGACCTGTTAGGATCTTTTTGAAATCTGAATGGCTCAGCGTTTGTGCAGTGCTTCTCTTCTTCTCTCAGCCTCATGAAATTAGAGGTTAAACCTTAGAGAAGTTAAAGCCCTCTGGGACCTAAAGCCAGAAAGTAAACCTCTGGGCTTTTATCGTTTGCCAGGGATTGATACCGGAAAGTAGAAGTACAGACATTTGAAGGCACAAATTCTCTAATGCTCCAGGTCCTGCCTAGACACTGACATAGCATCTGATTGACTTCACAGGATTTCTGCCCACATGCGGGAGGGATGCACTAGGAAAATGATTTTCCTATAAATGCTCTAGGCCATTTTGATTCATTTGCTACATGCATTCTGTATTCGTTTCCCCCAGAGCTGACATTACCTAAGGGACTCAGAGTGAGATGCACATAGGGTACAAGCAGCAAAATGAGAAACTTTTCTCTAGCACTCTGTGGGTAATTTTTGGTTGTCCTTGTAAATTAATGCCATTTTGCTTAAATTACAGTGTCTTTGTTAAAAGATCAAGAACTCTTCTCCACTGCATTTTTTGATACACTAAATTACTTTTATCCCGGCAGTTGCTTTGTCTTCAGCATAACCTTTTGGTCTAAAAATGTATTTTTCTTGCTCCTGAACTGCACTGCACTTTCAAGAAGTTGGTTTGGGAACTCCTTGCACATGTCTCGGATTTTGCTGTGTCATAAGTGCATTGGCTGCTACAAAGTCTGTCAACCAGTTTCCATGTCAGTGAATTAACGTAAAGATGTATTTGCAGGGTCAAGCTGTTGCTCAGCTATGTTCAACTGTTCCCAATGTCACTGTTTTTGGAACAGCTTCATCTTTCAAACATGAAGCAATCAAAGACTCGGTAACTCACCTGTTTGACAGAAATGCGGATTATGTTCAAGAAGTAAAAAGGTAATCCCTTATTTTCCTGAGTAAGGGTTGTATAGTACTGTGAGGGACACAAGGCTGGTCATACTTGTGGGAAAAGATTACATTTGTGAGTTTGGGAATACATTCCATATATTCCTTCTGTCCACTATAAGGGCCAAGAAAGCAAGCATCTCCCTATATTTTTATAAGCAATGTAAGCTTTGTTAGTCCATGTTCATTCTTGCACAGCTGTTGCAAGCAAAGTAAATCAAGTGAAAAAGAATAAAGGTCTTAAGAGAAGGAGGTACTTTACAGTTATCTGCGTATGTAGTAGCCCTCTGTAATGCACAGAGTAAGATATTTTCAGTGGATCTCTAAGTTATCCAGGTTTTGGAGTTCTCTGGTGTGTTTCTATCTGTCCAGGTTTTTATCCTCTGCCAGGGATTAATATCAGTGCACATGATGCCTGTTTTAACTTTGAATCCTTAGATTTTGTTTGTTTGCATTCAGATTAGAATCATCCTGTTGCCTTTTGAAGCCATCATGTGTTTCTATTGAAGCCATCATGTGTTTCTGTTGAAGGTCATCACGTGTTTCTATTGAAGTCATCATGTGTTTCTATTTGTATGCTTTCAAATACTTTGTTTTACAGTTTTTCTAGCTGGTTTTGGATATGGATGTTGATACAGGTGGAAAAACTTTAGAATTTATAAGAAAATCTCAGTAAGAAATGTCTTTTTTATTTTACTTGTCAGATAAGAGTAATGTTTTCTCTTCATCTTGTATCTGTCAAAATACTAGATTATGTAGCTGGGCATAAAGCAACGAATTTCTCAAAGGGGCATGCCAACATAAGTACAGTTGACAGGCTTCCTGTCAAACTTATGCATTCCTCAGAGTGACATGCAAAGTCTCAGAAAGTCTCAGAAGACTCAGAAGCATGAGGGTCACTAGCCCTTAGAGAGCCTTCAGTGCATAGCAGGCTTTTGCCTGGGCTGTTGGCAATCCAGACTGGTGTTGGAGGAAAAAGGACGTCTTGCAACTGTTTCTGGACCACTCCCAAGGGCTTATGAAAACATTTGAAATGGTCCATAACAAAAGATGTTTTATATCAAAAGAATTTTTTTTCCATATGGGAAGTTTCACCAAAAAAAGATAGAACTTGTCTAGCAGATGACACGCCTACTGCTTCCTTACAGCTCACAATTGCAGCCCATTTCTTCAGCCCTTTGATAGCCTTTCTCTTGGGGAAGTGTACATAACTAAGTGTTTTACTGCCCCTGGAAAATTGCTGTAGTGAGATGAAGACTGAATTGTGGCAATCCCTACTTTGAAGCATTAATTTAGCAAGACAGGACACTTGACAAAATTAATCAGCTTTCAGCACCAACCTTAGTCCTGACTCCTGGTGGGGCAGCAGAGCAATCCCCCCCAAAACTCCAAACAAAATGAACAAACAAACAAAAAAACACCCAGAGGTGATAGGAACATTTCCACGTTCACAGGCGATGAGGAATCAGTTCAACCGTAGAAGCCACTGAAAGCTGTTTGGTTGCAAAGTTATTATTTATTTACAGTGAAAGCTCATCCAGTGGCCTGAATATAAGCAATTTATAACCCCACATATGGCAGCAGTACCAAAAAGTAAAGGTGTCTGATTTTGTTCATGTTTGTAACCATTGGGTGCCTGAGCATCACCTTTGTCTTGTGAGGAAATGGAAAGATTACAAGCCATAAAGCTTTCTCTCTTTCCTGACTTCTAATTCAGTTATACTGCTGCAGAAAGCATTCACAAAGCTATTTACTGGAAAATTATAAATGTGCAAGCTACTGAAATGGTGTAAATATTTTCTTCTTTCTGTAATATGGCGTGATTGCATCCTTAGAGCTGGGTTTCTGCCTCTTGGTGACTTCTCTTTATGCTGGATTTAACTCTTCTCTGATGTCTAGTTGATACAAAGTTGGAAGCAGAAGGCTTTTTAAATAATTATACAAGGACCTCATTTTATCAGAGAAGAACTAAGATAAGAAGATCTGTTATGCATTCAGAAAAAGAATGTAAGATGTGAATAACAGAAATGTCCTTTTTCTTTATGACATTCATTGACTGAAAAAAAAAAGACATTTTCTGGCATTTACATTTGCTCAAGAACTTTACCTCTATCACCTATTTTTTGATAATGTAATTTTACTGAAAGCCCTCAAAAAGGGGAAATAAGATGGTTTTCCACTTTTCTAAGCCTGAAAGGCGTGGGTTGGCTAGCCCAACGAACTCACTTCATTCCAGCACTGAATTAACTTGATTAATCTTTTGACGACAAGACAGTTTTCATGTAGTCAAAGCCTCAGCCGTAGAGTTCTTTCTAAAATCCCTTGAAAATGTTAGTATTATCTTAACAATCAGCCTGTGTCATCCTGGCTGACCAGTCCTGTGGATCTGATTGCCAAGTGAGATTTCTTCCTTGCTTTCTAGAATCTCTGCTGATGGAGTAGATATTGTTTTGGACTGTCTTTGTGGAGAAAACACTGGGAAAGGCCTCAGTCTTCTCAAACCGCTTGGGACTTACATTTTATATGGTGAGTGGAAAACGCCAAGTATGTATTTCAAACCTAAAGCTTTGCAAAGTTTAAAATCCCTTAAAATCATCCATGACACTCCTTCCAGAAATGAGGCCACCATGTTATGCTTTCTCAATTTGACCTTTTCTGATCAAGGAATTTAGTGAAGTTGAGCATGGACTAAATTATTCAGGAAAAATAGGTAATACAGAGAAACTTCTAAATTAATAAAACATCCCAAAGTAAAACTGAACATGTGTTTCAGATTGTTAAACACCATTGGGTAATACAGGAGAAGCGTAGGAGAAGGCTTGGACCTCTCATTCTACACACCATCGGAATCATAGTGTGGCCAAGGAAACTGTAATATTGTTCTTGTGGGAGGGATGATTGGAGGAAGATTTCAGGAGGAGTGCGGTCAGATTTACTTGAGATGACTTTGAGGAATTGAAGCTTATGCTTCTGTTCACAAATATGCATCCATGTCCATGGGCTGCTCTCGATACCGAGCAAATGTGTCTTCCCTGCAGTTCTGCCAGGTTGCCATGTTGTGTGTTGATAAAACAGGCCAAGCTTCTGTAGGAGGACAGCTGAAGGGATTGCTAAACTTTTGAAATGAAGAATACAACCGTATGGAAGTGGAAGGTGCAGTGGCATTATGGATGAACATGCCTGCTTCCTTGGGCTTTCATCTAGCTGGCAGGGTGGCAATAACAAACACATGGCCACTCGGGTATCTGCTTGGGCTGTACAAGGCAACCTGTTTGCGTGTTTGTAATGAAGTCCCTGCCAGTGAATTGTCATTACATTTGCTGACATGTTGTAGTGTACAACATATGTATGTTCACACATGTAGTGGTCAGATAAATGTATCTATAGATACAGAGAAAGGACAAGTGTGTGACAATTGCTGCTAAATAATAGTCTGCCAGAGACAAATGGCATTTAGCTGCAGAGAAGTAGAGAGACATAGAAGATCTTTGGTGTCAAGAGACGTAGTCACATTTAACTCGTTCCTGGTTTTGGATGATAGATTATTTTTGTCATCTCAGAATACCTGCAGACTTGTAGGGTTCAGTTACCTTGACCTCTTTGTTATTTATTCCCAAAGTATAAGGATGTCTACTAATCCCTTTTAAGCCCGGGAAAATGTTTGGGTTTTTTTTACTTATATATGAACCATGAAAATGATTTTACATAAATGGTCTGCTTGTCAGCGTGTAGTAAGTTGTGCATGAATGTACTTATCTTTTACAGGTTCATCTAACATGGTTACTGGGGAAACCAAAAGCTTCTTCAGTTTTGCAAAATCAGTAAGTGTGCCAGTGCTGCGATTCTTTTTACTCTAGTGTTTTCTGTAGCATTTTCATCTTTATCATTCTCACCTCTACTAAGTTACTGCATCTGATGTTGCTAAAAAGACTGTTGTCTATGGTGTGATCTGACCTGTTTTCTTCTGATGAGACACCTGGGCAGGAATTGGATCTGTGTACAATGCATATTTAAATCGTTAGCTATCAGACATATATCTCTTATGCTATGAAGTATGAAGTTCCACTTCATTATTTATTTGGTTCAGGCAAAATATCATATCCATGATAAGTGTACCCTATAGGTTCCTCATATTTGAACACACTGTCAGGTCAGTGCAGTGGTTTAAAGGAGGTGCTGAAGGAGATGTATCTCGTAAGATGGGACTTAAGTGTCCAGTCATTTCCAGCTTTTCACAAGTCAATTCCATACAGAAATACAGTTCTCCATGTTAGCGTCAAGTGACATCAGAGAGATGTTGCATTTGTTTCCTTATTAATGATGTCAACAAATCCAAAATTCAAATGTTAGATGTTTTTCTTCATCTTACTACAATGACAAAAATCTGCTCAGAAATCGCTGAGATTGGAGAAGGGACAAATATATCAAAAAAACTGCTAGTGAGAAATGAGTTAACCTGGAGTGAGAGTGATTTCTTGAGACAAGAAAAACAGAAGGAGAAATCTTGACTGAAGATCTATTGTATGTTATTTCTGCCAAGAGCTGATTTACAGCTTCCAGTAACAACCCCTTGCCAGGAGAAACTGGCTTAAAAAGTCTTAATGTAGTTGAAAACAACTCAAAGACCATAGCTTTTCCTTGCCTCCTGCATTTTGTAAATGGATGCAGTGGCATGATCTTTGTTACTGTCATACAATTACGAACTAAACTAGATAATCCTTACTATTCAGCCTTTTTACTGTTAATAAAACATCTGCAGGTGCATAGAATTTGTAGGGTAGGTTGGCCCAATGGAATCAATTTCAACTGAAATGTTTTCCAGATAGTATTGATATTTATTGATTGGATAAATATGAATAAATTAATAAAAAACATATAAAATTCTGTATAAAAGTGTAACTAGTTTCTTGTTGTAATTATAAAATGATCTGAAAATTTTGATTAGATATTGCCCCATTCAGATAAAAATTGCTAGGAAGTGGGATCTCAGTCTCAAGGATGCTCTTGTGCTAAATGACTTAAGTTATGATGCTTCTCAAATATCATGAACACAATAATGGATGACAAGTAAATGGAGGCTGATAAGCAGTGCATGGTTTCCTCTATTTGAGAGAAGAGTAATAGTCAAGAGACACTTGTAAACATTTGGGAAGCTGGCATGGCTCTCTTGAGATAACAGAAGGATAGCACGAGTAGGAAGGGAGGTCCAGATTCCTTACTTTTAGATCCACTTCCTAAAGCCAGATCTGTTCACTGTTCGAACACCCTAATCTCATGCCACACAAGTCTGTTTTATTTCCTCATTGTCAGTCAGCTTTTGTGCCTTTTCCTTAAATAAAATCCTTATGGCTTCTCTTGGCTGCTGCTTCAGATCTGAGAGATGAGTCGTGTATCACATCTGCCCAGACAGATTTCTTGTGAACTTCCCTGTGCATTTCTTGGAAACTGTTTTTCTAACCCTGCTGTTGTTTATTCCTTTCCAGTGGTGGCAGGTTGAGAAAGTAAATCCTATCAAGCTGTATGAGGAGAACAAAGTCATTGCTGGATTTTCCCTGTTGAATCTGCTTTTCAAACAGAATCGAGGTGGTCTCATCAAGGGTGTGATGGACAAACTCCTAGATCTGTATAACAGTAAGAAGATCAAGCCTGTGGTTGATTCATTATGGGCTTTGGAAGAGGTAGGAGCAAAATCTCTTTCCTCATTTTGGTATTTCTGAAATATATGCATTTTTAGATGAAAAATCAATTTTAAATGTGTTTTCCAGTTATTAATGTATTCTGCTTTTTTGGTTTGTGCATAGTTGTCTCCAAAGCCCCCATTATTCAGAACTTCATGATCCAGAGTTGTCCACACATTTCTATAATAAATATTTCTTCAGTTTCAAATTCTCTGGGGAAAGTTAAAGATACTATGAAGAAATGTGGTTTTACAGTCTCAGAAAATTGTCTTCTAAGTGCATGAAGCATGAAGCTAACAAGTCTGATGTCAAATGCAAACATAATTAAAACCAACTTAAATCTCTTAAATCTATTCTGAGGAAAAGATCTAACATAAAAACTTTGGTTTCAGTGTTATATTTTTGCTAGCAAATGGAAGCTTGGAAGTTTTCAGAAAAGTACTGAAAATGTATCACAGGCAGTCAAATGAGGAATCACTTTTAATGTAAGACACATCTGTGGGGTGTGAGGGTTTTGGTTCTTTTTTTCCTTCTGATTGCTCAGCTCCCCTTAAAGACGCGTAAGGAAACTGATCTGATCATAGCCTGCTCAATTATAAGCTGCTTGACTATAAGCACTGTTTCTGAGACCTTTATACTTAAGATGCTGATAAATGACCATAAGTATTTTTGGAGGTGTGCACACATATCAACATGTAAAGAAAGAGCATGATTGTAGTAGAACTGCCAGATTAGTATTTGTGGTTTATATGTTTGTGAAGCCACTGAGCCTGGCATATCACTTAAGATGCATGATCTGTAAGAGTTCTGCTGAATGTTGTTTGTGGTTGTGTCTGTGTGGTTGCTACGACAAAATTCTGTGTCTGGACATATCAGCTGATACTACCATGCATCCATGAGAGAATAGTAGCCATGAGACTTAATAAATAAATACTGTTGTATCTTACTAAGATTTTGAATACCCTATGGGCAGGGTTTTGAGCCAGCTTGTTGTTCATTATTCCAGTGGCATTGCAGCACCACCGTTGTCATGGACGCAGGTAAGATACCTTGAGTTGTGTCCTGCCTGTTTCAGTTCTTGGAGCAGGATGCATTGAATGCTCACTGGTGCGGGTATGTGCTGGAGCCAGGTTATACGATGAGGCATGTACCGCCTTCAGGTTGTGCTCATGTGGGAACTGTATGTCTCTTCATGCCATCACTACGTCTGCCCCCATGTACACCAACATGCCCCTTTTGTGGTACAGCAGATGCAAATGGTCCGTCAGGATATGGGCTCTGTTCCTCTCCAGCAAAACAGAGGAATGACAGCTTCCCCACGAATGTTTTCCTGTTCTTCTAAAATGTCTGCCTTGTGCCATGCTGACCCTCAGTAGCACTGGGGGTTTTACCAGCCAGCAGCATGGGAGTGGCTAATTCTCACCATGGAATTGATTAAGGAAAATCAGATGTTGTGATAAAGAGCTGCTGGCTCAGGCAAGACAAAATCCTCTGCTATTGTCTGAAAGGGAAAGAGAGCCCTTTGAAGAGAAGTGTAAAATAGAAGTGGGATGAGATTCTGGTCTTTGATGTGGGTTTTTAGTTTAATTACTAAATAAGCCTATGAAGTATTTAAAAAATGTAAGTGGCACAAGTGTTTAGGCATTCTGTAATTTCTGTGTTCATATACTTCTCATGTATTGGTGAGTAAGAGAAGGATTAAAATAGTAACGATAGCTTAAAAAATCTTCACCTAGAACATGAAAAATCACACGTGGCAGGACTGTAATAGTCAACATGATGGGAATTTGTTGGAAGACTTCTGTTTGATAACATTTCATCTAACATTTGGCAGTCACACACACCATCCCTACCGGTAGATTGTGAAATGTGTAAATACATCTGTTATAAAGCACAATCTAGAAAACTACAGCTCATTTATCACGCCTGCTCACTTTCCACCAGCGATCTGGTAATTTACAAAGGAAATGTCTGGCTAGTATTTTCAGGGACTTTATAGTGCTAGAGGTGTCTTTAGTTGATTGCAAAGTATTACTGAAATATTATTCATATCATTTTTGGGATATATTTTTGTGCATATAAAAATAACTTATGGTTGACTCTCAAGTTAATATGATACATAGAAAAATGTGTCACAGCTGAGGACTAAATGGAACCATACTGAAGAAAGGTTGCTATGTGGTTTTGTTCTGTTTTGGGAGGTTTCTTTTTTTAACACCATAGCTCTAACGTCTTCCCCCTTCAGAGTATGACTTTTTATTTCTTTTCACTTCCTTCTAAGCTTGATTTTTCTCCCAAGGTCCATTTTCATTTCACCATTCTCAGTAGTCTTCAGGAAAGAATAGACCAATTATGACCAGTTTATACCCCTGAAGTTTCTTGAGGAGGGTATTTCCTGACCCATAACAGCATGTTTTAGCTGTGAATGTTGTAACTAGATGGTGGCAGAAAGGTTGACTCCGTGGATAGCATTTGAAAATGAATGATTGAATAGATTTCTATGGAAGAATATCACCCTCTCCAGAGGCTCATGGGAGAATCTGTCCTCTGACTAGTTACTCTGCTATGGAGTTGAGTATGACTTTATTACATTCAGGATGAAAATATTATAAGGAAAAATATTTGAGGAGCCTTAACCATGGGACAGATGTTCAGTGTTAAATACCTGAGTGTATCATCTGGATGGAAACTTAGAAGTTACTTCATTTTCTTCAGTGCATTGAATTATTGCTGACATAAGGGAGATCAGGATCTAGAGTATTGACTACTGCTATGGAGCAAAACTGCTTGCATTTCTGTATTATCTGTTGGTGTTGGCTTGGAAAGGGTAATTTTTATCTCAAATTTACCTCCATAAATTCTACTAAAGTCAAACCTGTTCTCAAGTAGGTCATTAGAGCCATTTTATGATATTAATGTAAGAAAGATTAACTAAGAGAGACTAACAAAATCCACAGATCCTTTAAAATGGAACTCTAACTGGGGAATTACTCATCATGAGATAAGTAAAGTCATACAATAAATTAGCTGCTGTTGAGATGTCTCACTATTTTGCAGCTTTTTGTTTATGTATTCAAGTGTTTAGAAGACGAGATAATTTGTAGGTGGTGCATGCTTAGAAAACTGCTCTGTAGTAAAAAGCTGATTGGTAAGATGCCATTTCATTACAAATGATAGAGTTTAAAGCAGAATTAGTATTCAATGAATATTTGTTGAGCTTTCTGGTTGTTTCTTTGTTACTACTTGTCTAATCCTTAATTTGCAGTTACTCTTCTTCATTCTGATTAATTTGCAGTGTGCGTTTGTGCATTAGCATTCTCCTGAGGGTCTGTGAAACTTTGGCTTTACGTAGTAGATGATTCTAGATTATTAAGCAGGATGAAAACTGAAGGTTCTCAGAAGATAGTGTGTTAAATAAAAATGTACATGTTGCACTTTTCAATTAAAATTCTGCTTTCTTAAGCTTATTATAATTGCAGAAGAAAATGCACACTCCAGGTAGGAAGGGTTATTGACATGGAAGTCATATGCACCTTCTTTGGTGATTTGCAGCAGTTGAAAGTAGCACTGGTGGCAAGTAAACCAAAACTTGGAAATTCTTGGGCATGAATTGCTAGTCAGTAAAATGACAGTGAAAAATATGGTTTGCATCATCAAACTATCTGTAGGCGCTTTTCACTCAGGCTCTACCTGTTCCAAATCCATGGCTTTAACATCTCAGTGTGTCAAAGTTTTCAGATTTGGGCTATGTTGGTCAGTATGTGTGATCAGTGAGATTAGGGAAAAAACATCCTGACTACAGATGAGATCCGTTGCTTTCTCGTCTCTCAAATTATTTAAAGGAGTGCACTGTTAGATAGTAATAATGGTATTAAAGACCGTAAGAATTATGAAGATACTAAAACCTGTGGAATAGAATTGCTACTTAACTCTTAAAAAGTGAAAGGATAATCTCATAACATTAAAAGATCAGACCTTATAGCAGGCACTGAATGTCACCCCATGTCATTGTTTTGTGGTGATAATGCAATAATGTCTTTAGTAACTCCTTACTCAGGAAATAGTAATGCAAGAACTGTATGTAGCCCAGATCCAGGAATATACAGTGGCACTCAGCTGTGATCGAAATCATTGGAATCAAGACATTAAATGCACTTTTGAATCAAGCCCTGTGGATCTTGATATGAGTATCAGAGAACTCTTAACAACTGTATGTCATGGGCAGTGCATAGAATATTTCTGACTGGAAAGAGCCATGCACCTTAATTTGGTTTGTTAACTATCAGTTGCTCTTTTTTTTTCTGAATAGTTTTAAGAGATGCTGCAGGTGTAGTTTTAAGTACAGTTTTTGTATGTGAGATTTCCTTGGCTTGAAGCCAGAGCCTTTCTCCATAGTAAATTGCTGAGGAAAACCCAAGAACCTTAACCTAAAGGAGTGCAGTGCAACTGATCACATTATAGTAACATTATAGAATACCTGCTGACACAGTAATGTCCTTTAAAAGAAATATTTTCTCCTATGTTGCTGTTCTCCCAAACTTTCTGTTCTCTGCCTTAGCTTTCAGTGTTAATAATTACAAAGGAAAACAGTAGAAACGTAAGATCACAGCCTTATCAAACAGCAGTTCAGTGATGAGAACTGGACAAAAGAACACCCTTCATACAGAATTTATACCATGTTTTGGGGAGAGCAAAGCCATCATAATGTGTCTGATTTTAGCACTGCTTTGTGGCTGCAAAGGGTACAGGTACTATAAACCACCAAACTCATCCTCATGTATAAATTACCATCTTAATGCATGCTCTTAGATATCAATGATAGGAGCATTATTCAGGACAGGGGGATAGGAAATCTCAAACTCATGATAGCAGAATAAGAAGTGAACCCCCTAAAGCAGAGGGGGTTTAATTTCTTCAGAAGCTATTTATGCCCACCACTGATTTTAGCTTTAGGGCAAAAGGCCTTTCATGTATCACTGTAGTGAGACACAGAGAAAATTGACCCATTAGTTACTTTTAACATAGTAAGAGGGCAATCTAATAATATCAGATCAGGCTGGTACCTTGTTATGAATACTAAATGCCATCTCGTGCTTGTCTGGGTGTTTTGGGGTTGGTATTTTTTGCTGATAATATAATAATGACGTGTGCAGGTTTTTGTCTTTGCTGCTTGATGAAAACAGATTCTTCAGCTGAGCAAACTACACCTGTTTTTTGAAGTCAAGGACTTTTGTAGCATCTGTATTTGTTCTTCAAGGTATGCAGAATTATCTAGAGTAAAATGCTAAAAGTGGAAGTTCATTTATAACCAAAGTAATAACCCACCCTGAAATACAGAAGATAATTACTTTATTCTCATTAGCATAAAACAATTTACAGCATTATATTGTATAAAGAGAGAAATGTAACTCATTCTGTGAAAGCTCCCACAGGCATATTGGTGTTCCCTTTGCTATGGTTGCTCATCCAGCACTATGGTAGAGAGCCTGCTTGTTTTGATGCTATGAATATTTCTTTGACAGTACTTCATTTGCAGTTGTTCCTAAACTGCTTTCCTGATTCACAGGTCTTAGCTCTGCATACATACTGAACTGTGATGCTGCCTTAGAACTCTGCTCTTCCTGTGTGTGAGATTCTGTTGCCTTTGAACTACAGTGCTTATTTTATACAGTCAAAGTAAATTTAAATGTTTTATCTGTTCCTCACCGTTGTTTCTTTGCATGCAAACAGTTCTAACACAAGTTTAATACAAGATTCATGCAGATATCAAAGCATATAAAAATGCAAGGAGCTATGGCTTACTGATGTAACAGGTTTCAAAACAGAGATACAGGGAAAGCAGACTGAGAAGCAAACCCCACGTAACTCAGGGTAGCTTGCTTCTGCATTCACAGTCAGATTATACGCACTTGAAGGCTAAAATATCTTTAAAAACCTGGGGAAAATAAGGGAGAAGCCATTCCACTTAAGTTCTACTTCACTCACATTAGATGTAATGAATACAAGTTTTAAATGGATGAAAATTGAGCCATGAGTTAGGAGACTTTATTTAAAGACTTTGCAATGGAGTTTTCCCAAGATGGTTAGCTGAAGTAAATATTAATTAAAACTCCAGATTATTTCAATGCTATGTGCTTAGAGGAATAAAGCATACCTTGAAAGTACAAGAGATTAATTAAGTATTGCAATTTTGTTTCTCTCTAAAAATTGTGTATACCTGATTATGTGATCCTCCCTGCTCTTTATAATAATTAATTTCCTACCAAATGCCTATGTAATTTCATTTACATTTCTTCTCTGTTTAAGGCTGCTTAACATGACTTCATATTGCTTCATAATTCATTCTACCCTTCCTACCTGTATCAGCAAGTGATGGTGTAAGCCAGTTGTCTTTTTTTAGGAAACTCGGACTTCATTTGTTACGTCTGTTTAGTATGTGAGCAAAACTCAATTATTTTCAATTGCTATATATTATTCATTAACACTGCATGAAATTCAAGCTACACAAATAGAATTTAATTAAACAAGTAATTTATTTCAGCTCTGTGCATTCTTTTATTTTCTTTACAGCTTCTGAAATGTAGCTTGTTTTGTCTAGCCTGCCAGTTGAATAAGTGTTTAAACAATTTTGCCATCTAGAGTCCTCAGAATGTTCCTTTGTGCATGCTGAGAATATTCATGCTATAACACTCATTTAATAGATGAATAACAAAGGAGACAGCGGATATCTTCACTCGCTCAGTGCCGTACAGCATCTTAGGGAAAAGATGGTGGTTCAGCCTAAAAACCTCTAATTTTGAGTTCTGGCCTCTAACAGCCAAGCCCCAGGGCTGTATCTCAGCATCTCTGTGAGCTTTTGTGACTCAGTCCATTTACTGGGGGCTCTAATCTCAGAATGGTGTGTGTTCTATCAAATTTCAATAAGCTGTTTCAATTCAGGGGAATGGTATCTTAGTGTTTTTGAATCAAGTATCTGACATGGGAAAGTATTTTGGCAATATATCTGATGAACATTGATTCTCTGTTCAAATGTTGCTGTTACAAAGGTTAGAAGCTGACTAGTGTGAAACTAAACCTCTCAATTAACATAAATACAGCCTGCAGCTACAGCACTTTTCTGATCTACTTAGTAAGCACTCTGCTAAGAATTAATTAGTTATGGAGATACACAGGCAGAAAATACTTTTTTAGAAGACATGAGACATTGGAAATTGAAAGTGCAGTGGTGAGTCATGATACATGTTTCTGGGTCAGGACAGACTGTCATTTCTATTTGCCCTTGCGTGCCACAGAGATAATAGCTTTCTGTAACTGCAGGCCAAAGGAAAATAACATGTAGACTTGGTTCCGGATGATGAGGGTGGGGGGAAAGTAGGCAGAAAAATAATACAGGAAGCACTGGTAGATTCCACTCAAATGTGCACTATTAAAGATAAACTGATCACATGCTTCCAGTTAATTAAATTAGGGACAAGAGATTGGGTATGGGAAAAACTGGTTTGTCACTTATTAGAAAAAATAAGAACAAAGCTATTACATGGAGCAAGCTGGTGATTAATTACTGTGAAGAAGCCATATTTTATAGGAGTAGTCTGAAATGTATTAGTTAGGTTTTAAGTAATGGATTGGCACACATTCCTTGTATATTGAACCGATATGGTGATACTGTATCCATGCAAAAAAATAACCAGTTAGGGAAAGCTTTGGCAAAGCAGAAGGGATGTACTTTAGACCTCAAGGATACCTTTAAAAACACCAATGTGTATGCATAACTCCAGGAGTATATTTGTTCTATGTTTATCTTGAATGTTTGACTCAACACATTTGCATTACACTTCATTTTCACAGTTTGTGTCATAGAATTTAATCTGTTCTCAAGAGTCAGGAAAATAGGATTTCAGGGAGTCATTTGCCTATTCAAAAACAATTTATAAATTCTTCACGAAGTATTAGAGAACAAAAGATACTTGCTTTTATACTCTAGATCCAAACGTGTCAATCTGTTCCTTTTTATTCCTACCTGCTAATGCCATCAAACATCTGCCTTTTCTTCTCCCAGTCTTGCATGCAGGTTGATTAAATATATGCCAATACACTACATCAACCAGCAGAAATAATTTTAAATGGATTCTAGCAGAAAGATTACTTCTATCTCCTGTTTCAGAGAGTTGTTAGTACCACTGACTGGCAAGGAACTCTTTTAAGATTTGGAACAGTGAGTGTTTTCTGTCACTCAGAGAGGTAACTATTGAATGCCATAAATGCAAACAACTAGATACATAGCAGGTACTAGAGGGAAAGCATTAGAAATGAAGTTTTTCAAAGACACATTTAGATGCTATTTGATTGTTGTCACGCAAGCTGTTAGTGTGTGTGCTTCAAGTCACAGAGCCTGTGAATGGAACCTAGGATTTTCCTCTCTGTCAGAAAATTCCACTCACGCTTCTTTGTTAATTAGTTGACTGGTTTGGAAAGAAAACTTTCAATTGTTCAAGTTGAACTGGCAGGGGCTGCAAATGTGACAAATTCAGCTTTTCTCCCAGGATGTCATGAAGGGGAAGTCTGAAGTTTGTGTTAAAACAGTTCCTAGGGATTTTCATACTCTCAGAAACGTTTTAGTCTCGGTTCCAATTTAAAAAGACCTATTTTCCCAGGTGCTAAACATCTAAAAAATACCTGAGACAGAATTAATGAAGTCTGCCTGGTGATGCTGAGAGAGCTGAGATGTCATCCTTGTATGTGTGGAACAATACAGAATACAAATAATTGCTTCATCCTGCCTTTGAAACCTTCTCATTTTCAGACTGGGAAGAGATCCCTAATGATTTTGAATGACATTTTGGCCTCTGATTTGCAAAAATCCGACTAGTTATTTTGGCTGGGTATAATTTATGACTTCATTAATCAATGAATGCCTAGAAAGCCATCTAAGTGAAAAGAATCAAAAAAGAGTGGGAGATGAGAATAAGGAAAATATCTCTCCCTATTTAAGTGTGGTAAGTCTATTTTGTCTAAATGATGCTGCATTGGCAGCATTGGTACCTGTGGTTGTCTTCCATGACTGACAGTGAACAGAGAGGTTCATAGAGCAGAAGGGAATGAGATGCTTTTTTCAGAGGCTGAAAAGTGGGAAATATCAGTAGATGTTTTGCCTTCAGCATTTCTGCTGTATATTCTAGATCCTGTTTTTCTGCTTCTGGGGATTTTATGTTCTTGCTCTATAAAGAGATAATGTTGACATAAGCTTTTAGCTATATTAGAAGGATGTTTAGTTGTTAGTAACAAGTAACATCTGACACAAAACTCTGGTAAATGAAATTAATTGGGTCTTTTTGGTTTTAGAAATGCCTTTTTAAAGTGAACATTCCGGTTCTTCTCGTGGGGTGTTCTTATCAGTGTATCTGTGTAACAGTAGCCAAAGAAAAAGTGAATTATTAGTTCCATCAGCAAAACCAAGTTTGTGTCTCAGCAACTAATTGTGTTGATGGCTAGTTTTGGCAGACTAACACAATTTTTGAAATCTCATGAGCAGTAGCACAAAATTCATCTCCTGGGTTGTTGTTTGCATTTTTTTTTTTCGTTTTCATAGTAATAGTCTGATTAGGTTACTAGATTCTCTTTATTGTAAAGAAGGCACACGTTTTGTGTTCTATTTCAACCAGCTTTGCTGATATCCCCCAAAAAAGGACTTATTACTGTCTTACCTGCAAGATTTGTCGAGAAGATAATTTTGTACATGTAATATGTATGTAATCTTCTACATATTAACCATGTGATCCATTGCTGATATTGATTATAATTAGGAAGGACAGTTGAATATTAAACTTAGTGAATCAGTGTATTCCAGTGCTTGAGTCCTTACACCTTGAGATTCATCATAAATATACTAATTGATTATGCTCTAGAGAGCAAGAGAATAAATATCCCAGTCAGTGGAAACAAGCATCTTCCAGGTTGTGCTTTCAGCCCACTCTTGGGGTTCACCAGGAGCCTTATGCAGGTTACCGAAAGGCTGTAAAGTTGGTCATGGGCACTTAGCAGTTGTAGCAGCAGCACACACTATATACAACTCAATTCTAATGCCATCTAGATATTAGACTGTTCTGATTTGTTTGGGGTTTTTTTAATTATTATTGTGCAGAATTCCCTGTCACATGATTTTTAAAGTCTTAAAGCTTTAAGAATTTGTAATATCTTGTAACATTGATATGTACTATGTTTAAATTTTCCTAATAGTGGGGAGCTTTAGTTGAAAGCAAGCTTACTTTCCTGGTTTATATAATTTTACCCTGAACAAAATGCAATGATTGTATCCCAAATTACACTTTATCTTAGTGCATAACAATCATCAATCAAGGTAAATGTTCTCACCTAATGAAAATGGCTCATATATTCTTTCCAATCGTTTTGAACACAGATGAGTTTTAAAAGCAAAATTACTCTTGGGCATAAAGACATCTCTTAGCATAATATAATCCAAATTTAATGTGATAATGGAATTTTAGGTAGTATTGCAGTTTAATAATAATAGTATTACTCATTACAGATAATATAAATTAACACCAGGGCAGCAGAGCAGATAAATTGTCAGCACTAAAAGGTTCTTACATGTACTAGCCTGCTGTGAATGATTGAACATGAAGATATTTTGTAGGGCAGTTTTTTGTTATGATCACTGATGTAGAGAAAACAATACCAAAAGGAAGCAACATAATTTTAAGATTTTCAAGTGAGCAGCTGATTTTTCAGTGTTTTGATTTTACTGACTGTGCTAGTTTGAATATCGAAGTTCAGGCTTTGAATGTGGTATTGAAGTGCACACATCTGAAAATGTGGACAGTATCTCTAAGAAATAAAGCCTCACACATCAGACAGCTCCAAATATGTGTTCAGTTTAGTAGAATAAAGATTGTGTAAAAGTGAATTCCTTACCACCACCAAATACCAACAACCTTGAGAAGAACCTACGTTCTTTTCTATTGTATGCTATGGTTAGGTCCTGGGTAAAATACCTTCAAGATCTTAAACCTTCCTGAGGAAAAAGGTTTGAGTTCTTTAGCAGGAAGAACACAATGCTGTATTTTTTCCTTCAATTTAAAAGAAACATCCAGAGTAATTATAGGGGTCCCTACAGTTAAGCCTGCGTTAGCCTAGAACTAGCAAAATGTGTTATTAAAGTTCTTGCCTATTTTCCTGAATTATTGTAACTGGTATATGTGCGTTTTCCTTTTTTTTTTGGTGCATCTACACATGCAAGTTTAATTGAATTAGATTAGAAACTGTCATGTGGTGATGTTCTACCACATGAACACTTCTGCTTTGGCTCCCTGCTACCAATTACAGAGCAATTTGATTTCAGTCGATACAGTGTAATGCTGAGCTGAATGAGAATTCATACATGAGCATTAAACTTCTTGTAAACTAAACCAATTTTTATAGCAATCACATTGGTACAATATTTATGTGGAGTTAAGATCTTTAATATAGCCTTAGAAGGAGACATTTTTTAACAGTGCCAGGAGAAATGCTAAGTAATAAAGCAAATAGGCTGCAAAATATATTGTAAAAATGTCATCTGGCAAACAAGATAAATTCCGGTATCTTTCCTCTCACCTACATAAAATGATTTCGATCCTACTGATGTAAACTGATGTAGCTCAAACTGAGGATAAGCATGAATCCTCTCTAGCATTATAATTCTATTACAATTTAATATATCAGTGGATTTTGATTTTGTTTAAATATAGCTTTAATGAAGTTATGCAGTGGCACCCGGTGGTAGACTCTGACTTAGAGAGCTTTTGGAATAATATAAAACCACAGTGATGACTTACGAATAATCAGATGTGCAATCCTCATGGGGCCACTTTCTGAAACAAACAAACCAAAATATGCCAGAAATCAAAGGAGAAATATTTTCTCATTTGGATCTTTAGAGACCTTTGGGATTTACCTTGATGAGTTTCAGAATTTTACATAATTGGCCTACTGATTAGGGATCAAGGTGAGGGGGAAGGAAACTACTGTCATGCAGGTTGCAGTGCTTTAGGTTTAAAAGTGTTGGTGAGAAATACTGCCATTTAACTATGTAAGTATTACATGTTGTCATAAAGACAAAGAAACCAAAGCATGTAATTCAAATGTTTTGCAAGCAGCCATACACTGAAGCAGTGTTAAATCCACAAGTAATATCCACAGGTGCTATCAGTGCAAAGGTTCAACACTGTCAGTAATGTAAAATTGCTGCGCCTGGAACCTCGGCAGTCAGGACCCTATAGTCCCCAGTGTTGCTCAGATGAAGCAGAGTCCCTGCAGAAAAGAGCAGAGTCTTTGGTATTTCATTTATATTCTGGTGTAACTGCACACATGTACAAAATGTGGTAGAGTCGGCACTGTTTCTTGATAAATGCATGTTCAGGAATCCCCTAATATTTTGCAAGCTGGTTTGTTGGTTTCCCCCTGACCCCCCAGGTGACAGTGTTTGTGGTGTTTGCCCATAGGCAGAGCTAAGACATGGATTGGCGTGGAACACCTTGAAGCTAGTTAGCTCAGAGGCAATTCAGAACATGGTGTCAAAGCAGAAATTCTTGTGTCTTTAAGTAGTGTCCTGCAAGTGTCTAGACAGTCTGTATGAAAAGCCGTGGTCCTGGAAGTATTTCAGATTTGCGTTCTTGTGTGGCTGTGAAACAGCATAGTTCCAGAAGGGCTGTCTGATCATTCACTTTTGTATGAAGAGGGTTCTGTGTTTGTCAGATTTCTCCAGAGAAGTAACCAGACAGGACTGCTGCTGCAGAGGAGATCAGTAATATTCACCTTCTACAGCCTAGGCATTATAATTCGAAAGACAACAATACAACACTATGCAAAGCAGTATGCTTTTAATTAAATCTGCATGTTCTGGGGGTGTAAGAGGGGGAAAGTTTAATGACACCAAACTATTAAAGCCTGCTCATATGAAAGAGAACAAATGAGACATACTTGTGGATTGGTGCAGTTTTTCTCCAAACGTTTTTTTCAAGGAGATCACAGGGCAACATTGCTGAGGCAAGAGTTTAAAAAATTGATGTCATGGAGCTCGATAGTCAGTAACAACATAAGATGTCTTTTTTCTTTTTAATTGCATAGTGTTGAATGTAATAAACTTTATCTCCTGTCATAAATTGTTACAACAGATTGTGATGGAATACAGGAATACACCAAACTGAACATTATATATGAATTCAATTTAGGCAGGAGATTGCTGCATCTTAACCAAATGCAGAGGGCCTGTTTCTTTTGCCTGTGGCTGCCAAAACTCCTTTGCAGACAAAGGAATTTTGCCCAGTGTACGGACTACTGGTGTGGATGAAACCAGACTAGAGTGGGGTCTGAACCACTACACTTTTAAATACCCTAAGGTTCTGGAGTGTTTGGGTATCCCTGTGTGCACACAGGGCTGCAACTCACTATAAGATGCATCATTGCTTAGAATGGAGAAAAGTGCTGTGAATGTTCTGACCTCCTCTACTCATAGCTTTAATACAGAAGAAAAAAAATCCCCTTTTTCTTTAAGCTTATGTTAATAACAAATGATAATGGAAAAAGCTGTGCTGTGCCAGTGAAGATCAAAAATAGCTTTGCCTCTCACTCCGTGAAGTTTTTTCTGAGATAATACACATAGTCTTTATAGAGATGTTCTTTCTATAGCACTTCTTTGCACTCAAAACACTAGTCTTTAACTGTGAAAGTGCTGAATCCCCCTGAGCTGTCTTAACTTGCTGGAATTCTCTGTGTTGATGGATCAGTTTTGAAGGCCTCTTCTCTTTTACCGTGTAGGAAAGCTCCCACCAAACTGGTAATCGAGGCACTGCTGTTTAGTACTCCTAAATATTTAATTTGATGTTGGTTCTGCCCTTTTTCTGCTTTACCCATGTTGACTCCGCAAGTAAAAGCTGCCAAGATTTGGCTCAGTTATTCTGTAATTACAAGGCTTTAAATCTCTTTTTTTTCTTTGAATTTATTGAGGCAAAACAAGTACACATTGACGTCAGCAGGAGCTTATAGGAATAAGGAAAGAGTGAAAACAGCACAGTGCTGCAGCTGTAGCTCTCCATCTAGAAGATGTATAACGTAATAGATATCTTCAGTAGCCAAGGGGGGACTCAGAGTCAGAATTCGCTTTTGGCGTCAGATTTTATTCCTTTGACATTTTTCTTATCCAGGGTCTGGTTTTAGTCTTGCTGCTATGGCAACATACAGTGAGGCTAAAAGGTATTCCAGAGAAAAGGTCTCTTTTCACTGACAGGCAGCAGAAGGGAATGGAGGCCAGAGCTGCTCTTTGCAGCTGTGAATAGCACTGGAGGAATGAAAGGGATTTAAAAGTACTTCATATTTACATGTACGCAGGCAAAACAGTTGGCGCAATAGTTGAGCATTAAACAGGTGAGTTGGATTAAATTGATTTTGATTTCAGATGGGTACGAGCAGGATGACATGACGTGTTAGCTTCCCAGCAAGGGGACTCCATGACCCCTTATGCTGCTGATCATAGCCAGGCCTGCTACATACTCTGTACTTCTCGTGCCCTAAAGCCCTGTCAAAATCTGCACAGAATAGCTCACCAGCCGACTTCCCTCAGAACTGCCAGCAAGTTAAGAAACTGTTATCCTTGGTTTCTTGAGTTTCCTCCCTTCCACAGACCAAAGCTAAACAGACGTAATCCGGAAGACAGACTACGTTTTTTTCCTTTGCATGGGTTTCTGTGTTCAGTTTTAAAAGCTGTATATGCCAATGACATGAAAGAAAACTCTTCTCGTGGTCTGAGAATTACAATGCAGCTCACAAGTCCTGTTACATAGCTTTGTAATAGACCAAAGCAGTGAGTCTGATAGTAAAAATCATGTTGCCTTTTAGTGCTAATGACAGCTTTAGTATTAAAGCTTTGCTTATGCAGTATGTCAGCTAGAATAGACTGCAGTATGCATCTTTTGCTTTATTACTGCATACAAATGATGCTTAAGTATTATTTATATTAGTGTTTGTAATCCTAATAAGAATGGCTTTGGGCTCACTGAAATAGTGTCTGGTGTGAACAGCAACAGAACAGAACCAGCCCTACAATGGAAAATGGTCAAGTTTTTCAATCAGAGTATTCTTTCATAAACCTGAACAAGATTTGGATCATTACCTGTGGCACTTGGGTTGCCAAAGTAACCTTGACTTGCCAGCTGATGTTTGCATACCTCATGACACTATCACCATGGAGATCCTGTCCATGTGATTTTGCAGACGTGATGCAGTTGCAGGCTTCTCAGACACACGACAGTGAGCAAGAGAAGAATTAGTTATTGGTAAGGAATTCTTTTGCAGATAGCTCTTATGTCAGAGAGAGCCTGCATGGAAGTAACACAGAAGCTGAAGTTCTTTTTTATAGCTGAACATAGAGGACTAGCGCAGGGGTAATAGGAGGAAGCTCTCTCAGCTTTCAGAAGTAAAATACTGAGTTCTGCTAATGGAAAGTTCATGCTCTGCCAAGACTGGAAGAGTACTCCAAGTGCTGACCTGCATGAAAACCATGTTTGAAGAATAATATTCCATTACAGAACATATGTTTGAGTAATTGAAGCCTGTTGAACACTACCATTACTCCTTTATCAACTGAGATTTTTATCCTCTCCCAGTACCTGTTTCTGTCATTCACATGCAACCTAGTGATGTCAGGGAAGTTACAGCAGTGGAACAGAGAGTTACATTTGTTCATATACACAGAATATTTCAGATTCTCCTCAAAGAGTAGCTGTCATGCTGTGTGCTTTCCTTTCCAGCCTCTACTGAACCTCACAATAGCACTATGACATAGATTTTGGTTCTGTTTTGCACAGCACAAACAAAAGATGATGCTGTTAGATCCCATGAGATAATCTGACTTATTCTTTTTTTCTTTTCCAACCTATTTGTGAACCAAGGCTTCTAATTTAAGTTCTAGCACATGCTAGAAGGGACATAGCTGTAAAAGTAAGACTTTGGGGTGACCTTTGCACTGCAGTTTATGATGGATGAGAGAGGATCATTTCATGACTAGAGGGGAACAGTCCTGACATGTAGGCTGGCTTGGACATTTTCAGTGTGTAAATGGGACAAAAGGAGATTCTTTGATGTGACGTGTGAAAATAAACAGCAATATTGAACTTAAAAGTGTAGAACTAATGAGGGGAGGGGAAATTATGATTGTAGATCATAAACTAAATTGATGCTCTGTTCCACTGTGACCATCTGGAGGTGAGGAACGTCTTCTTTATTTGGGTACTGATCACCTTTTTGACAGCACATGATGATACATCATTAGAACAATGGGTGAGTTTGACATATTACACTGAGATAATTGAACTAATTTCGCTTCTGGCTTGGATTAAATTTGTAACTTGTCATAAGATTCTTCAGCCTCTCATACTACAGCCTAATTCACCAGACAGGGGGATGAGATACCTTTATTGTAAAAAGACTAAACTTTCAATATACCTCAGGGAAATGAAGATAAACCTCATTATCACCACAGGGACCCAAGAAAAGAAAGTATGAAGTCCTCTGCCACTGTCCAATAAACCTGTCTTAGCTGACAGTGGGGGAGTAAAGAAGGCATCTATAAAAATGGAACTCTACTCTGCAGATGGCACTTTGTGCAATAAACTGCATTCAACCTCGTGAAATTAACAGCTACTCTTCTAGTGCACCAGTGTCTTTTAATTAATTTTTTTTTTTCTGAAATAAATGTATGATTTTACTAAATACAAAAGATAAAATTCATTATATTACTAAGCTGAACAGCTTCATGTGCGATGATGAAAGCATTAAGTATTGACATTTCTACTAAGATGTTTTTCCATGGCATGTTGCTTTCATTGTTTCTCTCTACTAAACATTCATATTACTGACATGGGCCTAAAGCCCCTAATGTGTTATATTGGCTTAGCAAGCGGTTTAGTATTCCAGCTTCACAGTCTCTTTATTTTCCTCCTGAGGTGGGCTCCTTACAAGAGCCAAATACAGAAATGGATCATTATGTTTAAAATAATATCCAAAGGCTTGAAAATGGCATTCAATTCTTAGGCAGGCTGTGTTTATCTTTCACACTGTGGAATGGTGCAACAGATAATTTTGCATTTAAATTTTACTGTATTTATAAAGCAGTAGACTGCTTTTGCTATATTCTAACAACAGAATGAACTTCAAGAGACAACTGAATGTCAGCAAGCATTTATGAATGCCTCGGTTGAGATTACTCTTGGCTCTTGGTTTCAAATGCAGAACAGCCAGCAAAGTAGTTTGAAGTAAAATGAGTAAACAATTGGAGGCTTTACTATAGCAATACAAAGTTGGAGTGTAATTGTTTCAGGCATACATTATTTATGAAGGGTCAGACTTATGTCCAGGAAAACATCTCTGTTCAGAGGCTTCCCTTGTTCCTGTTCAGGAGCTTAGCTTGTTCTGTAATGGTGATCGAAGGTTAAATCGTAAGGTATCTTCTTTAAGGCACTGTTCTCCTTCTTTGTCTCACTTCAGTTGCAGGCTACAGCAAATTGAAGGATCCGTGCCAGCACTAGCAGGACACTAGAGGTGGGGACCTGAAATGAATGACTTCAGATGAAAAGCTAGACAACAAATCTGTCCCAGTTACTCACTTCACCTGGGGAAAACACAGGGCTAAAAATAAACAAGAAAAAACCAAGAACATAGGAAAACCCCTAGTACTAAGGCAGGCGTACAAGGTGCATTTCAGGGGATAAAAAAAGAAGTGGTTTAGTCGATTTAAAATGGACTGGTTTTACACACTTCCATCAAAAGCTGTGGAAAACCAATGTAATCATAAACTAGCTACAGATAATTCAAATATAATGGCATAATCTGATAGCATATTATGTTACTTGCTGTGTTTGGAATATAGCTGGCTTTCATGATTTTAGATTTGCAGAAACCATTTGGGTAAAAAAATGTGTTGTGGCTGCAGTTTCTAATTTCAGTATGAAGATATTTTTCCCAGTCTGAGTGGTTACAGGTAATAGCATGCTTAATTTTGTGCCTTTTTACATAGTTTTATCATATAGAAATATATTGCAAATTATATGTCAGGAGTGCTGACAGAGCACTTCGTTGAATTTATTAAGTAATTTAATATAATGTAGTTCCTAAAAGGTGGTTTCTTAGTTGCAGTATTAGTGCATTACTAATAGTATTTTGCTATTATTGGTTCTTTACTATTTTAGAAATGCTAGTAAGAAACCAAAATAATTTTTGCTTCTCTCTTTTTTTCTTTTATACAAGCTTGCACTTGCAATTTTAACAAATCTTAAAAGAGGGTAAAATAGCCAAACTTCCTGATACTTTTGAGGAGTACCTCAAGGGAGACACTATGGCAGTGTTGGAGAGGATTCAGTACAGCTGTCAAAATTTGTATGTTCAGAGAACACAGCTGTTGTGAAACCTCTTTTAGAACATTCTCTGACTGGTAACACGAAGGTATTTCTGCCCTTAATCTCCTACCAAGGTCTGTTGACAGTAATTGTTGCTCTTCCCAGTGTGATGCACAATACAGATGGACAGAAATGGATTGGATCCAAGGGAAGCTCCAAAATCCCAACCGTAACATCCCCTTAGGAAAATACACTTAAATAGGTCTTTTTACAACAGACCGGCTTTGTGATTTTTTTTATCCTCTGTATCAAGGCTTCTGCAAAGAATTCTGTTGGTAGCATTGGTAGCATAACACCTTTCTAAATGTGCAAATGTGTGTTAATAGACTAAAATTTTCCTAGAATTGCTAAAGCTGCTAAATAATATTAACACAGTGTGATGGTTCTATTCATTCCCAAACGAGCTCTATGTATTTTATGTTGCTTTCTTCTCTGCTTGGGTCCAGCAGAGTGGTGTGAGGAAAGAGCTCATTGAAGGCTCAGAAAACCTTCAGTACCTGGGGAATTATGATGAAAAATAAGTATTTGACTATTTCTGACAGGGTAAACATGACTTGTAAAGGACCTAGAGGTTCATTGCTTTTTTCTGTCTAAGATCATACGGTTTTGTTTTACAGATGACCTCATTATTGCATAGGTCATCTTAATTTCCAAGTTTGCTGTCATTGCTGAAAAACATTTGAATGAGGATATGTGATAACATATCCTTGACTGTACAGTTTGTAGAGCTGAAAGGGATGGGAGTAATATAGTTGTTCAAAATATTCAGTTATAAAAGCATATTCCCTAGAGCAAACACAAATTCCTTCAAACTGAGTTAGAAAGGTCCTTTGCCTGTGTTTGTTACCATTTTCCACTAGGCTGAGTAGATAGGGGAAGATGATTCTGCTCTAGAGTACGATTAAAAGCAGTATGTCACACTAAAATACGAATTAATGTAAGTGGGCTTGAGGGAAAGGTCAAACTTGGGATTCCTTTTCTTTCTTCTTTGCTATTGATTGTTTTTCTCAACTGCTGCCTAGGAGTGCCTATGTTGGATTCATCAGACAGTGCATGGCTGTACAGCATTCTGAGTTGGTCTTGTTTTTCCATAACTGGTCTGCCAACTTTCCTTGCATAAATAACATGGAAAGTGGAAGAATTTTCCAATTGTCAACTGATGTATAAAAATCTGACTCCAGTGCAGGGCTCTGTGATACATAATTGTGCCGATTCTGGGCCTCTCAAGGCTAAAATCTGTAGTTCAGTGTTAATTTCTACACAAACCCTTTAAGGGCTGAGCTATACTGAAAGCAAACAAAGGCCAACAAATTTTTTGTCCTTTATTCTGGTGGAAACTATGTTAGTAAACACTGCTTTGCACTATTTCCAATGCAAGAGCTTTCTGCTGATGATACTACAGAATATGAAATTCAGTTAACTCATTCATATAAACAGAAATACATCAGGTCCATTTTCTTGGATTTCAGCTGACAAATGAAAAAAGCAGACAATATAGAATAACTGGGGAGAAGTACTATTCTGTAATAAGAGGGAAACCCTTTTCATCCTTGCTACTGGAAGGGATATTTATTTTGAACCAAATTTCAACCACTTCTGAGAACCCCCAAATCTCACTGTACTGACAGTTAAGCCTGGTTCTGATTTTAACCAAGTGCACAGTGATTCACTGTCTTCATTGATAACATGCAAACATTTGGGCACAGATGTAGCAGAAGCTCCATACCACACTCAATGAGAGCAGAATATATGCAGCACTTAAATGTTCACATGAAAAGGAAATAATTTTATATAGTCTGCATAGGACAACTTAAGCCTTAACCATACTTGCATAGCAAAGAAGGTTTTCAGTGCTCTCTGCTCTCTATAGCATAAGAGGAAATGGTTTTAATATTCAGGCACCCTGGGAAAGAAGTAGTTGCAGTCTTGGTTGAATAAGTGGACTGCCAGCAGCCATAAATATAAAAATTACTCATTTATGAAATGGTCTCTTAACTCAGAATGGCATTGCACTAGTACAGAATTTGACTAACTGGTTAGGTAAGTTCCATATAACACTAAAATATACAGATGTGTCCTGGGTTCAGCAGTAGCAGTCATTTTTCTCCTTCTTTGTAACTGGTGCAGCGCTGTGGTTTTGACATTCAGCCTAGGAACAGCCCTGATAACACCGATGTTTTCAGTTGTTGTTCAGTAATGTTTACTCCTACCAAGGACTTTGAGTCTCATGCTGTGCCAGGGAGGAGAGGAAGCCGGGAGGAAGCAGAGACGGAACACCTAACCCAAACTAGCCAAATTGGTATTCCATACCACAGCACGTCATGCCCAGTATATAAACTGGGGGCAGTTACCCAGAAGGTCTAGATCACTGCTCGGGTCGGGCTGGATATCGGTTGGTGGGTGGTGAGCGGTTGTATTCTCTTCCCTTGTTATTTCTATTATCATTATTATTATTGGTGGTAGCAGTAGTGATTTGTGTTATACCTTAGTTATTGGACTGTTCCTATCTCAACCCGTGGGAGTTACATTCTTTTGATTCTCCTCCCCATCCCTGCAGCAGAGGGGGGAGAAAGGGAAGGAGTGAGTGAGCAACTACGTTGTTCCAAGTTACTGACTGGACTTAAACCACAACAGTTCTTTGTGGTGCCCAACATGGAGGCACGAAGGGTTGAGATAACGGCAGATCTGACCAGAGTGTGTCTAATCGTATTTGTGATAAGCATTCATTGTTTTGGATTAATAGTCACTCATCACAATGCTGATTTATTGGCTCTCAAAGTTGTTGATCTCACAGTTTCACCGCGTCATACCTTACTTACAGCCAGTATTTGCTGTGTTAATGTTTATCAGCTGGGGGCCTTGGGCTAGGATTCTTTCACTATAGCTCCTGGTCATGATTTCTAATACAATAGACTCATTGATTGTGAAAGTGGTCTGGCTTGCATTCCCAGTGTGGTCATCACTTTTGTACTTTGGGAGGTATATAATGGAAGTGTTTAGCAATTACACGTTTTAAAAGACAGACGAGGGGCAACGTGGGACCTCACCGGAAGCAATCAAGAGAACTGGCTACCATGGATTTGGAGATGGCTGAGGTTCTCAATGACTTCTTTGCCTCAGTCTTTACTGGCAAATGCTCTGACCACACCATCCAAGTCTTGGAAGGCAGACACAGGGACTGTGAGAATGAAGACGTTAGGCCCACTGTAGGAGAGAATCTGGTTCAAGACCGTCGAGTGGGTTTGCCTTTACCTGAAGCAGAAACAACCCAGACTGTCTTCCCCATCAAATTCTTCATGTGCACCACAGGAACTTGATCCCCTTCTACAGTATGTAAAAGTTCTGACTGGGCTGGGCCAGCTCTGTTGGTGTTGACCAACCGGGTGGCCTTTGGTAAATGTGTATCCCGATGTTTGAAAGTCCCACCACCCATTGCTCTCTGTGTGGCTTTTAACAGCCCATTGTACCGTTCGATTTTCCCAGAGGCTGGTGCGTGGTAGGGGATGTGATATACCCACTCAGTGCCATGCTCTTTGGCCCAAGTGTCTATAAGGTTGTTCCAGAAATGAGTCCCATTGTCTGACTCAGTTCTCTCTGGGGCGCCATGTCACCACAAGATTTGATTCTCAAGGCCCAGGATAGTGTTCCAGACAGTGGCATGGGGCACCGCATGTATTTCCAGCCATCCGGTGGTTAAAATCATTCTTCCAGGTCACATGACAGAGAGGGCTTACAATCAAACTGTAATTTGGGATGTGCATTCTCCAGAACCCCACAGCACCCAAGAAAGCTTGTGTTTCTGTATTATTAATTGGTGGAGACATTGCTGTTATCTTGTTGATCACATCTGTGGGGATCTGTCTACGTCCATCTTGTCATTTTATTCCCAAAAATTGAATCTCTTGTGCAGGCCCCTTGACCTTACTCCATTTTATGGCAAAACCGGCTTTCAGCAGGATTTGGATTATTTTCCTCCCTTTCTCAAAGACTTCTTCCACTGTATCACCCCACACGATAATGTCGTCAATGTATTGCAGGTGTTCTGGAGCTTGCCCCTGTTCCAGTGCAGTCTGGATCAGTCCATGGCAGACGGTAGGGCTGTGTGTCCACCCCTGGGGCAGTCGGTTCCAAGTGTACTGGACGCCCCTCCAAGTAAAAGCAAACTGTGGCCTGCACTCTGCTGCCAAAGGAATTGAGAAAAATGCACTGGCAATGTCAGTCATGGCATACCACTTGGCTGCCTTTGACTTCAGTTCGTACTGAAGTTCTAGCATGTCCAGTACGGCAGCACTCAATGGTGGTGTGACTTCATTCAGGCCACGATAGTCTACTGTTAATCTCCACTCTCCCCTAGGCTTCCGCACTGGCCATATGGGGCTATTAAAGGGTGAGCGGGTCCTACTGATCACTCCTTGGCTCTCCAGTTTATGGATCAGCTGATGGATGGGAATCAGGGAGTCTCGGTTGGTGCGATATAGCCGCCAGTGCACTGTTGTGGTCGCGATTGGCACTTGTTGTTCTTCGACCTTCAGCAACCCCACAACAGAAGGATCCTCTGAGAGACCAGGCAAGGTGGACAGCTGCTCAGTTTCCTCTGTCTCCAAAGCAGCAATACCATAAGCCCTTCTGGGTCTTTCAAGTACCCTCTCCTGAAGTAGTCTATGACAAGGATGCATGGAGCCTCTCAACCCGTCACAGTGGGGTGCTTTTGCCATTTCCTCCCAGTCAGGCCGATTCCAAGCTCCATTACAGTCAACTCTTGGGATCCTCCTGTCACTCCAGAAACATAGATGGGTTCCACCCCCTGACAGCTTGAAGGCATCAGGGTACACTGTACACAGGTATCTACAAGAGCCTTATACTTCTGTGGGACTGATGTGCCAGGCCATCTGATCCACACAGTCCAGTAAATCCAATTGTCCCCTACCTCCACCTGGCTCTAGGCAGGGCCCCTCTAATAATCATCACAACGTTGGACACTTAAGTCTTGTAGAAAGGGATTATTCTTCTTTATCACAGGAGCTGGAGTAAAACCAACTCTTCCACTCCATCTGGGAACCTGCTCACCTGAGACTGAAGCCGCAGCTTTCATGGGGTGATCATCCTTGACCTTTGTTCTCCTCTTCAATTCATGCGCCCGTTCCTCTAAAACTGAAATAGGTTTTCCATCCCACTTCATCATGTCTTCTCCGTGATCCTGCAGGTAAAACCATAGGGTGGCCCGTGGCATATACCTTCTGTATCTCTGTCGAGCAGTAGGACGCCTCTTGTTAATAGCTGAGACGTGTGTTGGTACACGTGGGGAGCTGGATAGATCAGATAGATCGTCTCTCAATTGTCTGAACTCCTGAGACAGTTTTTCCACAGCCCAGATGATGGAAGGGGTGAGATTGTCTTTGAACTCTCAGAGTTTATGAATCATTTCATCCACTGTTAGTGGTACTATGCCATTCCGGGTTATTGCTGCCAATGAGTGTGCATATGATGATGGTGTACTCCGTGTAAATTTCTGCCACATGGGTCATGTGCATTTGACTACATCTGGATCTACGGATGCATTCACAGCATCTGGCCTGTGACAGATCATCTCTACAATGGCTGATTCCCTCAGAGACTGGATGCCTTTGTCTAAAGTAGTCCACTTGGCTGAATGACTCATAACATCGTCCTTGTAGGGAAACCTTTCTTTCACAGCTGCCAAGAGCAGCCTCCAAAGGCTGAGGGACCACTTCTCTTTTGCAATTGCTTTGTCAATTCCCCCTTCCCTAGCAAGTGATCCCAGCTGCTTGGCTTCCCTACCTTCTAGATTTAATGGCTCAATGTCCGACTGGAGACCAGTGATGAGTGGTGTCCCTCAGGGATCGGTGTTGGGACCGGTCTTGTTCAGCGTCTTTGTCGCTGACATGGACAGTGGGATCGAGTGCGCCCTCAGCAAGTTTGCCGATGACACCAAGCTGTGTGGTCCGGTTGATACGCTGGAGGGAAGGGATGCCATCCAGAGGGACCTTGACACGCTTGTGAGGTGGGCTGATGCCAACCTTATGAAGTTCAACCACGACAAGTGCAAGGTCCTGCACCTGGGTCGGAGCAATCCCAGGCACAGCTACAGGTTGGGCAGAGAAGAGATTCAGAGCGGCCCTGCAGAGAAGGACTTGGGGGTGCTGGTCGATGAGAAAATGAACATGAGCCGGCTTCAGTGTGCCCTCGCAGCCCACAAAGCCAAGCGTATCCTGGGCTGCATCAAAAGGAGCATGACCAGCAGGTCGAAGGAGGTGATCCTGCCCCTCTGCTCTGCTCTCGTGAGACCTCACTTGGAGCATTATGTGCAGTTCTGGGGTCCTCAACATACAAAGGACATGGAACTGTTGGAGCAAGTCCAGAGGAGGCCACGAGGATGATCAGGGGACTGGAGCACCTCCCATATGAAGATAGGATGAGAACGTTGGGGCTGTTCAGCCTGGAGAAGAGAAGGCTGCATGGAGACCTCAGAGCAGCCTTCCAGTATCTGAAGGGGGCCTATAGGGATGCTGGGGAGCGACTCTTCATCAGGGACTGTAGTGACAGGACAAGGGGTAACGGGTTAAAACTTAAACAGGGGAAGTTTAGACTGGATATAAGAAAGAAGTTCTTTCCTGGCACTGGAATAGGTTGTCCAGGGAGGTTGTGAGTGCTCCATCCCTGGAGGTGTTCAAGGCCAGGTTGGACGAAGCCTTGAGTGACACAGTTTAGTGTGAGGTGTCCCTGCCCATGGCAGGGGGGCTGGAACTAGGTGATCTTAAGGTCCTTTCCAATCCTAACTATTCTATAATTCTGTGATTCTATGATCTTTTGTTTTCTTCTTGGGTGGTCAACCTATGAAGGAGACATTCACCGGACAGTGGTGAACAGGGCTCTGTAAGCATAGGCTAAGCCCCAGTACATTGCCACCCAAGAAGAAAACAAAAGATCATAGAATCACAGAATTATAGAATAGTTAGGATTGGAAAGGACCTTAAGATCACCTAGTTCCAGCCCCCCTGCCATGGGCAGGGACACCTCACACTAAACTGTGTCACTCAAGGCTTCGTCCAACCTGGCCTTGAACACCTCCAGGGATGGAGCACTCACAACCTCCCTGGACAACCTATTCCAGTGCCAGGAAAGAACTTCTTTCTTATATCCAGTCTAAACTTCCCCTGTTTAAGTTTTAACCCGTTACCCCTTGTCCTGTCACTACAGTCCCTGATGAAGAGTCGCTCCCCAGCATCCCTATAGGCCCCCTTCAGATACTGGAAGGCTGCTCTGAGGTCTCCATGCAGCCTTCTCTTCTCCAGGCTGAACAGCCCCAACGTTCTCATCCTATCTTCATATGGGAGGTGCTCCAGTCCCCTGATCATCCTCGTGGCCTCCTCTGGACTTGCTCCAACAGTTCCATGTCCTTTGTATGTTGAGGACCCCAGAACTGCACATAATGCTCCAAGTGAGGTCTCACGAGAGCAGAGCAGAGGGGCAGGATCACCTCCTTCGACCTGCTGGTCATGCTCCTTTTGATGCAGCCCAGGATACGCTTGGCTTTGTGGGCTGCGAGGGCACACTGAAGCCGGCTCATGTTCATTTTCTCATCGACCAGCACCCCCAAGTCCTTCTCTGCAGGGCCGCTCTGAATCTCTTCTCTGCCCAACCTGTAGCTGTGCCTGGGATTGCTCCGACCCAGGTGCAGGACCTTGCACTTGTCGTGGTTGAACTTCATAAGGTTGGCATCAGCCCACCTCACAAGCGTGTCAAGGTCCCTCTGGATGGCATCCCTTCCCTCCAGCGTATCAACCGGACCACACAGCTTGGTGTCATCGGCAAACTTGCTGAGGGCGCACTCGATCCCACTGTCCATGTCAGCGACAAAGACGCTGAACAAGACCGGTCCCAACACCGATCCCTGAGGGACACCACTCATCACTGGTCTCCAGTCGGACATTGAGCCATTAAATCTAGAAGGTAGGGAAGCCAAGCAGCTGGGATCACTTGCTAGGGAAGGGGGAATTGACAAAGCAATTGCAAAAGAGAAGTGGTCCCTCAGCCTTTGGAGGCTGCTCTTGGCAGCTGTGAAAGAAAGGTTTCCCTACAAGGACGATGTTATGAGTCATTCAGCCAAGTGGACTACTTTAGACAAAGGCATCCAGTCTCTGAGGGAATCAGCCATTGTAGAGATGATCTGTCACAGGCCAGATGCTGTGAATGCATCCGTAGATCCAGATGTAGTCAAATGCACATGACCCATGTGGCAGAAATTTACACGGAGTACACCATCATCATATGCACACTCATTGGCAGCAATAACCCGGAATGGCATAGTACCACTAACAGTGGATGAAATGATTCATAAACTCTGAGAGTTCAAAGACAATCTCACCCCTTCCATCATCTGGGCTGTGGAAAAACTGTCTCAGGAGTTCAGACAATTGAGAGACGATCTATCTGATCTATCCAGCTCCCCACGTGTACCAACACACGTCTCAGCTATTAACAAGAGGCGTCCTACTGCTCGACAGAGATACAGAAGGTATATGCCACGGGCCACCCTATGGTTTTACCTGCAGGATCACGGAGAAGACATGATGAAGTGGGATGGAAAACCTATTTCAGTTTTAGAGGAACGGGCGCATGAATTGAAGAGGAGAACAAAGGTCAAGGATGATCACCCCATGAAAGCTGCGGCTTCAGTCTCAGGTGAGCAGGTTCCCAGATGGAGTGGAAGAGTTGGTTTTACTCCAGCTCCTGTGATAAAGAAGAATAATCCCTTTCTACAAGACTTAAGTGTCCAACGTTGTGATGATTATTAGAGGGGCCCTGCCTAGAGCCAGGTGGAGGTAGGGGACAATTGGATTTACTGGACTGTGTGGATCAGATGGCCTGGCACATCAGTCCCACAGAAGTATAAGGCTCTTGTAGATACCTGTGTACAGTGTACCCTGATGCCTTCAAGCTGTCAGGGGGTGGAACCCATCTATGTTTCTGGAGTGACAGGAGGATCCCAAGAGTTGACTGTAATGGAGCTTGGAATCGGCCTGACTGGGAGGAAATGGCAAAAGCACCCCACTGTGACGGGTTGAGAGGCTCCATGCATCCTTGTCATAGACTACTTCAGGAGAGGGTACTTGAAAGACCCAGAAGGGCTTATGGTATTGCTGCTTTGGAGACAGAGGAAACTGAGCAGCTGTCCACCTTGCCTGGTCTCTCAGAGGATCCTTCTGTTGTGGGGTTGCTGAAGGTCGAAGAACAACAAGTGCCAATCGCGACCACAACAGTGCACTGGCGGCTATATCGCACCAACCGAGACTCCCTGATTCCCATCCATCAGCTGATCCATAAACTGGAGAGCCAAGGAGTGATCAGTAGGACCCGCTCACCCTTTAATAGCCCCATATGGCCAGTGCGGAAGCCTAGGGGAGAGTGGAGATTAACAGTAGACTATCGTGGCCTGAATGAAGTCACACCACCATTGAGTGCTGCCGTACTGGACATGCTAGAACTTCAGTACGAACTGAAGTCAAAGGCAGCCAAGTGGTATGCCATGACTGACATTGCCAGTGCATTTTTCTCAATTCCTTTGGCAGCAGAGTGCAGGCCACAGTTTGCTTTTACTTGGAGGGGCGTCCAGTACACTTGGAACCGACTGCCCCAGGGGTGGACACACAGCCCTACCGTCTGCCATGGACTGATCCAGACTGCACTGGAACAGGGGCAAGCTCCAGAACACCTGCAATACATTGACGACATTATCGTGTGGGGTGATACAGTGGAAGAAGTCTTTGAGAAAGGGAGGAAAATAATCCAAATCCTGCTGAAAGCCGGTTTTGCCATAAAATGGAGTAAGGTCAAGGGGCCTGCACAAGAGATTCAATTTTTGGGAATAAAATGACAAGATGGACGTAGACAGATCCCCACAGATGTGATCAACAAGATAACAGCAATGTCTCCACCAATTAATAACACAGAAACACAAGCTTTCTTGGGTGCTGTGGGGTTCTGGAGAATGCACATCCCAAATTACAGTTTGATTGTAAGCCCTCTCTGTCATGTGACCTGGAAGAATGATTTTAACCACCGGATGGCTGGAAATACATGCGGTGCCCCATGCCACTGTCTGGAACACTATCCTGGGCCTTGAGAATCAAATCTTGTGGTGACATGGCGCCCCAGAGAGAACTGAGTCAGACAATGGGACTCATTTCTGGAACAACCTTATAGACACTTGGGCCAAAGAGCATGGCACTGAGTGGGTATATCACATCCCCTACCACGCACCAGCCTCTGGGAAAATCGAACGGTACAATGGGCTGTTAAAAGCCACACAGAGAGCAATGGGTGGTGGGACTTTCAAACATCGGGATACACATTTACCAAAGGCCACCCGGTTGGTCAACACCAACAGAGCTGGCCCAGCCCAGTCAGAACTTTTACATACTGTAGAAGGGGATCAAGTTCCTGTGGTGCACATGAAGAATTTGATGGGGAAGACAGTCTGGGTTGTTTCTGCTTCAGGTAAAGGCAAACCCACTCGTGGGATTTCTTTTGCTCACGGACCAGGACAAACTTGGTGGGTAATGTTGGAAGATGCGGACGTCCGATGTGTACCTCAAGGAGATTTGATTTTAGGGGAAAACAGCCAATGAACTTAATTGTATACTGTTGCCTGCTATGTAGCACTTTTATAGCCCACCAACTAGATGTCTTCAGGTCACCATCAGCTGGCCCCGACTTCCTGTCGACTATCATCCCAACAAAGAATGAACTTTGACGAAACCAGACAAGCTCAGCAGGGACCAGGCGAGGCCAGCAGCAGGCACCAATCTAACCTTGCACACAGCCTGTCCTGCTCTGAAAGACTGTTAAAAGAGATGGAGCCTGACATCATGGACAAGATGAATTCAGCAGCTTTATAGGGATTGGCCCATGCACTAAGGAATGATATCTCTCTCTTTGTGTGTGTGTGGATGTACATATATATATATATATGAGACAAGAGTGATAGTATATTGAAAATTGTGGGATCTGAGCATGACATGAATGATATGGAATAATAAGGGGTTGATACTGTCCTGGGTTCAGCAGTAGCAGTCATTTCTCCTTAGTAGCTGGTGCAGTGCTGTGGTTTTGACTTTCAGCCTGGGAACAGCCCTGATAACACCGATGGTTTCAGTTGTTGCTCAGTAATGTTTACTCTGACCAAGGACTTTCTGAGCCTCATGCTCTGCCAGGGAGGAGGGGAAGCCGGGAGGAAGCAGAGACAGGACACCTGACCCAAAAAACCAAAGAGGTATTCCATACCACAGCACGTCATGCCCCGTATGTAAGCTGGGGACAGTTACCCGGAAGGTCTAGATTGCTGCTCAGGTTGAGCTGGGTATTGGTCAGTGGGTGGTGAGCGGTTGTATTCTCTTCCCTTTTTATTTCCCTTATCATTATTATTATTGGTGGCAGCAGCAGTGGTTTTGTGTTATACCTTAGTTACTGGACTGTTCTTATCCCAGCCCATGGGAGTTACATTCTTTCCATTCTCCTCCCCATCCCTCTAGGAGGGGGAGAAGGAAGGGGTTGGGGGAGTGAGTGAGCAGCTGCATTGTTCTGATTTACCGGCTGGGTTTAAACTGTGACAAGATGTTATATCAGCTCTTCAAACTTTTTTTTCAGAATTTTAATATATTTTAATAGCTCCTTCTGGATTCCACAGCCACTATTATTGTTGCAAGTTTTATTGTTCCCTTTGCCTCTGCCTGCTGTTTGCATTTACAAGCTACTTACAAGTGTCCTGGAAACAACTCCTGAACCTTTCTCCAGAGTCTTACATTTGATATTGTGCATGTAAAAATGCAGGGAAAGCGCGTTATCTCAAATTTGTGTTGCTTAATGTGATATGATGCAAATTAAAATGAAAGTTGCATCCCCTGCTTTCCATATGAAGTTCTGGTAATAACTTTCAGTGGACAAGCAAGTGTGTTTGCTGATTTCTCCAGTTATGTCACATACAGGTTGGTTATTTATGCTGTGCTATAGACTTCTAAAACCTTGATTTTGGCTAATAAGAGTAATAAAAAGTAATGGAGCTGCTGCTTCTTCAGAGTCTTTTTTGGATATTCTTAAAAGAATATTGTCCATTGTGCAGAACAAGTCTTACAGAATATTTAGGTATTGTTTATACTGTAAGGGAACTTCATCAATTAGAGGTAAACATTCTATCCAGTGTCAGACTGTTTTTTCTGAGGTTAATTTACAGTAATGCCCTAACTTAGATAGTCACTGTGGTTTCCAGTCCATTTTTTCTTCTGTTCTAACGTTTTTTTGTTTTAAGTCAAGTCTGGTGTTTACTAATTGAAGGAACCACTTTGCAAAATTAAGGTTGTAATACTGAGTTCACTGCAGTTGGCTTTCAAAATAAGGCTAACAGATGGTAAAGACATTTTGTGCACAGCATCCATTAAATTTAATTGGAAGTTGAAATCTGTGTTTACTTAGTATCTTTAAAAATCTCGTACCTCCTTCTGTGTTAGACATTCAGTAATTGTCTTAGGTGTCTGGACCCCAATTCAGGCTTTTAAATATATTGTGGGACCTGCTTGTTCCCAAGTCAGCGTATCGTTTCAAACTTCTATACCATTATTCTTAAAATATTCAATAAAACTATGTCACAGATGGTAGATCCTGTTAACATAAAACTGTTTCTTGTCTCAACATATCCTGTTATGCCAGCAAAAAATAGTGATATGAGACAGTACTTTTTCAGTTCCTGAAGTTTCCCACCATGAAAGTGAGGGAACTCTTGACGTCTTCCAGTTTTCAGTGATTTAATGGTGGTCTACATGCTGCACATTGAACGTTCAGTGCAATGCACACACTATTTCAGTTCATCAACACTCAGATCTTACGAGTTTTGAAATGTCATACATCAAAATAAACTCCTCCCCAGTGCACTAGTAAGAAGTTTTTGTTCCTTTCTCACATGTGCTAATTGCAGCCAGCTGTTAAATGTCTAGTCTTAGTGGTATCTGTAGGACACTACTTATTTAAAATGAAAAAAAAAGGTGGAAAAAAAGAAGGAAAGAAATACACCGTTGCATTGCGTTAATCACAGCCACTGCCTGGGTACGGCGTTCCCTCTATAGGAATGAAAAAGTAATGAATGAGAATATATCAGAGGTCAATTAGAGAAACATTTCATGCTTTCAGTGAAAGTAGTGTTTGTGGATAAGTACTCTGCAAAGGGAATATCTAATAAGCAACCTCTAAGGCTTAACTCCCTGAACATGTATTTCTTTCTTCACCACAGCTAACCATTACTTTTGTACTCCATTAACATTATATATGTATTATGCTATTCAGGAACTGTCATCAAGACTTATATCCCATTTTGACAAATACAATGCAAAACTCAGGCCTTACAAATTGTCTGAAAAATGTGTTACTATTAATTTTGTTTCAAACAGCTGTTTGAATGACCTTGCACATAACATGCCTTAAATATTGCTGGTTTTGGAAGGAAGGAGTTCAGAATTCTCTTAGTCTGTGCCTGGAAATTATCAGTAGCTTATCTGTCTTTCAGGTGAAGGAAGCCATGCAGAGAATCCATGACCGAGGAAATATAGGAAAACTGATTCTGGATGTGGAGAAAACACCCACTCCTCTGGTGAGTGCAAAGCACTATGTACATGGTGTACAGTCACAAAGGTTAAAACATGGTAGGGACTTTTGGAGACATGTCCGATATGATTTTGGTTGTATACTGTTTTTCTTCTAAATCCACAGCACCTAAATACAACCAATAATAATAATTTATCTACTTAACACAAAGTGAAATACAACTGCAATTCCTAGAGTCCCAGAAATCACTTTCTATACTGAATAGCTATCTTCCTCTGTGAAACACGTCTACAAGTGTTAGATCAGGATAAAACTGCTACATCTATTTCTGTCCCTGTGATGGGAAACAAATAAGACGTTTCACATAATGCAAAATTCCTGTATTAATATGTGAATTGAACAGAAAAAGACACAGTCAATATTACTGCAGTGTACAAATGTAGAAGTGCTTTCTGATTCCCTCGCGTAAGTCAGAGTATAGTTTTGGTAGGAATGTCTTGTAAATTTTTATAATATATGAAGAAGCACAATATCTAAATACTCCCTTCTAGAAATGTTCTGAAGGAAGATAGTTGTGATGGAGCTCTGATCCACTGCATTTGGAGCACTTGACATGGCACTGAAACATTAGAGAGCAGTAGTAAAAGGAAGTCAGACTCATGCCTACATGTTCGCATGATGATGATGAACAGTAAAGAAGATAATGAAAGTCTGACTTTAGATCAATACTGATGTTTGAAGTTTGCTGGGATAGCTTCTGTTTTAAAATAACAGAAAAGAGCCTGGAATTACAGTTAAGTTCTTAGTTGTGCTTGCTCTGAAACTGGCTCAAGAAATCATACAAAACCATTGCAAAGAAAAAGAAAGCTTCTGGGACCTCACATACGGAAACTGGGCATTATTTTGCAGCTGAATTGTATCTGGAAACTATAAACAAGAATCCATAACACAACATTAACACATTTATTCCACCTGTTCTCTTGATACTGTATATTCACAATAGCCATTGGTTGAAAGGTGAGAACAAATTTGATGCACTTTCATGAAAGTGTGTTGATTCAAAAACGTGGGTAACTTCAGACCACTGCTTTTCTCCATCAAAATCAGGTTGTGTTTTTTTCCAGCAGAGACTAGTAATCAAACAGGAAACATATAATGTCACTGCATTTCTCTTTAAAAAGTCAATGGGCCATTTGCTTAGTTGGTTTTGAAACAGTTATAAGCTAATACAGGAATCTTCTTGTGTCCTGAAAGAGGTAATGTTGGCATATAAGAGAATTCAGTCATACTAATCTATGCTGTTAAACATTGCCACCTGTCCAGTTTACACTCTGGTTGTGCCTCCAGAGACAGTATGAAGTACAGGAGAGTCTTGCACCTTTACACAGCTTATAATAAATATTCACATGTGAAAAAACACTATGTGCTGCTTAAATACTGTCCTGAACTACAGATTTCTGCAACTGCCTAGTACCTGTACAGGCATCTTCAATAAAACCACAGAGATGCAGTTTCTCCCCACTCCGATCCAACATTTGTGCTGCCATGCGTATATTGTGCCAGCATCTACAGATCCACTCCTCTGAGTTTTCATGACACTGTGCCTTCATGTGGGGCTAGATCCCATCCGTTAGCTGGCATTAAAGAGCAGTGTTACAGGCATTGAAACCAGAGGTCTGACACATTCTGTGAACTTCCTACACAGTCGTATTTCCTATGCTAGAGCCTCAATATCAGTACAAGCGCACAGATTTACTTGTACAATTGTTCCACAGAGCAGCTTTCTGTTACGCAAATTCAGCTGCGAGCAGTGAGGGAATAGCTTACAATTTTAGCTGGAAGCGGTGTAGTGGCCAACAAAAGTTTTACACAGGCAGAATGTTTATTTTCATGTTGCAGCCATATCTTCTTTCATTTTTAAAGTCACTCTTTCAAATGAATCAAACTGAAGTAAGAATGAATGAAACAGTGTAAAAAGTGCTCAGATGTCCTTCATCTTCCATCCTTCAGATGGCCAATGACAGCACAGAGACAAGCGAGGCTGGAGAAGAAGAAGAAGACCATGAAGGGGATAATGAGAACAAAGAGCGCATGCCATTCATCCAGTAACAGCCGGAGGTGGTGGAAGCAGACAGATTGGGGAAGTAGAAGGGAACAAGTCTGGGAAATTATTCTGTGCATCAGTGAACAAATGCTGTAGTACAGTGTGTGTTGTATTTGTCTGCAGTCAGCTGAGCTATGAGCTGTTGATCATTGTTGTTTTGAACTCAAGTGCCATTCTCATCCAGTGCAGTATTATGACATTCCTGTGTAATACCAATTTCCCTGTAGGAGTCCCATGGATTTTTCTGTTCTGGTTTAACAGTCTTATTAACTTACTGTGTAATTTTAGATGGGCATCCTTCTCATGCAAATTCCAACATTTTGCGTAAGGTTGTTTGGGAAGTTTGGGCTTTTTTTCCACAAGTTGGAAAAAGTAACAAGAAGAAATTACCCACTTGCTGTCTGGAAGAATATAGTAACTGGAGGGAGGATTTTATGTTTGAGGATTTTCAGTGTTAAAATAGTTTTCCTTTCATGAACCACAGATGAAAGTTGCAAAAAAGAGGTTCATTTTCCTCAGTCATGCTTTGTCATTTCTTAAGCAATCCTATCTTTATTTTCAGAAATATCTCATTTAGAATTGTGGAATCTGAAATTGGGCAAGAAACCATTAATTGAGAGACTTTAATTCATATTGTATAATCACATTACTCATCAGCACTAGTAATTAAATACTTCATTCTGAGTGCCAACTCATCATGCTTTCCTGTTGATCTGAGTTATCACCCCGTACGTTACAGGCAAAGAAAAATGACAGTGAGCCACTGTTTTTAGACCCAGAACTTTAATTGCTTGTAGCGGTTGGTATTGTTATCGACAGATCAACATCTTCTGCCAAGGGCATGCTGACTCTTCTGTGTCCAAAATACAAACCAATTTTAGATCTCATTTTTAAATCATATTGGTAAGGCTTACTCATCAGTATGGGGAAAGAACTGCTCTGAAATTGCTAATGTGTTGATTAACTATCAAGCTGGAGCTGAGCTCCTACACAATTACGAGCTGTTAAAAATGAGTTTTAGGCCTTAATCCCATCAGAAATTATGCACAGGGATAACCTTATCTAGGTAAGTAGTTCCATCAAAAGCTCTGCTCCATATGTAAGTTATGTTTGTAATTATTTGCAGGATCAAGTATTCAAAGACCAGCTAGTCTTATCTACCTCCCACTAGTGGAAACTATATCTAATCATGACAAAAGTAAATCTCTTTTCCATGTCTTTCACTTATCAAAGCAGCATCTACTTAGGTCCTCAATTGTTTTGTTAAAACAATTATTCTAAAAGGACTGCAGTCACCTACAGTAGAAACAGGAATGTCAGAGATCTTATTTAATGCCGTGTATCTTTCTTTGAATTATTTGTTTTCTTCTTCTTCTTTCAAAAGAAAGTATTTTCCCAGGCACGGTTAGTTGTTCACCTAAATCTACAAGTGTCCCGTAGTGACAGAAGTTAAAAACTAATACAGAAAAGTGGAGCAGGAGGGCTCCTGAGGCTTTTCGTAAAGTGAGAAGACTTGTGGGTCTGGATGACTTTTATGTGTGATTTAAGAAGGCTCTTGTTTTTCTGTTTGTTTCATCTTCCTGAGTATTAATGTCCATCTCGTTACACTGTACTCATGAAGTTGCTGTTCTAATACAAGATAATTGTGCAGAATGTTCATCCAGAAGGATTTTCCCTTGGGTTAAACTCAGAAATATTGAGAAGAAATAACTGTGGAGAAAAATGCCAAAAGAGCTTTTGAAATATTAACTGAACCAGAACTTTAGTTTTCTCTAGATGTTGATACAGAACTTCACTATAATTGATTTCTTTTCAACTTGAACTTGCTTGCACTTCCAGTGCCATATCAGGCCCAAACAGGACTTTATTCACAGAAAAAAAATGTATATTCAGTGAGAGTTTCCATGTATTGGGCTTGACAATTGGGCTTTTAAGAAAGACCATTAAGTTTTCACGACTCACAAGCTAACAACAGTAGGAAACATGGCCAATTTTGTTTTGCAGCTAGTGTAATGATGTCCTGCAACAAACCTTAACAAAACTAGAAATTTTGATTTGACGGCCAAGTGAGCAATATTGCTGGTGACCTTAGAGCTGTCAGTAAAGTGGCATTCTCAAGGCCTTAATTAGTAGGGCAAGCAGAATAGCAAATCCATTTTTCTGTTGTAAACTGTGTTATAGTTGGCTGTAGACTTAAATTACCCTTCGAGAGAAAGAAAGATGGGTGATCTTGGACATGGCCACAGACACCACAGAGACAACAATCAGGTGAAATCATTTTTGCTAGTTCTTTCTGGTTTTGTTAGCAAGGCAAGAATACTCTTCATGCTGCTCCATACCAATGTTAGGGCCATTTTCTGATCAGCAGAATGTCAGGTAATTGCAGTGAGTACAAAGGAATACTTCTGGATCTACCCAAGTGCAACACAGATAAGCACTCCCATCATCAGTCTAAACTCTGCTCTGTCTTTTACTGGTATAAACATGGCATATGTGAATGTTACTACTGAAATGAATGGAAATTTTCCAGGTGTCTGTTCTGGAAGCAGGATTTGTGCTAGCAGAATTTGGCCCACAAGTCCTAAGTACCTTTTAGAATACCACAAGCAGTAGTGTCGCATCTGAAGTGATAGAGGGCACCCTATCCAAAATGACGATGCAGAGACTTGTTACTGAGACAGGAAATGAAGGTTTGTGCTTACTACTGACAGTGTTTTTCAACAACTCTTAAGACAATTGGATCGTTTCTTCAAGTGAAACAAATTATTTCTCAATTTGCCTTAAAGGAACTGTGAAAGCGTTTCTTTAACTTGAGCCTGATTGAAGTGAACTGAAACACTGTTTGATTGTATTTGTTGCTTTAGAGCTTCTGTTATATTGTGCCTACAAAGCAAATTATGTTTACATAAAAATATAAATAAAATATGGAGCATAGCATTACCCTTGTCTTCCGTGTTTTATTCTAATATTATGGTCACATTAGGGAACTGACTTGGAATTGGTTGAGAGGAAAATTTGAGGCCTTATTTTCCATTTTTGTCATTGAGGAATATACACATTTTTAATTGTTTTTGTTACAGAGTACATCAAGGTTAATAAAATGGCTGAGTGTGCTACTTTACAGAACATCGATACAAAATGATATAAAATGTTGGATGTTACAGTCTAAGAAATTGAAAGCATTATATAAGCACCATTCATGAAGTGTTCAGAGAGGTGCATTCTTTTACAGATAGAAACTGTTTTCCAGAATTCGAGCGCTCAGATTGTGCTGGGAGATGAATTGACTCCCAAGTTACCCTCAGAGAGGCAGTTCCTTGCAGAAATGAAGATACTTTAAGGGAATAATCTTAAAATAGGATCCAAAACAGCCACCATCAGATTAGCTAATAATAGAAAGCAGGAGGACATGACTGAAGAAAATCGCACTTTCCCTAGGCCTTGATCTTAACTCAAGGATGCAAAGAGGCTTACGCCTTTTCTGTCAAAGAACTGCTTACAGCTACCAAGCCTTACAGTTCATCTCAAGCCTGTATCTGAGTACATGGCTTTAGATGTCTCCCCGCATGAAGGAAGAAATGATTGAAGGCACTTTAGTTTAATATCTAAACAAAGAGGAAATGTTTGTTTTGGTTCATTCCAGTTAAGCAGGACTTGTTTGAAAGCCTGTAATGTCCCTGGAAAATGTCACTTCAGTAGTCACAGCATCTGCTCTGTAATCTAAAAGCTCATATGAACACTTGCCTGATTGGAAGAGGAGAAGAGTAAATTGCTGCCCTCTATTTTCAAGTCTTAATAAGCAAATAATGATCAGTGCATTGCTAATCACGAGGTCAGGATAAGGCTGAAAGGAAACAGCCATAGCCTTTTGCAAACTCTGTGATTACCAGTAAAGCTTTGCCTTTTACCAGCTTTCCCACTGGGCCATTTACACTCTGCTGTTATACCGTCTAACACACAGAGGCTGCTACCAGGCAAGCAGGGATGCTGCAGGCTGCCTTCCTGTGGCATCTGACCAGATAAAATACAAACTCATTTTAGGATTGAAAGTAAACCTGAGTCTCATCTCATCCTCCATTTAGTGCTTCCCCTCTCACTTTCTATGATTTTAATGATTAATCCTAGTTGGTTTTTGTCAGGAAAGATTCTTACAGTATGTCTGTGATTGCCAGCACACAATATGCTTCAAACCTCCAGCAGAACCATGCTGGAGTTTATCCCCCTGGCAGCACCCAAGTCCCTTAGTGTGAGCTAGTGTTTTGTTTCACTGCAGAAAGAGCCAAAGCAATCAGCACACTATAATTGCTGCCTGAATGAAAGCACCCCTTTTTCCAAGTAATTTGTAACATCTAGGCAAACAACCTGATGTTCTTGGAGAGAGAACAGGTTAGAGTATAAATGCAAATGTAGCTTTATCTCCTCAGACTGAGCTGTTGTGCTGATTGATTATGCTTGATTTATCCTAAGCCATTCGTTTCATGTTTACCTGGCCTATGTCTGTCAGATACCCTGGCAGTAAATGGCATGGTTTTCTACACATTGCCTTAGCCTTTACTGTTTGTAACAATGCCGTGTTGGGTGCTGCACCACCAGTATGCTGTGCAGGAGCTAGAAATTGGTGTGAGAACAGTGCAGAAGATGAGGAGCTGGAGGACAGATGTATGAAAAGAAATGATTCGTGTCTCTGCCCAAGAGTAACGAGTAGAATTTGCAGCATGTTATCTGTTGATTTATATCTTCGCTTGAAGGGGAAGGTGTGGGGCGGTTTGGGGTTTAGTCGCTGCCCAGTCTGTTGCACTCCTGTGTGACAGCCTGTCCTAGTTTGAGCCCAGCTGGCAACTATGTACCACACAGCCACTTGCTCATTCCCCTCTCCAGGGGGATGTGGAGAAGACTCAGAAAAAAGGCAAAAAACATGGGGTGAGATAAGAACACTTCAATAATTGGAATAAAAGTAAAATATAAAAATTATTATTATTATTTTATTGGAAAGATATACCTTTCCTATATTATTATAGGAAACAAACTACTTTTATTATTATAGGAAAGAGATCACCTAAGTGATGCACAGTACAACTGCTCAACACTCACTGATTGATGCCCACCCCAAGCAGTGATCATCATCCCCCCCCAGCCAAGTCTCCCCAGTTTCTATACAGGACATGACATGCTGTGGTATAGAGTACCCCTTTGGCTAGTTTGGGTCAGCTGTGCTCCCTCCTGGCTTCTTGTGCCCCTCCTCACTGACAGAGCATGAGAGACTGAAAAGTCCTTGATCTGGGTAAGCATTACTTAGCAACAACTAGAACATTGGTGTGTTATCAGCATTGTTCTCAAGCTAAATCCAAAACACAGCACCTCACCAGCTATTAGGAGGAAAATTAACTCCATCCCAGCCAAAACCAGGCCACAAGCCTAACTATATGATACTTAAAGCCAGTTCCATGTAAAACCATTAATATAACTTACACTTTTAAGAAATAACACGAAGAATTGAAAAGATTGTGTTTGCATACTTTTATAGGCAAAGTTCAAAGTTTAGGAAGAGTAGCTGCCAGCTATACAAAGGGGAAGAGGGTGGTGGTTTGGGTGGATGAGGTCTGTGACTGAGGGTGTGCTGCAGGGTGAGGGCCTGCTTGTTTTTCCTTCTGAGATTAGGAGGGATTTGATCTGTCCGGAAAAGCTTTTCTTGCTTAGTGGCCATGCTGAAGTACTTCAATTAGCACAAAAGATCTAGGAAAAACAGCGAAGGAAAACCTGTTCTGCTGAGGGGCTGGGGAATAGGAGTCAAGTGCATCTCTGGGGGCAGGTTTGCTCTTATAGCTGCAGCTGTGAAGTGTTCGTGCCATCCATACCCACAGCTCCTGCAAGCTGCTGTGCCCACCAGGCACAGGCGCTCTCTGCTGGTCCTGGGTCCAAGCCCTGGCTGTCATCAATCAGCCTCCTGCTACCTGCAACCCTGCTGGGGGCAGCTCTGCCTCTCCGAGTGCCAGAACTGGAAATGTGCTACGTTCTGCCAGACATCAGCTGTGTCCCTGCCAAACATCATTTTCCTGATAAGCCGCAGGTTCCTCTACAAATCATTTTGTGCTCTTCTGCTGGGTAATTTTTGTAAATGCATTTCCACATGGGGAGCTGTGTTTCGCTATATAGTGCAGCAGTGAATGATGCAGCACCTTAGCTGCCATAAAAGAACAGAGTGAGACAGCAGATATGCTAGATGCATTATTTATAAGGATTGCTGTACTTTCCCTGGAACAGCTAGCCCTTGGACTGGCCAGGTGATAAACTAATACCCAAACAAGACTTGTAAAGGCCAGTAGCTGAAGTTAGCTGTATATGATACAGGCATCATGTGGCCTGGGGGATGTGTCAGGTAAGTGATGCTTTCCCAAGCCTTCTAGGAGAAAACACTTCTTTTGTTGCCAACACAGAAGAAAGATGATGACAAGTGAAGTGTTTTTCTTCTCTAAGTTGGTTTGCCTTGGCAGATTATTTTTCTCTTTCTCAGCTGCTGTTTTTTCCCTTCTAGTGTCTGCATTTTAGATTACGATTATTTTCCCGTAGTAAAAAAAAAGAAAAAAATAGAAAAAAAAAATTGAACCAAGTCTCCTGTGACTTGCAGAATATCACATTGGTTGCATAAACACATCCCTTTGAATTCCTGGACCATTTCTATTGCAGACAGGAAAAATGAAATTGAGTGACTTGCCATAATACTTCCAATTGGTTTAAGGACTCACAGTTCCCTGGCATTTAATTCTCCACTTACTGAAGGAATCCTGATTAAACTTAGCAGCTGAGCTGGAAGTTCTGTCTCTCAAATCATATCTGCTCCAAAGCAAAGGAGATGCACAGAATCTTATGCTGAATGCCCTCAGCAGAGACCCTGTCAGCAAAGCCCCATGGAAATATATGCAGTTGAGAGACAATAGTCTGGAGTTTTCCTTGCTTTCTCATCAGATAGGGGTAGTTCAGAGCCTGAACCAACATTGAATGTGGACATAAGAATTTCTGCATTTTCTTGATTACCCTCTCCATGCATATCTGAGCAATTGCCTCAATGCTGCTCCCAGACTGAAAGTCAAAAACACAGCACTGCACCAGCTACTAAGAAGGGGAAAAATGACTGCTACTGCTGAACCCAGGACACAGGACAGGAAAAGGAACAACCTGGATCCCCAAACCCAGCCTTTTCCAGCAAGCAGTGCCTGGATTCAAATGACAATGCAGATCCAGCTGTTCTGGCTCATCCTCACCTTATGGGTGGAAGTGGGATTTGCTCTGTCTGAGGATCAGGTGGGAGAGGGTTTTCAAACCAGGCTGTAAAAATAAAGGCCATAATAATATCTGATTGCCAAGTGGTGTTGGACCCGTACATCAGTGGTGTGTGCATGCAGTGTGTCACGAGAGAGAGGCAGTACTCAGGGACTCAGAACAGGCATGTGATGGGATTTACAGAAGGAATTATCCTCAGTGTCTCACTTGACTGATAAAGTCTGCAACCACACACCTAGACATTTGAGACACCATTGGCTGTGCTGTGAGATTCTTGCTCTAACCGATTCTCACTGTTTGCATATTACATGTTAGTCTCATTTCAGTATTGACTTTCTTGCAGCAGATTCCCTGGCACTGTAGGTTAATTTAATAAAGCATACATAATATGATTCATATGAGATTTTTGATCTGCATTTTGTTCAACATGTCAGAGATGTCTGAAGTTATTACACGGTGTTCTGTTTGCTAATCATCAAGCAAAACAGGATAATAAAAAGATAATTGTTGCAAGCTTCCTTCCTTATTCCCATTAAGATGGTAAAACTCAACTCAAACTGGAATCTCACAGGATGTTTACCACTGGCTTTGATAGGGATAGCATGAAACTGATTGGTCCTGTAAATGAAACTAAACTTAGCTGCAGTATTAAAAATTCAGGCAGTAATATTTATTTCCATGTAGTAACTTATTTGGTGGGGAAAACCACACAGGATTCTTATTTTTTTCATCTTTACTCAACCTCAGTGTTAAGATACGCTATATGCATTGCCAAGCCCAATTATCTTTCTTGAGGGTGCAGTATTGGGTTGTGCTGCTTTTATGGAGCTACTAGTGCAAGTAAATGAAGTACAAAATGGGAAATCCTTGCACAGAGAATACAGCTACTCCTCTGCATTTGCAGCTGTGCTGCTTCTGATGCTGCAGGGGACTCTGCCAGTGGCAGCATGCAAAGGCCAGCCAAACTCCTGCACTGAGCGACAGATTGTATAACCTTGGATCTGCAAAGCAAGCACTTGTCTTACAGGTTCTGAATTGACAGATTAATTTGCTAGCTTTTCTTTAAAACAGATGCTTTGTTTCCTGGTCATATGAGATCCCTTGCAAAGGGAATGCCTATTCATTGCTTGCAACCTGGGGAGCAGCTATCTCAAGAATCAGTGTGCAGCATCTAATTCCTCAAACTAATGGAGACCCATGCTGTTAAGTCTCTCTAACAGCATGAGGCACTGTGCAAACCTGACAGCTCGTATCAGGAAGCAGTCATGCCACCTCAGCAGGCTGACCTCAGATCCACGACTGCACAAGCATTACTGGCTCACTTGTATATGCCCGGCTTTGGTGACCTGGTATCGGTTTTCTTTTGCATGGGGAGATGGTCCCAGACTGTTTTGCCATTAGTTATCAAAGAAAGAGCAAAGGCTGTTTGCCTTCTGTAGGCAAAAGTCTATTGCCTTTAGGCTAGGATTTAACTCACAGGAACTTCCCCTTCCCCACTTCTGTGGGCTGAGAGCCTTCAGAAACATGCAAGTCGGCTGAGAAAGGGAGATCACAGGGCTTGATAAAGCTGTAAAAAAGCAGCTCCCTCCATTGTTTGATTGCTCAGCATTTGTGAGAGGGCAGAAACTATGGCACACAGCTGCAAAGAGCCTGAGCTTGCCAGCAACACACTGCACTGCACTGCAGCTATGGAGGAGCAGCACAGGGCAAGGAGCAAAGTAAAGCCTAAGACCTGGCAGGTCTGCGTTAGCTACCGGCCTCCACGTCAGTGTGGAACCTGGCCCTGCAGGAACGGCTATGACAGCTGCAAACAAGATTTGTCCTGTGACTGCAGAGGCACTGAACATGAACATGGGCAGTGAATGTCAAAGTCAGGCGAACCTAACCTGTTCATTCTCCAGCTGCAGTAAGGTGGTATCAAACACATGTGCTTCTGAGATTTAAAGATCTTCAGAAGATTAATCAGCCAATCTAACCAGTCAGCTGCCCATGTAATTTGTGAAAACATGTCAACTTGTTATACGAAGATGATTTAATCCAAACAGAGCCCATAGCATTATTTTAGGACACAAAATTGACAAAGCCAGGACAAAAAAAATCTCCCATTTCTTTTGAAACCTCAGTTGTACAAAAATGTTTGACCTGGTGGATGTGCATCTGCAACTGATCTTATAGTAATGAAGCATCTAGAAAATGTATAATCAGACTGAACCTGATCCTCTGGTAGGTAACACTGATGTAAGACCATAGAGTAGAGTGGATTTCCTGTCCTGGGTTCAGCAGTAGCAGTCATTTTTCTCCTTCTTGGTAGCTGGTGCAGTGCTGTGGTTTTGACTTTTGACCTGTGAACAGCGCTGATAATAATGATGTTTTTAGTTGTTGCTAAGTAATGTTTACCCCAATCAAGGACTTTGTGAGGCTCATGCTCTGCCACAGAGGAGGGGAAGCCGGGAGGAAGCAGAGACAGGACACCTGACCCAAACTAGCCAGATTGGTATTCCATACCACAGCACACCATGTCCACTATATAAACTGGGGTTGCATGACAATTTACCCTGAGTATTAAGCAACCAGAGAGCCTTGTCTTTTCTTTTTTACTTTGGTGGATAAACAACATAAAATCAAAGCTCTCCCAATCATTCCTGGGACACTTAAGACATCTGCTGGAAATGAGGATAAACTGCAGTAAGAACCTACATGACAGAATGAATAATGAAATAAAGACAAATTCTCTGAAGTTTATGTTTACAATTTCTAAATTACTTGGCAAATGCCATAATATTTTCCATTTGAAAGTATTATTTGAAAATATTTGAATAAATAGCCCTTTTATTCCTGCTGGTCTAGTTGCCAGGAATCAAATTTGAGTCTCAAAAAACTTCAAGTCTGAATGCAGCCTTTGAACTCTCTTCCCCCCTGTGTGTAACATCACGCAACAGACATACATGCACAATATGTAGCATCATGTGCTGGGACAGGTTTCAGGCTTTGCGTGAATGTAAGCATCAGCTGCCTTTGTAGCTGGGTACAGGGGATCACACAAATCTCTCCCTCCTTCCCTTACAAATCTTGTTTACAAATGTCTTGCTTACAAACCACGTTGTGGCTCTCTGTCCTCCTGAAAGACCTTACCAGAACACTGTGTATTTTGTCACTTCATGTGGCCCTGCCACTTGCAATTCCCCAACTGCTTCATCCCACACTATAAACCTACGGCTCAGGTTCTCTGACTGCACTTGGCTTGTGGGGGTTGTTGCACAGGAAGAAGATGTTGCTCTGGGCTGGAAACACATGGAAGGTATGGACAGTAATCCAAGAGTGTGACAAGAGGTTCACACATAGCCCAAGCACTACACAGAGAGGTACAACATAGAAGAGTGTCTGCTAACTGTACCAGAGGAATCTTATTTTTCAGGATCAAAAGAAGATGAAAATTGGGGATTTACATCCCGCTTTTCATGACCGACAGCTACTTCTAGCTATTAGAATGTTGCAATGTGAATTCCTCCATTTCTGAAGGGTGTTATGCCCAGACCCATAATCCCTACTTCTGAAGTCTCTCTAAAATGAAGATAAGCCCACTGTCTCAGATTTAACTTTAGCCACCTTCTTGCTGACTCCTTCAGCTTTTCATTTAAAACCCCTGGGGCTCTCTCACACATGTAGAGCAGGAGCTGTAACGACCTGCAGTTTCTGAAATGGACTAATCCTGCTCATTAAATATTGCCAGGATCTCAGCCAGGGTCTGTCTGCACTGTAGACAGTGCAGTGAATACGTTTTATAGACAATGACAAGCTGTATTTATAGAATCATAGAATCATAGAATAGTTAGAGTTGGAAAGGACCTCAAGATCATCCAGTTCCAACCCCCCTGCCATGGGCAGGGACACCTCACACTAAAACATCCCACACAAAGCCTCATCCAACCTGGCCTTGAACACCGCCAGGGATGGAGAACTCACAGCTTCCCTAGGCAACCCATTCCAGTGCCTCACCACCCTAGCAGGAAAGAATTTCCTCCTTATATCCAATCTAAACTTCCCCTGCTTAAGTTTTAACCCGTTACCCCTTGTCCTGTCACTACAGTCCCTGACGAAGAGTCCCTCCCCAGCATCCCTATAGGCCCCCTTCAGGTACTGGAAGGCTGCTATGAGGTCTCCACGCAGCCTTCTCTTCTCCAGGCTGAACAGCCCCAACGTTCTCAGCCTGTCTTCATACGGGAGGTGCTCCAGTCCCCTGATCATCCTCCTGGCCCTCCTCTGGACTTGTTCCAGCAGTTCCATGTCCTTTTTATGTTGAGGACACCAGAACTGCACACAATACTCCAGGTGAGGTCTCACAAGAGCAGAGTAGAGGGGCAGGATCACCTCCTTCGACCTGCTGGTCATGCTCCTTTTGATGCAGCCCAGGATACGCTTGGCTTTGTGGGCTGCGAGCACACACTGAAGCCAGCTCATGTTCATTTTCTCATCGACCAGCACCCTCAAATCCTTCTCCGCAGGGCTGCTCTGAATCTCTTCTCTGCCCAACCTGTAGCTGTGCCTGGGATTGCTCCGACCCAGGTATAGGACCTTGCACTTGTCGTGGTTGAACTTCATAAGGTTGGCATCAGCCCACCTTACAAGCGTGCCAAGGTCCCTCTGGATGGCATCCCTTCCCTCCAGCATATCAGCCGGAGCACACAGCTTGGTGTCATCGGCAAACTTGCTGAGGGCGCACTCAATCCCACTGTCCATGTCAGCGATGAAGATGTTAAACAAGACCGGTTCCAACACTGATTCCTGAGAGACACCACTCATTACCGGTCTCCAGCCGGACATTGAGCCATTGACCACAACTCTTTGTGCGCGGCCACCCAGCCAGTTCTTTATCCACCGAGTGCTCCATCCATCAAATTGATATCTCTCCAATTTAGAGAGAAGGATGTCGTGTGGGACAGTGTCAAACGCTTTGCACAAGTCCAGGTAGATGACATCAACTGCTTTACCCTTATCCATCAATTCTGTAGCCCCATCACAGAAGGCCACCACATTGGTCAGGCAGGATTTCCCCCTAGTGAAGCCATGCTGGCTGTCACCAAGCACCTTGTTGTTATTCATGTGCCTTAGCATGCCTTCCAGGAGAATGTGCTCCAAGATTTTGCCAGGCACAGAGGTGAGACTGACTGGTCTGTAATTCCCCAGGTCTTCCATTTTCCCCTTCTTGAAAATGGGGGTTATATTTCCCTTTTTCCAGTCATCAAGAACTTCACCTGACTGCCATGATTTTTCAAATATGATGGCCAGTGGCTTAGCAACTTCATTCGCCAGCTCCTTCAGGACCCGCGGATGGATTTCATCAGGTCCCACGGACTTGTGTGCGTTCAGATTTTGAAGATGGTCTTGAACCAGATCCTCTCCTACAGTGGGCTCAAGGTCTTCTTTCTCACAGTCCCTGTGTCTGCCTTCTAAGAACTGGGTGGTGCCGTCAGAGCCTTTGCCAGTGAAGACCGAGGCAAAGAAGTCATTCAGAACCTCAGCCTTCTCCAAATCCTGTGTAGCCAGTTCTCCTGAAAGCTTCCTCAGGGGGCCTATTTTGTCCCTAGTCTGTTTTTGTTTGCTACGTACCTGTAGAATCCCATCCTGTTATCCTTAACATCCCTGGCTAGGTTTAATTCTAACTGGGCCTCAGCCTTCCTAACCTGGTCCCTAGCTTCCCAGACAACATCCCTGTACTCTACCCAGGCTGCCTGTCCTTGCTTCCATTTTTTACAAGCCTCTTTTTTCCTTTGAATTTTCCTCAGCAGCAACTTATCCATCCAAGGAGGTCTCCTGGCCCTCCTGCTGCAGTTCCTTCTAGTTGGGATGCAGCACTCCTGAGCTTGTAGCAGGTGATCCTTGAATATCAACCAAGAGTCTTGGGTCCCCCTGCCCTCCAGGGCTATATCCCATGGAACCTTACTAAGCAGGCTCCTGAAGAGGCCAAAGTCTGCTCTTTTGAAGTCCAGGGCAGTCAGCTTACTGCACACTCTTCTCACTGTCCTGAGGATCTCAAATTCGACCATCTCATGATCGCTGCATCCAAGGCTGCCCTGGAGTACCACATTCTCAACAAGCCCTTCCCTGTTGGTGAGCACGAGGTCAAGCATGGCACCTCCCCTTGTCGGCTCCTCTATTACTTGCAGAAGGAAGTTTTCTTCCACACAGTTGAGGAAGATCCCGAATTGCTTGTGCCGTGCAGTGCCATCGTTCCAACAGATGTCAGGGTGGTTGAAATCCCCCATGAGAACAAGGGCCTGCGAGCGTGAGGCTGTTCCTAACTGTCTGTAGAGTGCTTCATCCACAGGTTCTCCTTTATCAGGCGGCCTGTAACAGATCCCCACAGTAATGTCTCCCATGGCTGTTTTCCCTTTAACCCTGACCCACAAACTCTCTGTAAACTGCTCACCTGTCCCCAGACAGAGTTCCATACTCTCCAGCCTATCCCTAACATAAAGGGCAACTCCCCCTCCCCACCTGCCGGGCCTGTCTTTTCTAAAGAGCCTGTAACCTTCCATTCCAACACTCCAGCCATAGGAGCCATCCCACCATGTTTCTGTGATGCCTATTATATCATACCCCCGTAGATGTGCAGACTTCTCTAATTCCTCTTGTTTGTTCCCCATGCTACGGGTGTTTGTATAGAGGCATCTGAGACAAGCTCCAATTGAAGCCGGCTCGTTGGCTGGAGCAGCTGGAATATATCTACATTGTTCCGAGCATTTATTATAGGTGCTGGCAACTGACTGGGTGTGTTGGGATGGAATAGCTTGAGCGCTAACAGCAAACAAACTACAAAGCATATCTGAAAAGATAGGTGTCTGTATGTTTTGGTGCTGTGCACTGGAGGCCATACTAGTCTGACTACAACACTCACCCATTACATGTAGGAGGATTTCAAATCCTCACAGATAGCAGCTATGGGGGAAGACAGATGCTCTGCTCCTTCCATGGTTCTTCTGCCAAAGCTAGAATTCAGTAGGAAAAAGGGACCAAGAGTTCAAAAAAGCCCTCACAGACTCCCATGTTGCAATCGGGAAAATTCTGGGGACAGCGTTTGAAGCAACGTCTAATACAGTAACAACACGTAACTCACCTGTGTATCATCAACACACAGCCTTAGGGGCCGGAGAGCTGATGGGAGGGGATGTTATACCACTGACCCTTCACAAGAGCGCAGCATGCCCGGAGACTAACGCTGTTCCTCTATTGACGTGTTGTGCTGTTAGTGAAACTTGCACTGAAATAAATAGGTTATGTTTTCTTTTCTGCTCTCGGCATCCCTGTGTGAGCATCTCTCAGCTGGTGATGGGTGGTTTGCACTTCCATCCCATCATGGGGGCAGGGACATGCATACTTTACAGTGTAGGACTTACTGCGGTATATGTTTGCCCTCAACAGCCCCTTCCCCAGCCTCCAGCAAGGCAGGATCACTTCTCACTCCTCACTGCTCCAGTGTGCCTGCAGAGACAAACAGACCTCTCCCAGCCATTTATATTTAGGTATTATTTTTCCTTCCTGACCAGGCAGCTAAAAACTTCCATTTTAAAGAATGGTGTTTTATTTGGACTACATCACATGTTTTCCAACCCCGGGGCCTGGTTCATGAGCTGATTATGCCTGTGCATGGGGTCGTGCTGCTTCTAAGACACAGTAAAGCAGGGTCAGCTGTTTACAGATCCTGTGACAGCCTTGAACTACAGAGCTGTGGTTTGGCTTCTTGCCTCCAGCCAGGCTGGCAGCCCCCAGCTGAAGCATCTCCTTGTCAAGGGGCAGCCACACTGGCTGGGTGGGAGCAGCACACAGGGACTGCCTCTGAGAGTGCCTCTGTAGAGGGCTGTGGTATAGGATTCAGGGACCTCAAAAGTCATATGGCCCCACATGAGGTGGGAGCTCGAGATCCTGGGTTGTCGAAGCAGATGGCTTCAGCCCTTGAGCAAAACCTTCAAGTCCTCGGTGAAGCAGACAGCAAAGAGAGACATGAGCACACTCCTGAGAAAGTTTGATTTTCCATCTGGTATAGGAAAATCCTACAAACATCTACACAGGCCAAAACATAATCCTCACTCTGACTGGCCCTACTGGCAGTGTGCAAAGCTACTCTGTTGGTAACCTGCTATGAACCTGTGAATGTCTAATTCAGGCTGTCTGGAGAGCTGAACCAAGGCTTTGTCCAAATTGTTTTGTCTGACACACATAAAATTGAGCAGAACCTATTAAGTTCATGCTAATGTGAAGATGGAAAACCTCATATTAGGGAAACTGTGATGATCAAAAATAAAATATTTAAAGGGAGAAATTAAATGCTCAGGATGTTTTCAGATAATTTACATGGAGGAAAAAAGGCAGCACACATTACAGGAGAAAAATTAACACAACAGGTAATTTGTGTTTTCAAAAGAGAAAGAGAAACCTATTCTCACACACATCCCAAGGGCTAAACAAGCTGAGCTGCTGCCAGTAATTCCCAACATGGAATGTTTGCCAAGTCCACAGGAGTAGCCTTTTAAAAGACCCCATTCAACTCTATTTGCATCCAGACTGCACAGAAACCTTGCAGTTTATCCGCTTTAGATTTTCTCCTGAAGTTGCTTATCATTAGAGATGACACAGAATCAGTCACTCTGTAAAAAGTCTCTGTTTTGAGGGGGATTATTATTTGCTCTCTTTGCACACTTTACATAGCCATCAAAACATTCATCTCTAAACAATCAGCCATTTCTTTGGGGTCCTTTTTGCCTAAAGAAATAGGCAATGACAGCTATCAAAACACTCAGCACCTACTTATTTTTTGCATCTAAAGGCCTGAAGTAAAAAGGATTTGGCAACTGCCACCTTGTTGATATCTGAACACTGTAACAAAGCAACTGTTATCAGTCGAGAGTAGCATCGGATATGTAACCATGAAGAGAGTGCAATGGCCTTGATAACTTTGCTTCTTATAGATTTGGTGAATCTCTTCTGAATTCTGAACCTGTTCTGACTGATAATTAGTATTTTCTCTGCTTTATAACCTATCAACTATATTCACTGCATTACAAGAGAATGAAAGGAGTGCAGGTGAGATAGTTTGGTCACATTGACAAGATAATGATATTTTCCTTAAATATGAACAACAGATGGAAGACAAGTCTTTCTGCTGCCTCTTGCAAGTTGTTTACCCTCCTCTCTGCTTGCAAAGACCCAGCTGTGAGATGCTTTGTGACAGAGACCCCAAATAAGAGATACAAAATGCATTCGTTCCAGAAGCTCAAAATACTGCCCTGATTCATCTTCAGTACACACACATTATTTACATTTCAAGTGTCTTAATTTTTTGAAGCTTTTATTTGCAGCATAGGAAAATGAAAAGCAGCAGACATGTACGTAGGAACAGTTAGCTTTGGAACTAGAAAATACCACATCAAGAACCCTATTTATTGATCCCCTTAGCAGTGTCACAGTGCCAGAGTAAGGCATGACAATAGCAGCATCACATCGCTAAAATGAACATGAATATCCTCATCTGAACACTTCTTGACATTCAGTGCAGGTTATTAGTGGGTGTCCTGGCTTTGCAATAAGCCTGAAACCTCATTTAATTCTAATAGAGAGAGCAGATCACTTGTAGCCAGAACATTTCATTTCAAAACAGCAAATTAGTGTGACAGGAAAAAACTTGAATTGATTGCAAAAGTCCGAAATATCATTAATAAGTTTCACAAAACTTCACATACCATACAGTTAGCCCTTCCCTTTTCTAATCGCACAGTGTGTCTGTACAGATCTCCTGAAAATAACTTTGGGTTTGGGATGTCAACCATAATCCTGCCTCATTCCTGGCTGGATGGAGATCAAATCCTTAAGAAAGAGTTTGCAAGGCCAAAGGAACCAAGCATACGGTAATTTTCCAAGCACGACGTAATCCATGACTAGCAGAATTTGAAATATTTTTTACATTAAATTGAAACAAATGAAAATCAACCAGTAGATCCCATTTACCACTGAGACAGACATAAACTGCCATGGGAGGCAATAAACCTTTCACTGATTTTTGTGTTATCTATTTTTGTTGTCTATACTGGCTCATTGGATTGCCCCACTTGAAATTCCTTAGCCTGGCAACATCCCTAATCAGTTTTCAATTTCCCTTCATTCTCTGAGCAGAACGGGCAAATAATTGCCCCCATACAAGCTTCTTACCCACCCCCCAAATCCTGTGCTGAGCTGAATTTTCTGCACCTGAAATGCTGAAAAAAACATACAGAAAATTTGCTATGATTTCAACAGATACAGCCCATCAGTTTCCCAAACATGACACAACACAATTAGCTCTGAAGCAGGGACTTAGATCTCAGTAAAATAAAGTCAGTCTACCAGCAATATGTGAACAATTCATTTTTCAACATCTTGAAGCATGAATTTTCTTTAAAGTTATATTTTATGAGTAATGTTTTAATTGTAGCTCTACTGCCTCAGGACATAAGTAAAGGACCATGATCCCCATACATAGAAACTTACTTCACACAACAGGAAACAGCTTCTGTAGCCAGACCTATTTCAGGACCCTAGCCCAGCATCCAGTCCTCATCTCACACCAGCTTCTCATATTCTGTGCCCAATTGCATGTTCTTTCCACAAACCTAGTGATGGCTGAGAATGGAGAGGAAAAAACAGCTGTATGAAGAGTTTTACTGAGCCTGTTTGCTGAAGCATATAAAGGTATAACTGTCTCTGAGAGGAATAGACTTTTTACCTCGAAGAACCTCTGTGGAGAAACTGAAATAAACCTTTTACCAAAAGATGCTTAAGCTCTGAATGGTTTAGTTGTCTGAAAGTGAACAGAATGAGCTGGGGAGACAGGAGCCAAAACCTCAAGTGCTTGTGTATTACAACATCTGTGTCTTTTGCAAGATGTTTCTTATCAAAGAGAGTACTTCAAGGCTGCTTTGAAGTGAACTAAGCATTTCAAGAGAGGCTAAGATTTTATCTGTATGGAGAATTTTTACTATACTGGTGTAAATAAAAAAAGTGCACTCTCATCCTAGTCAGGATGCAGCTTTATAAAGCTATGAGGCTATTTATATTTGTATAGCACATTCTGTTATGGAAAGAAGAATAATTTGTCCCAGGAAATATTACTTCTATACATACATAACTGTGTTCACTCTCTGGGCTGTATTATATTACTATAACTACACTAGTAAAAGAAAAATTACAAAAGTAAATTACATTATAATGCTGGTTTCAAGACAATACATGGACCAGGTACTACTTCAGTGAGGCTCTAGGCCTCCTGTGTGGTTCCATTTCCTGTTTCCTCACAGTAGCAGTGGGAATTTACATCATCTCAGCAGCATCTTTTGACTTTTTCTCTCCTGCCCATATACTGTGTACAAGAAGTTAAATTTGTTTCCTCAGTTTCTATAGACTGGTCATAAGTGTGAAATCTTTTCTCAGGTACTTTACACAAATCCTAGACAAATGCGCCCCTATACACTTGTGCAAAGACAGTTTGGTAGTTCAGATTTTAGGAGCTAAGTCCAGCTGAGCTACTTTCAGACTGGTAAAGCAGTTAGAGAGACTACTGAACCAGAGGGATGAAGCTTTCCAAACAGAGTTTCAGGCTGTGTTTAAAAGGACATGACATAGCATACTCAAAAAAAAGCACAGGTTCTCACTCAGGCGCCTGGCCAAGGACTCTCAGAATACCAAACCTGTGTCTTCTTTATACCCCCATTTCTAGTGATTTTTGTGCTTGCCTCAGTAGAGTACAAACCTTTTTCTGTCAGACTCATTTCAGAGAAAGAAAAGAAAAGAAAGCTTGTGTTAGAAAACCCAAGTTCCTAGGTGCAGGAATAAACACATTCTGGTACTGAGTCATTAAACACGCAGGCTAAAGTGCTTGCTGACCCCAGCTACAGGTCCTGCCTCTCTCAAAGCCTGAGAGACAGCTTAACTCCATATAAAACAGCTCCAGGGGTTTACAGCTCCTTTATCAAGGTAACCCCAAACTATCACCAGTTTAATATGTCAGGCTACAAACTGCAGTGGCTCAGGATCAGCTTCATGTGCAATTCCACAACTTCTGAGAAGGCACCAAGTGAAAAACTAACTGGAGGCAGTTATTGATTCAGCTGTCTGCCCTTAATTAACTTATATTGATGCCCCAACATCACTGGGATAAAATATGGATCAACCCTGAACCCAGGGTTAGTTCTAAGTGACAGATTAAATCTTGAACTAGACCCTTGCAAAGCTCCCTGTTTTCCTCTCTAACAGTGCACTTTTCAGTTTCTGGTGTGCTGGTTGGAACGACAGCCTTTTCCACATTTAAGTGCACTGAAACGTGAAGCTGTGTGAGGGATTTTTTAGACAGTTCTGAGCGAGTGGGGCCCTGCAAGAGCCATCTCTGGTGTGCAATGCTCCATAATAGCACTGAGGACACAGCAGTGCTGATCCAAAGGTTTCCCCACACTGTATAACATACTTCAATATTTTGAAGCAGGACCACTGAAACTAAGTTTTATCATATCAGACTGCATTTATGAAACTTTTATTAATGATTAAAAGATGCTTACTGGTAACAGATTATTAGAATACAGCTAGCTGTTCTAAGGTATCTAAAACAGATGTTGGAGGCGTGGTTTACATTATAAGTACTAAAGTGCGTTTAGACTGTACGTGGGGATTGGAGAAAGCCAGTATGCACTCATGTAGTATAACAGCATGTCTCTAAATCTCAGCTTTCATTTAATAAAGTAATAAGTTTCTTGCACTTACAGTTATGAAAAAAACCTTGCAATATGAGAAGAATGTAACCAAGGCAGAGGTGGCAAAGAGGTGTCTGGAACAACAGCCCTGAAGGTCAGTAACTGTGCCTGCCAGCATCCCATCAGATGGCTTTAGTTCAACAATTTAAGCAAGAACGTGATAGATAGACCCATTACTGTGATAATTTAATTTCTCCAACAAAGTCAGTGAGAGGTTCTATTACTTACAGCAATATCAGTTAAAAAACAGCCACACAAAACTCGGAGCCCAACAGCAAATAAAAGAGATCCAAATGCAGAGAGCCCTCCAGAGTCCACAGAGACACTGTCCTGCTTCAAGCATCTTGTGCTTTACTCTTCCTCTGACCATATAGTCAGCATGTGGAAACCTTTGGAAGAGTATCACTGTCTTTTTTTTTTTTTCCCCAACTCACAGCAGATACTGTTCTTAATCAGAAATGCAGTCATATCCATTAGGCACTTCTTAACTCTTCATGAAATAATAAATGCACTCCTCACAAAATGTGATCTTAATGTATATATACTCTGTATGTGTAGCTGCAGTGTTTGTATTTACTTAGGGAGCAGCGTTCTTTTTTCATTTTGGTGTAAATAAGATCATGACCATCATCATGACTTAACCAGCTTGGTTACATTTGCATGTTACATTTGGAGAGGTTGTCTTACCTCTCCTTGAGGCTGGCATTGTACAAAGTGCAGGCGGTTTTCCATACATTTTAGCTTCAAAGTTAAAACAGGAGATAGGGTGCTTATTAGTGGCAATCAGTGCACTGTTCAATGCTGGTACAGCCTCTGTAGAAGCAACCTGTCCCAGCTGAACTCAAAATGGAATTAGGCATTTCAGATGAGATGTGAGAACAAGGGAGTGCCTTATGCTACAACCAGCGTAAGTATTAAACACATTTCGTAAGCAAGGAGTACAGCCAACCCTATCACCACACTTTTATAAAACTGACCTCAGTCAGTCCCTACTGAGATGGGTCTATGTGACTTTCTCTTGCAGCTGCTGAAGAGAATCTCTTGAAGCTTCTTGTTAAGTTCTTTTAAAGAGACATGGCACAAACTGGACTTAGGATTTTTCTACTCATAAGCATACTGCTCCTGGATCAGACCATCAGCCAGACTTCCAAATTCAAAGCCAGGAAGCACAGCAAACGTAGAGTGAAAGGTACTGGGTTTTAACTGGGAGGAGGGGTAGAAGCTTACAGAGTGTGCAACTTTACTATATACTTCAATAACATTGCATGAACTAGAAACTAATGTTATACAAATGTTTATTATCAAAGGACATTTGAGTCTATCTTATATCAGTCTTAAAATATTTTTATGTGAGTTAACAAAGCCAAGAAGAAGGTTCAAGAAAGAGTTATGGAAATTGAGTTGTGTAAGAGTTGTAAATATTATGCTCTGTTATGCCTATTCATCTCTGTCAACATTACTTAGGACTCACAGGTACAGCTCAGAGAGGACTCTGGATGATCGTTTTTTGTTGCATAGTTATAGCGACTAAGATCAGAAGAATGGAAATTCATATACATATGGTAGAAAAGAACAGAATAAAATATTCAGTCTCCAAGGGTTATTGTTCAGATTTTTGTACCCTTTCCGAATTTTAACAGAACGTGTCTCTAATATTTGTGGAGTATAACTTTACCCATGTGAAAAGTACTGTGAAATGGCAAGTCAAACTAATGAAAAAGAATTAGCAGAAAACAATAAAGCATAAAGTCCCAGAGCAAAGCTTACAGAGCAAATACAGAACTGCTGAATGTTGTTTGAAAATGTCTGTGTATTTAATTTAAAGACTTATTTCTAATAAAAGAGGGTATGATGGAGGTTACACCAATGGCAAATATTTAAGCTCCTAGTCAATGAGAAAACTCACAGCTTTGATAAAGCCGTCGTACAATGTACAACATGATTACAGAACTCCGGAGCTATACAGTTACATACACCTCTCCTATTGAATCTCTATGGTTTTAAGATTGGTGTCCTAAGGACAGGCTGTTTATACATTTGTTTTGCCAGCACATTTGTTTTGCCAGCACATTTAACCTTCCACTAAGAAGTTTTGATCTGGAAACAACTTGGCAAAAGAATGGAGATCCTGAGGATAAGTTTCCCAGTATTTTTGGGAGGATGAGAAGAGGTCTTCATTAGTGTCCCAGTGTGAAACGTTTGCACTGGGAGCTCACCTTGTTCTGCTTTTGTCTCTTTTCAAACAGACAAACATGGAAGGGCTGTTGTGACCTGGGACTTGCAGGGAGTATCATGGGCTGAGGAACTGGGAGTCCTGCCTTGGGGAACCAAGGAATCATGAAAGACGGCTGGGGTTATCCCCAAAGGCAATAGGAAATATGGATATGAGCTTTCTGGGGTGCAGCTGGAGGATTAGATGATGTAACACAGAACTGTAGGAACTGTGGTTTTGTTAGTTCTGCTATGTGTGAAAGAGCTTATTTATTCCTCATGTTCATTACTGTGGCTTCTGAAAGGTCTGGTTACTGCTGCAATCAAATTGTCATCTTGTGCAATGGGAACATGCCTGCTAGTTGTTTGATGGTGGTAGAAAATTATAATGATTAAGAAAAAAGAATGGAAAAGATGACATGAAAATAGAGTTATGTGCAAATTAGCTTCTTTTCTTGTCTCACCATCTTCCTGATGCTTTTGTAAGTGCTACAAAATGGTGATTCAGACTACATTTGTGTGACTTAAGTCACCAAGCCCTCACTGTACTCATGGAGAGAGAAAGACTTCTCCTGGGAAGGAGAAATTGCAGCTCAGCAAGCGTCTGCATACATTTGGGCTGTGAAGTTTGGTTGTATTAGCTGCTCACCGTGTTAAAACAAGAGTTGTGTGAAACTTTCATCCTTTCAGAAATAACATTTCTTTGAATAAAGACAACTTGTGTCCTGCTATGATTTGTGTCATATATATACACCATGGGGTACAGGTTAGAATTTGAATAGGCAAATTTTGCAGTAAGTTACATATTGACATGCTAAATAACAATTAGCTGCAAAAAAAACATGGTTTTCAAACAGGTACCAGGGTAAAGTTCAGCTGAAAATGAGATTTAAATTATGAGGGTAAAACGTGAAGGTAAGGTCCTCCTGTTTTTTGATGGAACCCTACAAGAATCATTTCATTAATGAGAAACCTTTAAGAGAAATCAAAACATATCTCAGCAATGCAAAAATATTATGATATTATGAAACAGATTTTAACAAACATTTTTTTTTAATATTCTCTGTGTACCTATCTGTTGATTTCTCTATATTTCTTTTATTTAAGAAAAAGATGACCTAAAGACCCAGATTGACAAATTGTGGCGGGAAGTAAATGCTCTGAAAGAAATGCAAGCACTTCAGACAGGTAAAGCAGCTTACATGGTTGATGGCTTCCACAAGTTACCTCTGCCTTTCCTCTCTCCTTCACTCCCATCCTTCTCTTTAATGGGGATTTGTGACTGAGAAATATAACTCCTTAAGAGCATGGTGTGCCATAGATGTAATAGTGAGACAAATGTTGAAGGAAGCAGTCAAGTAATGTCTGAACTAAAGGTGTACAACTGATAATTCTTCACTAAGAGCAAGAATTAATCTGGAGCAAGAACTATGATATCTTTGCTATGCACAACTGCAAGGTGTGCTTTTTAGATATATTCAGACAAAGATAACACAATGAGGGTTACTGGACTTGAGAATTTAGATGGTCAGTGAGCCAGGTCCCCTTGGATACGAATACAGGCTGACCAGCAAAGCAAAGATATTCATGGAAATGGCTGAGAATACCCCCAAAAGGAAGCTAAAAGGACTGAGCCTTTTTAAAGTGTGGAGTTTCCAACATTCAAATGTGAATGTTACTATAAAGCTTCACGGTAATACCCACTGTGAGTTCAGAAATACCCTATATCAATGTGCAGACTCCTTTAAGTATTTAAATAGCCAGATGGAAATTTCCAAACCAAATAAAAAGGGTAAATACACATGCACCTACTGGACAGTTGTGCTTTTTCACAGCTGTTGACACAGAACTTGGCAATTAAGCATGTACAGGAGGACACTACAGAGGAAATGACATAATTTACATGAAGCAGAACATATTTTCCTTAAGGATGGTAGTATCTGGGTTGTTCTGTTTCATGTCTTGGGTTACATAAAGCTTTTTGAGCTTTACAAAATATTTGTACTTTAAATGCCTTATAAGATCATTTCAGAAGTGTCTTAAAAGAGGGAGCCTGTGCTAGACAAGTAACTCTTGTTCAAAAGTAATTCTTGTATTGCTTCCAGAAGGAACTAGAGAGTAAGCATGCAGTGGCTTAGAAATGAAACCAGAGCCAGGAGATTTTCTATCCTCAGAACTTATTTTGAGCTATATTCTAAATTGAGAACCCACACTGTTCAACTGGATTCCAAATCTGGCAAAAAGAGATCTATCACCCCTCTAGCTCTGACTGTGTTTATTAATGGCTTTATGATACTTGAAAAAGGAGGTGCTTTTTCAGCTTATGGACATTTCCAAGACACACATTACAATCTGGTTTCTTCTTTGCTCAAATTTCCTAGGTCTCCTTTCTACGTACCATGAAATATTGCCATACACCATTTAGAAGAACATACTTTCTCCCTAAAAAGAGCCAGTCTCCATTTATTACTGCAGTTGCTGAAATAAATAAAGTCTTTCTGATCTTTCCCATGAACATAAATTTGTTAAAGAACTCGACATTTAGCAAATATGTTTGTTACTTTTCTTTGGCCATTATCAGTTGGAAAGGTTAAAATTTGAAAGAGAAGCCCTAGTATAAAATGGTGACCCTGAAAATGCAGCTAAGGAGCTCAATGAATGCTACAACTGGAAGCACTAAAAAACTCAGACATAGGATATGACCCAAAGTAGATTTCCATACCCTGTTGATCATATACATAATTACTTTTTTTACAAGAACAGATGACAGGAATTAGAAACAGATTATAGAAGACATCAGGACAGAAGATGTTTGTATTTTTTCACGACATTTCTAATATAAGTACAAGATGAGTTTAAGCAATAAATGAAATAATCTGGAAGTAGTCACATGCAGGATTCTATAACTAATTGTTGCAGGAGTATTCAAGGCTTTTGCTAACTTCTTCAGCTCAGAAGGAACATTCCTTCATGGAAGGTTCTCTTCTCATGTTTTTCTTCATAAAATCAGTTTTTCACACTGTGTATTAGGATAGCTGGAAAGCAAAGTTTAAGGTCTCACTCCTGCAAGTCTGCTCACACAGACCCTGGGCTGGAACAACTTTGAAAACAGTTCTTCAAGGCAATTCCAGTTACAGAGTGTATGCCAAACTAATGTTCTAGTATATTTGGACTTTACATAAAGACTTCCCTGATATGTTCCAGTAGAACTAAAAGCAAACAGATTTATAAATGCAAACATTTAGATTATTAAGTTCAGATTGTCACGCAAGCTCAGTAATAAGTGTACATTTTTCAAAAGTGTTTATAAATTTAAGTCACCTTACCTCATCTAGTGTTTGAAGGGACAGACTTTGCTGGAAAGACCTGGCTTTAAGAACTAAAGAGGTGAATGTGTACTCTTCTACAGGTGGAAATACACATTTATCAATCCCCCAGAGATTTACGTTATGAATTTTAAATCAAAATTTATTATTTCTAGTGAGCAGGACACATTTAAAACACCACCTTTCTGTCCTGCCTGTGTTTGCTAAAATCTAAGCTTAGTTAATGCACAAAACTTTATTTTTCTTCAGCGCCTAACTATAAATATGAAAAGACCATTAGATCTGTCTCTTTACTATTAAGTCAAATATAGATTTCATGATGACCAATTTGTACCTGGCAACAATGCAAACATCCATGCCTCATCCATTCCATCAGTTTTAAGACTGATGAGTTAAGGTGAAAATGTATGAAAGCAGGACTATTTGATAAAAAAAAGATGCAAGACACACCTACAACAGGCCTGGGTTATATTTTAGTGTTCTGAAACAGCAAAATAGAAAATCCTTGAGAGAATTAAATTGTTGGAGGGAATTCTGGGGCTCAAGATCATGCCTGAGGTTTTCTTGAACAAATATGGGAAAGATTCTCCAAAGCACATTATGGTGTTAAGATAGCAGTTATGTCTGTCCTTCCTCTTAAGTACTTCTTCTCTAGAGCAGCTTTCGGCCACCACTTGTAGTCCAAGGTGCTTTGCAGATCACCTGTGAGCAGTCTGTTCAGACCTCCCAACAGCATGCTAACATGCTGGCTGCATACGAGGTCCTACATGAACAAAAGGAATAGCAGGTAAGTCCAATCTTACTGCCACTTCCTGAACCACTCTGTGGTGGCAAGAGCCTTTCACTTGCTTAGCGACTTGTCTGCTTAATTCTCAACACACCTTTATGAAAATTATCACTTATAAGAAACATTATTCAAAGCTATAGCCCAAGCTTTCACTGAACATGCAAACCAATATCTATTCACAGTCTGTCTTCGTGGGACAAAGGCCCATAAGAAGTGCTACCTTGTGTCAGAAAGCACCAAATATTTTCATGAAGCTAACGAAGACTGCATAGCCAAAGGAGGGACACTGGCTATCCCACGGAATAATGATGAAACAAACACTCTTCGAGATTATGGCAAGAAAAGTATGCCTAGAGCGTCTGAGTTTTGGTTGGGTATCAATGACTTAATAAATGAAGGTAAATTCGTTGATGTCAATGGCATGGTTCTACAGTACTTCAACTGGGATCGTGCCCAACCAAACGGGGGGAAGCGTGAAAACTGTGTCTTTTTTTCCCAGTCATCACAAGGCAAGTGGGTGGACGAAGTCTGCCGTACTGCCAAAAGATATATTTGTGAATTTCTGATCCCATAATTGCATTTACAAATGACCATGACCACATTTTGAGTTATTAATATGCAGTTCTGCTTGCGACCAACCCCTCCCACTTTGACATTGGAGAGTTAAAAATATCCATCTTCTGCATTGTACTCATTCTTTCCTGAAGCTAAAGTTCTCTCTATTAATTTATTTTCTATTCAGATGCTAAAAATGTAATTTTAAGTGAGTGCTCTCTTTATGTACAAGAACATATATTGAGTTTTGACCTACATTGTATCATATTCTGGCATATTACTTCAGCCTGATGTTCTAGTTCCTAGCATTCAACTCCTATTTCTGTACTTTTTATCTCCATGGTATGTTAGCATTTGCTTGAACTCCACACTCCAGTGAATTTATTGAAAGTTTACTAAAGATTGCTGCATGGTGACATGTGCCAGTATAAGGTGTAAGGATCCTCTCAGTTCCAGTGTTTAAGAGGGACCTTGGGATTATGTGAGCTTCTGTGAAAAACTGTCATTATCCTCATGGAGTTTAAAAGGATGGATCTGTCAGTAAGAGTTTTTTACCCATGGGTTAAAAAAGCCCAATTAAACAGAAAAATCTGATGTTAATTTTTAAACTACACGTAGTTAAAAGTGATACACTGGTAGAAAATGGGAGAAGTGCCTGCTCTAAAACATCAGTTAGTCTAAACATACTTGCTTCTAAATGTCTCAATTATGGTTAAATATTAGATGTCATTTGGAACATTCTCATAGAAGAAGCCAACATGCAACTAGATCCCACCTCCACTGTGTAATGCCTTAACAAGATCTGCAAAAGCCTTCTCTCCTGCAGGATCAGAAAAAGGCATTACAATGCACTCATTAACAGTGCCTGAAAGCACAAGTAGAGAGGAAAGATCCTGTTTCTGGGCATGATACCACTCATTCACCTCCCTTTACATGGCAGGCAGCACGCTCATTTGACACAAAAAAGTGAGGTCAAACTGCAAATCATCTGGCCACATACAAATTTTCCCAATTTAACACTCAGTATTTGAAAATGAAGTAAAATGTGTTATTCTTTGCTATTCTTAACCTCACAATAGCGACATGCCTTCATGTTATAAATAGCAGTTTCTTTCTTGTGTAAAGGAATTTCATTTCAATATCTAAATATATTGCTGCTTGGAGGCTAATACCTAAATTTACCTCTTTTAGTTGCACAAGATTTTCTTAAATTATGCAATAAATTTGTGATTACTGGTATTTAATTGTAGTGGTATTTTTGGCAGCTTTCTCATCCACGTGAAGGCCATTCCTTCCTAGGACCTGAGGATTCAAAAGGGGTACCATCTTTGGGCACATTATGCTATACTTCTCTTTTATTAGTGTACCTACGTGCCACAGGACAGAATTTGGATCCTTGCTTGCCTAACAGCTGTATGAAATGCAACTGTTCAATGCACCACTGTCATGTGTTATATATAATTTCATTTTCCTACACTTAATGTATTTGTAAAACAGGCTTGATTCTGAATTCTCTCACTTAGCTCCAGAGTTTAAACAAAGGAGCAGAAAGTCCTTCCAATTTCCGTTAAAATCCCTCCAATTTTCTTTAAAAATCTCCCAACCTTTGCTAAGATTGTGATCAATATTCCTTTTACCTACATTTTAACACGATTGAAGGTCTGCAGTGATTTTGTATGGCTCATTTACCTCTGGCTTGTCTGACATGTCAGTATGTCAGCATATCCCTACAGCTACAGTCAGATTGAACATTCACCCCAAATTCCAGAACTTATTTACCTTTGAGGAGTTTATAAATTTATAAACTTTAAAATTTATATTAAAAAAATGCAAAAAAAAAAAAAAGTTTATAAATTTATAAACCCCATTCAATCTATTTCAGCCGAGCTTCTAAAGTTGTAGTCAGGAATGGATAGTGTTTGTAGATACTATTGGTGGATGATTATCAGCTGGTGGATGCAGATACCAGAGACAGAAATAACCATTTGTTTAGTAGTTATTTACTGCACAAAGACAAAACTCAGTGAAACTGGCAACCAATTTGAAGATTCCCAGCAGAATGCTTGGTTAAGAAATAGCAAATGAAAATAAACTGAACAGGAAAAATGAAGCAAAACTCAAGTGGGTAGAGTTGGAGAGGAGATAGTAGGAGGATAAAAAACTCCTTCAGAAATGCCTGCAATGGGGGCAAGACAGAGAGAAAACAAAGTAGAAAGATAGAAGGGAGACAAACTTTGTCCTATAAAATTAACTGCCTTTATCTTCCCTCTCAATGAGTGAATGTACCTGTGTGAAGTGAGCTCAGAGTGAGGGTGAGTAACTGCTGCCTGATGGGCCTGCTCTGCCCTGCTGCTGCATCAGTTCTCCCCAGACCAGTAAAGGTCTACCTTTCTTCTCTTCTGTTAAGCATGTGGTATTGCCCATCTTTTCCATTCAAACAGAACACGCTTCCTTCTTTGCATTACTCTTCTGCAATTAGCTTCTGAAATCCCCTGCCATCTCCCAGTGACATTTTCCCTTCAAATTCCAACTCTGGGCTCCTTATCTCTGCAGAAGGCACACAAAACTGTGAACCAGGGACCCCTGCTCCCCAGTACATGCAACTAGTAAAAGAGATGTAGAAGCCAGAGTTTCGCATTCCCCTAGAGCACTCTTCTCTGAAGACGGGTACTGTGTCATGGAGTGGGCAGTCACTTAGCGATTTCTCATTTGCACACTGGGTAAGTCATCACGGTTCAGCTGGAAATTGCTTGGGGGACTGCGAATACAACAGGACACACGACAGCAGCTTTTGCGCTCATGACCGCAGTACCTACAGCGAAAAAAGCTCCAACACTCCCACCTAGTGGTGCAATAGGAGAATGCAGAGTTGAAGCGACTTAGATGTGGTTACTGTAACAAGCGCTGTTTCTAGTTGCTCGCTGACAGAAAAAGATCCAATGTAGCGCGTCCAAACACCTACAGTATCTTTGGCAGAAAATAGAAAATGTCATTTTTTGAAAGACTTCATAATAATTTTCAAGTGCTTATCATTCCCTCCTCCTTTGTCTCACCCCAAGGAAGATCCTGGTTTTCTACCTTCCAGCCCTAAAGGAAGACAAAGCTGGCTGTGGGTTAACTGCCCACAGTGAGCTCCCTCCCCAGCCTTTACAACCTGATACAAAAAGACGTTCACAGGCAAATTACCACATAGGGTGGCACAGGATTAGGTTGCTATTCTCTGCTCCATCCCCAGGCAACTCTTTTCTTATTAGAGCAAGAGGCTATCCCTTTTAGCATTCATCTCTCTGCTTCTGCCTCACTATGTGTTTCGGCAGCAATTTATTTCTAGCAGTAGAGCTGGTAGTTACAAGAGGTTTTCAGGAGGAACTGTTTCATCTTGTTCATTAAACATGATACAGACCCTGTTGCATCTGGTATGGCTTTAGCTGCGCTACATTTCATAGCAGTTTCAACAACACAGCTCCATTTCTTCCTCTCTTTTTTTGGCCACCTCAGCCTTGTGTATATTGATCCAGGCCAATCTTCCTCCTAGTAAGCCTACTGACACTGCCCAACAGCAAGGGGAGTCAGAGGTGGAATAAAGACTGCCAGCAGCAGCGTCCAGCTGAGAGCTTAGCTGTACTACAGAGTTTCTCTCCTTAATAACTGAAGGACAAGCTCTGATATTAGCCAAAAGGTGCTCAGGAGCATTTCACAAGCTTTTCAAACTGTACAGCAGAGCCCAGGCTTGCTGATGTGTCCCTGATCTTCATAAGAGAGCTTAAGGGGAAGTATAAAGCTCAACATAGAGCATTTTAGAGTGGAAGGAAGTTACAGTTGAAAGCCAAGCCCAGAGGTGGCCTTACACACAAGAATGTAAGCACAGTGCTTTTAGTTACTGTTATTTTCAGCTTTATCACTTTTACCCCTTCAATTTATTTTTCTCCAGGTGTTCTTTTCTGTAGCATTCATGAATACACATTAACCCCCTGCAAAGGGCAATTTTCTGGGAGCACAGAAGTGTGCTTCTGTAGCCAGGTCTAGAATTTAAAATACTTTAAAGACTTATTATTGAGTACTCACCCTAGTACCAGTGCAAAATTCAACCCTGTTAAACTCCTTCCATCAGTCAGCAATGCCCTAGTACCTTGTGGGGCACTCAGTATTTCTGAGTCACTGTTGTTGTCCCAGTAAGTTCAGACCAGCTGTAAGGTCACTGTTGCTATGTCACGTTGCACATGGTTTGTCTGAATCATACAGTGCAGCTGCCTAAATCTGAAAGACAGAAATTGCATTTGTGAATAACATGAAACAGTATCAGAGTCCCCTACTTTTGAAGGACAAGGGGCATTCCTTTGTAGAGGCTCTGCTCATATTTAAGCTCAACCCAAGCTTATTGGCATACATCAAACACCCATCCCCACCTTGACTCCATCACTAGGCATATCAAGGATGAGGGGGTCATTAAGAACAGCCAACATGGTTTTATGAGGGGGAAGTCATGTATGACCAACCTTATAGCCTTCTATGAGGAAGTGACTAGGTGGAGGGATGATGGTAGAGCGGTAGATGTAGTTTTTCTTGATTTCAGTAAGGCATTTGATACTGTCTCCCACAGCATCCTCATAGATAAGCTAAAGAAGTGTGGGCTTGACGATCAAGTAGTGAGGTGGATCGAGAACTGGTTGAAAGGAAGAAGGCAGAGAGTTGTGGTCAATGGCGCAGAATGTAGCTGGAGGTCTGTGACTAGTGGAGTTCCTCAGGGGTCGGTGCTGGGACCGGTGCTGTTTAATATTTTCATCAATGACCTGGATGAGGGAACTGAGTGCACCCTCAGCAAGTTTGCTGATGACACAAAACTGGGAGGAGTGGCTGACACACCAGAGGACTGTGCTGCCATTCAGCGAGACCTGGACAGGCTGGAGAGTTGGGCGGGGAGAAACTTGATGCAATTCAACAAGGGCAAGTGTAGAGTCTTGCACCTGGGGAAGAACAACCCCATGTACCAGTACAGGTTGGGGGTTGACTTGCTGGAAAGTAGCGAAGGGGAAAGGGACCTGGGGGTCCTGGTGGATAGGAGGATGACCATGAGCCAGCAATGTGCTCTTGCGGCCAAGAAGGCAAATGGCGTCTTAGGGTGCATCAGAAAGGGTGTGGTTAGTAGGTCAAGAGAGGTTCTCCTCCCCCTCTACTCAGCCTTGGTGAGGCCGCATCTGGAATATTGCGTCCAGTTCTGGGCCCCTCTGTTCAAGAAGGACAGGGAATTGCTTGAAGGAGTCCAGCGCAGAGCCACAAAGATGATTAAGGGAGTGGAACATCTCCCTTATGAGGAGAGGCTGAGGGAGCTGGGTCTCTTTAGCTTGGAGAAGAGGAGACTGAGGGGTGACCTCATCAATGTTTACAAATATGTAAAGGGTGGGTGTCAGGATGATGGAGCTAGGCTTTTTTCAGTGATATCCAGTGATAGGACAAGGGCCAATGGGTGTAAACTGGAGCATAGGAAGTTCCACGTTAACATCAGGAAGAATTTCTTTACTGTAAGAGTGACAGAGCACTGGAACAGGTTGCCCAGGGGGGTTGTGGAGTCTCCTACACTGGAGATATTCAAGGCCCGCCTGGACGAGTTCCTGTGTGATGTACTGTAGGTTACCCTGCTCTTGCGGGGGGGTTGGACTAGATGATCTTTTGAGGTCCCTTCCAACCCTTGGGATTCTGTGATTCTGTGATTCTGTATGCTTGGGTTTCAGTGAAAAGTTCTCAGCAGTGCTTGAGGCACAGGTGCTCTGATGGGTTAATGTGTGCTGTGGATTTCAACAGCAGAAGCTTTAAAAATGGAAAATAATCAAACGTTTACTACATAAAAAATGACTACAAATCCATTAAAATGTTAGAAAATAGCTTCAAAATTCATCTTTCCTTTTCTTAATTTTCAGTTTGATGCTTCTTCTGGGATTAAGCCAGCTCTAGATCACAAAGATGTCTGTGTTATTGAGAAAGCTATGTTTCTTTCACTTGTGTTTATAAAAGGAGAAGTCCTCTAGACTCCAAGATAAGGGTTTGGAGGATGTAATTCCAAATAGAATTTCTGCATCCCAGCTACAAGCATCTTTCTGTGCTCAGTAGATGAGGCATATGTGTACCTAGGTGAGCTCAAAGCCTTCAGCAGGAGCTGCATTAGCTCCCTGGAAGGAGGAGGTAGCTACTCAGCACAGGGTACAGATGGGGTTACATGAACAGTCATGAGCTGTTTATGAAAAGCCTGTTTACTTGCATCATAAACATGTAGTTTCCTGCCTTGAAACCTGAGGAGAAATGTGCTATGCAAAGCAAAAGTGCTGTAGGGGTTTTCTCTGCCTCATTTGAACTGCAAGAGAATTTTCTTATTAGTACAAGCCTTGACCTTTGATCTTTGGAAAGAGGCAAACGATCTGCTTCAAGGAGTCCTAAATCCTCCTCTCTGCTACCAACACACGAAAAAGGGAAAATGGCTGTGAATCAGGCTGGCCTTACTGGTGACCAAGTAACTTGCAGATATGCTGTCAAAAACATGAGCTGCTTCCACTCTGCTTCAGTGCTTTCCTCTTGCACCCTGCCAGCACTCACAAACAACCCGACAGCATCTCCCAGGGCACGGAGGTAGCTGTGGGTCCGGGAAACACAGAGTTCCCCAACGGCCAGCCCAATACTGGCTGGTTTGGAGAGTTTATTTCCCCTATGACTTTTCCTGTCCCTCGGGGCCAGCAGCGGTGAAGCCGTGTCCATGCCACTGGCGCGCCGGCCCCCAGCTGCCCCGCGGCCCTACGGGGAAGGCCGCGCTGCACGGGGCGCTGTCCGCCTCTCCTGGTGCTGAAGCGGCCAGCAGCAGCCCCTGGGGGTGAGGAGCGCTTCCCCGCGGAGTCACCCGCTGAGGACGCCCCTTTCCCAAGTGACTGCCCCAAAAGAGACCCCAAAGCGGGGAAGGGTCCCGTTACCTGCACTGTAGAGAGCTGGTGGAATTCCCTCCCCAGTCCCGGCTCTATGCACCTCCTCCGACTAAGGGCTGCATCTCCTGTGTGGTACTTGTTGACAGGTCCTCATTTTGTGAAATGTGTAGATTTTTAAGAAATATTCTTAAAGCTACATTTTGTGGATATCTTTTGGCAATTTTTTTGTTGAGCTGGAGTTAGTGTTCAATATCAGGAGTATTGCTCTGCTCTGAGATGTTCAAAGCATCTAGAAAATCAGTCGAAGTATGGTTTTGATCACACTTTGTCAAGACAAAAAGGTGTTTACCATGTATTAAACATGTTGGTAGGAAAATGTATTCCTGCTAGTCCTGTGCTCTACTTTTAGAGGAATGGAGTGCAAAAAGAGTATGAGAAGGAATGAAAAGAGGAATTGTGGGACTCTAGGGAAAGACGAGAGGTAAGTATTAAAGAATCAGTCTGTTTTCTTAGGGCAGAATCAGCTTTAACCAGAAGTGCCCAGCAGCTGCAGAACTAGCCTTTTTAAAAGTTGACTGATGTTGTTTTTTTATATGTGCAATCAGAGTTACTTATTCTAACTTAAAATATTAGCATATCTTGTGTTCAGAGTCTTGTTGTGTACATAGAATCAGAGAATCATAGAATGGTTTGGGTTGGAACAGACCTTAAAGCTCATCTATTTCCATACCCCTGCCATCGGCAGGGATATCTTCTGCTGGACCAGGCTGCTTAAAACCCCAGCCAACCTGGCCTTGAACACTGACATCTTCCCCTGGCAACCTATTTCAATGAAGCAGTACATGTTACAATGAAAGTGCCGGTTCCTAAAAGTTTACAGTCCACATAGACAGAAGAAGACTGTTATTCCCATTTTACTAAGGGGAATCTGAAGCATTAAGAAATTAAGTATTGAAATAAAGCATTATTGAGCAAGGATCAGAAAATGAAATCTTCTGGACCCAGTAGCTCAGCCACTAGGTTATCTCTCTTTTCCAAGACTCAGACCTGGGGAGTGTGATGAACACACATGTACCTCCATCCCAACCAGAGCTGTTGACGGCACATGCAAAGAAATACCACATGGACTGACCAGGCTGAAGGATCTGGGTGCCAGGTAACAAAGACGGCAGCTGGGAGAGTGAGGAGGGTAAGGACTGTTCCTGACAGAACTGCCCTGTCCTCTGAAAAAGACTATCAATTTCCCTCTTATGAAAAAGGCCATACCAAATTAACTTGATTTTTGACTCTTGGGACAGGTAACACTATGCAAAGCATTCAGCTAATAAGTATTATATTTCATATTTACTCCAACATATCTAGAGCAATAATGTTAGCATGTTCTATGTGAGTAGTGTAACCAGTAATGAGTTGCTGTTGAACTGCTCTATAAATCTAACATGTTGTTAAACTAATTACAATCTTATATATTTGGCTGAGCAATCAGTCTAAGCTAGCTAAAGCAATGTGAAAAATATCAAGATTAAAAGCATGAAACAAACTGTGGCTAGCATCTAATTAAGCAGGGAACAATATGGTGAAGTACAAACATGGATACTGCAGGCAAATTCATTTTAGGAAACCTGTCCAAGTTGGAGAAGGCACTACTTCAGTTAATTTCACTGTAGTCTGCTGATGACTAAGATATTTGTCCAGGTTCAAATACATATTGTATATTGATAATGTTGCAATCTTAACTGGTTAGAGAAATAGAAAGAAAACTACTTCTGCTCCTATTGTAAATAGATTTCATACATGTTGCACGATATTAAAACTTTTCCTATGAAAATACGGCTAAAGCAAAGATTTAAGGTGGTGTAGTCTGTAGTCTCTAGGCATAATTATGTTGGTATACTAAATGAGAAACAGCTTCCTCTGTTCTGTGCACCAAGGTCAGAGGTTCAAACATGATCTTCAAAGATGTTTATGCATGCCTAACTTTGTCTTGGCTCTTGAGTTATTGATATTATCAACCCATTCTTATAATAAATCATCATATGAATTACCTACAACCATCATGTTTGTTCTTTTGCTGATTAAAACACAACATTTGCTGAGAATTTTCCTTACTAGGAATCATGGTAACCATTTTGGAACATTATAAGAGATAGCCAAAAGACATTATTAAGAAGCACCTTGGCCACCTTGGCCTGCAATATGGTTTCTCTCTCTTGAAAGAAAATGGTCTCACAATACAAACCTATGCACATGACCAAACCCTCAAAGAAAAATAAAAAGAGACATATTAATATGAATGATAAAATATAATAATTTTATATGAGACACATTATGGCAGTGATGCACACACTGCTCCATTTCTACAAGACTGGGCAGTCAGTGTTTTTTTTTGGAATAGTAGGTGGCTCTTTGTTTTTAGAAAGGTTGAGGAGTACTCTAAGCACATCAGAAGAGCTTTTACAGTTGCAAGCAATTTATTGGTTGGCTGGTCCACGTAATAGCTGTTTATTAAGGGATACATTAAGCACTGTAACCTTTAACAAATTACTTATAAGTGTTAATTAATGAAAAACATCTCTTTTTGTTAGCATGCTGCCAGCATTGTTAATTTCTTCTCAACATCATGAAAGGCAGATACCCCCAACAGTCTCATTGCCATTTCTTGGCAAGTAGGAATAACTAGGAATGAATAAGCAAGGTTACATATGAAACATTGATTAGAAGGAAATGATTACCATATGAATTGGGCAATTCGACTGAACTATTAAGGGAAGGTAGTAAGAACAGAATGTTCTGAAGACTCTGCCAGTTGCATTTCCCATGCATAGCATTAGTAGTATTTGACTGTTAATCCATTGAGTCACTGGAAGAAAAGAGCCATGGGTGAATAGGCAGGGAAATGTCAAGTTTTACACATGATGCAGATGTTCCTCATTATGAAGGGTACAAAAACTCCGAGAAAGGAGCTAATTAGTAGAGCTGGGTGAATAATGGTTTGACTGGTTTTGTGGTTAAACCAAAAAACCAGAGGGGGGAAAATGATCAAGCTAAGCAGAAAATTTCGAAGTGGTTTTTGGTTTTTTGGGTTTTTTTTGTTTGTTTTTTTTTTTTTTTCTTAGAGGGAAGAAGAAAGAGAAATTTTATGCAGGCAAGGGAGATAGGGAGAAAGGATCTGAAAGAATGAAATCCTGATCTCTGCTCAGCTTTATCTGGTAGCAACCATACAAGTTATGTCTCCGAAACAGCCGATGAGAATAGGTACTTTTCAGGATAGAATGAACAGGTTATGTCTACAGTCTCAAATCCTCTAAGTTACATGTCCTGAGACAGCTAGAGGTGAGTTTCCTTTTTGGAAGCTATCTAGTCACTAAGCAAGGAGCTGAGAAGCTCTGCAGACAAGAGCTGTCTGCTTCAGATGCTACAGGTGCACCTTTTGTCCTTAAACTCAATCCTGAGATAGCAAGAGCAGACCAGCTGCCATAATGTATGCCTGTTTCACGGGTCTTCCTTAGCTGCTCTGTCAACAAGGCAGTATTAAAAGGTTATTTCAATACTTTTTGTTGATACAATAAACTTTACTGGAAACATCTTGGTAAGGCAAGAACATCATCTTCTCTTAATTGTACTTCTTTCTATTGTCTTGCTCAAGCAGTATGCATACTCCATTGGCATCTCTGCTCCCCTCCCTTGTGTCAGCAACTGGGACAGGCCCTCACATTTGCAGAATGGTTAAAGTTGGAAAGGACCTTAAGGTCATCTAGTTCCAACCCTGCCATGGGCAGGGATGCCCAAGGCCCTGTCCAGCCTGGCACTGAACACTCTCAGGGATGGAGCATTTATCACTTCTTTGGGCAACCTTTTCCAATGCATCATCATCCTCACAGTAAAGAACTTCTTCTTCCTTAACCTTATATTCTTCCTAACCTGAACTTCCCCTCTTTTAGTTTGAACCCATTACCTCTTGTCTTATCACTATACTTATGTCTTATATGTCTTACCCTGATGAAGAATCCCTCTCCAGCATCCATTCTTCTGTACGATCAAGACACAATTGACCTTTATTGAGGAAAAAGTTAAATAGCATGCTATCAAGCTTTGCTCCCAAAGGCATCACACTTGTTATTACAAGCTAATGAATAATGTGAAAAACATTCAGGAATATGATCTTTAGCTGGGAGGACTGAGATCTGCTTTTTAATACTGTCATATGCTACATTTGAGTATTCCAAACACTTGTTGAATATCTGTAGCAGAAGATCCCCATTAGAGTCTTGTGTCTGGCTTAGGCGTACAAAAGTGTGTGTTTGAAGATTTTTACTAATATATTTGAGGGTTTCATTTTACTCTGAAATTGTAATTTGTAATTGTGAAGAGTTTTGTGAGTTTGATCAGAGATTTGAAATGCTGGATTCTCTCCAGCTCCAGAGTATAGACTCCAGCATAGAAATGTTTCGTGCCAAGAAAAGCAATTTAAACATGAGTAATGAGGGCACATTGTTAACCATTACTCTTTAGAGATGTATTTTTCATTTTTAAAGGCTGTAGAAGCACAGACTATTTTTGGAAGTAACTTTTCCTTTGCTCCCTCTTCAAAACCACAGAACATATATTCTCATTCAGTAAGGAAAGGTGAATACCTTAATTCAAACATCTTTTACAGTAAAAGCTAGATTTTCAAGGGAACTCATGACCAGATTTCTAAGAATACATTCAGACTCAGACCCAAGGTTCAACAGCATTCAGGTCTCAATAACTTAAGCCTTTTTGAAAATGCTGTTACTTGGTGCCAACATGAGATTTTAGCCAATTGAAATTTTTCATCCAATAGGGACATATCATTCAGTGAAATGCACTGTGTTTACCAGGCCACTATGTAACATTTGAAATGAAATCCGGTGTGTTCATTCATTTGCACTTCCATAAAAAATGCTATTGTTCTGATTAGATCATCTTAACACTAAGTAGATTAAGCAACTGTGACTGTTTTTTTGTTACTGAATTACAGAATCAGTAGATGTCAGGAATATAAATGAATGTACTGCTGGCCCTTTACTGAATTCAAATTGATTTTCAGGCAGAACAAAAACTGGCTGAAGGACCATAAACAGAAGATAATAGACCACTGAGGAGAAATACCCAGTGAAATGCCTCAGGGACATGCATTAGGCCTCACACTAATTTATTTTGCTTAGATGACAAGGCTGACTCTACGGGACACATTTTCAGCTCTGTGAGACTATAGACCATTTAACTTCAAATAAAGAAACAGGACTAACGATTAATACAGAAGTTTTACAAAACTAAGGTGTTTGTCACTAGTTTGTGCTGCCAGGCTTCTCTGTATCCTTTCTCACACGCAGTAAGTCTTATACGAGGAGCCTTTTTCTATTGTGTTGAAACCTACTGCCTGGCCCGTCATAACCAGCACGTGCCCTAAGAACTGTTTTGCCTTTGTTTTGTTGCTATAGGTGGCCTTACACCAAGATTTGAATGATATAGAAGGTCACGTTGCATAATAAGAACAACTTCTTCACAGAGATGGTGATCAGGTATTTGAACAGGCTGCCCAGGAAAGTAGTTAAGTCACCATCCCTGGAAGTGTTCAAAACCAGAGTAGATGAGGCCCTCAGTGACGGTCTTGGCAGTCTCAGGGTAATGGTTGGACTTGATGATCTTAAAGGTCTTTTACAGCCTAGCTGATTCTATGATTTTATGACTATGTGCAATGTGAGTGAAATCCAGCTGAATTCAGACATTTGGTCCCTTTTCACTACATTCATTAATGTTTTTCTAAGTGTCATTCACACCAAGCAGGATAGCTTGAGCTACCTGATGAAGCACCTTTAAAATCAAGTTTAATCTGACAGCTTGAAACGCCATTACAGGATTGCATGTAACACTCATTGAGGAAGAATTCCCACAGTCTTACTAAGGAAATATTTATTACCACAAACCAGATGTGATGTGCTTCACTGGTATGACCGGTACAGATTCAGAAAGAAAAGGAAACAAAAGGAAGATACTTAAACAGATAAACAGTGTACGGTCATCCAAAGGTAACTGAGAGGGGGGTGCAGAAGAACTTACAACACTTCTTCATGCAAACATATCACACACTCATGTTATTTTAAAATATCTCTCGCAAATGAAATGTCACTATGTCAGTTATCAATAGTTTAAGCAAGATAAATTTACTGCAGTCCATATTGCACTTTCTCTGATAAATTAGACCTGTTTCGACTTGACATAATTCAGCAGTCAGCCCATAAAAAAAAAAAAAAAAGTCCACCACAATATTTTTGAAAAAATCATCAGAAATGTCATTTTTCTTTGTAGCAGTTCTATTCTTCTCCTAGCAGTTTGATATGGATTAGAATGTTTTGGTTAGTGGAGATAAAATCTTTTCTATTTGGTCTTCTTGATCCTATATCTAAATAATTCCTTTTCTTCCACAGTGCTGTAAAGTGATTGCATATTATCAGTGCTCAGTACTCATTCTAATGACTTGCTTTCATAAATAAGGGAGTCCTGGTCACTAGCCTGCAAAATCAAGGAGAGAGCATGCAGTTACTTAGTTACTATGGGCTATTGTGCTGAAATAATTTTAGAAAAGAACATTTTTCTAAGAAAAATGCTGGAGTTTAATTCAAACAACAACTGTGTTTGAACTGTATTAATTGGGTGTGCACTGCATCGATTGTTATGAGTGTGAGGAAGCTCATTAAAAGTGAGATTAATCAGAAGTGATAGCTAATTTGATCAAGAAAGGGTGCTGGTGATTAATATTTATAAACAGTTATAATGATCCTTGTATTTTCTTTTGGTTATGCTCCATCTCTTTAAATTCACATGAGTAATTATAGACAAACCACCTGAATGGTTTTAAATCTCTCAGAACAAAAACTTTTTCATGTCTGTGGTCAAATATCAACTCTTATCTTCATTTTAAAATGTACTGGTGATTCCCTTTCTTCTTCCAGTAATTTTGCATAGGCATAATCTAGCTTTCTCACCATTGCTTCAGATAAGAGGTGGACTAACAACAACAAAATGAACCAGATATTCTCCTAGACCTCCCAGGTCTGATGCTGCAAACATTACCATGTTTAACCTCAGATGTGTGAGTAGTATCCCTGAACTCAGGGAGAGATTGCAAAACCAAGAGTGGATTAAAGTGTTCATTGCACTGAGGTATAAGAACTCTACCATTAATCTGTTGTCCCACTAATCACGTTCTTGTTTGTGCAAAGCAATTAAAGCCAAATGTTTAAAGGAGTATAGATAGATGACTTTCACGTCCTTTTTTTCCCCCCTACCTTATCAGTATCCAATTTTGCAACCTGGAAGATGAATCATTACTTAGCAGATGTGAGTAAATACTTCTCTGTATGTTCATATACAGATTTTGTTCCTAGGGAGGCTTGACTATTGTTTGTTCATTTTATTTTTTTTTTTAACCAGCTTATAAAGAATATTCCGCCAGTCTTTCAATGCCTCCAAGATAGATATAGAATCCAGGGTGAATGAACTGACTTTGTGTCACATCCAGTGTAAGAGACTAACTGAGATATGATATCCCACAGGAGGTTTATAACTGCGATCAATGAAGGGATCAATGTCATTGCAGAAGAAGGTGGCAGAATAGTGAATTTTGACATTGTTAAGTTTCGAATTTATCTTGCATGCTTTTTTACATGCTAATGTACATATAAAGATATGGGAAAAAAAAGAAACCTCTTGATCATGCAACATGCAAGAACGGAAATGCTTTATTATCAGTGTGTTTTTCCTTGTCAGTGCCACTACTGGTGGAACCAGAGCACTCAAGGCTAAGGATACTCAAAGCTTAGACAGAAACAAGCAGCATGAAAAATTATCAGTCCATAAGGCAAAAATTTCTAAGTTATTGAAAAAACACATACATGGGCTGAAAGTCTGGCTGAACTCTGCCTTATCTTTTTGACTATTTGACTTTTACTATTCTGCAGTGGTTAAGGTTTGCTTCTGGAGAGTGACAGAAAGTTACTTCCTGAATGATGAACAAAAAGGCAGACTCTTGCCCTTCTTGGCATTTTTACCAAAGAGCTTAAATGTAACTTCCTACCATTAGTTTTTTAATCATGTTGAACAACTTTAATATTTCTGTTAATAACATATCAGAATTTGAAGGTAAGGACATCTAGTATCACCCTACTCATTAATTTCCACAAATGAATATTAAATTAAATATTAAATGTAGACTTTACAATATTCAAATATGGCCTATGTGAGGTTGCTTCAAGGCACTGTTCTATTCCACAGGGGTTTTTTTGCATCTTGTTAATATGTTGTTTTCTTTGGAAATACAACAATAAAAAAAAAAAAAAAGGACACAAACATTTATGAACAGGATTCCAATTCTGCAGTTGCTACAGAGGTTTAATAGATAGATTCCATATGCCAGATGTTCTTTATGTTGCTTTCAGAGGAAACAAGATCATCAACAACAAGGCTTATTTGAATTCAATTAACTTTGCAAGTGTGTTGAAAATGATGTTATTATATGTAAGGAAGGAGGGTAAAATTCTAGATATTTCTGAAAATAAACTTGAGTAAAAAAATCAGGGATTTAAAGAGTTTAAGCAGCTTTTATAAGTTGAAAGAAAGTCAGAAGTGACCTTGTAAACATTTTAATGGAAAGCAGAGTTTAAAACCACCAAAAAAAAAAAATATATATATATTAATTTGTTCACTTGAAGGATATGGCACATTCACACTAGGCAGTAGCTCAAACATTCATTTATCAAGGCCCAGTGCATTAAAATCGTAGCCTTATAAGACTACAGTACTTGCATCCAATGCTGAGGTAAGAAAGGCATGAGTCATGGAGGCAGAATATTCACCTGAAAACAATCAGCTGTAGTCTATGCAAACATGTTTTGGCAGCTGCTGAAAAATTACGAACTGAAGGCTGCTCAGATTTTTGTCATATTCCTGAATAATGATTTATAACAAATAGACACATACTCTATTAAAGGGTCAAATCGACCTTTTGCTGTGTCATCTGGATGCTTTTGCAATGTTACAATTATTTTTCTCTTGTTACACAATTGTTAGTGCTTGAATTCTTGTCAAGTAAATCAGTACTGAGATTGTTGACAGACAATGGCCATGATTCAGCAAAGCATATAAGCCTGTAACTAATGTTAAAGAAACGTTAAGGTTTTGCTGCGTTAGGCTTGCCAGTGTAATTATATGACCAAATTTGTCGATGTTTCTCATGGAGAAGCTAAATAAATACATTTGATTTTGATGGTTTAAAGTATAGCTAACAAAAAATGAGATTAGGATTCTAATTGACATTTATGTTATTGTGAAATCAACAACCATTTCTAAACATCTTCTCATTTCAATTTATCCACTTTCTGGCAGCTGTGGAATTAATCTTGGTCTCTGAGGCTTAGAACCATCAGAAGAATTAATTTACAGGATTGCTGCAGCAATGGATTGGAATTATATCTTTGAAACACTATTTGCCAAAATACAACTCTGAAAGGAAGTGACAGAAGATTTTAAGCAGAATGGATTATTTACTACCCAGCCTGAATGAACATGATGACTGAGATCCCTGAAATAATACAGAGATCCATTCTTTTTCTGCAGTACAATAAGATAGTAACTTTACACAACAGCTGTTACCAAAAGACCCACCAAAACCCCAAGCAAACCCACACAAACAGCCAGAAAAATGCACATATTGTATACCTTAAAGATAAGTGCATACACTCCGTTAGTTTATATATGATTTCTTGCTTTCCTAACAGAGAGCTGATGGGGAAGAAATTAGAAGAAGGAAGACTGTGTTAATCCTATAATTTTAGGATCCGAAAAAAGTGCCTTAATTTGTGGCAAAACTGTTACAGGCCTCTGTCTCCTGTCCTAAAGTTACAGTCCTGCTTTTGCAGAAATCATGGCCGTTGCTTTCTGCCATTTAAGAAGCCTAACAGAACTAGTTCTGCAATTTAGGAGAACCGGACAGAAACCTGAACTTGTGTAGACGCTAACTGAAATCATACCTTAATCTCATATGTCCAAATGAAGCTTCTTGATTTGGATTAAGTAGGTAAGATACATAGATAATTGATGTAAAAACTTGAAAAGGTGGGTAAAGATTTATCTGACCTCTGAAAGAGAATAAGTCTTCCATTTAAAATTGAAATGCATGGTTGAATTTTAACATTCTTTGAAACAATTAAGTAAAAAACAGAAGTCACCAAATTGTCAAATGTTGGGAGTTTCCTCCCCTTCTTCCCTCCTCCCTAGTAGAAACTCCTTGAACAGAAGGAAGTGATTAAAAGTAGAGGGGAAGAAATATTTGTGAAACTATAGATCATAATGGTTAGAGTCTCTGTTGAGTATGAATTTTCAGAGGGAAATGTGGGGTTTCTTCAATATTTTTGTCAAAACAAACAAATTTTACTAAAAACAATGTAAACCTATAGGACATGTGGTTTCATATGACTCTAGTACCAAGGACTTCAAGACAGTTTGTTAATATCCATGTTGTTCTGTCAAACAAAGCTTCTGCTTTTCATTCCATAAATATTTGTAGGTGGCAGGCAGTGACTCTATTTAATGGGTATATACACATATATATCGCATTTTAAGATTCTGTTTTTCTTTCTAAAGTGCACTGTACACCCTTCTCACTGAAATACGGTAATGCTGCTGTTTACATTTAGGACATAATGCATCCTTCATGCAATACAGATGGTTGGGACAGTATAACTGTCAGACAAATGATTTCCACATTCTCACTAAACACAAGTCACGGATGCTGGAGGCTGAATACTAACAGACTGCAACAGGAAGATAACTAACAACTACCTTCTCCCACAGTATTACTGCTGGATAAATACTCCTTTTCTGCACTTGGAATATTGACTTAATCAATTTATTTTCTTGAGACGTGGCACATCTCTCCACTTGGTCAATTATGGAGCATTCCAGCAGCTCCCTGGACTAGAAATGAGCACGTCACTGAAGTTTTCTATACCATATGTTTACCCAAGAGAGTATGGTCACAGCCTTTTTTAAATACTCCCAGTAATACTCTCATGAAAACTGGCTCTTGATGATGCATGAGGTTTTATTTCTAGAAGCAGATAATTTAATAGGTGTAATTCCTCAGGGGAACATGCAAAAGGGATGGGAGCAGCAAGGCAGAAAAAGGCACAGGCTGCTTTTCCCAGAGACAGATATGCATGCCATTAGCAGGGAGTGAGTGAGCCGTGTAGGTCAGTGTCACAAACAGTGCATGAAAACTTTACCCAAAGGAGTCAGAGCACTTTACTGCGTTCGTGGGCTTGCACTGCCGCCTGGTGTAGCACTCGGTGATTACAGGCTCTGCCCAGCACAGCTTAAAACACCTGCAAAAGCACTACGATGGGAAGATGCTATTTATCACAAACGCCGACGGTTTGCTTATATAAATAAATACGAGTATGTTTGGCAAACAGGTACGGTACCAAAAGCACTGAGGTAGGTCCGGTGTATGCTTTGTCAGGTGAATAATGGTAACACACGATGTACTTCATCTGTCACAGTCACACAGTGGGATGACCGGGCTTCAGAGGCCAGGACAGGAGTTAGTACAGGTTACTGGCAGCTTACTGACCTGGGACATCTCAGCCTTTGTGTTTGGCAGTGTTTATGTGTCCAGATGACACAGGTTCTGCCAGGGCAGGTGAGGCAGCCTGAAGCCTCCCACCGCTGTGAGGTACCTCTCTCCAGTCATGCCTTTCCTCAACCGGCAAAGCAGACATGGAGAAGCTCTGTGTAGCATGCCTATGGAGGAGAATCTCATCCCATAGACCAGGAGGTGACAACTAATTGCTTAAAGAACAGCCCATTTCTCACCACTTTCTGGGCCTCATGGTGTTCATAGAGGCTGGGAACATGTAATGCCCCAAAGCCTGAGATTCTTGTGCCACCCGTGACGATGTTAACTCAGCCCTGCGCTGAGATGCGGTCAAACCCCGCGGCTGCCCTGCCTGAGCCCACGGCCTCAGGCCGCCTTAGGGACTACACTTCCCATGGTGCCCCGGGCCACCGCGCTGCACCATTGGCTGGCGCGACCGGAAGGGGCGGTACGGCACAAGGCCGCGGGCACACGGCGCGGGTCTGCGCGGGGCACCCGTCCCAATGGCGGCGCTGAAGTACGCGGGGCTGGAGGACACCGACAGCGAGGAGGAGCTGCCGCCGGGCTGGGAGGAGCGCACCACGCGCGACGGCTGGGTCTATTACGCCAAGTAAGGGAGCGGGGCGAGCCCGCCTCAGCCCCCTGACCGCCCGCGCCTTCCCCCTGCAGCAGCATCCGTGCAGCCGCCGCTGCTGCCCCCTCAGCGTGGGGGCCGGAGGGGCAGGAGCCGTCATTGCCCGCACTGTACCACCGCGGCGAGCCGGGGCTGAGGCAGGGCCAGGGCTGGGTGTCGGGACCGGTCTCCGTGTGACTCGGTTTCCGCGTACTGCGGTTACTCCTGGCTCCGGGGAGCGCCGAGTGTGGGCTGGGCTCTCCCACCTCCGTCCTCCCGGGCCGAGCCCCACGGGTGCCCGCCGGAGGAGCTGAGCGGAGCGGACAGGCGGGTCTGTGCCGTGCTGACCGCCGCCTGACAGAGCCACAGCATCCCCTTGTGTTGGGAGCGCTGCTGGAGCGGCTCTGGCCCCTCCTGGGTGCAGCAGCGAGCTGTCACCCGGCTGCTGCTGTTGCACTTCGCTAAGTGGTTCCGTGGGTGATCAGAGAGTGGTTTGGGTTGAAAAGGCCCTTAAGATCATCTGTTTCAACCCCCTGCCATGGGCAGGGACGCCTCACACTAGACCATGTTGCCTAAGACTCCGTCCAACCTGGCCTTGAACACTGTGAGGAATGGCACATTCACAACTTCCTTGGGCAACCTGTGCCCGTGCCTCACCACCGTCACAGCGGAGAACTTCTTTATATCTACGTGAACTTCCCCTGTTTAAGTTTAAACCTATTCCTCCTTGTCCTATCACTGCAGTCCCTGATTGATGATTCTTTATACATATGGGAGGTTGAGACTTGCAAAATAGTGTAGCTTGCTGAGTTTTTCCTCCTTGCAGGAATAGAGGAGAGACAGGTATGGTGGAAGTTAAAAGCTATATCTGCTCCCCTCCAGCTCTTCAGTATACCACACCTTTGACAAGAGATAAAAATTTGTATTTAGCACCATCTGCTTGTGCCACTCTAAAACTGTGTTCCCAGTGGTTACAGAAGGGGATGGACCATAAGGCTGACTAAATTAGTGGAATATATATGTATTTTCTTCTCTCTTGTGGTTTCTGTAGCTATGCTGCTCTTGAAATCTGTTTCAGTCTCTTTAAAGTTGCAGGATTCCATCCCACAAAAAGGAGGAAAAGTGTAGTGCATTCTCAGCTGTGGTGGGTTGGCATCTTCCTCCCAGGTTCTGCTTTACAAGCACTGGACAGAATGTTTTGATTTACCTGAACTTTGTAAACACTGCAGATATTTTTTAGAGTTTCATTTTTCTCAGGTCAGACTTCTGTCTATTTGCTTGACTTCAAAAGCTCTTTCAGGAAACAAATCACTCATTGAAAGTAACTAACCTACAAAATAATAATGCTACCGAGAGTAATTTTTACAGAAGCAATTAGTTCAATAGGCCTGTTTTATAACTGTTATGAAACTTATTCAATTTAATGTAATGACATGGCGTTAATATGTCTTTACTGCTAGACAATCTTGCCTAATGTGTCTAAAAAATACTTGACACAGGTGTTATGCTGCTGCTACCTTTAAAATGAGCTCTGTATCTTTCATACTTCTGCATATTCTGGATACTTTTTTTTAATCCTTATCAACAATATGAACTTTAAACCTAGTTGGAATAGGGTTACTTTGGTTTAAGACTTTTCGAGGTCTTTGAGTGAAGTGTGAGCACAGTCAAATACTGAAAGTGGCTGGGAGTGCATTTGTCAAGCTGTGGTAGTCTGGTATCTCTCATCAGACAGGAGTAACTTAGGATCTTGTGTCTTTAGCATATGAATGTCCTGAAGTTCAGGTGCCACTGCAGGTCACACATATGTACTTATTTAACCTCAGCCTATCAGCTGATTCTTGTAATACAGTGTACTGTCATTGTGGGCTAACTATGTGGTTATTATAAGAAAGAAAATTTGCTTATGTTGTGTGCAAATTGTTGGTATTATATCAGTAGTTATTCAATAATGCCAGTATGTATTTCATACTTAGGCAGCTGTTAATTTGGACACTTTATCAAGTAATCCCTGATTTTTGGTTATTATTTTAAAATATTTAATAAAAGATAATATCCAACCTGATTTCAGCACTTTGAGTATTTTAAGACCTTGTTTATGTGTACATCACTTTATTAGCCTGTAGTCCAGAAAACCTTATGATAGAGTATATTAATTCTCTTAGAGTGATGTAAGTGAACAAAATCTCAGGATTATAAGAGATTATGCCATTATCGCCCATTTTAAATAAATCGTCAAGGCCTTTGGATAAACTTGTTTGTCTAAAGCTACAGTTGTTCATGTAGAAATCCAGACTTATTTACTTCATAGCTTGCAATTCAGTATTATTAGACAAAAGTCGTAGAAAGGTGCTTCTGTGATTTGAAAAAATTCTGATATTTCTACTAATTTCTGATAAATTATTCTTTTGCTTTTTTCTTCCTTTTTCCTGCCAAGGATCACCATCTGTTTGAGAAATTTTCTGAGTCTGTTGATGTTACTCTTTGTTAATACTATTCTTGAATGACTTTTGGGGTTCTTTATTATCCAGCAACAAAACTTAGATTGGAAGTCATTGTTTATTTGACTTTTTTATAGACTCGTATGCTCTCTTGTTAGTTATTTTCAGAACTGTGGCAATATGGAAGCCTGATGACTTCTAACTGCAGTTTTGACCTTTCTTAAACGAGAGATTGTCATGTTTCTTTTTTTTTTTTTTTTTGTGGCAGATAAGCCAAGTATTTAAAAAAAAATAGTTAATCCTCACTGTATGAAAAGAAAACCTTTGAATTACATCAGAAGAATTATTAGGCAATTTTTTAATATCTTAAACTTTCCTTTTCCTACAGCCATCTGGAAGAAAAAACACAATGGGAACACCCTAAGTCTGGGAAGAGGAAACGTGTTGCAGGAGGTTTGTGTTAAGGTTTTGTGACAAACTGAAATTATGTTACAAACATCAGTTGGAGTTTGTGCAGGAACTAGATCTCATTTTGATCTTTTGACACTAATCACCTGGGCAAACTGAGCTTGTAAAATACAGCAATGTTACTTCAGTGGGGTTTTACCTATGTGATAATGTCTGTGTAGAGTGATCATTTTGCAGTTTTATGGCTTTCTTGTATTGCTCCATAAAGCCGAAATACTAATTCCAGGATTGTTTTACTGTGGCTTGTAAAGCATTGACTATATGAGGCTGGGATTCTCTGATTGCATTCTGATTTCCTGCTGTCCATCAGGTAATATTTATAGTTGAATTATATTCATCAAAGAATATTCCTGGCACAGAAGAAAGTCACATTAGTTTAATTTTGTTTATTTTCCCTAACTCACCTGAAAGCTTGTGCCAGATCAGAAGACAGCCAGTGTTGCAGGACACTTCCAAAGGTAAATGACTTCTTAAGGACCTTGGATCACTGCCTTAAATTAGATCTTCCCACAAGCATTTATATGGCTTATGTAGGTGTACTGTACTGTTGGCAAGCCATACTTCTTTTGGCATTGGTAATGTGACTGTAACTGGAATATTTTCAGTAGATTTTGAGCCAATTGAATTGCAAATGAATACTTTTCAGCCAGGATTAGAAATACTGGGAATGCTATTTGTTAAGTACTTCTGTAAGGTCTTTTGTATAAGAATTTATTTTGTAAAGATTTGTCATTTTTTTCTTTTATCTGTCCTTCCAACTTCATAGAATCATAGAATCATTTAGGTTCGATTTAACATATCCCATACCCACTTGAGAGTTCTGATCTTCCAGCTACTGGTATGTGTTACACACAACTTTTTCTACACTTAGTTCAGTGTTTTTGCAATTTACTTTCAGGGATAACTGAACTGTATGCAGTATGGACATGTGTATGTAGTAGGAAGCAAGCTTACATTTTCCTGGTTTGTGCTGTAACATGGAATAATCTTTATTAATAATGTTTAGATTATCTCTATACTTCATATTCTAGTTATTACAGTTGTACCAGACCTCCTGTATGTTGTACTTTTATTAGAGAGCAATTGTGCATGAATAGGGAAGCAATCCTTCTTTCAAGTGACAATATTCAAGTGCAGCAAGTAGTTGCATTACCTAGAGAAATAATGCAGAATTTTGCCACATCTGTCTGAGAAACAGCTTCAAATCTGAATATACTTTTAATGCCTGAAAAAAGTTAATATTTTATGCTTCCTAGGTCTGCCATATGGATGGGAGCAGGAGACTGATGAAAACGGACAAGTCTATTTTGTAGAGTAAGTATGTAAAAATGTAGAATGTGGACAAGTAGCACAACTGTGTTTTGTGTTGGATAGCCTTTTTGAGTTATCACTGACTATCAGCTGGAAAGACAAAGAAATTAATAAACATAATTTCATAATCCATATGCAGAAGTTACAGTTGTAGCAGTGTCTAAACACTCATTTGTATTTTTCTGAATTCTCTAATGTGCATAGAATTACTAATGGGGTGGCTGGAGTGAAGTGACTTGGGTATCCACATCTCAAAATGTGAACTAGTCACTGTTTATGTGGGCTTATTTTGTTTGTATACCGTTATGGATAAACTCTGTGCTAACTTTAAAAACATACCTAGAACTTCATGGCTGATTATTAATGTTGTGGCAGTGCTTTAAAATACAAGCTGAAAAGAAAACTGCTGCAACTCTGACTCACTTGCAATGTAAACCACAGAAAGGAAGACAGGGATTGTGCTAGCAAAGGTGTTTGGAAAAGAAAGGTCACAGAAGAAGAAAGAGAATTCTGGGAATGTTTCCTTCTGTATCTTTTCAATGGTAGGGTCAAAATGGGGTAGTTATCTTAAACTGGCTTGGCAGAATGAAGAATATTCACAGGCTAAAATAGTAAGTGTAGCCTCTCTGTACTATAATTAAGGGCTGAAAATTGTGGCTTAGTGTCTTTTTCTGATAATTGTCTAAAGAAAAATGAAACTCTGTTTTAGAAAGGTGAGCCTGACCTAAATTGTGCCATTTGCTAAGCTGATGTATTTGGTTTTGGTTGCTTGAGGAAGAAGTACTAGCTGCATTTCTCATTGGTATATTGTTTCAAGGGAGTAGTATAGGCCCCTTTTACAGAGCTCCTAAGAGAACATGATCTTCCCCAATATAATGAGATTTTTCCCTTGACAAAATTCTGCTTTCTGTGTCATGGGTTCATAAGAAGTTCAGAACAGTGTTGTGAAGTATGTGAATACAATTATTAATGGATACTGTTATAACTGGGAAAATGTTTGATGATAAAAAAACAAACAATTGGGATCATTTTAACAAAAAGGTTTTTGGGAATTTGAGAAATCCACTGGGATTGTACTGAACAGTGGTTGAAATACATTTAAAATCTCAGTGCAGAGTACAGAAGGGTCCAAGCAGCTGAATTTTTATGTTCTTTTGCAGCCACATAAACAAACGGACTACCTACCTTGACCCAAGACTGGCCTTTACAGTTGAAGATAATCCAGTAAAACCTACTACTAGACAAAAATATGATGGAAACAGCACTGCAATGGAAATACTCCAGGGCCGTGATTTGAGTGGCAAAGTGGTTATTATCACGGGAGCAAATTCAGGAATAGGTAGGTTAAGATTGCATAAGGTAGATATAGCCATGTTTATTGTTCAGGCTACTTTATTTAAATAGCTGTGTATCTTTGGTGTTCAAACTTGGTTTGAATCATTTCCATGTGAAACATCTAGTTAGAAAACTTCGTTCAGGTTTGTGTACTGCTTTTTAAGAAAGTGTGAGAATTTGGAGCTTTGAGGAGAGCTGCAGGGAAGACATCAAGTTCTGAAATGATTGATTCTTATCTAGACAAGTATTGATGGAGGCATTTTACATTACCTAAATATATAGAGGATGCCTGTGAAAGGGACAGGAAGTTTCTTTTTATAGCCTAGGTGTCTAGGAGAAAGAGTAAAATTTGAGTGGCTGCATGGGAATTTAGATTCATAAAAAACTTTTTAATGACAGGAAGTAAACTCAGGTAAGAGATTTTCCAAGGAGGCCATGGAATTTTTATCTCTGAAAGTATTTCCAGGTCAACATGCTGATGAACTTGTGTCAGAGAGTCATATTCGGTGGTCCTTCAGAGCAAAAACATTTGTTTATGACCTTTAGAAATCCCCCTTAGTTGTATTTTCCAGTGTGTTCACAAATCTTTTTAGATACTCAGCTTGCTTAGGTATCTGTTACATAGTATTACCTCTATAGTGGGTGAGAAATTCTAATTAGCTGCTTTTGTTATGTTTTATAGTAAAGCTTTGGTGCTTACAGGCTCCGCCTTTCTTCTCAGAAGACAGCATTTCTTCTCCAACTTAATTTTCTAGGCTGTTTGACGTTTCAATCAGCAACCTGCACAGGATAGATCTTTTTCTGTGGCTTAGATTTGTGGAGGAGCCACAAATATCAGAACACTGGTGTGGTTTGGTGTTAGATTTGAACTTTTTTTGGTAAGTGAGGGGATCTACCTAAATCTTAGGCAACTTATTCTTGTGCTTTGGGTTTTTCTTTGTGGTAGGATTATATCAATATTGAAAGAGTCCTTTTGCAAAATATTTGGTGTCATTTTAGTGCAGAATCTTGACTTAAGTGCATTTATAAGGACATAGGAAAACCTTGGAGATGTTCTGGAAAAGGAGTTAATAGCAGGACTTGCCACTCCAAATCCTCTTGGTCTTTCCCTCTGAATTATTTTAGGGAGTGTTATCCCTCAGGAGTGAGATGAAAAACTTAGAGCTTTATTGTGGCTTGGTATTTAGGCATTAAAAGTATGCGTCCTGCTGTCATTGCATGATATGCTACTACAGATTGGTGTACAGTTAGGGCAGCAAGTGTCGTACTTACCTGTCTCAATGAGGAATTTGTGTTTTATAGTAAGGTGCGCATTCCAGATTCTTGGTACAGGATGTCTTTACATTGCATCCAGCAGGACAATTTGCTTTGTATGCAACTGTGTAGTCTCAGCACACATAAGAATTACCTGGACTCAAATGATTTGCCTTCAGCAGGAGAAGAGCTACCATTCAGACTTGCTGAGTGAGCTGAAAGTGTTTCATAAATGGCAAAAGATTATTCCAAGATGTATAATTCTTTTGTCAAGATTTCCCCATCTTCCTCTTCCTTTCCCTTAGTTTATAATCTGGATTGATCATAAGTGAGAAAGCAATATCCTTGCATCAGATAATCTTTGCTTGTGACATATATGCACAGATATATGTATACATGCACATATATACTTTCTTGATTTCTGTTAGTAGGTGAGGGCACGATATCACTTATGGTCAGAAGCATGCTAAGAAGAGTGGGAACATCAGTGAAATAAAACTTGGGCTTGTGCTGCTGAGGTTAAGGCATAAGGAATCCAGACCGATAAAGGTGATGTAGCAAATACATGATGAAAGTGGTATCGCTATAGTCCCAGGCTTTGTGTCTGATACTAATTGCCATGAAGTGTGAATTAAGGAGAAGGCAGTTGTAGGGTTTATGTTTCTGATAAATGCTGTGCTCTTTTTTGTCCTAGCTCAAAGGGTTTCTGACAGAAGATATAATAAGTGCTGAGCTTGTGCCAGTTGTGACTTCTGATTGACATGTTTGATGGAGAAAAACAAGGTTCAGACTCCTTGGTGTTCTGTGAAGGGAATACTCCCTCTTTGGGGTCGGCTAATAGTCTTGTCCCATTAATTGGCAGAATTTCAAGTTTTCCTGGAACTCTGTTGTCTGAGTCCTTAAAATGTATCATGTTTCTTAACCATGCTTTGTGACTCTTGGCAAACTGCTTTGAATGTGTCAGTGTCATGTAATGGATTGCAATGTAGCGATCCCTGTGAACTTTAATATGCCTACACGATTCTTTGGGACACTGTGGAAATACTAATTAGCTAGTTTAAGTGGAGTCCTACCAGTTTTGAAGCTTATTCCCCAGTTATTTTAGGAGTGTTCCACTTTGTGTAGTTGGTAGTCCTTTTAATCAATCTGTGTATTTTTGAGCTAATAATTCCTTCCCTGAGTATTTTGAGAGGTAAAGAATTACTGTGTTTTCAGAAAACGTAACATGCTTTCTTCAGGAATCATGTGTAAATATTTCCCAGGAAATATTGCTGTCCAGGAAGTAGAAAGTGATGAAAAAATACAGTATTACTTGTTGAGCATTTGTGCTTAATAATGTAAAAAAAATAATTACCCAACCCTTTAATGGTTTAATGCTTGTCAAAATTGCTTTCAATAACATATTTGAAACTAACTTTACGATATAGATTTTTTTTATCTTTTTTTTGTCTTCTTGTTTGTTGACAAATTTTTCATTTTGAGATGGGAAGCGCAAAGATAACGTGTAAGTTGGTAAACTGTGGTCTGTCAAAATGCAGAAATGCTTAAGTTAAAGTCTGGAAAATGATGAGAATCTCTTGAAAGATGGATGAACATAGTTTTGCTTTGTTTTGTTTTGGTTTTTTTTCCAATTCATCTATATACACTGCTTTAAGATAGCAAAGTTAAAACCAGATCAACAAAGATGGAATGATACTTTACTTCATTTGTGAATCTAATACAGTGAATCCAGCATATTTTACCAGCTGAAAAATCTCAACTTCTGAAAAATAGAGATGCTTACTTAAATGCAGAGGCAATACTTTGGATGACTTAAGCAGTGATACAGTTCTGGTGGTATCACACCTTCTGGCCTCTCCATTGTTACTTCATTGCCAGTAATGTCTCTTTTAACATGTCTGTAGAATGGGTAGACTGTCTGCCATGTGGTGTTTTTTTTTTTTTTTTCATTTTTGATTAGGAATATGAACTGCAAGAATCTCTTAGATTATATACCCACTTTCTTAACTCAGTCCTTAAAACTGCTGCGAAAAGCATGTGTGTGAAGAAAGTTAATGACTAAAAAAACCCCATATTTATAAACACTTCACTAGTTTTCATTAGCAAGTTGGAAAAGGTTAATGAATTATTCTGTTCTTAAAATGTAAAGAGAGCATAGCAGATCAAGAATGATTCAGAAAATTATTTTTTTTTTCTGTTTTTTTGGAAGTTTTTCTTCTGATAGTGCAGTCCAGCTGTTCTTTGGATCTTTTCCTCATCTATTTCTTTTAAGCTCAATCAGAATTTTAGTCTGAGAATCACATTCGAAGTTGAGGCAACTCTCATTCACAGTAAAGGAGCAAGTAAAAAGAAGCAAGATAGACTTACTGCACAGTTTAGTTGCATTGTGTCAATCTTTCTGGTTTTAAAAACTCATTGTTCTATCTGTGTTTAAACATGAGTAATGTAAATTGTCAGTTTGTTCACTTCAGGTCAGAAAGACTTAGTCCACTTGAGGAGCTGAAGGTAGTGTGCAATTCTGTGTGATCGTTGTTTTTCTGTTTTAGAGGTTTCAATGTCAGGTTAAAGTGAAAATGCTTTCCTAGCATGCTTGGGTGAATGAAGTCGTAATTTCTAACTTTTCCACTAGAGGGCTGTGTTGCTCTGTGAATATACTAAACAAAAGAGACATGGTGCTTTTCCTGGTTTTAGTAAATGCTCCTGTAATTTTGTTGTTTGTGTTCTTAATTGTTAGGGCTAGAATTCGAAATTTTTAAAAGCATGTCATCTGTTCATCTAGGTATAATTTTATAAAGAGACGTGGTACTTTCAACTGCATGTGTAAGCAATCTCCTCAAGTCAAACAATTATAAAAGAATTTATTACTTGTTCTTAATATTAGGGAGACAGATGTGTAGCTAATGTGATTTTCTATGACTCGTATAAATATTGCTATCTGTTTTTAAGATTCATACATCTATATGACCTTGAAACTACAATGTGTTCTGTCTTCTGTATCTGGTGCAGTTGCATCTAACCTATTGTGACTGCTAGACTATGCATGAGTAGCAAAATGTAAGTAGTATTGCAGTATATTATGGAAGGGCAAAATGTGTATGTTCTGTGCAGTCAGACAGATTCCACAAAGTAGGCTTTTTCTTAAGCTTTTCCAAGATTTTATCACAAAAATGTATTGAAAATCACAACTAAACTATTGCTAAAACTGGAATTCTAATTTTTATGCTGCATGAAGGTCAAAAGAAATCTGTTAACAGCTTCTATAAGAGATGCCCTGAACAAACAGCTTAATTTTTTTCAGATACTGAATGAAACCCAGAAGCTTCAGCCGTAATGTGGCTTTTTATTTTGCTTTTTTTTGTTTAGGTTTTTCAGAGTGAAGCATGTAATTTTGTAATTATGGAAGTGTTTCAGATTATTTCTTCAAAATAATTGTTGGTTAAGCTTTGGTTAGGTTGAATTCTCTATTTTTCTGGAACTTTTACTGCCATACAGATGAAGAGGTCTTAGCCAGGAGGAAAGTGGAAAATGATGTACTGTTAATCGGTACTTAAAAGACAAGTCACTGCTTCAGTGAGCTTTTGGTCTGTGATTACTTTCTGATGTGAAATTCTGGTATTTTTTTATTTCTTGTACAGAACTTCAGTATTAAAACTTATGTCATACAGATGCAGAAGGTTGGAAAACATGCTTATAATTGATCGTAAACATCTGCTTTATGATTGTAAAAAGTTGCTTTGAATAACTGTCCTTTTAATTTATAAATAATGAATAGAAATTTTCTAGTTTATTCCTCTCATAGCTTTTTTTTTTTTTTTTTAATTCCTCCTGATGACTCTTAGGATATTGTTTTCAGTGTGGACAGCTAGCTTGACATAGTAAGAAGAAATGGTGTAAGTTAGACTGTAAGATGTCAGGTTTTTAAACTCTGAGAGTCTGATTAAGTTACAACTAAAAATGATTAGTAAATTGTAGCAGAAGGTGACATGTTTTATTAAAATGGGTTTTTACAAAGCAAGAAAATGCAGAGCAACCTACTTTTTTCTTCTTAATTACTAAAATGCAGTTAGCAGCTAAATTCTGTCCTTCTTTCTTTTTGAATTGATTTATGCTATGCCCATGGCTGATTTGCATCCTCTTAAACTAATGTAGCCAGTACTTGAGGATCAGGTAAATGAAATCACAGAAAGAGAGCTAAAACTCTGTTTTAAGCTTTTTGAAATGCATTGTATGTTTAATGAGCTATATTCCTAGTATCAAATGTCATAGGTGCTTATGGTGAGGGTTTGTACACATACAGAAACATAACTGAACATTGTGAAACTGTGCAAGGTAACATTTTGACAATGGGTAACTTGATAATTTGCTTTGTATTAATCATCATGGTAACATGTAGATGATTAGATTTTGTTCACACATGGTGGTGCTTTCGTGATAAATACATATTACATAGCTCTGCAATTTATCATGTTCTTTTCACTGGATCATCTGCACCTAATTCAGAAATCTCTCTCATATGGGACATTATTTGAATACTTTACATCTGTGAGCAATGTAGAATGGCTACCCCTCTTAAATTATGCTGTTCTCAAAATACTAGAAACTACTGTCTCCCTTAATGGAAAAAACCAATAATATTTTAGTGATCTGGGATGCACGATTAGCTGTGTTAATTCTGGGATCAGTAGCATCAAAGATCTGTTATCAGGGTGGAGATAGAACTTGAAACTGTTAGAAAGCTAGGAATCTCTCTTTTCAGTAACTGTACAGTGCTTACATTAATTCAGAAAGATCCCAAGACTTTTTTATTTTTTTCCTGTCATTTTATTATTTTTAAAAATAAGTTTTGCTTTTTCTTTTGTATTTTTTTTTGCCTTTTTCTCTATTTCAAAGGAGCATGAAAATACAAGTAAACTTGCACATGAACAGTGTAATACATGTGTCCAGACTGCTGTGCTTTGACTATGTGCTTTTGTACTTCATACTGGCAGAAGCTAGTGAAAAATTGTTTTATTCTGGGAGTATGGAGTGATACTGTGGGATATATTATTACATAGCTTCAGAATTTCTGAATTCCTGATTTCTGAGCTATGGTTTCTGTATGATGTGAAGTTGTTTTGAGCACTTCTTGTATGAGTTTTGTTGTGACTCTTTCTTGCAGTTAAAAAGCAGACCCTACCTTCAGAGCAGGTGTGGTTAGCCTTTATTATATTTCTTACGCCAATTGAGTAACAACTATTTGAGTAATAGCTATTTAAGCTACTGCCCATAAGGGGAGCAAAATTAAACTTTTAAAGATTATCTGAATTTCTTGTGAAGACCATTTAAGGGTTTCTAATGGGTGCTGGCTGGCTTTTACCACTATGCCCTAAATCTATTGGCAATAGACGAATAGGAAAAGCATGGTGAAAAAGAGCACTTTGACTTCTTAAGAAATCAAAACCTGATTGCTTTGTACCTGCAGAAAAGAGAATTTTGTGAAAATGGGGAACCATTTTAGTTCCAGAAGTTACTGAGATTACTTGTGGGCAACAGCATTTTTCCTGAGGCTGGCTTTATTGGCCTTCACAGGGAAGGTAACATTTGCTGAATCCTAATTAGACCAGTGAATGGTCTCATTTGAGTCAAACTCAGATTGTATGGGAGGAATAAAACAGACCCTTACAAATACCATTGAGGTCTGTCATTTTAATAGTATTAGTCTGACTGTCTTAGATATGTTCATTGTCTTTCACTGGACTGCATGGACCGTGGTGGTCTAAGCCCACAGATGTTTGTTTGAATCTGTCAGTAAGGAGTTGTTCAGGTCCATTTTTGAGCTAGATGGCAAATTTTCCTTGAAAAATGTGCTCATTTTTCTTTGAAAGCCTGAAACTTACTTTCTGATTTCTGTCCACTGTTTTGTGATGAAATAGTATTTAACGATTATAGAACCGACAGCTCAAGATAGTCCTCTGTTTCAGATTCACTTTATGATAATCTTGAATGATCTTGGATTTTTTCTTATGCCATAACCCCTGAATTTTGTCAGCCTTGAAAAAAAAAAAAAAAATCTGTCTTTTTGCTGGATAGTTAGTTTTGGAAAAAATAATCTTTAGTAGAAAATATGTCTGCCTGCTTTTGGTCTGTTTGTTGTTTTTTTTGGTTTTTTTTTTCCCTCATTTCTACTAATCTGTTAACTTTTCTCAAAGATTTCTAAGTGTAAGCTTCTTTTTGGTGTGTTTTATTATGGTGAATAAAAACTAACATGTTTGCATTCCAGTAATTGTCTCCTATTTACATCACTTGTTACTATGAGAGCAGAAAGAAGGGATGTGACACGGCGAACAAGATTGTGACAATGCTTCTTGAATAGTCTTTCCCTACTATCTAAATGTTTTCCCCAATTTAGTGAAGAGTTTGTTGTCTGAATCAAAATTAGTGTTCAAAAATGCATGAATTCCTGGGGATTCATAAATTGAAACTTTTGCCTGTTGTTATTAAGAAGAATTTCTGTATGTAATTATGTTGTAGCTCGGTGGTGCAGGGAGAGGGGAAATAACCGGAGTTGTACTAAGGAGATGCGCCTTATGTTTTTGCTAAACCAGCATAACTGGTGGTGAACGAACTCTTACAGCCTTTGCATGGTTGTGTGTTTTCATGCTGGAAGTGTTTCACATGTGGAGAACTGAAGTGGATATTATTTATGGAGGTTTGGGTTCAAAGCTTATTGTGAGGCAGACAGAAAGATCAGCAGTATATAACCTTGGATTATTTTTCTTGGCCAAGTCCTAGCTGTCCCAGAGATTGTTTTCATGAGATACTTCTGTATTTATTGGGCTTTTAAAAGCATGAAGGAGTTGTTCCTTGATATATTTTTTTTTTTGTGAATTCTAGGCTCCATGTAACACGTTTCACTGTTAGAAGCAGCACAGCATATTGGCAGAAAAGCACAGCTGGCCTCAATACAGTCAATGTGTGTATGGCTTGCCCTGGTAGAATAAAATAATCTCTCATGAGAAAAATAAGTTACCCAATAAAAGCATCATTTTGCAGATGGAAGTTTTACAGCAGGGTCTTCTGCCAGCACAGTCGTGTTGTGTAGGGACTGTTTTCTTGCCATCCTTCACCAGTGGAACAGTGGCAATGCGGGTTTGGTTTTTGTTGGATTAGGAAGGTGAAGGGGGAGAAATGACCATCCTTCAGCTAATACAGTTTGGTATTGTGTATATTCAGCTATGTATTTCAGTTTCATGTTGTTACTCTGGCTTCAACAGACATTTATTCTCCTCAGGGAAAAACTGCTTGCTTGCTGAAGAATTCATGGGAAAAGTAATGTTGAGAAATTAAATGCTGAATTTTTTAATTCCTGTAATCTGCATGCTATGGAACAAACTTGGCATGTGTTGCCTGAAACCACAAGTAGGCCTACCATAAAAGTATTGGTGTCTTCACTATTTTTTGTTGTTTTTTTTTTTTTTCTCCAGGTATTTTCTTTGTGGAATTCTAAAACTTTGTGTCAGGCATGAATTTTGTTGTACCAGTGGTTTTGGGGAATTGGGAGTACAGAGCTTTTCCAGGAGAGCCTAGATTTCACAGGAAGTATATTTTTGGCCAGGGTACATTATAATTTGCGTAGAAAAGCAGTTAGTGGAGGGGAATGTGACTGTGGGGTGGAACTTTTAACTCGTTCTGTTGGAGGAGCTTAGTAGCTGTCAGTCAGGGATTAGTTCTGATGCATTTTGAACAATTGGAAAACTACTAAAAGCTATTATTTTCAAACTATGAATAATGTTAATAGAAAAGGGTTCTCTTTAATTTTCAGTGCTGTATTCTGAAAATTCATGGTAGGTCATAGCGATCGAGTTTTCCATGAGTGCCATTGCTCTTTTGTAACTGGCTTAATACTGTGGAATAGTAATATCGCTGTGCTTTTTACGCAAGTCTTCACTGTCTACTTGTTACATATTGTAAATATTAAAAGGTCCTTTTGGACTTCTATAATTTATTTGTCTTATTGAGTAAGCTGAAAATGGTGTCGGATGTTCATACTGCTTTTTCATGTCCATTTTGATGAATCTATTTATTACGTCTGTAATGAGTAGTACACATGGTTGGTTAGCCAAGTTATTGAACTTCATCAACCTTGGCTGAAATTCATAATGCATGTGAAACTTGTTGTAACTCGTAAGAAATTACATCTGGTCTAAAAGGTTCAATAATGATTACTACTTATAATGGAATCTTTTCATAAACGATGGGATTGAGCTATATGCCTATGTTGTACTTTCTGGTACTCTTTTACAGGGAATAATGTATTTGTAGAACCTTCATATGTGGTGCTTACTTTCTTGTCTGTTGCTTGAAAGTTGAAAAGACTTTCAGTGGGCTGCTACATAACTTGGTTGCTTTCTGTCTTTTGAAATATTTAATTTCATAAAGGTTTTTGTTATGTGATGTGTGTTTCATGGTCCAGAGATTAAATGATTCAGTCTATCTCACTGCAACACAGAACTTACTCACTGCCATCATCTTGTGTCTTCATGTTTTGAAAGCTAGTTGTGCTGAAGGAGTTATATGAATAGTTTCATCTGTACATTTGCATTGGGTTTTTTTGAATGCGTATTTTATGGTGAGGACAGAAGATTTTGATAAATATATGCTGTTTTCTAGTGATAGTTTCTTCTGAGATTTAATGACTTCTTTAGTGACTTCTTTAGCTACTGTCAACTCTGCTTACAGCCTAAAGATGTGCAGTTATGGCCATGGTGTTTTTGGCTTACCAGGAAAAGAGTTCATAGTGTCTATACCCATGCTAAGCAGTAGGGTCACAAGAAGAAAGTATTTCAGTACCTTGTGTCCCTTTTAAACTCTCCATGCATGATTCTGTCAGGGATTTATAAGGTTTTGATGCTCAAGTCTGAACAGTAAATTGCTATGAAGATGGAAGTGAAAAGAGGCAGGCAAGAACCTGGAAAGGTAAAGATCAAAATCCTGACCTGATTAACAGGAGTCTTGCTGCCGTCTTCAGAATTAGTGAGGCCAGAATTTGGCTGAATTACAGAATAGGAGTAGTACTATGAGAAAGAAATTGATTTTATATTCATCCTGAAGTCTTAAGATGTGCAACCCTTTTTAAAAGACAGTGTGTGACTTAAGAAAATAAATACATAAAATACCACATTCTTTTAATAATTCTCAAGGGAAGATCATCAAAAGCCAAAGTAGTTTTGTATTACATGATTTATTTTTTTCTTTTAATTAATGATATCTGCAGTTCTTACCTCTGTTATTGACCACACACGAAGTCTTATGCCTTCCTGTTGTTTTTATTTTTCTTCTGCCAGTGAAAGATTTGTTTCTTCTTTTCTTCTATAGGCTTTTCTTTTTAGTACGTGAGATCTTTGTAGCCTCCTAGCCAGCAGTACAGCCTCAGTTTTTCTGTTCGTGTAACATAGCATCATAGAACCATAGAATAGTTAGGGTTGGAAAGGACCTTAAGATCATCCAGTTCCAAACCCCCTGCCATGGGCAGGGACACCTCCCAGTAAACCATGCCACCCAAGGCTCTGTCCAACCTGGCCTTGAACACCACCACAGATGGAGCATTCACAACTTCATTCCAGTGCCTCACCACCCTTACAGTAAAGAACTTCTTCTTTATATCCAATCTAAACTTCCCCTGTTTAAGTTTTAACCCATTACCCCTTGTCCTATACTTACAGTCCCTAGTGAAGAGTCCCTCTCCAGCACTCTTGTAGGCCCCCTTCAGATACTGGAAGGCTGCTATGAGGTCTCCACTCAGCCTTCTCTTCTCCAGGCTGAACAGCTCCAACTTTCTCAGCCTTGCTGTAGTTCTGCGTGGTGGCTTTTAATACTTCTATCTGTCGCTTCAGAAAGCTCCCTACAAACTGTCTGTCTTCAGATCTGACCGGTTGTGTAGTACTAAACATTAAATTTCCTCTCCTTCATTTAAGTATAGTTACCTTGGTCACTGTTTCAAAGTTCCTATTCTTAGTTAGTGTCTCCTTCACACTAAAAAACTAGTGAAGTTAGGTTTTCTGACTGTTATCATAGTTTCTTGAGAGTAATAATATCCGTGTGAACAAGGAATTGCCATAGTTCAGTGTTGGATGTATTTATTTAGATCCTTTGCTTGTACTGTGACTTGAGGCTTAGCAAAAGTGAATGTTGCTCAGAAACTTTTTAGTTTTCCAGGTTATGTTATCTTTGTAGAAGGTACATTTGCCTTATTATTTATGCTTTATCTAAGCAGCTTTATCAGCACATTCTCTATTGGCTTTGCTTTAGTTTTGATATCTAAATTCAAGTTCATAAAATTTGTGGGGCATTTTCCTATTGTGAATAGTCAAAATGCCTTTGTATACAAATTAACCTTTTCTTTAAAAGCTTGTGAAGAGGATCTGTAATTCTCCTCTAATGTAACCAAATTGAAGAAAACAATATTATATTGTGTATTCAAAGATCCAGGAACTGTGAAACATCCTGATTATGTTGTTCTTTTGCCATTAGCAAGCATAAGCAGCATTTCTCACTTCTATACTTTTTTATGTTACAGACATAATGCTACTTAAGATTTTGAGAAATTTGTGGTTAGCCTTATTTTGCTTACAGAGCAACATACGATTGTAGTAACTGACCTAAATTTACAGATTATGTCCATATTCCAGTTTAAAGGGGAGATGGATTGTTCTGTTGCAGGATCAAAAGTATACTCCTCTGAAAGCTGTTCTAATTCATTAGCAGAAGGAGTAATTAAAATATATTAAGAGCAGAAAATACGGCAACTTAGAAATTTGTAAAGAAAACTTTTACAAAAAGTGCTTTATTTGTTTGGGGCTGTGTCCAGCTGCAAGCAGTTGCTGGGGTATAAATCTTATTCTTTTGGAAGCTTTTGTAACTCTGAAAGTAAATTTGGACTATTTTGTGCCTAGGTAGGCAATGAGGACATAAAAATGTTCATGGCCTACTTGGCAGCACACTTTTGGCATCCTGAGTGACTGAAGATTGTGATCTGTGAGAAAGGTCTGTTGCTGTTTCTGTTTCTGAATCTGATCTGTGGTCACAGGAATAGAGACCTAGACTTCCTGAATCTGTTCTTTTTATCTAATATTTAAACATTTGTCTCATGCAAAAGAAAAAGTTATGTATCTGGAATGTAAGGCAGAGATAGGCTTCATAATAGTTCATGATGTAATTTGATGAATTAATAACACTAGACTTCATACATGCAAACTAAGGTTTGGTCTGTAAGTGGGAACTTGTCACAGACAAGGCAAACTGAATATGAGATCAGGAGCTGTACAGGCTGATTTCTATGTGCTTGTGAGTGAACTCAGAACACCAGATTCTGACTATCAGTAGAAGTAATGCTTTTACCTAATTCACATTAATGTTGCAAATTGTGACTCAAGATTAGTACAATATCAGCACAAACCCAGTACGTATGCTTGTTCACCTGGCAGTTTTTCCTGTTTTGCAGACCTAAAGTTTTGTAGACTTTTTCATTTTTGGATTTAACATCCTGTACCCCAAATTGGCAAGGTCTAACTTCTTGGATGCTGAAAAAAAAAATAATAATAAAAAAATTATAAAAGGTAATGCATAACTAGTCATTTGTTTTAGAAGATTGTTGTCACTGAGCTTTTGGTGGGTTGCTGGTGTCCCAGGTGCTAGCAGGTTGACCTTAAATACCATCTAAAAAAATATACACAAGTTGTGGTGTGAGAAGATGCACAATAAGTTTTTGTGACCTTCTTGAAAGTGCAGCAGAGAGGTCTTTGATTTTATATTTAGGTTTGGTGTTTTTTTTTTTTTTTTTTTTTTGCTCATGGCTGTACATTATAGTTTAATTACTTCTAATTCTTGCTTGTTTTCCACTCTTCTTGCTTTTTTGTATAGACACTTTTTGTTAATACTGTTCTTATTCTTCATCTTTTGTTTCAGAACTCCATCTCCTGCCTTACTTTGTATGTTGGAACCACATGATGGATCATTTGAGTTACATAACAGCTTCCCATCTCCCTCTTCCCTCCGTAGTTTAAAGTACGCCCAAATGGTTTGCCAGTTTTGAACCTTAGGAGGTTGGTACTCTCCTGAATACCATCTAATCCAGAAAAATCTAGAATTTGAGGTAACCAAGGACTGTATAAATTCTCAGACCTTCAGGTCTTGTTATCTTGCCCTTTGCTGGCTGTCTTTTATCTACTATTTTTACTTGCTTGGACTAGAAACAACAATGAACTCCATCTTCCCTGTATCCAGTGCTTTTCATGGGATCCTGAAATGACTCGTGTATTAAAATCTTCCTTTGCTGCTTAACTAAACAGAATTGTCTTATTGCATGTTCCCCAAAGACAAAGGTGGGTGGTGACTGCCAGAAATCAAGTAGTGTTTGGCTTTTCTGTTTGCTCCTCTATTCCTTTCCCCCATGACACAAACTGTGAGCTCTTTAGAACAGGAGTAAGCTGTCTATGTTTGGTTCTTTAAGATACCTTTTTCTGTAATCTAAATTGTGAGCTGTATAGGACAGAACCTTGTTTTATTATTTATCTGTAAAGTGTCTAGTATATGTTTTAAAATCTTTCACTGTTTGTATAACTGATATAAATAAAAATCAAGTTTATTTTAAGAAAAGAATTGGTCCAATTTATCTTGTACTCTCTCGGTATCTTTACATAACACTGTATTTCTGATGAAAAAACTTGCAGATTAAAGCTTGGAGGATCTAGCACTTTAGCTGACAGCACAGTATGTCTTTTAATTATTCTGCCTTGGATGAAGGATTCCTCTTTATTAAATTTACTTCTTTTATTAACATTGCACTGTTGTACTTGCCAAAAGGAGATTCAAAACATGCAACTAATTTTTTTGTTATGTTTAATTAGGGCTCAGCTCAGCAGTACAGAAACCTATGATACTGTTGGCTTACAGAAGAATAGAAGTGCACTTGAAAAGAAAGTAGACAACTTCTGTCTTTTTTTTCTCCATTTTTGCTTTGGTAGGAAAAGCTGTTGTGTTGCCTAAAGCTACTGCTGATACAAAGAATAGCTTTAGAGAAGGAGAGTTCGCCAACCCCGTTTCTCTGAACTTGGAACTCTTTTTTTCTTTTTAAATTCTGATTGGGGGGGGGGGGGGAAGCCTGTGGGAGACAGTTAAAGATAAATTTTAAATTATCTGGCTTTTTTTCTGGTCACTTGAGTAAGCTTGTCTAAGAAGATGTGTTAAAAATAGCAACAATGAGGAGGGGAGGAAGCCCCGAAGTTTTGGGGATTATGTAAAAAAAAAAAGATACGCCTCTTGAAGCACCTTTTGATACCTAGTTGACATGGAATGTCCGATCAGACCTTTTTTAAACCCAGTTATGCATGTTCTCGACATTGGCACTTTTCCAGAACACAAACCCTTCAAAACTATGTGGATTTGCGAGAAACTCACATCCTTTGGTACTCTCTACTGGTGTTAGGTAAACCTTTAATGAGCTTTTGTGTGTATGTGACTGTTTTAAGTTTTGTTGGCACTGCTTCTCATCAGCTTGCCTCAGCTTTGCTGTAAAATAGTGGTGAGGCTACAGCTGCATGCACAAAAATGTTATTTATTTCCTTAATAATGTATTCAAGTAATGGTACTTACAAATAGAATGACTTTATTTAGACAAGTAAACAACAACAACAAAATTAGTTATCCCATAGTGACTAAACATTCAGGAATAGTTACTTACTGGGGTACAGTGTGCCCTAAATGTCATGTCAGATTTGACTACTGAGATCTGGTCTAGATTTCATTGAGATGCTGCTTTGATGTTGACTTACATTGCAGGCAGATTTATTGTTTTTTGCTACTCTAGATTTCAGTTAAATGTTTATTTTGGAAGTGTTTATTTTGCAATAAAAATAGAAGTAGTGTATTAAAATATTTTGTTAGACTACAGTTATGTTATCCCTTATGAATTTAAGAATATGCAGTTGTGAATAGAGTAATTTAAGGGGGTTTACTAAAATTAGGAATGTGAGTCACACTAAAAAGGGTTCTACTCATTTTGAGACCAAGTTGCTAGCTCAGGTTTCTTTTAAAATGTATCTAGTCTTTCTGTTTGACTTGGTAAAAATATGTGCAGATGCACTTTTAGATGGAGAAGTTATTTTTATTTAAAAAATGTGAAGTTGTATGCCAAATTGCTTCATATTCTGATGCCTATCTTCCCCCATGATATGCTATCTGTTACAAAGGAAAAAATGATACACAAACAGAAAAATGAACTCTAATAAATTTTCCTTAAACATTAAGTAATAAAGCCAAATGATAAATTCTGATATATATTTTAACTACAGAAATTGCTTTGTGTTAGGAAACACAACTGGCTGACTTCCTTGCAAGAAGCCACACTGTCATTTTTAAAGACAGTAAAAAAACCCCATGCATTTATTCTGTGCTTGAAGAAACACTTATGAAAAGTTGCAGTTGCAGATTCCATACCAAGATATGGCTACTAGTGTTAATTTCTGCAAAGGATTTTGCTAAAATATCATTCTGATAATGCCCATTGTATTTATTTAAAAAAATGTTCAGGAAAAATTTGTTTGGGATTTGGCAGGAGCATGATCCTTGCATTTGATAGATGATGAAAGGCAAGGTGAAACATGAAGGCTGAGACTTTTTTTTTTCCTCTTCTGAAAGGAGCATATATTGGTTAAACAGAGCTTTGAGATTAGTTGTAATGGAAGCTGCATGGCTGAATCATTTTTGACTGGGAGTTTTGGTCATGATGTGCATCCAATGCAAGCAGTAGATATGAAAGACAAAACTGGGATTTCGCTGAAAACTCATTTCTCATCTCTGATTCTCCTCCTCTTCCCTCCAGTTTAATCTATGACCACTGTTCATCTATTCAGGACCTCCATCTAACTTATTTAAAACCACAGGTTTTCAGGGTAGTTATTTCCATGTATTTTAGGGGCAGATATGTAATGGTTGTTGGGAATTGTCTTTGCACAACTAACCAAGTTTGCATAACTAACCAACTAACCCTTTTAATGGGACATGATAAGTAGCTTGGCTCTGTATTCAATATGCCATATCTCACAATAGTATTCATTCGAGACTGGAACCCTTAGCTGTTACTGAAATGTTAATATTAGATGGTAGCACCTGTGCAACAAAAGTGATAGGAAAATAAGGCACTGTGTCTTATTTTAGCTTGTAGTTGAGATAATTATCAGTATTAGGTTCCAACTAAGCAGAAAGGACTGAAGTCCAAGCTTTCTTTGTCTTTTGTAGTTGTATTTTAAAGTGAGCTGGTGGGCATCTTGGGTAGTACAACTAGAGTAGATGCCAGATTTGACTTCAACTAGTCACATTGTATTTGCAATGTATGTGCCTACACATAGTCACTGTTCTGTATGTTTGTAGCATCTTCACTTATGAATGAATTCAGCTTTCTTTGCCTCCAGTGATGCATTTTAAATTTTTTTAGAGGAACAATTAAGTCATAGATGTCTATAATCCCATCACTTTAAGGATGTTTGTTCATATTTGTTCAGTGTTGTGTTCCCTTCAGGTGGAACAAAATAGTTTGAATTTTGTCCGTGACAATGGCAATGCACTTATTGTTAAGAATAACTGAGTTATTCTGCTGCCTTGCCCAGACAGTATGTTGCAAAGGAGTGTAATGTGTAATGGGTGCAGATTTTTTAACTTGGTTGGATGGAAAACAGAACCAGTGCATTAGTCATCCTGTTTCGTTTTGGTTGGCTTTTTCTGTGGTTCCTGGCTCCAAGAAAAACACTCTTGTCCAATTTACACACAAAGTGAAAGGCAGGATGTATCTTTCCTATAGCATCAAACTTTTCAATGAAAAATATCAGTATGTGTCATTGCCATGTGCCTGCAAACACACAGAAACAAAAGCGGCTTTAGGATTTCGTGCAAATCGCTCACTTTAAACTTAGGCTTGTAAAAATATCTTGGTGCTTTATTTACTTGTAAACATGCATTTAGAGCAACTTGAATAATGCGTCTGTAAGATTTTATTCTAAATATCCATCTTGAAGTGGGGTGCTTGTGGCTAAGCAGTCCTAATACAGAATGTGTTGTGCTTTTGGGGCTCTGGGAAATATGAATTTGTCAATGATGTGATATTGTGCATGTGGTTGCTATCACTCAATGTGAAAGATCTGTTGCATGTTGTACCCTTAAGCCATCAACACAGGAAACAAGGGTCTTTGTTGCAGAAGATTCTTTCCTAAATCACACATAATCGTTGCAGTATTTCAACCTGAAGAGAAGCTTACGTAACTCTGAATTCTTCATCACTTTATCTTTAGCACGTTTAAATCTGCTTTACTCATTTTCTGAGGAAGTGTTGAATAAGATCTGATTCATTGTCACTGATGTTTAGGTCTTCTAAGTTGAAATAAATCTAGTGATGTCTAGGAGACAAGTCTCTCTTCCATTTATATGTGGTTCTCTTGGGTCCCCAAAATCAAAACCCACCTAATCTGTTCACTGAGATGCAGCACTTGGAATGAGAGTCTATTTTGGATTATAAATATGATTTGTTGCAAGTTCTTGAATGTTTAACCTTTTCACAACTCTCCTCTTTAGTAAAACTGGAAATAAATTACACTTCATATAGATTACATGTGGCATTTAAAAAAAACCCTATTATATATTGTGTCAGGTTTTTTTTTATTTCCTTCCTTTTTAGCTAAAAATCAAGTTCACTTTTGATGCAGGAAAAATGTACAGTTTTGTTTTCAAAGCAAAGGGCGTTTGAAGAGAATAACATCTTGTACCTGGAAAAATATTTTTGCGACACTTATTACTTCTGCATTAAAAAGAAAAAGAAGTGAGATTTGGATGAAGACCAGATGTTGCAGATGAGCTTTCTGACGGTTGAGTAAAACTTGTTATTAGAATGTTAAGGGTTTAAAAAAGTGTGTACATACTGGCCTCTGTTGTTTGATGGCTTCAAACTGCCTAGGTCTCTGCTGGTTCTGTGCATGCCATAGGTTTTCTAGGTAAAGAGGTGGATGTGTGTTACAGAAACACATTGAACAGTGAGAATATTTCTCTTCTCCCAAAAATCTTAATCCAAAGTAAAATTGAAGTGCTGTATATTGGCCTATGCGTAGTTCAAGAGGAAGTGTCTGAGAAGTTGTTTTCTTCTGGAAAGAACTCAGACAAGGAGAACAAACTCCAAGAAAAAGTAGCATCCTTCTTTTTGCACTCCTTTATATCACTTCTGCCTGGAGAAAGGAGGTCTCTTAACATGTTTGTACACTATCAGAGTTTAAATGCAAACTCCTGAACTACTGGCTGTACTGCCCTTGAGTGAAAGAGGCCGGAAAGGATTGTTTTCATTAAAGTTTAGTGCCAGAAATGTTTTAATTAAGGTTTCATGTTTTCTGGATTGCAGAATTAATTAAAATAGCTGTTGCTTTTACTTTATGAGGGTTATATAAAACTATTGATTCTTCCCAAGAAGAGCCAAATTATACAAATAAACAATTTCCTATTTATTGGAAGTTGGATTTTTACTTGCAATATCATAATATCATACATGGGAAAGAAATGGGTCTTCCAACTACTAGCTTATCAAAGAATGATTTTGTGTCTCTTACCCATTTTTATATTAAAAGTAAATATGAAGATTAAAAAAAACGCAAGCGGATCTAGTCTGAAAATTAACACACTTCAGTCTGCAAATGGGGCATCTAAGAACCCAGTAGATGTTTGCAGCAATTCAGAAGGCAACATGGAAGTTTGAGAACAGTGTAGTGGGGGGAAAAGAAAAGCCTAAACACAGCTGTGAAATTAATATACACTAGTCATAATTTGTTGTGTGTGTAAAGCCAGGAATACATAACACAAGCAGGCCAATACTTTTCACTTCCAATTCCACTCACCTGATCTTACTGTTCTAACTGTTATGGAAAGGAAGGTTTTCTTCTGAGTTTACATTCAAACTGTGATGTAGGGCTTAAGGAAGGCTGGACTCATGACAGCCTTAAATCATTCCTCAAGCACATCTAAAGATGTTTTAGAATCTCAGGGCCTCCAGAGCTCTTCTATCAGTGGAGAAAAAGAAAGAAATTACTTTGAAGAAACTCAATGTAAAAAACTCTAAATGTAAAGAAACCCTGTAGGCTTTTACATTGAGGACTGAGCTGTTACAATGAAAGATACATCACTGTTTAAAATGTGTTGTAAATGACAGATCCAAGGTATCCTGGAGTGTTTGGGAGAAGGTAGAGAAAATGAAGCAAACTTGCTATTGTCTGAAATATTTTTTAGTTTCTTCTTGTGTATTCACACTTTTCTATACCTGAAATAAAAGTGTTTTAAAACATTTAAATGCTTGATGTAAATTCTTTACAAAATGTTCCCCAATGATAAATAACTGTATACTACTTTATTTAAACAGGAAATTACTGAATTACTTTTCCATTCGGTGAATCCTTTTGTTTTATAGAGAAAGTTGCGCCGTTTCACAGAGCCATATACTCATCTGGAATGTGCTGACACGATGTAGTTGGCATTAGTTGGGCAATGCTAACTGCTTGTTAATTGAGACCGTTAGCTGAAAATCTGCCTCAAAATTCAGTGACAGAAGTTGACTGTAGATAGACAAGAATGTGAGAATATTGAGCTGAACAGTCATCACAGAAGGTGAAGAATGGAACTGAGTACTAATTCCTGAGTCTATATGAAAATCATGATGGAAGGGCTGGAGGGTTTTAAATGTCTGTAGCAAATCCCCTGTGCTTTAGTTCTGCTACCAGTCTTTTAGGTTAGCTGCTGCTGTAGAGAGCTATGCCATCATTTTTATCCTCATGTATCCCTTATACTTACACAGGATTTTCACTTTTGAGTGTCATTCAGCTCTAATCAGTAGCCAGTCTTAGGACAGTCTTGTCTCTCAAGATTTTGACGGCTATCAGTTGAGATTCATTTATTTTAGTTTTCTAAAACTATTTTAGTTTTTTCAAATTATATACAGTATTTAAATACACTATGATTGTACTTTATTTAAGTGTTGCTTTTGTCACATTTGGGGGAAGTATCTATCTTGCTCTTCATAATTGGCTGTCCTTGATGTTCAAGTATGTTATCCCATGTTGTTTTTCTAATGTAGTTGTTCCTACTTTAAAAGCAAAACAAAACACAGCTAGTATACAACGTGTGATTTTTCTATAAGAAGTTACTCAAGTTTTGCATCTATTTTTGAGCTCCTTACTTTGAAGTCTGGCAAGTGAAGCACAGAACAATAATACTTTGGGGCTGGGCACAGTTTCCTTCATCTGCATCGGCCCTTTGCCAGCAGTTGTGGCTGGACAGAATGTGAGGGGCAGAAGTTCTTGTCAGTAGCCTGCGCTGTCTTAAGGGGGTTAAATAGCTCTGCAGCTGCAGTAGCCTGGCGCTACTGCAGGTGCAGGAAACATTCACCACTGGAGGATATGATTATTTCCTGGAAAATAAACTAGGATCATTGCTGTTAATGTTCCTTCATTGTGAAAGGGCTGTGTCGCTGTAAGATCACATTGGTGACATCAGGCTCAGACTAAATGAAGTTTGAAAGAAATTTTAGGTTCTTTTGAAGTCCGTAGAGAGTTGCGTTTATGGGTAGAATTAAGGTTGATGTAGCTCCTTAATTATGCATGTCCCTAACATAGTTATTCACATTTCTCTTTCTATTTAACAGTTTTACTGTTGTTTGGGTGTTTATGATGTTTGTGGTTTTACTTTGGTGTATGAAACCACATTCAGTGTGGATTTTGATTCAATGTAGTTTTTACAGACAGGCAAGGCTTTTCTTCACAGTGTTTGAATAGTTTTGTACTTTTAAATACTCAGTCTTTGTATTAGGCTGAGGTTTTAACTTTACTGTGTATTGAAAACATGGCTACATTTTGCTGAAGAACAAGCTTTGGCAAGCTTAGTTTAACACAGTGAATCTGTTAAAGCTTTCCACCCTTATAGAATCTTTTCTTCTTTTAGAGATGTGACACTGGGGGAGGAAAGAAATGTTAATTTTTGCAGAAGAAACAAAGAGTTGAAGTTGTAACAAGACTTGAATGCTGAGGAGCTTCCAAATTCCTACTTCAGGTGTTTCAGTTAGAAGCTGCATTCTTGAAAGCTCCTGCATAGTAGTTTCTTAATGTGTAAAGGTATTTAATTGTGCTGCTTAATGAGAATTTTCAGGTCCATAAAGATCTATTTTAAGGACATACATAAAAATGCCACAGCCCTGCAAGCTAGCAAGTTGGTAGGTGGATCATACTTAAACCTATGAGCTCTGTGAAGAAGACATTGTGTAGATAGTCAGAGGCAAAAGATGCGTTCTAAATTATGCTCTACACAAAATGATAGATCAAATAGAAATAGTTATACCTGTAGCTAGTAATTCAGTCATGGAATTAGAACCTTTGTGTGGCTTATGGTACCTGGATTTGTTTTCCTTATTTTGCATGAATCTGGCTGTCCTAAATACAGTGCATGATTGTTCACAAACAAGTCTGCAGTTTAAAATATGTCTGATGGGAAGACACATCAGCACTTGACCTGTGGCAGTATTTTGAGTGGAGGGATGGACTGGTGCTTATAAATCCTCTGAAAAGAGTTTTCTTTTTAAGCACATAATTTCATTGAAAGATCTAGAACATGTCTGCCTAAGGGTGAAAACTCATCCTTTGGGTGGACCAGAAAAGAGTGACTACATCCTAAAGAGCATTTTTTAACACTGATTTCCAAGTTTGCAGGGAAAAGTCAAGGTGGTATTAAAATTAACTACATTTGCAGCATGTAACATGGTTAAATTTGAATCTTTCTCAGTTTAGTTTATAATGAGAATCAAGTTATTAAGAGTAACAGAATGGCATGGAATTTATTATTTTGCACAGTGTGACATGGAGTTGAGTTAGCAAAACATCATCACGTTTAAACTGGCCATCAGCTCTAGATCTTTGTATAACAATAGAAAAAACTGCAACCCCAGGCATTCCAACTAGTTGTTAGTAGTATGGCAAGCTGGTCAAAATAAGTGTATTTTTTGGTGCAGAACAGGAAGCATATGGCTAGCTAATAGTACTGTGGTACAATGTGTCTTACATTAGTTACATAAAAAAAATTAGTTAAATGCACTTAAAGTGGAGTTAGAAACAGGGGAAATCTTTGCATGTGCTGTAGCTTAATCCATGTGCATGCAATGAATTACCCAGGTAATTAAAGTTGCTTGGTGCAATGAATAGCTTTAAAAGAGATACAAGGAAATTGCTTGGACTTAAATACCGTAAGTATGTAATTGCAGAAAATGGTATAAATTCATCTTGGTGTCTGTTGTTTCTATAATGTAAGTTATGTCTTGTGCTGTAACTGAATTTTATTGCTCCAGGGTGTTTTGAAAGTGAGACAACCCATCTTAATAGGGTTTTTTGGTAAACAGTTTTTAAAAAGAAAACATGAACAGTGTCAGAAAGCTGAAACATACCTCCTCTCTTTCACTTCTTCATATGCTCAGATTTCTGGGCATTTCAGTTGGATTCCTAATTTTCTAGTTTAAGCTTGTCTAATTGTAACTCATTAAGATATGTTATGCCTCTTTCAGCTAGATGGAACTTTCTGTTGTCCTTACAGTTCTCCATGGAGATGGGCACCCAGTGATACTGTTGAATACGTCGCAACTGTGTAGTAGCTCACCCTGATAGAAACCCAGTTTCTGGCTCAGTTCTCTGCACTTTATGGGCATTCTGCCCTTCCAAGAACTCATCATCTCCTGGTGTAAATTCTCACAGATTTTTTCCAATTAAGTGAAGTTTACCTTGGACTGACTTCTGTGCAGCTTTTCATTAATTAATTGGACAGTGAAACAGAGTATGCTCACAAAGCTTGCAGGTGATGTCAAGGTAGAAAAAGCTGCAGCTCTCTTGGTGGACAGTTTCATAATTTGAGCTGATCTCATTAAATTGCAGTACAGTCCCAAATTAACAAACTGAAATTAGTCTGAAGTCTCCTTTTAGGAAGGAGAAATTAAGTGCTCAAATGCAGAATGGGAAAGAAATTATTAACAGTATTGCATAAAAAGGTTGTGTACAGTTGCTTAGAAATTCACTGTGAAACTTTGTTCTGTGGATGAAAGAAAAAACCTGGGGATATAGATTCATCCTCTGCTTTAATTGCAGCAAAGTGTGAACTGTCTGTCCATTTGTTTCAGATTTGGAAAGAATGTGCTTGCAGATTAAGTCATATCAGGGAGTTATGCAAAAGGGAATTTTTCATGGATCATTTTTTCTCTCTGTTCTATGGTCTGTTTAACCCCATGATACTGTAACCAATATATTGAAGCTGCATGATATCTGATTGATTATTCATAATGAGAAGAATTGTGAAAAAGTTGTTCTCCATATATCAGTTGATGATGGGACAAAAACCAAGCTGATTTTGCACAGATAATTTAAGCAAGGATTTTGAAGTGTGTGGATAATAAAACGTACATGTGGATAACAGATTTTCTTAGGTAGAATCTCATTTTCTAAGAAGGAGCATGACCACCCCGCCCTGTGTGTGGTTTAACACTTGGTTATTAACTTCTGGTCCCATTTTGCACAGCAGTGTTCTACAGATGGGGTGGCGTTTGGATCAGAAAAGCAGTAGTAACCTCCATGTTATTTTGATTCTTACCCCCTCAACATATTCATTTGGGTGGTCCTCCTGCTGCAGGTGGTCCTCAGATTGATGAATCAAAGGTTAACTGTGCGTCTAGAAAGCCCAGAGCTCAATTTTAGAATACTCTATCAATTTCAGTGTGATCTTGCCAGGTATAATAGTTCTGCATTCTCGTCGTATGGCCCATTCTTCATAGTCAGGTAAGGAGTAAGTATAATCCTGCTCTTCTAACCACTGATGTCAGCAAGGCAGGAGAATCGAGTCTTCTTTTTGAAGATCCCAAGTCTGTTTTGCACAAAATACATACAGTTATTGTCCCAAAACCTCCTTCAATTGAGGTGTCTACCTTTTTTCAAATGTGCTCTTAAAAGCTGGGGCTAGGTGACTGTCAAACAGGTAGTCAGACTGCAGGTAGCATTAGTGTGCTTAAGTGCCTGGCTTCCCTTTTCAGGTAAATTTATAGCTATGTAACTGGAATGTATTTATGACTAAGAAAATATTTTGTCATAGGTTTTGAAACTGCGAAGTCTCTCGCACTGCACGGGGCATATGTTATCCTGGCCTGCAGAAATATGTCAAGAGGCAATGATGCTGTACAACGCATTCTCCTGGAATGGGTAAGTGAATGTATATAGTGTCCAGCACTGAGCTGTGTTTTATAAGACATGAAGTCTTTTGTGCAGTGAAAGAGATATTACACTTCCATTCAAGAATCTAAGGAAGAAGGCATTTTTCTTATTTTGTAGTAGCGTGTTCAGTCAGTGGTATATCAGTGATAAAGATTTTTCATTTTGTATGGCCATATTGGACTGTAAGGCTTGACATGTTGTTATCCATGTTACATACAGATGCTTTGTAAGGGTGGAAATGTTTGAAAGAACCACTGAGGCATGGTTCATAGTTCTTAGGGCAAGAATTTCCAGAACCAAATTGTGTAACTAACTGAAGGAGAATGTACTCAGTCAGATACCCAAGACAGCCACTATCTGCCCATAGTTATCATACTATGGCAGATTTCAGATCATTCTTAGACTTTTCAAAACCAAGGATGTTTACCTCCTTTCCTAGTCCATCAGGCCCAACAGCACTGCCATGCAGTTTGCCTCAACATTATTTTTCCCTTCCCATTTCTTTAATTTTTCTTTCAATTTGTCATGCAAGTACTAGCTCTTCAGTACTGTCTATTCCTTTGTTTCTTTGACTTCTAACTTCCTGTCCTTTTTTGAGGGGGTAGAATCTTCTAATGCCCTTATTAAAAATTATTCAGTGCTCTAGATTTATTCCTCCCACATTTACTTGCTAGTAAGATTGCAGGCCACTTTTGTCTGAGCTTGCTATGACTGCTGGCTTCCAGGACATAATCTGTTGACACAGTCCTCTACACTTTACTTGGATAATAAACTGAAGGATCAGATTCTTGGAATTTTATTTCTTTCCTGCTAAAATTAGTGATGAGTATTTTAGCTTTATTTCCCAAGCTCTGAAAATACTTCAGCTGTTCTTGGATGATATGGGACAGCACTCTGTAGTATTAGAATTTACACATAAGTAGTCTACAGATAATTATAATATTTATTAGTACAAAACAAACAGCACTTACTCACAAGTAACTATTGCCAAAGAAGTGATGCTTGTAATATTGCTAATTTTTGTAACCACAAGTTTTTTCAAGAAAGTCTTTGGATTTAGGCCTTCTTCTCTTGCCTAGATGGTACTAATGATTTACATTAAGGAATTGAGAGAGAAAAGTATCTTCCTTTCCCCTTCAATACTTCACATAAAAGCTTTAATTTTGTTTTTTTTATTTAAATAGTGTGGGATTCCAAGAGAATTCCAACAGCGGCAAGCATAGTGTGTGTTGCTTAAACATCATCTATCTGTGTGATATCTGGTGATATTCTATCTTTTGAATTTAGTAGTCTCAGTCCAGCTAAGTATGGCTGTATAGAATGTTTTTAATGTAACTAAAATAAGGCTGGTACTAAGTACCTTTTATTTGGAAAAAAACCCAGCCCATTACCTCTTGAATTGTAAGCATATGTCTGAGCACTTAGAAGGCATAGGAGTTCAGGAGTGCTTGTCTTAATGCCTATATTATCTCACCAAAAGTTAATGAATTGTTAATTGAATGAGGATCACTGAAGGTCAAATTACTTCAGAAACACTACATTTATTTACTAACAGTTTTCATACTCTAATTGTTCAGAAAAGAATTTCATCTGTAAACTGGGTAGCTGGAAAACCTTCAATGCATCTTTGTAATGGCTTTGTTGTTGTTTATTGAGAGGGACTAATTAACTTTGATTATTGCACTAATATTATGGCACTTTGACAGTCCCTCAGATTTATGACTCTGGGAAAATAAACAAATGAAATGCAGGTGCTGGAGCAGAAAGAATAAGTTATTACTGAACTTTAATTACTTGGAGTGTGTAACCAGGAGAGAATTAGTTGATGAATTACAAGATGCTTAAAATTTACATCAAATTGCAAGCAATCCTGAGGAAAATAAACACAAAAACCTTCCCAAAGTCAGTTTCTGAAAACAAAAAGACAAAGACATTTGATTGATTGATACTAATTTTAAAATATTGATGTAAAATATTAATTTTTGGCTTATAGGTGTAACTACAAAGCAGGAAGCTGTTAATTGAAAATTCTTTCCTAAAATGAAAGAGTTTAAGAAAAGTGTGAGCAGTCTCTGCACATGGTTCAGCTGAATTCTCCATCTGTAGCTGCAACTATCCTGCTATAAAGAGCCTTAAAGCATGCATAGTATTTTGTCTCCTTTGTTCCTAGGGAAAGCAAATTATTGGAGGAAATGGGTTTACCTTCAATTTGGAGCCAGTTCTATTTTAAATTATAGCTGTTTAGGATGTAGTCTTAGAAAGCCTCATGTTTGTGTTACTCAGGTAGGGATTTTTTGGCAACAGTTTTGCTCCTGCTCCTAAATGGTTTATGTTTTCTTGTAAATTTTTGAGATTAAGTCTATAAACTGGACTATCAGTACTGTCTTCCTCCAGGATTTTGAGGTAGAAATTCAGTAAATATGTTCCTACTCTTCAACTGAATGTTCAAACCCTGTTTCTTCTTTGTGTGAACTGTACTTTTATAACTAAAAAAACTCTTTGCCATATAGTATCCTAGTGTATTTACAGGTCATAAATGTAGTGTGCTGTAAATAAAATTGGTAGTCCTATAATAACGTGTATATTACCAAAAGCAGTGTTTATCCTTCACTGACTTTGCTGTGGGACGAAATGCTCTGTTTTGAGTACTTAAACATTAGTACTCAAGGTTTAAAAACCTTACTAGTCAAGGTTTAGATGTTGGATAAAGAATATTTCCTGTTTCATTCTTTTTGTTGTAAGATGCAAAAGAGACTTCTGCTTATTTTGCAAGAAGATTAAGAAAAAATGTATAAACAACTGTTATTATTTCAAGTTTTGATACAGTTATCTAATTGATGGTGTGTATTAAGTGAAGGCTGAAATATATACAGAAAAAAAATGTAAGTCTTGAACAAACCACAACCACCACTGCCAAACCACAACAAAACAGAAAAGTCCCCCAAATAAATCCTACTATAATGCAGCATTTAAAAATAAAGTTTGGCGCATTTAAGAGTACTTGGAAAAGCCATCCGGCTTGTTTCCTAAGTGAATCTGTTTCACAGAATCATAGAATAGTTTGGGCTGGAAAGTACTCTGAGAACATCTAGTTCCAATGCTCCTGCCCAGGCAGGGACACCTTTCACTAGACCAGGTTGCTCCAAGCCCCATCCAGCCTGACCTTGAAGACTGCCAGGTGTGGGGTAGCCTCAGCTTCTCTAGGCACCGTGTGCCAGCAGCTCGCCACCCTTATAGGGAAGACCTTCTTCCTTATACCTAGCCTGAACTTCCCCTGTTTAGGCTTGAATCCATCACCCCTTGTCCTATTGCCACAGTCCCTGATGAAGAGTCTCTCTTCAGGATCCTTATAGGCCCCCTTTGGATACTGGAAGGCTGCTCTGAGGTCTCCATGCAGCCTTCTCTTCTCCAGGTTGAACAACCCCAACTTGCTCAGCCTGTCTTCATACGGGAGGTGCTTCAGCCCCCTGATCATTGTTGTGGCCCTCCTCTGGGGCCACCATTTTATAAGGACAAAATGGGACAGCTGAATGGAAAAACCCAAATGTTAAGATCTAGAGAAAACAGGGGGGGATAATGGGAGAAAATAAGGTAGTTGATGTTTTGGGTTTTTTTGTTTGGTTTTGGGTGTGGGGTTTCTTTTTGTTTGGTTGGTTTTTTTCAGATTAGCTGCCGTTATGTTTAAAAACAAAATTCAAACTGATCTTGATTCGCTTTTGGAGACAAATCTGGAAAACTTTTTTTAAGAAGTTTTGTCTGAAGAGCTGTTTTGTAGAGAGTTTGAGCCATTTGAGTAGGGATTGTCTGTACAAACTTGCTGATTACTTTATATAACTGACGTTGGTTTACAACCTGCAGTATTCCAATTACTTTCTTCCTAAACTGCAGCAGAATTTTGCTACTATTGCAGAGAAAGGGAAATTGCCTTATGTAAAGCGTTGTGACAAGTTTCAATGTGACTGGTTTAGCTAGTCTGTCAAATATAATTTTTATAGAGAGGTATAGTAAATTATATTGGTACAATCCAATGTTTCATATAGATACACAGAGAGAAAAAGGAAGAGCGGATAAAGTAGTGGATAAAAAGAGAGATCAGTATAGTTTTACATTTGATATCTTGAAAATGACTGTTGTTCATGCACGATGACATTCAATATCAATTTAAAACTGTTTGATAATTTCTTGCTTGGAAAAGAGGAAATTAGAATTCTAGAGTTATTATTCATTTTAATCAGAAAGAAATTGTCAAACATAAATCTCTCCTTGAGTAGTGAAAGGGACGGAACACAGCCAAGAAAAAATATCAATACTTTCCAAAGGAGGAATGATTGTTCCAAGTCGTAGCTTAATTGACTTTAAGGCTTAATGAAAACTGCTACAGTGCTGTTTGTACACATAGTTGCTCTGACGAACACTGAAAGCTATGCTTCAGGAAGAGAAGCTAGGTAATTTATTTTACATTATTATTGATATAATTTTCTAATTGAGTATGAGCAGAATGTGTGGATAAAATTGTGTAGCTCCAGATGTTAGCAGTATTCTCAAGAAAATACTTAAGAATATGAATGAATAAAATATTTCATAAATCACAGCTTCCCTTGCCAAGATCTCATTTATTTATTCCTGTCAAATAGTCTTTGAAGTAGATATTAAAAGATAAATTGTAAGTTTAATATTTCATAAAAAGTATAATGTTTCTTTTGTAATTATTCCTCAGTGTTAAGCCTACAGCTACATCAAAGATTAGATTAAACTGTAAAAAGAAAATTTGGGTTTGCTTTATATGTAGAAACTTACAAGGTAGAGATGTGACAAGAGAAGACAGAATGGCTATGAAGAAAACTAACAAAATAAACATGACTCCTTGCTGTATTCCTTTCCCCTAAAGTATTCCCTACCTAAGGAGTGATTTATATTCTTGCTGATTAGGTAACTGAATGAAATTAAAACCTGATAAGTGAGTCTTTGTATTCCAATTGTAATCTTGTGAAGCTCAGAAAGACGAGAAGCAAACTGGGCGTGTTTGCACAGAATGTGGGCAACAGTTTTCCTTTGTTGACTATGTGTGTCTCCTGGAGGAATGGGGACTGAGTTCCCAAGTAGTGTTTTGTCTCCACTGGTGTTCTTGCTTTACAATTTTTTGGTATGTGTGTGGAATGCAGAATAGCTCTGTAAAATATTCTTTAGTCTCTTGGTACTAATGGATGCCAATCTTGATGCAGAAGTATAATTTCCCTTTATATCTATTGGATGTTAATTTTGTGGGCTTTTTCTGTAAATCAGTCAGACTATTAATAAAGGATTTCCATACCAAGACCATGTAAGACTACATTAGAACCAGCAAAATACATTGTTCTTGGAATTAACATACCTGAATGATTGAGGGAGGACGTCTCATCATGATTAGTGGCGGGTTGTCAGTTATGGAAAAATCTGAAGAACGTGTAAAAGATGTCTTTGGAGATGTAATAAGTACTGAATGAAACCACAATCTGTTTCACAGAATTGAAGAGTTTCAGACTCTTAGAAATCTCTTCAAAATGCAAAGTATTTCAGAATATCATACAGCTAAAGCACATACATTTCTGTGAAAATATTATGTCCAATATTGTGTTGTTATTTTGTAATAAGGAATTGTATTGTTTCAAAGCATGGTATTCTGAAACTATGTATTGTTGGCTCACATGCTATCACAGTGTAATACACAGTTATAAAAGCCTACAGTGTACAGACGTATTTCATCTTCACTCATCCTCAGTGCTCTTAATAGTGGCCATGCTGAAGAATCAAGATAAGGTAGTTATCCAGACCTTGCAATGGGGAAAAGGCCTCACAGGCAGAGGCATTGTCTTTGTATTAAGATAGTTGGTAATGCAATAAGAAAAAATAAATTTGTGGCAAATAGTTTCAATTGCTATCTTAAAGTGAGTTCAGTTGAAGTGGGTTAAAGTGAGTTTCACTGCTGAGCATAAGGCTTGTTTTCTTTTTAAGGGTGTAATCCAGATCTTTATGAAATGAAGGCATCATTTAATTAACTGTAATTGCAGTGGAATCAGACCTTATGTTACTAGCAGAGACTTGATAGTATAAGCCTTAACCAGTGCTGGTGCTAGTAACAACTGACTGAGAGCAGTATGAAAGTATGGCTGGACTTCGGCCATCATGTTCAAGAATTTACTAGCTTCCTGTGAGTAATCTGCTCAGTTGAGGCACCTTAAGAGAGTGATGTCTGCTGTGAAGTTATTTTCCGAATACAGATAGACAGTGAATTGTTAAATAATGGTAGTCATAATTTTTACGCAGTAGTAGCATGCATGCACAGCACTAATGAAAACTAAGTTTAATACAGTCTGCTAGTATAAGAAGTTGGAAAGCAGTTTCTTTTGTATTTTGAACTCTCCTGGCATGGTCTTAGGTGTCAGTTTCTCAGTTTTCAGGCTTCTATATTGGGATGGTAGCTATGCACATGGACATGTCTCACTCAACCTGTCAGAGCTGTTGATCTCGTTATCAGTGAGAAATCTGTGGTCTTAAGGTTCTTCTGAAACCAGCTGTGAATCAGGGAATGTAGCCACTGACAAGAGCAAGAGTCTTTCTAACGATTTGCAAGGAAATTGCCTAAAACCTCCCCCCTAAAGTGAAAAAAATTGAACAATTTAACCAGCATCTATATGGATGAGTTGTTGAGGCCTATTTTTTGTACACTATAAACATATGGCATGAATTTGCTCTCATTAAAGATGCTGAGAAATGGGAAAGACAAATATTTATATTACATTCATGTTTTACAGTAAAAACAGTGTTCAGTTTGTTTATACAGTTCCACTGTTACAGTTTTTATGGTTAGTAATGAAACCACGGTAAAACAAAGTCTGGATTATATAGCAGATGTGTTAAGCCCCTAACTTTCAAGGTTGGGCATCCGTCTGAATACTGATACACTTTGTTAGAGAGTTGATATGCTGGCTACAGCTGAACTGTTTCATACCTACATCTTCATCTGTAGTTAGCTCTGCACTAATAGTACTAGTTGCTGTACTAAAGAAAGAGTTTTATTATCAAGATAAATACAGAGATATTTTAAAGTAATTATATTTATGAAATACAAAACCAGTCAGTGTGAGAGCAGGAGGCTTTAAAGGATTTAGTAGACATTTTCCAAGCATTTAGGACCTTGTGTGGCTTATAACTCCAATAAACAGGGCTAAATTAAAAATGTTTAATTAATTTTATGTACGCTGTATTTCTCATTGTGGTTCTCAGATTTTTTTTATTCTGGTTCAGTTAATAACTGGGACTCAAAGTGAATGTTAAATGTGAACATGGATTAAAAGGAAAAAAAACAAACTTGTTGAAAGGTGGTTATATTTCAGCTTTTACCTACTTGAAAAGGACCACAGATACATTGAGTCAGTTTTTGATCTTCACTGTACTGTACTGAGTGAAATATGTAATTTGGGTTGCATAAAACAAAGATTATTAATATGAATTCTTCATATGCATGTGACGATTTGCAGGAGAAATTAATGTAAGAAATAGCTTATGTCCCTGCTCAAGGCTTTTTGATTCTGAACTCTGCAGAGAATGGTACTTTTCATAATACTTTATGCTCAGTACCCTCCACAGGCACATTGACTTCCAGTGTAGTGTTCACAAGTGAAGCATTTAATACTAAGTGTCCTCAGAACTCCGCTCTTATTTAATAAATGAGGGTTAAGGAAATAGACATAAACATTATTATGAGGAGAGGCTGAGGGAGCTGGGTCTCTTTAGTCTGCAAAAGAGGAGACTGAGGGGTGACCTCATCAATGTTTACAAATATGTGAAGGGTAGGTGTCAGGATGATGGAGCTAGGCTTTTTTCAGTGATATCCAGTGATAGGACAAGGGGCAATGGGTGTAAACTGGAACATAGGAAGTTCCACGTTAACATCAGGAAGAACTTCTTTACTGTAAGAGTGACAGAGCACTGGAACAGGTTGCCCAGGGGGGTTGTGGAGTCTCCTACACTGGAGATATTCAAGGCCCGCCTGGACAAGTTCCTGTGTGATGTACTGTAGGTTACCCTGCTCTTGCAGGGGGGTTGGACTAGATGATCTTTTGAGGTCCCTTCCAACCCTTGGGATTCTGTGATTCTGTGATTGTATAGTGCTTTTTATTTTGTTAGAAGTTTCTGATTTATGTTGTCATGTCTTTAAGTAGGGAATGCTTTTTAATGGTGTAATATAGATTAATACATGGAGAAAGTTTAGTGATGTCCAGCAAGGCAGAAGGGAATTTGAAGTGGTTTAGCGCTATAGAATTTTTACAAATGTAGGAAATAACATTTTAAAAAGTATGGTAATATGAATGGAGGAGCTACTCTGTAAAAGTCAGAAATCTTTGCTTTCTTTCATCTTTTTCTCAGATATGAGGAGAACCCATATAATGAAACATTTTGAGATAAATTGGGACTTCTTCATAAACATGTATAGGGCAAGCAGAAAGATTTCTACTAAGAATAAAAAACTGGATGCTGGTGGAGGGAAAGAATGATGCAACAGATTAGCTTTATAGCTATAAGAGATGTTGACTAAATTATTTTTGGTCTCATAATTCTATTCACCTTCCAGTATTTGCTACACACCTAAAAAAAAAATCAAAAATGTAATTTTTAAAGAAGTCACAGGATCTTATTGTTCCTTATTTTTTCATTATGTCAGCAGAATGCTGTACATAGAAGTGTTGAGATGATCTTTTTTTATGATTTGTCTCTTTAGCACAGTCCTATTCTTAATCTGGAAGTGTGAATCACGAAATCCGTACCATGCCTAAAGCTTTGTAATAATACTGCTTAAATGCAATATGAACTTTATAACAAAAAAAAAAAGAAAAATTGATACTCCCCCCTAAACATAAAAATGAAATAGAATAACCCCTTTAAAATGCCCTTCATGCTTAGTTTTCAGCTCAGTGGCACTAGGAAATACCTTTGCTCAACAGTATTAAAACCCTGTCTGTAGCTGTCTGTCTTTAGAAGAAACATAGCCTTTGTACATTGAACTTGAGTTTAGCTGGTAGGGTGCAGAGGAGTTTGGTTTCATTGATACTTTACATACACTAGTGTAACTTGGGTTTGATTTTTTTTCTGAACCTTTGTGTCTCAGACTCTAAAAATGTTTAGTGCTGACAGTGAATATTCATTTACTGTAGTCCAAGTAGATGCACTCCTACATGAACTGAGTTCTGCTGTCACTGGATTTCTGGTTGTCAGTTCTGGGAGAGGAACGGGGGAATTAAGGAGCTGGATGTATATGTTTTTAAACCATCTTCACAATTAATCTGATTGTAACATAAGCTTGCAATATATTCCATTAATGAAGAAGACAAGCTTAGCTTATAGTAAATACAGTACTAAGTGTTTATAGTGCATTTCATATTTTACATGATTCCCTTTATAATTCTGCTTATCTTTTCATTCTAATTCCCTAAAGGATGTATAAAAGAACCCCTAAAGAGAGTAATTACTGCTCTATTCCTTAACCAAGGCTCCTTTTGCAAAAAGAAATCTGAGCTGCTTTTTAAAGAAGGCAGTTTTAAATAAAAATGCAAATAAGCTGCTTTGTAACCACATTAATTACCCACCTAGCCTCTTATTACCGTGTTTGTATTGTTTGCAAACACTATTTACAGTCGTGTGGAAATTACCATTCCTGGGCCAGAGGAAGGCAGTGGTTGGTAGGTTGTGCTTTGGAACCAATTAGAGTGAACCTTGTCTCCATCAGGGCTCATGGGAGAAGGCATAGCCTTGCAATGTCAAATAACGGCATTAACTCAGACTGCATGGGCACCGGCTTGTAATTATATTATTGGCCCTCTTTTGCTTCTGCAATGAGTTTCATTCTCTGCATTTTAAAACTAACAGGCAGCATTGCCTCTCACTAATGATTTAATATGTACTGTGATAATTTTTTATGAAAGTCATGGTGAAATCCGGTGGGTCGTTTTTGTCCTCAAATTGGTTCCTTGTTTTAATTTTATAGAAAATAAGCAAAAACCTACTGTTTGTGTTCAAGATCTCATAGATTTCCATGTAATTGATTTTTCACATTAAAAGGGCAACTTTATTAGTTGATTTCATTATTAGAAGTGAACAGGGTGGAGTATCTGTTAGTATTAGTTGTAAATAGTATGTTAGCTGGCAATAATTGAATGGTCATAGGTCTTTCAGGACTTCGAAGAAACTGAATACTTCATAGTAAAATGTAGTCGTATTCGTTAAGTAAAATGCACACTTGTTGCTAACCTTGTATGTGTTCTTTCCTTGGATTTCTGTGTCACTTAGGATTGTGAAATGGGCCGTTACTCTAAAAATTACTCAGAAATTAAAAGAAATGCCTCAGCGTTCATGCTTTTGGAGTTACAAATGATTTCAGATGCCAGAGTTTGGTTTGATGGGTCACACAGTCTGCAATGTGAAGAATTGTTTTTTTAAGATTTGTTTTCTTAGGCTTGTAACCAGTCTGTCAATACGCTAAATGAGTCCTGAGTAGGAGGAACTTTTCTTGGTTAAGTTTATGGGAAAGAAAATGTAGGGGAGATTATTTTCTTCCTGCTTATGTACTGCACGTATCTATAGAGCTGCTACAGTGTGATAATGTTTAAAGGCTACTTGCTGATAAAGACAAAAATGTTAAGGTCTGTTTCAGTTCTACTGTAACACTGAATACAGTAGAGTAGGAAAATAGCAACTCCATCACTGTGTAGTACAACTCTGCATAATTGTTACGCATTAAAAAGAAGAAAAAGGAAAAAGAAGAAAAAAGATGCTTGTTGCTGGATCACTTATAGTTTTTTTTCAGTGACAAGGGACTAATGTGAGCGCATGAAAAGAAGCACTGACTTGGTTCATGATCCACAATAGCTTATAAAACTGAAGATAATTATCTGGCTTACGACTACAGAGCAGCATAAATGGCATAAAAATAGCATAGATAGAGTTCAACAGGAATACAGAGGATGTATAGAAAGTAGGCTTGATAAGTAGAGTGCTCAAAAGGTACTATTAATTTGTTTGCTTCTCAATGATATTTCTAAATCTTTTATTACTATAAAGCCAAAGCATTATATTAGTTTGCTTAGTTTACTGTCTTTTCTAATTTCTTCTCTTCCTTAATTTCCTTTTATCCTGATAATTACCTTTGGAGGTGGTGAGTTGGGGATAGAAGAGAACTGACCTTTGCTTGATCCCCTGGACTTCCCTTCAATATCCTGTTACTTTATCTTTTACCTCACTTTGTTATATTTAGCGCTAGCTGTGAGAAATTGCACTGCTTTCTTTGAAAATCTCCATTTCAGCAATGCATGATAAGAACTGTGGTTTATAATATGTCCAAGGAGAAACTGTTCCAAGTGGGGTCCAGAATGGTCATGGTTCTTTAGGTAATTTCACAAACAAAACATTGAAACCTTTGGCGTCTCACGGACATTATCTTCAGATGAATAAGGTAGTTTATTATCTGCTTATTTATCTCAGATGGTTAAGGCACTAGGATAAAATGACATGATACCATTGTGCTGAAAATTTATGATGCTTAATTTAGTAAGAGGCTGTAAATCTAAGGTATATCAATGTGCTGTTATTCAAAAGAATGTATATTTCTCTTATTCATTAAAAGGTCTGTTTCCAGAGTCTACTGAAAATATTAATTTTCTGTTGCCTTGAAGAGTTTTGCGTCAGACCCTAAATATCCATAAGCATGAAGTTTGTTTTTAAGGGGCAGAGCTTTAGGTATATATCTGCAGCCATTAGTCCACATTTAATTTGCAAATGTTGAGATACTTGCCAATATCTGCCATAATTTATATTATTTAATGTCAAGCATTTGAAGGTAATTGTACTGTCCTGTGCTTATTTCTTTTTTTCTTTAAATCCAGAACTGTGTCACTGAGATTTATTATAGCTTTGTTGAGGGAGTACACATTAGATATGACTACCTGTTCATTATGAGGTGATGTAATTTAAAAAAAATCATATTTAGCTCTTTTCTGGTTTATGTCTTGGAAGGAAGCACTTCACATGTGTGCTTTCCCAATTGTGCTAGGGGAGAAAGAGTTCTGAATGCAGTTTGTCCTGTTAAAAGTAATTTTGATTTTTACTCGTGACTTGCTATGTGAGAACTCTGAACCCCTACATGAACAAGTAAACACTTCCTTTGTGTTTTCTAAACAGCAACTCTTCTTTCTTTAATAGTACTCTATTGATAGGGGATGCTTGTAGTGAAAATTTACATGGAAACCACAATCTAAATGTTCTGATTTTTGTACTAAACCCAGTACTAATTTGTTCTCAATAAAGATATTTGGTGTGTCGTTTTGTAGAAGCAACAGTGTGTTAAACTTGTTCTTTCTCATATTTCATTTGAGGCCACTGAGATACAGCGTTAACTTCAGCAATAAACTTTGCCTATCAAATAGAATCATTGAATTACTACAATGAAATGAATGTTTTGGGATTTTTTAATTTTTTTTTTTCCTGTTAGAGCCACAAAAAACAAGCCTTGAACCGCCTAAATGAATCTTGAGTATCTGATCCTAGCATGTAAAGGAAAATATAGCATAAAACATATAACTAGATACTTTTGTTTTTTTGTAAGTATGCTTATCAAAACTGTTGTTATTTTAATTTTGAGTAAGAAAATAAATTAGGATGTCTTTACATTAGACTTGTACTTTATATATGCCTCTTTCAGGTCCTCTGAATCCTTACTATTATACAGATGACAACTATGTAATTTGTAGGGCAGTTCTGGTCTTTTGGTTTTCCCTAATTCTTGTAAGGGACGCATTGTGATCTGTAGTTCAGTTTTAACTGGAACATCTTTAGGCCTTTTAGTCCTTGATGTTGGATGTGATGACAAAGAGCTATTTGTACTTAAAGGTCCTAAACACACTGTGTTAGACACCTTCAAAGGAAATCTGGTCAGAGTTTTACACTACAGATTCTTGACAATGTGACAGAGTGGTGACGCATAGCTAACCCAGCTCAGTTGTATTGGTAGACGCTATTTATGAAGATGCAATTAAATAATAAAAAAAGCTAATGGCTAATACCTTTATTTTGTCAAGGTAGAACTGAAATGCATCTTGCTGATGCAAGCTTTAAGCATTCTTGAAATGCTATCAGAGTATAATTGTTGTAATAGACACTGCTAGGAAAGTGCAGCAGGTACAGATATGGTTTCAGCAAATGAATAAACACTCTTTTTGTTAGGTTTTGAAAGAAAACCTACAGATGACTTTGTTTCCTGGCTTTCTGGAGTCATTTCTAGCCTCATTTCCCAGGGAACCAAGGCACGCTTAGTCACTGACTGTATCTGCCCTTCCTCGTCTAATAACTTCTGTTCCCAGAGAGATTTTAGAAGGAAATTTAAAATAAAAGGGTAAAGATCCCTAGTATAGCGAGGTTCTTGTAAGCACTGAGCTTTGTGAAAGGGTAAGTATCCAGTCAGTGGGCAGAACTGAAGGGCTTTATGCTTGTAGACATCAGAGAACCCTTGAGAGTAGGTGGGAAGAAAAGTACAGGATGCAGTTCAAGGAAAGTTTCAGCCTGGACTTTGTATTTTGCTGTGGTTCATTGGGTGCTGAGTTCTCACAGCACTGCTAGTCTGCTGTGTAGAAGAATGACCTGTATGCTTCCTGCAACCTCCAAATAGGACATCAGGAGAATTTAAGTGTTTGTGACCCTCTCTGTGCCGGGGTGAAGTTTGTACCTTGTGTGGTCAGGGAGCTTTCAATTTTTTCTTCATTATCCCATCTTATAATTTTTAGGAACTGCTCAATAATGTAGTCATGTTTAACATGTTATGGTTACAAACAAAAACATGAATGTATGTACTCATTTCTAATTAATTTATGTAATTATATTTTATAATCTAGGTGTTTGCAAAGCAGAACGTGGTACACCCCATTTACTGTCTGCTGTAGCTAATAAAAATAATAGAATGAAATAAATCTTAAAACTAACTTTAATTGTAACTATAGATTAGTTGTAAATTATATCTTTGTTATGTTTATTTTTAATTCTGCAGTGTTGCAGGTTTGTAGAGCATACCAATTAGTGTAGTTATGCAAAGTAATGATGAGTTAATTACTGTAAATGCTGAATGTTATTTCTGTGACAATTTAAAATACCGTACTGAGGTACGTTTTTAAATGTAGGACTAGAAATAAAGGGAAGAAAGGAAACAGTGACAATAATGAAGACTGGTTAGTGTTATAAAGAATTTTTTCAGTATTCAAATTGCTAATGTAGATTAGGTGATTAAAAATACATGAAGAAGAAAGGAGTATAACAATTAAGAATAAAAACTCAGCATCTGAGCTAGTAACATTATAAACGTGGACAGAAATGAGGTAAACCTGTGTATTTCACTATGCATTAATGTATAAGTTGAGAAAAGGCAATTTGACTGAATTAATCAGAAACTGATTACCACTGTAATGCGGCTTATGTTCACTCGGTGATGCTTCTCTTGCTCTGGAACTTATCTCATGCTGATTGGTGGCCTTCCATGTCAGTAGTGCTTCTCTGCTACCTAAGGCAGTAAGTGTTGTCAAGTTTGTTTTTGTGAATATGGTTAAAGAGTAGAAAATGCCTCTAGCTTAGAGTGTTTTATTTTCTGATCAACAGTAGTAAATCCTACCATTTTGAAATCTGTATAGTATACCTATGAGAAATGAGCTGATTCATGACGTTTCCTTGAGCATGTACACTGTAAGAGATATTAATAGCTTCCTTCAGCAGTGTCCCACTTAGAGTAACTTTGAAATGCAATATTTCATTCTGTCCTGGTTAAATTAACCTTACATTTTCCTGTGCAATGGCATGACTACCTAGAGAAAATTTTAAGTGTACTATGTACGGGGGGGGTGGGGGGGTGGGGGCAGAAATGTATCCAGCCTAGTATTTATACATTAAATATTTACTTTTCAATTGTTTGTGTCCCCGTTGAGTGCAGATTTGATAATGGAAACTGGTGCCATTCACTTCTCTGGTTACCTTTTTAAATAATGAGAGAAATATTAAAACTTCTGGAGTCAGTTCTGGTGATGTTAGCAGTAAGTGGGATTTTTATATGTAAAGTTCATACAATGGCAGCAGGAAAGTGTTCGGCTTCCAAAGAATGGTACAGTAAGGCAAAAGCTCTTCCATTCCATGGGGGAGTTTTTGGAGCCCTGTAAGGGTGAAAAAAACCAGTGCATAAACCTTGAAGTCCCAGACATTCAGGTTCATCTGTTTGGTCCTGTTATGGCAGAAATCATTACAAGTTTGATAGATATATTTATAAAGACTTGCTTTAATTTTTAAAGTACATCTATTCCAGCATTCCTCATTTCAAGCTCAGCTGTGGATCAAGATGAAAGAAAAATTAAATTGTATATTGAAGAGCTGTTAATTGAACTGCACTGCATTTAGCAAGGGAGCATCAGCTTCAGGCAGTCAATACTACAGAGAATTTTTAATGTACTGTATCACTAGATTGTCAGTTTGTATTGGAGAATGCAAACAGACTGCTTCGACTAGTGATGAAGCCCTGGAAACTTTTAAGTTGTTAAGGGGAGAAAATGTCATTTTGCTTTGATATGTTGTGACAAAGTTGTTGATAGAGCCAGGAGCAAAATTTTTTTTTAGGTGAATACTATTTGAATATCTTGCTATTGATAAATTCTGATTGCTTGGTATTTACTCTTTAAATGGGTAAAGAGTGTACACTGTTATTTTTGTTTTTTTTAATGGGAGTCAAACAAGTTCCACAGAATTCTTGAACTTGCACAAATGTTACTTTCCAATTTGAGCAGCTCTGAAAGTCTCATTTAAAAATATTAGTTCTCTCCAGATATAATTCTAAAAAATAGCATATCAAAAAGCCTTAGAAATGCTTTAGAAAAATGTTATCTCTCTTTCCTAAGGCAGTGTTAATTTCTTTTGTAGTTAATCTTTTGTGCTTGAATTTAGTACATTTATAGTTAAAGATTCTTTTAACAGCTAAATTATTTAAGCACGTCTTCTGGGATAATATGGTCTGTTTGGTGTTAAGTATGAAATACTTTTTATTTCATTTTCTTCACTGATAAAAATGAAATAACTAGAGGCATTTGTAGAACCAGAACAGATTTAGGGCTGTGGTGTTCAATTAAAGATGTACTATTCTAAGACACAACTTGCTAAAGTGGTCATACTTTGGGGTAAGATTCTTCTTACTTTTGGTGGTCATTACAAGGCTTAAAGTCCACCTTTAGAAAAACCATAGTGAGTCTGAAAAATGTTAATTATTTTTAGATGTCAGTCTCTGGACTTTTCTTTCCATACGTGGGCTAGGTCTCAAGTAAGTGGCAAACTTAAAAATGCCATATGTTGCTGGTGCATTGTCTTTTCATGGAGCAGAAAGGTCTGTCTTAGGGCTTGGGTTTAGTCGGGCCCATCTTAGTACCTCTGTGGCACCTGAGAAGATGGGAAGTGGCTTTTTTTTTTTGGCCAACACTCAAAAACTGCATAGTAGAAGAGAGTTTCATTCCAGTTGTGTGCAGGAAGGCAGTCTTCATTAGTGTGAAAACATGGATGACTTCAACTGACCTCATTTCCTCATGATATGGAAGTCTCACCAAAATGGTCTTCTGACCCCCAAAACAGAATAGAAGAGCAAATTTCACGATGTGTAAGTAGCTGACTTTGCTTCAGTAATCTGCGACTCTGTAGCCAAACTTTCTGCAGACATGAAAAGTATTTAAACAGATTTTATCCTGTACCTGCTCATGCTGGTAGGCTGATGTTGCTGAGGTCAGTATGGATATGCTATTAACTTACTGTTGCATTTTGCAAGTTTTTTGTTTCCTGTTAGTAAAGTCTTTGAATGATTTGTACCATCTGGAAAATTGCAAGAAGGATATTGCATGCTATGAACGTTCTGGTATTTTGTCTTCCACTTTTCAAAGGTTAGGGTCTAGGTCAAAGGTGTGTATTTTATTTAAAGAGCATCCTGTAAATATTTGAAGTCATGTGCTACTAACTTCATTTCCGAGAAAGATTATGATTACTGAAGTCCTAGACTTAAAAACTGTATGGTAATAATATTTCATACTAGAGACTAAAATTTTAATATCTAATTTTTTTTTTTAATTTAATTCTAAATTAATATGCTGTATGATTATTATTTTGGATATTTGCTCTAAACAGTAATGTCCAGCAACATATTCAGTGATTTTGCTACATTTGTGTGAGACTGTATTTGACAATGTGAGTACATACAGTAACGTTTAAGAACCCTTTATATGACAGCTTGACCGAGTAATGAAAAGAATTCTCTGAAGCTTTGGTAAATGCCATAAATTAGCGGTCAGCTTGAATTTGTGCAGAAATTAGCTAAAATTCTTCAATTTTATTTATATGTAGGAAAATCTTGTATGTTCTGCATACCATGCAGTTGTCTTAATACAAAAGCCTAATTCCGAGAGCCATTGTAAGAGAAATAATGTAGGTTACATGAGTAAATCCATTAATGCAGTTGAAGATGTACTTAGTAAGAAAAAAAAGCAATTGAAATGACCAACAATAGCAGGTCTCCGTAAGGTGTTTTGTTTTATTCTTGAAAGAATTGAAGCTTTCTGTTGACCTTTATTTGAAGAAAAGCTAAGGTGGGTGGCTTCTCTGTGACTCCAAGGTAGTTAAAGTTTAAATGTTAATAGGCTTTGAAAAGATGCGTGTGCATAGGTTTGGTTTTTTTTAGTCTACTAGGTAATCTGTGCAAACTCCTAATCTGTAGGCAGTCTGATTAAAAAAATTGCATATTAGATGTTTCTTTATGCGCTGTGTAGCTGCATGAGGCAATATCTTTAAAATGTAAAAAAGCCTGCAAAATGCACAGTCTGATAACAACAACAAATCTAATCTAAAGTGACAACTGGGAGACTTTCCCAGACGTTTTTCTCTTTAATGTAACATGACTTTAAATTGATGCAGCCCCACAGTGATTGAAAAACTCTCAGAGCTTGTCTCCCATGATTACATTTCTGATCTGTACAACTTAATTTTTTAACTCGGTGAATCTCACTTTTGCGAATGAGTAGTTTGTTTATGTTTTAAGAGGGTGAGTTTCACTGATGGAAAAGCAATGGAACTATAATACTGCAAAAAGTAATATCCTGATAGCGATCCTGTTCAACAATACAGATCCGTTCTTTATCTGAATGATATAGAAGTCGTCTGGTGGATAAGGTGCTGTATTGAGTGCTGGTTTATTCTTATCTAGTGAATTTAGTGTTAAAGTAACATGAATTAAGAGTAGACAAACTTTAGTTAACATTCCCCCCTATAAAAATACCTTTGTTAAAGCATTTTAAATCTGCTTAAGGTTCTTATTATCTTGAAAATGGGTTCAATTTTTTTTTTTTTTTTTAGTTTTACTGAAACAGGATATCTGTTATGGCACTTTAAGCAAACAAACAAATTCTATTAAGGTTCCTGAGAAACTTCATTGTGAAACAAGTCACCTCAAATTTAATAATGAACTGAAACAGTACATGTCCGTGATTGATATAGTGTTCTAGAAAGAGAAGATATGAAGAATAAAATTACAATATTTTTTATAGTTATCACATGGTTGTATCTGAAGCTGTAGCTGTAGATTAGCATTGGAGTTTCTGGTTGTAATGTAACTGATAGTAAATTTTAAGTTAACAGACCCACTTTCCAAATGGGAGAGGAGCACAGCTCCTTTAATCAAGGATACTTTCGTACATCCTCCTCTCCATAATTACGCCAAGTCTCAGCCTCTGAACTACTGGGATGGTCCAGTGCTAGGTAGATAACCGAGGCTGTCAAATGGGAAGGGAGTGAAGCATTCACAATTGGAATGTGAGCAAGTAATAGTTTCTGGAGCTGAAAGGAGTGGAGGAAGGTGAAGGAGGCAGCAAATATCACTAGTAATGTGGAATGGACAGATAAGCAAGTTAAAACACTTATTTGATACTGGCCACAGTTTTGTTTAGAATATAGTTGGAAAACAAAGAATTGGTTTGTAACTTTCAAAATCAAATGAATTGTTGAAAATTGTATTTTTTGTGGGGATAAGCCTTATTGTATTCTAGCTTTCTCTTCTCTTGATATTTTTATAGTACACAAGTAAATAAATTTTCATTTACATTTTCATTGTCCTTTTAAAATATTACAGTCTGAGTAATAATATATTTAAAGCAATACTTTGTAATACTTATAACTGCTTCTGAGGCTGCCTTCTAGATCTACATGCAGAAAAAAATGGTCATGTGTAAGAAGAAATGTCCTGTGGTCAGCTTTGTAAGACGAATTCTAAAAATCTGGTCTTTATTCCTGTATCGCTACTCAGAAATGCAGAAAATGATACCCATGGGTAGGTGAAGTGATTGGTTGATATCAGCTGGAAATAAAAAGAAAGAAATGTCTTTGAAATATAGTAGCTGTGGTTTATATCAGTGATGCTCCATAGCGTGTTGTACTTTTGAGATGGTGCCTGATTTATGCCAGAGTAGAACAGTCAGGGCTTCAGAAAACCTTGGATTTAATCCATAAAATGGTGGACAATAAGCAGGATAGGTAGTAGGTGCAATAGATAATCATTCTTGAAGGAGAAAGCAGTGAGGTCGATTTTGTAGTCCTTAGAAATATTTCACCTGCCTTGATTAAAGATAATAATGCTCTGGAAGTGATGGAGTAAAAGAATGGAATAAAAATTATATTAAAATGTAAAATTTTTGCGACATCACAATAGAACATAAGCGAGATGAAAATAGATCAGCAATTTAAGATATCTAATATTACCCTTTCCATAAACAAGCATTTTATTTCATGCTTTCGTTGTTTGCACACAAAACTGTTCTGTGATCTACGTCTCAGAGTCTATCTCATGGTGATGATGCTGATTTCAATCCCTTCTAATCCTTCCTCTAGTTTAGTTTGCGTAACCTAATAATAAGAGTATTATTTCACTGTACATCTACACTTAATTTTAAAAGCTCAGAGCCAGTAGGAAGGTGGTTGTTTTTCCAACATAGTCAACTCATTGGCCAATATAAACATGAGTCTAGAGACTTCTGACAGGTGCCCACAAAACCCCTGGAAGTTATACACATGCAAACATGACAGAAAGGATATTTGTATTTATTTCAGGCTAGTCAAGCTACTTGATCTGTTCAGCTGTATAAACCTAATATCTATAAGTCTTAAGAAATCTGTTACCAAAAAAAAATGAAGTTTTGGTTGTAAGAATATAGTGAAAACTTTGCTGCCTGGTGAATAATTTTTCAGGATCGCTATTTCTTTATAAGGAGAAATTAAATATTTACTGTTCCATTGTATTTAATTTGTTTGTAAGTTCAGACTATCTAGTATTTAAATTGTGACTTCTGATTTATTTAAGCATAACCTGTTCTTTTCATACTGCTAGTTTGTTAAAGGACCATTTTGGTATAAAAAAGGCTGGGGAATCAACACTGCATTTCAAGTAGCTCAACTGTGTGTTGGGATCCTGATCCAAATCATGTCCAGTTCAGTTATTTAGTCACTGGATTGGACTCATGAAGTCCTTTATGGAGTTGGAAGGGGTTTCTTTTTCTTGCAGTGGTGAACAGCACTGGAATTACTTGGAATATTTCTTTCATTCTCTTTCAATGCCAACTTCTATAGAAGCAAAATGGTCAGGGAATATGAATAATCACGATTTCCACCATTGCTTTTATTGCCAAGTCCCACACACATTAAAAGAACAATCTTGGCAGAGTTTCTGTGGCAAGTTGGTGCAGATTCCTGTGCACAGATTCTCCATCCAATCTTTCATTCTGTATTTAGCTGCCTGTGGGTTTTGATTTTTGAGACCTAACCTAACCCATCTTTACCAAGGTGACTGTGGGTTTATCTGGATTTGCCCCCCAGGATATTTTTAATTAGATATAAAGGAATGAATACATTACTTTAAATTATTTTGATGAAAGAATTCTTGCACTGTCATTAACAATGAGTTAAATGAGCTAAAACTTCCCTCTAGTTCCCTATCTTTTGATGAGGAAACAAAGCAGTTCTTTGCATGATTAAGATTTGTGGTATCATGCCTGAAATGAGAAGCCATAATATATGCTTTATAATTTGTGTAGGTTTTTTTTAACTCCTGCATGACCAGTCTTCTTTTTGTGGCTATTTTTACAGCTGGTTTTGTCATGTTTTCCTTTGATTTCAGACGCTGACATCATAAGTTTACATCTATGCTGGCTTTGTTGGGTTTTTTTTCCCCTTTATTGCTAAGGAGGCTGATTGATTCCTTGGGCATCTCAGAGAGAATCGGCCTTGAAAATTCTTGAGGTTTTTGGAAAAACTCCAGATCTGGTTGGGTTTAGACCTGTTAGACTGAATATGAATTGTTGATAGTTATTGACGATTAAACCTTATCAAGGTGTGTGAAAACGTGGAAAACTGTAGAGCAACAAGCTAATCCCTTCGGTCATTTGAAGTGTGCCAGGAGTTCAGAAAGTTTATTTCTATGTAGTTTTACAGTATTTAACTCACATTGCAGTATAGCAGCAGCTTTAAGAATATATGCAGACAGCAGTTAAAGAAACAATAAAGGTTGTTTACTCTTGGAGAAAGATGATAATTGCAGTGAACAAGAAGAGATTTAGATTTTGTTGTTGATAGAGTTCTTGGCCAAATCTCAGAATAAATTGCTTTCTAACAACAGCATGTTTTGTGTTGTTGACTCCATAACTGTTTCTGATCTTCCTTGTTACACAACTCCTTGCAGAGGTTAGGCAAAAGAAGGGCCCATGACAAAGAGTCAAATGCCAAAAAGTTATCAGACAGTCTTTAATATCTTGAGGCTTTAAAAAAGAAAAATGTAGTCATTTGCCTTATGGATTTAGATACATCTCAGTTTTAAATTCTGCCTTGCAACCAGGAAGAATCATTAAATATTGCTAGAATTGGTATTCTCAGAAAAGTTGCAGATGCATTATTGCATCCATCATTTTGTGAATGGAAATTGATTTCTGTATCTTGGAGCACTGGACCCATACTGCATCATTTTGAATGGCTACTTTGGAACATGTAAAGCAGAACATCTGAGTTATTGTGTCTGGGATCAGTGGGTTGTTGACATGGGATATTTTCCTGTTGGCTTTAATTCAGTCTGAGCACAATAAAAGGTTGCATAATTGGCTTAAACTGCAAGGCTGAAGATGGCAGGTTTTTAAAATATTGGTAACACAAACTGTAGCACTAACTTAAGAGTAGCAAAGGTGCATATTCTGCTAAATAAACTTCAGTAATTACTTTAGGGGGTTTTCCTCTGCAACATTGTAATTTTTCTAGATTATATCCTTCACAGACTGCTGACCACAGTGACAGTTCTGCTGTTCTTGTATAAAATAACTCACACATGTGTGCACCTGGTCTTCGTTACTGTTACATTGCATATATGGTTATGGCAGAATGGGAGATTTTCTTTTCTCGTTTCTGCTGATGACTCCTTGTTTCAGGTACAGCACTTTATAAATACATAGTTCGTTAAATATCAGTATCCATTAAACAGCACTAACAGGCAAAAGGACTGTACAAAACATTCACATTGTGTTTGTAACAAGATTTATGCTAAAATGGTAAAACAACCCCACGAAGCCAAGCAAGTCTACTTTAACTTTTTTGAACTGTCAACATATTCATTTCCCCTACTGTGGCAAACATATTTGCAATAACAAAGCAAAATCAAGTAACAAGAAAACCTTTGAAAAACAGTGTCCGTCTAAGGCACTGACTAGACCAGAGAAACACTGAAAAACCTGACTTTTTAAAGTGTTAGCATTGAAAATATAATTAGAGATATGTTGATTAAGATCCATTGTGTGTTCACCGCCCTGTGTTAGTATACTGAGGGTAATTTCGCCCTCTGAATTTTGAAATCTTTATTCTCATTGGTTTTGTTTTTCTTGCAAACGTTTTTGCTAGAGGTGTGTGATTCTGCAAAGTTACTTCTAAACCTCCAGCTTAATGTCTGACTGACACACAACAGTATTGGTGGGAGGCTGGCTGGTTGGCTCAAGGCAAGGAAATGTGGAGGCCTTTTCTTATCTCTGAAGGGATGACAGCAGTATCTGAATTGACGTGGGATGACTGTCAAACGCCATCTCTTACAGAGATGATATGTGACTACAGCACCAGAAGCTAGTAGGGTTTGGACTGTAACTTGAAAGAGTCGTAGGTTTGTTGCTCATTTCAGGAAGCGCAATATGCTTGAGCTGGGATTTCTGTGTGTCACCACGAGATGTCACTATTTTGTTATGAAAAAGTCTATCCAATGGCATGAATATCTGGAAAATAAATTACATAGCCCTAAAGGGTGAAAATTTAGGAATTTAAGGAAAAGAACTCTTGAATGTCTTCAGTTGGACCATGGAGCTACTTAAATATGTGCAACATACTGATATTAACATCACTATTTCCACATTTATTTTTAGTTTTCCAAGCTGGAAGGACTGTAGCAAGTTTTAGCTCATCTATAGGTTAGTGAATATTTGGGCTTGTAAAATGGCAGCTGAGAGGGAAAATCCTTTGTTATAATATTATTTACAAAATTAGAAGATATCTGACTATCTGTGTCATATTGCCTTGTGGAGAGTAGAGTATTGAGCTACCCAATGCCTGTTGGTCACACTCCCTGCTGACACAGAGCAATAGTGACATCCTGTGGGAAAGGTTCAAAAAGGAGACAAACAGAAGCTTACTTCTGTAGTCATCCTGGATTCTGCTTGGATTTATCCATGTCATCTTTCTATTTTTTTAAGCCTGTGTCTCAAAAGTAAATTAGTATTCCTCCTGAACCATGATTAGAGCATTGCAGCTTTCCGTGCTTTATCTGACACTATTTTGGGGGATAGAATTAATGATTTGTGTAACAGGAGTGTTTGTGTTTTATTTTGATCCTAACTTAAAGTTTTGAAATATTAATACAATTTTTCAATTATATGGATTCCTAATATGCTAGGATATTTTACATGTCTATTTTCCTCTAAAGATAACACTTAGGTTTTAGTATAACTGTAAACGAGGTTCAAGTAATTTATTTCAATACCTTTAGCTGCTATTGTTTATATCAAAATCTATGAGAAATAACTTTCCTTTTTTTTTTTTTTTTTTGGACACCCCTCCCCCCCCCCAAAAAAAAAACAACTCCACAACAAAAGAACTAAATTTAATAAAAATGTGGGCTCTACAGTACCTTAAAATCTAATTCTGATAACAGAAATAATGCCTGAGATTCCTGTATTTCAAGCTATACATAGAATTATATACTATACCTTATCAAATTGCAAAAAAAAAAAAAAAAATTAAAAAAATAAAGGAATTTGATGTTATTGGAATGATAAAGCTTTGTCTGCTGAGTAACAGTGGTGCCTCTAATTCATTTCTTCCTTGAATCTTTACTGTTTTTTTAAATGCATGGAATGAAAGAATCTCCGATAATTTTAAAGGGAGAATTATTTACACCTTGTATTGTAATTCACTGCAAGTCTTCCAGTAAGAAATATGAAACTGTTTCTGGGATTTTTCTGAACACTTTTTCCTGGTTTAAAAATAGAGAAAATTACAGCACTATCCCCATGTGGAAGGATTATTTGCACATCTATCTAAGGTTTGTTTCTCTTGTGTGGTTATCAGCATCTTTCATTGTGCTTGCTGAAAAAGGACCAGATGATAAGTAACGCCTTGCAAGATTAACTTTGTCTTGGTAGTCATTAAACAGTGTGAATTTTTACAAAGTGGCTGCTTGGGATACTGAGAAAGAAAGAGAAAAAAATGAGGAGGAGTGTTGGGGTAGTTGGTTGAATGTATAGTATCTAGAATAGACTTGGGTTACTGGCAACAAGTGTGATGGAACAGTTGGTGAACAGAAGCATAATAAATAGCTATCAGTAGGTAAACTGACACCTCTGATGTTGTCCAAAATTGTATTCAGGCAGCATTCATAAACCAGTTAAAGTAGAGGTATCACTCTTTTTAAGCAAGTTAAATTACTACTAAAATAATTACTGAGGGAAAGTACCCTTTGTTTTCTAACTGAAGAACATGTGAAGACCATGCAGTCAGTGTGTCCTTCCTAACACTTTGCAGTGATGTTGACAAAGCTAATTTAAAACAAAACTGCTAAATTTAGTTGTAGCCATTTTTCGGCGGGGGGGGGTGGGGGGGTGGGGGGATGGTGTTAAATATGTCATTAACTTCAAAGGAGTTAAGTGAAGGATTCTTTCCATATGCATGTGAAGGACTATAAAAGTGATTGGCAAGTTAAATTAAATTTTGAATATTTTTGTGTAATCACCGTTAATTTGGTTTTGCAGCCCATTCCTGGCAGATATCTGTGGGAACCAGATGGCTAAGTTGTGTTGACTGGAAGCAGATTTTCAGATGCTTTTTACAGAAGCAATCTGTAATTGATTTTCTGGCAGACTAAGAGTTACTCATGAGACATGTTTTGTTTTGCTCCTCTGTTTAAAAAAGTATAGTGTGTTGTGCAGCTGCACTTTAGGTTTTGAATCTGCAAATAACATCAGTTGTGATGGGCATCTGTTTGTTGGTATAATACTTGAATACTTGAGAAAGATTTAAAAATCAGCAAGAAGTAGCAGTAATGAGTCAAATCCTAAAGCTTCTGCTCAGATTTATGAAACATTTTTATTGAATTTTCTGTTTAAATTGATAGAATTTTAGTCTCTGAAGACTTAGCCTTCTGCATTTTAACTGATTAAATGTGATTATGCTTGCAGTGCGACTCTGATCTTCTCATGCCTTTTTTTGTTGTTGCTCTGGATTTTATCAGAATGCTTTTTCTTTTGCATATAAAACCAGTTCAAATTAATCTTATTGTTCAAAGTTGTCTTTGAGCACTTCTGCAGAAGGAAATACCGAAGCTGAAACTTTCTGGACTTCATGACTGCTGAAGGTTACATGGATTCAAAAGCAATTAGATTAATGAAATGAAATTTATTAAATTGTTAGACACCAAGGTACTATCTCTGATTCTGGATGTCCTGAGCTTAAAACTTCAAGTTAGAGAGTAGGAGAGTATCCCAAGGCAGTGTCATATTTTTGTATTCTTCCTTAGGCATTAGACAGCGAGAACTCTGCTTCTGTTAATATATGGGTATAGTCTTTAATTATATATGATGTATTTATTTTTGCCTCAGGATTTCTGTCATAGCTTGTGCAGGCACGATTTGAAAATGGCAGCCTGTGTCATGGTAGTGAGGATGTGTTAGTAGTAGGATGGGTGACTATGTGAGGTCCGTCTAGTGCTTGTCTTACTCCCACTTGAACACTTAAGTTTTCCATATTACAACCAAATTTTCTTCTTCCCCAATGGATTTAACCTGCAAAGATGGTATGGAGAGAATTGGTTTTCTTATGGAGAATCACAGAAAGTTTTGAATTTATTTAATTTAATTTACGTTCTAATTACAATCAGAAAAAAAACCTTAAAAGAAAACAGTTGTTTAAAACAAATCTAATTTTTGTTTTGTTTTCTGGTTCTTTTCTCCTAAGATGATTGTGGGAATGTGTGGGCCAGGAAATAGTCCTCCTTGTCTTTCTTGTGAGAAACCTGTCAAATGTTCGTAAAAACATGCCAAGCACTGTAAGTGTTTAGCAGGAAATGTGTATGTTTTTCTGTATAGTGTATTAATGGGTGTGAAGAGCTAGAACAAGTATGGAGCTATGGAGAAGAAAATATATTTGAAAAAGAATATATACAACCCCAGAACCCCGTATTCTGTGAGTACTAATGTGAGTTGGCTGCTTTTTGTGCTGAAAGACATCAGTGTCTTTTGCAGTTAGAACTGGGGGCTCAATAATTGCTCTGACTTCAGTGATGAAAATCTGATAGCTTCTTGTGTCATTGTAAATCTGCTGGTTAAGTTTCAAAGGTATTTGAAGTTTCATTATATTTAGCTTGTGTCAGTAAACTATTTTTTGCTTTATTGTAGGTGAAATTATTCATTCAGAGGTTAACTTCAGTTTTATTAGATTATTTGTTATGAAAGATGACCCCAGATTTCAAAACTTCATAAAGTATAATTTTGTGTACTGTTCCCAGCAGCGGTTTAAATTAAAAGCTGATGAGGTCTTGTAGATGTAACTTAAACATTTTTGCATTATTTTTAACTTAGTTGAAAGTTGATATACTGTCTTTGTGACCTGGTTGCTGTAAAAAGCTACATTCTTTGGCAAATATTAACCACTGTGGGTGGTCTAAACAGATATTCAGATAACAAGGAACAAGCGTTGCTTTGGTTAAGGACATCTCTCTCCACACGTTTCCTAAGCTATAATGAATATTTTTATTAGTGTTTTCACAAAGCACTGCAAAGTTCCAGTAAAAATACAGTGCAAATCCATTTGTAAGCAAAGCATTTAGCATTAAATAGTCCTTTAAATTCTGGTTTTTATTGTAGTGAACATTGTATTCTTTATTTTCAAAGCAATAGAGTCTAAACCTTTAAGGTAATTTAGTTCTTCATGTTTGAGGTGTGCTGTTTATAGAAAACTTTCTTTTCCTGGTATCAGTGAAATATAAAATCTTTAGAAATGTATAATCTTTATATCTCTGCAGAACATGCTGGTTTTTTTTTTTTTTGGAAATGACATTTAATCTCTGAAGTCATTGCCTGTATCAGGAATTGCAGCTATGCTGAGCATTGACGTTAATGGTTCTAATGTAGATAATTCTTTAAGTGAATACCTTGGAAGGGTTTGACTCAGGGGAGAATATTTTATTGGTACTACCCGTATGAACTAGGGCAATATGGGTAGTTGCAATATTAGTAACAATTCTACATGGTACTATTTATGACTTTTAAAAGAAGATGGGTTTTATTTTTAAATGTACAAAGGCTCTTGATATTGCTTATAGTTTCTACTGGAGTGCAGACAAATTGTTTTTTAGTGTCTTGTGTGTCATCATCTCCAAGCAAATGGGTTTCAGAAACCTTAATTTCATAATTTGTTTCAAAGTTGTAGCTATAGATCAAGTTTAAGAAACATAATGCTTGTACTCAATGTACTCTAAATTTTTCCTCTGTCTCCCTTCCTAGCATTTCAGGTACTTTTTTTTTCTTTTCTTTTTTTTTCTTTTTTTAAATTAGCATAGGTGTCTTCTCCCCACTTTTAATTTAGCATCGCTTTTGCCTGAGCTGCAAGCAAAACGTAAGATACCTGATAATATTATGTTGCATTGCAGATTAAAATTTGGTCTTCAAGGCAGAATAACCTTACCCTTTCCTGATATGGTTTATCTTTGTCTCCCATGTATTTTTTTATCTGTTAATTTGACAAAAAATTTTTATTTGCTTTCTCCGTTGTCCTCTGTATGTGACGCGCTAAATACTGCTAGAGTGTAAAGCTACACGTGTTCCTAGGTAGATGATGTTAAATGAGAAGAGGAACAAAGAGATTTTAATATTAAAATACCCTAAGTCTATGACATCAAAATCTGTATTAGAATTAAGAGTTCTTTAGTAATCATTGGAAAGACTAGTTACTCAGTAGATTTGGAAATCAGCAATTTACAGAAATGTTTGTATTAAATAGAGCTGCTGAGCACAAGGTGCACGCATTTAAGATCTTTTGGCCTTCTTGTTTGCAAGGTGTTGAGAAGAGAAAGTCTTTGTTCAAACTCACGAAGTTGTGTGAGTGGGTAAATGATAGGATGCAGGGCTTTGCCTATGAGGAAATCAACTTGGGAGCCTCTGTGGAAGAAGCTGGGCTTAAAATTTATGGAAGGAGAATTAATAGGAAACTGTTGATAGAGTAGAGGTTGTCCTGAAAGAGTACGGAAGGTCAAGCATGGGGAAGCAAAAACCCATCATGGAATACGAAAAATACACTGAAGATGTAAAGAGAGATTGCGTGAGCAAGATTAGAGCAGAAGAGGCAAGAATGGGAAGATCGTCCATTTTCCATGTGTAAAGGAAACTTAGATGTGATTTTTGAAAATGTATTTTGCTTTCTGTTGATTCTCCCTACTTTTCTTGCGTTCAAGAATGAAAAAAGTTTGACATCTGCCCATCCCCATCTCTCACAGTCAGATTTGTTTTGGCTTCTGCTGTTTACCCCATTTCCAGAATTGCAAACAGGATTTAAAGTTTTTAGCCCAACCTCGAAACCATACAGGAAGCATTTGCTTCTCTAGTGAACGCTGTCACTGAGAGAATGCATTGCAATCTTTCCTGAGGGAAATAACACCTGTCAATATTAGCAATATTTTTTTGCATCCTGTTCTGTTTAGGTTAGCAAGAAAATGGTTGTGATTTAATTGCATGTTCTTATCAGACAACTCCTTTTGACTGGTTACGAATGTTTTTTTAACTAATCCATAAAGTGCATCACATATTCTTATTATCTTGCACTGCTGAATTTTAAGGTTGAGATGCACAGTAGTCAGTTCTTTTAGCAGAATGTTATGTAATGCTCTTGTCTGAGAATAAATGTGCAGGTTTTGGGGGGCTTTCTATTAATAATGTGAAAATGTATCAAATTAAACCTATTTAATTTTCTTAGAATAGGAATATTTGTAGTAGCAGAATCAGAGAAGAAAGCTGGTCATAAAATACGAGGTAGTAGTTTATGAAATGACTCTTTTGTGATTGCTGAAATCACTTTAATTTGATAGTGATTTTAGTAGAAACAGAATTGGGATCTCTAAGAGTGGGGCTTATGCACTGCTATTTTAAATGTCCTTTTCTGTGTGCAATGTTGAATAAAAAAGGAAAATGAAGACTCCTTGAATCTGCATAAAAAATTTGACAGGTCATGGTGGAATGTTCATTGTCTGCTTTGGCTTATTCAAAAATCACAGCAAACCAAAAATACTTTAAAGGTGGTGACCTGCAGGTGATTTACCTAATTTGATCTATGATATTTACAGCAGGAAGAGCACATCTCATAACTACTTTACCAAATTTCAAATTATGTAGCTTAGGGAGAGTACACAGGTACCTGAAGGTGTAAGCTGTATTTGTCTGCTTTCTATTCTTAAAGGATATACAGAGTTACAGCCTACATATGTTTGTCAGAGTGATTAATGGCTTGTATCCATACATTAGAACTGAGAGTATTAAGATTTATATCTTTTTGTTTTGAAAAGCAACAGCAAGCCCATAAATGCATGCTAAATGTACTCCATCTGATGAGCATGTGACCTATAGTGGACATTTACAGTAAATGGCTAAAGCCATTTAGAGGTTTGTTTTTTTTTTTTTTTAAGCTATTAAATACACTTTAAAATATCATAAGATGTCATGAAGCATGTAGATAAAGCTGATATTTATCAGACACTTTAATATCAGAAAAGGTCTTGCCTTTGTACCTGTTTCTTTTTTGGTTTCTGAACTGAAGAATGCGTTACCAATGGTACAAAAAATAGAGGTAGTGAAGGTCCAAAACTTTTCATAATGTTTATTTATATAGTTTATTCAAAGTCCCATAAAATTGGCTGGCCCTAAGCACTGGTTAATCTTCCCTTGATTACAAGGTCCTCTGTATTCATTACACCTATTCATAGATTCTCTTTTTACTGAGATATTCTGGGGTTTTGGGCTTTTTTTCCTATTCTGTCATGTAACAATGGTGAGAAAACTCTTGTCCAGTAGAAGCAATAGTGGATCCATCACTGGATTTTAGTTACATCTGGGTGACCTTACATGCATCAGCACCATGCAGTTGTGGTCAAGAGCAGATGCATCCATGGCTTAAATCTGCAGTTTGTATGAACACTAATAGGTTCAATTCACATGTGTATGCTTTTGTGTTTGAGGAGGAGATAGGTCAAACACATGGCCATAACTGGTGTATTGAACTGTGATTTTGAACCTTCAGGATTTTATTTCTGGAATGGATACAAACCTGTTCATGAAAAATATTTGTAAAAGACATGGAAGATGTAATTTATTAGCTGTCCTACCCAGCCAGCCAAATAATACTGCTTATATATACAGCACTCATTCTCAGTAGAAATCCTAGATTACTTTAGCATGCTTGGGGAATGTAGTTTTGTGTGCTTTTTTTTTTCTTTCCATTTTTTTTTTCCTTGTACAGGTTTGTGAAAAATTGTCAACCAAATACTTTTCTAAGCAGTTGGTTTAAAGATTTGTTGAAATGTTGTTTGTTGATAATCTAGCGATATTTTCCAATACTTTTGATGGATTTAAATACATCTAAACTGACAGTGAATGAGCTGTATGAGAATCTTTTAATGATACAAGGGGGTATTGAATGACGGCAGACTTTTGTAGCATCTCTGAACAGTACAAATTGCTAACATGTTCACATTTCTGTAAGGAGTACACGCTTAAGGCCCAGTGGGGTTAAGAACGTTGTTTACTCTACTCTTGACTCCTGCAATATAACAATAAAAAAGTGATTAAAATTTAAGTAGTCATGAGAGATTTTCACTATATCTAATTTCTCGAATGCTAGTGTGCATTAAAACTGGATCATTGCATAATACTGTTGTGGTAAGTATGACTGAATTACCTTGTTTAGCAACCAATAGAAATAAGAACAGTAATTTTTTGATAAGTAGTCTTGTCCAAATGTGCTGAGTTCAATGATTGTTTAGCATTAAGGTTGTGTTAATTGCTTCCTCTGTAGGTTATATTAATAATAGAGATATTAATAAACCTCTATTTTGCAGTAGTTAACATACCATGAAAATCTTTTGCAAGACAAAATTTGGTATCTAGTTTCTCACATCAGAAAGCATTTTCAGCTTCTGTTTTGGGTAGGTAATTATTTAAGTAAATTTCACAATGAAAGGAAGAGAGAGGCAATCTTTTTTCAGTGTCTTTGCTTTCATAATGGAAAGAAAGGTATATATTTTAAAGCTGGCACCTGCTGATATGATCTAGATGTTCTTGGTATTAATATTATTTTACTATATCAAGAATATGAACACTTTTGAAAATGTACTGCTGTAAATATTCTGTTCAGTATAATTGAGTCTGGATTGAACTTACTTTTCTAATTATAATAAGTACTATCATCTTGTATATTCACACTATGCTAACTAAGAAACTGTCATTTTAATTTACAGTAAGATAATACAGTATCATCCCTGCTGTCAGATAAAAAGATTTTTGAGGGTAGGTGATAGCTATGGATTCACATAACAATTGGTACAATTAATATGTGTCCAGTAGAATGGAAGTTTAAATTGTGGAAAAAAATGAGAGGGAAAGGTATTTCAGGAATGACATCGTTTAAAAGATAAAACAAACCTGCATGTGGCTCCAGCATAATAGTATGTGGTAGCTACTGGGGCTCCACAGATTCCCATGATGAGCTTCCCTTAAGCTCTCTTCATGGTACAAAGTGTGAGGGCATGCAATGAAGACATACTTCAATGGGTTTTAAGCTGAATTAAAGATGTGTATATATCATGTATGCATAGCAGTGTGGGATCCGGTGGGGGCTGCAGAATGTGCATGGCACCCTGGAAGTTTGGGTAGCTAGCTTGCATTGGTGTGCTGAGTCTGTTGTTACTAGGTTAAAGGTGGTTCAGGAATATGGCTACAGAAACTGAAAGAATGAAGAAGAAATTATCTTTTTTTTGCAGCTGAATCCAAAGGAAGCAGTGATGGCCATCTGCTTCTTGTAGGTGACTGGACTGTTTTATCTGCTGTCTGGTTTAAGTGAAGTAAAGGTGCTGTGAAGGAATTTGTCAGGAGTCCTACTGGGCAGAAAGCCACAGACTCCCCAGCTTTTATTTGGACACCAGAAGTAGCATGCATGGTATCACTATTATTAGCAGCATGCACTTCGGAACACTGGGCAAACTCTGCCAGCAGAGGTGGATCCTATGCCCCGTACATCTTGAGCCCTAAAACAAGGCTAGGAACATGGTTGCAGCTCATTGCAGGCTCAAAACAAATTAGGCCTGGAAATAAGCTGCTTCATGTGTACCACCTTTTAGCTGTACTTTCAACAATTTGTTTCTGTTGTTTTCCCCCCAAATTAGCTAAACCTCAGCAGCAGAGCTGAGGTATTACCACATGCAGAATGAGCTACAGTTGAGTGGTTGGGATATATTCCTGTGGGTTCTGCAGGTTATGTTAGCCCCTCAGGTTGAGGAGAGAAATAAACTCATATCCCTTATTTTCTGAGTATTTTAAGCATGATTTGGGAATGAGATTAGCTCATGAAAATGTTACAGTATAGAAATATATTCTGACTTCAAGTCAGATTTAGTGGTACCTTAAGGATGGCATTGCTTAGTCCTCAGAGGAGATGGTGCTGTCTACCTATAGGTCCTTTTATCTCCAGTCTTCTGGCGTGCTATAACTGTTCAGCCTTGGACTTTGAAGTGTGCCCCTTTCATTCAAGTGTGTGCATGGTTGCAGTTATCTGGGAAGCCATCAAGTTCTCCTATGTAAGTGCTGTGGAATTATAAGCATATAATACACATTCTTAAACCTCAGTACACAATAACATCTCTTCACTGACCAGATTGTGTATTCAGCTAAATGTTGAATGTAGTAGAATTCAGCATTTCTTAATATCAGCTGTTTGCCTGCATATACTCCATATGCCTGGTCATCCTCTATTTTTCCACATTTTCTTTTGGAAGAGAGGTGAAGGGTGGTAGAATATATGCAGAGGCATCCTGTGCAGTAACTTGTACTAATTTTTTTGATTCTTGAAAGCCTCCTTTAATGTTTGGAACTGAGCAGTGGAAGTGTGTGGGACAGCTTTATTTACTTAACAGCACTTTGCTTTACAAGTCTTTTGGATGTCTTTCCTCATCACCATGTTTACTGCTTGGTAAAGAAGAACTTCGTGTTCTCTTTCCCCAGGTCTCCTCAGCCCACAAAATATCAGTTCCTTTTCTGTTTTTGAATCTGCTTTTTCCCTGGTTTACGGCAGTTTGTTATATACTTTTGCATTGTGAGGAAGATGATTTAAAATATAAACAGATAACATTTAAACAATGCTTTTCTAACCTAATTCCATTTCACTTCATTAGTTTTGTCTCGTTATAATGTTCTTGCTGCTATTAGTATGTTAATTGTTTTTGTATTTGAAAAGCTTTCTGAACCAAGACTCAATCATCTGTGTATAAGAAGAATGTTTGAGTTTTGTTTTGTTGTGGCTTTTTGTTGTTCTTTCTTTTCTTTAAAGACTGAGTATCAAATACATCCGTTAAAAGCTGGGCATTGCAAAGACCTCAAACTAAGGACAGAATAGCAGAATCATTGAAACAATGATTTTAGGACAAGCTTGTTTGAGATTCTGTTCTAAAGGAGGGAGAAACACGCACTGAATGACTCAGTTAGTACCTGTTTTGTCAGATGTGTCAAACCAATGCAGATTGTGGCCATCTGAAACTGTTATTGAGTTTACATCTGGTAATTTTGCAGCATTTAAACCAGTGATGTGTCTTTGTGTGACACATGAAGTTAAATTGAAACAAATGGTATTGAAATGATAGGATAAATTTAAGATATTTTAAACTCAATGTTTTATAAATATATTTGCAAGTTTATCTTAGCAATGTCCCTAGATTAATGGAAACTGCTGTGATTTAATTTCTGTACCTGTCTTCTTATGCCCATCATGAAAGTGCGTGCTTCATGCTACTTAAAGGAGATGTTAGATGTAGAATTTGTCCTCTTTTCAATTTTGCAGGAAAAAGAGTTTCGTCTGAAATTGCAAATGTCTTCTATATACAACAACCGGAGACAAGAAGCAAAACATTCTGAATGTCTGCTGACATATTTGCATTTTTTCAATATTTTTAATAAAAATTCTCATAATACAAATACACCTGCTTCAAATGGTTATGCTACATAAGTGCTGAATATTTACCGCTCAGATGGATTTAATTACTCTCGATTGATAAAATCTGAAGCAAAATTAAGATACAATTGTACTATAAAGTGGCCTAGAACAACATTAGTTTGAAATATTCATTAACATAAGATAAAAGAGAAAACCTTTAGAGCCTGGAACACTTCTCTGAGGACACATGTGGCCACTGTATTCTGCATTAGTTTTGCTGATGGCACACTGTTAAACACAATGAGTTGTAAGAAGATAGGAAGAAATTTTTATTTTAGCCACTGATTTACAGTTCTGCAACGTGGAGATGTTTAACATGAGGATGCCTCCATTTGCAGATAAAATAGCATTATTTAAAATTGATTAGGAGCAATTCACAGCAGCCTGCCAAATTGCTAATGGAAGCCATTTGAATCAATTCTCTCATATAATTTAAATGCTATCTCACTGCATATAGTTTAACCAGGAAAGAATCCCAGCTTGCAGCCAGTAAAATTAATTATTTATTATTATTTTCATAAATATTTTCTTGGTCAAAAAAATGTAAAACCAAAATAAACGCTTATATACTGAAACTTTTTCAGTGTTTGTTTGCTTCAAGTGGCTAATTTGAGGAATGCCGTAGTATTATTTTTACTTACGTGTGTCAAAAAGCAGTTTTATCTACATGTCAGGTCTTTTTCTTACTTGATAGCTTTTTGTGGAGTGTGCATCTAAGGCTAAATTACAAATTGGATTCTGCTGTTAACTGGGGGGCTTATTCAGCAAAAATTATATATAGGCTTTCCTCAGAAGGTCGTGGAACCTGTCTTTGCTGAGGTGGTGAAGTGGGGAACTCCTTTTGGCCCCAGAATAACTTTTATACAGGTCTGCCTGGCTTTCCCAAGGGGGAGTTGTCTGAAGGTGGAGAATTCATCACGTGAGGTGTGGTGTTTGCGGTAACACTGTCATCCATCACTAAGAGATTGTTCTATATATGGGCTAATTTTATTGTTATTTCCTTGAAAATCAATGGAATTAAACTTGAGAACTAATGGTATATTGCCCTAGTTTAGAAATAAACATTGTGGAATTTGGCCATTATTGGCTGAGTTTTTGCACAGTCAGCACTATGTGGGAAGAATATCTTTTAATTTCATGCTTTGCCCACTCATCTATTGCACTGCCAAATGCAACCACTGTGATGCCAAATAACTGAAAATATAGATCACATGAAAATACAGAACAGCGTTGATGCTGCAGCAGCATAAGAAGTGCATTACTGGGGCTGCTGCTCCTCGGACGGAAATAGCATATTGAAATCCTTTCTGGTTGTCCTTTGTTGCTTCCACTGTGACTTAGAAAACTCAAGAACAAACAGCAGTGTCTGTTACTTTTCTCTCCCTAAGTATAAAAAGCATATTTCAATGTCTTTTGCTCACATATGGTGATGGATATTGTAAGGGTTAAGATATGTCTGGAAATTAATCAACCCTCAGCTGGCCTTTCCTCACTGGAGTTGATATGTAAGTTGACCTCAAGGTGTAGTAATATATGTCAAAGATATTTAGCAGGCTTTTGCCATGTGTGCCTATATAGGTATGGCGGGCGTATGACTGGAGTGATTATGGACCTGAAGGCTCTTCCCCTGCAAAATATGTGTAACAAGTCAAGAAAGGTCAGCCTGCAATAAGGGTATTTAAGAAAGAAATCTTCAGCTGCATTGGCACAGTTGGAAATCTAATACCTGTCTAAGCAGAGAGGGCCAGTGAGCATATTTGAGAGACTGAAATTTCATGAGTAAAGGGAGAAATGAACTCAAGTAAGAAAATTCCTTGAAAATGTGGGAGAATCCTTAGTTCTGAATGCAAAGCAAAGGACATAAATGACAGATATTCTACAATAATGTCTGTTAAGTGTTGCTCATGAAAACAGTACACAAAAAAGCAGGGCTGTAATAGAAGTGATTAGGCTGTAGGTTTTTTTTTTTTTTATTGTGATAAGAAAAGCTTTATAGTAGTGGACTGTGCTGCCAGGGTTTTTAGTTTGGGCTTTGTTTGTTGGGTTTTTGTCTGTTTAAAATGATTTCTGCTCTTCCCCACCCTGAGTTACTGCATTTGTAATATTAAACGGAGGAAAGACAAATGCTCGTGGCAAAGATGACCAAGAGAACACCAGAAGAAGGTCTGGAAGATGGGAATTTTGAACAAGGGACTGATCTTTTGTAGAGGGGACCTGTTCCTCCATCAAGCAACACCACCAGTCTAAGTGGATTTTGTCATATATCCCTTTCTTCTTTGAGACCATGAGAGTTTTGTAGAAAAAAATAATTCTTTAACTGTATCCACTGGCATTTTAAGGCTAATAAATAATTCTTCATAGTCACTCAATCACTCCCAGCACAGACTTCAACAGGTAATTTATTTTGCAGATAGACACCTCTGACAGCACTCTGTAGGCCATCCTTTCAGACATAACCAGTTTCAAGAAACCAAGAATAAAACATCCCGCTTGTTCAGGTTTTTATGTCCTTAATAGAGAAAGCTAATCTGTACACTGGGGACAGAGGGGGCTGTGCTGCTGTTATTTTTCATTTTGGTTTCCTGTCCTGTTAACTAAGGAAAGGGTCAGTAGCGCCCTTGCCGATCTCATTGTTTCATATGTAAGCAGCGACTGGGAAAGGAGGAACCCTACATTTGTCCAGCGTGTCCACACAGACCCAATGTAGCCTGAGGAATGTTAGCAGAAAATGATCACAGAAGTAAACAAAGAGGAGTCAAACATGTTTTTATTAGTCAGAAACAAAAGAAGCAGCAATTAATGATTTGGGAGGCCAAACCTAGATGAATTCATTGATTCTTGGAGTGAGAATTATGGTTGGATATAAACGAGAGAAACTTACTTAATGGATGAGAGCCAAGTGAGCAGAAACAGGTTTTAGAAAAAAATAAGTGGTCTAGTTTGGTATCCTGAGGCACGATTTTAATTTTAGCCGCTAGGCATTAAAATGGCTAACATCACCAAACTGACTGTAGATCAGATGATCTTTCCTCAAGTCTTGGTAGAATAGTTTAGAAAGTGCTGTCTCTGTTGGAGAAAGTCTTTCAAGAACTCAGGCTTAGTTTTTATCTGTGTGTTTCCCTGTCTGAAGACAAAATTGCAGCATTTGTTGGTGATGCAGTTTGACTAGGCCTGGCACAGCAGTTGTACTCCTCAGACATCACCATGCTTTTTGGGTAAGATTAGGAAAAAATGTATTAATAAGCATAGTGCATAGTGGAAGATGGACTCTTTTGAAAAATTTTTTTTTCCTTATTCCTCTTCATATTGCAGAACAGATTACTGCATATTGAGAGATTAAAACCTTCACTTTACACTGGTACAGTAAAGAGACACCAACATGAAGGAAAGGAATTTATTTCTATGTGTTCTTCTTTTATCTAAGTAAATGAAACTTAGGGAGATATAGTGCCTTATTTCATCAGGGATTTCCATTCCGAAGGGAGAAGAAATGGAATAAGGACTCTGTTTCTAAATATCTAAGGTTACAACTCTGCTGTAACTGGAAATGTAACTCCTTGTTATGGCAATATTTGATCTTCTTCCTGGTTCTAAATACTGTCTGGATTACTTAGATATATGTCTCACCATTAAAGCATTTTCCCCTTTTCTGTTTCCTATGGTAAATGTGCTACAGAAAGATATATATTTTTTTAGCTTGTTTTGTAAAGTTTTAAAATAAAATTTACAGTTGGTGAGGAACACAGTTTTTACATACCGGACCTTATCATCTCAGTAACCAATTTTTCTTATGTCTCAGAACTCTCATTAATTTTTCACAGGCTTGTGATGGATAGTTTTTATTTATTCACGTCTGAGGTTCTGTTGTGTGAAAAGGACTCATTTTATAACATTACATATTCATGGCTTGGGATAGATGGAGTAAGGAACTTATTATTAATGTGTCACAGTGGGAAACTTACTCTGGGTTCATTTGCGAATCTTGTTAAATGTGGTGCGGTCAGCAGACAGAACTGAAATTTCTGATACATTTTATTGGAGAAGGGCAAAGAGGTTCAGTGATGCTTCCTTGTCTAAACACCACAAGTGAGATGGTATGTTTCTAAATGCATTTGAAAACACTATATCAATAACACAAGGGTAGAAGCAAAATACGCCAGAACAACAGTAAAATCAGAACAAAGGTTTTTAGTAATGACTGTTTCCAAGTGCTGATTAGGTCTATTTAAATCCAGTTTGCTTAATTAAATATTGTTTTTTCTTCCAACAAAATCAGGAGTTGCTTGCAGTATAGTGAATTGACATGAGAGTATTCCAAAACGTATAACTTGATTTCTATTAAGTTAGGCTTACCTGTAGTAACTGATCATGGCTGTATTTCACTCTGTATTTTACTCCGTTAATGTGCCATGCTACTGTGAAAATTCTGAATATATACAGGCAGAATTCTTTGGAAATCAGTAAGCAGTTTATGTATTGAGCAAATGAAATAAAAACTAAAGAGGAAAGTTTTGTGTAAACTGTTTTAGAGTCCTAGAATTGGATCTTAGTTAAAAGAACCAAATAGTCTTTTCATTGGATCACAAGAATAATAATCTTTGAACAGTTTGTACCTCTTAAAATCTTAAAGCAGTGGCTCTGCTTTATGTACTTATCTGCTTAAAATTAAAATTTTTCAATTAAATGCTTCCATACTCATATCCCTAGTTACTGCAGTGGGCCCAGAGAATAAGTCTGTAAATTAACTATGCCTTTGACTCCTATGTATTTATCGCCTATTTTTACTTTTGCACTTATGTTATTGTTGGAAATATAGAAAGATGGTTTTGTTGCCTTTTTTTTTTTTTTTTTACTATAGTAATCACTTTCTTACCAAAGCAGCTTGTGGATGACGTTGTTAATGTTTATGGTACCAGCAATTAGTTGTTCAAGCATCATCAAAATCCAACTGAATTATAATTCCTATTTGTTTTCAAATACCTTTTTTCTTTTGAAATTAATAACAACACAGATGAAATAACTTTAAGCTGTTTGAGCAGTTTGAGGTGATGAGGCCAGGGCAGTTTATGATGGCTGTATTTTAAAAGAAAATATTCAGTGATGTTAAATGTTAGCTTTTTTAGCCATCCTACCAGTAGGTCAGCAGCATTATATTGTCATTTATAAGAGGAGAGCTGGGCAGTGAGAAAACTGTAGTCTATTAAGAGTTTGTGAGTGTGTGTGTATACAGTGAAATAATATCTAGTGTAATGTGAAGTGACAGTCAAAATTACAGCTTTTCTCTTGCCGCAAGGGTACTTCTCTGCCAAGTATAGTAATATTGTTGTAGCAGTGTTCAAGGTTGTCAGCAGTTCTTGGTTACTCTGCAGAGAGCCATAACTGTGTGTGGAAGCAAGGAGCTTCCTGTCAAGGGAGATGCTATAATTTTGATATATATTTGTTGGTGCCAAACTGCAATTAAATAGGAGGCGTTGGAAGAGGTTTTATTTAACAAACTCAAATTTGTTGATTAATTAGTTAAAACCAAAGAAAAGCCAAAAGGAAATCCTCCTTTCACATGAACCTAATTTAAATTATGACTTTATCTGATATTTGTTCGTGCTCAGAGTAGTGTGTTATTTTTATGGAATGCACCTTATTTCTGCTGATGAATTTGGGATTGATGAGGATGTATGGGACGTACTGCTTGTAGTTAAATACTAGCTAATTATCTATCAAAGTTATTTTACAGGGTAGCTATAGACTTCAGTTTTTCAGAGGTCAGAATGGAAACTCTTCTCAAAGCCACATTTTTTTTTCAGATTGTGTCAGGACTTTGACAAAACAGGTTACAAAAATTATCATCCTTATTGGAAGCAGTAAAGAATTTTTCCTATTTCCCCACGTTGAAAATGGTGATAATAGTGTCAGCAGTTTTATTCAGTGGAAAACCATTTTTCTTGATGATTAAACAAAATGAGGTGGGGGAGAGATATTCTTTTGGAAAACATTGCTTTAAAGAAAATCAAGAACTTTCCTGCTGTCCTTTAGCAGTATTGAGATATGAACATAGCTGATCTTACTACTTGCATGATGGAAATTCAGGGATGTGCTAGTATAAGTGGCAGAAAGGTGCCTAATAGATTACTTAGCCAAATCCCCCACTGACTTTTACTCAATACTTTCCAAGTGGCACTGCTGATGCATATTGTGAGGTACTTCCGTACCCTGCCCCTCCACTATCTTCTTCCTTGATTTCAGTAGGTCTCTATAGGCTGCAATGCCTGTGTGTGACTTTCACTGTAGTTAGGGGTTACTTAAAGCAAAATAGAAGCCACAAAAGCAAGAGCTTTTGGGTTAGTTTTTATTTTTTCAGATGGGTGTAAAAGCAGAGAGGATAATTTAAAAAATAAATCACAAATCACAATCACAAATCACTTTTCCTTAGCTTTCTTTTAACTGGAGCTAAATAAATTCCCAATGCTTTATGCTAAGGAAGTGAAATAGAAAGCAAAAGGCTTCCTGTAAGTTATTTTTCTCAAAGAAAATTGTCTCAAGCACTCCTGATTTATCCAAGAGCACCCTGCAGGTTTAACTTATTCTGGAAATCATATAGGGTTTTTTGGTCTTTGTTTTTGTTTTGTAAGCCTATATGTTAATATATATTTACAGAATGGTGTATTTTACCTGTTGTGTTTTCAAAATCTCCTCAATCTGGCCAGCTGTTTGTATTTTATGAGCATCTAACATCTTCGTTTCTAGCTCCTTTGATGTCACTAGAAATTTTTCTTTTTTTTTTTTTTTTCCCTGTGAAGTCTTGTCTTTTTGCTACAGAAGCATTGGTGCTTAAGAGGGGATCATGCAATATCTGTTTGTATACAAAAATGCACATGCTAGTATATATTTCACTCAGCATCTTTAACCTGTGTGGACTTAGCAACCTCTGTATGGCAAAGCGGTTTACGAAATGTAAATTCCTCCCGATTGCTGTATTAATACATTGGTTCTTATTTTAATTGAATAGATATATTACACAGCAGGACAGATTATTTTCTTTGTGGCCTTGCTGTTGCAATTTGAGAACAGATACAATTTTCTTCAGCTGATGAAGAAGGCAACATCTGTTCTTGGTTTCCTGCCGCTTTCCTTCCTCAGACAATGCATTCAAATGCACAATTTGAATTCCTTCCTGAGAAACAGAAAATTAAAAATTTGACCCCTCCTTCAAAGCAGTGGTTACCCTGTGACAACAGTGGGTTGAGCTAAATTCAGCTATGTCAAGCAAGAACTATAAAAGGAGATAGATTGCCCTCTAAGCTTCACTTTATTGGATATTGTAATTGACATATAGTTGTCATTTATAATCATCTGTCCATTCCTGTGAGTTGGGAGCAGTAAAGTTAATTGTGGCTGCTCATTTGCATTAATCTCACCTCTGAAGGGTACAGTAACCCATTAATATCATGTCATGATGAATTATCACAAATAACATTGAACATATTGATTAATGATCTCTGAGATTTGTATCTCGTTAAAACATTTTGTTAGCTCTTTAAACTTTTAAGCAGACAGTCAATGTATGCGGGAGAGGTACAGAGATCACCCAAGAGGTGATGAAAAGTTGTGGCTTACATTTTATGTCACTAATTGAAACTTGTTTAGAAGGTTTCATACTAATATTTTAAATGGTTTTTTCCTTCTAAAGGTGTAGAACTTTCAAGCTTTTTAATCACAAGAATTGTCTTATTGTTCATTGATTATGAAGATAGTAAGTGGTAGAATTGGGATGACATAAGGTGAAAGAAAGAATTTCTGTAGTTTCTATTCTATAATAAGAATCATGCTCAGGGTAATACGTTTGTTTGTTTTAAATATAGTTTCCCACTATTTAAATTTTATTCTTAATGTAAAACTTCTATTGCTCGTTTAGCACTTGGAAGTTACTTTTTCCTTCCTCTTCTTTATACATATAGATGTATACATATAGGATGAATGAAATGTCATCCAGTGGGTGGCCTTGTAATTTGAAGTAGCTGCTAATTATATATTTTACTATTTTGATAATTACCTGCTTAAATTTCTGTAAGCTAAAAAGCATAAAGACTTCAGGGAGGAAGAGGAATTTACACCGTAGTTCAAGAAGGTGACTTGGCAGGACAGAAGTTACCCTTTGCATATTTGAGTATCGTGTTTTGACAGTCTGTGAAAAATGTAATATTTTAAATAATTCAGAGGTATATCTTACTGCAAAGATTTCTTTGTCTCCTTCCACATGAATTTGCTGTATTTGTGTGGGTTCTTTTTAATAAATCATAACTCTAGGAAGTCCTAGATCTATATTCAAGAGACTGGGTTCCCTTTCTTCCACCTGCAGTAAGCTGCCAGTATTGTTTGAGGGAAAACTCTTACTACTCCGAATTATTTCTTAAAATTATTTGAATATTCTTGATATTTCACTTCCCAGTTATTTTTTTTTTTTCCTTGGGTCTGAGGAGAGAAATCACATACGCAGAATATTTTGGGTTAGAGCAGTTTTGTTTTTTGAGTCTCATTCTTTTACACTGGGTGAAAACAAGGAGTGAGTCTGGGTTTTATGCTTTTGGTAGAATCACTGGTTCCTCTCAGGAACTAATCCTCATTTTCATCTTCTTATTGTAGCCCTTGTTACATAGGATGAAGTTCATACACTCTGCCAAATGTTGAAATAAGCTTTTTTAGTTTTGTAGAGGAGACTAATGTGAGGATTAGAGCAAGAAAAAATCATCCTTTCTAACTTGGAAGAGATGATATGGCAAATCTTCACAGGTGTGCCATGACTTCTGCTGCTCTGGACGTGTACAGTGGCTAATTGTATTGCCTCGCCTTTCCCCAGGCTGGGATTTTTGTATGTGAACTAACACAATTTGAACGTATTTGCTAGCTTTTCCAGCCAACTCCTACAATCTTCTTTCAGTAATTCCTGAGAGTCCATTTTGCTGGCATACAAGGCTGCAGTGTCAAAGATTATATTCTAGCTATAATTTATGATTAACTAGATTTATGGCTGAGATCCTGAAACAGCCTCAGTTCTGTGGCCTGAGGAATTAAAGACAAAACGGAAGCTATCATTCTGAATTGTTTACTTCTCTGGATTTCGGGAAAACTCTTAGTTATATTCGAAAATAAAAACAAACCCCAAACCCAATATGATTTGCAGTTGAGTAACAATTCAATTTCATAGTAAGGAATTTAGCCCTACAACACATGAAGCCCTCAGCCTTTATAGTAGTAAACTATTTAGTTTAAATCCCATTGTTTTTCACCTAAAACCAACACAGTGAATAATGCATATTAGACCCTTTTCCTGCTAATGCACACACACACACATACACACCCCCCGCCAAACAAGAAGTGTTTGTGCGGAAACACAAGTAGGGCTCAGTTTTACCCATGGTATTAATTCTTACTCGTTTAAAAAACCTGCTAATGGAAATATTTCCATTCAGCTCATTAATCAATTGTGATTTTCATTCCCTTGTTTTGTAAAAGCTGTTGCAATAAATACTTTTTTCACAAAGCAAAAATCTAAGAGATGGATGCAGCAAGCGTAATTAATAGCACCCAGTTACAGAAGATCAGCAAGTTTGTGAGCTTCACATGCTGCTTTACCATATGGCTGCCCAGTAGGCGAAAAATTTGATTAATGTTTTGAAGTAGTTTTTTTTCAGCAAATATTACAGCCCCAGCTGAGGAATTTTACTTTCTAGTATTGTTAGACTTAACTAAAATAACAAATCTTTTGATTTAAAGCTAAATCGTATTTTGATCTCACGAAAACTCTACATGCAGAAGAATTACAGCCCTGCTGTATAAAGATTGGACCCTATAACTTGTTAATAATTCAGCCAATAATGGTTGAAATTTTGTTTAATCATAGTTTTTTCATAAATTCATTGATTTAAGATAGCTGTACAAGTGCGTGAGTTTAATAACAAGGACGTTCCCATCAATAATAGATTTACAACAAAATTAGCTGATTAATTCTAATGTCTCATGGTGTTTCCCTTTCTACTTCCTGATGTAAAAGAAGTCAAAGTTAAGCAGTTTGTTGATCAACAATCAGAAAATAATGTAATCCCTTCAGTAAAACATTAATGTAAGTAATGTTATGTTAGCAAAACTGTACAATGCAGTCATTTTGCTTTCAAGTAATTGTAATAATTGTAATTAGTACTGAATATATTGATTCCCCTCTCCCCCTGTGTTTACCTGAAATTAAAAATATTTACAAAAAAAGCATCCGAAGAGTACCACGACAGGATCAAGTGCTCTCATGCAAAGCTAACACACAGTGGGAAGTTTTGCTTTTCTCACAAATTCTCAGTTTAATACAAGGAGCATCAGCAGCTGGTAAAGAACAGATTCAGGGTGCTGAGCAGAAATGGAGTGGAGAGCAGCTTTGAGTGGAAGTCTTGCTGAGCTTCCAGAATGCTGAAGATAAAGCATTACCTAACACTACTTTGCCACTTTGGTTTCTTCTAATTGCTTCAGGTAATGCTGAGGTTCAGAGTCTGGTGGGATGATGTTAAGGCTGAGAAATTAGAATTTCTGCATTTAAAGAAAAAACCTCTTTGCAGTTTTTGTAGTTGTGTCATCTTAGAAAACACTGATTTATTGTACGTGTGCGCTAATGTGGACAACGTTCCTGATTTGACTGGCTGTGCGTATCTCTACATCGGAGATCTTGGCATCGAGCGCTTATCTGTATTGCTCATTTCAGGGGAGGCAGTGGGAACTCAAACCTTACAATAACATAAAGCTGAGTGAAAATAAAAGCCATCAGGTTTTACAAATCAAAAATTTTCCCTTTGATGACTCTATGCAGTGCCCAGCAGTAGGGGGTGTTCAGTTGCTGTAGTTACTGGTGTGAAACTTCAGAGGCAGGAAAACAGCCCAGGAAGCTTCTTTCTGAAAAGCTTAAAATGGGGCGTAGGGCAGGTAGTGAAAGCATGGTTATTATTTCTGGAGAATACAAATGTCACAACAATTTGTGCCTTAGTTTAATAGATAGCTAACAGATGACAAAGCATTGTGACCAAATCCATACCTTTAATATAGAAGGACACAATAAATCGTTTTATTCTTTTGAGAAAGGACAGTTAATTAAATTGATGCAAGTTTTCCAGGCTTGTGCTGTTTGAAGATGGCCTCTAGGAATTTTTTTTTTTCTATAATATTATGAAAATTTTTACAATTTGCACAAAGCATGAACTTTTTTATTAGGGCACTTTCCACGTATTATCTTTTTTCCTTGTTTATATTAATGATTCTTTTGTCAGTGTTTTGTTTCTAATAAGAGTGCATTTTAGGCTATAAAGTTATGTGAAGTGTACCAGTGTTTCTCTTAACCTGTGACTAAACTGCATGCTGATGTTAAGATATACTACTAGACAATTCTATTAGATCCAAATGTGGAGAAACTGATATTTTAGAATTTCTTAGTTTTGATTCAGTTATTTAAGAAATAAGCACAGCTTTCAAATATTTTAATAGTGGATGTGAATTTTTAACTGCAACAGCAACAACAAAAAAGGTCATTTGAAGCTCTTTAAACTGTATTATGAAATTATACCATCAATGCAATTATTAGTTAATTTGAAAGCATGGGGGTTGTTAGGAATGGTGAGTGTCACAAGCTGCTTAGCTTTTAATTCTGTAAATAAAGGAAAGCGTTGACTCTGGTCTGTGACGGCCATTTCTTCTTAATGTTGACGTTTTTAACTGTTTCAGAGTTGCTGTTCTGCTTTAAATCTGTCGTGAAGGTCTGTAAGGGATTGTCTATATGAAGAGGCTGTAGAGTGGTCACTCTAAAAAGCTCCTTAGTGTAGTACTTTGAATTTTAAATCACACACATAATTCAAAGGTAATCTAACTTTCAGTGTTGAACTTAAGTCCATTCAGTTAAATGGAGAAAAATGACTGACATAAGGAATGAGTTATTGATTTGTTGTAAGAAAATGACTTCTGTAATATAGGAAGCATGGTAAAAGGAACAGCTTAATTATTTAGGGGACACCGCTCAAAAAACTGCTTTTGCAGCATTGTAAATTGTCTAAATAGGAGTTGTACAACAGGGAGCTTTAGTAATTCTCTCTTAAAGACAGATTGTACTGGTTTATTTTTTTCATCTTCAGATGGAGATCATCTGGTTGTTTAAAAATATTTTTGTATTTGTGCAGCTGAGGCATAAAAGCAGGCACAGAGTAATTTTGTTCTAAATGCTACAGACACGGCAGCCTTTAACTGTTGTTTCCCAGTAACTTGCATTATGTTTGTGCTTTGTGGAATCTTGATATCTCAGGGCTGGAGAAGAAAAACAGACACATGCACAGAAAGTTATTCTGAAGCCCTTTTTTGTAGGTGCCGTGAACTTTTAAAATGTAAATTTATCAAATAAATATATGTGGCAGTTTATATCTGTACAAGTAAAATTTTTAAAATATGGTATTTGACCATTTAGTAAATATCAGATAGGATATTTGCTTTGGCTTTTTCCATATGTTTTTTTTTTTTTCCTTTGATTTAGTGCTATTCTTTGCAGAAGGACTACAGTACTATATTAGTTTGACTGCAGCTCACGATTTTTTGGCAGCATCTCAGATAAACAGAATATTTGTGCTTAATCGGTTGAACATGTTCAACAATTATAATTATATTAAAACCATAATGTGTTTGAACATTTGCCCACTGTGGGCTGCTAATATGTGCTAACTTGAATTTCTGTCTTTATGACTGGAGCTAGCTTGTAGCTGGTTTTATTTGAATTATCTGTGCAAAGTTTAAAAGGCAGATGTATGAAAGCTCATCTAGTAACACCAGCCTGTTTTAAGAGTTTGACACTTTGTTCAACATATAGGCCCCTGTATTTAGGGATTTATAATTCAGTCTTAAAATTTCCTATTATCCTGAAATTAGTCATCTAAACTTCTAGGACTACTGAAAAGAAATAAAAGTCAGTATTATTCTTATTAAGTAAATTTTCAAGAATACTAGTTTGCCTTTCTATCAAAGACTTCCAAATGAAATAAAGATTCAGAAGCTTCTCTACTTTGATGTTTTAACTCCAAAACACGTGATTTGTATTTGCCTACTGCACTTTAAGGGAATGGCAGTAGGCTGAGTATGTAATGTATATAGCCGAAATTAGATGCTAGATTCTCAGAGTGCTAATGGAATTATGGGTGCAGTCTGATGGATTTTCAGTGTGTAATTCCCTATTTTTGTTTGTTTTCATGTTTTTTAACTTCCAAGCAGAATTGACAACCTAGTCTTGCTCTAGAGTTGTTATCACTGTAGGTAGGTAAATAGTACTGGTTTTGACTTAAAAGCATTGGCACTTGATTACCTGAAGAATCACCATTGCTTTGTGTGGATGATACCCTGCAGCTCTAAAAAATAGAGGCAATTATGCGTTCAGCCCCTTGTTTTAATTGAGTAGAGCATAATGACTTCTCCTCTATAATGCTCAGCGGACTCAAAGCTGTGCATGAGAGGCTCCCCAGGGACCAGCAGCATAGCCTTTCCCAAGCACATGTTTTTTTTGGGGAAAGTAGCTGAATGGAGGGGTCAGCCAGAGGCTGAAGCTGGCACAGCAGGAAGCAAGAAGCAGTACCAGCTCTGTTGCTGGTGGTGCAGTCAGCCTGCTTGCTGTTCACTGTCAGGATTTTGTCCCTTGTGCTGGCTGGTGTTGAACTCCAACCTTTGCATTCTCCCATCCTTCCACCCCAGTATTTCCTCTCCATCTTTCTGTATCATATAATGAGATGTCTTTCTTTCTATCTGTTCAAGGCTAAACATTTTCATATCTTTTGCCCATATTGGATTTTTGTTTGTTTTTGTTTCAATTCAAAGATGTTAGGGCATGTGCTTCTTGTTTGCATTTCTGTCTTCAGAGAGCCTGCAGCTTTTCCCTAGAAAACCAAATTATTTAATGCAGTAATTTTCTTTTTCTGTTCCTGATTTTCCATATGTCTACAATTAATCTGCTTTTGCTCATGACCTTGGTAAAATGCTTTGAAAAGAAAGAAACCCACTAAACCACTATTTGACTGCAGTATGGAATATTGTATAAATGGTGGGTTGTTCTCAATGTTCTATAGGTTACCTAAGGTCTCTTTGGATATGGACTTCTCTCTGTTCTCTGTAGTTTGCAAGATGTGTTTGCATTGTGAAGGCAGCAAAACTGCTTTTGTTGGGCAGAAGGGGTCAAGATAATTCCAGCAAGTTGGGGCTGCACACCTTGGAAGCACACTTAGCTTAACAAAACAGTGCCCGACTGCAGTGAAGTGCCCAAAGTAGCAAAATGTTGTGCATAGACAGTAGAAAAAAAACTGTGTTGTGACCACTTTGTTGATACAAGGGAATTTTGAGGAAAATCAATGCCTTGTGATGGGGTGAGACTGAGAAAACTGGGGCAGTAATGCTGAGGAATGAGAGGGAGAATAATTCCTGTGGATTGACATACCTTGGAATAGTGTTGTTTTAAGGGGAAAGCTGTTGATGGCGAGCTCTGATGGAGACCACCTATCCTACCAGCTGGCTCTTTCTCAGTTTACCAAATCTGCGTTTGTTTTCGTAGGATCAATTTTAATGGTGTTAAGTGCTCGTGAGCTAGCTGCCTTTGGAAAATTGGCCTGATAGTCTCCAGGGAAGTCAGCCTTGTAACTCTCCTCTTAATGTGGTGTTGTCCAAAGAAATATCTGAGCTTATATTGGGGCAGAAAGAACGGTTCACTCAAACAGCAATGTTTAATTGTTTAGCTACTTATTCTGAAAAAGGATGGAGATGCCTGTTCGTGTAACACTAGTGGAACAAAAGCTATACAAACATTTCCCTTGACCAACTTTATTTTTAGTGAGAGTTAATTCCTCATAATGTTGGAACGTGCGACTAATGGCTGACTCAGAATGTGGCTGAATTAAAGTGTTCAGGATTACCTTGTCAACTAAAATCTCTATTGTGTAAGTCTATACTAGTAAGTGTCCTTTGGTTAATTCTTTTTTATTTGTTTGTTTGACTGCTGATATAAAAATATAACTTTCTCTTATTATTTTAATCTTCTCTTCTTCCTGCATGGATCATTTATTTGTGAACTGGTTATTTCAGTAAGGGCTCAAAGGTAATTTCATGGTTTATAGAATTTATATCTGAGGGTTTAATGAGGAAAACATATTGTTTTGTAACACATGAAATAGAGAATCTTTCATTATATTTTTATTTTCCTTCTCTAATATTATATGTATATCAAGTTCAAAGCTTTGAATACACCTAAGTATAAAATTACTCCTTTTCTACACATGGGAAATATGAATGTTTGCAACTCAAAAATCAGCACACACAGACTTAGGAGGTGATTTTGTTTTTAATGAATCTACATGATATAAATGAACTGCTCTTCTATTTGTGCGTTGTGCTATAGTATACATTTAAAAATACAATAACAGTATATTACTTTTCTATGATTTAGGTTAGGAATTAATGCATTCAAATGAATTTAAGAGCCTTGGGTATAATTCATACAGAATGCAAGTCCCTCAGTAGACCTCTCATGAACATTATCAGTTTCAATGCAGTTTGCCTGGTCAAACAGATTAAAATTTGACCAACCCCCTCTTTTTGCCATTTATTAATCTCCAGAATTTCTTTGAATGTTTTTTTTCCTCAGGTATGTAGAGTAAACTTGATTATTTGTTGTGTGGAAAAATCAGCAAAGATAAGACTTCTGTTTGCTACGTTCATTTGTGAAAGTGTCCTCTTTTCAGTGTGAGTTCAGTTACGGGAGATCAGGTTGGAACTAAGGCTGCAAAACATCAAATTTCCTTTCAGTCTTTTCTAGCTGTATTGTCTGAGAGCTTTCACTTTTATCTAGTGCAGAGTTATCAATGCCCTTTCACTCCAAATCAGAGTCATTATCTACTATCCAGATTGCATTTGTTGTATGGCTCGTGCCTTCGATTTACAATTGTGTAAACTGGAGGATGCTTTCAGCTTCAGTTTGATCTTTTGATGGATCAACAGCTTTGCTGGGCTGCCTCCTGAAGTACTTAGAATATATCTGACTTTCTCTGATATTTTGGCAATCTTACATCCTGTGTTAATTATACCGCAAAGCACAAAATCTGTTAGCAATTTTCAAAAACTGTCTTAATGCTTACAGGGATTTTGAGCATTTGTGCCGGATTCTGGTGTGATGAAAGTATCCTTTAAAATAGCTTCTAAGTTCTGCAATACAGCAGGAACCAATTCCGCTTCCTTGCAGTGAAGGTTTGAAAGGATTGTGCTCTTAAGTACAAGAAAAGTGTAAAATGTGTCCAATACTTTGAGCCATCTCACAGGGAAGCTCAAATACAGATTTTTACACTGGAGGGGAGTAAGTACTGTAGTAAGTACTGTTCAGTAGTAATGTCCTTGTGTTGCTGATTTATCAAAAGGTCATAGGAGCATCTGAAGTTATACGAAAGTGGGTGTTTCGTGTGCTGGAATGGGTATCTCTGTATGTCCTCTGCTCATCATTTGTTGTGTTATCCTTCAGGTGTTCTTACTGTAACAGAGATAAGCAAAACCCTCAGAAAACTGCTCATACTGCATTGCCAGAGGAATCAGGCTAAGAAAGGGGACATAGGCTATGCAAAGTTATTCAGTCTCTGCTAAGCAGGCTTATGGATGTGTGACATGGAGTAGGCTATCTACTTCACCAAGAGTTTTTTTCAGAACAGGTTCAGTCTGGTTTGCAGGGCTTAAAATTCCTCCAAATGTCGTGGGATTGACAGGTGTAGCTATCTGCTGTCTGTGTCCAAGTTCTGAAAACACACTTCTATCACCGTTCCTTTTGCTTTTTTAACTTCCAATCTGTATGGTAAAGCCTCTGCAAACATAAACATCTCTCAGGTTCCTTTGGTGACAATTATACTGTGCGACAGTGGATACCCTTTTTGTTTTCAGATTTAATACTTTCTTGTGAAACAAAATTGCAGGGTTTTTAAAAACTTGTGCATGAAAGTAGAAGTAATGATGTATGGCACTGTTTCTGAGAGGACCAAAGAAAGAAAGCATTCCAGAACTTAATTTCTTAATATGCTATTGGTTACTGAATAAAAATATATCAATGCCTGTGTTTTGTCTTTAAATGTAGTGATAGCCCTGTCTTTTGCTAGTTATACAGCATATTACGCAGTAACAGCGTGTAAGGAGTCCAAGGAAGAGTTAAGGCCAGCACTTAATGGTGAGGGTCTTAAAAGCATTTGAAGCTGAAGCTTGTTCTCGTTGTTACTGTTTTGTTTTTAGCATGAGAGGAGGGACTCTGCAGGTTTTCTAGCCATTTCAGAAGCCCAGAGATCAGAATGTGTTCCCATTTCTTCTTGTTGCTGGAAGTGATTGATCACCCAAAGAGGAAAGGAGGAGCAGTAGATGTACAATGCTTGTTCTGGGGAAGTCTAGAAAGCTTTGTGCTTTATAGGAGATGTATACTTCTCAGAGGACTTCTTGTTTGATTGGGTTTTGGGTATTTTTTAGGATTGCAGGCTCTCAGTTATGTAGCTTTCATGATGATTTAGTGCTTATAAGACACCACTGAATATCAAGGAAGCCTTAATAAATCTGAATTGGTCTCAGTGTGGATGGAAATGAAGATGTGTTTTTATTTCATGTTGAGATGATAGAATGAATTATATCAGAAATCTGACTCCTAGAAGAACTGGGAATTCTTGAAAAACAGTGAAAGAATGCAACAGCCAGAAAAGAACACTAGAACATAGAAAGTTTTTGCTGAGAAAGAGTGACATTGGCAGTGTATTATGTTAATGTTTGGAAGATACACCAATGCTACTGCTAGGGTGCAGTAAGAGAAGGGTTGCTTTGTGAAAGAGGGTAAGCCAGAAGCCAAGCACATACTCCATGGCTTAGTCTTACAGCATCTCCTGAGTAGGGTGGTGATAATGAGTTCCCGAGACAGTCCCAGAAAAGGCATAAGGGTGACTCAGGTCGAGGATCTATTCAGGGCATCCGGGCAGGAGCAGCACGAGATGGTCCCAGAGACAGGACTGGCTTCAACAGAGGTCCAAGGTCCATCTAGAAGACAGGGCTGAAGTTAGGTATGCCTACAATAGAGCTCAGGTAAAGACAGAAGGGTCACACCATCAGGAGTGTGGATGGAGCTCCTGGATCACAGAGAAGAGAGTACATGGATGGAGGTTGCAGGGGAGGCTGCACAGGGTACTGAAGACTGTGGCATCTAAATAAATCATCAATGATCTGTGACTAGAAAAAGAAGTTTACAGTAAAAAGTAATTTTGAGATTTCTAGCTTCATATCAGGGATAAGTTCTGATACACTAATTTGCATTTAATAGAATGTCATTCTAGTTAGTCCCTCTGATTGCCGAATAGTACTTCTTTTCTGCCTGTACTCTCAGCTGTAGTTCTTTGACATGTATCACCACATTTTTATGGGAAAATCATTTCTTTTTATTGTAACTTTTAAATTTTATTTTTTCGTTAAACCTGTTTTATTGACTTAAGGAACGAATTTTAGCTATAGCAGTGTAAATCCAGAGGAAGTGAATTTATGCTGGTTTTATACGGGTAAGCATAATCTCGGACACTAGAAAAAAAAAAAAGTAGAAATTGTATAGTCAGCAGTCAAAGCTTCTTGTTAGAAAATTCTCCATCTGTAAGAGTGCTATTGATAAAGGAGCTAAAAACCTCGAAATTGATTTATTTGTTATCAGCTCAATACAGTTTGTCTGAATACTGAACTTGCTTTTTTGTTCTTCTATGTGATAAATATATTTGCCTATGTTGTAAAATCTAAGCTGAGATATGCTCGTGCATAAACTGAGCATAGGACTGGAAACCAGGATTCCCAGAATTTTTAACTCTTTTTTCTTGTTTCTGTCACTGAATGAGGTTCTGACCTTAAGCAACCTCCTAGGTCTTGTTTGTAAGGAAAGCTGAGTTCCCTTAGTAGTTTCATAGAATCTTATAGAATAGTCAGGATTGGAAAGGACCTTAGGATGAAGTTCCACCCCCCCTGCCATGGGCAGGGACACCTCACACTAAACCATGTCACCCAAGGCTCTGTCCAACCTGGCCTTGAGCAGCGCCAGCGATGGAGCATTCACAGCTTCCTTGGGCAACCCATTCCAGTGCCTCACCACCCTCACAGTAAAGAATTTCTTCCTTATATCCAATCTAAACTTCTGCTGTTTAAATTTTAACCCATTACCCCTTGTCCTGTCACTACAGTCCCTGATGAAGAGTCCCTTCCCAGCATCCCTATAGGCCCCCTTCAGGTACCGGAAGGCTGCTATGAGGTCCCCACGCAGCCTTCTCTTCTCCAGGCTGAACAGCCCCAACTTCCTCAGCCTGTCTTCATACGGGAGGTGCTCCAGTCCCCTGATCATCCTCGTGGTCCTCTTCTGGACTTTTTCCTACAGTTCCATGTCTTCTTTATGTTGAGGACACCAGAACTGCACACAATACTCCAGGTGAGGTCTCACAAGAGCAGAGTAGAGGGGCAGGATCACCTCCTTTGCCCTGCTGGTCACGCTTCTTTTGATGCATCCCAGGATACGGTTGGCTTTCTGGGCTGTGAGCGCACACTGAAGCCGGCTCATGTTCATTTTCTCATCGACCAGCACCCTCAAGTCCTTCTCCGCAGGGCCGCTGTGAATCTCTTCTCTGCCCAGCCTGTAGCTGTGCCTGGGATTGCTCAGACCCAGCTGTAGGACCTTGCACTTGTCATGGTTGAACTTCATAAGGTTGGCATCAGCCCACCTCACAAGCGTGTCGAGGTGCCTCTGGATGGCATCCCTTCCCTCCAGCGTATCAACTGAACCACACAGCTTGATGTCATCGGCAAACTTGCTGAGGGCGCACTCAATCCCACTGTCCATGTCAGCGACAAAGATGTTGAACAAGACCGGTCCGAGCACCGATCCCTGAGGGACACCACTCATTACTGGTCTCCAGCTGGACATTGAGCCATTGACCACAACTGTTTGTGTGCAGCCATCCAGCCAGTTCTTTATCCACCAAGTGGTCCATCCATCAAATTGATATCTCTCCAATTTAGAGAGAAGGATGTCATGTGGGACAGTGTCAAATGCTTTGCACAAGTCCAGGTAGATGACATCAACTGCTTTGCCCTTATCCATCAGTTCTGTAGCCCCATCATAGAAGGCCACCAAGATGGTCAGGCAGGATTTCCCCTTAGTGAAGCCATGCTGGCTGTCACCAAGCACCTTGTTGTTTTTCATGTGCCTTAGCATGCCTTCCAGGAGAATGTGCTCCAAGATTTTACCAGGCACAGAGGTGAGACTGACTGCTCTGTAATTCCCTGGGTCTTCCATTTCCCACTTCTTGAAAATGGGGGTTATATTTCCCTTTTTCCAGTCATCGGGAACTTCACCTGACTACCACGATTTTTCAAATATGATGGGCAGTGGCTTGGCAACTTCATTTGCCAGCTCCTTCAGGACCCGCGGATGGATTTCATCAGGTCCCATGGACTTGTGCACATTCAGTTTTATTTAAGTGTCACTAGGAATTCAACATCTTATGAGATGAGAATCTTCTAATATCTATATATTTGTTTCTGTAATTATAAATTTATTAAAGAATGGTGTCTTTTGCCCTGTCTAGTTATGACAGACCCTGAGTACTTATTACAGACAGTGTAGCTGCAATGAACATCCTTCTCAGACATGCAAATTGGGAATTAATGTAGGCCAAAAGCTTGGAGTATTTCAGGCCTTTTTTTTTTTTTTTTTTTTTTTGTGCTGATTTATATGGTTACTAAATTACTTCATTTGCTGTACTTAATTTATTATTTTAATCTCAGTAAATGTTTTGACAGTAGGTGTTTGTATAGCAGCTAAATACATTTTTATTGGAAAGTCTAAAAAAGTACAAGTAGCATTCTTTCGTCTTATTTCTGTCATACTAAAGACACTGAAAAGTGTGGTTTGATATATATATATATTTAAATAATGGCTTATAAATTTTGTTGTAATTCTACTAATCCATGCTTTCAACTGTAGAACTGTTGCATGCACCATCTCATTTAATCTTAAGTGCAATAGTCACTAGCTTTTTGTATAGTCCTTGGCCATTAACTTAGAAAATCTGTTGCTTTAGAGTGTTTTTGCTGTTCTGAGAGAACTGGTGGATCTCTTAGACATGTCGTAAAGCAGTTTCCTCTCTAGTGAGCTGGTGCCTGTGATGGTGGGGCTAAGCTTGCTCCGGTAATTAGCTTTCCCTTTCACTTTTGCCCAGTAGTTTCTCTTATCTATAGGAATATGGAGAATTTATCTTCCCTGTTCTCCCCTTTTTATGCTGGTAAAAGAGCAGTTTTCCATGTAATTCCTTTTGCAATGACTGGTCACAGAAGTGGAATATTTTACACACTGTGCAATGGATGCCTGGAAATACCCAGAGAAAAGAGTTGCTCCTGTCGCACACAGTTAAACATCTTCTTAACTGGATCTCAGTCTCTGGACCTTTAGGAGATTTGAAAGGGAGGGAAGAACAATAAGTATTTTTCTTACTGTGTTTGAAAACTGTGCATAGCTTGTAGGTTTCTCTAGTATTTATTGCCATGTTTTCTCAGTGTTTCCATGCAAAATTCTTAGCAATTTCAGAGCAAGAAGAAAAATGTGTTTTATCAACTAACTGGTGATTTTTTATTTTTAATGGATTTCTTTCCCTACTTTGTTTAGTTTTCCTATGATATAGTTTAGGGCTTTTTTTCTTCCTTGTATTATTTCCTGCCAGTGCCTCAGAAGAAATAAGAATACCAGCAGGGCTGAAGAGTGGTTGCCTATTTATGGCACCAGATGACCTGTTTGAAGTCTTATCAGTTACAACATTTAACGGTGCAAAACCTTGAGATTTTTTTCCTGTTGTTTGTTTTTAAACCAGTGCTTTAAAAGTCAACCTGTGCTTTATTTATTTATTTATATTAAATGATCTACTTTTTGCTTGTAGTAGCATTCGCTTAGTTTATACCATAGGTGACCTAGTTTGCATTTTCTTTCAACTCTATAAATCACCCTATTTTTTCTGCTGGTATTGAGATTTGCTACTAGTCCTTCTGAAAAATTAGGTTTTAATTTTTTTCTCCCTTCTGGCCAAATAAACATAAAAGACATGAGAACACAGGAATTTGGACTGGATTTATTGCTTCTTGGAGCAGGTTTTATTCCTTTGCATGCTGCTACTTTAGCTTTTGAGGAAGTTACTTCATTCGCCTCTGCCGTGACTCTGCTACCTTCAGAATCCCTCCTGTGCATAGATTGTTGTTGTTTAGAAGTTCTGCCTAGATTTCTTTAAATTTTGAAATATTTTGAAGCAAATAGCTAGATAAATGAGAAATATTTTGTAAATGCATTAGGTATACGTTGTGCTATATTCCCAGTGATAACTGACGTGGTTTAAGCCCAGCCGGTAACTCAGTTCGTTAGTCCATTTTTTCCTAAGTTTCTTTGAATGGGTAGAATTCCTATTCCTGAACTATTTCTGCATTTCTGTGTGCTTTGATCAGAATTTTGATTTTGAAGTTATCTGACCCTAGTCCTTGTCATTGCTCACACTGTGCCCACAGTACAGGGTTCAGGTGCTGGAAAGGAAGTTTGTGCATTTTTGGACACTGGTCTTAAAAGCAGGAAACCAATTTTATATCCTTTACATGATAGATATTGAATCGATAAAGCATCAACCTAAGGTTACACTTGATGTCTCCAGTGAGAAGACAATAAATCATGTTATGTGCATACAGGTATATTGACTCGATTTCTCTGGGCTGCCTATGCAAAACTGGAGGTGATTGAAATAAACCATTAGAATGAAAGTCTTATAATGGCTGGTGTAAAGCCATTTTACCTGCTTGTATTATTTGAGACTTTAGTATTAAAAATCTGAGTACAGCATTTGAGTCAAATTGAAAATTCATCAGGTCTGTGCCCTGTCTCAAGTGGTGGTCAATAGCAGATGGTTAAAGAGGGAGAGCAAGTAACAGAGTATGTACAGAATAATTTTTCTTGTGATATACCCTTCTGTCGTCAGCAATTAGGAGTTTTGGTACTGCTAATATGGCTGCACCCACCTAAATCTGCATGAGTGTACTCATCTTACGTAAAGTTGTTCTAATTTTCAACCTGTTTATATTTTTGCTTTCCCAATGGAGTTTTGTGTACATATATTGGGGAAAAAGAGTCAGACACAATTTGGAATAGGTTGATAGAGAAAATATTTCATTTATGCTTCATCTCTTTCTTCCTGAGTTCTTTCTAAGGATGAAGTGCCTGATGATTGTTGTGCTTTTTGTTGCTTGACTCACTTGCTCTTGGTGAGAATGTGAAGATCTGTCACACAGGGCATTTTTTCTTCCTATCTGGTGGCTTGAAACAAGGAACATCTGAGAATGAAGATGGGGTTATTGATACAACAGCTCTATCAGTAATAAATTAAAAAAACCAAAATCATATCTCAACACCAAGCAAGCAATCAATATGGGTAAATATCTTGAATTCCCTCAAGATGAAAGATTACTGCTGTATCATTAAGAACAAGCCCAGTGTGTTGCACTTATTGGATTACAGACTGAAAAGGCAGATTTACTTGTATTATATGTAAAAATATATAGAGGATGCTGGGGTATCAGAAGATCACTTTCAACCCTGTTTAGATAATGGAGCATAACAGGTTACATTTTCTTAACCGCAAGATAGCCTCGGCATACAGCTTATTCTCATGCTGAGAATTAGGCAGAAGCCAGTTACAGAGATGAATTTGGAAAGCACGTGCAGGGGGAGACATTGCTTGCTTCTCCCTGTGCCGCTCTAAAAGCCTGATTGTACCCTTACAGATGGAATTTGTGCAAGAGCATGTTCTGAAGGAAAAAGCATGCACTCAAGTGTTACTCTTGCAGGCAATTTTGCATCTGAACTGGAATGAAAATGAATGCTTCTTTTCTTTCTAAATGAGCATAATGGTGTTTTGTGTCTTTATGAGCAATTATTTACTTGCAGTTTAAGTATAAAACTGTGGTATTTTGTTAGACTTATTTTCTGCCAAATCTTCCTTCTTTTTTACAGTACCCTTCCAAAAGACATTCTTTTTTTGTATAGTCATTACGTATCATTAATCTGTGTATCATAACTATTCTTTTCGTACAAGCCATTTCTGAATCATTGTCTAGATGCATTGTCTACATGAGTACTAGACAGTAAAGGTTATGAAAACTTCACAACTCTGAGGAGAACACCGATTAAATATGCTTTTACCTGTGAAGTTCTAAGGAGTGCCTAGGTAGCCTTGTCTGGCCTCACTCTCTGCTTTTGTCTAACATCAGGCAAAATATTTTATACTAAACCAGTAGGGCTTGCAAATGTTTCTGGTCCTGGCATGGGTACTGTTAACAGTTTAAACTTCCCATGTTGCTTTACTAACCTAGCTTGTTAGCATGTATTTTGTGTTGCTTATTATTGTTTTAACCGGCTGGCTTGGGAGAGTCTGAGGTGAAAGAAAAGCAAGTTTTTAAGCACTTTCTATCCGAGAACCCATGAAGACATCTAATGCTTCTGCTCTTGAATGTTGTAAATGATGGAACATTTCAGAACTGTAAATGATGGTGGAACATGTTTGCCCCAACTGCCCCATTACCTGCTCTTTTCTTGCCATATGTACTCATGTAATGTTTGTCAGCTCCCAATCTGGATCACAGGTGCTAGTTTAGTGATAGTTAGGTATGATTTTAAAGGGATGTAAAACTCTATTTAAAAAGAATAATGGCTAAATATAATGTAAGTAAGAATTTATACTAGTTGTATAGGATCGAGTAGTGTATAAATAACTATAATAAAAGCTAGGTGTAAATAACTATAATAAAATCTATATATAAAATCCTTGGTATCACTGTATATTTAATTCATGTATTATAGTTATTCAGGGACTTTTTCCTGACTGTAAAATGTTACACATAGAGATTTGTCATTGAAAACTTTATGGTATTAAGATTTGTAGTTAGAAGTATAAAACTAAATTACAATTTTTCCTAAATTGAATATGCCACTATCTTATACATCTTAGCCTTTCTAACCTGGCCTTGCATGATGCTTCTTGACTTCCTGTCCTGTTGTCATTTTCTTTCATATTGGTCTAGCACTTAGTTTCACTGGAATCAATAAGGTTACTCACATGCAAGTGTTGAATAAATAATTGATTAAGGAGGTACTACACTTGGTGCATCTTTTCCTAGCAAAAGTAGCCCAGATAACTGTTTTTTAAAAACTTATGTTACTTCCTTTTACTGATTACCTCTTACTTCTTCCACTGAACAAGCCAAGCATTGTATCTACCTGGTAGCCTGATAGATTTGAGCTGGAATATTCATAAACGATGATACTACTCAGTGTGTGCAACAGAAATGGGCAATCTGCAGATGTGTAGTTCCAATCAAATGGCTTTCTGGTATTTCTGTCTGTTTCCCTTCTAAAAATTTTAACCTGCTGTTTCAAAAACTGCAATCTAGAATGACAAAGCACACTTAGATATCAGTCACCAACCCTGATTGCTATGCTCATCAGATCCTAAATGAAATATTTACATAATTTGGTGCTGTAGGAAAGCTAGATCAGAAATGGCAGATAAAGTGGTATCTATCGACAGGAATAGTCCCACTGAAGTTAGCCTGACTACTTGACTGGGCTTTGTGTATTTATGCTTATAGATAGAATTGCAGTAAGAATAGAAACATTACTTGACAGCTGTTGTGTGTTGTGACATCTGAAATTGAAACAGGCACTTCTAAGTTTTCTGCACATCTCCTCAACACAAAGGTTTTATTATAGCTCCTGCTATGTTATGTTAGTAGTCAAACTATAGCGAACTTTCCATAATGGGAATGCAGTTACATTGAAGGCTGATGTATAATTTTTATAGAAGATAGAAAATAAGATACCCCAGGCAAATAGACACCTGATGACTGTGCCCATGGCAGTCACTCTACCAACCAGTGTGATTAACCTTTTTATCTTCAATTACATTCCAAAGCGATACAGTTTTTTTCCAGTAAAACTGTGCAAATACAGCCTTGTTCAATGTTTTCCACAGCTACACTCATATGCTGTTTTGCTTTAGGAAATCCTTTCTATTGTTGTGGTTCACTGGCAAGAGAGATGAAGCAATTATGAAGGAGTTTGCCCATTGTTTTTTCTCTAGTGTGAGCTGTAGTCAGTGCTGTTAGTCCACTTCTTTCACATACTGATTGTCAAAAAAGGTAAGGAAAAAAGGTTCAAAAAGCTTTACCAGAAATATGCTGATACTTCTGAAGTTGCAACATGCATTTCACATCATCCTGTATGTTGCCACATTTGTTTTGAAGTAATGTTTTGTTATTGCTATTGCATGATTAAATATTGAGATTATTGCTTTTCCAGTTGTTCTAGTGCAGTATTTAATGAGTGCAATTAAATGGAAAAATTGCCTTTTTAACTGATGATAGTCTATTAATGTCTCTGTCTGTTCAGAAAGGAAAAGAAGTGAATTATTAGAATGACAAATGAGTCAAAGTTACCACGGTGATGGAGAGGTGCGATTCCCCTCCACATAATCTTCAATTAGTGATCTTTGTAAGAGGATGTTTTTCAAAAGGGTAATAGAGAAGTAATGAGATCAGAAGGAGGTCAAACCCAGCCTTCTTCGTTTGGCAGTTTGATTAATTTATTTCTCCTTCTTGCAGATTGCTGTAAGGAGCTTTTGTCACCCAGTGTTTTCCATGGGACTTTAGTGGAAGTGACTGCTTATATTAGCCTTTTGTGTATCCAAGAATGTTCATCCATTTGGAACTGAAGGGTTTTGAATGGTTCAAGTTTGATCTTTGCTACAAGCACTCATTGATAGTTCTGAAAAGGATTTTTTTTTTTAGAGAAACAATCCTTGACATTTCCATGTGTATTGTTTTAAAGAACTAGATGGCTGGCCATCGCACTTGGATGCAATGCAGCTTATATCTTTTTGAGATGCATTATATTTAAGTCAAAGGAGAGGGAAGGAAAGAATGACCCAAGAATATGAAGTTGTAATGAAGGTGCTTTTCCCACAATATCTTCTGGAAAAGTCCCACAATGTCTTCATATATGTGACATATGTACCATTTATGCATAGTTCAGGCATTCTTTCCTGGCCTTTTCTCTCTCATACCACTTCTGTGGCTTCAAGAAGTCATGAGCTATTTCATAATGGTGGTCATAAACCTAAGTGGCTATAGTTTCATGAAAGCTCCATGCAACTTGTAAGGTCTACTAGGACTCTATGATATGAGTGTAGTGTTATTTCCATGCTTAGTTTGTTCTCAGTAGTGATTCACTTTTTTTTTTAAATACTCAAGATAGCTTTTCTACAACACTGAAATGCCAGTAGCATTTTCTCAGCATTTTCCTCAGATTTAACTTATTTGTATGCTGATCAGTTTTATTCTGCTAATAGTTGAATATATTACTATGGCTTCAATTTAGATATAAATTCAATTATTCTGTGTAAAGCAATGTGTCATGAGAGGAGCATTACATTTTAATTTAATATGACATTGTGTTGCTAGCACATGTTACAGCAATGTTGCATGATCTTCAAGACTTAACTATGTTTGGCTTATATCAGTTTATGCTTAAGATACTCCTGCAAATTTTATTTTTTGCTTTGATGAGGGTAACATTGTCTATGAGTTTCTTAATTTCTCATGCAGTATTTGCAGCAGTCATTTAACTGATGTTCAGAAGTATTGCTAAGATATTTCACCAATAAAAAGAGGTACTTTGGTTCAGATAGGTCATGAGATTATGTTGTGGTACTAATCACATAACCCTTTTTTTGCTGCAGGGCTATGCAGGCTTCTCAGCAACAAATTGAATAGACTAGCTCTTCAAATCAGGAGAATGAAAGAATATTTTTGGGTGGTAAGATATAGCACATGACCTGAGGTATTGGCCTAGATTCATGACTGGCACAAACCCTTTATGTTATGTCAGCAATGAATGTGGCTCATTTTCTATGCCCCATTAGGTATGACACATACCTCTCCGTGGCTACTAAACACCATTGCATCCCAAGCAGTTGGAGGGATGTCATTTTAAGAGAGAGTCGACAGCCACTTAGCACAAGGGGTGGGCATTCATGCAGTTGTGTTTCCAGCCGTGCCATGGAAACATTACAGGACTTCACCTGGGGATGTCACCTCTTCCTGCCTTTATTTTCCCATTTGTTAAATGGAGATCACAGGCCTTGCTAAAGAATGTTACTATTACAGTAGTTTAATTTTTGTAAGAGGAATGTATAAGCATTACATCCTCGTATCTGTGTATGGTATGTCTCATTGTATGTGAACAGTTGTCAAACTATGAGGGTTTGTGGTTAGTAAGGGGTAAAACTATTCTTGAAGGCTCCCCCTTCAAAGTATGCATGCGCTGAAAACAAAACCATCCTTTCTCTTTTGTTTCTTTCATGCCCTTTTTTTGCAAAGTTTTCTTCTTTTTTCTTCAAGTGAATTACAATTTCAGTAGTTTAGTAGTTGCTGCTATCAAAATAGGCAATAAATTAAGAAAGTTCTTGGGCAAATCATGAACAATTTTAAGTCATTATTCATGAAATTACCTGGGATGTGGTGGCTGGCAGAAGTTGGGAAAAGCAGAGTGTTTCTTGAGTGGACACAGGACCTCCTTGGCTAGCACAGCACTGGGAGCCTCGGGTAATTTCACACGGAGTTTGTCCTGCTTTCTGTCACAGCAGGAACATATTTCACTATCAGAATTTATCTGGGTCTGCTAAGCCTTTTGCAATGGAGTTTACACCAAGCATTGAAACAGACCATGAGTTTCTGTGAAAAGCAGAGTTTTGTCTATTCTGTCAAATATTTGTGGTATACGAGAGCTGCTTGTGTAAGCATTCAGTGCAGGAGGTCATGTATACTAAAGTAAATGATATAATACGTGGTAGACTTATCTCTATGAAGAAGTATTGCCATCTGTTGTGAGTTTTTGTGTAATTAGGCCATGACTTAGTAAAATTTCTATATTGGTGGACTGTAAAATAGCATGAGTAGACAATGCGAGTTTGACTTTAGTGAAACCTGTTCATTTTTTTTGTCTACATATCTGAAAATTAAATGTTAGGAGATGTTTATCTGAGATATTTTCATTTGGGCACTGGTATGTTTTCAGTGAATAATTTCAATTTATTACGATTATGATTGTTTTCCAGTGTGCTTGTAGGTATTAAAAAGAAATGTGACTTCTCTAGAAAGCGTAGGCCAAGACTTATTTATGAGGTATAGAATGAAATATGAAGTTTATCTATATTGTATATACACAGTGCAGTTATTCCAGATAAAAAGATAAATACCAAAAGGGTCTTGTGATTGCAACATTTATAATCATGTGGTACATAGATACAAGAAAATTTTGTGACATTCTCATTTTTTTAGGTGCTGTCCATCTGGGGAGAATTTACACATACAGACACATATATATGTGTGTATATATAAACATGTTTCCTACTTATCAAACTTCTCCCAGAACAGAAAAAACAAAATTAGATTTTTGTAAGCTGGAGTGATGTGCATGTTCTTATTTGCAATGTATGGTAAAGTAATCTTTCAATTTTATTTTTTAACAGTATTCTATAATATAAATAATCTAGTCTTTTCTTCTGCAGACTGTTTAATTCAGACAGGTTGAAGTTGCCTCCAAAGATTGGCGTCAAATTGAGGAAATCATTCATGTAGTAAATAAGATAATTTGTTTCCACCCAAAAAGATTAAAATATAGATTTTTTTATTTTATTTTTCCCCATATGATTTAACACATACAGTACCTGCGTCTCTATGATTCTGAATGCATTTTGGAATTAAGTGCCTTTACATGGATTTCTGTTCTTTATTTTCTGCACTGTACTTTTAACTTGAATTTTCTGAATTTCAATTAGTATAGTCAACAAAGGTCTTTCTGTATTTCCAAGGCATTAATAAGTGTTTATATGATTTCAAAAATTGATAGGAAACTGATAGTCCTTATGAAAGGAGAGCTAGTAAAAATAAATTACAAGTCCTCTCAGTTTGAGTATTACTGTATGTAACAAGTAGGGAAAGATGTGTTTTGACTCCTGTTTTCTGTGCCATATTTACTTCAAGAATTTGTATGCTGCTCATTTTGGGTCTTTATAAAATCTGTAATTATCTTTTTTGTTCTTCTGCTAGTGTTACAGAATATCAGCCTTACTGCTTAGAGTTAAAATAATAGTTATTAAATATGTTTATGAGAAAACTCTGCTTGATGGAGGTGGAACAAATGTTAAGCAAGAGGGTTTTTTAATTTATTTTTTTAGTTTAGGTTTTGTTTGGGTTTTTTTCTTTTGGCCTGAGATGGTCTCTGCAGATATATGGTCTTGGAATACTGTATGGAAAGTGATCTGTCAGGATTATCTCTCTAAAACCCTGCCTATGAAAGGAAGACATATCAATGACCTGTAAACTGCCTGATAGCATGTGAACTCTTTCACTTTTATTCCAGTGCTCAACTGCCTTTTCTCAAATTTTCGATGCATAAACACACTGGCCTTCTGCAAATAAAGCAGTCCCAGTCCTAAAAACTTGTAACACCCCAGAAGTGAGTTTGCCCTCTACAGCTTTTGCAAATTTACCCTTGGAGGATGGATTTGGGTGGCAGGTATCAGCCTTGCTCACGCTGTGTTTCTTTGCACTGCACATACCTTTTTCACCCTTCAGGTGCACAGTCTGCTGATTGCACATAGGTGCTGTGGTGTGGTTCGCTTCAGGCGTGTGCCATGCTGTACTGCCTGAGCGCGGTAGTCAGAAGTGTTTTACTGGGAAAAGGTGACTTTTGTTCCTGTTGTTCTTATGGTGTCCTGACAGAAAAACAGACACAGTGGTAAAATATGAGTGTGCGTAAGGGATGAAGCAAACCCTTAATACTTGCAGTGGGAAACTGCTTATCCTCAGCCTAACAGCGCACGTGTAATTAATTATGCAGTCTTCTGATACTTGTTTATGTTCTTTTATGTGACAGTGGTAGTTTTGGGGTTTACTTAGAAAAAGGAAAACAAAAATAAAGGAAAAAGCAGCAGTCAGTTGCTGAAAATTTGGTTCTTATTATAATGTGGTCTGTATGGGAGTTACCAGCTCTTCTGCAGTGGATGTCAGGCTGGTTTAGTGCCATGGTGGTGGAAGCAGGTTCTCCCATTATAGATAACAGAGGTCCTAGTAAAGCCACCAAAGTTAAGGCTGAAAACACTTCTGAGGTGAGCATTCATGTTACTTTGTTGAGGCCGGACAGAATGGCAAGAAACTGTTGCTATTCGGGCATGAGCAACTATTGCTCTGCTGAAGGTGGGGTTCAGCTCTGTCCACCTTGATGGTCAGAGTAGGTTCAGTGTAAGCATACTGCAATTTTAAACACTTCTCAGGTTGTATCAAAGTTTAGAGAACTCTGTATTGATGGCTTGGTTTCACAAACAAAGGTTTGGGAAGGGATTTACCTGCACTCACTACAAGCACGATGAGGACGAAAAGGGCAATGTGGGATAAGCAAATCCGGTTGGAAAGAAGGCTGCTTGGTCATTGAGGATGTTGCTGAACAAGGCTGTTATCTCCTGGGTCAATCTCAAGTGATCAATGTCCTGAACCACCCTCATGCAGGGTTGGGTCTGCAGCTTCCAGTGCACCCTATCACCTGCCGTTTCTTCCCTCGCCTGTTGCTACAAGGCTTTGCAAGTGTGAGTAAACCCTTCGGGCCTTCCCAGTGGATTTTTTAGGTGAGGCACAGCATGCGCAGAACTGGTCCCACCCTTTACACCTGAGGTTTATCTGTCAGGGCCTAGCGAGCTTGGACGGTGATAGCAAAGTCCTCAGGTCCTAGGTTTGGTTAGTGTCCTTCTCTTAGATGGAAGGCCCTACAAGGCTAGATGAGCTCCATCACTGAGCAGGATTACTATTGCAACAACACATCACCAGTAGGGTAAAACTAGCCTCTCTCACAATGGTCTCTGTATTACATCTCAGAAATCATTCTGGGCTGTCTTAAGCATCAGAAATAAAGAAAAGATTATTTTCTTCATGTCCTGATGACAAAATAATGTGTTGGTTAAACTTGCCGTGTGAGCTTGTCTCCTTCATAATGCAATGTTAAGTGTATAATGGCTTCTTATCTGTTCTTGTGTAAAATCCATTCTGGATTATTGGTTATTATATAACAAAAGTTGTCTGCTTTTAAGGTTTTCTTTGTTGTTGCTGTTGTTGATAGCCAGCTAACATTAACTTCTAAGGATTTATCTGTTCCTGAATATTCAGGTCATTCCATTCTTATAAGATGCAAGAATTTTTGTACATAAAACCTATTTGTCCCCACTGCCTGCCCACACATTTGTCTGTAGATATGATTTTCTGAGTGCTTTTAAGCCTCAAGCATTGGCACTTGTATGCTAAAAGTTTGTGTGAGCAGAAAATTTCACTGGAGAAGGGAAAAAAAATTGTTAAAAAAACACTCCGTACAGCTGAAGTTAAAATATCTTCTCAAAAATTCTATGTTACAAATATTAAATGAGCTTTTAAATACATGCATAACCACTGATGAACTTTTTCTAAGACTCAGTGAAGACAGGGTGACAGATTGCAATCTTGGTTTCTCTTCCCCCTCTCCATGTATTTAGAGTTACTCACACTGTTCTGGAAAATCTACTTACTCAGATTTTTCAAAATAAATATTCCCAAACCTTCTATCTGAAATCGTATCACAGCTTTTAATTATTTAGTTAGTTGACAGTAGATTGTCCTAAAATTTTATCAAACACTAAGCACCCTCCTTCCTTACTGTATATTACATTGGCTGTTTTGAGTGACAAAACCACTTAGAGACAATGACTGTTACCATATTGTGGTTTGAAAGGTAAAACAGAACATTATCATCTTTTTAATAGGAACGCTATGTGATTCATAGGTGGTGAATATTTCATGCACTTTGCATTTGCCTTTGTGCAGGAAGGTAAATGGAAAGTAAATCCATGGGTACTTTAGACAGTAAAAAGGCATTACTATGTTACATCATATAAACATGTAGATTTGATTCTGCCTTTACTCATCCTGTAAAAAGAAAGTTTTAAAGTGTTTAGCCATACCTGGAAATGTAAATGCACCAGCCTAATGTAATGCTGAAGAAAAATTAAGACAAATGATACTGCATCCTTGCCACAAACTGCAGCTTGTACAAAATTCACTTTAGTTATTATACTGTGAATACGTGTGCTAAACCTCCTCTGTGTATGCACAATTTATGTTGAATGCAACATGAATCATTTTAATAGACCAAGCAAAAAGTCCCCAAAGTCAATTTTCAAATTATGAACCTTGGAACAGAATATAGCAACAATGAACAACAAATAGTTCAGATTTTATTCTGAACTACAAATGAACCATTAAAGGTACAGTATTCTCATTCAGAAAAAGCATTTCTTCCTTATCACCACAACATTTAAAACGCATAACAGGAATATTTCTTAAAGGTCAGTTCTGAATTTTCTATTTTTGTATTCCTTACTTAGAGGGACGTTTTTCAACTTGATGCCATGGAGATTTTGACATCTATTGTGAGGCCTGGGTGACTCTAGTTAGGTTCTGTCTCCGATCTGCCATGTAACCTTGAGAAGGTGTTTTATAAGTCAGAATTTAATGCTTTGAAATTCAGGATTCTGTCCAGAGTTACTGCTTAATGAGCGGCTTGGCTGCAGATGGGTCATTTCAGCCCTTTCTCTGCCTGATTGCAGCTGCTCAGTGTTACCAAGGCACAGCAAAGGTGCACAGGTCTTTTGCAGGTAGGTAGACAAATATAATTAAACAGATAAGAAAACAGAGTACTTGAGCACTGTCTAAAACCTGAACTTGATAGGTCAGGCTGTCTGTCAGTCTGGACAGAGGTGGCAATTTCTGCAGCCCACAGAATGCATGGCAGGCTGGCACAGAGAGTAGTAAGTTTTTATGCCCTTTGTGAGTTCAGTAGAATTCACATGCTCATAAAGAAATGCTACAGCAAGAGGATGGCCTCAGTGCTTAGGACTAGTTCAGTTTAAAACACTGGGACCTAAATTCTGCATTACTGCTTCATCAGGCACTGCATTTCAGAACGTAGATCCTCAAAATTCTTTCTTTAACCTCTGGAAGAACCTAAAATTCTGAAGCACATAAACTTTTGCAAATAAATGTCCATGGTATCTTACATCCTTGGTTCTGCCTGTCATTAGAATTCAATTAGTCCTAATATTTCATAGAATCATAGAATCATAGAATAGTTAGGGTTGGAAAGGACCTCAAGATCATCTAGTTCCAACCCCCCTGCCATGGACAGGGACACCTCACACTAAACCATCCCACACAAGGCTTCATCCAACCTGGCCTTGAACACTGCCAGGGATGGAGCACTCACAACCTCCCTGGGCAACCGATTCCAGTGTCTCACCACCCTAACAGGAAAGAATTTCCTCCTTATATCCAATCTAAACTTCCCCTGTTTAAGTTTTAACCCGTTACCCCTTGTCCTGTCAGTACAGTCCCTGACGAAGAGTCCCTCCCCAGCATCCCTGTAGGCCCCCTTCAGGTACTGGAAGGCTGCTATGAGGTCCCCATGCAGCCTTCTCTTCTCCAGGCTGAACAGCCCCAGCTTCCTCAGCCTGTCTTCATACGGGAGGTGCTCCAGTCCCCTGATCATCCTCCTGGCCCTCCTCTGGACTTGTTCCAGCAGTTCCATGTCCTTTTTATGTTGAGGACCCCAGAACTGCACACAATGCTCCAGGTGAGGTCTCACAAGAGCAGAGTAGAGGGGCAGGATCACCTCCTTTGCCCTGCTGGTCATGCTTCTTTTGATGCATCCCAGGATACGGTTGGCTTTCTGGGCTGTGAGCGCACACTGAAGCCGGCTCATGTTCATTTTCTCATCGACCAGCCCCCCCAAGTCCTTCTCTGCAGGGCCGCTCTGAATCTCTTCTCTGCCCAGCCTGTAGCTGTGCCTGGGATTGCTCAGACCCAGCTGTAGGACCTTGCAGTTGTCGTGGTTGAACTTCATAAGGTTGGCATCAGCCCACCTCACAAGCATGTCGAGGTCCCTCCGGATGGCATCCCTTCCCTCCAGTGTATCAACCGGACCACACAGCTTGGTGTCATCGGCAAACTTGCTGTGGGCGCACTCAATCCCACTGTCCATGTCAGCAACAAACATGTTGAACAAGACCGGTCCCAACACCGATCCCTGAGGGACACCACTCGTTACCGGTCTCCAGCCATTTCTAGATGCATAAACCTTAGTGAGCTGCGTGTTAGGTGTATTTTGTTTATCTGAGTCCTGGTTGATGAACGCTCTTAGATAATGCCTACTGAATTGAGATGCTCTGGGAGATAATGTGGTTGTACCTCAAGTTGGTTTGAATCATAATGCTTAATGGGAGATTTGTATCCCTCTTTTTTTTTTTTTTTGTGCTTGAAAGAAGTTAGTATCCTCAGTTTGAGGTGAATGTTCAGAGCAGAAGGTGATTGTATCTGAAGGAACCTTCTTTATTCCTTTAGCTAAAATGTCTAAGCATTCACTCACCTGGAGACAGAAAAGATTGTGCTGTTCATTTGGGATGTTCTAGGCTTTACTAAAACAAGAAGTGTATGAGCACAGCTGAAGTAGGTTAGTTACCATGCAGGGATTTGGAAAGGACATCTTTATTGTCTTCCTTCATTTGCCTGAGTGAGAGTGTACAGGCACTGATCATAGTTTGACCCTGCACCTTTGATGAGAGCCATGGATACAAGCTAAATGCTCTGACCGAGATCATCAACAGACTGAGATATTTAAGTTAATTTTGCATGGGTGAGAGAGCTAAAAGGTTTTGTGGAAGAAGTGTGCTCAGAAGTGTGTTTGGCATCTGATGGACTAAGTATGGCACCTAGCATGCCTGTGTTCTCTGGCCTGTCTGTTCCATCAAGTTTAGGGGTGTTTGTCCCATTTGTAGTTCTGTATCATTACTCTTTTCAAATATACTGAGGTACACTGTCCAGAGAACAGGCAGAGAAAGTGTGTAATTAGTGTGCTTTACTAGGCTGCACAGAAGAGTCAGCCAGGTGTGGAGGAGATTGGATGGTATTTATGAATGAATGTCATTATTTTGACAGGATGATAAATTAGCATTATCTAGCTTTGGAGCCCAAATTAGCATGTTTTCATGTGGTCTGGTCAGCACGGGGGCCTGCAGCTTGTGGCACCTTCAGAACAGCATCATGTAGCTTGGAAACACACATCAGCAAACTGAAATGGAAAAATGGTCTGCTGAAAGGGATTCAATTCAGGCCTTTGATTTGGCTCTCATCCTTCTGCCTCTCTTGATACAATATTTAAATATTAAATATGTTTACCTACCGAAAGCAAGTAATTTAACTTTTTAACTGCAAAAAGAAGATTTTTAAAGGAAAATTTAAATACTCAGTGTGCTTTACTGTCAATTGTAATGTGAATGGAGTATGCTAATAAACCTCTCAAAAAGTCTACAGGGGTCAGGCATGCCAACGGTGTTTACCCTTCAAAACGCAAATAGGTTCTTGCTTAAACTTGCTAAATTACTGGATCGAGCTCAGGAAATTATGAGCCGTATCTATAATGTGTGTAATGGTACCGTGTCTGAGAGTTACTTGGTGTAACTTTATTTTTAGGCATATAATCATCCTATTCTTTAGGACCAATGAAAGAAAGTTAAAATTTAGCAACTTTAGGAAATTATTGTACAGCTCTTTATGGAGTTCTCAGAAGCCCAGCACCATAGCATGAAGCATTTGAAAAACTAAATTGAAACCAAATGCTTACAAGTGCTGAAAGGCATCTAAATAGTTGCCTGACATATGTCATTGCCTCATCTACTTTATTGATGACATTTTTCATTGCTGGATAATTTCATTTATTAAACAATACATGGATCTAGTGGATTATAGGGAGGCTGTTGATCCTTTTAAACAAAATTCCGTACTTCTGGAGCCTTTTCATTTTCCTTTGACTTCTCTCTGTCCTCCTAAAATTGCTTGATTAATCAAAATCTTATAAACATAAACTTCTCTGCCTTATCATCTTGGCATATGCTTTCACACAGGAATTAGTGAGTCATGCCTCAAAGTGCTCTACCTTGTGCATTTGAGTGTTCTTAAACTGGTCGGATTTGCTGTTTAGTTTGGGGAAGACAGAATGAAGTGGAAAAAAAAAAAAAGACTCAAAAAATATGCCAATTGGTTTTGTGGGAGGGGAGAAAAGGGCTACTTTCACTTAACTTTGTCAGCCATGTAGTTAAAAGTAGAAACTGGCAGCAGTCGTTGGCTTTTCAAGTTAAATGTATATGAGAAAAATAGTCTGGTAGGAGAACACACAGTGTTGCCATGGCGTATTTGTGGATCAGTAGTCAAATCTAAGTGGAAATTCAGCTATTTTGGTAGGGCTGGGTTCAAGTTACTTCTAGGTACTACTACATGATATTGACTAAAATGTATTGCCATGCAAATTATGGTGTTTGTAAATTATCTGAAAACTTACTCTCAATTTTGGCTGTGCACAGTGTCACTGGCTCTGTCCTGATCTGCAGTTACTGTAACCCCAACCAAATATGTTACAGGGTGAGACAGGTGCTGTTGGGGATCTAACATCTGACTTGCATTTATTTCAGGGCTTTTAGTTGGGACTCTATAAAATAGACGTGATAAATTGTCTGCATCTGATATATAAATTTGGCATCAACTTTACCAAATTTATCATTTTCTCATTTATTAGCCCCTGGGACAAGTTCAAGTGACTGAACAGCTCTAAGCAGTGAGTGACAAGTGAGAAATACATTTCTCAAAAATTGATTATTTTCCCCCCTTGCCTTTGTCCTTTTCTGCATGTAATATTTTGCCATAGCTGAATCTGAAATCCAGAATATTTTAATGTATAAGCAAAAACTTTTGTTGTTTTTTTTCTTTTTTTTTTCTCTTTTTTTTAATTATATATATGACAATCCATTATGTCATGGTCTTGCAAGTCAGAACATTATATCATCGTCACAACAGAATTTTATGCAGATGAAGAAGCAAATTTCCCATCTACTATCCAGAAATCTCCAACTAATTTTATGGTATCAAGGCAAAAAATACATTTTTATGAGTTTTGGGGTTCCAGTTTTGACTTCTTGCCTAGCATTCGTGTTATTAATTGTATGCCAGTGCTGCAGAGGTCTAACTGTGACCACTACAATATTGTATTGCGCACTGTACTGAGTTCTAAGAGACAGCTTGAGCATTGAAGAATGTGAAATTTATACTGGTAGAGTGGGAATATGGATCAGCAATCCATAGATTTTAGCCAAGACCAAATCAGCAATAACATTAGAGAAAGACACCTGTGTTTTTGTCCAGGCCATGATCCACTGGATTATTCTACTACATTCTACATTGAGCCTACATGAGGGCACAGATCATGCTATAAAAAGAAATGGAAAAAAAACCCTGAAAATCTCTTATTTTTGTTTTCTTCTAGATCATGAGATTTAAAACTTATGAAAATGATCTGTATGTATGGAAAGATGTCATTTATATTCTATAATAGTTATTCCAATGTAATGGCGCCCTCCCCTTTATTCCTCAACATCAGGCATTTTCTTCATTTTGTGATATATTATACGGCTTTTTGGTGTAACTACACTTTTGGATCTTATTGCATAGAATTTATGTGTTGCCTTATAGAAAATTTGTTTCATAATTCATTAATTATTTACTATTACTTGACCTTACCGTACATGAAAAAACCTATCCCATAACTGTAATTTCAATTCTCTCTAGTGTGAAATCAATCACATTCCACTTCTTTTATATTATTTAAAATGTGAATGATGAAATTTTCTTGTGCATTTCTCCTGAGTTACTGAGAACTTTCAAACATTAGTGTGTGGAAAATATGCAGGCTGTCCCCTGCAGACCTCGGTGAACCACTGATTGTATTGCAAACACTGCAAAACCATCTGCAGTGGATGGGATGTCCTTTTTTTTATGGGTGGAACTGATGGCTGATGCTCAACAAATGCAGTCTGGGGCTGTTAAAGACCAGGAATGTTTTGTAAGAGTATGCTTCATAAGAGTATATTTTTCTTTGTGAACAAGTAATATTAATATTCAGATTAGGACCCAGATTTCAATTAGTACTTTCTCCCTGTCTCTACAATCTGATGACCAAATAGTTGATGCTAATATGATACTACAGAATGAGTTTGACCTGTTGGTGGGAACCACTTGGCAATTGGATAACTGGAGAGTTCATTTCTGGTAGTCGTGCACCCTGTGCTGGGTGACTGATGTGATGTGTATCATGTTTGTAGTTACAGTTCAGAAACAACTGGTGAATGTTGTGGGAACTAGGCCAATGCATAGAATAATATGATGAAAGTTGTTTAGCGATACTGAGCTACAGTCGCTGATTGCTTTGACAGTAATTTTGGAAAATGCAAGGGTAGATAAAAGGAGAAATCAGTCATGGACTTGAGATTTGTAAAATACTTTCTGAAAATCTGCAAGGGACATACTGTCATAAACCAAACAGAGTTTTGAAATGGTATTTTAAACAATAGAGATATGTTAGTGGAACAAATTACACTTGTACCTCAGCCTGCACAAGCACAGAAAAATAAGACTTTTGTCCTTGCTAAAAAAATTACCTCTTATTCATTCTTTCTCCTTTTGCCTGCATGCATGTTCAGTCTTTTTCCCTTTGCAAGACAGTCAACAAATCATGCTTTTTGTCTATTATTCTTTCACTAGTTAAATGCCAAAAGTTGTGTATCCTAAAGCATGTCCAGATTGCTGTATGCATCTTATGCAGTGTCCTGACTACTTTAGAAACATATATAATCATATTAAGCAAAAGCCATTCAAGCTATTCATGTATACACTTTTGTAAAGATCAGATGTAATTGACAGTATTTAATTTTACTTCAATACCAAAAGTTTTTTTAAATATAGGTTTTCCTGATACCCGAGTGTAGTTAGGAAAAAAATTCTGAGTATATGTAATATTATACAAGGAAATAAAGTTAATTTTCTTGAAATATACAGTATAGTATATAGATGGAGTTTGGGAAAAAATAGTAGAATGAAAAGTATAAGGCTATTTTCCTAAGCCACATTTGCTAAATGCAGACTTTTGCAAGGTCAGCAGTTATACTGGAGTTGAGTAGAAATGGCTTCAGTGGCTTTAACTTTACCAGTGCCCTTGATGAGGTGCAGAGTTGTCAGTATTCTCGTAAAATTCCTCAGTGATGGCTTCTTCTGTTCTCTTTATTTCCTTAAGTGAACATCTGTCTAATTGTTCACCTCCATTGCTTTAGTGCTTTCCTCATGCTTTCTCTGTTTCCAGACAATAAACTTTATTTTCTTCATAAGAATTCAGTCTACGCAAGGGTATTAGGCAGCTTGTTTGCACCTTTTAATTTCTGGAAGTTTTCCAGAAGGGCTTTTTGCTGTAGTTCCAACGGGTTCATCAGTGAATCATGTAACATAATGCAGCATTGTGTTTGGGTTTTTATCCATTACCTTCTGTTTATAAACATCTGCTTGGAAATTTTCGTTTTGATTTTTTTTAATATGTTTTACATTTTTGCATGTGGCATATGGGTAAGATACACTGTAGCTGCCATGATTTCGGGTGTTCAGGTGGGTACAGCCAGTATTTACCTTAAAATTGGGGAAAAGCCTAAGCTGCTCCTTAAAAAGCAAAATTTTAAGGTAGACTGTGTGCCAGTTATTTAGCTATGTAATAATAGCTGCTAAATTAAAACAAATTTAATATTTGAAAGGCTACATTAAGACGAGGCATTAACACTTGTGGGTGCAGACCTGTGGAAGGCATCTTAAAAGACTTTCTGTCCAGGAGAAAGAGTATTGCTCACAGTTAGGATGCTGCTTCTCTTCATATTCAGTTTTTTGTGATCAGTTTTTGCTTCTTTTATGAAAGGGAAAGGCAGTGGTGATGGGTTTTTTTTTTCTCCCTCACTTTCCCCTCCCTCTCATCTATAAAGCATTTATATCAGTCTTGTACACCTATTCTTCAGGCAAAACTAAATTCTTCAGTTAAAAGCAGGTTGTTGTTTTGCTTTTCTTGCTGCTTTTCTTTCTGTAATGGCAGCACTTCCGTGTTTTGTATGTACAAGTGCTGGTAAGAATGCGACTTTTGAGGCATACTCTCCATCCTTGTCACTATATTGTTCATTGGCAGGTTATATTTAGGAAATAAGTGTTCTAGTGACTATAATCATAGGTGATTGTCAACTCTTTCACTATATTGCTGCATGAGACAATTATTTTCTGGAGTGCTTTTGTTATCTAGAGTTTAAAATGTTATCAGAAAATCCATCTATATTTATTAAATGAAAATTTCAGAGCTTTTCATGTCGATGGTGCTTGAAAATAAGGCGCTTGATTTTGGACTTCATTCACATTTACTCTAAAGTAATTTTAAACTTTCTTAATTATTAGAACAATGGGACATGGCCTCCTGACCCCTCCAGTCTCTGTCTGAATGCCGTCAGCTTTATGCATCTGTAAAATACACGGTCTAGACTTTGATCAGAGATTTTTAGACAACCTTATGCTTTTAATGACGTTTTTGGTGTTTTATCTTCTATATTGCTGACTACAAGTTGGGCAAAATGTTTCCTGAGATGGGCCATGTTTTCACAGAAATTTAATTCCAGTCTTTGTGTTTATTTTGTTCATATTTTCTTTGTCATACAATCTTTATTTCTTTAGGAAGAAAGTACAGAAAAACTTCTTTCTTTTGTGCTCACAAACCAGGTGGCACAATGGCTGGTTGCCATATTCTAATACTGTTCAGATACACCTGATGTTTTCTTGTGCATGCAGAAAGACAATATTTTACTTCAAGTCTGTTTTGTGTATGTTGAGCATATATTAAGAACCTGATCCTGCCAACTCTTATTTGTACAATAAATCTTTACTAATGTGATTCAGTCCTTTTATTTCACTTTCTAAGATTGCGTACACAACAATGTGACCATTTTCAATGTATCTCTTAGCTAGGGAATGTGAACAGTTGTGGAAACAAAAGAATTTGTATATGGGTTTATTTTTTTTGAGGATAGCATTCTGTCAGATATCTGTATTATACTGTTCAATGCTAGGAGATTGTCACTGTAACCTGCCAGTTAAAATCCCTTAAATAGATAATTATTCAGTTCTTTAATTTCTTTGTTTTCTCATGTATTTATTTCTGTTTACATTGAAGCATCCTGATATTATTCATGATTTAATGAGTGATGACTTTTAGCTATATCAATATTTGTATTTTCCTAGGATTAAGAATGGGGGGAATGAAGTGTACCTTAAATCTACTGGTGAGCTTTGACGTAGTTCAAAATAGCTGCAATGCATTTTTAAACCTGCAGACGTCACTATTCTGCCAATTAATTCTGCTAAACTTAATGCTCATATGCTATATGAGCATTAAGCTCTGACCACATTGAAAATATATGTTGCTTCCATCTAGCAATTACAGCACTTTGCTTTTAATCTAAAACAATTTAGTAAGATTTATTTTAATATTGTAACATCGTTTTCAACATCCGCTAAAGGAAATAGTATGCTTTCCTTTGAACTTGTATAAGCCATGTCCTAAGACTGTCTTTAATTATTAGTTATTGTTGTTTCGATACAGAGTTATGAACTATTTATTTTGTGTCATATAACATACCATTTTTAAGCAACATTTTTCAGTCTGCCCTCCAGGAGGGCAAGCTGCCCAGAACATCAGGGATCTCACAGTTATTACTTTGTGTCATATATAATCTTGTTTTTTCCTGCAACAAATAAATCTTTGGGCCTCCCTGCAAAAAACATTTGTGGTTACAGTATAATAAAAATAAACCGTTTGTCGTGACTGCAGCTGACATTTATCAGCCTATTTGTGGGTGCTCTTTCTCTCTCTGTATAATACGGAACATAATTTGTCACTTTGTAAATACATTCCAGCCTAAATCCCTGCCAGCATCTGTTAGTGTTTGAAGGATTAATGCACTGCACAGTGCATGTCTGCACTTTCAGGCAACAACATAGCTTATGATTATGGATCATGAGAGAACAGGGAAAAAGGGTTCATTTTGTATTTACTTAAACATTGTTGCCCTTTTGACCATCATGCTTTTCTCCTCTTGTTTGTCATCTGCAGTAGCGATGCTGGTTTTTCCTCTATGTGTAAAAACTCCTGCCTAAGTTTTATACATCAGCATATGCATAGCTGTACATAAAACATGCCTTTAATTTTATGGATAATTAACGATAGTATTCTGTTGCAGGAGGGATGTTACTGGTTTAGTCTGTTTAGAAAGACTGTTTTCCCTCTGCCATTTCCAACAAATCCATTGCCCAGTTTGTCTCCTGTATTGCATATTCCTTAGCAACCCATAAACTAGGTTTATTTAATCTCAAAAAAACCTGTCAAATTGAGGAAGTTTTTAAAAGGAACCCAAGTCTGTAGCTTCTAAATTATCCCAATGCCGTTTGCCTTGTTGCTGTTTTTGAAAATGTATTCTGTTATCACTTCAAATCTTGCAGAATGAAAAGAATTGAAAGCATTTGAATAGGAGGCTCTCCACGGCTGAGAGTCTGTGGCATGTTCCCAGGCTCCCTCGATTATTCTATAAACAAGAAGATATGTTTATTAGAATAGTAAACCACATACATGTAATATATTGCCTAGATTATTTGAGATTCTCCGAGATAAATTCAAATGAGCTTTACAGGAATGGGCGTTTGGAGACGGAAAGAAGTGGTCTAAATCCAGAGAAAGAAAAATATCCAGCTAAAAGTAGGCTCCTAAGTAAATACCCACAGTTCATGTACATTAAGAGCTAAACAAATTCCTATTGCCAAAACCTACAGTAGATTTTTATTTTCTTTTTTAAAATGCATGTAATTTCTTGTTACTGAAGCAGATGTGTACTGCCTGCAATGGAACCATGCGCATTCAGGAAACATCAGGGACATTTGGAGCCTACAAAACGAAGTACGCTGAAATTATAGTCTAGCAATTTTGTGTGTGTGTGTTTTGTTCTCTCTGGTTAAGGAATAAGCAATTTTAAGACTGCCCATAGGAGACTGAATTATTTTACTCTTTTTTAAAGCATGATTTAAGGTTACTATGGCATAGTTTACTTCTCTAAAGATACTAATTTCAGAAAGAAATGCAGATGTTTTTCCTTTATTTTTTCCCCTTTATAATTATCTTCAGAAGATATAAAAGGACAAATTTGCAGATATTGATCTGAGAGTCAACTAATGTAAAGATTGCAAAATAATATTATTGCTTATTGTAGTGCTACTTATTGCAGAAGATTTATAAAAATTACACTAAAATATGAAAAATGAAGAAACAACAAAGAAAGTAATAAGTGTATTCTGCATTTCATGTGTACAAATTTACTAGAAGAAAGAGATACAGTTTTTAAATTATTAGGGAATTTAGAATGACTATTGCATGACCAAGAAAGCTCTTTCGTGTCCGAGTTAAACATATGATCTGTACCTAGAGACTTCAGTCACATTGTGTTTGTGATGTAAATTTTAAATTGTAGGTAAATTAAGTGTTTAGAAGATGGGGAAATACAGCTGTTATATTTGTTCAAATGTGAAGAACAAATGCCAGGTTGGTGTATGGCATCCTCAGAAACTGTTCTCCTTCACATTGCCTCATATTTATTACTCTTCCACATCTCTCCAGAAGTTCAGTGGCTCATTTGTGGCCTTTGTATTTAATCTGTAGCTAAAGGAGGATCCAGACGTCTCTGCTGCTTTTATAACTCAGTTGAGCTCAATAGTTAAATACACAGTACAGGTATTCATTCGAGACTGTCATGTGTGGGGAACTGCCGTTGCACCTCCAAGACATTCATTTGCAGTACAATCCTACTACAGCTTGAGGGCTTCAGGTTTTTCTGAAGAGGCCTCTTACCGCTCTTAAGTTGTAGACGATGCCCAGAAGATAAACACTGTTCTCTGTCAAGCAGTCATGTTCTGGAGAAAGGGTAGAGGCAAGTAAATAATAGGAATAGGAATAGTAATAAGAATAGTAGTAGTAGTTGTTGTTCTTGTATTTCATTCTTCATAATAAAATGTAGGTCCAAGGATGACCAGTAATCCTAGCAGTCTGAGGCTCATACTGACCCATTAGGTCTTTATATATGTGTTAATTCACTTGACTTGGATGAAGGCAACCCTTGCAGGAATTCCATTTTTGTAAAGAACATGAAGATATAGTTACTTAAGCAGAAAGAGCTACACTATACAAAATCTGTTTTTGAGAGAGCTGACATGCAGCATGAAAGTATGTTTGGTAGGATGGGCAAGATGAATGGGGGTTGGACTAGATGATCTTTTGAGGTCCCTTCCAACCCTTGGGATTCTGTGATTCTGTGTGAATAGACGGAAGAATTTACACCAGTAATTTACAGCCAAAATACAGGTAAAACAAATATGTTTGGGAAATAGTGAAACCAGGTATTAATAAATAAGTTGTATTTGTAATGAAAGAAAGAAAATGCTTTTAATCTCTGATTTTCATGAAGAATCATGATTAGTCCCAGCATTTTCCTTGTATATCACATAAACGGGTTAATAAAATAATTAGTAGTTAGGAAATTGGTTTGCATTGTGTACCTTCTTGTATAAAGTTAGTGAAAATTTGAAAAATTGCTGATATTGGGGAGTAGAAGGGAAGTAAAACCTAGAAAAATGAATATAAAAATGTTCCACCATGATGACTTTTAATGAACTTTATTAAGGTATATCGAATGTAGTGGAAAGACATGCTACTGAAGCATCTAGCATATATGTTGTATTACTCTTAAAGCACTTCCATAAGAAGTAGCTGCATGGCATTCAACGCACACAAGAAGATGAAGCTGGTGTTACATAAATACAGTTTTGCATGAAGTACCAAATGTTGCCTACATTAGGAACAATAATACTTACAGTCCTAATCCTGAGTGAAAGCCTTTTTCCCTATTATGTACCTCCATAAATAGTGCATGGCACTGGCTATTGACTGCCATAAGCCATGTGTCAAATTGTCAGATGTGCTTCTAAAACATCCTCTGCTTTGTCCTCAACATGGAAATACGGGTTTATTTGGGCATTGCTTGTTATATGCTGAGTTTTGGTTATTTATCTATTTTAAGACTTTTCTACAGCTCTGATGTCAAATTATTTTGTTCCTGAAGGTTTTCTGTTTCTCACGCTGCATTCCAAGATGTCATCATCAGGATTTTTCTTAATCAAATTAAACTGCTTTATACCATTTTGTTATACTTTCAGTCTCTCAAAGTCAGATACTTTTTTTGTTGTGCTATGTATTGAGTTTTGAGTTAAGGATTTTTAAATATCAAAGATTTATACGTGGTATTTTTTGAGAGTAAAATTACACAGTAAATTATGTAGTGTCCACTATGTTACATTCTAAGTAGGCCCTTACAAAATGACTTGTGCTTACATAAGATACAGGGGCTACAGCATATTTATTAAGACTCTTCAACTCTGTATGAAACTGGAGCAGTCAGAAGTAATGGTGTCTGCTGAAAGATTCTTTATCATATGAATTTACTTTTAGTCATCTATTATTTATTTCAGCTATTTTATATGCCATTATAATAAATATTATGACAGAGAAAGCTTTTATGCTTCAACTTATTGTACTGCTCTTCACTTCCTTGCAATCCTTCAGGAAAATGTAGCTATGCTTTACCTATATTTAACGTAAATCATCACTTACATTTGAATGAAAAATTCACTAAGAAAAAAGGCTCCTTCTTCAGTACCAAGACACAAATGCACAATCACGTTTACTGCCAAACTACTCTACCATGCAGTGTTCATTTTTAAACAGTTTTTAAGCTGTAAAGTGAATACATTGCATATAGTGAAATTGCTTGCTTTTTGGATGTTTTCACTTCCTTTTTAGTTTCTGGCCCAATAAGCATTTTTCTAGCATGAATGCAAAATATAACCAATTGCACTTAAGTATTTTTAATATTCTTTTTTATCCAATAGGGAGCGGTTTACATACAAAACTGAACAAACTGGTTTCTGCTGTTATTTAGGGTAATGAAAGTTACTTGGAAATATTGATAAAATACTTTCAGAACTGGGCATAAAATCATGAAATACAAGATACTATTTTTTCTTTGCACTTTGCAAAATGTTATTGTGTTGTGTTTAAAAGAGGACTTGTTAGGAACCAGAAGATAATCTGCCTTTGGCCCTTTCTTCAGAGACAGGATGTTGGTGCCTAGACATTGTGAGCCTTGAACTGCTCTTTGGGATTCATGAAACACAAATACTCCCCAACACAAAAGAACAGTTTCAGCTGGTTCTAGCTGACCTTGTTTCCACACAGTTCAGTAGACAGCAGAGGCGTATCTGCCTTTGTGTCTATTGTCCTTTTGGCCAGTTTATGAAGCTGGTCTAAATCTAGTTCTGAAAGTGGTTTAGGGCACATTGGGACTTCTGGCCTGGGAATCTGCAGTGAGGGCACCAGCTCACGTTGCACAGGCTCTCAAGTGTGCCACGTAGTAGTGATCCTGAGATTTAGAAGTGAGCTCTTTAAATGACTCTACACTCATTATGTTACTTAGTTTTCCCTTAAATTATGTTATTTAAAATAATGAAGGAACCATTAATATCTTTTGTTGATTTAATTTAAAAAATTCTGGAGTTTTCTGCCTTAGTGTGTTGGTCTTATGATGTCAGTTTTAAGACTGTGTTCTGTATTTGGGAAAGTGGCAAGTCCCATTTAAGATTTCACAACATAAAATGAGGCATAATTCAGTACTGAAAATATGTGAAGTGAAATAGTGAGAGACATCAGCATAATACAATTATGACACATTAGATCAGGATTTGCAGCATACCATTAACAATCAGTTCTGACTGCGGATTACAATTATAGTTACAGTGCCTTTTAGCAAAAATGGGTTTTAGCTTTAAAAATATTTTATTTTTCTATAAATAGCACAATATGTGATATGTGCCACATAGGCTTATAGGGAAAGATGCAAAACGTAAGAAAGGTGATACTGAGCTACTGTAAGAAAATAAAAAGGTGTCTGCTTGTCATTGGTTGGAGCTATTCTTACAGTAAGAATTATTAAGGACATAGCATGCAAATATATTTCTTATTTCACAGCTTTTTTAAAAGAAATTGTGACATTGAAGCATAAGTAGGAAAATTTGGAATGAAATTTTGAAATGAAAATGGTGTGATATAAAAGGCCTAGCATTTCACTTTCTCAAACTATAGTAAGAATTGATGGTCTACAGAGCACCTCTTTGGAGTGAGGAGTACTTGAATATCAGTTGAAAAGGGAGAATCTGAAACAGATCTGCTGGCTACTATTTGGAGAAAATTAGTTTGGTTTCTTGTATGCCTTCAGAAGCAGGAAAACAGAGCAAACGGCTGTCTCTGTGCTCAGTATGGACTTTGTGTGTATCTGAGAGAAATGCAGTCTGTTACCATCAGGTTTTTAAAAAGGAAAGTCAGGGAGAAAGTTGAAAAAAAAAATTGTTTTGCGATTTGCTGATGTATTCCATGGAAAAAATTACTAAACTCATACTTCTTTTTCCTTCTTAATTTTTCCTTTTTTAGGGCATTTTAGATACATTTTCCTGTATTTCTTAATGAATGTTTTCTGTGTTTTTTTTCTGTTTCTGTATGTGTATCAGAACTAAAAGGTGAAGTGGTGTTATATTGTTTGAAATAAATTATCTTACTGTCTGAAGAAAATGTAGTATGAATAGAAATGTGGTCTCATTTCATTGGCGAAACTGGTACAGAAAAAACATGATTATAGTTTGCATTTGCTGTCTGACAGTCAGCCATTTATCATTTGCAAGAACATGATTTCTAGACTTATGGTTTTTACTTTTTCAATATATTAATCCACAAATCTAAGGCCAATCCTAATCTTTTTAATTTCTATTTCTGAAGGTATTTTGGAGGCCTCAGTCTTTTTCCCTTTTGGTACACAGGTACCTCTCTTCTTTTCTTGGACTCAGTAGCAGAAGCCTAACACGTGACACTAAGAGAAGCATCAATGAGTAATACTGTGTGGGCTTCAGTCTGTGTTCCCAAGAGGACAGTAGCTAGCAACTTGCGTTATAGTCTGTCGAACTACTTGATCATTATTTTTTTTTTGACCCTCTCATGTCCCTGTATTTGTAGCCTTCTTGTCTTTTTACCCTTGAGAGAGCTAAGAGAATGTTTCGACTGAGAAAAGAAGAAGCAGTGTGAACCCAGCTACACACGCTGCTTGTCTATTAAGTAAACAGCTTTGAACTGGGAAGTTGTTATGGAGGTCTGTTGCGTAATGCAAAGTAGCATCATCTTTCTCAAGTCTCTGACCATCAAACAGAAGAAAATATTTACCCAGTGGGGCAAAATGAGTTCCAGGATGATGTGCATCTTGTGACAGTAAAAAACCTCTTCATAACCAAGTTAAGTTTGGTTTAGCGTTTTCAGACTCCATCAATTGATATTTCTTATGGAAACTGAACCTGTTGAAATTTTAGTTGTGTTTATTTTGTTGTGCTGATAAGTCTGGCTGGAGTGGGACAAAAAGATTTTGAGTGACATTCTGTTTAAACCCAACCTGTAAGGTAATTGTGGCGGGCAGAATGGATGCTAGCAAAATAGAAAACAGATGTAGGGAGAAGAGTAACAGATGTAGGGAGAAAAGTACCAGATGTAATGAAACACGGAGATCAGATGAATTGCTTGAGCTTGGGAGACAATGGGAGCACTCCTCTTGGTTTCTTTTTGTGCTGGGACGTGTGCTGCTTCCTTCTTGTTCCTTCAGAAATAGTCATTGTATAACGTTGTAATCACAATAGATTGCTGTTTACACCGTGGTGCTAACAAAGTTCCTATTGCCTCTCCATTTGAATGCTGCCTTTGACTGCATAGTACCACTGTATCTGCTTCCTCTTGTTCTTACTCTTTCTTTGAGCAGTGCTAATGTCCAGTCTGGTCCATGACCGCTATACATAGGTGTAGGTGGCATGTTGGGATTACATGAAGTGTCCCTCTAATTTCTTTTTTTTTACTGTATAAGCTAAGCAGAGTGGGCTGAATGTTGACATGCTTAGGTCTGGGGAGAGTACAGGGCTTTTGCCAGCTTTCCTTTATGTACCAGAGTGTGTATGTGGTGATGGGCAGTAGTGAGTCTAAAAGTGAAGGTGAACACAAAGAACAGAAGTTCATAATTCCTTAGGGGATCTCTGTAACTTAACTGTCATGAGAATTGGTATTTTTGCAGAGGATCATAGATGTCTTAAATATAGTGTCTGTGGAAGAACTAGACAATTGTTGGATGTGGTGGTACAGACACACAGCTGCAGTCAAATGAAAGCTCCTTCAGAACTGTGGCTTAGAACAACCACAGACTGCTGGTTTCTGTGGTGACTTGCTTTCACTTCAGTGCTTGCAATGAAAATAGACTTGGTTCATTTTGTTCCAAGATTTGGAGTGTGTTTCAAAAGGTCTGAGGAAGCTTAAAGCTGAAAATTTCGAGTTGTTTTGGTGGTGCCCAAGGTCATTGTGTGGGATTGCATGTCCTCTTCTAGGGGAAAAGTTTAAGTACATATGCAATTTCTTTAGAAGATACACACTCATAAACTCTTATTCTGTGAAAAAAAAATTGTCTGATCACTTGTTTTCTACACTCATTTTATACCTTTACATCACCTGCTATGAACAATAGATTGTTTGGAATACTGTGTGCAAGTTTGAATTTAACTGTTATTTATGGAGTAGTTACTGAGTATTTTTCTTTTGGTAGCTGTGTAAAGAATGCCATGCATTAAGAATAATGCTTCCTGTACTTTATATTTCATGAGTTACATAAGTTTCACCAGCAAAATGGAAGCTAAAAGATACCATATTAACCTTAACACTACTTTGTGTTGATTCATTTTATTATATAAAGCTATGTGTTACTCAGCATATGTTTTTAGCAGAACCACAAAATTGTAATGCTACTTTTGGCACTAAATGTTGTGTTCGTCCATTCGTTTTGATGATTTGTATTCACTTTGGGGTTATAATGTTAAACAAGGGAATCGGGTAAGTTTCATAGCACATTTACTGTAACATGATACTGTGAACTAAACTTGCTCTTATTTATCTTTTTTTATATTTTCTCTTGTTCCAGCATAAAGCCAAGGTAGAAGCAATGACCTTAGACCTTGCTTCTCTTCAGAGTGTGCAGCACTTTGCTGAAGCATTCAAATCCAAGAATATGTAAGTACTCAGAAAATTACACATAAGAATTTCTTGTTGTTTTAATATCTCTATCAGCTGAGCAGAGTTGGCAGAATTCACCATGGTTGGACTGATCTAGTGGATAATCTTTTCACAGGATTTTTCTTTATTGGAAATTAAAGATCACTTGTTTTCATCCTAAAAAAAAGTAATAATTATGGATCTTAATATTCCATGTAGCCCTAGAATTAAAGGGAGCATTGGTACCCCTTTGGCTATTGAAAAAGGTCAAAGCTGAACTGCATAAAAAACAGCTCAGGCAACTTTCATCAGTTTTGCAGTGGCTTGGCAGAGGTCAGGGATGAGCAATTATTGCACTTCTTGTCTTACTTTCTTTTCTAACCTTTGTGCTCTCTCTTTTTATTTTAAAGCATTAAAAAAATAGCCATCTGAGCCAGACAGCTCTGTTTTCCAGACCTCTGTCTGGAATAGTCTATAATTAAAAAAAAAAAAAAAAAAAAAATGGAAGGAGAGGTGTTCCTAATGACATCACTTAACAATAGACAAATTTATATGGCGATAATCAGGTTAGCTTCCAAATGGCTTGTTTAATTTAGCTTGAGCAGAACAATGAATCTCTAAATCGAAGAAATGAATTGAAATCTTTAATTGCCAGCTCTTGGCAATAAATTCTGCACTTTGTGCTTTTATCCACAGTTTGACCCATTGATTGTTGTGAGTATTCAAACTTCGCTTTTTTCTGCAAGTATTTATGTAACACATATATATCTTACTGAACTTCTCAGGAGAATTTGGCCTCTTAGCTTTGAAAATATATTGTCATAGGAAAAATATATAACAAAGCATGTTTTTTCACTTTTGAAATACTGCCAAAGCTAAATCTCACATGGATAGACAGATGACATTTTAGTACTTATAGATCTTTTAGATTCAAAGAATTGTCAGAACTGACTTCTAACACAAGTTCCTTTACTGCTAAAATCCTTGGTAACAATATTTTCTTACCATATATTGTTGTCATGTATTAAAATTTTCTTGAAATAGAAAGACATAGCAGTCATTTTCATAATATGCAAACAGTAAATGTTTTAATTTAGCTTCTTCATGCTTTTAGTATGCTACATTCATTTAAAAACTATATAGTACAGTGAAAAGTTAAACCCACCCTTCTTCCAAACGCAGCTCTTAACACGATTTGTGTGTTGTAGATATATCGTGGTCATCCTAGCTAGTCCATTTGGTATGCATGTTTGTAAATCCTTTGAAGTGAACATGCTTAAATCAGTTTTTGCCAGAGAACTTAGAAAATGAGAATATATAGAATCAGTAAAGATATATAATCAGTAAAACCTGTTTTACTTTTGTTGGCATACATTGTTTAACCAGTGTAGGTCTGTTAAACTACATTGTCAGTGATAGACATGTTTTATGAATGTTTCACTCCCATTTTATTTGGCAAACTTTTAGTAATAGCATTTATGGCCTCTGCCTTGCCTTCAGATATTTGTGTCTCAAATGCGTGAGTGTCCGGCAGGGCTACTCCAGGCATTATAGGAAAGTTTAATGTCTGTATCTGTTGTGAGACTTGTGAGGTTTTGACCAAAATGAATTTCCAGTTATATTTTGTTTAAAGTCTGAAGCTGGATGGAAACCAGACCCCACACACTGCCTGTAGCAGTGGATCTTTTATCTGATGAAGATACAGAAGAGTTACCTTACAATCATCTGCACTGGCAGGAGAATGGACTGGAAGACCTACTAGGGCTTTTTGGCTCTGATTTTCTGTGATTTAACTATGTCTGGATATGTTCAGAAAAGCAATTATATGGCATAGCATCTTATTGCTACAGTGGTAGCCCTATGTGTTTTCCAGCCCTAATGTATGCTAACTACTTTTGTCTCTTCGGTTATTTGTTTTGCTATAGCATCCAGAGGCTTTTGTCCGATCAGTGTTTCCTTTGCATTAGTAGCTTTATGAGCAATTGAAAGAAATCTTACAGGTTTTGGTGACAGACTGACTCTTGTTGTTTATGCTTTGGCAAGTCTGTCAGCTGGTAGCCTAACTTTCTTAAAAGGCTTTGGTATCTCTGATCTCATGCACCTGTAGGAGAAGGCATTCTGTGATACACTCTCTTCAGTTCCCATGAGGTAGCTCTAAGTCCTGTTAATGAGCATGGGAAATAAGTTATAAGTACAGAGTTTTCTTTCTTATAAAATCTCTTACAGATTTCTTAACAATAAACTAGTAGGAAAGGCAAATTAAGTGTGTGTTTGTTTTTCCTAAACAAAGCTATCATTTGAGTTCTAAGTTGTATAGATCTTGGTTTCTGGGAAAAAAACTACAATAATTTTAAAGTGTGAAGGAGAAAGTTTAGATGAACTCACACATTTTGATAACATTTGTATTTTTATTTCCTACAAAATGTTATGTGAAGAGGCCTTTTGTATTCAGTAGTGAACATCTTACACTTCTGGGTGCAGATAGTTTTACTGTCTGTTTAATTTCTCCAGTCTACTGTTGCTTTCAGGGAAACTCTGGTGAGCTACAGATCTTGATGAAAGCTGACCCAATAACTAAAATTTACAAAATAAAGGATAGATTTGCGTGTCTTTTGAAATTCTGCTTTTCTGGAGCACTTCGTGACCCTAGGCACTATTTTTTATCAGCAGATATAAGGGTGTACTCAGTCACATCACAGCCCGGGAGCCTGATCTTCCCTGGTTGATAGCTATTGGGAAAGGGTCTTCAAGGACTGTTTTTCACAGATGTCTTCCAGGATGAGAAAACTAGAATGGAACAACTCCAGAAAAAGGATCCCTAAATTTTATTGAGTTAAACATCAAAACCTATTGCAGCTGGGGAGGGTGGTGGGATTGCAGGGAGCAGGGAAAAAATTGCTGAGATTGTAAGTCTGCCCTAATCAAAAAGTTGTAGAGACAGAAAAGCAAAAATCCTTCTTGAATGTGCTTGAGAATCTGAGAGATTGTGGAAACTACGTGAAGAATGAAGAAATGTCATCCTCTGCTCAGCAGGAATTTAACAGGGTCTGGTTGCATACAGAAAACAAATCATGCAACAGAGGGAGCATGGAGAAAAACATAAATAATAAACAGGAGGAAAGAGTTACTCTGAAAAGAAATATTTATCATAAATTGGAATAGTACTTCAGAGATAAGAAGGCTTCCTTTTCTGAAAGTAAAAATCAGATGATTAATCTTCAAGTTATCATGCTTCTGAGATTTGATAGGAATCTTTTATTCCTGTTTGGATTTGCAAGGTGTTGCAGCCTTGTCCGCAGATAAAATTTGAGCTCAGAGCACGTAAACACAGGTAAATTAAGCTGTATTCCTGTAAATATATTCTAAAAAAATCCTTCATCCTCACAGAAAGAAATAAGTTTTTGTTTGCATTACCAATACTCCTGAGTTGATGCAGATGTTTCTCCTTCTGAGACCTTTTTTATCCATGCAGTTTCAAGTAAAGCTTTGGGGGAGAAGGGTTTTGCAGATTATTCTAGATCCTGCAGTTCCGTGATCCCAGCAAAGTATAAACTTCCCTTACGAGAATAAGAGTGCTTGCCAGTTTTTCTTGCCCTCAATTACAAAGATTCTGTAATAACCTAAATGTTATAATTTCATTGGCTCTCCTAAAGTTGTCTCTGGGAGAAGACAGAATAAAAGATATTGCTGTTTAAGTCTTGATCTACCTCTTACTTCATTGTAGCTCACCTGAACACAATGTAACTAGGACATAAAATGGAAATCTAACTTTGTGAAAGATGGTGCTGAAGGACTTACAGATCAAATTATTTAGAGAAAGAATGTTTGTTGTGTTGCAGTAATAGCGACTAATTTTAGCCTCTCTTGTCATTTGAAATGCAATGCAATGCTGTTATTTCTGTGGTTTATTATTATTCCCCCCTTCCTGCCTGTGATTTCTGTCTGTCTTTTAGTATTCCTGGCTCGTTGTCTAGATATACCTTCCTCACTGGGTATTTCCTCCAGGAGTGAAGACCTCAACCTTCATTCCATGTGAAGGCAGTGCTAGGGTTAGGATGAGAGTAGGAAAAGAGGTCTTAGTGCATCTATATAACTAGTTTTGTTCAAGTTACCTCTTTTATCCACATCTAGTGTTTCCTCTCTGCTGGTTACCAGCTCAGACAGTTGATTGAATGTCTCTGTTATGGAAAATCAAATAAATAATCTATTTATAATATTGTTCTGAGCTCAGATGGATTGGCATTAGCTGATTTTTGTGAGGGTGGAAGAGAAAGACCAACCAATCTTTCATATTAGGCTTTGGGAACTAAAAAAACATTGAATTGAATCTCCTGTTCATTGAGTGGGCACAATGTGAGGAATTATGGTTGGTATTAATCCATTTTATAGACAAAATGACTGCCCTCCTGTGATTGTATGCAACGTAGCATTTAAATTTAGCCAGCATCAGTGTTTGATAGTTCAGGGTCTGTGGGGTTTGGTATTTGAGTAAGAATGTAGATTTGTGGATGTGATACTTTGGTATGCATTTCTCAGTTTAATCGCCACGTATTTGACTAAACCCAGCATACTTTAATTGGGGGACAGCACTAATGTTTCGGTTCTAAATAGCTACCTATAAATATTGTCAATATTTACAATCATGGTGTCATGTCATTTGCCTGATCCTCAGCATGAGAACACTTCTATGATCAAAACAGCAGGCAGAAGTGAGCACTGAAGTTACAGATGGAATTTTATTTGCATCTTTAGTTTTGATTGGTACACAGTGCCACTTGGTTTGAATTAAAGTTATCTTCAGCCAAAGAGTAAGACATCATTTTAATGTTCTCAATGTTCAAGGAAAAAAAAAATATCCTGAAAAATCTTGGATTATCTTAGAGGTAGAAAATAGTGTTTGTCAGCAGCTACTACTTGGAATTTTCTGAATTGGTAGAGCAATTCACAGTTATGTAGGACTTCCACATGTAGATTTTCACTGCAGTTATTTTCCTATACTTTAAAATAGGATTTTTGTTTTGTTTTGCTTTGGTTTGATTTGTTTTTTTCTGCCAAGAATCGGCATTTGCAAACAGTTTGTTCACTTACACTGCATGTAGAAATATGGAAAAGACAGCATTTACGAATTATGATTCTCCATTTGGAATTTCAGTCTTTTCTTATTTCCCTGACCAGACCCAAAATGGAGAAGGCCAGATTTTCAGCTGGCCTCCTTAACTGAGGCCTCAAACTCTATGAGTACATTAATTTTTCATGCTGCAAGCAGAAGCACTCTGAAATCTTGTGGGTGCAATTAAGATTTCAGAGCCTGCTGAAAATTCACTCCAGAAAACTGTTTTTCTTACATGTATTACGACTGACATATTGCAGGTGTGTTGGTTTTAGTTCCAGTTTAACCACGATTAAATCATACACATTGTGTGATAAATTCTATTCATGCATATAAATACATATGTAAAAATGGGATCTGTTTAGCACATTGTTGCGTAGATACCTTAAAAGATCCAGAAAAAATGAATATATAATTTAAACAAATTATTAGTGATGCCATTATGACAATATGCTTAATGATTCTGTTGTAGATGTATCTCTGTCATGGATGATAGTTGACACTGTGTACTGTCTTTCCAAATTTAAACATATTTTCTAACACTGAACAAATCTGTTAGCTCTTTGCCATTTATAGAAATACTGTTTGTGAATTAAAGCTAGTAACAGTTAAGCTATGGTATTTGTCTTTTCAACTTGGAATACAGTTGGTGTTTTGACAGTGCCATTGAGGCACAAACTTCTGGACAACATTGTACATTTTGAGATATCAAAAAATATCCACATAGAATTAAGAATTGAAGCATGCATAGTTCAGAAGTTACTGTTGCAGACAGCACGTATCTTAAATTTAAATAAGATCAAAGGCTGACTGCACTTGAAACATACATAATAATATTAGGGTGAAACTTTTTTTCCTCCCTTTGTGGTGGTACTGTGCCTTATTAAAGCCTAGGGATTGGCTTTCTGCATAAATACTGTTTCTTTTTCTTTTTTCTTCTGTTTTTAAGCTCTTGTACACAATTACCCCATTGTGGTAGCATGTGTCAAGTCATGTGGATCCAAAAACTGTTTTCCATATTTTTTAAATTAAAAATATCTCCAGCTTAGCCCCTCCCACTTTTAGAGAGGCAGAGATCATATTTTCACCAATCACCTTTCATTTCATCTGCTGTTATCATGGAAATATCTCCTGCCTCAGAACATTTTTTTTTTTTAAAGTAAAAGTTATATTAAAAAAAAGACAATTCACCATAACTTTGTGTATAGTTGCATCTACAAAATGTCAATTTTACTAACAGAATGATTTTGTTAGGTGTTTGTTACACAGTTTTATGGATATAACTGTGCTGCCTCAAAATCTTGAAAACTTGATGCTTGTTTTTTGAACACTTTGCACTCTTTTCAGTGTAACCTAATGAAGAAATCTTGATAACTCCCCAGTGGCTTTCTGCTCAGCACACTGGCTGTTCTGGTTCCTATTCGAAGCCCTGTGTTTATACCTAAGCCTAAGCTGAGTCTAAAATGACTCATAAAGCCTCTGTGTCATGTGAAGGCTGGTTTGGGTATTTAAGGAAGTAAAATACATATAAGTTAATATGCCTGATTAAAATATATTCTGGCACAGATAAAACAAGGATTTGGCAGCATTATAGCTTAATAGTTTTTAAGAAGATCTGTGTGTTTAATTGATGTCTTCTAGAAAGTCTGAGTAGCTATTTAATTATATATATATTAAAACATATTTAGTCTATTTAGTTAAATGCTTTCTATGGGAGATAATTAAAACACATGAAGGCAGAGTTTTCTGGCACTTGGGTGTGGAAGCCTTCGTGCTGACATTAGCCAGGCCACGCATACACCGCGTGTCTTAATCTTAGAATCCAGAAATTTGCGCTGTAGTCTGAGAAGGTTGTATTTCTTCATTAAATGTTCCCAAGGTACCAAAAATCCCAGAGGATGTCGAAGTACATTAATTTTTATCACAACATGGGAACTTTCAGGTGTGAATGGCAACGTGCAGCTGCAGGCGCTTTCTGAACTCTATTACTGCTCTATATATCTCTAGGCAAAACAGAGGAAGGAGTTGTCATTGGCAGGTGTAATGTTCAAAATGCATGAAGTGTTTTATTGTTTGAATGATCAAGCGTGGTCCCAAAAATATTTTCCAAGGAGTTAAGTATTTTCAATGGGAAACACCACGAATATGTAATAAAAGTAGTAATTGACCTTCCGTGTGAGTTGTTACTTTCTTTTTTCTAACAAGTGCTTACTGTGTACAAATGAAATTTGTACGTTTAGAAGTACGCACAGAAGCAACAAATCATTCCATGGTTACTGCAAAAATAGATGTTCCTTTACAGCTGGCTTAAGCTTGTTTGTAACTGCTTGTGTATACGTGTAAATAATGATTTGTTATTGGGATTCTGAGAAAGATGTATGTGTCTGCTTGGAGGTAGCAAATGTCCCTAGGTGTGCTGGTGAATGAAAATTAACAGATTCTGGATATTTTCATTGCTGCTGTCTCCTAAGCATCAGGGAGATTTAAAACAAAACAAAATATCATTTGAAGGCATGGCAAGGAATAGAACAAAGTGCCCCTCTTATTCTGCCAGGGCTTGAGAAAAGAAAGAGGATGCAAAATGGGTATGCCTAAAGGGTGTAGAAGTAGAGAAATTAAGTTGCAAAGCCCTGTCCGGCTCTCTTCTACCCCAGCCTAGCCCTGTGACTTTCAGAATCCGTTCATACTAATGTACTTTGAGGCCCTTGAGATACAGAACTAGCAAAGATGAAACATTTACAAAGGCAGTCATGGTTTGTTGGATGGATTTGGTTTGAAATGTAGTCCTGAGGAGGCATTGAGGTGAGGGAAGAGCAGTACTGACACCTCTTGTTAATAAGTTGTTATCAAAAGCAAGTGATTTGCTGATGTAGTGATACTAAATAAGAAAATGTTGATTAAAAAGGTCCTAATTTGTCAGATTTCTATCATCATATACCATTCAAGTCCAGGTTGGACAGAGCCTTGGGTGACATGGCCTAGGGTGAGGCATTCCTGCCCATGGCAGGGGGGTTGGAACTAGATGAACTTAAGGTCATTTTCAACCCAAATCATTCTATGATTCTATAACTGCAGTGTATAAATTAGCCAAGTATGGGAGACAGATCATGTCAGGAAATTAAACCTCATCTCTGTGTTTCTTACTTTGTGTGTTGTCCTTGTGAAACTCATGCAGGAGTGGAAGGAGAACTTCCAGCTTGGATCATTTGTGAGGGAAGGTGCTTTGGCCAAAGGTTTGACTAAGGCCAGTTTGAGGTCCAGATTACAAATGTTGAAAGTGTTAAGGTTAAATATTTAAAAATGTTAAATGTTTAAGTGTTTCTGTATTTAATATTGGGTCTGAATTTCAGAAGTTCAACTTTAAAATTTTCACTACAGCTGAAATTGCTTCTGTAACCCATTAAGATGAAGAATAGGTCTTTAAAACTCTTCTGTCCCCCTACAGGTAAAATGACATTTTTTCGACAAAGGAAGATAATTTACTAATTTCTGGAGAAATAAGATGATATGGGGTTTTTTTAGTTGGTTTTGTTTTGATTTGTTTTGGTTTTGTTTTGGGTTTTGGTTTTTTTTTCTTTCTTTCTCTGTATGTGTAAAAAGGTAATACAGTGAAAATAAGGACTAATGGATGTTTTCTGTTTATTTCTAAATCTGTTGAGACGTCTGTTCCTTCTCCAAACTTTTATGAAATTGTATACTGAAGATTTTATAGTGGTAATGAATAATGATTGAGAGATGTTTGACGTATATGGCCGTATGTAGATAATATATTATGAAGACATAAGGGCAGCTGCTCATAATAATTCCCATGTATTTGGTACAAAGGAAGAAGCCGAGCAGTTTAAGTGCACACTCCCATTAATCTCTTTGAAGTGGGGCAGAAGTATTTGCTGATCAACAGTGTCAAATCCTGCAAAGAAATCCAGTAGGATCAATTTCAGAGAATTTTCCTTGCTTCTAGCAGGAGGTCATCCATCAGGGCTCTAAGTCCTGTGTTAGTAGCTTGCCTTAAAATTAAGCCTGTCTGACGAGGATCCACAATTCTGTCAGCTGACAGGTGGCAAAGAGGGTCTTTTTGCTGACTTTTCCATCAATATTTTTAGAAAAAGGGAATTTTGACATTAAGCATAAATTTGCAAAAGCATTGGTTAAGCAATGCTCTTCTGTTTGTTTTCATCACACAAGTACATATTTTGGGGCCATTGTTAGATTATAAATGGTTCTGAGATTTCCTGCTGCTGCCTGATTCTTAGTGATTTTCTTGTTGCTCAGTTTCCCGTCAGTGCTGCTTGTAAAACTGAGAGGGATTTTTGGAGAGGGCTGTCTAACTCGCCCTTTTTCTGGAGAGCCATTAGCCTAGCCTGCATGTTGGTTATTTCCTTTGTGAACGTAGCCATTCCCTCACAGAAGGAAGTGCCATTTTCTAACTTACAGAGAAAGCAACATGGGTGATGTTATGGGATGTAAAAGTTCAGTGGGCCATGACTTTGCTTCTTTGTGGAAGAACAGTCACAACTCTGCCTTCTTTGCTGGCCGTGACATAGACTTACAGTTGCTTATGGGACTTTGGGGATATGGCAAGGCCTTTTCTGTTGAATTTCTGCGTAATTCCAAACAGTGTGAACTTTTCAAATCACTTGAGAAGTGCCCCAGATGGTGTGACATTCTGCTTCATGGGAAGATTTGAAAGTATTCCCTTTGCATAATTTCTGGTTAACTATTTCATTACGCTTGAAGTGAGAGAACACCAAAGCCAAGAACTCTGTTGACATTTTGGCAGTGCTTGTTTAACCTCCTAGTGCACAGGCTACATTTGTTGAAAAATATTATTCTTACCTTTGCAAATCATCAGTAATTAATTCCCTTGGAAATATCTACTGCTGCACACAGCCAGCTTGGGAGGCTGCTGACAGATCGTAGCTTTACATCAGGTGCTAACAAATTGATTATTAAATTTCATAACTAACTGATTCATAGCAATAACTTAATTTCTGTACCTCTCTAATGTATTCACTGACTGTATTTTCAAACAGTGCAGGACATCTGGATTGCTTTGCTGCTTCTAATGGTGAATTGAGCGCAGCATATGAGATGTGAATGGCTTGCCCAGTGCAAGGGTTAGTAATATATCACAGACGTGTGAAATGCACAAGATGTTAAATTGTTATCAGCTGGGATATTCACTATTAAGAATGTCCTTGTTAATTCTATATGCTTTTTATTTCCAATAAATAGTAGCTACAGTTACCGGTACAGTGGGTTTTCTTGAAGTAATGTGCGGCTTGCAGTTAAAGCAGTGTATTCCTGAGTCTCAGTCATGCTGTGAAGGATAAGAAACGGTGCTACGATGGAGCAGCTCATGTTCAAGTCCCAGTGCATACTTAAATTGTAATGGTAGGCCATGTTAGCTGACTTGGTGTGATGTAAGTCACTGACTGAAGGCATTTTAAGGAGGCATAGGGGTACATATTCAAAACACACTGCAAGGTTTTGACTATACAGTGTTTACAGAGATACTGAATAGGAGTCACGGTTAGAGGGAGCAGCATGGTTTAGAGTAAACTCTAAAGAAAATTTTCCTTTGCTGCTGACATTTTTTGTTGGACTTTGCTGTGCCTTTGATGTAGAAATACAAACTATTTTAAGCCGAGGGGGGATTTTTTTTCTTTAGGCTCAGGAGGAAGACTACTGCAGATTGTAGCAATGTTTTTAATGAACTTGTGAAATCAAGGTCATAGCTCTGCTATCACTTAAAAATACTCCTGCCATAAAGCAAAGCTGTAGTGCCAGATGTGTGGTGTGAATTGTCATGTATCTTAAAAATTTGGTTCCTGCATAATGATATATTCAGTGATACAGAGCTCTGCACCATTGAGATTAGAATCTGTCATCTGTGGCTGAAATTCATAACGATATGGTGGCCGTTACGTAGCTAATCTCATTAATTTCCTGGTGTGTAAATGTCCAGGTCACAAAAACTTAGACGGCAATTTTCAGTAATTGGACCTTTGTTAGCAGTCTGTTGAGAGACACCGATAGCTTAATGGACACAGATCCAAATCTGAGAGGTGGTTCTTTCTGAGCTGCAATGAAGCACAACAGCAGTATCTATTGATACAGTGGTTTAGGTTTCTCTTCTGTGGTGTTTTCTAGAGAAATCAGCTTTTAACCATTTAAAACTACTAATGCTAATTAAAATAAAGGAATTCTAAAACGGAATCTGATACTACCTTTTCAATATGCTATTAGTTTAAAATGCCTCTGTATTTATATTTCTTCACAGATTTTTATAATAGAGTATTGTAAATACTATTAACTCTACGGTCTTCTAATTTTAATTACTTTTACTTTAAAAAGAAATTAGAACAAAATGTTTGAAAAATACAAATCTCATGAACAGGACTGAAGCATAATTTTCTCTTATAAAACCCAATTAAATGCCCTAAACAATTTAAGAGTGACTACATTTTATAGTTTTATAATTCTAGAATTGTTTTTTAATTACTTGAGCTGACAGATTTAGGTATAGAGTGCATATTTTGCCTCTGGTAGTTATTGTGTATTTAGAATTAATGAAGGACACTACGATTCAGATAGGTGGAATATAGTTTTGGTTCATATCTGAGTTCTTTCTCTCTTATTGCAGTTGGTTACCTCACAGTGCTAATGACGTCTATCCGATAGAATTAAGGTCCTTTAAAAAGTGCTATATTTGCTTTCACAGGGAATGGTGATGGTATTTTTTGCATTACTGCTGTACTCATATATTTCAGTCCTAATACAGGAGGCTCTTACGCCAAAAATTGCACCTGTCTTGAAGAAGCTTGTTCCTTTTTCCTAGCAGCTTTACAAATGTGTAAAGTAATTATCACTGGAGTTTTTCATAAACTTTCAGAAGAGATGGTGAATCATCCAAAGTTTTCACACGTGCACATGAGAGATCCTTGCCTGTAAAAAGGACAGTCCCTCTCTCTCTGCAGTTTCTCTTGTGGGTGTAGTATGTATGTGAAGGTATTATGTGTATAAGTGTTACTGACCAAAAGGCAAATCAGAAATTCAGGACTTCAGAAAATGAGCTTCCCAAAGTATGCACGTTTCATACTGCTTCTGAAGCTTTTTGTTCAGATTTTCCAAGTTGGCACACGTACAGATATTAGGTTGTTAACTTTGTATTAAAGCAGACTACATTGGTAACTTCCCAGCAGGCTTGAAGTTGAAATTTATTTTAATAAGGAAATACAGCCTATTGTTTATGTCAGTGCTTATGCAGCTGAAAAGGTACATCTGATTCCCCCAGAAATGTCTTCTTGAAAGCTGGGCTATCAAAATCTCGGGTTTTCAAACATGCCTGGAGGAATCTAATTACTGAGGTTTGTTTGACAACCTGGGGCTTCATGTTTCGCATTCTTTTCCGGAATTCCTTTTGCAGATGCAGAGTTGGAGTATGTGTGTCCTTCAGCCATATAGGAAAAAGAACTGGCTCTCTGTCTCCTGTCATCTTTCGTGTGTAGGGCTGCAAGGAAGGACTTGAAAAGAACAGAGCTATTTTTCCTAGTTGTGCTTCATTTATTGTCTTCACAATTAAAGTTTATGTTGGGTGCTTGATTTTGTATCATGGGATTTGCCCAGTTGCAGTAAAGATATAATAGGCGGGAATGGGCTAGACAAAGAAATGTGTTAATATTCTGAAGTGAGGACATCCCATGTACTAGTGCGCTGTTAATGCAGGAAGGAAAGGTGTTTGTTTGGCCATCATTATTTTATGTGACCTTTCTATTTAATTATATTATAGCCAGGGATGCCAGATGCAGGCTCTCAAGCCTGAGGTTTACAGCTCAGGTGCATTTGCTGAGGTCTGTGCATCAGACTAACTCAAGGACAAGAATACACTGTCAGTGCCAAGGTTGCTCCAGAGATGGAACAATCTAGCAAATGCAAACCCATCTGAGGTCCAAGAACCAGAGTCTTGTGTTTCACAAGGATTTCAAAAAATACAAAAAGAACAGAAAGGGTGTTTGTCCTTGATCTTGTTTTGGAAATTGGGAAGGCTTCAAGGCGTGTTGTATCCTGAGATTACAGTGGAGACATCAAGGAATTTGAAGTTTTCTGCATCTGATTTTTGCATGAGAGGGGTATGTGACAGTCTAGGTTCTTTCTTACCTTAATTTGGTAGAATCTTACCCTTTGCAAAGCAAATTAGGAATGCTTCACTTCAAGTTCCTTCATTGTAACATCTCTATTTAAACTGGGCTGGCTAGCTTCAGTGAGGAAGGGTTGTGTCGCTCTCTTAGAACCTTAGAGAGGTTCTAGTCTCTCCTTTGTAGTGTGTGCATTTTTCCACCAAGGATTACAGCTTCTGGAGGATGTTTTTATTTTCCATCTCAGTCTTTTTCAAATTGTATTTTTTTAACAGCTTACTGCACATGGTGCAACAGTTTAAAACGTGGGCGTACGTCTTATTGCATTGTGTCTTTATATTTTAACCATTTTCCACCTGCCAGTTGTGCAGATGTGTACCCCATATAAGAAAGTGACAGGAGTTGCTTCTCCCTTAGGAACAGTTTCTTTTCTAAATGCCCCAGAAGGGCCTGTTTGGTGGATAGCAGTTGGGAGAGCAGTATCGTTGTTCAGCTATTTTTGGTGACCTGCCTATGATATCAGTCAGCTATCCACTAATCACTATTGTTGTGAATATTCAGGACATATGGAGTTTGCTGTGGTCCTTGAGGTATGAAGTATTACCATTCTACTTGGTATTTTTGAGGGAAGGGGAGAAGCCGTAGGGTCTTGCTGTGGTGTGCTGTAGTGGGCTAAATAAAGTAGATTCAGATAGTGAGAAACAGAAGTTAAAACACTCTCTTCTCTCTCCTCCACCTGTCCCTTTCCCCAGCCTCAGATTCACCCCTTCATCCCAGCTCCTCTACTTTCCCCTATCCTGAGCAGGGCAGAAGGATGAGGAGTGGTGGTCAGCACACAGCATCTCCTCCCTGCTGTTTCTTCCTCCTCACGCTTCTCACTGCAGCACTGGGTACCTCTGCCTCCTTCTCTGTGCCTGCAGCAGCAGCTCTCCTGTTCTCCTCCTCCCACCATGCTGCTCACCCTGCTCTTTCACACTTTCTCCCCTCGCCCCTCTCTGCCGGATGTCCTTTCCCCTCTTCCCAAACACTTTTGCTTTCCCCGAGGTGCCACTAGTGTGTGTGCTGTGCCCTGCGATGGGGCTGCCATGCAGCCGGACGTGCACAATGGCAGAGAGCCCTCATACCTGCGCTGAGGCATGGCTGGCCAGCTCACATAGGAATGCAATTACATGCATTTCATTGAGATTTCTGTCTTCTGACTCACTTCTCTCCAATACCCCTGGTTACCCAGGCCTCTCCACATCCTGATCTGCAATGCTGCCGTGTTTGGCGTTCCCTGGGTCTTGACGGAGGATGAGTTGGAGTCCACCTTCCAGGTGAACCACTTGGGACATTTCTATCTTGTCCAGCTTCTGGAAGATGTTTTACGCCGGTCGTCTCCTGCTAGGGTGGTGGTGGTGTCCTCCGAATCACACAGGTTGGTGAAAGTTAGCTTTGATTTAGCTGAAACATTTAATCCTGAAAGCGCAGAATGGTTGCGGCAGAACTGTGAAAGTTTTTGGAAATGCGTGGCCTTGCTCTTGTAAAGCGTTTGCTTTTGAATAATCTTTTTAGAAATAGAAGCATTTCTAATGCCTCTGGATGTTACCGGATTTGGCTCTGTTGCTGCATAAAGCATGTTCTAGTTTTATAATGGTATGTAGATATTTTTTGATCATTCTTTGTATGAATGCAGATTTTTGCTGCATTTCAGACCACTCATTGATTTTGCAAGGAGATGGAATAATAATTGATCAAATCTGAATGGCATGACCCGTATTGATTTGTCATTCAACAACTTCAACATCTTACCAAGAAGAATGTGCAGTTATTTTAGCAGGAGAAACAATGCAATTAAAAACTGCTAGATGAAATCCAATTGTTTTATAATGAGAAATTAGGGAATTCAATGCAGACATTAGCTGTATAATTGTAAAATGAGAAGTAGTGTAGTTAATACATATTAGAAATCTGGCCATGCCTCTTTTGGTGAGTTTTTTTAATTAAAATGTTAGATGCTCATCTTTTCTACTGCCAGGAGAAGTAAAGCTGGCAAAAACGATGTTGGTGAGGTTTGCCTTATTGCAGACATGCTTGTGGTGTTTGTGTTAACAACTGAAAAGGTGGATTTGATTTAAATGAAGTTCACTGTGCAAAATGCATTCCCCAATTCTGAATTTTAGTGGGCACAAAACACTTACTGCCTTCCAATTTAGTTCAGGGTCTGCAGGATTAAACCTATAATGTCCAGCTTTAAACATTACTGTTGATTTCTATTTCGCTTTTGGGCATGTGTGTCTGCCCTAGCAAGCCGAAAGGAAGAATGTGTAAGTGCTTTTTTATTTTTTTCCCCCTGCCTTCATATTTCTGAAATGTTTTAGTGACCCAGAATGAAGCTTATTTTTTTAATCATGTTTCCATAAAATGTAACCCCAGGGACCTGGTAGAGAGAGACCAGCCAAGGGTCGGGCTGAAACCTTTATCACTTCCAAACACAGGGGCTTATGGTATAAATGACACACTGCAGATAGATTTACTTTTACCATTTTAAATTTATGATGGCTGAAATGAAAGAAAGCAATAGAAAATGCCAGTAATAATCCTCCCCAGTGTTAAAAGACATGAAATGTCTAGTAATTAGGTGGTAACAAAATCTGGACATCCTTATCTTTGCAAATCACACCAGGTTTCTGAAAGCAAGTAGCAGAGTCCTGTGAGGAGTGAGGGAGGCTACTGCGGGGCAGGCAAGATAGCTCTAGAAATAAATCTGCCAACTCCAATCACTTGCCAGATGTGGAGGGCACAATGGGATACGTATAAATGAGCTGTTATTTAATAGGAGATTATGTTGAATTGTCAGCTGCTTGTTCCCCTTTTGTAAGTTTCCATCTCTGATAGTATTTTAAATGACATCTTTGTTTTTCACTGTATTAAGTGCTATCTGTAACTAGACCACGCATCTCTGGACATCTTTGTCTGTGTTTTCAAAATATTTTTGAAGTGCTCATTGTTAACTCAGTAAGATCAGCCAAGGTTTGTAGAAGCCCATCAAAAAATAATTACCACCCATGTTTGAATAAAATGGTAAATGCAACTAGTAAATTTCCCTTTTTCTAAGGGGTCCAATTCATGTATTATGGTATATCTTAACACTAACACTTAGTTATTGTAAATAACTGTGCTGTTCCCCACCCCCAGTCTATTTAATGGCAAGAAGTTGATGTAAGGAGTTAGTTTAGACATTAGGTATTATTGGGTAGTAGTACTTTCTGACCTACTTGAGAACTCTGAGCCTTAAACTATGTTGTAAAACAGAAGTGTTGGTATCTAATTACTTCCATAAACCTTGGCTGGATCTTTTCACTGGAGTCAAGACCCCCTGTTAGGGGAAAAATAAAGTCTCCTGTTTGGAGAAAATATTATACTAGACTGCTCCAAGGCAAAATATTTATTTGCCTCTCTGGTTCTTCGTTCATTTCTAGTTACTTCTCTGGATTCAGCACAAATGGATTCTGTTTAAATTAAGCTTTTGGGTACTTTAAGCACATCATATTAAAATCAGAATAATAAATAGTTGGGTTTCCTTCTGTATTTATTTCTGTGTTGTTAATTTGATTGTACAGCCCTTATCCTACTGAATTCAATGAGATTGCCGACATAAGTAAGACTGACTCACATAAGCACACTTGTAGGGTTGGATTCAAAATATGCCATCGTATTTCCATTATACAGGATTTTATTTATAGATTATTTTTGGTGTACTGAATGATCACTTGAGGAATGAATATAGGAAATTCCTCCCAGAATAGTACCATTAATTTCAGAAATGTATTTTATCTAACTGAAAATTATGAAAAGAAATTTTGTTGTTGAAATTGAAGGGGTAATTCTGCAAGATACAGAACATCCTGGATTCCTCTTGAGTTCAAATGCCATAGTTGCTTTTCTCTGAGTGTATTATAATTCTGCTCACAGACTGAATGTAGAAATTCCAGCTGATCTCTTCATTTCTGGGCAGAAGATGCAAAATTAGTAAAGATATTTTAAAACATTTTTCTAGTGTGTACTATAATTATGTTTATCCCTGTTCTTTCCAGCTGATTCTGAAAACTCTAAGTATTAAAAAGAGCTTGCTAAATCCGTTTTATTTTTAGTAGCTCTTCTGAATAAAACATAGATCTGTAACTAAATGTAGTATTATTTTCAAATACTAAGATATAACAGTAAATTGATAAATTAGAATTGGGGAGAAAAATGCTATATGGAAACTTTCTTCATCTAAATGTCTTTAGAACATTCACTACTTTGTTATTTAAAAAAAAAAAAAAGGAAAGAAACAAACAGCTGGTGTTTAATGACTCTGTCAGACCCAATTAAAAAACATCAACTAGTTACTTTGATTTGTGTTCAGCCATGCCATGGGTATACTTAAAAACATTATACTCTGCCAGAACTCATTTTGGCTTTGTTTACATTTATCTTTTAAACATATAAGACTATTGATGGCAAGTTACCAAGGTTATAACCTCTTTATATTCATCAATTTTTAATCTAAAAAAGAGGCTAAGAGGCAGTGAGACTCATCCATAGCTACTTGAACACTTAAATGAAAGTGTGCAGTATGTGAACACTGGATGAAATAATCAAGGGAAGGGAAGAAAGGGAAATGAAGGGATGCTGGTTTTCTGTGCTCATGATGCAGTTATTTTATACTACATTATTTCCTCCCAGTTGACTGTGCTTTCATGAATCTATGGCAATTTTTTTTTATTTAAAATAAAATTATTTGTATATTACATATGATGCTTTAAATCATGAAAACCTTTTGTTATTTCAGTTTCTTAATAATTTACTTTTGATAATTATTCAAGATCATTTTGCCATATTATATGGTACTGTTCCCTGGGTCTCAAACAATTTCCAGTAGATACTTTTAACTGCTAAATGAGTTGTATCTGGCCAAGTTCTACTCTGTTGTCTACATTTTATGTTCTTTATAATGAGAGCAAAATTAACTCTGGGGTATCTAAGGCATATTTACTGGTTTTTAGATTTACAGAAATTAAAGACTACTCTGGAAAACTCGATTTCAGCCTGCTTTCTCCATCTAAAAAGGAGTATTGGGCTATGCTGGCCTACAATCGTTCCAAGCTTTGCAATATACTGTTCTCCAATGAGCTGAACCTACGCCTTTCTCCCCATGGGGTGACGTCTAACGCAGTCCATCCTGGAAATATGATTTACTCCTCCATTCATCGTAACTGGTGGGTGTATACCCTGCTGTTTACCTTGGCTCGACCCTTCACCAAGTCCATGGTAAGTGAGTCACAGTATTTCACACATATTCATTTTTTCTAATCAGGGGAGTGAAGTTATAAAAATCCAGATTTATGTATCTGCTTTAACCTATTGTCTTTTATTACTATGACCCTGATTTTAATTACAAGAAGTCATTAGTTCATTAGTACACATTAGTGAGGTGTAATTTTTAGAGAATTCTTCAGTCATTTAAGATCAACTTTGTCAGTCTTCAGTAAAGGTAACTTGTTAGGTGGAATGCATGACTTCCTTGTTTGAATACATGATTTTCACTGTGATTAAGGTAGTTGAACATCTTAGGTATGGGATAGCTTAGAGTTATTTCTGTGCTCAATATATGTAAAACATCAAAAAAATTGCTTTGGTTTTTAAGTGGAATACGCTTGACTGCATTTTTTATGTAAACAGATGCCCTAGTTAAAAAAGATACTACAGACATTATTAATGGCTAAAGGAAAGTGCCTTCAGTGGTAAAAGCACCTTCATTCATATTTAAAAATAAAAACAAAACCAAAAACCCAACAATTTGCTTGATTCTTCCAAAGCACCAAAGGCAATGGGTGTTTTCCCTTTGTCTCCATTGGAGTGGGATCAGGACGTAATGAAAGACTGCACAGTTCTTTCATAACCAACAGTATAAGGCTTCGTTAGATGAGAATTTGCAGCATCACCAGTTACTCTTATCTCTGGTCCTGGCTATTTATCCTCTTTTTAGGCAGAAGATGGCTGTTGCTTCATTGAGAACTGCCTTCCTTTACCTTTCTGACTCTTTCTCATCCCTTATTCACTGACAAAGAAGGGTATTCCCAAAAGGGAAGCAGGGAGAGGGAGTCTCCCCTGAATGTTTGCAGCTATGAATCAGGAAAATGAGAAGATTCATACCCCTGCAGAACTGATCTAGGCACAACAATTTATTCAAGCCCAAACCAGGCCCTTTTTGCAGAAGACTTCACAAGTGACAAGTAGTTGTGTTGTAACATAACTTACTGTCTGCTGAGCTGGGGGTTCAGACCAATTAGCTTTATTTTAAAAAGAGCAGAGAAGAAATTGTTAAGGCAGAGCAATCCATCCTTAAGTAGCTTAATGTACCACATAAGCTATAGCAGCTGACCAAATCGGTGGTGGAACTTGCATGTATACATGCGTAAAAAAGTTTGCTTCTAATTTTCATTGTCATTTAGATAATGAAATTAATCTCAATTTTTACCATGTCAGTGTAAGTAGAAACAACATTTATAGTGTTCAACACTCTGCTTACACATCCAAAAAAGAACAGCTTCTTGAACAATGTTGGATCTCCAGTAAGACCCGTGGAGCAAAAATAAAAACACTCTAGTATGGTGTACACTGATAATATGTCAGTCAGGGGAGTCTTCACACCTCTAACCTCTGCCTGCAGTCTGCAGGCTGCACATATGCAAAACCTATTTATGTCCATGATATTGGTAAGTGAGCATTCTGGCACCCTGGGACAAGTAATATCTTTCAACAGCATGTTTTTTTTTGACCAGGACCTTTAAAACCATGTCTCTGCTGTGTTAGGGATAGTTTGTAAAACAAATGCTTGAAGTTCTCCAGAGAATGGGTAAGTGAATGTATGCTATCAATGTCCTGTGAAAAGGATCCAGCCTGTGGAACTTTATGAATTGTTAGTTTTATTTACTCTGACATGGCTTCACAAAGGAACCTTTTGTGTATGTTGCTCAGAATAACCTCATCCTCTAAGGAACAAAATGAACAATGAAGTTAATTTTGGATTCTTTAAAACAATTGATAGATTTTTTTTTTTTCTAAATAGTAATCTGTTTATTTACGGGTGGTATATGAAAAAGAACGCAAAATATCAGCACTGAATAATAGCACACTCCAGTTCAAACCCAATCACTTCAGTCTTTTGTGTTTGTTTGTATTTCACAGAGGTTATTTGAATGTTGTGCTGGAAGGCATGGAGGGTGTGAGTGTAAGCATCAGGTTTATAGCTTATATTCTGATATGAATTGTTATGTTCCCCTGAACCTTACCAATATTTTCATTGCCAGTAAAACTATAAGAGTGCCCCTTCCTGGGCAGGCAATCCCGCTGAGCTGAAGCTCTCAACATCATCAGTGTAAGAGTTTCTCTGTTTAAAGTTTTGTAGGGAACAAATGATTTGCTGCTTCTCTTTGTTTTAGGGATTGCACTGTCACGAACGTGGGACAGACTTTGTTGAGGATCTTTTGGGGGCTTCCTCTCAGTATTTCTGTGGCAGCTCGCCTCAGATTTTAGATGAGTGTTTTTGTCAGAGTACTGTGTGTATGTCTTAAGCTTAAAGCTGCAGTCCAAAGGTTGTGAACTGTATGTTCCTGTATTTTGCAAGGATGTCTGCATTGCACAATGCAGCATGATGCAGCAGCATTTAAAGTAGTTGCATCTGAGCAGGGTCCCTAACTGGAGTTAAGATATCCGTGTCAAGGTTGCGTGGAGAGAGGTAAGGCTTATCAGTTCGGGCAAGGTGACTTGCAGATATGCCTGTACCAGTTTTGGTCTCTGAGGCAGTAGCTTTAGATGCTGCAGCATTGTTGTACATGGAGAACCTAATCCTTCTGAAGCCAGTTTGAAGCTCTTTGCTACGTTTTGACCTCTAAAGACTCTTGGGATCTGTGTAGATGCATGCATGTATGTATATACATCTAGATGTATATATATATATACAGACACACATGCACACACACACAGAGTGCAGCTGCACATATGGGATTGTAACTGGGAACTTTTTATGTTATTGAAAAGCTGTTAATGAAAAAAATAATCTCATCTTTAATTTGTATTTCATAAAGATAGACTTACTAGATGTTCTGTGAGTGGTGGACAGCTAAAAGTTTCAGATCTTTTGGTAACTTTGAAGCTAGAGAATTAGAAAATATGTTTCCCTACTATTTATTTCCAGAACAATATAATTCTTACATTATATCCTGGCTGCAATTTGCTACTTCACACATTTGACTTAGTTGTCATAATTTTCTGTGGTACTTGTAAAATTATCTATTTAACGTTCACTTACTAGAAATCATGACGTTTAGTAGTTATTCTGTTTTGTTTCCAACAACGAAGAAATATACATTGTGTATCCAAAATGTATTTTTTTAATGTGGTTGTTCAGTTCTTGAGTGTTGAATAGGTGCACTTTGGTTGATGAGAGTATTTTCTTCAGAAATGCATGCTGTTGCCTACTGTGAATCACCATCTTGGGGAGAGGTCATGAAGCCTCTGGCATGTGGCACTTGGGTTATTCGGCATGACAGAATTTAGCTTAGGAAACACTGCTGGTAACCGTTCAGTTTTAGCTGATTCCCTGAAGAGTTGAATAGTCTAATATCACACTCTTACTTACCTGTTTGCTGTTATTTGCTGCAATTTTTGTGACTTCATTTCAGTAATCAGGACACTTTATGAAGTCAGGCTGTTTTAACTTAAAATCTGAGTTTTCTAAAAGAACAAACATAGGGTTTATGTCTTTCAAGTGTGAGGTTTTTTGGAACTCAATTTTAGTTGCTTGTGTAAATGGTCATACCTTACTGCAGTAAATTCAACTCCACATTTTGCAAACTTGTTCTGTGTGTGACTAGAGCATAAAAATTGTGTTATGTTTCTACTGGTAATAGTGAATTCTTGTGTGGAATCACAGAGAGCTGTCTCGCCAGCTTTTGAAACAGCAGAATATTTAAATCACTGATAAGTAGAGCTGAAACAGAAAGCTGAGACTATTCCTTTTTTCCCACCCACCTTTTTTAAGATCTAGAATCTACAAGGATTTGCTAGATAGAAATGGAGAACAAGTCTTGTTTTTGTAGTAAGCAGTAGTTGCAAGTAAATTACTGTTTTATTATTGTAGTAACTGTAGCTCTAATAATGTTCAAAGGGCTTCTCTTTTACTTACCACTATATAGTTACTGAGTAAATTGGAGAAGCTTGTAGTATAATTAAATGTCAATTGAAACAAGTGGCCACTGTAAATAACAGTTTGGAAGAGAAGCTCTGAACTTTACTGCATAGGCCATGCATATGCTTAGCTGCTTTGATCTAAGGGTTTACGGTTCTACTCCTCAAGCTTTTTCTCAACTTCTTCTTTTCTTTTTACCTCTTTCTTCTGTTCTCTTTTTCTCTTCTTTTCTCCTTCTGTCTCTCTCTTCTTTCCTTAAAAGTTGTCTCTAGTGCAGTTTGACTAAGTTGTTTATTTTGTTTTAAGTTAATGCTAAGTCATTCAGGACCCATCTGATTTGTTCTTATTTACATACATGATTAAAATTAAATACATTCATTATAAATTTGGAGCTTACACTAGTATGCTATCTAGTGTCACCCCCCAGTGATTCTTTGAGTGTACAATGACATATAAAATTAGAAGCAGAGTGCCATTATTGCACACTTGTGATAGTCTTACATAGAACCAAATATTTTTGTTGGCAGGTAATAGAGCAGAAAGAATATCATGTGTTAGAGTAGCAAGAGCTTAACAGATGTTTCAGTGAACTGAGTTTTCAAATCCTTTTACATTAAGAAATGGCTAGAGTTTGTAGAAGTTCTGAGACTATTGGATTACATTTCCTGTTGCACTGCAAAGCCAGCCATTGTGCTAGAGTTTTAGCAGATGTGTTACCCCCTTCTAATGGTTGGGAATAAAACGTTGGTTCTCATACTGAAATATACATTACATCTAGAAGAGCTCAACCTGTTGCCTTAAAACAGCCAGTTAGCTGCAGTAAGACCATTCTGGCCTTAATTTTTCTTTGTGTAAGAGACTGATACTTGAACTGCTCTTTGATCCTCCTCCCTTAAAGATGGTAGCTTTTCAGAATGGGATTTTGTATTTAAAGTATTTGCTATTGGTAATTATAAGGAATATTTTTAAGGGTCCCAAAGTCCTTTGCATATATTAGTCTTTCATAAAACAATGAACTGTCATTCTGGTATTATCCCAGGAGTGATTTAGTCAGCGTACGTGTATTGGTATCCTCATCTGGGCAGAATGAAAACCCCTGTGCCTACAACTGCTTCACTGCTTTTACTTTTGCCACATGTTGGAAGTGTCTAAATTTACACGTCATGTGGTGATTTATGCTCACATGTAACATCAACTCAGAAATGCTATTCTGGCAAGAGATGAATCTGCATCTATAAGAATAATTTTCTCCTACCTGGTGATCACATCTGTTTGATAAAAGCTCAAAAAAGACCCTGCAGTCTCGTCATCTCTTTCTCCCCTGTTCTTTACTAAAGAAGCTGGAATAACCCTTAGAGCTGAGGATAGTATTCCCTCCTTGAGAAAATATTTTTTGCTGTCCAAAGATCTGTGTGGGCTTCGTTGAGTTGATGTTGGCTTCCATTACTGAATTCACAGTTCAGGCTGAATTCTGCCCTCAGCTGTGCATATTCAGAGCAGTCATGAGCAGGGCAGGTATGTGCGCGTTTCAGCATAGAATTTGGCATGTATTTCGTCCCTAAAACATTCCTGAAAATGCACTGGGGTTTCCTGAAAAGCAATAAATAGTTGCTTTGAAAAGAACCTCGCAGTTTAGATTTGGTCAAAATGGCAGTTTCTGTTCTCAAATTGAGTATTGGGCAGAAAGTGAAAGAGGCTTGGAGAATGAAAGGGGATTAACTATCTACTAGATATTAGCACTTGTTCTAGAGAGTGTATATATCATATATACAATTCTCCTGTTTTATGAGTTAATGCCTAAAGTGTAAATGGTAAAGCAACGCTAAGCAACAGCTCTCTTTTTAACACACAGAACTGTCTCTCTAGTAACATGGAAGGACAGCTGTTTTATTGAACCCTGACAGTATATACTTCCTTGTGGAGTACTGTTTTTTAAAACTGATTTGGAAATTAGATAAAGGAAAGAAGGCATTTGTGGAAGAATATTTTTATTGGTTGTAACAGGATGGTAAAGAGATTCCTCCAAAATAGTTGTGAATAATTTTTGAAGAATGGGCCAAAATTTATTCTATTCACATAGAATTTCTGTATCCTAATTAGGAATGAAATAAAATATAATCTAGTTTATTATCAAACTTACATTAACTGATATGTATTTTAACTTCCTGCTAAAATAAGTGTAGCACGAAATATGAGGGCAAATTAAATCTATTCTCCATAACCTACACCACAGGAATGGAAAGTCTTTATGAAAACCTGTTCAGGTGCCAAACACCACAGCTCAGGATCTCAGTGTGCAAGGCAGTGCTCAGTGGGAGCAATGGCCATGGTATTTGCTGTGTCCAATACACCCCCATAGCTGTTTTGAGGGCAGCTCTGTTATGTCCTATAGTTTTGTGAAGGAAGTAAGGAATTTCTTTCTCTCCCCCTAGATCCTTGCAGCATTTCAGAATGTCCTGCCAAGTACGTGGGCTGCAAGGCAGGGAAACATTTGGTCCATAATGTTTTATATTACATGTAATTAAATTAGAATCTGAAATTAAAAAGCATGTTTCCCTATTTTCCAGCCTGGAAAAACCTTCTTGGATTAGAAAGCTATATATACACCTTGTGGAATGTCTGAATACAGGTCTGAATTGCCCCAAAATGCTAATCTTCGTGCAACCTCACATCCAGCCCTGTCTGATACCTTATCGTCTCCTGCCTGAAACCTGAACATTGACCTCATAAGTAGTTAACAGCAGAGAACATAATATTGCTTTCTGAAACTTGCAGAAAGTCAGTCTTGCATTCAGTTATTTTCATTTCTTGACCCAGATTTTTATACCATCTAGAAACAGACCTCTTTATTGAATAACAGGGGAGTATCAGATTCTTGGGTATAAGCTGCATTACAAATAAAATAGTGAATGCTTAACGAAAGGTTTCAAAAGTAAATCCTTTTTATTTTTGCACTCTGGTGTGATGCATCCATAATTTCTTTCTTGTCTGAAAGGCCCAGACTTTCCTTCACTGGAGTTCTTTTCCTCCATTCTTTTGTAGTCCTGAGTTCTTGTTTTTTTCCTACTCTTCTTCTTCCTCTTTCACTCACCATCACTTGCAGAATTAAACATGGCTGAAGTGCTGTGGTGTCGCTGAGGTGTTTTGCAGCATTGATCTGCTCAGAATGTGTTTGAGAAGCCATAACGAAGGAATTTGCTGTTGTATTACAACTGTTGAGGTCCTTGGGTGACAGGCAAGGTCCTGCAGTCTGACAGAAGCAGCTGAACAGGAGAGTTAGCTTTTATTTTGTCCCTTGACCTTAATTTTTTTTATGTCATAACTATACTTACTATTAGGAATTTAGAATAGAATCATAGAATAGATAGGGTTGGAAAGGACCTTAAGATCATTCAGATCCAACCCCCCTGCCATGGGCAGGGACACCTCACACTAAACCATAGCACACAAGGCTCTGTCCAACCTGACCTTGAACACTGCCAGAGATGGAGCATTCACAACCTCCCTGGGCAACCCATTCCAGTGCCTCACCACCCTCACAGGAAAGAATTTCCTCCTTATATCCAATCTAAACTTCCCCTGTTTAAGTTTGAACCCATTACCCCTTGTCCTATACCTACAGTCCCCGGTGAAGAGTCCCTCTCCAGCACTCTTGCAGGGCCCCTTCAGATACTGGAAGGCTGTTGTGAGGTCCCCACGCAGCCTTCTCTTCTCCAGGCTGAACAGCCCCAACTTTCTCAGCCTGATTTGTCCCATCCCTGTGGTAGTGTTGTTGAGCTCTTTCTCATAGTGAAACATCATTTGTTTTATATGCTGCAAAAATTGATTATTTACTGCAATAACTGAAAAGAAGTAGGGGATTGATTTTCCATGGGCCAAGATGACTGAAATTTAGAACTGTGAATTTGAAGTGATCTTTTTAGGTGATCAGGTAGTGGAATTCAGTACTTTCAAAGTGCGTGAAAGTTCTAGTGTGGTTTTTTTTTTATTTTTGTGATTGTATTATTTTTGCTTGCTGCTATACAGGTATTCTATTTTTCAAAGTCAGGTATTACAAACAGATGTGAAAGTAGGATGAAAATTTAAAGTTTGTGGGGGAAAAAAAGGGTTCTCATGGTAATCTGTATTTTCACAGTGCTCTGAAAAACTATTTTGTTTTTTTTTTACCCTGTTTTTTTTTTCAGGGAAGAAAATCACTATTAGCAGCACTAGATAATACTCTGGATTTATATGTGTGACCTCTTGGCCTCCCTTCCTTCTGACTGATTACAAATATGTTCTTCTCTCTCAAAAGTAGGTCTATGCTATTTTGCCACATAGATCTAACGTTTAAACTCTGGCCATGGACAGGTTTGTGACACTTCTGCAAGCCACACACAAAAAAGTATTCTTTGTGTGCTTTTCATAAATCTAATGTTTTTTGACAAGCATCTCTAAGAAAACAGCAAAGCATTTGTCATATAGCTCTGTTAAAAATAATAGATTGGGAAAGAGTATGTAAGGGAAAACACACAGTGAGGAACTCCCCTGAATGTATTACTCAAGTTGCATAAACTAAGAAGTAAATGTGTATGTTCTTATTTTTTTCCTACCCTTCACTAGCAACAATAACCATAGCTGGGAATAATCAAGGTTAAAATTTAGTGTTTTCCTATATTAAACACACAATTGAACTTTAATCTCTTGAAGATCTTTTTAAAAACTAAACTGGATTGCTTCTGTTTTGTGTTTTTGTGTTTGGTTTGTTTTGTTTTTTTTTTCATGCGTTTATTTAGTGGTAATGCAAATGTGTAGCTGTTAACTTGGGAACATGGCAGCTATGGTCTAAAATAGTTTCATAGTATGTGCCAACCTAGGTCGTCGTATCTCTGAAGGTTGCAATACTTGCCTTTGCTAGTTGTCTTCTTTCACCCACTCTTAAACAGGCTTCAGATTATGCTAGTATATAATTATATTGATAATTTTAAGAAGATCTGGTAAATAAAAGGGATTTTCATAGCATGAGTCTGTACTTTTTGCCTAATAAGGGTTTAATCTTTGACGACTTTGTAGCCTGGGTAGCAATGAGAATTGCTAGCTGAAATTACAGCTGAAGAGCAAATACAGTTGTGCCCAGAAGTTCTCCATAGCCTTTTGCTTTGTTGCAGAGCCCTTTGAATGCCGTTGCAGCACCCCAGAGCCATGTGGGTGCCTCTCACTGCACCCCAGAACCCTGCGGTTCCAGTACTGCAGATGAGGTGACCCAACCCTGCCGGTGACTCCACAGTTTCTCATTTGTGTGCCTGAGCAAGGTCACTTAGACAGTTTGTTGTAAATAACATGGTAACATCCAGAGCTCCTTAGTTACCAGCTAGCACATAAATCACAGGATTATTCATTTTCTTTAATAACAAGAGAGTAATAGAGGTAATGTTTTTATGAATGAGATAGCTGTAGTCAAGTTCACTGTAGTTCATTTATAATGATCCAGTGATCTGTTGCTAGGATTCTAGAAAGATAGTTTCAGATATTCACAGTGATAAAACTTGAGGGTTTAGCTAACTGTGAGTTTCTAATAACTTTTTATTAAAAAAGGTAGTCCCTAAAACCTCTTTTTAAATAATGGTTTTCAGCTTTTTGGACAGACACAGATAGTGTGCAGTATAGCTTGAAAATAAATTAAGCACAGCCAAATGCAGGTTATACATGGCACTTCAACTGAACCACGTTTTCAGCTATTGAAATTATGGTGCTTTGAGAGATATGAAATGTAAAAAACAAATCCCATGATGGGTAAGATGTGAGACAGCAAATTTGAGTTCCATTTCAAACTGTTGCTGTCTAACAAATCATAGAAGCTGTGAGAAGACCTTAATGATGGAACAGTGGGAAGTTAGGAATAAATGGCTGTAAGAAGTAGTTGTGCTTCATTAGTGTGCTTTTCACTTTCCCAATTATCTTCTTGTAAATCAAGTTTCTTAGTTCAGAGCCCAAGAACTGAAACATTTTTGGCTACGTTTTTTTGTTTATTTTTTTTGTTTTTTTTTTTTTTTTTAATGTAAATCTGCTGTTTACTTCTTAACTGAAGAGGAATCAAATTCAAACTCTTCCTATATCACCAAAATCTGAACTCAGGTCTTCTTGTCCCTGTCACTTGACATGGAAAGTAGGCAGTAATTCATCTTTGATTTTGTCGTAGCTCTTTCTTCCTTGTGTTAATATGTGCATATACATACTTGCCGGTACTAAGCCTTCTAGTTAGCTCTTTAGGAATTAAAACTGCTAATCCACACATCTAAAGTTCAGCAAAAGCAATGTTTTTGGACAAAGTTTAGGTTTTGTTTGTTTGACCTCTAGAATTTAAAATCCTATTTAAAATGGAAAATGGTTATGAAATGAGATTCCATAATTGAACATTGTTACCCTCTATCATTTGTGAGCATAACTCACAGAGAAATATAAATTTTGCGGATTCTAGAACATGGTTTGTCTTTCCTTACATTTTTTTGAAGTTGCTATTTATGAACAGACAGATGTTCAGGAAACCCCAAGCTTTTATTGGCCATATTTAGAGTAGGTGAAACACCAAATTGTTTAAAAAACTAATACAGTGTAGATCCTATTTTATGGAACTGTCATTTAAATAATATTTCTTAATTGGTGGATGTAGTTACATTAATGTTTCCCTAAAACTCCTTGGATATCTGAGATGCTTTATCATAACACGGTCTTTTCATTTCTCTCTATATCATCTTTGAAGAGGTGCCATACCACTTTAAACAGTTCACCAATCAGTTTCATATGATGGATCCTCTTTAATCATTTACATTCAGAGAAAGTCAAATATTCCTTAGGAAGCCAAAGTAATCTAACAGAAAGTATAGTGTTTGTGCAGCTGGATATCTTATTTATTTGAAGTTCTCAGGGAAATCTCTTCTGACTTTACAAAAAAGATGGAAGAGTAAACAGTAAGAGTGTTCAAGTAATCTGAGCTAGAAAGTCCCTTCTTTTATAGCAAAGTCATTAAAAAAATGTATTTGCAAGGTCCAAAAATAATACAGTATATCAAATGCAGAGAACTACATAATGTTTTTTCAGTATTCTCACTATTTTTAGGTATAAATGTGTATATGTACCTATCTATATAAATGAAAAATATAGGTTTTTTTAATATATTTAATATTCCTGGATAGGTAAACACAATAAGAGTCTGTTTGCCTGAAAAAGTGATTCATCTGTTTGTTTTTCACATGTGACATGCCATTCATCATCATGTTGGCATTCTCTGGACTTGATAACTGCCTAACTGAATTAGCATTCCTAAAACTTCCTTCCAAGAAAGCTATTGAAAATGTACATGTATGTATAGAAACTTCATATTTCTAGGCTTTTTCTAGTGGGAGGTATCCCACTGTGATACTAACAATGTTCCCAGTTCTTGTGAGTTCGTTATCTCAAAATTTACTACATATATATAGGTATCTATTTTTTAACCTTGAGGAAAATGTGGGGGAATTTACTGGGTTGGGTTTGTTGATTTTGGGGTGGGTTTTTTTTGGTGTTATGGATATGAGTGTGGTAATATTTTTTTTCTTTCTCTAAATGCAAGACTCAAAGTGCAGGATGTTCCTTGGCCATCTTGGAGCATTGGCTAGATTTCCATGTGGAGGGAAATAGGTCTGTGGTTGATGAGACTGTCTTAGGAAGTGTATTTACTTTTTCCACTGGATATTCGATAGTATTTTGTAGCTTAGTAGCTTCCATTGTATATCAATGAGAGTTACTGAAAAACCTAGAGTTAGATGCTGTTCAAATCCTGAACTTCTTTCCACTGCACTAATATTTTTGCTGTTCCTGTGCCTAGGTAAGTGTAGGTAAGAGTAGGTGAGAGTTTCTAAAGAAAGGAAAGATGGAGGGAATATGTTCCAGAAAAATTAATGAAACCAAAAAGTTGACCTGAATTTTATGTAGGTTTTATTGCCAGTACCAGTGTGATATCATGTGCCCTTCTGCCTCTCCTCTTCCTTTTCTTAATTTACTGTATTAGTCCTGTAGTTTCTCACCTTTCTCAAAAACAGAAGAAAGCACAAATGTGTGATTATATGTTAAATACCTTGGAAGTAATGTCTTGAAGAATTGTTTTAAATATTTATCTGATTCAAGAATTGTATTCAGAATAGAAGAGGAAGGTTTGGCAAAAAAGGAACTTGACTGCATTTGCCACTTGAAATATTAAAATGGTTCCATGTTTTGTTATGTGTTACATGATCTGAATTTGTATGATTTATTTGTGATAAAGTGGCAGAATGTACTCATTCTCTTCAGGGAGGGAAGTGAACATAATACTGAATTTATCATGCTTTGTTCAGTGTAAAAAAGCACAGCAAATGATGCAGTACTTATTCATTTTGCAGTAATCTGAACATGGATTAGTAATCAGAAAATTTCCAGATTTAGTTAGTTTTTAAATTTCTTTTGTTTCTAATAGATGACTATGAATATGCAAATGGCTGGTGAGACTCCTAACTGGTAAGGAAAGTATTTACTCAAGTGTAGAGTACCAGACTACACAGAAGGAACACATTTGAAAATTCTTGTGCTGAACTGGCACATTTTGACTGATGTCTGTTTAAATGCTATAACCATCATTATGCATAAAACATTGAAGAACATTTCAAATTTACAATCTAGAGCATAAGAATACTTGGAAATACTAGGATTAGAGTTTTCACTTAAATTCAGCACTTCTGAATGCAGGTATTTTTCTTAGAGCTACCTTGTCTGTCACTGTAATCTATTAATGAATTTAATTATGGTTTTTTTCATTTTGCTACAAAATTGGAAACAATATTTCTTTCTTCTGAACAGCATTACTATTAAAATGTTTTCCTGAAATGTCAAACTTACATTATGATGAATACTACCAGTACAAGGAAACTAATTTAGCACTTCAAATAAAGCAACTGTCTTGGCAATTTTTTAAGATAATGACTTCATAACAGTGTCATTTAGAATCTGATTGTCTACTCATGTCGAATAGCTCATCCCATCTTAAATAGTGCTGTTGATATAATAGTGTTAATTAGGGACCAGAGGCGCGATCTGCAAAGCGATACTAGATGTCTTGGTGCTCCCTGCCCACTACTGAAGAGACCACTTCCCACTGCAGAGCAGCCTTATTCTTATGTAGGAAAACAATTTTCCTGTTGCTGTTCCTCTAGGCAAAGTCCCTGAGTATCAGTACAGTTGAGTGGGTAGGCTTAGAGTCTTGAAGTGTTTTGGCATATGAAAAGTTCCTCCGTATTTCCCCTTGTGGAGATCTGAAATACAGACTTAGAGATGGAATAAACTTTGTCTGCTTTAAGCTTTTATGTGTATGGATATATTTGTAGTCTGTTTGTCCTCTGGTTTGGGAGATTTTTGTGAATTCTTCCCAAGCATATATTTTGAATGACTTCCTAACAAACTGCGTAAGTGTCAGTACTGAATGTCAAGAAGAAGCAAATGAAAGCCTGTTCTGTATTTGTCATTTGTTGTCAGACACAGTTGGTTTTGCATTTCCACAAAGTTCATTTGTTGCAGCAAATGCTGTAATAGTTACAACTATGGTTTTTCAAACTTCTCTGAATTAATCTGCTTAGGTGGGATAAATGAATTACCAATTTTCTTTGTTATCCACTAAGAAGATGAATTTACTTTTGAGGCTTCCTAGTGGCTTCTGTATTTTGTAAGTTGTAAAATGAGACTTGGCATCTAAATGTCATATCAGAAGATAGAGGTGATACAGTCTTCCCATGGAGACAGTTGTAAAGCTGCTGCAGAATATAGATATGTGGACTTTTCAAGGCTGAAAGTAGAAGTCTTGTGAACTGAATTGTACTCTTTGCCGGTTCTCATGATTTTGACGATGTTCCTGTTACCTTCTTTGTGTCTTCTGTCCAAGACTCTTATTTTGTTGTTTGTTATCTGGTAACAACTGAAAATGGCAGTCGCTGGTATTGATGGTATGCTCACTTCCCAGTTTACCACGTAATGGTTGGCTAAAGGCTGTTTTATCTACTGTATTATATTCATTCAAGTACAACCAAAAAGACTGCCTAGCCTTTTTCTTGCTGAGTATTAGATGAGGTATTTTAAAACCTTATACAGGTATTTAAGCTAAAACCTTTATGCAAAACTGTAGGTAATTTTCTCAGCTGTGGCATGCCCGAAGAAAACACATTCTGTAGATTAACAAAATACATGCTGTAGATAACCATGTGAGTGTGATTTTCAGGAGGTAAAAATAAAATTAGAAAAAAGTTAAATGTTGCACTGTGAAAATTTTAAATATTTGTAACTATATGTTTTGGCCAAGTTAATTAAAGAAAATATTGAGGAGTAAAACACAGAGTTTTCTACAAAAAGAGCAAAATTTGAAGATGGTTGCTTGTTGTTTTGTTTGGGTTTTTTTTTTCTGATGATTGTTTATGGTCAAAATCCAAATTTTTCATAAATACCCACACAGAAAAAAATATTCTGCTTGTGTTCACTGTGTGAAGAGTTAAAATGCTCACAGTTTCTGTTTAGATGAAAGAGTGCTTTTATTTGAGATGATCAGATGTAATAGAATTAAGTGAAGAATTTGCTGTTTCTTCTGAATTTGGAGATGACAACCAGTTTTCCTAAACATTCATACTGCTGGGCTTAAACCATGACAGTTATCAATCGAAGTGTATTTTGAATGTATTCAGAGAAAAATGTATTCTTTTTTCCTTACTGTCCTTTTTTAATTTTATCATGTAAATAACTGGACTAATGATTCTCAAATTACTGCAATCAAGTCCTTAGATTTCAGGCTATAGGTATCTTCAGTCTCACAAGTGACTGTTTCCAGAATTTCCAAGTGTGGTCATAAATAGAGTGATGGAAGCTATTTTCCAGTTTTCATTGCAGTGAGCCTTAATGGGTCCCAACTAAATATGTTTATATATGTGCTTACATTTCCCACCATGTTTTGTGAAGCCAACACCACGACTTATAGTGACAGGTACACATGTTTAATTCTTCCTTTTATCTACACACTTTTGAACTATGAATTATATCAATCCTTAAATCTTTGTTTGTTTTAGAGAAGGTTTCTTTTTTTTTTTTTTCCCCTCTTGGTTCACCGTATATGCACTAGCAAGTGCTAGCAGTTTCAGCTGCATTTAAGGAAATATTGTTGTAAGGCTTTTATGTGCTGTACTTCAATCAGCTAGTGCCAGCAGTATCCCAATAGAAAGACCCTCAACAGACCATTTTCAGCATTTTGCTGCAATTAAACTCCTCTGGTTTTAGCCCTCAGGCAATTTAGTACCTTTTTACATATGCACATTATGAACTTTTGACCAGGGCCTGGTAGTCATATATTAGATAGCAGCTTTTGAAAGCAGACTTAACAAGTTCCTCAGAGTATTACAGTCGGAGTCAGTTGTGGAAAAGGTAATTTAACCAACTTGCAGTGAGGCCATTCAGAATCTTACTGATGATCCTAAATATGTCTTTTTTTTTTCTCTTGTTTCCTCTGGAAGCTGGTAGCAAGAGCTCTCAAAGAATGTGATTGATCTTTTATTCAGTAGCTAACGAGGGCTGTGATTCTATTAGTGCTCTACAAGGCAAGGGAACAGTGATTTAATGAAGTGTCTAGTGAGCTGGTCATAGATTTATCCTGTTGTCTCTAATTTGCAGTGCCGTTGTGAGTGTAAAAGAAACTGCACTCACACTGCCATTAGGCAGGTATTTCCTTAGTAAATTGTTGTAAGGTCAGGTGTAGTTATCTTGGAAAAGGCAATGCCTTACCTCCTCAATGTCTCAAGATGACAGCCGCTGTGCTGAGCACTCACTGAAGCGGAAACATGAAGATCAGAGGTCCGTCTCCAAGTCCCCCTTAGCTGATGCAGGAGCAGATGAACTGCCAAGTAGGACTAATAGAGTCATAATTGGCGATTAGAACTGGAAAGGTGCAATAATGTCTTAATACAAACTGGCTTATGTTATAGTTAGTGTCAGTTGTTGTAAAGTTACATGGTAGCCTGAACCAGTTACACTTCTTTTTTTAATTTCAAAAAATGAGGCAAGGCATCCTCAGAGTTGCAGTGCAGCAAAAATATAAGAACATAAAAACTTGAGTTACTTTAAAGTGACATTAATGTTTTCAGTACATTTACTTTGGCATGTAACCTGTCAGTCTTACTCAGAAATGATGCCATAAAATTTGACATAGAACTGCAGATAAAATAATCTTGTAAATATGCTTTTGGTTTTGCTTAATTAGTGCTAAATAGTGGATTTTATTTCTGTCTGCTGAAGTCACTGATTTTTTGTTCGGATTGTCTTTGCTAACTTGACGTTATTTTGACGATGCCTGTGATGTAGCAAATCTGGTTTGCACTGTTATGTTTTTCACAAACCTCTGAGTCCAAGTTAGCCAATGCAACCATTTTTAGGAAGAAGTTATCTTTGCATGAATTGCTTGATAATTTAAGAAGGAAGTTATGGTATCTGTTGCCAGGAAGTTCAGTGCTACCATTTCAATCAAAACGCAATATTGAAAAATAAGGAAGCAGGTCTGATATGTGTAGATCTTTCCTAGATTGGTGTAAAACTGCCAATAAATGAATGAATCATCTGGAGATTTCTACAGTAGCTGCAGAATTGCCATGTGCAAAAGTGGTCAGAGCTGTCATTCAAAGGGGAAGAAATCAGAGAAGAAATTCTGGGAGCATTAGTCCAGATTTGTTAATGTGTAAGTCACAAGCCTAACTGGGATCTCAGCCTTATGTTCCAGGCTCTGTGCATACGGATAAAGGAAAGTTTCTGATGCAAATGCATCAAAACTGTTTTAAGGGGAAGTGCTAATATCTCCGATGCAGCAGATGAAACTTGGACCATGTCAAGCATTAATAGCAAGAGACAGGATCATGATAACTTGTATCCTTATATAATTATAGCACATGCATCACCGAATAGTTGCCATGTGCTCAGATGGATGATTTTGTTTTTGCAAAATAAAAATATCTTCAGTTGGATGAGCCCTTGAACCCCTGTGAACTTGACACCCTCTGCGATGTCATCTGGGATCTCTGTTAAATATACAGATGCAATTAGTCTAGAAAAAAAGAGTTATTGGGCTTTTAAATGAACAGCAAGAGGATTTAAAACAGTAAGCCAAACTTTCTAATTTCCTAATATTGACACTTGTGTCTCTCGCAATCTTATTATAGTATTATTCTCTGCTGATCTACCATTTCATCAAAAAGTCTACAATGGAACTAAAAATCTAAGCCTTTTAGCCCATAGATCATTGCACTTGGTAAATGGCTTATTGTAGATTAGATAATGTGGTTCATAGCACATCCAAATCAATAAAAGGCTAGTCCGAACGCAGTAAAGTGCTCTCAGTCTTATTCTTTTTATTAAGTATATCTGCCATGAGCAAAGTGAAAATTTTAAGGTTTTTTTGCTTAACTTGATGTAAGAAAAAGAAATTGCTTCAATTTCTACATGGTTATTTTCATTCTTTGAGAATATCTGTCCCATAGAATTTAGCTTTATTTAAATAAAAATTAAATACGTTGTATGAAAAATGATAAAATTTTTGTATCGCAAAATTTGGAGCCCAGTGTTTAGGTGTTCCCATTCATATCCCACTGTAGAAATGAACAACTAGGATCTCACATCTGTCAGATATTCAATGGTCTCTCTGAAATAAATAACTTATAATTTACAAAAATCATCATCATAAATTGGCAACTTCAGTAACAAATGGGGGTGAAGAATGCTTCCATTTGGAAAAATTGTGAAAGAAATATTTTGAAGACAAAATGTGTGATAAGATACCCCAAAAGCAGTGGCCTTTTAATCTAGGTCAATCAGTCCCAGGATTCACATTTAATCCTACAAACACTATATGTTTGAGTTAAAAGTAGATCTGTGAAATGAGAGAAACTAAGGCAATAATGCCACTTAATTGTTTAACAGATTTCTAGGTTAACTGTGCATAGCAGAGGAAGGGGAAGGTTGCTGCTCTGGCAGAGATGGCTTTCATCTGTCCCTCACATCTGGCAAGGTATCTTTGCAAGCACACAGCAAGAACAGTGCTGTTGTAGAGAGGTGGCTGTATAGCATGTTAAACGTCTGCTCAGCCTTCTCTATACTGTCCCTATTAAGTTTTCTCTCAGAAATTATGTGAAACATGTAAAAAGTGAATTAGCAGGTTGCTACAATGCTCTGAAATGGAGGGTATGGTTCTCCTTTTTGTCTTACCCTGTGGACGGTCCCCTGTTCCTGAAGGTTTGTGAATACTGGAAGGATGAACTTATTTACACAAAAGAAATTTGGCAGGCTTATACGTTGTGTGGACAGGTATGGAAAGAGTTTTTACCCCTTCTTTCTGAGGTTATACTTGATACCTGGAAGAAATTGGTGGCACAGTGGGAGCTAATGGCTGCTTCTGCCTTTAAGCTTTCCACATGCTTTCATTCACTGCATGTTTATATTTTCCTGGTTATGTCCATGGCCCATGCTTTTGAGGGAAGCATAAGCAGAAGTTAAGAAACGTAAAAATGCCAAGTTGCTGAACCTGGTCAAGAGCTTGTCACAGTTGGCAGCTTTGCTAAATGAGGCTTAAAAGCTGTATCCAAAAATCTAGTGAATAACTGGAATTTCTTGCAAACAGTAAAATCAGATTAATTGTAACTGGCTGTAGAGAGATGCTCTTAACTTACCATTCTTTGACCATGTTATTGACCACTGTATGTTCATCCCTGTTGTTAATAATTTATCCTTTGAAAAATCTATGTGCATTATAGTCTTTGATCTCACAAATTTCAAAGCTGAAGATGCTGTTTTCTTTCTCCTTTTAATTTTTTTATTTGAATTTTTGAAAAAGAACAGAATGAAAAATAATTTTAAAGCTTTTTTTTTTCTGTTTATTTTGGTGGGAGAACTTCCAGATGACACCAATCCTTGGTAATGAGAATTGTATATTAATACAGTAAGAATATATATGAATAAAAAAAAAATCAAGGCAAGCTTACTGCGCTTCGCAGAAAAATATTTGAAAACAACACTTAATGCATCTAGTAGATTAAACCAGAAATTAAAGACTTTAGAGTAAGAAGAGATCAAAGGCTGTCTTTTCGTTGTTCTTTTTATTGTTTATTGACTTCAAAAAGACTTTTTAGTTTAAGCTGACTTTAATGTCTTCTTGAATGCTCTTTTGTAAAGTGACTTTGAAAACTCACGGATAATGTCTTCATTAAGTGGGAAAAAATCTTGGTAAAAATATAACTGTAACTTTGCTTTCATTGTAATAGAAAGAGATAACACTGTGCTTAATTAAGGTCTGTTTTCCCTCTGTTTTGAATTTTACGACCATTTTTTTTCATTGAAATTAGTGCTGATAAAAGCTTGAAATAGACACTGCTAAACTGAAACTCTAGTTTTCCAAAGTAGTATTGCAATGTGAGTTCTTTCTCTGTATTTATTAATCAGTTAATCAGGATGTTGTCTTGTTGATTCTAGCTATTTTAGGAAAAAAAAATCAAAATCAAAAAACATATTAGTTGTATGAATTCTGAAATAAAGCATAAACTTTGTGTATTGTTGGGAATGTTATTTAGAGACTTTCTGCTCTTATTCTGTTCCCAAATGACTGACTGTGCTTTTCTCACCAATCCCTGATGACTTGATGTCTCTGGATTATTTGCATAATAGTAATTAATAATGACAATATAGATCTTAATGGTATGGAGATAAGTGATAGATTCAGAAAGCTATGCTGAATAGTTAAGACAAGGTCCTTGGCACAGATTTTTCTGGGAAATAGTGTGCACTTTCCCCAGTATTTTGAGGTTGAAAAGTGCACTTGAGGAATAGGACTACCTTGACCTTCCCCCTCCCCACAGTACATCTTTTGCACATGGTTCTGTGAGACTCAGTTCATGTTACTTCTAAATGCAAAGGGAATTTTAATTGGTTTCATGAAGTGCATTCCATTTTTTTCTCAGAAGCTGTATGTATGGCAAGCTAAATGATTCCCAACAGTAGAAGCACATTCTGTAATGTGGATGAGTTAATTGCCTTCTTTTGGTTAATTTCTTGTTACTATTGATTGAAATACATCCTCAGTTTTGTTGGCTCCCCGCTTTTCTGTAATTATGGCATAATCTTAGTTTTAGCAATTTCTGGCATGGTTTTATAATGGACATCAATTGTTTGTTACTCTGGGGGTGGTAGATATTGGGCATGCTGGTAGCTTTATGATACACCCATTTCCATTCTGTGTATTTCTAACAGGGCGGCGTTTGCAAATATTGGGCAATCTGTTTGGCTTATAATGAGGATCAAAAGATTCTGACTCAGGCTGCAGAAGTTGTTTGCAAGACCTTTTTATGTATTTAAAAAACCTCAACAATTCCTTTAATGTGATAGCTGAGTTTCCAGAGGTGGGGTGTTTGTTTTTTTTTATGAGAAATATGTATTTCATGTTTTCCGTAACTGCCTAACCTTGCTTCAGCTTTAAAGGAGATTGTCTGTCTTCAAAAGGAAAAGCAACGCTACACTTGTTTACCCCTTGCTTTCACTCATGGCTAGGGACAGAGCAGCAAAGCTGTTCTAGGCTAGATTTATTTTTACTGTCTTCCAGCTATGATACACACATTACAAATTTTATGTCCAGTGCAAAATGTGAGACACCAAAAAGGATGTCTTCTTCAATGCTGGATGGGTCAAAAGGCCATCTTTTGTATTAAGTTCGAGACAAATGTTTCTCATTTATGTGTTGGTTTGTCATTTTCATTTACTTCACTTTAGTGTGGACAACTACATTTTGGATTTGGCAATTCAGGGTGCAACAGTTCCATTTTGGTGACAATCTTATTAGTTTTCATATTCATACATGCAAACAAATTATTGCAGTATAAAGATTTTATGGCACAACTGCTTAACTATTTTTACAAGTGTAATCTTTGTGGGTGGTTTAAAGGCTCAATTACCACTGAAATGGAGGAAATAAATGTCCTTGAGGATTTGCATTAGGATCATGTGGCATTGTGGGTCTCAGCTCATTGTTAATAATTCTTACATCTGTGCAGTGTACAACAGCAAATGAGGCTGTGCAGCTTGTTGTAATACAGTATTACTTCTGGTACCCTTGTTGAAACATCTAAGTTCTTTCATAGAAAACGACAGAAAAGTAAGTCAGGACAAAGAAAGTAATGAATTAGCTGGTAAAATTGATATATAATGTGTACTCCTACTTGCTAGATGGAGTAGTTAATGTGAAGACTGTTGAAATGTTCATGTTTATTATGAATATGGCTGATGCTGTTTGGGTTGCATTGCACATTTGCACTATGGTCATGTAAGGGGCTAAGATTCCACCAAATATAAAAGAAGACAAAACTACAAGGAGAAAGAAAGAAATAATAATTAATGTGGCCAAATTCCAACCTTTTCCTTGTAATTATTTTTGCCTTTATGTTGAATTAGGAAATAAGATGGGATGATCCTACAATGTGAGTATTGTGGTTGCTCTGCATTTTGTAGATGTGAATCTACTTGCACTAGGAAACAAGTCACCCACGATCCAGAGAGCTTAATCCCTTGAAATCAGATAATTTATGTCTGTGCTCACTGTTTGTGTGCAAAAGGTGCCAAACTTTGCTCCCTGTTCTGTGCTACTACTGACGTGCATGAGAGCAGAGTTTGGCTCAAGGGTTTGTTTGCATTTTTAAATGCTTCAGTTGTATTATTAACCAACCCAGACCTTGTTTCCTGCCTTATCCATAGAGAAAAGCCACTATATTAGCAATGTAAAAAGTGAATTAAAGGGATGATGCACAGCATCTTCTGCAGAAAATGAAGTCAGCAAAATTTGAACATTTCAAGAATTGTGTAATGGTTATGTTATGTCAGATAATTAATACCTCATAGCAATGATTCCCAGCCTTCTTTGTGGGTATACTGCCTCTGATTATAATCCCAAATTCTATGATTTTCTTTCCAGCAGCCATAAAGCCCATCCTGCAAACCAGCGCAATCAATAAAATACTTAACAAATACAGCATTTAGCCATTAGAACTATTTGAAAAAGAGGTATTATTGCTAGTATTGCCTTCTCCAAAAGTACTTCAGCTTTCTATTATGAGGTCTAGCTCCTTGTTACCTATTACATGTAGTAAAAGGGGTCTGATGGGACATCTTTAGAGGAGAAGGTTCAGAAATCACAGAGTTCAGGCTGTGTAAATTTCTTTTGGGTCTGAAGCACAACCCAGATTACGATGACAATCCAGAGCTTAGTGGGGCTACGCTCAGAATCTGAAGCTGCTTTTTAGTTTGTTTTCTAGACAAACTATCCTAAAACAAATAGTACTGTCATCAAGGGAACACCGAAGACATGTCTGGAGAAGACCAGTTCTGGTTTTGTTTGTCTGGTTTGGACATCTTGTAGCAATTCCACATGCTCCTTTTTGCTTGGTTGTTTCCCTCTTTCTACAGCATTCTCTTCCAGCTAACATAGTTGTTGTATGCAAGTCCTAAATTGTTAGAAGCAACCTGCCTTTTCCCTAGTTTACAGCCAAACAATTCACATCACCTCAGACTTCTCCCTACATTCAGTACTTACAGTAAATATTCATTCTTTTTAGTTTCTGGAGTTCTAATGAAGTTTGCATAGCTTTTTTTTTTTTTTTTTTTTTTTTGAAAATAGAATTTAACATCATATTGAGAAGACTTCCAAGATGGCAACATCTTTCTTTAGACAGGAGACAGTATCCAGCTGCTACTAAGCTGCTGCTGCTATGCCATAGGAGGGTGCTGCTGAGGCAAAGCTGGCTTCCTGCTCCTGGTACTGCAGCTTCTCAATTTTATGGTGTAACTACTATAAATCCTAAGTAAGAAAGTGTGCTGGCATTTTCCTCAGTCATGTGTGCCATGCATGACAGCGCACATAGCTGCTTTCACAACCTATTCTCCCTGGAGATATCCATTTTAATGCTGTGTCCATTTACATCACAGTTGTATTAATTACATTTAATGTAGTTTTGAGCTAAAGTAGCACAGCCTTATTTCAGAGAACACAGAGTGTGTGTGTTCTAATGAGGCTTGAGTACAATTGATCTATGACTTGGATATAAGGGATTCTTAAGGGAGTTTGCTGATTTATGTTGAAGACGGATGTCTGTGGCCATTAGGAAACATCAGTTTTTATTACCTATCAATCTCATGGAAAACCTATGGCAGCAAAATCTCCTGTAATAGTTATCTAATCTGTTAAATTAGAGATTAATGAAATGAAAACATTACAGAGGAGGAATACACACTTTTAAGAGCAGACACTATGAGAAGAGCAATAAAGACTATTTGGAAGCATATACAACAGCAGTCAGAAGACAACAAAAGGATAGATAAGTACACACAATTGGTGTCTTAATCTGGTTTTTGCTTTCAGTATGTCATGGGTTTTAAATTGCAAAAACCTATGTGGATGTATGGGTTAGCAACTTACTAGAGCAATAGAGCACATAAGACTAATTCCAAAATAAATAAAGAAAAAGAAAAAAAAAAACAAAACAAAAAGAACACACCATTTAGAATATCATACATACATTACATACAATACACTCATTTTTAGAATGGTTTTAGAATTTAATACAGTTGAAGTTTTATTTTGCTTAACTAAATATTTTCAGATTTGTAGAGTTCAAAAGTGGCACTTATTAAATAAACAAGTAAATCCAAAAATTAGAAGAAAAAACTTGTAAACTACATGTAGCTGTGATTGTTATTCTTCAGGAAAAAGACAAAAAAAGGCTGTGTTTGGGAACCGTGAATCTTTACAATGGAAAGAGCCCAGTAACTAAAATATTTTGAAAGGAAAAAAAAGGGGGGGGGGGGGGACGACGACAACACGGACACAATATGTCTGCTATCAGTTCGTTTCTAGGTGTGTAATTTCAGTTTGTTCTGTTTGCTCATTTTTCCTCCCAGCTACTGTATGCAGTGGGATATAAATCAGAGGGAATTTTCAAAAACCCAAGTTGCATTTATCTATACATAAAAAAGAAAATACTATTGAGGTGACCGTGTGTGTCAGCACATCGCTTTATTTCCACACCACCTGCTGCAATTAAAAATGAAATCACCAAGCAGCAAGTACAGTAACTTCATCAACCAGCTGATATTATAATTAATGACTATATAGAGTCTCTATTATTGTGTACTTCCAAGGCATCAAGTGGAAAGCTGTCATAGTGCTTTAAATAATGAAAAAGTTTCAGGCCTTGATAAATGGCTCAGTTGGATGCAGTTTAGAAAGTTGAGAGCATATGCTTCTGTCATTAGAAACTAAGGACCCTCGTTACCCTTGCTATAACTCCTCAGATTCATCTGAAACTCTTTGATCCCCTCATGTACTTACACTGTGTTTAAAATGCAAAAGTGTAGAAAAATATGGTGTGCATGAGAAATACAGTTAGTAGGAAGAAAGATTAAAATAAAGCTACTGTTCATTAACGTCTTTGTTTCAAGCCCATCGAAAAAGATAGCATTAGTCTGTATCCACATTTCTTTTGAAATGAGAGTAAGCAGACATTTTTCTTTGATTCCTTTGAGATTTTTCTTTTAAGAAACAATTGAAATCCAATAAAGAAATGTGCTTCAGAGAATTCTTATGAAGATATTTAACTGATTTAATAGAGAAATGACAGCAAGGGTATTTGTTCTTGCAGTCACAGTTACTTCATGGTATTCTGCAATGATGGGTACAGAATGGGTGTAATGTACTGAAGCAGAAATTTCCGGTATTATTGGTGAGGCACGTTTAAACAATATGAATAGGCAAACTATTGGTAAATTCATTTCCTGAAGAGTATAGTTTTGTTGTTAAATATCACATTTTTTGCAGAAAACTATTAGTTACTTTTCAGCTAGTGTTCATTTTTCTTCTTACTCTGAAGCTTTCACATAATGTATTTTCCTCTGAGGATATTCCATAGCGAAATGCTTTGCTTGGTAGAGCATGTTACTGATAGAGAAAATTTTGTCTAATCCCTGACTCTCAGGGTTGTCATTTTGCTTTGTTTCATGTATGGAAGCTATATGCCAGGACCATTTTCAAACCTTTTGTGAAAGACTTGTGTTTCTTCTAAAGTACTGAATTAACATAATGAAACATATATGTGAATATATAACCAACAACAGAAATAAAGATTTCTTCCCATCATATGAATGTGTGAGGTAATACAATAAGCTAGTGCTGGTTTTCCTCTGTGTTTCATTACTTAGATTCTATTATTTAGAATCCTTTTCATGAACATCCAAACTCACCAAAGCACTGTGCCTAGGCATTAGGTGAAAGCATATAACAAAAGGATCTCTTAGTCGAAGAGTTTCTCAGTAGCTAAAATGTATGTTCAACAACCTGATGCTAATAAGGAGTGAACTGGAAAGATCTATGAATGTATGGGAACATAAAAAGTCTACTTGTGCAAGGAATGAACATTGTTTATCCTCTGTTGTGTGCAGACTATCAAGCTGCAATAACAACAACAACAGCCTGTGCTGTCAGTGAATCCCTTGGAAATCTTTGTGCTTGATAGCTGTCATCGCTTTGTTGTTTTTTTTATTGAGCAAACAGGACAATTGAGTGACCACTATACAATGTGCACCTCAGAACATTTACAAACTCTGTGCAAGTGGTTAGACAGATGCAAATTCAGTACTGATGCAATGGGTCCATCTCCATTTCTAAGGTATACTTGCTTGCATGAGATATGAATTTGTGATAAGTGCTGGATATTAACTAGGATATTTGGACTTTAATGTAATGATCTTATATCACCACAGCATTAGATTAAAACTGAAATTAAATTAAAACTGAAGGACACAGAACCTGATCCATCTTTAAATTCATGATGTGTGAAAGTTGTACTTCAGACAAGTGTTAGGCTAATTGCTTCCTTAGCTGGTGACTTTACTAAGTTATAAACAGAAATATCTATCTTGGTGTGGTAAGTGGCTAGTAGGCAGGGAAGAAAGATATCAAAGGCATTAATAGAGGTAGGATTTTGCATATATTCAAAATATTGTCAGATGGTGCTATCGGATGCCTAGATTTTTCACATGTTTCAGGACTTCTGTGCTCTGGCTAGTAATTAAATTAATTATTTATCCATTGTACACAGTCTTGAATTACTGTATGATTAGCTTGGGCACTTAAAAGCATAACAACACTTGAAAGGAAAATCCAAGCATAGATATTCCGTAGCACGTCTTACAATCTAAATATTGCTCTTAGTCTAATCGAAGCAGCAAGAGTAGTCACAGCAGTTGATGGACTATTTTTCAAATTGATTTCAAAAATGTATTTAAGGGGATGATCTTCTACTCTAGATTACCTATTGATTTTTAATATGAAAAGCTCATTATATAAGCAGTAACTGCATATAAAAACCTAGCAAACCTTTGCATAAATCCTTTAATTGAATTTCCAGAGCCTGTGGTTCTACTTTTTTTTTTAATTAAATCTATTTCTTTTTTTAAGTGTTACTGTGTAATTTGCATGCTGTGAAGTGGCCCTGTCCCAGATAAAGTGCCATTGATCCTTATTAAACCTCACCTCTGGGCTTGCTCAAAACTAACTGGAAAAATTAAAGTGTTCATGCTGCAATGCACTTATTGCTTGTGTGATAGGATTACGGAAAAAAAAAAGAATAACGTTAATTTCCAAGAGAGAATTTATAATGCAAGATTTTATTTTTTTTCTCAATTTGATAATTAATAGCAAAATCATAACCTAAATAGAAATTGTATTTCAGTCTGCATACTGCAGTAGTAATTAGGAAAGATAATGTATACCTGATATAAAACCGTGATGTTTTTATATGGACACTCCTTTGGTATATTAATTTCTTTAAGTGTTCCAAACGATTATGGATTCAGCCCAACAGCTTAAATAGAGATTTGAGGGGGAACAAAATAAATCTGGAACATATGCAGTACCGTATATTAATAGGTTTCATTTTATTTCTTGAGTATATAATGTGAAAAATGGCAGTCTGCAAATATTCATGCTAACAATTTTTATATTAGAATTATCATGAGAAAGAAAAGTAAGTTGCAATACTATTTTCAATTTTTTTAAATACCTATCATTTTTTATTTGAAAAGCAATAAAATCTGCTAAAGAAATATTCATAATCAATAGGAATACAAGGTATGGAATACATTAACAGAGTTATAAAAATGTTAGCAATATGACTCAAAATGAAAAACACAGCAAGTTATGTATGGTTTAAGGTGTAATCAATTTTGAAGTTGCGTATGAGGATCTAAATGATAAACACAAGGAGTAGCATTTTTAGTAAAAGCTGTTGCAAAAAAAAGAAAAGTACTGTATTTATGGTCTATTGCATTCATTTTATAGATCATTAATGTAAAAAACAAACACAGTGTATTCATCTACTTAGACAGTTTAAAATTCCATTAAATGATATTTTTAAATGGAAGTTTTGAGCTTATTTTATGTCCTGCTTTCTGCAAACACATGTTGTACTGAAAGTGAATGTACACTGTGTTTCCAGCAGAAGCTGATACCATAGGAATAATGTTCAGAGGTGTTTCAGATCTGTAGGTGAAGCTAGTGGGTTTTTCCACTTTCAGCAAAGAGAACTGCTAAATCTATTACGTTTAAGAAGAGGTGAATTGCACATTGTATTGCCTGTGATATATTACGCACAACTAGGTTGGAATTGTCAATTGTACCACAACCTCATTCCACAGTGAAAATGTTTGTTTCAGAATGTCTTATCTGGAGGGCAATTGGTGCAATTTGATTTTTGCACTTTGCTTGGTTAATAAAGAACCAGTTTAAATACTACTTTCTCACTGATCTGAACCTAACCAATTTGTGTTTAACTGTATTAGCTACTTAAATGTATTATGTATTTGCTTTAAAGCTCCTACATTGCTTTTATATAAGCACTGATTATTCCAAAATCAGCCTATTGGTCTCATTTCATGTACCCATTGAGATGGCAAATTAACATTAATTAAGTTGTATTTTACTCTTTTTTCAGTACCACTTCTTAAAAGCAAAACAATAAAAGAAACCCCTCTTAAACTTGGAAAGTCCTGAATCATAGAATCTATGCAACTTGTGATATTGTTTAGGTATTTGTAATGAATCATATGAAATGTATGGGCAAACCCCATCATTAAGACATATTATTATTACGGTGAATTGTTCCTATGAGGTATCTAAGAAGAAACCCAACTGAGACAAGCATTTTTATATCAGATGAAGACCAGATGCTTCTCTGGCTGTTTTGCAGTACTGTTACCATTCCTATACAAGAAATCTCATCACAGGGCAGCAGAGAAAGGAGATGAAGAACATGGTTTGTGGATCAAAGGAATGAACTGTGATGTTTTGTGACTTGTGGAACTTGACTCATGGCTTTGAACCTTTCTGGGTTTGAATATGTAAAATACTGTGCTCCTCCCCTATGGCACAGCATTCCTAGGCTTGCACTAGGAATATCTTTCTTCACAGGGGCAGCTGAGTGGCTCTTAAAAAAGTATCTGAACTGCAGCAGTGCTTGCTTAAAAGGTAAAACAGGCAACAAAAGGGCTTGTGTGGCACAGATTTTCTCAAGAAAGACACCCTGGTTTCATTCTTTTCAGAAACCCCTTTTTTACTGACCTTTCTAAAATGGCATGCAGTGTTCCTGAATGAACTTGATTTTTCTAGTGTTGTTTCCTGGAGGGAAAAGAGGAGGTGGGCAGAGGGAGGAAGTGAATTGGTCCTCTCGCAGCAATATGGGAGTTACTCAGAAATTCTATGCTGATCTGAAGCCTTATTAATAACTGAGCATGAAGCTAGGCTGGTATCATTTAGTTTACTTATGGGAGAATGGTATACCACTGAATAAAGGTAGCTGGGAAGATCCGTTCAGCAGAAGGGAGTGCAATCACAGCTGCAGCAGACCCGCTTCTTTCTTCTGCAGTGTTGCGAATTCTGCACTAAGAGGCAGTTATTGTGTGGAGTTCCAGAGAGCAGTCTGCTTGCTCCTTCTCTGCTTGGGCAAGATCATCTTCAGCTTTGGGAAATTAATTTCCATCAACAGGCAAGCACACAGCCAATGCAAAGTATTTGCTCCAAATTTGAATGTTTATCATTATTTGTGTTCCTCCTCTATGTCATCAAGCAGTTTTCTTGCGGATTATTTCTGTGAACAGTTATTGCGAGTACCATTTTGCTCCTTGAAACTTGTTTCTGTTTACCTTGCGTACATCAGAAGCATTTGAAATTATGCTTTAGGAAGAAGGTTTTAAAATCCTTTCCTGGTTGTTTGTCAGTGGATTTGTTGTAGTTTCCTCATACTCTTTAGTGGAGGAAGTAAGTGACACTGATCAGTGAAAGTGGACAGTAAGATTTATAATGTATTTGTGCTAGCTGATTGCCAACAGAACTGGCCTTTCCCAGCGGTGCTGTACGCATACTTGGAAAATCAATAGGGATTAGCCTATGACCCCCTTCACATACTTATACTGTGGTCTGCATTGCTTACCAATATTTCATCTGTTTCACTTAAATGCTGTTACTTACTCAATAATGTGTGGCTGTTCTTGCAAGCTACTAATTAATTTTTAAAATGCAGTATCACTTGAAACGGAGATAAAGCACACCTTTAGCATCAGAGTGAGTGCAGCCAGTGGCTTCGTTAGTGAATTTGCACTGGGTACCTTTAATTAAAAATCCTACTTTGAAAGATTAAAGTTATGCATTCCGATTAAAAAACGTTCTGAATCAAGTGCAGAGACCTTTTTGTGGTGGTTGCCAACAAGCTAAATTGCCGGGTTTCACTAGGCACCTGCAGTACTACCTGTGCCATTTACTGGCCCAACTGGACTTTTCGATATGTACAGTTATAGTTAGCACATGTGTATAAGGAACTTATTTTTGATGTATAGATAAATGTCTGTTTATTATTGCATTAGGATTTCTTTTGCACTAGGATTAACAGCTTCTGAAATGTGTTATCAGAAAATAAGGGGTTTACTTTTGGTTGTTTAATTTTTGCCTTGGTTTGTTTGGATTTTGGTTTTGTTTTTAATTTTGCCTTAAAAATACTTGGTTTAAAGTTACTTCTTTTCTGTCTCATGTAAGTTGTGAAAGAAAATATTTTATGTTTATAAATAAATAGATATCATTTATATTGAGTCCAGGGAATAGTCTTGACAGTGTGTTCATGTTATGTAAACCAGGTTTTATTTGAAACACTAAGTTGAAAACTGGAAGAATCAGGTATCTTTTTGCTCTGACTATTAGAAAAATATAGTTTGTTATACAATGTAAAATACTTATTTCAATTTCTACTTTACCATACAGTTTGCCAAAATCCAAAGGTAGTGGCCTAAAGCAGTGATTTTTGATGAGGTTGTTCTCCCAATAGAAGGATTTTAAAAAATCACAGTTTCTTATGCAAGTGTACCCTATTCCCTGGAGTTACTTATAGTTTCTTATTGATCTAGTAGCTGGTATTTGAATTGGTCGATGTACTCTGTAACTTGTTTAAGATACCGTACCTGAACTATTAGTTTAAATAATATATTCATAAATTGATTAATCATTACAGTAAGAGTTATTAGCCGCATTTTTAGCTGTGTGCTATCCACAAATGATTCCTGGTATAATAATCATGCATACATAAACAGAGATTCATGTTTAAATTTCAGAACGCCTTATAGTAATTATACTGCTAGAAATAGTATGTTTCTACAAGAAGGAATCAACCTTTTTCTGCGTGGGCAGCAAAACTCAGTGTGTTTGTTTAATGTGGATAAGTAATTGTAAATATTGATGTACTTATAAGCCATGTTATGGGAGTGAGGAAAGAAGGAAAGGAAAGATGTGGCTTTTGTTGGCAGAGGCAGATAGCTCTTAAGGTTTGATGTGTGTTTGGGTGTGACCAGCTACTGAGTGAGCTGAGCAAGGTGTGCAGGAAGGCTTTAGCCCACCCATAGTATGGGAAGGAGCCAGAGGAACTACCTAACCAATAGCTACTTATAAAACTGTAGATAATTACAAAATATTACACATAAAGGTATGTAACTGCTTCTTAGTCATTGCAGAAGAGTTTGACTTGCATGCCTTCATTTGGTGACGTCTTGCTTTTGAAAAGTCTGTGTTGCTATCAGCATACATATAGCGTGTGCAATTGCTATAACTGGGGGTAGTTGTGGCAGTTAAGCCTGGAGCTTCAGGTTATTATGGGAAAGGAGAAAAGGCTTTGTATGTTCTCTTATAATCTATATTTTAAAGTATATAATAGGAATGAGCTCCAAAAAGCAGAAGAGCAACCACCGTAATTTTCATAACAAAGATCCTAGCCTGGCTCACACAAGGAGTCAGTGTGAATCTTTCTGGCTACCACAGTGTGCATGAAACACATCCAGAAGTTTTTGTTAAAAAAAGAAATGCTCTACAAAAAAGGTTGGTGCATGCAGAAGGAACTAGAAAAATCTGTTTAACCAAAAGCATCAGAACTCCCTTTCTTAGTGGTGCTTGAGTTTACTTTGCTAAGTGGTGCAGAGTCCCAACAGCTTTAAACAACTTTCTTTTTTACTTAATCCTAAATTCTGTGAACAAATGTGAACACAGGGTACATACGCATGCACTCTTACCATCAAATGAATGTTATCAAATTACCAAATTAATGTTATCTTTTAGTTAATAATCTGAGTGTAGTGGGGAAAATCACACACCTCACATTTCAGCTTATTTCCTGCATAGACTATTGTCATGAGCCTTGGAATCTTGTGTTTTGCAAATGAATAACTAGAGGAGCTTTTTCATATTTTAGTTTGAAAGCCGTTTTGTTTCACCACATGCTTTTTCCACTTCATAAATTCTACTTTAAAACATGTAACAACCTGCTAAATTAATATATACTGTGTTCTTTCTTTAATGGGTAGGGGAACTTGTCTCACAGCAGTGCATTTGTTCAGCTCTGTTTTGAAAAAGTGCTGCCTGCCGTGTGAAGGACATCTGCTCACAAATGAATGATTGTGCTTTTGATTCGGAGCAGCACCTTCACTTTAAATGCTGGCTGCAGATGAAAGGAACAGATTGCTGTGGTGCTGCTTTTGTGAGGATTCCTCTACCCAGCATGTGGCTTCATACATTATGGAGAGAAAATCCACTTTATGCTACCACTCCTCACTGCACTTATTTTGCCAACCGTATTCAGAATGTCAGCAAGGATCACTTTTCTACAAAGGAATAAAAGCCCAGTTAGGAAGATTAAGCAGATACATTATTTACAGTGTTTAATTATCATTGTACAGGTTTATTAAACTTCATGGTTACCTGGAAACCTAAGCAGGTGCTCGAAAAAAGTCCAATAAAGTTAAATAAAAAATGGTTTGTGTAAAATGAAATCTTTTTATGTGTGCCACATTAATATAAATATCCAGGGTTTTTTGGTTGCATGCCAAGCTTGACTTGCATTTAATGTTGTGATTATTATTTTTTTCATAATCCATTCCTAGCTCAAGTCTTATTATGATAGGAGATCCCACAGAATTCTCTGCTGGGCTGAGCAGCAGCCCATTACGCTACTGAGTGTCCTAGATGATAAACAGATGTACAAGGTATGCTTGGTAAATCTCAAAATATTCCTTTTTTCTGGTATTAAGGACTGCTGAATTTTGTAGCAAAACCCCCCACTGTAGCACCACTATGTGTTTTGAAATTTTCTTTAATGTTTATATCGATTAAATATTTTTTTTTGCTTCTTTTCACATAAATTGACATACTTAGTCTCTATTTAATCATAGAAGTGAGATTTTAATTTTTGTTAATTTTATTTTTTTTTCTTAATTTAGCAGTAGAAGTGTTGTCCTTTAGGAACAGCTTCCACATCTCTGTACGCTATTCAGTAATATAAACTAATGAGCTCCATTAAAGATCTGCCCACATAGTTCCAAAGAACCACCTATTAATCTGTCATCTTTGAATACTCTGAGAAAATTAAGACCACCAAGCAACCATGAATTCAAAAATGAAAAAGGCAGAACCAACCCTATTATATTCTAAGGATGAGTGCCAAATAGGTAGGAAGTCACTGGTGTTACTAAAGAGATGCAGGCAAATCCCGCTGGTTTAGTTCAGTAAAATAGCCCAGAGGCATATCAGGGTGAGCATGGGCTGGAATCCTGGCTCTTCTGAGGTCAAAGGAGTTCTTATAGTTTTCTTGTTAACTTATAGTTTTCTATAGTTAACTGTTTTAACAGGAAACTGGTGAGCAACTAAATGCACAAATAGTTGAACTAGATAGCAATAGTGGCTTGGATTAATTCTGGGTGATTACATGGAAACTAGGAAAGACTGTTCAAATTTATCTGGTAGGATAATTCTGGGTTTAACCCACAATGTGATAAATGAGTTGTAAAAATTAAAATCCATGATTGCTATTGTTTTCATTAAATTTGATTTCTGCCAAACTAGTAGATTCCTTATTCCTGAGTCTAACTCTAATAATAATATTTTGTTGAAAATATTCATATCTGCTTGTCTGAAATCTGCTTAAGGGATAGTTTGTATTATTGATTAAAACATCCTAAATATAGCATTGCATTAAAAAAAAAAAAAAAAATCTGAGGTTTAGTTCTTTTTTTCTTTTAAGGCTTTGTTTTTATAAATAAATAACTATAGCTATCAGAAGTGTACTGATGTTTGATCACTTTTGCAAGTGATCCTCTTGTTTGGAATATGAAGGAAGGGAAGAGGCAGCCTGGGAGCAGATTTTGGTGTATCTTTGAGGGGTTGGATGAGTTTTGGTGGTTTTGGGTTTTTTTGGTCATCAAACCACTTTTCATATACATATACATATACATATACATATACATATACATATACATATACATATACATATACATATACATATACATATACATATACATATACATATACATATACATATACATATTCTATGACCAGCTCTGAAAAGGGATACATGTCAACTTCACTAGTGTAGCTGAACTAGCTGCTTCTTTATAGCTGTTCAAGATATCTCAGATATAATTAGTAAGCTAGCTGCTAATAGGGGTGGCATATTGTTGTTGAGAATAAAGAGTTTGTCATACTTGGGGCTATAGTTAGTTGGTGCTTATTTTTGTATTCCACTGGGTAAGCTTTGACAAAGACCTGTCATTTCCCAAATAAGCCATTCTTTTACGAGAACATCTGTTGAAAGAGGCAATTTAAAATCTCCTTAAAATCCAGGGCATAATTAACACTACAGGGATACAAATACTAGCTTTCTGGAAGCTATTTCTATTTCGCTTTATCTTGATGTTCAGTAACCTTTTCCAGTAGTTTGTTTGTTAGGTTTTTTTTTTTTTTCCTTTTTTTTGTCACCATTTTGCATTTAGCATACTATTCTATGTTCAGAATAAGCATCTGAACTAAACCAATAAAAATACTAACTATAGCCCACTGATGGTAACATTTTAAGTGCTGTTTTATGTTGAAGTTATTAAAAATTAATTGAAAGAATCAGAAGTTTCTACAAAGCAAATTGGAGTAAATAGAGTGATGTCTGCCATCTATGAAATTCTGAAATAAAAACATGGTTATAATTTTTTAATTTAAAACACCTGCTGTAGCAGCAGATAACTCTAAATAACTTAATGTTATTAACACTTCAGCAGTTTTCTTTTGTCCTGGGTTCAGCAGTAGCAGTCATTTTTATCTGTCTTAGTAGCTGGTGCAGCACTGTGTTTTGGTTTTCAGCCTGTGAACAGAGCTGATGACACAAATGTTTGGTCTGACCAAGAACTTTCTGAGCCTCATGCTCTGCCAGGTAGGAGGGGAAGCCGGGAGGAAGCAGAGACAGGACACCTGACCCAAGCTAGCCAAAGAGGTATTCCGTACCACGGCATGTCATGCCCAGGATGTAATGGAGAGTTATGCAGAAGGGCAAGGACACTGCAGGGTTGGACGAGGTATCAGTCGGTGCTTGGTCGGGGTGGGGCGAGTTATCAGTCAGCTGGTGGTGAGGTGTTGTATTCTCTTCCCTTTTTATTTCCCTTATCATTATTATTATTGGTGGTAGCAGTAGAAGTTTGTGTTATACCTTAGTTACTGGACTGTTCTTATCTCAACCTGTGGGAGTTGCATTCTTTTTGATTCTCCTCTCTGTCCCTCTGGGAGTAGGGGGAGGGAAAGAAGGGCGGGGAGTGAGACAGCGATTGTGTGATTTATGGCTGACTTTGTTTAAACCACACCACCTGTAGAAGAAAACAACAATCACCTGGCTATTTATTTGGTTATAATATGGAAAACAGGTGTGAAATTCAGCCCTCACTGAAGCCGATAAAATACTAGCCAATAAAATATTAGGCTTTGAGTGATCATCCTTAATTTTGGCATGTAGCTACTTCTATCCCTTCCTTGATTGTAGGAAATATAGTGAGATTCTTGAAGCAGAATAAGAGTCCTTATTAATGTTCTTGCTTAATAAAAATGGAAAAAGTACTACTGGATTACAAGAAGGAATAATATATCCACAGTTTGGGTCTGAACACGTTTCAGAAATGGAATATGAATCATGAGTCATTTAAGCCTATTTTAACATTTCTGTATGTCAGCCTGTTTTTACTAAGTGTTCTTTTGGGATTTCACTGTCTTTACTGATTATTAAAATTTAACTTTCCCTTACATGATTTGAAACTGTCTGACCGCATGGCTCAAGGAAACCAATGCCTCTTAGGATACAGCAATGAAAATGGTGTAGTCTCAAATCTTGTATATTTAATTGAAGTGGCTATTGTACAGGGAAGAAGTATTCCCATACTGGAATTCCAGTACCTTATTTCTTTCTGGAAAATTGCAAATTTGTTCTTTATAGAGCTCAGGCATAAAAGCTGTCTGTTGCACTAATATGGAAGATGTTTTCTTATTACACTGTCTCCATGCAAATAACAAATTAATGCAGCTTGTAGAGGAATCTAATCACTGTAATTCAGCATTCAGGGGAGCAAAAAATGATCGTGCTTGTCTTCACTCTTCCAAGAATGACACCAGATTTTAGTTTTTTTTATTCATTGCCTATTTAGCTCATTAGTTTTAATACACAGGTATTAAAGTCTTTCCTTCATCATTATCTTCAGAACAAGATGTTAAGCTCCCCAAGTCTGCAATCTCATATCAAGGTATGGTTATGGCCTTGCAGTTATCCTTCTATTTTATGCCCAGTTTTGCCTTTATGCATCAATCTTCTATTGTATTTTGTCTTTGAGAGATTTAATTTATGCAGCGGGTCATTACAGCTTTCATTTGCCCATACAGAGGGACCCTGGGGATAAGAATGCATTAAAACCAACTGCCCCTGTGCCCCCCAACCCAAACCTTTCTGGTGATTAGAAGTCTTAACTATGCTGCTGAACACCCTAATTTAAAAAACAAAATAATGTGTTAGTTTACTGAACTTCTCTTTTTTACCAAGGTCAGAAATCAGCTACTTCTGAAGAGGTCATAAACTACTGTCAACCCTTACCTGTGCTAAAATTTGCTTCCTCTCCTTTTACACCTGCAAAATTATTATAGAAATTACCTTGAACTGCACTCTCTGACTGCATTCATTCTTTGGCCTTTCTGTTGCTTTTGAGCCTACTAAAACCTCCTTGCTTGTTTTTTGCGATGTTTTAAGTAATGGCTCTCTTGTTTCACCCTGCTGTCCCTTTATGCACTTCTCCTAGATTCCAAAATGATTTAGGGTTAAAAAAGTTACAGTGGTCTGTTGGCTCTGAGAATACTGTAATTGCCCTCCCGCAGTGGTTTTCATTACTTTTACCTGTTCTATCTTGAAACCCATTCCAAAATGTAAAATATGAAAAAAAAAGGCTTTTTCACTGAGGCACCTAGTGCAAAAGATGCAGATGTTTAAATGGCTTTCGAATGTTTTTTATGAAGGAGTAGAAAATGGTCTGAAGGTCAGCTTGTTTTCAAATCTGGATCTTTTTCATGTCCTCCCTTGAATTGAAAGAAAAAGAAAAAATAAGTCTAATGCTTCCTCACCTTCTCCTACCAATCGGTTTCCATTTCCTCATCAGAAGGAAATCTTCCTCCGCAGGACAGACTGTTGCCTTGTCCACCATGTGAAAACTCATTACGCATGACGAGAAATGCCCAACTGGACTTAAGTGAAAGGTACATTTGCTGTGTGTTTTCCTGAGTTTCATTTTTAATCCCCAATAGCCTGTTTTTCTGACCCCTTTAGATACTGGCTGTTCAGCAAAGGAGGAGGAGGTTTACCCGTTCTTGCCAATTTGTCTTTTCTGAGATAAGAACGTGGGCTCATGTGACCTACTCCTACCCTGTGGCTATGTGACAAAGTAAAATCAGACTGTGAGGTCAGTGAGCTCCTTTTCCTTCACTGATGGGTGGCTTTGTACATTGTTTGTATGCCAAGTGGGTGGCACAAGTATTTAGTTATTAGAATAGTTCATAGAATCATAGAATAATTAGGGTTGGAAAGGACCTCAAGATCATCTAATTCCAACCCCCCTGCCATGGACAGGGACACCTCACACTAAACCATCCCACCCAATGCTTCGTCAAACCTGGTCTTCAACACTGCCAGGGATGGAGCATTCACAACCTCCCTTGCCAACCCGTTTCAGTGCCTCACCACCGTAACAGGAAAGAGTTTCCTCCTTATATCCAATTTAAACTTCACCTGTTTAAATTTTAACCCGTTACCCCTTGTCCTGTCACTACAGTCCCTGATGAAGAGTCCCTCACCAGCATCCCTGTAGGCCCCCTTCAGGTACTGGAAGGCTGCTCTGAGGTCTCCACGCAGCCTTCTCTTCTCCAGGCTGAACAGCCCCAACTTCCTCAGCCTGTCTTCATACGGGAGGTGCTCCAGTCCCCTGATCATCCTCGTGGCCCTCTTCTGGACTTGTTCCAACAGTTCCATCTCCTTTTTATGTTGAGGACACCAGAACTGCACACAATACTCCAGGTGAGGTCTCACGAGAGCAGAGGGGCAGGATCACCCCCTTTGACCTGCTGGTCATGCTCCTTTTGATGCAGCCCAGGATACGGTTGGTTTCTGGGCTGCAAGCGCACACTGAAGCCAGCTCATGTTCATTTTCTCATCAGCCAGCATCCCCAAGTCCTTCTCCGCAGGGCCGCTCTGAATCTCTTCTCTGCCCAATCTGTAGCTGTGCCCGGGATTGCTCCAACCCACGTGTAGCACCTTGCACTTGGCATGGGTGAACTTCTTCATAAGGTTGGCATCAGCCCACCTCACAAGCGTGTCAAGGTCCCTCTGGATGGCATCCCTTCCCTCCAGTGTATCAACCGAACCACACAGCTTGGTGTCATCGGCAAGCTTGCTGAGGGCACACTCAATCCCACTGTCCATGTCAGCGACGAAGATGTTAAATGAGACCGGTCTCAACACCAATCTCTGAGGGACACCACTCGTTGCTGGTCTCCAGCCGGACATTGAGCCATTGACCACAACTCTTTGTGTGCGGCCATCCAGCCAGTTCTTTATCCACTGAGTGGTCCATCCATCAAATTGATGTCTCTCCAATTTAGAGGCAAGGTTGTCTTGTGGGACCATGTTGAACGCTTTGCAGAAGTCCATGTAGATGACATCAACTGCTCTACCCTTGTCCATCAGTTCTGTAGCCCCATCATAGAAGGCCACCAAATTGGTCATTTTGTCTTTCAAAGTTATGCTAGGTCTTAATGTTCTTTCTAAGCTTTATCTGTACCTTCATTTGCAATATGGAGTCACTTGAGTTTCTGGAGTAGTTCAGTGGACATCCTGAAGAAACACTTGTACTGTACATAATTTCTATTATTTACTATGCTTCTACATCTTGTTTGGTGAGGAGCTCATAAAAGGATCCTCTACTGTTCTTTCAAATGCTGTGCTGAGGACTATGAGGGAGGAATTGCCCATTCCTTTGCCTGGCAGAAGTAGACAAAACTAGGAGAGAAATGGTGTTGATAAAATACTTTCATTTTCCACCCTATTTGACATGTAGCTGTTTGGCTAGGCTAATTCTGTCCTTCTCCTTTTCTAAAATGCTTTGATCTCCATAGATCACTCTCATTGAGACCCCTTTTTATTTTTCTGCATTTTGTGTGTTCTTAGACTTGCCCATGTGATCTGGGTGCTACACTGAAAAGGGTAAGATAGTCTTACTGTTATTTCTGCTGTACATTATAGACAGCGAAGGACTTCAGCTGGCTATACTTAACTGCTTAGAAGGATATACGTCTTTGTGAAAATTTCCTTAGATCCAAAACTCTATGAAAGGTCAATATGTGAGTAGAAAGGTGCATGATCTAGCTGTGCAGAAATCACACAAGAAGAAGGACTAATCAGGGAATAACTCAACAAGAGGAGTACTTTAGTGTCAAAGGGGTGTGATCTTAGTCTTAACATAACTAACACTTTGCGGAATCATGGATGTGCAGCTCCTCCTATGCTGTAATAATCATTTGAGAAAGCTGGCTCCCAAAACCTAGAAAGTAATGGTTCTTTGGAAATGCTAAGTTAAACAATGGATTTTGTTTTTCCTAATATATGTCTTCCCCAAAGTGTTCTGATTGACTGTTTCACTGGATTAAAAAACAAACCAACCAGCCAAAACCTGAAAGACAAACTCAATAAATTCATGGAGTTAATTGTTAAAACTTGATTAGTTGTTGGATTGTTTCAAGTAAAATTCTCAAAAACTTGAGGAAGCTTAGTATATAACCCCCATTTTCAAGAAGGGGAAAATGGAAGACCCAGGGAATTACAGACCAGTCAGTCTCACCTCTGTGTTTGGAAAAATCTTGGAGCAGGTTCTCCTGGAAGGCATGCTAAGGCACATGAAAAACAAGGTGGTTGGTGACAGCCAGCATGGCTTCACTAAGGGGAAATCCTGCCTGACTAATTTGGTGGCCTTCTGCGATGGGGCTACAGAACTGATGGACAGGGGTAGAGCAGTTGATGTCATCTACATGGACTTGTACAAAGCGTTTGACACTGTCCCACACGACATCCTTGTCTCTAAATTAGAGAGACATCAATTTGATGGATGGACCACTCGGTGGATAAAGAACTGGCTGGATGGCCGCACACAAAGAGTTGTGGTCAATGGCTCAATGTCCGGCTGGAGACCAGTAACGAGTGGTGTCCCTCAGGGATCACTGTTGGGACCAGTCTTGTTTAACATCTTCATCGCTGACATGGACAGTGGGATTGAGTGCGCCCTCAGCAAGTTTGCTGATGACACCAAGCTGTGTGGTTCTGTTGATATGCTGGAGGGAAGGGATGCCATCCAGAGGGACCTTGACACGCTTGTGAGGTGGGCTGATGCCAACCTCATGAAGAAGTTCACCCATGCCAAGTGCAAGGTGCTACACGTGGGTTGGAGCAATCCCGGGCACAGCTACAGACTGGGCAATGAAGAGATTCAGAGCGGCCCTGCGGAGAAGGACTTGGGATTTTGGTCAAAGAGAAGATGAACATGAGCCAGCTTGAGTGTGCGCTTGCAGCCCAGAAACCAACCGTATCCTGGGCTGCATCAAAAGGAGCATGACCAGCAGGTCAAAGGAGGTGATCCTGCCCCTCTGCTCTGCTCTCGTGAAACCTCACTTGGAGTATTATGCACAGTTCTGGTGTCCTCATCATAAAAAGGACATGGAACTGCTGGAACAAGTCCAGAGGAGGCCACAAGGATGATCAGGGGACTGGAGCACCTCCCGTATGAAGACAGGCTGAGAAAGTTGGGGCTGTTCAGCCTGGAGAAGAGAAGGCTGCGTGGAGACCTCATAGCAGCCTTCCAGTATCTGAAGGAAGCTTATAAGGATGCTGGGGAGGGACTCTTCTTCAGGGACTGTAGTGACAGGACAAGGGGTAATGGGTTAAAACTTAAACAGGGGAAATTTAGATTAGATGTAAGAAAGGCTGTTATTGACTTTAACAGATTAAACAGCTGATGTGCTTTATGACAGAGCAGTTTATTAAACTGAGTATTCTGTGGAAGGAAAGACAGAAAGGGCAGAAATGTTATCTTTCAGTTACTTGCTGGTGTTTTCTAATGTTTTTTTTCAGAGCATTTTTTCCTTTTCATAATGTTACATACAATTTACAATGCTTCTGCAATTTCCCTTCATTATCCTGAGGAGCCATTTATTCCAGTTGTGTTGCATTTAGTTTATTTTGGGCATAAAATACTAAAGTTACTCCTGGGTTAGTCAGCAGGGGAATCTGACCTACAGCTAGTTAATGGCTTCCCTTGAGTCACCAGAATTTCCCAGTGCACAAGGCTATGTATTAGCAATGCACTCTGTTCAATGTAATACATGTACATGTATTCCTATTATATGACAGCCTAATGTATGCCAGAAGGACCCAAAATAAACTGCCTCAAACAAGACAGTTTTTTTCAACATGGCACCCTAAAGTGAGTGTGAACTTAAATCCTTCCTTCCTTATGAAGGAACCTGAAGTTAAAACTGGAATCACTAAATGATTTGTAATGTGTGTTTCAATATCCAGACGTTCATTAAAGTTTCAGTGCTGATCTATGAAAAAGCACAGTTTATTAGTAATAAAAGCATTCTCACCTCCCATCTTCAAAGCACAGCACAAATATTAACTTGGCTTCATTATGTTATATATATGGGCATGTAAAATGATGTATGGGTGAATTATCTGTCACACACCAATTCTGAAAGGTGTTTGAGCTCTTTATGCCTCAGGGAGTGGCTTAAACAACATATTGTTCTTGGCTACTGATAACTGCAGTCACTCCCATATGGGAATACATCACTTCATGTGGAACCCTGTCTAAAAGCCTGAACCAGATAACTTTAATAGCAGTAGTGCCCCATTTCAGGAAATTCCTGATGTGACATTAGATTCCATTTTGCTGGCATATTTATACTAAAATAAAGCTAATTGAAAGAATATGTTGTCCAAACCATGTTCGCAGTTGAAATCTCTGTTATTGGAGTGTATATCCCAAGAGGGTTTAAACCATCCTAAGTATCTTTGTTTATTTCTTTGTGGGTCAAGCTAATGCTTCATTTAAGAAACTGCAGGACACTCCTGATAAGTACCAGCTTGACACTCAGATTCACAGTCTAGTTTTAAGCCATTAGGCCAGTTTATTCCAGTATGTTATTAGTGGAAAAATACTTAATAAAGTTTAACTTTTAATGGAATTTATTTCGGACATCTGATTTTCAGCACCTGAGAAAGTGGACTCAGAAGGGGCACCATGTATTTAAAATACAATAATTAACATATTGGTTATTTTTCATAGAAACATAGAATCCCAGACCGGTTTGAGTTAGAAGGAACCTTAAAGCTCATCCGGTTCCAACCCCCTGCCATGGGCAGGGACACCTTCCACTAGAGCAGGTTGCTGCAAGCCCTATTCAACCTGGCATCCGCATGCTATGGATCAGATGTGCACAAGGGTGCTATTTGGCCCGCACCGTGAGCAACGTGGCGGTGACCCGTGTTAGAGAGAGCAGCGGTAGTCCTCCCGCCGCTGGTGCCGGGCGTCAGGGGATGGCGCTGCTTCTGCCTGGCGCTGCTCTGTAGTGCAGCCTAGGAGTTTTGGTTCATACCCAGCCCGCTGGTAGGTAGAGCTGTAGGTACCAAGCAGAGTCCTTACCCTGAAGGAACTGATCAGTGAATATCGTAGCAGGTGCTGCGAGGTGTTAGGTGGAATTACGGGTGGGTGACACTTTGCTGACAACACTTTCAAGGTTTGAGCCACGTGTCCTGTCTGGTGTTTAAGGCAAACTTATTCACTTCAATACTTACAGAAATGCAACATACTAGATCTTTCACAGTAAAAAAACCCCAACCAACCAAAAAATAAACAACCAAAATAACAACCATAACCAAACAAATCTGGTTTGGAAAATGAAAAGAAGATAATGCTTCATGTGGCACCTTTAAAATGAGGTTCTCAAAGACCTCTGTTAACACTTGACAGACTTCTCATTGACGCAAGCAGTAGTACTGTGCCTGCTGAGAGATGTGCCGACTGTGGGTGGGGTGTCCCCAGGTTTCTGACTGGTACCTTTGCTGCTCACAGTGCCAGCCTCTCCCTTTCTCAGGTGGGAGATTGTGCCACAGTTAAAAGTGATACACACTTTCATAGCAGTACTTGGCTGATTAGACAGCATGTTTTAAAACCATTTGAGAACTCTGAAAATGGGTAATATTGTGGGAGATTTTTTCACTACAATTTGTAAATGTTTTGATCAATATTTATGAGGAATTTAATTTTTGTTTTATTTTCAATGTTTTGCTTTATGCTCAACAGCAAAGAACGTAACTGAGTTTTAGTGGTGAAACATCTGCAGTGAATTCTTTAAGTGAATTCTTATTTTATTATTGCCTGATGGAATACCACCAGCTTTTATGCAGTGATATAGCTGTCACTCTGCATTTCAAGTTAATTGGTTTCAGTTAGAACCTGTATTTCATATATGAACAATGGACACAAATAGAGAATACTACTTTGATTGAATAAATGGGGTCTGGGAGACTGAAGTGTCATGTAATTCTGTAATTTGTAAAATTCCCTCATATGACAAGCTTTCATTTTTCAGCTTTGTGCATTTTGTGTTGGGGTTCCAGCATAACCAATAATCCAGACACACGGATGTCCCATGTAAATCAGCTTGTTTGCTGCTGACATCTCCTACCTGGCAGTTTAGGATATAGCAAATCACACCTGAATAAGGCATCCTACAGTTTTTAATTACTGAGACTTTTTCAGCTGTCAGAATCTTTCACATTTTCTACACACTTTCTTCCTGTATTAGGATGTAATATTGTGGAATAATATTGTATTTTCTTTCTTCCATATTTTTTATAATTACCCTCGTGCTGCACCTACCTTTTGTAAGTTTCAAATTTATGATCAGTCTGCAGTGACCTTGTCTTTATTTCCTTCTCTGTACATCTCTCCTAACCATTTACAGCAAACCACCCTCATATTGGCATGGTAACCTCTCTAAATGTCTCTTTTACAAATCTTTAATTCTCCTAAATGCTTCCTAGTGAGGAAAATTGGCTTGAAAGCAACCTTGCCCTTACTGTGCTTAATAAGACACTGCATCTATTCATACTGCTTCTGAACATCTTTACTATAAAAGCTCCAAATTGTATATTGCAGAAATTGCAAATCATTGGTTCATCTCTAGTTTAGATCCTTAATTGCCAAGATATGCAGCCCTTATATAATTGTGCAAAAGAATCCGGAGGAGCAGAAATTGAAACAGATGTAAAGGCATTCCCTGATTCTATAGCTTATCACTGATGCAGTTTGAACTCAGTTGCTAACAGGGACTACCTCAGATATTTATAAATGCTAGATAAGAACACCACCAAATTAAATGTGAAAGAGAGGAAACTAAATGTTGCTTATCGAGGACTTGGGATCTTGTACAAGTTCATTACAAAAGTGAATTTTCCATCAAACAGATGTTTATTTTAATCCAGAAGTTTCTTTAGTAGAGATGTCCACCATTTGGAACAAAACCACTCCAAAGTGATTATGCCACCTTATTGCTTAGATATCCTCATATATTTCTTGTTATTCTAGTTGAGTACTACATTCAGACAGAGGTTGCCAATAAAGTTTATTGTAGGAGCTAAGTGTCAATATCTGTAGTACCCCCCGCCTAGGGTGCTTGTAATTAAAATGCCACAGATAGTCTGGGAGAAGCATGAAAATTTGATGGCAAATTGATTTCAGGTTCATCTTGAAATTTGTCCTCAGCTGGACTCAATACTGCTGGCAGACATTGGATGGCTTTTGTCAAAAGGGTTTGCTGGGATGAGACAGAGAAGCCTTGATCTGAATATTAAATACAGTGCTCTGCTTATGACAGTTTGCTTACTGCTAACATGTTCCTTTTTTATACACATTTTATTGTGTGGGGAATGTTATGGGTGACATCGCTCCATTTTACTTAAGAAAATATGTTGCTTACAAGTATTTTGGCACACTAAAGGCCAGACTTACAATATTAGCTTCAAACCTAAGCATACAGCTTCAAAACTTATGAATTCCATAGATAATCCAAAGATTAAGCTGAGCTGCACAAAGAAACGAAGTCTGATAAAGTAATAGGTGAAATTTGTGTAGTAATGGGGTTTGAGGTTGGAAATCCCATGTACAGTAATCTTTATCTAAGAGAAACACCTTTTTTTCCCTCTCAAATAGTTTAATTTATAGAGAAAGTACTTGGAGCAAATATAAAATAACTTTTCTGCTGTCAAGTTAGAATCATAGTAAGTCCAGTAAAGACTGATTTTCACAGATTTGTTACCAGTAACTTTCTGCTTTAGAAGGTATTTGAAACAATCTCATGATGAGAACTGTTTATTTTTAAGTATTTTACAAAATCTGAAGAGCAGTCTAAGTCCACAAAATAACAAAAAGCGTTTACTTATTTGACATGTGTGCTGTGTTTCAGGAACACAACTTTGTTTTGTTAACGTTATTCCAGAAGTAATTCTGATTCTATTTCAAAAAAACCCTAACAATTTTGCCAGTTGTCGAGGCCCCACTATTAACTTAAAGCTTTTGCTTAGATTTTCATTCTTCAAAATCAGACCAGCCAACACTTGAGGGTGTGTGTGAGTTTAAGTGCTGCCCAAGTGCGTCCAGAAAAGGAGGGTGCTTAGAGAAGGTTATGCTCCAGAGCCACTGGGATAAGTGAGCTGCGTGGGTAAGGCAGGTTACATGGAGCTCCATGGTGTGGAACTTTCCAAGGTATTTTCTTCTCTGCTGCACCTATATAGGTGCAAATGCAGCAGTGATAGTAATGCAGACATGCCCATAAGTTTGGGTTTGTTTTCCCTTAACACCCCAATAATGGCATTATCAGCTGAAGTGATAAGATGGAGAAGATATGAATGCTCCATCCCTGGCGGTGTTCAAGGCCAGGCTGGACAGAGGTTGAGTGACATGGTTTAGTGTGAGGTGTCCCTGCCCATGGCAGGGGGGTTGGGACTAGATGATCTTAAGGTCCTTTCCAACCCTAACTATTCTATGATTCTAAGATGAGATTGGGAGAAACAGTAGGAAAGAAATGAGAGGAGGGATATAGTAGAATAAGGGTCACTTCTGAAGATTGTTCATCTTCTACCTGTGGAAGAAGTAAGTTAAGGCTTACCATGAACTCCTGGCTGAGTCATCTACATTTGAATTGACATAGCACTTCAGTAATTTTTGTAGGAGGTTCTTCTGTCCTTTCTTTTCACCTCTTTATCATGCCAGTATGTGGACAAATACTCAAGTGGTATAAAATATTGGTTTTATAACTTAAACACCGATCCCATGTCAACATTTCTCTGAATCTAAATAATGCAACCTTTTGCAAAAGTCAAAAAAAGTGATTTTGGACTTAGCTAGAGGTCTTCTGGTACTACTGCTATGGGAAATGAACTAGTGTCATTACAAGGAAAATTAGACCTGGATAGTGTAAATTTAGCATTTTACTTAATTTTGATTTTTTAAATACCTGAACTCTTTAGTCTAAGAATTCGATTCTCCATTCTTCCTCTTCTCCTTCTCTTCCCTGCAATATTTAAAAATAAAATACTAACCAACTATTGCACTGGAAGGAGACTCTCTTAGGTGCCTGAGATCCAGACTGAAGTATCTGATCTCATTTCAAATGGTCAATTTATTTCCTCCTTTCCTGACACTGGTAAAATTGTGTTTTTATTTCCAGCTATGATAGATTTGTTCACTTGGTAAATATTATATGGTACAGGAGTCTTTATTTTTTCATATAATCTTTGTTTACAAAGTCAATACAATCACTTGGAAAATATGTAGCAAACACTGCAGTATATTAGAATCTTGTGTATTGTGTTTGCTGTAGGTACAAATTCAATACAGCAACTCTCCAACAATTGACATGTCAAGTAATATATCAACTGCTGGTATATTACTTTTTGCTCATCCTATTACTACTTATCAAAACCAGCTTGCCACCTCGTCTCATTAAGGACTATTGCTTCAGGATGCTGAGCAGACTCCAGTCTTGCTGATGTCAAGTGCGAATTCCCAGAAACTTTAGCAGAGCATTGTAACTTTAGCATCCTTATAACAGAACTGGATCCCAATTTATTAGTGTCGTGGTTTAAGCCCAGCCACGCAGCTCATTTACTCACTCCACCCACTTCTTCCCCCCACTCCCAGAGGGATGGGGAGGAGAATCGAAAGAATGCAACTCCCACAGGTTGAGATAAGAACAGTCCAGTAACTAAGGTATAACACAAATCACTACTGCTACCACCAATAATAATAATGATAAGGAAATAACAAGGGAAGAGAATACGACGCCTCACCACCTGACGACCAACAACTCACCCCACCCCACCTGACCGAGCACCAACCGATACCTAGTCCAACCCCGCAGTCCCCCAGCCCTTCTGGGTAACTCTCCGTTACCGCCCTGGGCATGATGTGCTGTGGTATGGAATACCTCTTTGGCTAGCTTGGGTCAGGTGTCCTGTCTCTGCTTCCTCCCGGCTTCCCCTCCTCCCTGGCAGAGCACGAGACTCACAAAGTCCTTGGTCAGTCTAAACATTCGAGCAGTAACTAAAAACATCATTATTATCAGCGCCGTTCCCAGGCAGAAAGTCAAAGACACAGCAGTGCACCAGCTACTAAGAAGGAGAAAAAACGACTGCTACTGCTGAACCCAGGACAATTAGCACGAAAATCACATAGAGACAACACAGAATTTTTAATGAACAAAATTAGTCTTAAAATTTTCTTGGAGGAAAGTTAACTTAAATGAACAGTAAACAATTCCCATACGAAAATCGTTTCCAGCATAGAATAAATGTAAGTAAAAGTTACAGATTTTTAAATAACTTGCTGTTAACTTCTGCCTGTATACTTTTCCCGCATATGTGTTCTTGGCCTTTTCTCTGAATCACGAATTATCTTGTGTGCCATGCAAAATAGAAGAAAAAGGAGTTGTAAATTGGAGTAATACCAGGTGACCTTCATTTTGTTCCTGACCCAGGCTTCGACCTGTTTGAGTGAATTTGTAGAAATGAATTAGTATTTTAGCTTCTCAGTTTTACTTATGTATGACTGGAAGGCAACTCAGTTACCCTTTTATATTTTATATAGTGTTTTTTGATTCATAGCTGAAAAGTATTGTGTCTGTAATGGTACTATTAAATACAAAGTTTTAACTGATTTTTTTTTTTTTCCCCTAGCCATCTTTCCTACCTGCTTGTTGCAATGTTTGTCCATTATATTCACCACTTAGATAGTGATATTAAGGTTTTTTTCAAGGCACAGAGTTCTGCCGGGTAAACTAATATAAACACTGTGTTGAAAACCAGTTTTGGGATGGGGTTTGTTTTTTTTTGTTTTGTTTTTTGTTTTGTTGTTTGACTGCTTACAGGACTGTTTTATGCCTCCTTGTACTCAAAGAATTGCAAAACACAAGTGCCAAAAGATGACATTTGTTCTTGAGCTTGGATGCAGGCCATATTTCATCTCATCCAGTGTTATAGCACTTTTAGAATTCACTCAATCACAGAAGGATGATACTAATATGACATATTTATTAGAGGTAAAAATACCCTTATTTTTGTAAATGTCATTGTCCTCCTTTCTTCTTCAGAACTGACAGGGGAAGTGGTCTGGCAGTTCTCCACCAGACTTGATGCGTGTCCATAGATTGATGGAATTTGACATTTTGAGTACTGAGTAGGTTTTCCTCCCATCAGACACAGCTGAACAGTATTTCTTTGATGACACATTTTCTAGAAGGTGGTTTCTATTATTGGTGGCTTTATTGTGTTAAAATTATTTTACTGGTTGTTCCAGGTTGGACACTTCCACCACCACCAAAGACCAGGATTTTGCAATATTTGTTTGTTTAGAAGTTGTTGAGGATAACTACTTTTTCCAAGTCAGTCAAAAGTATTTACATCACAGCTCTGAAGAAAAGAGGATGATATAAAATTATGTATAAGGGTATTTAGGTACTTTTTTCGAGCTGTCGCTTCTTTCCCATGTATCTTTGAATTGCCTCCCCATTCTTCATTCTTATTCCTCCCTCCTCTTTCAAACTCTATGGAAAAGAAATAGGAACAAAAATACTGAAAGACAGGATGGGATGGACATTTAATAACTGGCAGAATGAGCAGATAATTATTTACTGGTTTATTACTATGATTAATTGATATATGGACATGAGACAGTAATAATTTGGAAAGTTCACCTCTGTATGTCTCTGTATTGGGTACTGAGCAATATCAAGGATCAAAAATGTTTACAAAAGATTTCTTCTGATTGTGATCTGTTGTCCCCAATAAATGTTTGCATGCATCCTTACAATCACACTTGTGATTTTTTTTTCTACAGAACAGCAATAATTAAGCTATCCAGTGCTCTTTGAACACAATCTCATTACTCAGTATACAATGTCATTACTTTCAGCCCCTCCCTGCCTTCAAGAGCTATTACATGACCTCCAGATCTCTCGTATACTCCATGTATTACCATTAGAAGACATCCACACTGGGAAATCACTCTGTTCCTGTTTTTGATTAATATTTCATCAGCCACGAGAGGAAATGGTATTCTTTAGCAACACTAATAAGTAATTGAGCAGATGAGATGCCCCTGCTGCTTTGAAAAAAGCAGTATGTAGAGGTTCTAAAAGAACAGCTTTAGATATGACTTAAGATACTAAATGGAAAAAAAACACAACAGAAGGTGCTGTCTACAGTGAACAGTCAGTAACAGTATCATCAGAAAACTAATAGTAATAATGCCATTGTTAGCAATAGGTTATCAAACACATGGTGAAAATGTAACTTATTCAAATTGGTGTTCAAAATACATTTTCACAGAAGAGATTGATCCATTGACTTTAAATACATTTTAAAGAGAGTCAATGAAAACCAGATGCAAAGGATAGTGAAAAATGACAGTTGTTAAATAAAGAAGTTGTTTAGAAGCTTTTTTAACTGCTAGTGGGAAACATCAGTCATTATACTATCAACAAATATTTTGGACTAGCACTTTAAATGCTTATTAGCCCCAGTAGAGTTACGAACTGAAGGAAACTGTTAGTGATATGAGCAGTTGTCTTTTCAGTACATAATGCACTTGATGAATCTCTTTGCTGTCTATTTTGCTGCCTCAGACAGAATAGTCTTCATTTAAAGTTTTATTTTATTTTACTGTATTTTCCTGGGTTGCTTTTTTTGGGAATGGAAGAGCTAAGTTTGGGAAGCCCTGTCACATCACTGGTTCATAAAAAGTTGCATTAATCAATATGCTTAGGAAGAAGCACGCACTTGTGATGAATTGCATATATCAAAGCGAGTGAAGACACAAGAAAAAGATGTTAGACATCTAAGATTTGCCATTTCTACTCATTCCCCCAGCAGGAATATAAACCTTTATGCTCTTATTGGAAAGAATATTGTAGAGAATTCTAGTAGTGGAGTCGTGATGTTGGTGTAGTGATTTAAGATCTCTGTCATCCAGTAATTATTTTGTTTTGAAACTCTATGAGAAATTTCCAGGTACCTGATGTTACTGTCTTTATATACTATCGGTGCAGTCCTTTGGGTATTTATAGCCAGGTATTACTTTTAAGGCTTAAATTATAAACGGTGAGAATTTATGTTGTCCCAAAACCGTAGAGGAGTGTGATGTGCAAAAGTAAATACATTAGTCCTCGTGGTTTCATGGACACTTCTGCCTAAGATGCATGAGAATTTACTTGTTTTTTTAAATCTACAGGCCTTAACAGAGGTTACAAACAAGAAATACAAACTAATGGATTAACTCTCCAGTTGTATTAATTAAATAACATACATAAAATATAAAGAGTGATTAAAAAAACCCTAGGAATTACTTTATTCCCCAAAGTGAAAGAGATGTGTGTATGTGAGTGTGTATGGGGACTACTGTGTATCTTAATGCTAGGATTAATGCTAAAATGGACGTTATGAATTAATCATGGAATTTAATTTACCAGAATTATTTTTTTGGCATTGAGCCCCTGTAATTAGCATCTTAAACACAAGTGGTTTTGGTGATCTTTATGACAGTCAAAGCTAAACCTTCTGCCATTAATTTCTTGAGAATTGTTTAATAGGCAAGAACTAATTTTGCAACTAGATTTGAAAATGAAATGGGTTCACTTAGTGTGATGGGCAATAATGGCCTCCTTGCTTGTAAGCTGGTCTCATTTCGGTAAGCTTGTTGGGTTTAACATTCACACGGAAAGCTTTGGACATGAATAAGGGCAAAAAGAAGGAAAGGGTTTGGTTTCCATTTTCTTCCAGGTGTTCTATATTCTAGTGGGATGTAACTTTGGTTCAAAAACAGTCATATCAGGTTAATCATCAGGTGACTTCCCTGCTTAGAAGCCAAGGGTAAGGTATGTTCCAGACTACGTGTGTGAGCTTGGGTGTCAACCGGCCTCCTAAAGCTGGGTTTGAAGCAGGAAATGAAACTACCAGTCAACAGAGTATTTTAATCAGGTGGATCTCTTCATGTCTTTAATTAAAATTATTTTAAAGACCAAAACATTAATTTAAAAAAATAGCACATGAACATTTGTGTCTTCTTAGAATTTTTTTACCCCTAAATATCTAGCCAGAGATAATTCAGGTATCTCATATATATTACTACTGCCTAGCTTAGATGAAGGCAACATTATTTCGCCCTTTGGAATTTGCCAGCTGTGCGCTGTTGGCTACCAAGAGCTAGAAACTGTTATTCCAGTGGCAACTAACAGCAAGTATTTTCCCTTCCCCTTACTGTTAATAGAAAATAAAAGTATGACAGGTTTATCCAAGTGAGAAATCTTGGTTTTCCATTCATTTCCCTGGGGTTAATACTACTTTGTATTATACAGGTGCTTCTGAGTGGCCAGCAGTTGTGGGTCAAAATCTTCACCTTGCCACTCTTGATTTGCCTAGAAGGGAAAACAACGTGACATGTTGGAAAGTGTTAGCCACTGCTGAGGGGGGAATAAGTGGGATGTTAGCACAGTATCTCAAAAAGGAATCAAGGACAGGAGTTTGTAATTCTGACCGGAATATATTGCTTCCTCTGTGTTCTTTCCACTGAGATACTAAAGTGTGTGTCCCTTACAAGCTTAGAGAGCTCTACCTGAATTATTTCCCTGACTGAGTACTAGCATTTGTGCAAAGTGGAGCAAGGCTGTGGATGCCTAAACGGCACAGAGGCCTTGAGTGCTCAGCCATCCTTTTAACATTGCTTTGCTCTGTTGCTGCTTCTCTTCACTGAGCTCAACTGTGTTTATTTTCAGCTGTTTGGAGGGTACTGACAGTGCAGAATAATATGCTTTTCCTCTCTCTACCTGACTTTCTTCCTCTTTCAGCTATTTTTCCTTTTATTATAGTAATTAGAAAAGGGCTTTGATCACAAATTCAGTCTTGCTCAGAGTTCGAAAACAGAATAACTTGTGCTTGGATCTTGGGGATTAGTGTGCATCCCTCAGATATAAATGGTAAACAGCATTTCTTTACCCCACCTCACACAAGCATGTGAGAGCTCTGACTTGCAAGCCCTTACTCTGAGACTGCAGTGATTTCATTAGCCAAAAGTGTAATTACATTATGAGAAAAAACACAGCAGTCTCTGATTTCATGACCTTCTCTGTTTCCTCCCTAGTGTGCTATAGTCTAGATAAGTCTAGATTTAGTTTTGGGTTTATTTATATATTTAAAAATAATGTATTCTCTTCCAGCCGTGAACTGGGTATGATGAAGAAAATTAATCAAGATAACTCATGAGTTTAGTGTTTGTGCTGCTTGTAAATAGAATCCTTTATTTTTTTCATTTTACTGCATCTTAGGTACTATGTTTGTCACAATTCCTGTAAGGAGAAGTAGCAAGAACAATAGATGGGAAAAGAATTATACATTTCTTTCTTATGAGAGAAGATTGATTAGCTGTAGTTAATTGGTGTTTTCTAAGTTGTAACCACACTACGCTGTGGGGCTGCACACCAGACTGTCACCAATGACTGTCAGGCTCCATGTGATATTTATGGAGTATAATGGAGACAGTATATATGTAGTATATTGCAGATACTTTCTCCTTTGCTTTAACAGTTTTAGAATGTTCTATTCCCTTTCAGCAGAATGACATTTTGCAGTGAAATACATAAATACTTACTTTTTTTTTTTTTTTTTTGCCAAATCCTTACATATTGTAAGTAACATCAAATAAATGGTATTTTAAATACTGTTTTCCTAGTTTCTATTGGAAGTGGATAATCTTAGAATTTACATAAGCATCCAAGAGGCGTCCAAAGTATTTGTGTGTTAGTTAGCGTTTGGACATCAATCTGGCATAATGACTATACTTCTTGAAAATGTCTGAACAGCAGTTTTTTCTCGTACCAAATTTAGCTTAATTTTTGAAAAGTGCAGATCATCTATGATTGATATCAAAGTCTGTGGGAATTATTCCTAATTGCAAAAGATTCAGTAATTGTTCTTGAAAGCTGCAAAATACATAATGGGTCACTGTTAGCCAAATTCTAACACCATTATCGTACGGAACAGCTCTACTGACCAAGTGCTGCTGTCTAAAATTAAAATTCTGTCTCAGATAAGTTTTTTTTTTGGAAATGGATCTGTCTATAGTATGCATACGATTGGTGAAAGACAATCTTAGATTTTCTTGTTCAAAAAATACATAGGTAAATGTAAAATTTTCAAATTTTAGTTCATGCTCGTCTTGTGAAAAAGAAAATCCTGTCTGTTTGCATTCCAGAGAATTAGAAATCAGTGACAAGATAGTGCCAGAGCTTCCTATTAATTATTAATGAAAAGTACTGTGCAAATACCAAAGCAAAAAAGAGTTGTAATGTCTTTGTCCCTAACCTGCAGCTGAACTGCCTTTGGTTGCGATTGCCTGCCACTTGTGGACAAGGTTAATTGGGTCAGTACTCGGTTTGGACACCTCCCATGAAGACCTGAACATCTATTGCTTGTTGCTGAAGTGATTTTATCCAGACATAATGCTAGGTGCTGAATAAACCTATACATGTACAGAACCAGGATTTTGGCTTCCTGCATTGGTTATTACTCGTCTGTTTGTGAGAGCAGGGTTATCTGCTCTGTATTCTAACCAAGATCTTATTTTGGTTTATTGAATGTCACCTGTCAGTTTTTTCACTAAATTTTCAGCAGGAGTAGATAATCTTGATTTCAAAGGCCAGAGTTCATTGTTACTGAAACCTTTTCAGCATCTATTCCCTTCGGCTCATTAGAGACTACCACATTTAAGATAACAACTGGCTTGAAAAAGTGAGTTCTGGGCTGCAGTCTGACAGGTAGAAGCACTCCATCCAAGACAGGATTTATGCTTGTTTGATGAAAAACAGGACCATTCTTGGTAGATGGTAATTTTTAGTTGATCTCATATGATGAGAAAATACAGATACTTCATGACCTATTTGTTTTTCAAAACTAAATTCATAAAGCACAGGTTCATATATACCTGCTGTAGTTCCCAGGATTCTTTAATCCATTAAAAACATTCTTTGTTTCAACTCCAAAGCAGTGCATTGACATGCAAGTGTGAACTTAAGTGTGTGCACCAATGCTATGACTGCACCATTGTAATGAAGATGAAATGACTGTAATGATGACCTTTCTGTGCCTTTGTCTATACCATGCCCTTCTCTTTAACTGAACACCTTTCAAATGAGCATGTTCTGAACTCTTGAACTGTTCATTCTGTTCACTGAGCTTATTGCTCAATCTGCAGTTTATCATTATGTGTCTCCAAAGACTTTGTGTTTCCTTATATTTGACATCTAGATGGAATTTTTCATAACCCTTTACTAGTCATAAATTGGATTGTTAGGGGATTAAGTTAATCTTGTTTCTTTATAGTAGCTTGGATTTTTAAAGCCCTAATTTAGAGGGGTTTCTTTATTTGTTACCCTCCAATCTGCAAGAATGGAAAAAACCTTTACGCCGTAAGATTCTGTATGCTGAAGTTATTTATTTCTGCTCATTTTGAAGTGAATCGTACCTAAGAGGTGCACTTGAAAAGTTGTTTTGTCATATTTTTCCCGTATTACTATTTCTTCCTTTCTGTCTAAATAGCAGCTGCTCAAAGTGACCCAAAGCAGTGCATCATCAGATAAGCAGCGTGTCATTGAATAGACTGTAGAAGAATGTGTATTTTTCTTGTTCCATTGGGAAGTGAAATAGGAAAAAAATGTCTTACCACTTGCAGAAAATTGTTAGGGTGTGTTAGTCATATCTTTGCTTTTGCTTACTTTATTAGGAGGTACTCCTAACAATGTAGGTACTTTTCATTCCTCAATTAACAGCTAGTGTTTGAAAGTAAGGACACAAAACCCCACATATTTTTAAGAGTGCTTTGGAGCATTTTATTATCTAGCAGTAATGTAGCAGGTAGTTTTTTATTTAAATATTCTTGGGAGCTTTTCCCAAGAAAATTAAAAATTATATGCTATACATTCAAAATATTGAAAATAATCCTGAGAATTATCAGGTTGGTCTGTATTAAGATAGTGGTGTCAAAATCCTCAGTATACCATGATGAGTAAATATGTAGAAAGCATAATATTTGAGGCTTAGCTTAAGGCTAAAAATTACTTAAATATAATGCTTGTACTTAAGCAGCACACATTTATTTCTTTAACAAATAAACATTTTTAGCCTTCTTTCTCTGAAAGGTTCAGAATTGTCAGACTGGTTATAGAAGATGAAAAATCTAGAGGAGCTCCTTGACCTTTTTTATGATCTCCCCATCCCTAAACTCCATGAATGATTTGAACTCTGACACTGAGAATGGCAAGATGTAATTCTTCATGCAAATGTCAGAAAACCTCACGTTCTACTCTGGGCATCTCGAATTTTTATTTTTTCATTCAAATGCAGTTCATGTCAGCTAGTATCATACATAAAGCGCGAGGCTCTCAAAAGCTCATAGGTCTAACTCCATCTGTAGTGAAAACTTTGAAAAAACTCATATTCTACTGTTATTCTTCGTATTTCTTCTGGTTTATTCTGTTAATTGATTGATTGACTGCTTCAATGCCAGCCAAACCACCCCGAAAGCTTTTAAATATAATTTGTTAAACTTCATGAAGAAAGAGTATAATTTTCATAACATATTTGTGCAGATGGACATGGGCATAATTATTAGAAATAATAGCAAGGCATAGGATTGCTTTAGGAAATCAGCATTGGCAGCAGTGCAAGGAGGACATGAGGCAGAGAACAAATAAGGCTGAGTAGGTGAGGATAAGTAAGTGTCCCATGTATATTAGAAGACCTTTCAGCCTTTGTTCGAGGCCAGTACTTTCAACAAGGAAAGGTGTGAGCGAAGCCTATGGCATATTGTACTTTGTCTCCCTGCCTATTTGATGCTCTGTTAAGGTAGAGAAAGATATTACTTGCTGATATGTTAGATACTTCATTTTTAAATGATCATAAATTTTTGCCAGCACTTAATCAGAGTAGGTTTACAGTGCAGAGGAAAAGTGAATATGCCAAACCAGTAGAACATTATGGAATACGAATTATTACTGTACAAAGAAGGACTGAAAATGTAGGATTGCTTCTCTGTGAACCAGCTGATAGTTTGGTGCATTACATTGTTTTTCCAGACAATGATGGGAAGAGTATAATTTGAAATTTTTCATCTGTATTTCTATCCCTATTCACATTTAAAACTGTTAAAAGGGAGAAAAATCTCAAAAGATCTATCTGCTTGTGAAACTCATAGCCATGTATAAGTCCAAGCATATATAAATTCATGAATTAATTAAACATTGATAATAAAAATACAACAAATAATGGAAGATATTTATTAAGACTTCTTTTTGAAAAATAGCTGAATACTGTTTCCAGAGATAGTCATTTTCAGAGAAAATACTGTTTATTTCATAGTAGATCACTGACTGGTGGAATTCATATGAGGAGTACTATCCATCTCTATTTTTGCTTGTTCACAAAGAGGGCAAATGATATGTTTATTTTGGATATATAAACTTGTTAATTCTCTACCTCACTTTTGCATCAGCCCAGCTGTTGATAGCATTTTATGACTGTGTTTCTCAACATTTAGGTTTAGAAGACTTTATGTTTCAGTTCTAAATACTGTAGAGACTTCTCATATTACTAATATGAAACTAACTGGCATCAAGGCAGCATTCAGTATTTCCAAAGCAGTTTACCACTGTGACATTAATCTACAGTACTGAGCACTGTGGAAACTTTCATCAAACTAGGAAGTTAGTTTTGATTTGTTGCAGCACACAGTGGGTGTTCATAGCATATGTTTTTATTTAATCCTTCAAAGAGTTTTCAGGAAATAGCAGCTAGCATGTGATGAAATAATATCAAAAGACATTACTAACATTTTAACATTATACGGATCATTATACTTCATACATTTTGGAATTATGCTACATTATATTTATGGTTTCAGTTTGTTCTTGCAAGCCACATTCTGCTTGGTCTGATGAAATGACACATGGCTGGAACGGAGTGCAGTGGAACTAATAAGAGTCTTGTCTTAACTTGCAAAAGATTAAGCAACTGCCTCAAAAGATGTGCTGGGTTTAGAGCAAAGGCAGAGTAGGAAGAACTTGGAAAGAAAATGAAGAAAATGTCTCTCCTTTAGTCAGGAATGCATCAGTTCTGCCATGCACGTTCCACCTCGTAGCAAAGAATTGAACAAAGTTGCTCCTTGGTATTTTGTGATTTCATTTGTGACTGCTCATTAAAATATGATATGTCTTCTTAATGTCTTGTAAAGAAGGAAAGAAATACAGCACCTAATAAGCAATAACTACTGATGTGACAACTAAATGGAAACTCCCTTCAGATTCCCTTGTAGAAGCTTCAGCATTAGTACAGAGAAAAGGCTATGAGTAAGAAGTACAAACATGTTTTTTTTAAAGGATCCTACTGCAACACCCTTTGGTAGTGCCACCCATGGACTCTGATGGGCTTGCCCTCAAACCTCTGCTGAGGAGAGAATTACTGTGTCTGCTATGGGAACTGTGGTGATGATTTATTCCGTGTATTTTTAGAACTTTGACCAAGGTATTTTAATTAAGGGCTATGTCTTCCTCTATGGTTATTTAAGTCTCTATAAGACAATTCAGTATATCTGTATTTCAAACACCTCCGTTCAGTGTGTGAAACAAAGTGGGGTGAATACGACCTGCTTTTTGGACTGTACATTACCAGATTAGGGGATCTGATTTCTTGGCTCCCTCCCTTGACCACTCAACATTCCTTCATTTTTGTCATTGCTGGGGACAGCTGTCAACGTGCTTGGTTTCTTGGTTTCAATGTTAAATAAAAAAAGGTCATTACATACATGGAGTTCTTTCCTCCAAAGCAAGAATCCCAAACATGTAATGCAGCTTCTGTGATTTGGTTTGTTTGCTATTGTTTTTTAAATCAAGTATCTCATATACTACTAACCTAACTTGGATAAATGGGTAGGTTCATCTGCATATCCGGTGTAAATACTCACAGAGTTTTTCAACAGCTCAGTGAACAAAGGCAAACTTTCCTTTGAGCAAAATATGAACAACTAGCAACCCGGAAAATGATCCTCTGTACAACACTACTGAGAGACTGTGTATCCATAGTTGTTACAGGTATAGGAAGCTCTTAGAGCTCAGGTGGCAGTAGACTGAAAATTACTTCAAGGTAATCTGTGAAATAAATTGTATTTTAGTGTTTAATGCCTTACATACACTGGGACGCTTGAAGTGTGTTTTGGATCATATAATCTCTATTACTTTTACCCAGGCTGTGACACTGATTTGGTAACAGGATGGGAAACAGGTCAAATGCATGTACTGCTTCCTTTCAAGCTGTTGTTTTGATTTGAGAAAGCAAGGTAATTTTTTAAAGCAAAAACAAAAAAAAGGGTGAACTGGCAGCTGGAGAGTGAAGATTCCTTGTACTTAAAACCCAAACTAAACAGAAAAAAAACTGAGAAAGAGATGGAGACTGGGGAGAAAAGAAAGGACAATGTGGGTAGGAGCAGCTAGCTGAAATTCTATGGTCTGACTTAAGCAGCAGGTCAGATTAGATGGTCACAAAGAGTCCCTTTTGGCCTCAACAGCTATAATACTTGAAGCATAGTGCAGGCTTCCCAGCACTGCAATTTCATTGTGACCTGGAGGGGTGAAAGGGTAAAGCCTCCATACGTATTCCCTGCCTCTCCAACAACATGAGCCTGCCTGGATCCTGTGTTGTGAAAAGCTGCTGGCTAGGAGCTGGACTGAGACCATAACTCATTTCACAGTAGCACATCTGCTGTATGATAATCACTTTTGCTCGCTGGCCACTCACACTGAATTCAGACTAATAACAAGGAGGAGAAGGTTCCTACCCCAGGGCTGGTTCCATGAGCTGTTTCCTTGATGATGATGACGACGAAATAATGTGTTCAGGCAGACCTTCCAGGATGTCACTTCTTACAGTGGTCTCTGTTCTGTTTACAGTTACCAAAAAATTCGTATTGCTACAGGTGTATTCTTTTCACCTCTGTTGTTTCTTCGTATTTTTGTGGCCATGCTGAAAATCAGTGCATTAGCATCGTCCTGTGCCATTACTTGTTTCTAGAACAGATCCTCAGTTTCACCTCTGCATATCCTGCCGATCATTCTGTTCTCTGTCATTGTGTTCTCTGGTTTGCTATTTACACCCATGCTTAAAAAGTTTGGACAGAAATACTTCTGCAAGAGAAGGGTTTTGTTCTTTTAAGCATATCACTCCCTTATTGTGTAGCAATAGGATCATATCTTGACAGTCTAAAATATTAATTTGCTGGAAGCTGTTGGAATGATGTCTTTAATGCCATCCAGAGATGCTGTTCCAAAAGAGAAATCCTTCACTTGAATGTTGAACAGTTTTCTGCCACTTTGTGCCATTGAAGTTGGGAAAAATAAGCAGGACCCCATTAGCAGGATTTTTGATGTGTTTAAGCAATGATGAATCTGATGGCTTGACCTTGTACTGAGAATAGCAAATGAAGGTGAAGATTAAAGACATTGATCAGGAGAAAGCAAGTGTTTGTCTGGTTGGTTCTGGGTTTATAGCCCTAGGTTTGTAGCCCTTTCTGATGTCTTAAAAAAACTCTGTGTGTTGCTTGGGGATTGGCTTGGTTTGTCTTTCATGACACATGGTGAGGTTTGGGCTTCTACTGATGATTTGGCAGCTTGGTCTATTACGCATTTTTTTCAACCAAATTATTTTGTGTAATAACTATAATGTTAATGGAACTAAATGTTATGGTTGAGTTAAGATTTGTGAGTTTGAAAATAAATGTCTTGACTTCATTTCGACATTTGCCTTTCAATATCAGTCCGTTAACCTGTCACACACTATAATTTCATTAAAACCATCATTTAATTGTAAGTTAATGTACAGCTATCTTTTATAGAAGAGCTTTACATACTGCCTGAATTATTTCAATACAAATTTTCAACTGATATGATTGAAATATAAATATAAATATAATATAAAACACTAAAAGCCCTCCAAGCCCTTGTTTATCAGTTCAGTAGTGAGAAATAAGATGCAACAACCATATTATTGCACCACTATAACACAGAGACAGTTTTTCACATTATAATAAAAAGAAAGAATAACTAATATATATATTTGTCTGTATGTCTTGTACCTGAAGCATTGAGATGTACTTCATACGTAATTCAGAGAAGTCTCCATTATAGAGAGAAGGACAATGCGGATAGTGTAAGCTGTATAGAACTGAAGAAAGAATTAAAATATACATGCTAATAGCTTTACAGCTAGTCACAAATAGACTTGAGATTCATATATGAGACATATAAAACTTATTTCAAAATAAATTCTGGTTAACATTCAACCTGATTGAATCTTTGGAAGCTGTGTTAATGTATTTGTTCAAATCACTTGCACTCAAAAGCTTTTAAACAGAATATCACTTTTTTTTTTATTATTATTCATGATAATGTAATTCCTGCCTTTAATCTCTTCAGAGTTTCACATTAAGTCATGATATGCAGTTCAGGGGAATTTGGATCATCCATTAATCATAGTGTCTGTACTTTTGTGTGTCTACTTTTGTCCATCTCTTAAATCAGTCACTTGGCAGCAGCAGAGATCTGGGGATGTTTCAAGGTGTTTGACTGGAGGGGCCTTACTTATTCAACTTGTTTTCTGCTACAGTATGTATAGATTTATGTAATATGTGGCACGCTGAAACAAAAGTGATAGAAATAGCAGCATAATCATTAAATATAAGCCTCTTAGTGTTTCCATTTGAAATGTAGGTGTGGATAAATACACTGACTGATGACATATGTTTAGTGGATGAGACACGATGTAGTTGAGAATTCTCTTGAAAGTAAAAATTTTCTATCAATCTAAAAAAATTCTACCAATCTGCATGCAACAAAGGACTGAATCAAGGTTCCATTAAAAAAATCTAAATTTTGTATTTTTTAAGTTTTAAGAGGTTTATTTATTTATTATTTTAATAGTCAGTGGATGGTAGGAAGATGAAAGGAAGGGTTGAGAACTATACAGAAGTATTAGTAAGTGTTGGATTCTTTCCTTTGGACTACTGACACTGTCTTTTGAAAGGAACTAATTATTTCTACCTGTAATAATGGGTTGGTTTTTTCTCAACATGCCACCAAAGAGTGATTAGTGACATATTTAAATTAATATTTGAAATATTTGTGAAGTTAGGACTGTACGGAAACTAAACTGTGTATTCTATCCAGGTTTTGAAATAAGGTGATGTTCCCTATCCCTTTTTACTGCTTTTTCACCCAGAAGTCTGATTTCTTTTTTCTGGACCCACTCTGACTTTCCCTCTTTTGTCCTATCTTGTCTTAGCTCTTTCTTTCTGTCTTTCCCATCCCAAGTTATTTTTCAGCTTCAGTCTTTTTAAGCGTTTTGTTCCACTCTTCCATAACACTTTTTGTTCTGTTTTTCTTTTGCTCTACCTCCTTTTTGGCTTAGCCACAGCTCTAATTTCCTGCATTAATATTAGAGTAGTGGGGGAGAGCTTCTGGCTTCCCTACACTGGCTATGCAGTCAGTTTAGCAAACGGCATCTTAGAAGTAGCTAGCTGTTCTGCTCCTGCAATGCTTGACTGGATCTGGTGAGTTATGAGGTCCCTCTTTGCTTTAGGGGCTTGGAGGTTTCCCAGAAAACACTCGTAAGAATTTTTGAAACTTCTGAAAATAATGTATTTTTCCCTTGTTGGTCTGTTGGAAAATATGAAAGCACATTTGCTGAACTTTCCCACGTAAGTTGTGCCCCACATGGACATCTGTAATAGGAAACTTCAGTGAGAACAATTAGAACTTGCTGAAGTTGGGAGCAGCAGCACTGAAGCCTTGAATTGGGAAGTGTCAGGCATCATGAAAAGAGACTATGTCACCATCATCACCATAAGTAACAACCTTTAATTTAAGAGATGGATAAAAGTTATCCTATTGAGTCTTGAGCCCTTGCAATCCATTTATGACTGTTCTGGGTTACCAACTGTGAAAACATTTGTGCATGCCATGTTATTTTTCTGAGAGAATAGCTGGAGCTAAATGTATATTTCTAAAAGCTGAAGAGAAATAATCAGTTTTCATTTCTATGTGCAGGCTTGTAACTAAAACAAGATGTGGTGTTTTAGCAGTCAGGTTTCTAATTGAATCAAGTTTCTAATGCTTCGGCTCAGTATATGCTATTGAGAACAAAAAAATAAGAAATTGCAGAAAGTACAAGCATCTATTATACTCTGATCTTTATGCACTGAAACAGACCTAATGGCTGAATTGCTGTATTCTCCCTGATATTAAAAGAAAATTGTGCTTTATACTGTGATTTTCATGGAAGCAGATGAAGCTATAGAGGGACAATGGGAATGACTATGAAAGAGACTAAGACCCCTATTGTGGTAACAAAGCTGTATGTAAATTTAGCTTTTCATTAAAGCAGAATTAGTTTAACCTGAGTTGTACAAAGGTTACTGCTTTCTACTATTTAGACAAACAACTTCCTAGTGTAAATTGTGTTATGATTTATATGAATCTACCTACTGTCATAAAGGTTCCCCTAGAGAATATATATCTACCATTGTATCTCAATCATGATAAGAACTTTTAAAGTAGTTGTAAATACATTTGTGTATTTATATTTTGATAAAGTTTATTATTGCGTAAATTCACATCAAATAGGCACTGGTAGTCAAATAGGGAAATTAACTTCTCGGCTTGGTTTTTATACCTTTAATATTAACCAGAAAAACAACTGGTAGGCTTTGTACTCCAGACACAGCATACACAACATAGTTACACAGTATACCTGCTAACAATGGGTAACAAGCATGATTTATAATGGCACCACATGCAAATTAGTATTCAGGTTTATATTTATTATACACACATGTGACTGCGTGTGCTCAGTATATAAATACATGCATGTGCTGCAAATATAGTATTTGTGTTTGGGTGTTTTGAAATGTTGGCTTCATGGTCTGAAGCAAGCTCATCTCAACTTTGCATGTGATGACCACATTTATTTTGCATGAATGACTACTGCTCTTAAAAGTGTAAATTGAACAAATGTGTGTGAATAATCACTTTTATTTAGATGTGAGACCATGTATGCACCTTTAACTTATTCATAGGATTTCAGACAGTGGTATATTTCTATAACACTTTGAGAGATATAAAATACTATATCATATTGCTGCCGATTGGAACACTAGTTATAGGTTGACTTCAGCTGCTTATTTAGGTCATTCTTTGAAGGACACTGCACTTACACTAAACCAATGAACTTAGGAAATATTCTTTCTTCCCAGTTAACCTCACCCCATAGTTAGTGCTAATTTACAGGCAGTTTAGTACAGTCATTATCAAACTTTACTTGCCCAAACTGTACAACCTTTCTAAACGCATGCATATTTTTACTGGGGCCAACTGTCAGTGAATCAGCAATGAGAGACATCTTCTTCTGAGTGATCAGGATAAATGCCTGTAAGAAACTAAATTGTATTAAAGAGAAGGGGAGATTTTGGTAAGCAAAGATTTGTTTTTGTGATTAAATATGTATTATATTAATCCTAGCCTTAAAAGGAACATCTCTCATATTTCCATTTAGTTGCAATGTGCTGAGCTATCTACGGTGAAAGCTGTTGCTATTGGATTTAAAATACTCATCTTTTTTGGATAACCTGGAGTTAGTTAAAGGCTAAATTTACAGATATGCTCTGTGACCTTGGTCAAGTAAATTTTCCCATAGTAGAAGTATGGTGGTATTTACTTAAGTTCTTTCTAAGTGTTGTTAAGAACAACTCAAAGCTGCTTAATGGGCCTCAGTTCCTCTATTTATCTTAAATGTTATAAAAGGTTCATAAATAGGCAAACAAGTTCCAGCTTGTATCCAAGAGAGTTTAGGACGTAAAAAAAACGGGTAAATATGATCTATTTCTTCACTAGGATATTTGCAACACTTCTTTTTGTTTGAGATCTTGTGGAATTTACCTAGCTGGTTGTTTTTGAAAGGTTACTACTTCGTCAGTATCAGACATGAAACTTCTCCCAGTTGTTTGAAGAACACGTCATCTGTAGCTTCATCCTGGCTAGGTGGTCTATAACAGACTCCTACCAGAATATCAGCTTCAAGCGCAAACATTCAGACTTCTCACTCATGACATTGAGTTCAAGGCAGCCAATGCACTCCCTGACATACGTTGCAACCTCACCACCTCTTTTCCCTTGCCTAACCCTTTTAAAGAGCCTGTAGCCATCCGTTGCAGCACTCCAGTTATGTGAATCATTTTACCATGTTCCTTCAATGACGATTAAGTCATAATTTCCCTGCTGCACAATGCCTTCCAGCTCTTCCTGCTTGTTGTCCATGCCGCGGGCATTGGCATAAATGCATTTAAATTACCCTGTGGATCTGGACTCTAACAGTGGCATACTATCCCATGGCTCACGTCTAGCGAGCCTGATGTCATCCCATTCTGCCTTCAAACTCAGTTTAGAGCCCACTCCATAAGCCCTGCTAACTCCTGGGTTAGAATCCTTTTCCCCCTTTAGGACAGGTGTGCCCCATCTGCTGCCAGCAGGCTTGGTGCTGTGTAAACCAGCCCATGGTCAAAAACGCCAAAATTTGATGCTGACACCAGTCACGGAGCCAGGAATTTATTAGTGATATTAATTAATTAACATGAGCCATTAAAGTTATTAAATAAAAGAAGAAATATTTAGAGATGTTTTCATAATGTTTTCTGACAACCTTATACTGAAAACAAATCTAGAAGTATCTTAGTATCATAGATTTTTATTGCTAAGAAGAGTCGAGAGAAAGAAATATGATGTTATTATTGACTAAATGCATAGTAAAGAAATAAATGATGTTTTCTGAGGGGATCCATTATGGTAAACTTTCTTCTTGCTAAAGCAAGCATATGAATATATGACAACATGTTACTGAAACATGAAAAAGATGGTGACAGAAAGCAATTTTGAATAATGTCAATAATTCTGCTTTACATTGCATTATATGAGATAGTGTTTAATTTTATTTTACTTTTCCAGTTACTTGCAGCGGGATATTTGTTATCTTGAAATAGTTTGTTTATGAAGTACAGAGAACTGTGATAGTAAAAAATAAAAAAACAAACAGAAAGTTCAGTAGCATAACTCCATGAGCCAGAGGTCCAGCCAAACTATGGCTATTAATCATCACTGTCCATTATTTACGGAAGATTCATTCATTGTTCCATAAAGGTATCTAGAGGGTCAATTAGAGACAACAGACAGGATTTTTCAAAGACACAAGAGGGTCAATTAGGCCCTTCTTGTAATTTTCTGCTTTAACAGCAAATGCCAGCCTATCCTGCAGCAGATACAGTGGAGTTTAGAATTAAATAGTGTGATTTTTTTTTTTAAGCTCTTACTTTGCAGCCAGTATGGAGTATTGTCAGTCCTTGATCGAAACAAAAGGAAAAAATTATCACTACAGTTGATGAGAAGCACAGGTTTGTTTTTTAGAGTCAGAGCACTGCAAGTGCCTGGGAAATGTCTGAGATAGAACAGTCTGTACTTTCCATAGAGGTGAATCATTTGTCTGAAGGTAGGACAAGACACAAATAATATTGCTAAATACCAGCATTAAAAAATTAAAAGCATTTGATGCAGAATACTGTTTGTAATTAGTTTTGCATCAACTGCTTGATAAAACCCAAAATAAGCAATAGGTATGAGATCTCAATATAAACAATTACAATGGCATTCATCAATGCATTGGCAGTTCTTTCAGGACAGAAAGTAGGAAATAACACTAAAATATAAGTACACATATGTTTCAATAAACAGACATACATACACGTACACACACCTCAAAACTCTTCCAAAGTAGCAGCAAATCTTAGTAAAATAACTAGCTTATTCTTTAGCTGAGAGCAGGACTTCTTCAATAGGTGTAAGGCCGCCAGTGAACATGTGTATCATCAGATGTACAGTACCCCTACTGCAGTTATTTTTCTTTCAATGAGTTTCTTTCCATCAGAAATGGTTGTTAGTGATTGGCATGCTCTGCTGTATAGATCTGAAAATACTGGGCTATTTTTCTCCTCTAAACTTTCATTCGATTGCATTGCCACTGTTTTAATTTAAACGTTGCTTGAGTCTCTTTTAAGTGAAAGCAGCCTCTACAAATATGGTGTATTAGTTGTGTACAGATTTTTATATTTATGGATTTTTTTTTTTTGAATGTCTGAATATTTGATGGTCTCCTGAGAGAGTAAATCTCATAGTGCACTACATCAGTTTGATCCTCACCGTCTTCTGAAACCCGCTATTCTCTGTAGGGTTTCAGCAGAGAGTTCTAACTAATGACTTAGGACCAAATTCTGCCCTTAGATGAAGGCGTGTAATTCTCAGTGATTCCAGAGGGACTTCTATAAGCATATCAGAGAACACAATTTTGTTCTTTGTGTGTGAAATTATAACACAGACGGACAATAGGATCTCATGCACATTCATCTCTGTGACCCCAAGCATACTGGAACGTGATACTAATCCACCTCTTTGCTCAGTTTGTGCTGTTTCTTGTAGATCACCCCATTTCTTCAGCTGTCACTTCAGTCTATGTTTTTTATATTGTTTAGTGGTCAGAAGTTTGCTATAGTGGTGCTTCAGTGAAATTAATGACATCAACACAGATGTTTCTTTAAGTAGCATTAGTAAAAAAGACACTTGTAGAAGATGTTTTTTCTTTTGCTGGGAAGTCATGGTACACGAGCAGTCTTGATCATATTCTGTAGGGAATTAGTTTCCAAAGACAGAAGACACAGATAGATATGTGAGTGCCTGTCTGTAAAGTGTTTTGATACATATACATACACAGAGAAGAGAGGTGGGCTTGCATCACGCTTTGCCTCTGTGACAGTATGATATGATGAAGCATTTGGCCTACATGTGAACAGAACAGATAACTCCTCCTTGTATCAGCCAGTCTCTAGAGCTAAGATCAGATGTTACTTTCAGCATTGTCACTTTCAGATTCTTTAGAATGCAAGAAATCAGTTATTAATTTTTATTTTTTTTCCTGCTTTTTTTTAAACAAACTCTTCCATATTAAAGATTTGTAATTATTTTACTATTCCATTTTCAGGAATAGAACTAGTATTTCTCTGAAAAAAAAAAAAAAATTGGAGCTAGCTCAGTCAGCTTTAATGGCTATCTTTTACACATGTTGATTACTGAAATAAAATGTTAAAGCTTAGGCTGGCACCAAATTTGCTTATCATCCACTGTTTGTACTCAGACCTACATATAAGAGAAATGTTCCACTTTTTGCATTTTCATTGTGGCAGTTTGTCTCATTGCTAAAACTTGAGGTTTTGTATTTCTTGAACTGATTGCTTATTAGGCCTCTGCTTATTTGTTTTGGATTTGTGCTGTATTGACTGCTTACCCCTTCTATCGCAGTCCTCAGCAGATATATTTATCTTCTAGGACAATGTTATGGAAGACTAAACATTTCCAACCCAGTTATTTAGGCGCATTGTATTTGCTTCCTGACAGCTCTATACAATAGACCTGAGTCTTTGTGCTTTGGTTAACACTGCTCTTCACTGAACTCAAACTCATTTAGATGTATCTGAGGAGTCCTAGACATCTTCAGCATGCACAGAATTGTTGTCTTTAGTGTATGCCATGATTTTAATTTAGTAACTTTTATTTTGTGGCATGCTGCCATCCATGTCCTAGATGTCAAACATCAGACTTAGTTAAACTTTTCAGATTTTTATCCCATTTCAGTTTTTAAGGCTTCTCTGTGTTGTAGAAAATTGCCTATCATTAGTATCTCCCACAGTGATTATAGTGTCCACTTTAGTTTTGGATTCTGCTCAAGACAGAACAGAATCTGTATTGCAACTCACGCAGCAGTCCTCGTATAATGAATTACATTGTTTATAAAGATCTCTGTTTTCAAGTTGTCTGCTCAGTCTTTAGAAAGCTAATCACTTATCCACTTATTTCTGAAACTATTTGCAGAATCACATGACTGTCTGGGGAAATCTAATTTATAATTTTTAACATATAATTTATACATCACTTTGCCAAAGCTTTCTTTAAAATCTGTTTTCTGATATGAATTGGAATGATTGGTGATATTAATTTTGCTTTTTTAACCTGAAACTGCAGTTGAACACATAATCTGCAGTGATTTATGTTTACATAATGTTCCATTTTCCTATTTGTGTAATATCTACAGGCAGATAGTCATTTTCTCAAGCTGGTTCATTAATTATATTTATTAGATGGATGTCCTTTGTTATTGTTTGGTAACTTATATATTGATCTCTATTACATGAAATTCTCAGTCTTTGCTTTTCACTAACAGTTGGACAGAAAAGCCACATGATCCTCTGAGTTCAAACATGAGGGTTTGCACATGCAAACTATCATCAAGGAACCCTTGGATATCACTACTCACGTTCACTGTTACCTGTTTTATAACTGTGATGCCCCCTCCCTAATGCCTTGGTTTTAAGGATTGTTATTATTTACCAAGGTAAAATAAAAATAAAACCCTAAAACATCAGCATGTAGTGATGTTAAAGTAGGTGGATTGGTACAGGAAGATATCTATCAGGTCATCATAGTGAGTATGTAGTGGAAGAAGTATTGGAAAGGTCCAAGAAGCAAATCACAGACAAGAACAGAAATGACAGCTACTTTGCACAAGTGCCACGTAACAATGAGAAATGTTTTTGTTTGCATCTTAGTCTGAATTAATTTGGGTGAATTGTGCACAGATCCAATTTTCAAATGAAAAAAAAAAGTAAGTCTGTATAAACTTAAGGTGAGCTGGAAACAGAAGCTGTTTCCTATTTGGACCATTTATAAAACAAGGACAGTTATGTTTATTTGGATTTCTGTAAAGCTCTGAGTTTCACAAAGGAGAGCACCTTGAGTAAAAGAAAAGAATTGTCATTCGTTAGCGTAATTGCAAATGAAAACAGGGGAAGTGCACAGACAAGTTTCACTCCTGGTTCGTTGCTCACATTCATAGCTGCGTTCAACGCTGCTGTTCGTTTTCCAATTCAGTGACATAGTCAGCTCTGAAAGAAAGGTAATGCAAAGCATGACTGTGTTCTGTACCTACGCTACAGCAAGTAAAACCCTGAATACATAATTAACAAATAACAACAAACTTACTTTCTTTAGTTGAAATTATTTTGTCTCTCCCAAGGTTCTTCACATTATGTGTCATATCTGCTGGGAAGTGTTGGGCCTCTGTGCAGGCATGTTTTGACTGCCTGTACTGTGTTCCTGTTTCTTACAGTGTCCCTGTTCCAGGTATTTTATTTGCTTGCTTTTAAAAGGTAACGTAGCAAAACTGTTCCATCAGAGCTAAAAACATGCAGGTGAAAATAAAGAGGATGCAGAAGTGTCACTCAACTGTTTAGCCTGCTAGAGAGCAGAGTTTTTAAGTGCTGCATTAAACCTTTGTATCCACTGAAGTACCCTTCACCAACTATAAGCACATTGCTAAAATCCTTCACAAACACTTTTTTATGGTTAGATTGAGCCACTTTTACTTGAGCTGAGAAGTACCATATGCTTCAGGTAACCTCTCTAAAGCAGTTGCCAGTGGGACTACTTTTGTAAATGCTCACCAATGTGAGCAGAGGTTACACAATCTCACCCATGGTGAATAATAATGTCAAAGAGCCATTAGCAGTGCGGAGTGACAAAGTGTGGAGAGATCCATCAGCTCATCCTGTGTTTAATGAAACAGAAATGAACATCGTATTGCCCTTGTTTTCTGTCAGATTTTCCAGGTCTCCATGAGGCTTATTAATCTTAGGGTGTAATGGAAAATGTGTTGCTATGTTACATACTACAGCAGCCTTTGCGCTCGAAGGATTGAAGGCATTATTAGTCTTTGTCTTATTTACATACTGTACTTTGGTGCGTGGTACCATTGCTGCACTTAGAGCACAGTGGAGAGTGCAGTTATAAAATGTTTGTGGATTTCTGAAGTGTGTACTAATGCATGCGACCAGATGGCTGCATGGTTAAGTCATCTTAACCTGAAGTAATGATCAGAAACCCTCTTTTGAGAAACACTGACAACCCTTGGAAATTGTTACAGACCTTGGAAATTCACTGTTATAAAAAAAAAAAAAATAGGAAGGCTTGATTGATAACCACATTTTAATGCACGCCAGAATGAATGTGTCCACATTTCTAGAAAAGAACATTCAGGCTCTTATAAAAAAAGAGGTAGAAAATGAATGGATAAATGGTATGATTGTCAGATACTGATTTCAGTAAGTATATAGAAACTTTCTCTACCACTTTTATTTTTTAAATTTAAGGGCCAGTTTCAAACATCCTAGGAAAAAAAAAAAAAAAAAAAAAAAAAAAAAGAAAGCTGTTATTCCTGTTAGAAAAAATCCTAGCTTCCAGGGACAGAAGAATAATCCAAGTTGGACTGTATGATAGTAATGTCATCTAGTAGCTGCTGTTGCAATAAGGTTCTTGTGCCTCATTTTCAGCATGTATGGGCATTACAATTATCATGATCTTTGTACAGGTTCAGCTTCCCTAGAGATATGAAAGCATTGCAGAATGATGCTTATGATAGTCAGAAGATATATTACATCTCTGAATATTAGTTTATATTTTAATAATATCTTTTTTTTTATTTCTAAATAATTAATAGCAGTGACATTCCAGCTTATCTGACTCATGCAGCTTTGGAAATTTTTAAGATTTAACAGAAATATTGTGTGTTTATTAGCAGCAGTGGAAATACTTGCCTTTGGTACATTCATTACGTAAGCAATGATTTTTCCCTTTATTTGCCTTTTATTTGGCATGAGACTTTATCAGCAAGTTATGCATTGATGCAAGTTTCAGAAAGAATCATCTGCATGGAGACATTGCTGTAGTACTGCTCAAATGTTACTGAAGTCATTTAGCTTTGGTTGGAGCCTCCTCATGGCTTCCCACAGTGCACACACAAACCAAGTCTGTGTCCCCCTCTTCTGCTGTAGGCAAAGACTGGTACAGAGAAAGACTGGGACTCGATATACTTGCAGAGTACTGGGCTTGCTTGCTCCTCCTGATCCTGGGTTGGGATGGTAACAACAGAGATGTACTGGGATTTCCACCAAGCCTCCCTGCCCAATCTATCTCCCATCATGTCACCAGCTTCCTCTGTCCCACCTATCCTCGAGCAATGTCAGTGGTAATAGCGGCTGGCTTTCAAGTGCCACATATTAGTGGCAGAACCAAAGTTAGGGTGTCCTCAGCTGGCAGCTGCCGTATGCAGTTGTTTGCCCGTGCCCAGCATTGGCCAGGATGCTACTTCTCCTGTGGAATGGCTTATTTAATTTTTTTTTCCTGCTTGGAGCTCTATTCCTTTCATTTAGCATGCAGGACAATTATGAAGTAATTTCCATAACATGTACACTTTGCCAAATTTTGAAAATTGCCATGTTTGAAAAGGAATTGCTGCCATTCACAGTGCCACACTGATTAATCACAATTAAGGACAATGTAGACCACTTTTATTAAGCTTCCAGGGAGCAGGAAAATTAGCACTTCCTGAAGAGATGAGAGTAATTCCATTAGCAAGAATTCCCATTTAAACTGTGCTACTTTTGTACCATTTTAGAAATAATTTTCACACCTTTGAAAATGTTCTTATAGCTGTATACAATTTGCCTAGAAGTATGTTGCCATTACATTTGCATTCCAACAGCATCCTATGAGAAGTTAATTACGTGGGGTTTTTACATAATGTTTTCCTGATGCAGACCCAGTTTAGATAAAAGCTGATAATAAAAACATCGCAGTTTGAAAGATACACATGCCTATCTGTGTGTTTTATTGTAAGTCATTTGTAGGACCAAAGATCAGACTAGAAAATTGTCCTTATAGAATTTCTCAATTTTGGGGGTCTCTCTGCAGCTTCCTCAACCTGTACTTACTTGACTAGAAGGGATGTTAATGCAGGCTGCTATGTAATGTCTACAGGACAGCACAACTATTTCCTTTGCAAGTGGTACAAGTACCTGGTGGCAAGGCTTTTACACCAAGTATTTAAAGAAATAGCAAGTTATTACAGGAAGGAAGGAACCACTATATTTTCTGTGACCCCAAAACTATTCACACATCAGAGGTATGTTGTCAGATAAATACTCCCAGGTTACTAGCAGAGCAGGGAATTGCTCTTCATTCTCTTGTCACACTGATTTTTCAGTTATTCCCTACAAAACTGAACACAAAATGACATCTTAGAAGCAATCTCAAGTTCACAATTTCTGTCTTGTAACCTACCTCTCCCAGAAAAGTCTCTAAATGGCTGTGCCAAAATAGCATTTTAGCAATAAGACCGCATTTAATCCTGTTTTATCTTGTATGTAGTGACTACTAATTGAGAAATAAAGTAAGTGAGAATGACCGTCTTGGCTGGTGATTGTGGCTTTTACCTGGGAAGTGGGCCACTGGGGTTTCAGTACCTGCTTCAGTGAAACTTTAATTACTTACAGAAAGTGGAATTGTATCAAGGAGAGGAGCAAGAGGCCCTCAGCCACCACATGGCTATCAACCAGAGACAGGCAATGCCTTCCAATCCCCCCCAGGTGGAGAAGGGAATTAAACCAGGTTAGTCCCACATCACAAGAGGAAGATGCCTGTTTGACAGAATTGTGAATGTAACCTTTTTTCTGCTGCTTTTCTACACAAGAGCCAAAATCAGACTGTTTTGTGGTGAATTATGTAGTGTTAGTAGGTTGTTTGGGGTTTTTTTTATGTTATGTTTTGGTTTGGTTTTGGTTTGATTTGGTTTGGTTTAGTTGGTTTGTTTGGGGGTTTTTGTGTGTTTTGGGGGCTTTTTTATTTTTATTTTTTATGTAATTAAGCATCAGGGAAATTTATTTCATCATTAAAAAAATAAAGTTCGGGGTTTTAAAAAGAGGTTGTTTTATGAGAACCAACCTTTTATTTAGCTTTCTTGTATCAGCTAAAAGAAGCTCAGTATACTTCTAATCTTGCCAGTGAATTTAGGTATAGGTAGTTCGTACTACACAATTTATATTCTGTGCAACACTAGCACATTACATTACTTAAAATGTAAATTTATTTATAAATATGCACACATATATAGTATGTGTTTATATTATTTTAGATTTATGTAAAATATATCGAAGTCTTGTTACAATAAATTCTGTGAAATTGCTAACAGCTTTCTGTTGAACTGTGGCCACATGTAAAACTTCTTAGGAGTTTCCCTTTTCTTCATCATTGTCTCTCTGGTGCTTAGTGTTACAAACCTGTTGTTTTTCCTTTATCAAGAAAGAACATTATCATAATTTGAAATAATGTGTTTTAGTTATCAATATGTGATATATACCAGCACTCATAAAAGTAAGATTTCTAGATAAACACCAGTAGAAATATTTTTAACCATGTAAAAAAAATCAATTTTTGTAAGGTCACATATTTTTTACTTCTGTTTATATACAAAGACTATATTAAAAGAGAGATTAAATTTTACTCTGCAACATAAAATGCAAACAGAAAATTATTTTTCATTTTTCAGGGCAAGCAATGGACTATCATTTATTTATGAGACTTTTTTTAAATCTAGAATATATGGAAATATTTTCTTGAAGCACAATGTAATATTGAATTGGGAATGTTGTCTGACAGTTTTCTTCTTACAATTGCATAGAATGATTCTACTGTATGAATTTTTAAAAGAGGCTTCAATATACTCTGCATCTGAAAGTAGGAAGTAATCAGAGTAATCTTGAAGAATCTTAGAAATGTGCCTCCTCTATCCCTTTGTTCTTCAAACAAACTTCTGCAGAATGGAACAGGATGTAGTAGATTTTAATGCCAAGGGAAATGTCCAGGAATTTTTCACTTGTCCCAGTATGTGACTGCATGCAAGAGTGGTCAAAACACATGCTGACTCATTTCTTGCTCTTTTTCATACTCCTAAGGGCATTACTCTAACACAATCAGTACAGAGGGCTGGATTTTAATCAGAGTGTGAATCTGGGGGTAAATGGGTCCAGCACTTTAAAGGGTTTGTTGCTTTTTGGTTGAGAATGTATAGTTAAGAAGGTATTTTATCCTCCAAAAGTTTTTATCACTAAGGATATCATTTTTCTGTGTAATTGGGTATAACTTTCCTTGTCAGAGAAAATTATCTGAAGGACTACTGAGGTAGCTGTGCACCTCCAGTATTTCAAGTCCATAGGTGCCTAATTGGAGTGATCCCTAACAAGTCCTGTTAAATAGCATGTGCAGCTACTATAGCAGATTTATGGCTAGTATGAAGCATATGTTGGAAGCTATATTTTTTATCAGAGACCAGAGCTCATCTAGTTGCATTTGTTTTCCTAAAAACCCTAGTGTAAAAAAGGCCCTGTAAAATGCGGAGTGGTAGTGAGAGTGAAGGGGAGAACAAAAGATGCAAGAATTGTGTCTTTATTCTGTGATCTATGGTAGTATACCTTAGAATTCAACATCTTTGGTATTCATAAATTATAGTGACAGAAAATTGTGATGCTAACCTATTCATTTAGGTTGATATGAATTTTACATTTAAATGCTTACAGTTTTTATATATTAAAAGAGTCCTTAGAGAGAAATGAAGCCAATTAAGGAGAAATAAAGACCTGCATGTCTTTGTGTATGTATACCTTCATCCAAATGCAGTTGTATAAACATTAGTAATTTAAGATATTTGTGCACAAATTACTTTTTCGTTTCCCTTCTCCAACAATTCTTTGTATACTATGATTATAATTCGAGTATCTTAAGGAGAAAATAACTTATCTTTTTGATGCAGAGAAATGCTGTGATGGAAAATAGTTTTCTCTGAATTTGTTTAATGCTTAATATTGTAGTGGCCAGGTAATAAACAAGATGTTTTGTATTACTTTCAAACAGATATTCTGCTTTAATCTTCAGTTTTCTATTGTGTTCTGTTGTACTGAACTGAGGAATCAATTCTGCCACTTTCTATTCTTTGTTAGTATTTTTATATTGTTTGCATCACTGGAGCAACTAGAAGTTGTATTTGGGACCAGATTCTACTCAGTGAGAACACAGAGAACTTGTTACGGCAAGAGTATAGGAATATGCCTTATTTAAGGAATAAAAGCTTTTACGTGTTGAATCTAAACTTTCTAGGGAAGCTAATTTTTATGTAGGTTCCATGTAAGCCAATTTCTTCCCTCCAACCATGGCCAATGCCATATGCTTCAAAAAAAAGAAAGTGTAATATAATCTACATCCTGTCTTCATTTCTTCTGGAGTGTAACTTAAGCTGTAAAGCATGAGATAACACTAAGTATACGAATTTGGTCTGCTGAGCTAAATCATGTTCGATAAGCATAATGGCTTTACAGGAAGGAGACATGATGTCTCCCAAGGTTTCTCTGTGCTGGTGAGACCTACCCCTGTCTCCCGCAGCCCTCTCTGGGTCGATGAAGGGGCACAATGCCCTGGCTTTGCCTCAGCTCATTGCTTTTGCAGTGCTACCAGGTACGGACCTGCAGCACCCCGCTGGCCCTGAACTGAGCACGAGCACTCAGTGTGCTTGGGTTTGTGGTGCTGTACTGCAAAACATGGAGGTGCCATTCCTTCTTCCTTCCCATGTACACTGCTGTCATAGCGCACTGGCTAATGCAAGTAGTTAGTCTGCAGAGCTTTGTAAGAAACACGGGGATGAAGGTTTTATAGTGTCCACACATAGGTTATATCAGGCTGGTTTTCAATTTTTATCTGAAGACACCACCAAAACTGAGCTAAGCTGGTTTTTGACAGCTCTGCTGCGACCTCATCAAGGCCGTGTTGTTTCACCATTACAGGAGATAACACAATATGGCATTTGGAATGCAGCATCAAAAGAACAAGCCTGAAAAAATCAACCTTACTTAAGAAAATAAATCAATTTTAGAAAGAGTCTAACAGCAAAAGTCACAGTGTGTTAAACATAGGTAATTATGGAAGTCCTTCTAATGTTCAAGTTGGGCATTTAATATAAACACATCTTGGTACATTTGGCATTCTGGTCATAGTAAGAAAGAGCTAATTGTAAAAAGTTACATATGGTCATCTGAACTAATTGCTAAAACGACACTACATTAATTGGATAATTAAAGATTGTGAACATGTGGCTATTGTATTCCTTGGGCATTTAGCCAACAATTTCTGTGGCTGGGAAAATGTCTGTTAACCTAATTCACAATTCATCTGCTCTGTCCTTTTTCATAGAAATAAATAAGCAACATGGGTCTTAAATTTAGATTATGAAATCTTGTAACTGGTATTTTTAAATTGAGTTTTAAAGCACATTTGTGATTTCCATTGTGTTTGTGTTTTAACACTTTCGAACAGTGGCAGCTTTGATATTTTTAGCATCCATCTCACAAATTAATAGTATTGATTTTTGTTTTAGATTTATTGTTAGCATTTTGGAAAGTGTTCTGTAATTGTAGATACTTTGTAACATGAGACCTAGTGCTCCCTGGTTTATTTTGAAGAGGATGAGTGTTGGCACACAGTTTGAAGAACTTTGTAATAGCAGTAAATTGTCTATGTGCTTTACCTTTACCTATCAAGGTTATTTGTCAGAAAAATTATGTCTGGTAAGTGGTATTCGTTTCAGTGGGATACAGACTAACTTCACAAATCCCTATACTACCTAGTCACTTTGTATGTGTGTGTGCTGTGTGTGAAGTTTTGGTTATTATTTTTCTTGTTCCTAATTTGAAAGTGAAATCTGTCATCTCAAAATGACCTTAAAGTGACTGACCCCTAAATCTAATCACTCCAGACTCCTTTAAAAATTGACATATATGTCAAATTTACCTTTGACTATGAAAACATTTTAAAAATATTTCATTTGCTGGAAGCTGTAATAATTCTTGAGTTAGTAGTTATTTTTCTAGTATGATTTGGTCTCATTGCTTTGTTGATATCCATACTGTACATTTATAGCAATATATTCATCTGATCTTATTCTAAATTATCAGTTTTGTAAGAGTAAAAAAAAAATTATTTTTACATTCTGGATGAGCAACTTATTGATTGGTTTAGTCTGAGCAAAATGGTCACAAATGGTCAATACATGGTCAAAAGGGTGTCAGAGGCATATAAAAATAGATCTATATTTTTTACTTGTATGTTTGTTGCTTACATATGTTTGCATTCTTTTTGTCTTTCTATTGGCTTTTTTAAATCAGTTGTAACAATTATTTTAATGTCAGGAATGTGAAGTCACTGAGAAAAAGGAAATAGAGGAATACTTCTTATCCAAACAAATAATAATCATAATTACACTTTGTATGCACTGGTTGTAACCAGCAAAATATATATATTGCTTCCAGATTTTCATTTGTTCAGATAAAAATTATCCTTAGAAGATATGGTTGCCTATGTTATCATTTTCCTTGGGTGGGATTTATTTTTCCTACAAAATTCTACAGCAATGTGTATTGTACTCCTGTGTCTATGTTCATATCCAAACCAATACAAGAGATAGTCTCATGTTTGTGTCGAAACCACTACCGTTTCATTAACACTCCATATTATTATCTGTTACATCGCCACAGTGATGTCAGGATAACTAACAAAGATAAACTTGTCCAGACAAAAGCATGAGACACTCTGAATTACCAAAAAATGCAAATTTCAATCAGAAATGTCAAGGAAAAAATCAAGCATTTCTGCAGATGAAATTCCATCCAAATGGCATTGGATGCTGCTACCTGAGTACCTTGTGTTTGAAACGGGAAATTGTGTCAAATCTTTTGTCTAAGCAATTGGTGTTGCATAGAGATCTTAGAGACTGAGATACAACATGTGGTTTACTCTTTGTTATGAAACCTATCAACACATTTCAAGAAAGAAAAACCTTTGCAGCATGTTTATGTCCATATCTGACTAACTGATGACAGATACAAAAAAAACAAAAAAACAAAAAACAACAACAAAACAAAACAAAAAAAAACCCCAGATTTACTGAGATACCTACATTTTATTAAAGTAAAAAAGCCCCAGGAGCTGTCAAACAGAAGCCGTCCCTACTTCTGTGAAAGAGCACAAAACACTCAGTTTGCAGGTGACCTGAACAAAACATGCTGTGATATACTCATTTTTAGTGAGCAAGGACTGATTGAGCTTTTGAGTAAACCTGTTACCAGATTTTGAGTCTCATTCATCACCATGCTGAATATCAGTCTATTCAATAACATCTTTCAGAGTGGGAGGGATAAGGAAGAAAAGTGAGGCTTTGCTGTGATAATCAAGGAAGTCTGTAGAAGCATAGAAGGCGGAGGGAAATTGGTTATACATTTTTGTTCTTTGATTATGTCATCTCCTCAGTTTCAGCGCTGAAGTGTGGTCTGAAATTTGTCTTGCACTGGTGAAGCACCATCTCTAAGCGACATGTGTAGCACAGAGGCTCATTGTGCACAACAGCACGTGTGTATGATGCACATTTTCTAAGCCAGAACGTTTCAAATACATTATTTGTTTGCCACCGCTTGAATGCAGTTCAGCAGCTGACCCAGCAAGGGGAGCTGTAGATTAGTGTGGACAGTTCTGTGGCTTCATAAACAAGAAATGCTCAAATAAGAGCATTTTCTTGAGAATCTATCTCACTAGATTTCTGAATTTTCACAGTCGTTTCAAGGCAGGGTTCCATAAAATACTTGACTGCAGGTTGTGTGAGAGAGCTGTTTATTCTCTCCTAGCCCACCCACCCTCCCCACAGAATTAAAATGTTTATAAAGCTGTGCTGGTTTTGTGTATTAAAACAGCATCAATATCTCTGTGTATGATATCAGCTCATCTGGTCCTGGATAATCTGGTACAGGAGTCAATGAACTTAATGCAGTATTGGTAATCCAAAAGGGTTTGAGTTAAGTGTTTTTGACATGCAGAATCAAGAGTCAAGGGCAAAGCAGACTTTAAATATTCCTTCAGCACAGTCTGGTAGGGATGTAATTGAATACCTCAGGTAAAGCATCTTATCAGAACGAAAGCTGGTTAGTGTCTCATCGCCAAACAGGGAGGTGCTGTGCGTCTTCTCCACACAAGTGCTCTTTTGACATTGTTGAAAGTCCTTTGAGGTCTCAGTTCACACTGAAAATTCTGTAAGGGATGCATTTGCACATTATAGGATAAATTCTACTGTATCCAAGTTGGTGCATGGCATGGTTGTCATTCTAGCATTTCAGTAGTTAGTGCCAAAGCAGCTGAAGGATTTTGAGAAGTTGCACAAAAAGGAATCAAGAAAGGAATAAATATTGCATGTTTATGTTGTTAATGTGATATAAATCCTCATAGTAAAATACAGAAATGTTTCCACTCAGACCAGAATTATAGATCATATGTTCCTTTAAGAGGCATACAGCGGGAATTAGCGAAAAGACACTTAGGAGGAGACTAAACTGCCAGAAATCTTCTACCACAGTCTATCTCTGGGGTAGTGAAGGTTTGTGCAGAGGAAGGTCTGTCCACGGACATTTGAACACATGTTTATGCTCAAAGTTTTATGCCTCTGTTTTTGCTAAGTCTTAAAGCTGCATTATAGGTATTGTGATATTTGATAGTTTTGTTAAACAGCAGCTCCTATAGCCACGTAGTCAGGGGTAATTCTCATTGCAAATAAATGTCCTCCAGCCACTGCATGTGGACAGTATCCTGAGCAAGCAGAGGGCTCGGGCACAGTAGTCAAATAGAAAGGGTTCTAAAGAGACAGAGATTTTGCACTCCAATTTGTATTTTTTTTGTTTTTAATTTTATTACTAAGCACAGTAACAGATGAAGGCATTGTCATTTGGTACTTTATTTTGCATTTTGTCTTTGTTAGTGCTAACCCATAAGACTTCAGTGTGAATTTTGTTAAACCAGAACATGCTAAGGCATTACTAATTTTTTTAATCTGTAAAGTGCTTCATTTGGGGAGGTTGGGAAGGAGAGAATGCAAAATAATTATAAATTTGAATCACAATTTTACTATTATTATATGATTAAAAGAGTCCATTTGGATTCACTTCAACTCCTCATTTGAATATTAAATATAAGAATAGTTAGAGAAGGAGAGGATTTTAATATCACATTGGATTATGGAATAGTTTTGGGTTGAAAGGGACCTCAAAGCTCATCCAGTTCCAACCCCTTGCCATGGTCAGGGACACTTTCTACTAGAGCAGGATGCTCCAAGCCCCTGTGTCCAACCTGGCCTTGGACACTGCCAGGGATGGGGCAGCCACAGCTTCTCTGGGCACCCTGTGCCAGCGCCTCAGCACCCTCACAGTAAATTTCTTCATAATAACTAATCTAAATCTACCCTCTTCCAATTTAAAGCCATTCCCCCTTGTCCGATCCCTACCTGCCCTTGTAAAAAATCCTTCTAAATTAAAGGTGATCCCCTTCCATGAAATTTAAAAAAAAAAAAAAAAAAAAAAAAAAAAAGAAAGTGTTAAAGAAAAGGTGAATTCCTGTAAGCATTATCTAATCATCTGTTTGGACATTTGGTTGGAGAATTCTGATTTCCAGCATTCTGGTGGCACTACATGTTTTAAAAAGAAAGCTCTCACAGTGTGAAATGCAGAACCTTCTCCTGTTTGAAATTATAAAATATCCAAAGTGGGTGAGTGTTTAAAACTTAGAAATATATATTAGTATGTCAAAAAGTGTCCAAGCAATGTTATGATTAACTCCCGAGCATGACTGATGGGGCCAAATGGTAGGAGGCTTCTGTGGGGTATTTATTACAGAAGAGTTGTGTCATGTTAAGAGAGAGCCTCATTTCACTATGGTTTGATTTGTATCCACTTTGTACCCCCTTTTCCTCTCTTGTTCTAAAAAGGAAGAAGATCTGACTTTAAAGGCAAAACACAAGAGCTGAGAACAACCACATAAAGTGGCTCACTGTCTCCTTTTGTCTCTCTCCCCCCAGTGACCCCAAGGACATTTTGCCATTTAAAAAACTTTTAATGGGATCTCTCTCATTTCATTTGCAATCACCTCAGTGTGAGCTCCTTGTCCCCCTCCTCTACCACAGCTTGCTCACAGAATGGAAAACAGGCTTTTAAAATTAAGATTTCTTTATTGTGGTGGTTGTTTTGAGTTTCAATTGTGATCTTTTTTAATACTTTCCCCTTTTTTATTTTTATATTGTAAGTATTTAAATTACCCATTTTTCAGGAGCATAAAAAAAGAAAAGTTCCTCATAGCAAGAGCTGTATTTCACAGTGTTATAGTATATACAGCACCTGAAAAATAACATCCTGAACGTGTAGTATTCACGGAAAATGCAGTAAATGTGTTTTAGAAATAAATACGCTCAATTTTAAGTTACCAGACTGATTCGTGAGGATGGTGAATAATTCTGTGAAAGCATTTATTGCAGAGCTCAACTATGCTGCATCACTTACAAGAGTCTGGCAAGGTGGAAAAAATACAACTCTCAAATGAACAAATCTCAAACCAGTAATATCCACCTTTTTTCATTTTCCTTTCCATTTATAATTGATTCTAAACTTATGTGCATCTTTCAAAATAACTGTCTTATTGATTGGAAACAAGCTATAAAATGTTATTATAAGAGTCATTCACTTTTTCTCTCTGATTACTGTAAACAGATGCTGATCAGGCAAAACACTATTTTTTCTTTCCCTATATTATGTGATTTGTATCTATTACATATGTAAAACACCATGAAGAAAATGTCACGAATAGAGAAGGGTATTTATCCTGGGTGATACCTTCTGTTTATGCAGCTTAAGATCAAGGATTTCATATTTATGCAAGAGGCTGTGCACTTCTTAAGTCTGTGCCGTGTTACAAAACTTCTGCCCAAGCCTTTCTCATCCAAGTGTAAAAAATTCTAAAGTACAGGAACTCACTGTTGTCAGGAGCCACCAAAATCATTCAGTTTCTGTCTTATATGTGCGTTTATGTGCATTATTTTAAATAAGGTGCAGTTCCTGTCTGGAAAATACCATTTCCAAAAGATAGGAACCAGGTTTTGTAGGTGGGTGGTGCACACACACTGGTAGTGAAAATATACCTGGAGAAGTGTTAAAGCAGCTTACGTTTTTCACTCCTTTGGTAATTAAGGGTTAATTCTACAGCCATCCATTTTCACACTTAAACCTTTGTACAATAGGAGAGAGTTCTTTGAATGATGGATATTCAGGATCAGGCAACCTAAAAAGTGTGCTCTTTATCAGTATAGGGATGAAACCAGTCAATTTAGCAGATACAGTAAGGAAGCTTGTGTTTGTTGTCAAACTGTTACTGACTGTATCAGCAGTGTGATTCGTGTGTAGGTGTATTTGAAAACTCCCAGCAGTAATATTGAAGAATTATTAAAAGAGCCATTTTTCAATATTCAACCCAATGCAGTTGTACACGTTCCTGGCAAACTGCAGAGATTCTTGAATTCCTTTGGATATATGGGTGTTTGGAAACTACTCAGAAAGATGTGGTATGCTGCCTATAGTAAGCCAAGCAAGAAATGGTTTCCTGGAAATAGGAACAGTTGTTGCCTTTACTGTGAATTTATGTGGGTTTTTTGTCATGAGACATGCCAGTTCTTTTTAGCAGGTAGATTACTTCTCTCTAAAGGATTCTAACACTGAGGACTCTTCTGTGGCAATGAGCTTTGGAGCAGTAAAAGGTGCTGACTTACACAACTTCCTCTTCATAATTTGACTGTGTGTGAGGAACAGTGTCCACTCACTTATCTTATTTGTAAACCTGTTGTTTTTACTCACTCCACTTTAATTTGAAGAATAACCAGTAGGCCTCCCTAGTTCTCTTGTGCTTGGTTCCTATTGCAGCATAACCAGTAATTGGAACTGGTTTTTATTAAAGATACTCTTAGTGGAATCAGCTAGGAAAACCAAATAAAAATATAAATGGAATATATAAAACAAGAGTAACTAGTGGAGAATTTTCAGTGTTAGTTATTGATTCCCTTGATTGTGAGCACACAGGAACGCTGACATTCAGTGTACCTAATTGTGATTTTATTGACTATCATTTCTACCTTGTTTATACTGCCAGGGTCTGTTGGTCACTGTAACTGATGGTTTTCACTCATTCCAAGTCTTGCATCTCCAACCAAGTAGTTCTTTGTTCCTTCTCTTCATTTTTCTTGATACAATACCCCTGGCTATTCAAGTTGTGTGTGTGACCACTGCTAAATTGGAAAATAAGAGCTTTGTAGCAATTCCATAGGCTGTAGAGGCACATTTAGTTTAAAAAAAAAGCTGGTGTTTTTTCCCCGGGAAAACTGGGTGAGTCACTTGCTGAAATCCTTTCTTAAATACACAGGTAAAGCATGAGGTAGCCAGATATTACATGTCAGTATCAACAGATGACTGCTGCGAACACAGGTACTGATAATTTTAGTGTTTTCTCATTTCATACTGCTTATTTTTGGTTTACAGATAACGTATGAACTGTTTCTCATGCTCTGCCCAATCTGATTACCTGTGTAATGAGCACAAATTACAGAACATTCCCCAGGTTAGCAACAACTTGATTCTACATAAATTATAAATTTCCCAGGATCAGACCAAGGTACCACATCTAGAGACGGTGCTTAGCCTGTAAATAGGGCTGGTATTCCATGGGGGGTTTAAGATGTGAAGAAACAGGGAGGAAGCGTAGGGACAGGAAACATTACACATTTTCAGGCATGGATGTGAGAGTACTTAATGCCCAGGAGATGTATGTATGTTTGGGTGAGCGGGAATCGTTGTGGGTACTCCCCAGGGCTTTGCAACAGCCCTGTCTTCTCACCTGCCTCTTGCTGGGGCACATCTCCTGGAAATGTTCTGCTGTCTTTGCACTTGCAGAGGTACAAAAGACGTATAGAAATAGTGAAGTGCTCTGTGGTTTGGTCTTTCTTTCCAGTATGTGGTACTTCTCTGACACAGGGATATTAAGTGTCTGTCTTTTTCCCAGAGAAGATCCTTACACTGTAACATGCTCCCATGGTGAAAGGAGATGGGAGAGATGTCTGTCTTCACCCTTCTACATGAGAAGAAAAATCCATTACATGAAAAGATCCTTTTCCCAGGTCTGCTACTACCCACAGATCCTGCTGTAGGGGAATTAGAAACCTTGGTGTATATAGATATCATTCCCTTTTTAAACCTAATTATGATGTGACAAAAAAATAACAAAAAACCTACCAAACAAAAAAGGAGTGGTGAGAAATTTTCTTAAATAACAAAACCACCATAAGTCAAAAATATTCATGTTTCTCCTCTAGTAACTTTAATTTCTCTTGTATCGTACAGCAAAATGCCATTAACAGTTTTATGGTAATGATTACATTAGCCTTACAGACTATTTTTACTAGCCATTTTTACTGTCACATTTGCTACATAAGCCTAATTTTATGTTATTGCAATGATGTTCCACGGTGTGTTCAAATAATCGATAGCAGTACAAGGGTTGTTCCATTGGGATCACATTATATGAGTTTATAATATACAATATATGCTTTGATGTATACATGTAGTGTTTGCTGTTTTCCCCCCTCTTCTTAAATACAGAAATTTCTAGTTGTGTTTATTCCCCTCGTCAGCATGCTTTATCATATCAAAGCCTTTACAGACAGTGTAGAACTACTGAGTTATGTTTGGGTCATGTTTTGCAGTGTGCCCTTTAATACTGTAGCTTTAGAAATGCAATTTTCAGCCTCTGCTTATTAGAATATGATAAAGTATTCCTGGTCTATGTCCAGCTTCACTAATCTCCAGACTACACTTCATGAATTAGGCATGAAGGTTTTAGTCAATGTGCTTTCAAAGACCAATGTTTAGGGAATCATGGATTTTCTACAAGCTGAGGGAGAAATCTATAATAGGAAGAACTGATTTTCAAACATCATATTCTGTAGAAGAAATGACCAGTTCTGGCTAGGAAACAGAAAACATTTCCTTTTAGAATACCCAAGGACTGGTTAAAAATGTATTGTAAGTTTTAACTTAAAAAGGAGTAGCTTTTTAAAATGCGCTGTAAGTGCTGTGTAGTGTACGGAGGCTCATACATATTAGATACCACGTAGACACCTCCTGAATTGTGGGTTAAAAAACAAGTCACACTAAAGTTGATTCAGTTTAGTGGTATTAACCTACTCACTGATGGACATTTGTCTGCCTTTACCCATGTACTGTTCATACGCAGCAGATCCTGCTGTTGTGAGGTCTGACATGGTAAGAAGGTAGACATGTTGTGAGTCGGAACTTATAAACAGAGTTTAAACCCCGTCTCGCTGCTTGAGCTTTCACCGAAGCCTAAGTCCAAATTAACCCAAAACGTACAGAAAAATACACAAGCATGCATTCGTAATGCTATCCTGTCTGACCCCCAGGTGTCCACTTGTGACCTTAATTATCTTTTGTTTGTCAGTAAGACTCATCATCTTGATTTTTGTGGAATATAGGCTCAAAGATGATTCATGAGCTAGTCATCTTGAGGAAGACCTGTAAGCAATCACTCAGACTTGAGAGAACTATAAACAATATTCACCTCGCTGGGAAATGTCATCTGTTCGTATAGTACATAGCTTGACTTTAATACTGATTTTGTTTTTGTTTTTAAGAGAAAAGGGCAGTGTTAGTTCAGTGAAAGTCACTTTTTTAATGCAAAGAGGTAGGGCAGCTATGTAAGTCAAACTCTGCAGTGTTTCCATAGTTCTCTCCTAGAGTCTGATGTGTAACCCTTGCCTTAGGAAACTGCAGCACTGTTACACAGTTTTACAGTTGATTTATTTCTTGCAAAACAGGTAGTTAAGGAGTAAATGAGAAGGTACCCTTTCAGTATTTATGGTCTCGGTCTATACTAATGAGTGTTGATATCGCCTAGCACCTTGCAGTTACTCCTGACATTATACTAAGAATTAATAAACAGTGATGTTTCGTCATTGAAGAATTAAAGGACAGTTGTAACTTGCCTGGATGCAAATGGGAGCCTTTCTGCCTTAAGGGGACGGCCATGCGTAATGAATCCCATCATCCCTGTTCCCTTCCCCCCAGACAGACGTGTTCTGAGATGGAGGGGGAGGGTATATCAGGTGGTTCACATGAGTGTTTGTAATATTACTTTCTTCATCTCATCATGAAATCATTCGATCAAACACAGGATTTTTTCCCACTTTTGGTAAAGCATGAATATTGTGAAGTGCTGACAATGCTTTTGTTTACTTGTGTTTTTTAAAATATTTGTTGTGTTTCTTGAAAGGAAAGAATTTTTCAATCCTGTGAGGCTGATGTGTGTATAATGTGATTTTCTATCTGTAACACCTCTTGCATGTAGATATGCACACAAACATATATCCACCTCCACTACCAATGCGGTATGCTTATCTAGGAAAAAAAGACTAAATGCTGGCTTTTATGTTGTTCTTTTCCAAAATAATCAATAAGTTATGTCTGGTAAAAATGATTCTTAACCACATATTATGGAGTGCGGGTGATCCCATGAAACATAGAAATCTATGTCTCAGATTCTCAGGCTATTGACTACATTGGTAATTCTTTAGATAAGATCAAGACACCGTCACACAAGAGTTTTGAGCTCTTTTCAGCACCACAACATCCCTAAAAGGAAAATGGGACCTATAGCTGAACATAAATTGTTTCAAATGTGGAACACTGACTTGCATCTGTTTGTATTTCCCTATACAGTCAAGCAGAACAATAAGCAGGATAGTAGTAATCATTGTTAGCTCTGGCTAGTGACTGTCAGAAATGTGGTAGAAAACTGCCACAGCAAGCCATAGGTCGTGGAAATGTCCTTCTGTAGCTGGCAACTGTGATGATCAGTACCAGGAAGCAGGCACCCCTGAAATTTACTTTAGCAATGAAGTAAATGCTCACATGGAACAGAGTGTCTAGAAAAAGTTTGCCATTGGTAGAATGAGTTACATTGCATCCCACTTGCATGGACAGCCTGCATGAATCAGGCACCAAATCCCATCATCTTCTACCATTTCCCTGTACATTGCAGCCAGTATGTATCCAGTTCAAAGGTTGTAGTATATGCCTTTCCTTTATATCTGTATAACCAGGGAGCAGGGAAAAGTAGAGCAGTAAACAGAAATCCTCAGTTAATTCCACAGGCTTCATAATGCAAAGGTCTGTAATAGTTAAATGTAAACCAAGGTAAAATACACTAATAAGAATAGGATGGGAAAACTGTGATGAAAATTGTGGACTGGAACGGTGATCAGCACCAGTTGTTCTTTGGAAATAACAGAAGGTTGAGGTAGGTGTATAATCACAGTTCGTTAACTGATTGTTGAAATTATCTTCTCTGTGGAAAATAGAGACAGGTGAGATTAATAGTAGGAGTATTAGCCTATGCAGATCTCACCTCTTGAGTACATCACTGTGTTTAAAATGCCATGCGGCGCTTTGCTATGTCATTCAGTTGCTCTCTTAGTAAAAACATTCCCCGTCTCACTTTGCTATATAACTTGCAGCATCAGCCAAACATGGGTTAAGGCATAGAGAGGGGCCTATTAGGAGGCTGTCTTTCCGAATTTAGAATGTTAGTTCTACCTTGTACCATAAAAGTTGGTGCTGTTTTATAAACTTGTTATTAACTTGATAACCCGGTTCTAAAATTTGCAGAAATAACATGTTAGTGTAGGCGGAAAGGTTATGAGGGTTTATTTGATAGTTCCTTCAGCTACAATGAAAAACTCAGAAAGTAGTGATTTGCTAGTGTTTGGCTTCCTTATGGTGCTTTCAGGGTTCTTTCTTTGGAAAAATAGAGCAGACACACCTAAATTGTTAGATACTGTGTTATCAAATATATTGTTTAGGCTCTTGGAGTCACGGATATGTATCTCATGATCTCCAATACAAAATTCAGCCACTGCACTGCATACATGCTTTTGAAAATGCAGCAGGCCCATAGCTTCCTTTTCAAGTTTCTAAACTCCTTTGAAAATACAGATGCCTAACACCTGCTAAGAACCTCCTCATTTAAAAATTAAGCTCCCAAATCTCACCAAATTTCAGTGGCATTTACACTTCAACTGCCTGAATCATATTTGAAACTAAGATATGTGCTTCAAAATTGCACATTTCTCTAACAGCACTTTCTTAGCCAGGGCTTGCATTTGCCCTGAGGGGAATGGTGAGGAAGGAGAACGGGAACTCCTTGTTCTAGATCCCAAAACTGAAATATCATCTATTCAGCTAAGTTGCGCATGCAATTTGCCTGTCTAATGTTGAAACCTGATTCATGCATATGTAACTGGAGTAAATATTCTTGCATGAGGTGGTTTTGGCAGGCTTTTTTTGAATGATACATTAGGTGTGCTAAGGTTCCTCATTGAGTTTTACTGTCTTAGGTGATTACCTCAACTATCTCTGTGTAACATTTTTAGCCCTTCAAGGTTCAGTTTTCTATCAATTTTAAAATCTTTTTAGGCACACTATAGATGTTGTTAATAGAACTGCATTTGTCAATGGGTTATAGAGATTAGAATCTCATATTACTCTAGTTTTTCTAAATATACTACAGGAAGTTTCTGTGGTATATGGTTGGCACATGGTGACATTGTATTGTCTTTTCCTGCATTTGTGGGCAATAATGGATTGAAGAGCATGTTATGCTTCTTTATTTTGCCAAAATCCATACTGGTTGGATATATGCCTATAATTCACATTTTTATAGCTATCATTAGAACTCCTGCATATGATTAATAGACTGAAACTTCTAGGACTAGGTCTTGACAAATAATAAATTGCTTAATAACATTTATATTTGTATGAAATATTTAATGTGCTCACCTGTTTTCTGACTGAAATTGGATTGTATTTGTAAGGCTACAAGAACACAGAGGCAAAACTGAAATCTTGCTAAAGGGAGGTTGGAGCTGGTCACTACTGGACCATCAGCCCTGTGTATCTGAACACAGCAAACTAGTCCCAGTGCCCTCATCATGCCAGATTTGCCAGATTTTCAGCGTTACTTGAACATCCTGTCCTTATTTTCGAAGGATGGGCTTCAGAATACCTGTCAATCAACATAGTTATTGTTATCATTAGTACAAAATTTATTATTAAACTTGCATGTTACCTGAATTGTCATATGTACTTTTACTTCCCTGTTTGCTTTCCATTTGGTCCTATTGGTTGTTACAGAAGCTTTATTATGTTCTCCCATCTTCTTCTTAATATTTCTCTAAATAAGCCTGAGATTCCTGTATCCTGCTATAGTGCTGCAATGGCATGCTGCTTTCAGGTTCTCTCCCCAAACCAGTGTATCATATTCTAGAACCAGAAATAATGTGAAATAATTATTTTTACACCAGCATTTCAGGTTTTTTTTATAATTTAAATTATTTTTTTGGCATGAAAACACAAGATGACCATCAAACAATAGCCAAGTACACTTGAGTAGGAGAAGAAGCTGAAGTAAACAAATTTATGACAGAAAGAATATTGAAAGTGGATTGGCAGCCCGAGTTTCCCCTAATGGCAATTGTTCAAATTGTTTTCAGAATACACCTTAGTTATTAGAATATATTCCTAAATTAATCTTTTAAAACTCAGATGTAGAATAATAAAAAGGTGTGATCTGATGCCCAAAAAGTATTTTGGAGAGCTAAATCTTTGTTATGAAGTTCATATGAATCTTGGCTTTGAAATATTCTGAATTTAAGACTGTTTGCCAAACTAATAGCATGCTAATTGTCTGGTCAGATCTTTTATAATGTGAAAATTATGATCCAGTTAACATTACATTATGATTAGACAGGGATGAATAAAATCTATGATTTTCCTATATTAAAATTAATTTACATACAATGCTCCTCTAGTCATATAGTATTGGATTTAACCATTTAATTTCTGATAAATGCTGTTGTATCGCAACTATTTTGGATCACCACTCCCAAAAACTCAATTGTGCTTACCTTTCTATTTATTTTAGGACTTTATCCTAAATGACCAGAGCTTGTTAGGTCTTAAAAGAACCAGACACATGCACACGCACTCTCACATCCCTCCACAGGCTCAGAGCTGTGAACTAAGAGTTGGTACAGGAGGGCAGGAATTGAAAATACATACGTTTTAAACACTGTGTCAACATTCTCAAAGCCACAGATTTATATAGAGAAACATCTGAGTTTTATTTTTGTTTATATATTATCTGGCTTTAGTGATATTTGGCTCATTTATACTGAACTGGCCATGTTAGAGTTTTTTTGGTCCTGTCTGTCTCTCACCAAGACTTCAGCTCCCTGTTGTCACAAGAAAAACTTCCTTCTATTTTAAGGCAGGTGTTTTTTGTCATCAATCCTGTTTGATTCAGTCCTACACAAGTTTGATCAAGCCACATATCTCACTAGGATCAATTTTAGCCGTGAAGTATAGATTGAAATATCTGTGTGTGTCAATTTGACAGAGAGAACAGAGGAGATATCTTTACTAGAACTGTATTACAGTTGACAGATTACTCCCCCCACCTTCAGGTATTGACAGCACGTGTAGGGGATCACACATTGCTTCACTACAGTCTGGGTTTGCTATAGTATTACTGGTGTGTAAGAGTGCCATCTTATCCCATGGACCAGCTGGATACATACACATTTTGTGATTCCTATTTGGAAAATGGACATTTTAAGAGGCAGTGGAAAGAGGTGGAAACAGAGCCGAGCTAACGATCTGACAAGGAGAAATCACTGATAGGAAGAAACACAACCCATGTGCAAGTGAAAAAACCAGCCTCTCTGAATCCTGTTCATATTGCAGAAGCCTCTAAATACATTGGAGCACAGTGCTGGGAATGACCTACATGGTGTATGGACTTCGTCAGTGGAAAGATCTCTGTGTGATGCTGGCAGAGCTCTTGCAGGTCAGGGCTTCCCCATGTCAGGTTTCCTAAAGCTGGCATTGTCGTTGTCCTCATCAAACAAAATGCAGTACCATCGCTCTCTGCTAAGACATGTCAGGAGGAGAAATCATGTTTTTTTCTTAGTTGCAATTTAGAAGCATGAGGTGAAGCAAAAAGACCATGAGATTCCATGAGAGCATATAGCTAGACATAAAAAAATGGCAAAGGGGGGAAATCTGTAAAATAGATATGTAAGTGGGGCCCCATTTGTACATAGACTTCAAGTAGTGTTGTACTTTAGGTAGAGACAAACAGGTTAAAAATAGAGAAAGTAAGGTCTTTCCTCAGTGAGAAAGTGTGAGGAAAGCCCTGGCTTGGAAAATTCTTGTCAATTCTGTTTAATGACCTGTTAGTCCACTGTGCTTTAGGACCAAGGGTTGTGATTTTCTCTTTGGCATGTAAATTTAGGACTATGTTTCACCTGTGTAGGAACCCATCCTCAAAACTACAATCCATTGTTAAGATTGTTCTTACATAAAGGAAAATTACTTTAATTACAGTATATTGGCTTACCGGACCAGTTTTATCTATAAATCTTATTTCAGCAATACAATATGTACTCATCTTTATAAAGCTTTATTGTGTAAATTAAGTTCTTTTTCTATTATGGTTTTATAATAACAGTACCTGACCTCCACTGACAACAGCTTACTAAAATATAGGCTAAATGTATCTTAAAGCTCAGATACAAAAGGTAAAAAAATACATACACAAGCATTTTATCTTGCAAATGAGCAAAGCTCATTTGACACATTCAAAACTAATTTTTTGCTATGGTTTTTATACCTGAAACTGTGAATATGTATTTTGGCCTTTCTATGTACAGGGGCAAGAGCAACAATACACCTTTGCTATACAAGCTCCTAAAAGACTGAATTATTGAATGTAATGGAGTTGATATGCTCGTTATCATGATAGGAGATATGACTTATGAGTTTAAATTATTTCTATATCTTAATGTATTTACCCCAATTGCATGAATCATATGACACTTCATTCTTGACTGCGTGTGGTCACTGTAAAAGCCATGAGAGTCTGACTATGACTCTGAAAGGACGTGAGTAGCACAATTAGCAAATGACTCCTAGCAATTGGACAGCCTGTCTTGATGGAGGAAAATGATCCGCAATATTCTCAGCCCATAAGTAGAATGCAGTTTATGGTATCAAGTTATATAGCAGAGGTGAGTGAAACAGGATTGTGTAAGTTTCCTAAGCTATGGCTATATATTGACAGAACTAAGCAAACGTGAAGCCATCCTAATTACTGATGAGCAAAGGGATATTTTCCACTGAATTTCATCCTTTTTTTTTTGTAAATTTTTATTGCAGGATGCTATTGTTGTACTTCAGAAAGCCCCGGGCAGCTTAGAAATCAGGCAAAAAATCAATAGCCCACTTGTTGAAGATAAGTGAATTAGCTTGTGTTGAATGTAACTGAGTACCTGAACACTTCAGTGAGCAGCCTTTGTTTTGTGAGAAAAGAGATTTGTAAGGTTTCTCTTCCAAGGGCTGTGGTGGTGTGCATCTCACATTAATCAAACTGAGTAAGAAGCAGTTGACCACTTACATGGGGAAATAATTTGTGAGTTTTCTTTCTTTCTCTCTTGTTCCTACCTGCTCACCATAGCTCACCATGCTGAGCAGATTTCTACATATTCAAAGCTGGTGATGAATTTCACAGAAAATTCTAGTGGACAGTAACAAAGGAGACCAGAATAAGTAGCGTTACGCAGCGATTTGCCGTGGGCTAAGTTCAAAATTTCTTTCCCACCCTATGTGGGTCTGGGATTTATTTCCTTTCACAGATGTTATGTCTGTGGGAAGCTTACCTTGTGTGTATGTGTGTTAGAAGAATAAATGTTTCTGTCCAGTGTGATCAGCATTTGCTGTACAGACTATTTGTAATTCCCATATCCAGAGACAGCAACTCAAAGGACTCACACTGGCCACTGCTAACACGGAGGATGGGCAGTGCCTGGTTCCCATCTAGCTCTGACGCTCTGCACTGCTGCCTGAGAAAGAGCTCAGATCTCTTCCCACTGGAAACAGTTTGCCACTGACTTCTGTGTTAATCGTACCTGTCACTAAGATGGTGTTGTCCTAGTCAAGTTGTTTCTGAGTCTCTGACCTGCCTCCAGAAGTAGAAGAGAAATCAAAAAATATGCTTAATACCAACTTGACAACTTCCTGATCCTTGAGCAAGTTACCAGCTCACCCTTAACAAGTAAGAGTAGTGGGAGGGCTCCTTGAGCTGCCCCCTGGACACTGGGAGTCCTGGAGGCCGTATGAAAAGCAGGGGATGGCCTCAGCTTTTGTTGTCAACTCATGTAACTTCTTCGTGAGTAATCGATCAGTAAGATCTGAAGGCAGTCACATAGGATGTGTTTCTCCTAGGGCTTAGATCCCTGTGTAAGCTGCAGCCCTAGTGCTGAGGAGGAGGCCCAGCCAGTCAGACATGTCTCTGGCCACGCTGTTCCAGTTCCATCCCATACTCTCTGAGCCGGTCAAAATGGTCTGCTCAGCTTCAAATGTTAATAGAAGAATTGTCACCTGGGCATTTTAAACATGGGGTTGGAGGAGTTCACATCTCAAACCAATTGACTTTTATTGATTTTTTTTAATGCTATGTATTTGGCATCAATCTCATGAGATTTTAAGACATTCCTCATGGCTTTTAGCTTCAGGGGTGGCAAGGCAGACTTACCAGAACTGGTGAAGTTTACTGCTTTACGGCTTTGGGCAGTATGAGGTTTACCTAATCCAAGCATCCTGAA